>NC_090443.1:220092519-221424519 GCF_031143425.1 Pleurodeles waltl
ATTGTCTTGGAAAGTGAGGAATCTCCTAAAAGTGAGGGTGCCGCGAGGATGGCCTCGAGCTCCTCCTCGCTGAAGGCAAGCCTTCAGCCATACCCGGGAAGAGTATGGCAGAGGTTTCAAAATATCCTGTGCGTCTGTCACAGGGTTTATAAAACAAGACTCTCACAGCTGGCTGCTGCGCTAACTACAAATACACAGAAAGAGAGCAAGGGAAGCAAGGCTAACCCACACCGCCTCCCAAGAGAAACTATATAATCACAAAAAGGTGTGGGGTAGTAGGAACTGGGGGTAAGACTGGGTTAGTCTTTTATCAGTGCCTGGTTAAATTAGGTTGCTTTATAGGGGGTGCTGTGTTGACCTACAAGAGTAGCGGGGGATTTTCCTTTACGGGACTAGGTGGTCTCCCACACATAATAGTGTCTTGCTTCATCATATGACCACCTAGCCCCACCCAAGTAAGATGATACTACTCAGGCGGACTCAACCTCTGGTTAAAAGAACCAGAGGGAGTGCTGAAATTAAATTGACTGGATAGTTACAATGATCCAGAAGGGGTGAATAGTAAAATTACCAAACATGTCACGGTGGCTATTGTTAGTTTTAATGGTGGTGCATGTTGGTAAGACTAAAACTAAGGGGGAAGGCTCGTTAGAGAATGATGTCTCTTGGAGTCTAAAAGGAAATGGACAAGACCAACATGTTTCTGCCCTCACTGAGTGCTGGTAGGTCAGGGGCATTCGTCAGGGTCGGAGCACGTGTAGTAAGTACAGTGCTCAAAGTGAAAAGTGTGTGGCCTACCTGAACAGGTAGTTCACGGTGAGGTAGGCCTATAGTAGATGATAAATAAAGCACAATTAATTCAGAGTGATAAAAAAGTGGCAAACCACAGCACACAACACAGCAATAGGTGAGAAAATGTAAAAATGCACTCACACATGCATGCAATTGTGACTTACCCCGGAGCTGGGGGCGTATTGCCTCTGGTCTGGCTAGAACCGGGGGGGGTTTTCCCTTGTAGTCACACTCTGAGGAGATTAAGGGTTTAGCAAGGGGGGACAAGGAAAAGGAAGGGGAATGAGGACGCACAGTGCGCTTGCAGAAAGGAGGAAACTGCGCAGAGTGCGCTACAGACAGGGGGAGGCCAATGGGGCAGGTTAGTAAAAAAAGGGAAGGGGCAAGAGATGAAAAAGGTAAAAATAGAAGAAGAAAAAATCTAGGTAAAAAGGGAGAGAGAAGGAATACCACAGGGAGGAGAGGAAAGAAGAAAAGGAGAAAAAGAAAAGAAGAGGAACGAAAGATAGAAAAGGCCAGGCTAAAAGAAATCTGAATGCTACCAGAAAAAAAGACAGGTAGCAGTAAAAGAAAAAGGGGGAGAAGAGAGGAAAAGAGAGAGATATAAGGTGATTTACAGGGCCAGAATAGCCCACACTTACCACGCCAAAGGGAATACCATGGGGGGTACCTACATGCCGGAGCCAGGCCGCTCTGGTACTGACTGAACGGCTTGCCAGGTCTTTCTGAGGAGCTACAGCCAATCGATGTGCAGCTGCTGAAGCCAGGGGCGGTGCCCAATGAAGATTACAATCAGGTGTGCTGCGCGTCAAGGAAAAAAACTCCCAGTTCGCCGGGGAAATTGTTACCACGCCCCGGAGCCAGCCGCGCCCCCTCGGGGGCTGTGCTAGGTTCGGAGTCTACAGGGCCCCGATTGGTCCTGGTAAGGCGCAACGTCCCGCGGGGGCACCCGGGTCCGGGGCCCCCGCGGGGAGCGTCGCGTTTAGTGACGGTGCGGTGAGGAAGGACGCCTAGTCCATGGCATGGCTAGCGCGCACGGGCGTGCGTCCTGCGGTGACGCGTCGCGTATGAAAACCCACCTATGATCATAACCGGTATTAGATAACTTTACTGACATTCCACGGGCCCTTTTAATCCCCATTGCGGGACCTACCCCTAGTAACTAAGCTATTGTCGCTCCTCCCTTCTCATACCCTATTTCTTTTTCCCCCCCTCTCTTTCTTTCTCCTCTATCTTCTATACATCTGCTGGATTCCCCCTTCTCTCTCCCTCAAAACTCCCCGCCCCTGTTTTTGCTCTCTGCTCTTTTTGCTCTCTTTTTCTTCCCTTTCTCTTTCCTCTTTCCTTTTCTTTTTCACACCCCCCCTTCCCCTTTTTTTATCTCTCTTGTCTTCTCTATCTTTAACCTCTTCTCCCCTCCTCTGCAAAAAACCCACCCCCCCCGACTCTACTCTCCTTTTTTTCCATTCACCCCCTTTTTTCTTCTGTCTGGGTTCTTTCCCTCTTTTTTCTTCCCAGGCACACCTCCCCCCCCCCTTCCCCCGCTATTTGCTCTCTATTTGTGTCTTCCTTCCCTTTCCTTAGTTCCTTTTTCTAATTGGCCCTTATATGTTTTTCTTTTTTCTTTTTTCTTCTCTTTTTCTCTTGTTTCCTGCTCATCGACTTTCTCTTTTTCCCTCTGCCCCCTGCTTTGTCCACACCCTAACCCCATCTCTCTGCTGAGCTTCAGCGTTGTTCCCTGCCCAGAGTCCTTTCTTGTCGTTCCTTTTCTCATCCCCCCTTTTCTTCCCCTCCTCTATTTTCCTCTCTTTTCCGTGATGTGCCTGCCCGGTTTCTCCTCCCTTCTTCCCCCCCCCCCCCTTTTTTTTCCCCCCAGCACCCCCCCCCCCACCCCCCCCCCCCCCCCCCTCTGTAGCATTTTACCCTGGTCGCCCATCTGGAACCTTCCCCATGGGACTCACATTCCCAGAGTCCCACGGGTTCCAGTTATACGTGACGCGTCACCGCAGGACGCTCGCCCGTGCGCGCTAGCCGCGCCATGGACGAGGCGTCCTTCCTCACCGCACCGTCACTAAACGCGACGCTCCCCGCGGGGCCCCGGACCCGGGTGCCCCCGCGGGGCGTTGCGCCTTACCAGGACCAATCGGGGCCCTGTAGACTCCGAACCTAGCACAGCCCTCGAGGGGGCGCGGCTGGCTCCGGGGCGTGGTAACAATTTCCCCGGCGAACTGGGAGTTTTTTTCCTTGACGCGCAGCACACCTGATTGTAATCTTCATTGGGCACCGCCCCTGGCTTCAGCAGCTGCACATCGATTGGCTGTAGCTCCTCATAAAGACCTGGCAAGCCGTTCAGTCAGTACCAGAGCGGCCTGGCTCCGGCATGTAGGTACCCCCCATGGTATTCCCTTTGGCGTGGTAAGTGTGGGCTATTCTGGCCCTGTAAATCACCTTATATCTCTCTCTTTTCCTCTCTTCTCCCCCTTTTTCTTTTACTGCTACCTGTCTTTTTTTCTGGTAGCATTCAGATTTCTTTTAGCCTGGCCTTTTCTATCTTTCGTTCCTCTTCTTTTCTTTTTCTCATTTTCTTCTTTCCTCTCCTCCCTGTGGTATTCCTTCTCTCTCCCTTTTTACCTAGATTTTTTCTTCTTCTATTTTTACCTTTTTCATCTCTTGCCCCTTCCCTTTTTTTACTAACCTGCCCCATTGGCCTCCCCCTGTCTGTAGCGCACTCTGCGCAGTTTCCTCCTTTCTGCAAGCACACTGTGCGTCCTCATTCCCCTTCCTTTTCCTTGTCCCCCCTTGCTAAACCCTTAATCTCCTCAGAGTGACTACAAGGGAAAACCACCCCCCGGTTCTAGCCAGACCAGAGGCAATACGCCCCCAGCTCCAGGGTAAGTCACAATTGCATGCATGTGTGAGTGCATTTTTACATTTTCTCACCTATTGCTGTGTTGTGTGCTGTGGTTTGCCACTTTTTTATCACTCTGAATTAATTGTGCTTTATTTATCATCTACTATAGGCCTACCTCACCGTGAACTACCTGTTCAGGTAGGCCACACACTTTTCACTTTGAGCACTGTACTTACTACACGTGCTCCGACCCTGACGAATGCCCCTGACCTACCAGCACTCAGTGAGGGCAGAAACATGTTGGTCTTGTCCATTTCCTTTTAGACTCCAAGAGACATCATTCTCTAACGGGCCTTCCCCCTTAGTTTTAGTCTTACCAACATGCACCACCATTAAAACTAACAATAGCCACCGGTGACATGTTTGGTAATTTTACTATTCACCCCTTCTGGATCATTGTAACTATCCGGTCAATTTAATTTCAGCACTCCCTCTGGTTCTTTTAACCAGAGGTTGAGTCCGCCTGAGTAGTATCATCTTACTTGGGTGGGGCTAGGTGGTCATATGATGAAGCAAGACACTATTATGTGTGTGAGACCACCTAGTCCGTAAAGGAAAATCCCCCGCTACTCTTGTAGGTCAACACAGCACCCCCTATAAAGCAACCTAATTTAACCAGGCACTGATAAAAGACTAACCCAGTCTTACCCCCAGTTCCTACTACCCCACACCTTTTTGTGATTATATAGTTTCTCTTGGGAGGCGGTGTGGGTTAGCCTTGCTTCCCTTGCTCTCTTTCTGTGTATTTGTAGTTAGCGCAGCAGCCAGCTGTGAGAGTCTTGTTTTATAAACCCTGTGACAGACGCACAGGATATTTTGAAACCTCTGCCATACTCTTCCCGGGTATGGCTGAAGGGCTTGCCTTCAGCGAGGAGGAGCTCCAGGCCATCCTCGCGGCATCCTCACTTTTAGGAGATTCCTCACTTTCCAAGACAATAGCTCAATTAGGGGATTGGGACACGTTGATCGAATTAAAAAGGACACAAGTTAAAACAATACTACATGGGGCTGTCCTCACTGAATACCTGAGGAAAAACGCAGCACCAAATGGGTTGATTATCACTACTGAACCGCGTATCTTCTTAGAAGATAAAGAATTTAGAAAAGATTGGTCACTAATAGCCTGGAAGTGCACACGTGATTGGTTAATCCTAATCATTAAGACAGCCACCAGACTATCAGATGCCCTAGTGATCCAAATCAAAGCGGCAGAAAGTAACCTAAAAACTGGACTTACAGCCGCGGCATTTAAGAAAAAACTAGAAGAGACAAATAAGACAATCGGTGAGTTCAAAGATTACTTGACTCACCGCAAAATTGCCAAATTCCAGAAAGATCTGGACAGGTTCTCCCTGGAGAGAGTACATCCCTACTCTAGGGAAGATTTTGCAGCCCAATCCTCTTTGCCTTCCGATACCTCCTCCAGGGGTTACTCCAGTTCAGACTCCGATTCTAACCGGACACAACCGACACGGCCAAGGCGGGGTAGGAGGGGGAATACTCGGAATAACTGGCCTACGCCATTCACAGGCCCCCCGCCCCCGTTGCTCAACATACCTCCCTGGGCATGGCCCTCCCCTTATGGGCCACCTAACCAATTCCAAGCCCCACTGTATCCCCAGTCACAAACGACGTGGTCTTATCCCAATGTTCCTTTTTTTGGGAGAGGCCCCGGACGGGGAAGGGGCAGGAAAAAGGGAGTCAGTTGGAGCCTAAAGGAAGGACCAACAGACGACGAATCCCCCAGCACCAGCAGAACGTAACTAAGGGGTCCACCACAGTTGTTAACTTAAGCTCAAGAGTGCTAAATAGTAACGAGCTCCAAGCCTTAGAGAAAGGTCTGGGTTTCGTCCCCACCCCAATACTTGACGTCTTTAAACTAAGGATAGAACTAGCAGAGTTCTTTCGGAAGATCAGGCTTAGAACCTTCTTTCTCCAGAACCCCGAACCCAACCCGGAACGTGAAAAGAACACTGGACTACGTCCCAAATCCAAATTTACTCCCACCTCCCACCTCATGCCACCCGAAGTCCTGGCATTTGAAAAATCAGTGAGCAGGAGGATCGACGATCTACAGAAGACCCAGAGGGAGACTTTCCATAACATCAGCACCGAAGAACTCTCAGCCCTCCACGACCTTAGTAACGACTCTTCCATCACTATTAAACCAGCCGACAAGGGCGGGGCTATAGTAATAATGCCCACGGTGATGTACAATACTGAATGCCTACGCCTATTAAACAATGACCATCACTATAAGAGACTATCAAGGGACCCAACAGAATAGGTCAGGGAAGAGATCTCTTTCCTTATAGACAAGGGCATGAGTAACGGTTGGATCACCAAACATGAGGCCTCCTTCCTCACTCAACCTGAACCTAAAACCCCGTATTTCTATATTCTGCCCAAAATCCACAAGGACAAGCATCCACCCCCGGGGAGACCAATAGTTTCCGGGATTGGTTCTTTGCTGGAACCACTGTCGCAATTCTGCGACTGGTTTCTCCAACCATTCGTGAAACAAATTCCCACGTACCTGAAAGACACAACAGACGTGCTCTCCCTTATAAACACCTTAGAATTTGACAAAGATAGCGAACATCTCATGACATTGGATGTGGAATCGCTATACATTAATATCCCACAAGAGGCAACTCTAGAAGTGGTCAGCAATCTACTAAATAAGGGCGCCTGGAATTACATCACCCCTCCAGAATTTATCCTGGATCTAGCCCATTTGGCTCTTACCAGAAATTTCTTTGAGTTCGATAAGAACTTCTTTTTACAGATCCAGGGCACCTCAATGGGGAGCACCTTTGCACCCAGCCTGGCATGCCTATATGTGGATCACTTCGAGAAAGAAATGGTACTTACTGAAGAAAATCCATACATCAACCATATTAGGTTATGGAAAAGATATATCGATGATATCCTGATTATCTGGAGAGGTACAAGGAAAGAAGCAACCATCTTCATCACGTGGCTAAACACCCTAAATCCCTTTCTAAGATTTACAGCCACAGTAGGCAACCCGGCAGTCTCCTTTCTCGACCTACTAATAACTGAAAGAAATGGCTCCCTTATAACAGAAGTGTATTACAAGACCACTGATAGTAACACTCTCCTCCAGTTTCAGAGCTTCCATCCACGTTCCCTCAGGGAAAACCTCCCAGTTGGGCAATACCTCCGCCTCCGACGGAACTGTACCGAATTAACAGACTACAAAAAGCATGCTCAGCTACTCAGTGGCAAACTTCGAGCAAGAGGATACCCGGATCACCTATTGAGGAGAGCAGACAAACGGGCCCGTGTGAGCCCCAGAGAGACTCTACTGCATCCAAGCAGTCGAAACAATAAGGGGAACCCCTTGATCTGTGTGACCACGTTCAACCCAGCGTCCAACATGATCAAAAAGATAATAAATGAAGACTGGAAAATCCTCACCTCTGGCGGCCTCCCTTTCGAGATCCCAATGAATGCCTACAGAAAGGAAAAAAGCATTCGGGATATGATCGTACATACCCGCCCTCGGATAAACCCCACCACAAGTAGACAAAAGACCCTCTGGGACCTTCCCCCTCCCAAAGGACATTACCCTTGCGGCAATTGCAGTGTTTGCGCCTTTACCAGAAAAACCTTCACACTTGACTTGGGATTACAAACACCCTGGGAGCTTAGTCAACTAACGAACTGCAACAGTAAAAATGTGGTATATATGATCACATGCCCTTGTGACAAGAAGTACATTGGGATGACGACACGAAGAGTGGGTACACGCATCTGCGAGCATAGGAGCACCATCCGTTGCAAAAGAGATGCCACAAGACTCACAGAGCACTATATCTCCAGCAATCACCATCCTGATGACATGCAGTAGGTGGTACTGGATCAACTTAAATCCACAACAACCAATGCCAAACACAAGCTCCTACTGTATGAACAAAGATGGATCTGGAGGCTGCGAACGGACACTATAGGATTGAATGACAATATTCAATGGTCAGCTCTAGGCTGATGACTAAATACGAACTTGAGATCTCTTTTTTATGAAAACCCACCTATGATCATAACCGGTATTAGATAACTTTACTGACATTCCACGGGCCCTTTTAATCCCCATTGCGGGACCTACCCCTAGTAACTAAGCTATTGTCGCTCCTCCCTTCTCATACCCTCTTTCTTTCCCCCCCCCTCTCTTTCTTTCTCCTCTATCTTCTATACATCTGCTGGATTCCCCCTTCTCTCTCCCTCAAAACTCCCCGCCCCTGTTTTTGCTCTCTGCTCTTTTTGCTCTCTTTTTCTTCCCTTTCTCTTTCCTCTTTCCTTTTCTTTTTCACACCCCCCTTCCCCTTTTTTTATCTCTCTTGTCTTCTCTATCTTTAACCTCTTCTCCCCTCCTCTGCAAAAAACCCACCCCCGACTCTACTCTCCTTTTTTCCATTCCCCCCCTTTTTTCTTCTGTCTGGGTTCTTTCCCTCTTTTTTCTTCCCAGGCACACCTCCCCCCCCCCCCTCCCCCCGCTTTTTGCTCTCTATTTGTGTCTTCCTTCCCTTTCCTTAGTTCCTTTTTCTAATTGGCCCTTATATGTTTTTCTTTTTTCTTCTCTTTTTCTCTTGTTTCCTGCTCATCGACTTTCTCTTTTTCCCTCTGCCCCCTGCTTTGTCCACACCCTAACCCCATCTCTCTGCTGAGCCTCAGCGTTGTTCCCTGCCCAGAGTCCTTTCTTGTCGTTCCTTTTCTCATCCCCCATTTTCTTCCCCTCCTCTATTTTCCTCTCTTTTCCGTGATGTGCCTGCCCGGTTTCTCCTCCCTTCTTCCCCCCCCCCCTTTTTTTTCCCCCCAGCACCCCCCCCCCCTTCTGTAGCATTTTACCCTGGTCGCCCATCTGGGACCTTCCCCATGGGACTCACATTCCCAGAGTCCCACAGGTTCCAGTGACGCGCCGCATTATACGCGACGCGTCACCGCAGGACGCTCGCCCGTGCGCGCTAGCCGCGCCATGGACGAGGCGTCCTTCCTCACCGCACCGTCACTAAACGCGACGCTCCCCGCGGGGCCCCGGACCCGGGTGCCCCCGCGGGGCGTTGCGCCTTACGAGGACCAATCGGGGCCCTGTAGACTCCGAACCTAGCACAGCCCCCGAGGGGGCGCGGCTGGCTCCGGGGCGTGGTAACAATTTCCCCGGCGAACTGGGAGTTTCTTTCCTTGACGCGCAGCACACCTGATTGTAATCTTCATTGGGCACCGCCCCTGGCTTCAGCAGCTGCTCATCGATTGGCTGTAGCTCCTCATAAAGACCTGGCAAGCCGTTCAGTCAGTACCAGAGCGGCCTGGCTCCGGCATGTAGGTACCCCCCATGGTATTCCCTTTGGCGTGGTAAGTGTGGGCTATTCTGGCCCTGTAAATCACCTTATATCTCTCTCTTTTCCTCTCTTCTCCCCCTTTTTCTTTTACTGCTACCTGTCTTTTTTTCTGGTAGCATTCAGATTTCTTTTAGCCTGGCCTTTTCTATCTTTCGTTCCTCTTCTTTTCTTTTTCTCCTTTTCTTCTTTCCTCTCCTCCCTGTGGTATTCCTTCTCTCTCCCTTTTTACCTAGATTTTTTCTTCTTCTATTTTTACCTTTTTCATCTCTTGCCCCTTCCCTTTTTTTACTAACCTGCCCCATTGGCCTCCCCCTGTCTGTAGCGCACTCTGCGCAGTTTCCTCCTTTCTGCAAGCGCACTGTGCGTCCTCATTCCCCTTCCTTTTCCTTGTCCCCCCTTTCTAAACCCTTAATCTCCTCAGAGTGTGACTACAAGGGAAACCCCCCCCCGGTTCTAGCCAGACCAGAGGCAATACGCCCCCAGCTCCGGGGTAAGTCACAATTGCATGCATGTGTGAGAGCATTTTTACATTTTCTCACCTATTGCTGTGTTGTGTGCTGTGGTTTGCCACTTTTTTATCACTCTGAATTAATTGTGCTTTATTTATCATCTACTATAGGCCTACCTCACCGTGAACTACCTGTTCAGGTAGGCCACACACTTTTCACTTTGAGCACTGTACTTACTACACGTGCTCCGACCCTGACGAATGCCCCTGACCTACCAGCACTCAGTGAGGGCAGAAACATGTTGGTCTTGTCCATTTCCTTTTAGACTCCAAGAGACATCATTCTCTAACGAGCCTTCCCCCTTAGTTTTAGTCTTACCAACATGCACCACCATTAAAACTAACAATAGCCACCGGTGACATGTTTGGTAATTTTACTATTCACCCCTTCTGGATCATTGTAACTATCCAGTCAATTTAATTTCAGCACTCCCTCTGGTTCTTTTAACCAGAGGTTGAGTCCGCCTGAGTAGTATCATCTTACTTGGGTGGGGCTAGGTGGTCATATGATGAAGCAAGACACTATTATGTGTGGGAGACCACCTAGTCCGTAAAGGAAAATCCCCCGCTACTCTTGTAGGTCAACACAGCACCCCCTATAAAGCAACCTAATTTAACCAGGCACTGATAAAAGACTAACCCAGTCTTACCCCCAGTTCCTACTACCCCACACCTTTTTGTGATTATATAGTTTCTCTTGGGAGGCGGTGTGGGTTAGCCTTGCTTCCCTTGCTCTCTTTCTGTGTATTTGTAGTTAGCGCAGCAGCCAGCTGTGAGAGTCTTGTTTTATAAACCCTGTGACAGACGCACAGGATATTTTGAAACCTCTGCCATACTCTTCCCGGGTATGGCTGAAGGGCTTGCCTTCAGCGAGGAGGAGCTCGAGGCCATCCTCGCGGCACCCTCACTTTTAGGAGATTCCTCACTTTCCAAGACAATAGCTCAATTAGGGGATTGGGACACGTTGATCGAATTAAAAAGGACACAAGTTAAAACAATACTACATGGGGCTGTCCTCACTGAATACCTGAGGAAAAACGCAGCACCAAATGGGCTGATTATCACTACTGAACCGCGTATCTTCTTAGAAGATAAAGAATTTAGAAAAGATTGGTCACTAATAGCCTGGAAGTGCACACGTGATTGGTTAATCCTAATCATTAAGACAGCCACCAGACTATCAGATGCCCTAGTGATCCAAATCAAAGCGGCAGAAAGTAACCTAAAAACTGGACTTACAGCCGCGGCATTTAAGAAAAAACTAGAAGAGACAAATAAGACAATCGGTGAGTTCAAAGATTACTTGACTCACCGCAAAATTGCCAAATTCCAGAAAGATCTGGACAGGTTCTCCCTGGAGAGAGTACATCCCTACTCTAGGGAAGATTTTGCAGCCCAATCCTCTTTGCCTTCCGATACCTCCTCCGGGGGTTACTCCAGTTCAGACTCCGATTCTAACCGGACACAACCGACACGGCCAAGGCGGGGTAGGAGGGGGAATACTCGGAATAACTGGCCTACGCCATTCACAGGCCCCCCGCCCCCGTTGCTCAACATACCTCCCTGGGCATGGCCCTCCCCTTATGGGCCACCTAACCAATTCCAAGCCCCACTGTATCCCCAGTCACAAACGACGTGGTCTTATCCCAATGTTCCTTTTTTTGGGAGAGGCCCCGGACGGGGAAGGGGCAGGAAAAAGGGAGTCAGTTGGAACCTAAAGGAAGGACCAACAGACGACGAATCCCCCAGCACCAGCAGAACGTAACTAAGGGGTCCACCACAGTTGTTAACTTAAGCTCAAGAGTGCTAAATAGTAACGAGCTCCAAGCCTTAGAGAAAGGTCTGGGTTTCGTCCCCACCCCAATACTTGACGTCTTTAAACTAAGGATAGAACTAGCAGAGTTCTTTCGGAAGATCAGGCTTAGAACCTTCTTTCTCCAGAACCCCGAACCCAACCCGGAATGTGAAAAGAACACTGGACTACGTCCCAAATCCAAATTTACTCCCACCTCATGCCACCCGAAGTCATGGCATTTGAAAAATCAGTGAGCAGGAGGATCGACGATCTACAGAAGACCCAGAGGGAGACTTTCCATAACATCAGCACCGAAGAACTCTCAGCCCTCCACGACCTTAGTAACGACTCTTCCATCACTATTAAACCAGCCGACAAGGGCGGGGCTATAGTAATAATGCCCACGGTGATGTACAATACTGAATGCCTACGCCTATTAAACAATGACCATCACTATAAGAGACTATCAAGGGACCCAACAGAAGAGGTCAGGGAAGAGATCTCTTTCCTTATAGACAAGGGCATGAGTAACGGTTGGATCACCAAACATGAGGCCTCCTTCCTCACTCAACCTGATCCTAAAACCCCGTATTTCTATATTCTGCCCAAAATCCACAAGGACAAGCATCCACCCCCGGGGAGACCAATAGTTTCCGGGATTGGTTCTTTGCTGGAACCACTGTCGCAATTCTGCGACTGGTTTCTCCAACCATTCGTGAAACAAATTCCCACGTACCTGAAAGACACAACAGATGTGCTCTCCCTTATAAACACCTTAGAATTTGACAAAGATAGCGAACATCTCATGACATTGGATGTGGAATCGCTATACACTAATATCCCACAAGAGGCAACTCTAGAAGTGGTCAGCAATCTACTAAATAAGGGCGCCTGGAATTACATCACCCCTCCAGAATTTATCCTGGATCTAGCCCATTTGGCTCTTACCAGAAATTTCTTGGAGTTCGATAAGAACTTCTTTTTACAGATCCAGGGCACCTCAATGGGGAGCACCTTTGCACCCAGCCTGGCATGCCTATATGTGGATCACTTCGAGAAAGAAATGGTACTTACTGAAGAAAATCCATACATCAACCATATTAGGTTATGGAAAAGATATATCGATGATATCCTGATTATCTGGAGAGGTACAAGGGAAGAAGCAACCATCTTCATCACGTGGCTAAACACCCTAAATCCCTTTCTAAGATTTACAGCCACAGTAGGCAACCCGGCAGTCTCCTTTCTCGACCTACTAATAACTGAAAGAAATGGCTCCCTTATAACAGAAGTGTATTACAAGCCCATTGATAGGAACACTCTCCTCCAGTTTCAGAGCTTCCATCCACGTTCCCTCAGGGAAAACCTCCCAGTTGGGCAATACCTCCGCCTCCGACGGAACTGTACCGAATTAACAGACTACAAAAAGCATGCTCAGCTACTCAGTGGCAAACTTCGAGCAAGAGGATACCCGGATCACCTATTGAGGAGAGCAGACAAACGGGCCCGTGTGAGCCCCAGAGAGACTCTACTGCATCCAAGCAGTCGAAACAATAAGGGGAACCCCTTGATCTGTGTGACCACGTTCAACCCAGCGTCCAACATGATCAAAAAGATAATAAATGAAGACTGGAAAATCCTCACCTCTGGCGGCCTCCCTTTCGAGATCCCAATGAATGCCTACAGAAAGGCAAAAAGCATTCGGGATATGATCGTACATACCCGCCCTCGGATAAACCCCACCACAAGTAGACAAAAGACCCTCTGGGACGTTCCCCCTCCCAAAGGACATTACCCTTGCGGCAATTGCAGTGTTTGCGCCTTTACCAGAAAAACCTTCACACTTGACTTGGGATTACAAACACCCTGGGAGCTTAGGCAACTAACGAACTGCAACAGTAAAAATGTGGTATATATGATCACATGCCCTTGTGACAAGAAGTACATTGGGATGACGACACGAAGAGTGGGCACACGCATCTGCGAGCATAGGAGCACCATCCGTTGCAAAAGAGATGCCACAAGACTCACAGAGCACTATATCTCCAGCAATCACCATCCTGATGACATGCAGTGGGTGGTACTGGATCAACTTAAATCCACAATAACCAATGCCAAACACAAGTTCCTACTGTATGAACAAAGATGGATCTGGAGGCTGCGAACGGACACTATTGGATTGAATGACAATATTCAATGGTCAGCTCTAGGCTGATGACTAAATACCAACTTGAGATCTCTTTTTTATGAAAACCCACCTATGATCATAACCGGTATTAGATAACTTTACTGACATTCCACGGGCCCTTTTAATCCCCATTACGGGACCTACCCCTAGTAACTAAGCTATTGTCACTCCTCCCTTCTCATACCCTCTTTCTTTTTACCCCCCTCTCTTTCTTTCTCCTCTTTCTTCTATACATCTGCTGGATTCCCCCTTCTCTCTCCCTCAAAACTCCCCGCCCCTGTTTTTGCTCTCTGCTCTTTTTGCTCTCTTTTTCTTCCCTTTCTCTTTCCTCTTTCCTTTTCTTTTTCACCCCCCCTTCCCCTTTTTTTATCTCTCTTGTCTTCTCTATCTTTAACCTCTTCTCCCCTCCTCTGCAAACCCCTCCCCCCTGACTCTACTCTCCTTTTTTCCAATCCCCCCCTTTTTTCTTCTGTCTGGGTTCTTTCCCTCTTTTTTCTTCCCAGGCACACCTCATCCCCCCCCCTCCCCCCGCTTTTTGCTCTCTATTTGTGTCTTCCTTCCCTTTCCTTAGTTCCTTTTTCTAATTGGCCCTTATATGTTTTTCTTTTTTCTTTTTTCTTCTCTTTTTCTCTTGTTTCCTGCTCATCGACTTTCTCTTTTTCCCTCTGCCCCCTGCTTTGTCCACACCCTAACCCCATCTCTCTGCTGAGCCTCAGCGTTGTTCCCTGCCCAGAGTCCTTACCATGGCTTACCAACACAGAGCAAATGCACATGAATATCTGTAATGGGATGTTTATCCATTCACCTCCAGATTGTAACTTACATTGCTAAATGAAGTTTGTTGATGGCTAATGGGATCCATTGCCAACCTGACACGTACTTTCCCATAAGGAATGCACTTTGTCTCACGTGTCCAAACACTGCTTGCAAAGCCAAATGCATGCATCAAGCATAGCCTGTGCAGACATGCTACTTCTTAGACAGTAAGGCCCTAATTATGACTTCGGCTGTCTTTTTTAACCCTTTGGGTCCGGGCGTCGGCCATTGGCCGATGCCCGCACTACCTCCCTGGTGTGGGTCACGACCAGTGGCCGACACCAGGGAGGGGGTTAATAAATCCTCGGATGCGTCGCACCTGAGGATTTTTTTTTTTTTTAAACCCCGGGAGACACGGAAGCTTAGACACGGCAGCACAGCTGCGATCGGGGGCCAGGAAACACCACTAGACACCAGGGATTTCACTTGGGGGGGTCGGCACCCTCGGAAAACGGGCCACCCCCCTCTCGGGCATATTTTTTTTTTTAAAAAGGTAGGTGTCCCCTGGGAGGGGCGCAAATAAAAAAATAAAAAAAAGAAATGGACAGGGGGTCGCCCTTGGGCAGGGCGACCCCATGTGGGGGCAATATTTTTTTTAATTGTTGTAGGGTTTCCCTGGGGGCCATTTTGGCCCCCAAGGAAACCATACAACTACAAAAAAATATATAGATCTATATATATATATATATATATATATATATATATAGATCTATATATATATAGATATATCTATGTAGATATATCTATCTACATAGATATATCTATAGATAGATCTATATATATATATATATATATATATATAGATCTATCTATAGATATATCTATGTAGATATATATATATAGAGATAGATCTATATATATACATATATATATATGTATAAATCACTTTTGTCAGTACATGTGCGATCAGCCCCCAGGAAAACCAGACTCACATATAAAAGTGATCTGTATATATATATATATATATATATATATATATATATATATATGTTTATATATATATATACATTTGCCACCAGTTGTCTTGCAGTTGCAGCTTGCGTCTTCAAAGCAATGCACATACTTCAACTGACGCATTTCAACTGTAGCTTTTAGGCAGTAATAAAAAAGTCAAGTAAGTATTGTGATTATGTTTCTGCTACAAAAGGATCGGACTTTTGTCAAGTGGCAGTTTTAGTGCCATAAAGAAGCGCAGAAGATTTATATGCCTACTGCAAAGAGCAAATCTGTATTTTATGTAAATAGCTGAGTACATTAGTAAAGTCAGACATTACCTGTGCTATAATACAAATGAAATGTATGTGCAGGGTGGATGGCGGCTATGGAGAGATGAAGGGCACTTTTGCTGGGTGGTAAGGAGGAGATCCGAGGAGGAGGGAGTGGGAGCACCAATAATGATTGTTGGACTGGGCGCAGGAGGTGCTAAAGACTGTGACGAATGGTATGTGACAAGGTGTTTTTTGAGTGTCCTGAAAGAACATGCTGATTGAAGGAAGAAGCGCAGGTAAGGTGGCCTCTACTGTTGCACGTATCTCACACACACCATCGATTTTGTGACTGTCTACGTAAGCTAGTGTTTTAGAGCAACAGTTTAGCCAATAGCAGAGATGGCATCTTGATGGATGACTGCTGCCGTCACTCGGGTTATAGAGGACAGCTCTGACATAGGATCAGAGACTGAGACATCAGATACTGAGACAGCATCTGAGGGATAGGACAATGGCGCAGACTCTGGGAGTGATTTTTCATTCGGAGGAGTCCCATTCGATAACTCCTCTTCCAGTAAATTATGAGGGAGGTGATGAGGACAGTCCTGCTGTCCCTTCGCAAGCACAGTCTGTGCAATGGGGTAATAGTGGGTTAGCCCAACCCAGAGAGCAGGTGAATGCGGCAGCAAGCAGAGAGAGAGAGAGTGCTGTCTTGGGAGCTCCCCAATTTAGTTCAGCCCCAAATTCCACCGCCCAAATCGTATTGTGGAGACATCATAATTATCTATAACAAAACAAACTGGTTTTGTAAGGCAGGCACCTGTGTTTTTGGTCCTGGTTTCGGCGGCCATATAGAGAATCACACTAAACCCAAACATTTCTGGAAACTAGACATTCGGGGGAGTCCACAGAGGTATGACTTGTGTGGATTCCCCAAAGTTTTCTTACCCAGAATACCCTGCAAAGCTAAAATGTTGGGATCAACAAAATTCCTACCTCCCAGTGATTCTTCACCTGTCCTGATAAAAACACGACCCCACTTGAGTGCCTACACCTAGTGCCTGCGTCAGGAATGGATCACCCCAGGGTCAACAGCTGCCTCATGTTAGGACCAACATTGACCATTGTGTGATCTATTCCTGTCGCTGGCACCAGGCCTACCCATACAAGTGAGGTACCATTTTTATCGGGAGACTTGGGGGAACGCTGGGTGGAAGGAAATTTGCAGCTCCTCTCAGATTCCAGAACTTTCTGTCACCGAAATGTTAGGAAAAAATGTTTTTTTTGCCACATTTTGAGGTTTGCAAAGGATTCTGAGTAAGATAACCTGGTCAGAGCCCCACAAGCCACCCCATCTTGGATTCCCCTAGGTCTCTAGTTTTCAAAAATGCACAGGTTTGGTAGGTTTCCCTGGGTACCGGCTGAGCTAGAGGCCAAAATCTACAGGTAAGCACTTTGCAAAAAACACCTCTGTTTTCTGTAAAAAAATGGGATGTGTCCACGTTGTGTTTTGGGGCATTTCCTGTCGCAGGCGCTAGGCCTACCCACACAAGTGAGGTACCATTTTAATCGGGAGACTTGGTGGAACGCTGGGTGGAAGGAAATTTGTGGCTCCTCTCAGATTCCAGAACTTTCTGTCACCGAAATGTGAGGAAAATGTGTTTTTCTAGCCAAATTTTGAGGTTTGCAAAGGATTCTGGGTAACAGAACCTGATCAGAGCCCCACATGTCACCCCATCTTGGATTCCCCTAGGTGTCTAGTTTTCAAAAATGCCAAGGTTTGCTAGGTTTACCTAGGTGCCGGCTGAGCTAGAGGCCAAAATCTACAGCTAGGCGCTTTGCAAAAAACACGTCAGATTTCAATGTCAAAATGTGATGTGTCCATGTTGCGTTTCCTGTCGTGAGCATTAGGCCTACCCACGCAAGTGAGGTACCATTTTTATCGGGAGGAACACAGAGTAGCAAAACAAGTGTCGCAAAACAATTGCTCCTTGTCTTTCTCTACACTTTTGCCTTCCAAATTGAAGACAGTGTGTAAAAAAGACATCTATTTGAGAAATGGCCTGTAATTCACATGCTAGTATGGGCACCCCGGAATTCAGAGATGTGCAAATAACCACTGCTTCTCAACACCTTATCTTATGCCCATTTTGGAAATACAAAGGTTTTCTTGATACCTATTTTTTACTCTTTATATTTCAGCAAACGAATTGCTGTATACCCAGTATAGAATGAAAACCCATTGCAAGGTACACCTCATTTATTGGGTCTGGGTACCTAGGGATCTTGATGAACCTTCAAGCCCTATATATCCTCGCAACCGGAAGAGTACAGCACACGTAACGGTATATTGCTTTAAAAAATCTGACATTGCAGGAAAAAGTTACAGAGTAAAACCTGGAGAAAAATTGCTGTTTTTTCCTGCTCACTTTCAATATTTTTTTATTTCAGCTGTTATTTTCTGTAGGAAAACCTTGTAGGATCTACACAAATGACCCCTTGCTGAATTCAGAATTTTGACTACTTTTCAGAAATGTTTAGCTGTTCAGGATCCAGCGTTGGTTTCACACCCATTCCTGTCACTAACTGGAAGGAGGCTGAAAGCACTAAAAATTGTAAAAATGGGGTATGTCCCGGTAAAATGCCAAAATTCTGTTGAAAAATGTGGTTTTCTGATTCATGTCTGCCCGTTCCTGAAAGGTGGGAAGATGGTGATTTTAGCACCAGAAACCCTTTGTTGATGCCATTCTCAGGGAAAAAACCACAAGCCTTCTTCGGCAGCCCTATTTTCCCATTTTTTTGAAAAAAACAAAATTTTCACAGTATTTTGGCTAATTTCTTGATCTCCTCCAGGGGAAACCACAAACTCAGGGGAACCACAAACTCTGGGTACCATTAGAATACCTACGATATTGGACAAAAAGGACGCAAATTTGGTGTGGATAGCTTATGTGGACAAAAAGTTATGAAGGCCTAAGCGCGTACTACCCCAAATGACCCAAAAAGGGCTCAGCACTGGGGGGGGGGAAGGCCCAGCAGCTAAGAGGTTAAGACCCCTGAAGCCTCTGCAGCCAGTAGACTGCCATATTACGAGTCTTGAAAGGGCTTCTGCCCATTTATGGGCCTGGCTGACGGTTTGACGAGGCGGATCCTCCACCAGCACCATCACGCCAACAAGACTCCGCCCACCATGTTACGATACCTAATACAGCGTGGAGGAGTCCTGTACGGTGGTTCGTGCTGGCGGTGGAAAACGCCAGGACCCACCCCCTCTCGGATGACCACCTTGCTGGAGAAGGTAAGTTGATCGTCTCTCAGGGTTTGGGGGTGCATGTGTGTGGTGTGTGTGTGTATATATGCCTATATGGATGTGTTAGTACATGTCTTTGACCGTAGAGAGCATGTTTGTGTGCATGTGTGTGGATGAAGGGGGTGTGGATGAGTGTGGATTAAGGGGTGGGAGTGTGTCTGCATGTGTGTGGATGAAAGGGGTATCTGCATGAGTGTGAATTTGGAGGGGGGATATGTGCATGTATGCTGATGAGTGGGGGAGTTCGTGGGGGTGTGTGGACATGTGTATGTGTATGTGTCGGCCACAGGAATGGGGGTTCCTGTCGCCAGGTGCATGACCACCACGAAAAGCCTGGCAGTCTGCAGCCTCGTGATACGGCCGGCGGCATTAGGGCTGCCACCTGCCCGGAGGCGCTCACAGTTGGCCAGGCGGAGTTGTGGCAGTTTGGCTAAACCACCTATCTCAGAATATGGCTATCTTCACTGCCGGGTCCGCGGAGGAGAGAACGCCGCTGCAAGACCCCCAGCATCGTAATGAGGGCCTAAGTCATGATGAAGACCATAATGTATGAAACAATAAAATGTTTACATTTTTATAAAACTATTAATCTTACACTAAAAACTACCTAAACTATGTAACCTAACTATCCTTACCTATCCTACACTACCTTAAAATACTTTAAACTGCAACTAACTTATCTTATCTTAAGTTATCCTATACATTTATCACCACATGATAGATATCAACCCCCCTCCCCGCTTATAACACACATGTAGACAAGGACAACAGTAACTCAACTATACATAAACTAACTAAACATCTAGGCCTAAAGAAAGAGATATGTTTTGTATTTTTTGAAAGAACTATATACATTTTTTATTTTCATAAAAACTACACAGACCTAAAACATCACACTCAAAAACAAGCAATAATAGAAAACCTCAAATAAAATACACCCCCCCCAAAAAAGCTACTACAAACTAAAACTAACCTGCACTACACTAACTTACCTAACACTAAGGGGGTCATTTTGACCTTGGCGGACGGCGGAGGCCGTCCGCCAAGGTACCGCCGCTGAATGACCGCACCGCGGTCAAAAGACCGCGGCGGCCATTCAGACATTTCCTCAGAATTGAGCCGGCGTAGTTGCAGGGGTGCGACGGGTGCAGTTGCACCCGTCACGTATTTCAGTGTCTGCTTAGCAGACACTGAAATACTTTGCGGGGCCCTCTTACGGGGGCCCCTGCAGTGCCCATGCCATGGGCATGGGCACTGCAGGGGCCCCCAGGGGCCCCGCGGCACCCCCTACCGCCATCCTGTTCCTGGCGGGAGACCCGCCAGGAACAGGATGGCGGTAGGGGGTGTCAGAATCCCCATGGCTGCGGAGCGTGCTCCGCAGCCATGGAGGATTCACAAGGGCAGTGGTAAACCGGCGGGAGACCGCCGGTTTACCCTTTCTGGCCGCGGCTGAACCGCCGCGGTCAGAATGCCCTCGGGAGCACCGCCAGCCTGTTGGCGGTGCTCCCGTGGTCGGTGACCCTGGCGGTCACCCGCCGCCAGGGTCAGAATGACCCCCTAAGTATTGAAAACCTCAACTATAATCTATAAACAAGGGGAAGGAAGGTAAGTCTTTGTTTGGGCCATCCTGCTCCTCACTGCTTTAACACATCAGCCTTGATTTCCCCTAGCATGATGAGTACCTAGTCATACTTGTGTTCTATGTGTGAGAGACGTAACTTCATGTTCACTATTTCAGTCCTAATGTCCCACTCAAAATCCACCCAAATACGTGTGGTGGAGCCTGTGGTGTGGCTGGGGCACTTGTGGTGGTGGTGGAGGTGGCTGGACCTGCCCTTGCAGCTCGAGGGACTGTGGCCCGAGACTTGCCCTGTCGATGGTGGGTGGGGGTGGCTTTTTCCATGGCTGGAAGTCCTTGGGCAAAAGGCACTCCAGGACCCTGATGCTCTCTCCTGGTCATAGGCCTTCCCCATCCTCTTGAACGCCTTTCTCACATGGCAGATGTGGAGATAGCAGTCAGCCATTTTTTCAAAGTTCCTCTTCTGCAATGGGGTCTGTTGCCTGAGTAAACAGGAGGAATACATGTCATAAAAAGGTTCATTGGGCAAATGAACATCAAACATTCCTTGTAAATACTATCTGCAGACATCACATGACAAACAACAGAAATCACAATAACATCTTGGAGGGAAATCCAAATAGACATGTTCCCAATATCCAGCATCTCCATATTGAGTATGGTCAAGATATAAAGACCAAGTGAATGTTACCTAATAGCAGTGCCCTGTTTTGGGACATCTTTGAATGACTGTGTCATCATTGAAAATGGTTATGAAAAAAGCTGTTTTGTGATCATGGTATGGCACACTCAGCATGTTGCATTGCTCATCAATGTCCCTTCTGCATACTCCACTGTCCTTGGATCCATTGGCATTTAGCAAAGTAATCTGAACAAGGAACGTAAGTTAGATGGCCTGTCTCACAACATTATGTGCCTGATATGGCAAGGACAGATATCTGAACACATTGCTACATGGAAAATACATGTGCCAGGGATCATATTTGTGAATGGAGTGTGGATAGCTCCATCATATTGCACAGAGATATATGAAATTACTCCAAAAGTCGCTCATGTACATACATGGTGAGCTGTGTCATAATTCCTACCATGCTCCCTGAATAACTGTATGTGCCTCACCATGCAGCTCATTGCCTGCACATATGGGTGCACAATTCATGTCACCTTGTTGCACAACAGCATGCATGCCCTACATCTCATTTGCGAAGGGATCTTGAAACAGCAATGGTTAATGCTGTTCATTTGTATGTGCCAGTTTGCATTACATTCTGTAGACTATCATGTCAAACACTAACTGAAGCCGAATTTGGTATTGGAATGTCGTATGACACTGTTGTATGGACACCCCTCTAGTCTAACACATTTCCAGATCTTTGAAGATGGCAGGATATAGCAGTGTTGTCACATACAACATAGAGAATGGAACATCACACCACAGAAGTGGGCAAATTAACTGCAAATCCAAGTGTGGTATGTTTCACACTGTCCCGCTAATCATAGGGCCCTATTCACAAAACCCTCAGTCCTGGTAGTGCAGGATTTATTGTGATGTTTCTGTGGCACACACAGGAGGAATATGATCTGTGAGCCACATATTGTCACTCTCCATTGATGTGTAGGATCCTGTACTTCTGGCACATGTTCTTACTGCCATCACTGTGTTTTTACTCATACACCATGTGTGGGCTAGCCAGACACATCAAAGATAGATTGCACTGTGAGTAACAACAGCCTATCGGTGCATATGAAAAGCTTTACTCAGGTATACAGTGCCCTGCCATGTTCAGTTATGATTCCACTACCACATATGGTCACAGATCATGGCATTGTGGTCATTGCTTTTTGGTCCTACCAGCAAATTTGTGGGCATCCAGGTATAACTATTGGAACCAACTTGACATTAGTCAGATGCAAAGGCACATCCTCACCCCACCTCCACCTTACTGTCCATACACATGTAGAGCCTATGGAGTTTCAGTTTGTATACATGCACTTTGTACATGGCATTGCACACAGCATACAACATTACGTACAATCCTAAAACTAGCCATTGCACATAAAGGATGACATTCACTGGTAGCATCAGGGTCACGTATGCCTTTTACCGCTCCTGTGATGTTTGCCTCGTGTCAACCTGCAAGATACAACATGAGACATAGTACTGTGAATGTTGGACAATGAGCACTGTGGTCAAATATTGCACATTACACATGACTTGCAAATGACCATTATAGCTTTATGGTTGTGATAACTCAAATGGGCCATTGGGCATGTCTCAATGTCATACATTGGTAGGCCATTTTGATATGTACAGATATGTGATGGTACATTACATATATGTTTCAGGTAGATAGTGTAGTTCAAATCACTATCTACCCCAATTTTATTTTAAGGCTAGCTGAATGCAGTGGTACTCTGCACCTACATGACTCACAAAACACACTCAGCTATGACTAGCAATACTCCTGCCTCACTTTTGTCACCACATGCACATAACTATGCAACATACAGCAGTAGTTAGACATCCTTGTCCCCACATTTAACAGATATCAATGTGATTACCTACAAGCAGACCATTTCCATATTGTCCATCCTGGAATGTCTGGTTAATTATGGACTGCCAGAAGACCAGGCTTCATATACACTGCCTGGAGATTTGGCCACCGTATTCACGAACAAACCACAATGGTTAGCAATGGCCTGTGTATCAATTGAGTGGGTATGTTTTGGGTTCCTGTATAAGTGTTCAGTTTCAGCAGGAGGAACGAATTGCACATGTGTGCAGCCCATGGCACCCAGCACATGTAGATATCCAGTGATGGCATAGAATCCTTGGCTTATTTCTTGCTGCAGTTGCTGGGTGGTAAGGAGGAGGATGTGGCAGATGTGAGGCAGATGATGGCATCCAGGACAGAGGGGAAAAATGCTGAAAAGAATGGCTGCGACACTCCTCCCACTCGTGCTGCAGTGGTTTGGAAGGAGCCTGACGCAAGCATATATAGCACGGCCAGGAGCTTGGTCAGTGGTGATATTTTGGTGACCCTGTCGACCACAGCCTGCAGTCTGGGTGTCTAGGTGCAATGAGGTGGAGCAGGTGGATGATGGAGTCCCTCACGTCTTCCTCTCTGAGGGCAATCAGGGATGTCTGATGTCGGTTGGTGGGTTCTTTTCTCCTGTGCTGCCTCTGTGGTGCAGTTGGTGGTGATTATGGTGGTGTTGGTGGAAGCAGTGGTGATGGTTGGGGTTGGGGTAGTCATCTTGGTGCCCCAAGGTGTAGTAGGAGTAAGTCCATGTTGTCCTCCCGGTTGCCAGGGTGTTTGAATGTGTTCTCCTTATGTCCCTGTACTAAAGAGTCATTTTAAAGGCTCGTATGACTGGGGTTAACATTTTGATGCTAATCAGACTTCTTGTGACTTTTCCTAAGCGTGTGTCATTTATTGAAAAGCTTGTAAGTATGCCTGCGTCAAGGCAGCATCATTTGTTTAAGAGGGAATGCCTCCCTTGCATATCATTCTCGGTGTCTGACGCAGCCAGATCCAACGCTATTGAAAACTGACGCTGAGGTGGAAAAAGTGACGCTAGTGGCCTCTAGTGTCAATTTATAAAGATGGAGATGTTTTTGTGCTGCCTCTATGTAAAAAAAAAGGATGCAACAGTGGTGCAAACTCCTTGTAAATAAGACCCATTTTATTGTAACTTATCTCTGACCAGCAAGATGGTTCAGTGAGTCATTGCTTTTCTGCTGACATCTACTGTGATGTCAACAGCAAAGACTGAAAACCCACAAGGCCAAAATCAGCCTTTTATCTTTCTGAGGTCAACATATTAAGTATCCTTACATTCTGTGATATGAACTCTTTTTATTAACAGCGGTGAAAAATGGCAGAAGTGTAATATGAACTGCATAAAAAGCTTATTGTTATTATTATTATTATTAGTATTATTTAAAATATTGTTTATTATGTATAAATATTATAAACAATATTGCTACTACGGATAATAATAATAATAATAATAATAATAATAATGCATTTCAATCCCTGACTTGTCTTCTGCTTCTTCATCACAGAAATAATATTATTTATCTTCATGGAAAACCCTGTGTTTGTTTCCATGTAGACATGTATTCCTGCATGAGACAATAGACAACCTATAAAAATAACTACCTACATTTTTGTGAAATTGTGATGATGTTTATCACTTCAAAATGTATTCATATTAATTGCCTATGTATTCAAGAAGATGGAGGACACTGCAACTTCAAATGTGTCTGCATGACATATATCCTTGAAGCTATCCTTAAAAGTTAGAGTCAGCAACTTTACTAGTAATGCAATATATTTTGGATTGCACTCTGTGGGGCAGTCAGTTTGCACTCTTTCCAAGCAGGGACCCTCATTCTAGTCAAGTAAGGGATTTGCAATCCTAAAACAACCCCTGCTCACCCTCTTGGTAGCTTGGCACAAGCAGTCAAGCTTACCTCAAAGGCAATGTGTAAAGTATGTGTACCAACACACACAGTAACACAGTGAAAACACCACAAAAGTGACACAATATGAGTTTAGAAATCTAGCTAATGTTTATTTAAATCAAACAAGACCAAAATGACAAAAATCCAACATAAACGTGCTAAGTAATGAATTTTTAAAGTTAAAAGATTTTTAATTCATAGAAATCAATGGATGCTTTGTTTTAACACACAGTACCTAGTTTGCATAAAAAATAAAGCCGCACAGACAAGCTTGTGTCGAAAAAGTAAGCAATGCCTTGATTCCTGACTCACAAGTGTGGCAGTGTGTTGTTTCTTCTCCAGTAGGATAGGAAATGCGTAATTTTTTTCTCCTGTAGAAGAGCGATGTGTTGATAAGGCGAGCAGCCTCGGGTCCGCAAATGTTCACTGTGATTTTGACATCCTGCCACGATGTGTGTGAAATGCTGCCTTACAGTGGTGAAGAGCCACGCTGTGTGGGTGATGCACTAATTTTGGCAATTGCAAATGGGTGTTTCATTGGTTTCCCAGCTGCAATGCAGGTGGTGTGTCAATTTTTCAGCCACAAAGCAGGTGCTGAATCGATTTTTCTCCTGCTCAGCTCCTGTGTGTGGATTTCAGTCTTGGTTCCACCAGCTCCTCCTTTCAAGTTCAAGAGAGCAGGGACTGGATTGGGCACCACATGGCAGGATAGTAGTCTAAGCAAGAGATTCCAGCTGCTGGCAAAGGAAGTCTTTGATGGTCTTGCGACTTCAGAACAGGGGGCAAGCTCAGTCCAAACCCTGAGAGACACTTCACAGGCAGGAAAACACAGCAAAGTCCAGTCTTTGTCTTCTCTACGGTAGAAGCACCAGCTGCAGGCCAACCTAGTAAAGCACACTCACTGACAAAGGGGCAGCACTCCTTCTCCAGCTCTTTAGCTTTTCTCCTTGGCAGAGGTTCCTCTTGATCCAGAAGTAATCTAAAAGTCTGGCGTTTTGTGTCCACTACTTATACTCATTTCTTCCTTTGAAGTAGGCAAACTTCAAAGGAAAGTTTATTTTGTTCACAAGAGCCTGCCTTGACCATCCCTGGCCCAAGACACACACCAGGGGGTTGGAAACTGCATTGTGTGAGGACAGGCACAACCCTTTCAGGTGTACGTGTCAGCTCCTCCCTGAGAGTCCAGGAGACTAATCAGGATATGCAGGCCACACCCCAGCTCCCTTTGTGTCACTGTATAGAGGGAACTGTCAGTCTGACCCAGACTTGGATTCCACAAACAGGCAGAGGCCCAGAATGGTTCAGCAAGAAAATGCCCACTTTCTAAAAATGGCATTTACAAGCTGACAATCTTAAAAAACAACTTTACCAAAAGTTATATTTTTAAATTGTGAGTTCAGAGACTGCAAACTCCATATCTCTATCTGCTTCCAATGGGAAACTGTACTTAAAAGATACTTAAAGGCACTCCCCATGTTAACCTATAGGAGGGATAGGCCTTGCAATAGTGAAAAATGAATTTGGCAGTATTTCACTATGAGGAAATGCAAAAAACATCAGAACATTTCCTACATTTAAAATACACTGCACCCCTCCCATGGGGCACCCTAGGGCCTACTTTAGAGGTGACTTATATGTAGTAAAAGGGAAGGTTTAGGTCTGGCATGTAGGTACACTTGCCAGGTTGAATTGGAAATGCAAGACTACACACACAGACACTGCAGTGGCAGGTCTGAGACATTTTCACAGGGCTACTCACTTGGGTGGCACAAGCAGTGCTGCAGGCCCACTAGTAGCACTTGATTTACAGGCCCTAGGCACCTCTAGTGCACTTTAATAGGGACTTACTAGTAAATCATATATGACAATCATAGCTAAACCAATCAACAATACAATATAGACAGAGAACATATGCACTTAGGGACTGGTTAGCAATGGAAAATTGCCCAGAGTCCTAAAGCCAACACAAACTGGTCAGAAAAAATAGAAGGAAGAAGGCACAAAGTTTGGGGTTGACCCTGCAAAAAGAGCCAGGTCCAACAAACCTCTTTTCCAATAAATGATATAGCGCTGCTAAAATGGGACTATCTATAATAGAGACATGGGTGCCATTGTTCCGAAACAAGATACCTGGCAACACTGCCAGGCATTAGGCAATATTCAATGACATGCACATCGTGAGGGTCAGTATGTGACTGCATCATCAGTGCCATACCAAGAGCACTTGTAAGCAAAGAAACTGTCGCTCCCAATACACTGGTTTGATAGTGAAAAACATGCACTAAGGCCCTCATTAAGAGTTTACTGGGTTTTGGTGCAGAACTACTGCACCAAAGTCTGGTAGTTATAATTGTTGTCCTAGAATTGGAGAGTAACCAGCTAGATCTGGATGTGGGAATACATAGCCCTTTTTTGTTGGGTTTCTCTCCGATTCTGGGAACAAATATACCGAGATCTTCCACCTGTTCTGAGAAGGTGAAAGATGTCAGTGGGAGGAGGCGGTAAGTGTTGGGAAGGAGGGGCAGGCGTGAGGTATGCCGGAGAGGTCAGCGTTATCTGCTCCCCTCGCGGTTTGGGCCAGATCAGAAAGAGTCACCTGCCTGCAGCCTCTTCCCATGTCCTTGCAGCAGCTTTACCATGTGCTGGTTTACACCTGTCGAAACCGGCCCCGTGTCTCCACACCTGAAATTATTGGGCCCAGAGACACGGGTTCTGGAAGTATCCCAAACGGAGTTAACAATCCAGGTGAGACACCACAGCTTGTAATTAGGGCCTAAGTGGGGAAGAATAAACACCTCACATACTTGGACCACGTTGACAACGCACCTGCTGCACGACCAATACCTGCATCTTGTGCATCTTCGCTCATGGGGCTAAAGGATACTATCTACTTCTCTCTTGCCCTCCCCGTCATATAGGTGTGCATAAGTTGTCTTCCACCTTCTGGGTGGTTGACGTGCTTCAACACTCACTGAGAACTAGTTTACGTTGGCACGCATTTTGTGGTTGGCCCTTATGTCCATGGAAAACGACCCCATGAAAACATGGAAGGGTCTTTATGAAATGCGCATTCTATTCAAAACTGCATTGTAAATGTTACAGAAAATACTTTTTGACTTTACTGTAAATGACCTATCAGCGGAAAATTCGGAAGCTTTTTATATATGCAGTTTAGACGGGTTTATTTACAACAAGGTGCTGCGTTTTCTGAGGAGAGCGGCATTATCCTGACTGCATGGGTAACTAGCGACATAGATGTTGTCGTGTCTGCCCCCTCTATCTACCCTGTACAGGAACCTTCCTCGTGCTGCAGCTAATGGATGTGTGGCTTCAATTTTCCATTTTGAAATGAAAAATGATTGAGGGCAGCTTTGCAAAAGGATGTCAAGTGATTGTTTATTCGGACAGCCTTGTAATTTTATCTGCAGTGTGTGGACTTCATCACCTCATTTTAGAGGATGTGTTTAATGCTGACGAACAAAGTGTCATTCGGCTCAACACTGGGTTGCAGATAGCAGGGAGGCTGTGGCAGCAGCAGACACAAATAATTAAAATGGGCATGTGCCAAGATAGTACATGTCGTTTCTTGTACTCTGTAGATACTGTTAGCCCTCAGGCAGGGAGAAAAACGAAAGAGAGAGAATACGAAATTGTTGTACATATACACTGAGCGTGGAATATAATGCACTTTTTTAATTGAAAAATCATGCATCTGTGTCAGTGTTTAAGGATATTTGTGAGACCGAGAAGGCGGTTTTTTTAAGGTGGTATTTGTAATCCCTGCTGCCTGATATACCTCTGTAAAAGAATTGTTGTCCAGAGTTTTTTATTTTTGACTTGTGTTTTTGGATCATTAGAGAAGTAATTTAGCTAGGGTAGACATTGCTGATCTGGGATTGATTTTTCCTGGAGACATATTTGAAAATGGCAGATGAGTTGCAGTGATCATGTAATATTTAAGGAACCATGAGACCTATGCACTTTATTTTGGTGTCAAAACATAGGTTTTGGTGGTCAAGTAGTTTTATAAAGACAGAAAATAATTTCTCAGAGCAGCCTTCCCACCATTTTCCAAAATGGCAGCTATGATAGAAAAAGAAGAGGCATATATAGAAATTCAACACCTAATATTTTTTTAAATCTTTTTATGTATACCCCAAACAATGTTTATGATCAGAATATAAAAAAAATAATGTTTATCACTCCTGCTTTAGCCACATTTTTATAGTTCACTTTATTTATTTGCTTTGGCAATAGCTCGTGGTACGTTTTCAGAATGTTGAACATTTGAGAAGAGGATATAAAGTACATGTACATGTAAGTTCTGTGAATAGAGGCTTTAGAAAGTTTGTTGGTTTTCACACCCCATTGATATCTTCCAAGCAATTTCACACAGATCATTCTCTGCATTTGCATGCTCTAAAACATTTACACATCTTCTGATCAATAAAACCCTCTTTTAATGTGTCCACTCATAGAATATGATGTTGGTGGACGGTCACTTAGCAAGATTGATCACTTGAACTCTTGAACTCTACTATAAAATGATTCAATTGTTTCTGTTATGTTTTTTCCAGGCTTTTTTCCATTGTATGCAACTTGTAACAGTTGTTGTTACAATGATATAATGTTTCATCTTCTTCATCCACCAGTTTCAATCTTTTGTGATCTTCGCCGTGCTGCATTTCTGCAGCATCTCAACCTCTCTTATGTCCAGCCACAGTTGATGGTAGCTTTTCTTTTGGATTAGTTTGGCATATGACACATTTTTCTTTGTTGAAGGAGTCCTCAGATTTTGTGGTTAACAACACTCTGTTAGGAGGTAAAGATCCTTTGCTACTACCAGCTTTGCTCATGTTTGCGAATTTGAATCAAAGGAAAACCTGGAACAAAACCAATATTAAAATAAAGTACCAATATGATGGCTAAAACACACCATTATAGAGCTGTCATTTTGGAAAATGGCTAAAGGGTTGCTCTGAGAAATTATTTTCTGTCTCTATAAGACAATTTGATCCCCAGAACCTTTGTTTTGACCCCAAAATGAAGTATATAGGTCTCATGTTTCCTGAAATATTACAGCATCACTGCAACACATCTGCCATTTTTAAAACTGTAGTCCAGAAAAAAATCAGTCCAGATCAGCAATGTCTACATAAGCTAAATGACTTCTCTATTGATACAAAAACACATATGAAAATCTCTGGAGAACAATTTGTCTGGAGGTAAATCAAAGAGACAGGAATATTGTGCTGAACTGATTGTGACAAACAATGTAGCCACATATTTTGTCATTGCCCAAACTCACTTGCTTCTCATCAGGAGAGAAGACCTAAGAGCATTGAAGGATTAACATGGACTGTTCTTGTCTCAATTATGCTTACTGAGGCATGTTAAATATACTGCTGGAACACATCCTCAATGTGATCATAACAGGAAAATCAAGTTTCCTGCATTAATGTTTAGTACATCAAAGTTGAACCCCTGCAGACAGTAGCGACTACAACTTTATAGGACGAGGACCACATTGCTGCTCAAAAGATCTCTGTGAGGGCAATCACCATATCCTCCACCTAAGGTGTAGCAAAATCCTTGTGCTACATCCCTGAACCCCTTCAGGAAGTGAAAATTCTGCCAGGGAGTGGGCAAGATCAATAGTAGAGCAAATCCTTTTTCTAATGAATAGTTCTGAAGCCTTGAGGCTGTGCTGCACTAATACAAAAGTAAAAGAAGAAAAGACTTCCAAAAACGATAAGGCTGGTCCACATTGATTAGGAGTGCTCTGAAGACATCCAGAGAATCCAGAGGCTACTCAGAATTAGAAGGGAAAGCAAAACCACTTCCTGTGTCATAGAGAGCATAAGTGCTTTACTGCGCAAAAAGCCCTAGTTTGCAGTAAGGAACTCACTATCCTAAAAAATCTGTCCGCGTAACATAAATGAACAAATGTTCGGACAAAAATGTCCTGTGCATGGTGAACAGTCTTGCACTTATGCCCATAGTTTCCCAATGGCAAATTAATTTTGTATCCTGACTTTCTATTGACCCAGCACTGTGCTGAGGCCTAGGTCTCACATTGCCCTTGGAACAAGAACCTGGCTAAAAGGTTAAGTGAGAAACTCCAAAAGCCTATCTATTTGGTGACACAAAACTACGGTCTGTGTCTCTGGGGCATAAACAGTGAGAGGTGGTGATAGCAAACCATTTTTGAATCCTTAGCACGCGGACAGGACTTTTTCATGTTTACAGAACTAAATGTGATGCCTACCGGCCCACTCATATGAAAGTTCCATTCATGTATCATGCCCAGACGATGTGCTTACACCTATATGTCTGTTGAGTGTTTACTGCTATATGTAGTCTGAGTTCTAGCAGGATTCCATGTTGGATATGAGTTTAGTTGTAAGTTAGTAGGTTCCAATTTGGATTGCTCCTTGTTTTGATTTGGCACAAGATGGAGTGGTTTGTATAGGCTTCTCAGACAGTGGACGTGTGATCAGTTGGACAGTGAAGCCTCAGATACTGATGGGAGAATGGGAGGACACTGCTGTTAAGAAACACAATGTTGCCATCTTAGCAATGGCCTGCTGATCAGACCTTCCTGAGCACTGCCGTGTGGTTAGTGGTAGGAGACATTAGGTGAGTCAACAGATTGAGATGCTAGAAAAGGAGATTCTATGAAGGACCTGGACCTTTTGTCTTCCTATTAGTGATCCATCCAGGAAGGCTAATGACAGGAAACAGAAGAGCTCCACACTCATTGTTTTCATGTTATGGGTACTCCTGCTTAAAGTCAGCAACATCCCTACCTGCAGCTAGAATTATGTGCACTGCAGGACAAAGATGAAGCTAAGAAAACCAACCACTCCCAAAATGGTTCCTCAACTGTAGAAAGTGGATCCACATCCCTTATCTAGAAACTGTAGAGGTGAGCAAAATCTACCTATTTTCTTTTTGCATAATTAAGAGAAATGTTGTCAAAATTTTTCAGAATTATGCAAAATTACGCAAAATGTTTAAAACGTGAACCTACCTATACAATCGCAGTACCTTTGTTTTTTTAAGTGAATTTCTTTGGTTTAAAATTTAAAAAAAATCTATTTCCTAACTATAATGTCCATGTAACCTTTGTTTTTTAAGTGAATTTATATGTTTTTTAACATAAAGTTATTGTAATTGCTATATGTTAATCCAACTACCTCCCATAAGCACCTTAAATGCTAAAAACACCTTACCACCAAAAACCCATACCTACTCTAAAACCTGGAAACACATTAAAGCCCAAAAACCCATACCCACCATAATCCCTCAAAAAGTCCTTGCCACCCAAAAACCTATGCCCACGTAAACCCTAAAAATTCCTTTGCTGCCCCAAAACACATACTCACCCTAAACCCTAAACTTACCCCTGCTTCCCAAAAACCTATACCCACCCTAGTCCCTAAAAATTCCCTTGCCCCTAGAAACCCATACTTACCTTTAAAACCTAAATTTGTCCTTACCACTCAAAAAACCCATACCCACGCTAAACGCTAAAGTATCTCTTGCCTAACAAAAACTCACACCAACCCTAAACTCTAAAAATACCATTGCCACCAAAAAACCCATACCCACCCCAAAACCTAAACATTCCCTTGACATTCAAAAACATATACCCAATCTGCACCCTAAAATTGCCTTGCTCACGAAAAACAAAGGCCAATATCCATACCAAACCCATACCAAACCCATACCCATACCCTAAAAATGCCTTGCCACCCAAAAACCCATACCCATCCTAAAATCTGATTTTGACCTTAACACTCAAAAACCCATACCCACACTAAACCCTAAAATTACCCTTGCCACTTAAAAACCCATAAGCCCCATAAACAATAACATATCCCTTGCCACCCAAATACCCCATACCCACCCTAAACCATAAAGTGCTCTAGCTGGCCAAAACCCAAACCCACCCAAACCATGAAATTACCCTTGCCACTCAAAAACCCATAGCTACCATAAACACTAAAATTACTCTTGCCACCCAAAAACCCATACCAACACTAAGCACCAAAGTTACCCTTGCCACCTAAAAACACATACCCACCCAAAACCATTAAAGTACTTTGGCTGCCCAAAAACTAATACCCACCTTAAACCCTAAAATTACCCTTGCCACTCAAAAACCCACACCCACCCTAAACACAAAAATTACTCTGGCCACCCAAAAACCCATACCCACATTAAACTCTAAAATTACTCTTGCCACCCAAAAACCCATACCCACCCTAAACCCTAAAATTGCCCTTGCCATGTAAAAACCTAATACCCAATCGAAAATTGCCTTTGCACTCAAAAACCCATACCCACCCTAAACCCTAAAAAATCCCTTGCCTTCAAAAAAAACATAACTGCCCTCAACCCTAAAATTACCCTTTGACCCCCAAAATATCCACCCACCCATACCCACCCTAAACACTAGAAAAAACACTTACCATGCAAAAACCTGTACCAACCCTAAACCCTAAAAATAACTTTTCCTTCTTTCCTATATATATATATGTATATCTATATATATATAAAAAAAAATATTGACTGAAACAAACAAAGGTTGCAGGGATGTTACAGAATTTAAAAAAAACAGAAGTTCACTTAACAAAATCAAAGGTTACAAGGATCTTATAGTCTCACATTTCAAACATACAAAACCATAGAAAATCACCAGTTATAGTTAGCGTTATATCAAGTAACTATAAATTGTGCCCTAAGGTAACTATAACTCACTCCCCCGCCATGCAGTTTTTTTGTCAAAAGTTTACTGTAAACAATTAGATGTTATCAAAGATGCCCTGAGTGCCATAATTTGTGGGGTAATTAATGCATGGCGAGATAACTCTAACTATAACTGGTGAGTTCCAGCAGCCCCCAGTTCATTTACATCTGTGCTCCAGGGAGGTGGTGGTCCCCAGAGCTGTGGGGGGGCGCAGCCCCCTGTTTCATCTAATGAAAGACTTGGGGAGGTGGCGGGCCTCTGGGGGTGCAGGGGGCCCTCCCGCATTACAATGAAAAATATTCCCCCATGACTTGGCCCACCCGGGGGCTTCAAAATTACAAAGCGTGGGAGACTATAACTCACGCCCTAAGGCAACTATAACTCACACCACACCATCCACAGTTATGTGATCAATGATTTTACTGCAGATGTTGCAGTGACATTATCAATTATGTTATCAAAGATGTCATCAGTACTGTGATTTATGGAGTCATTAGGAGTGCATGGCAAGGGCACTCTAACTATAACAGGTGAATTTCCATGGTTTTGTACTAATTGAGCCTAACTTTAATGTCCCTGTAATCTTTGTTTTTTTAAGTGAACTTCAATGTTTTTTTTATATTCTATTTTCTGACTATAATGTCCTTTTAACCTTTGTTTTTTTCATTGAGAGTGGGTGTGACAGTGTCTGTGTGGATGTAGGAGTGGATGTGGCAATGTCCCCCTGGGTGTAAGAGTGAATGTTAAGGTGTTTGCCTGGATGTGTGAATAGTTGTATGAATATATTTCCATCCGCAGATTTACACAGAGGGCTGTGCTGAGGCCCATGGATGGATCTGCAAATTTCAGAAAGCATGAGACATTTGAATCCCCTTTTTACTCATGTACATAGTGACACACACATACAACCACTCATACACGCCTTCAAACATTTATAGAAACATTCACATAACTCACTTCACATATATTAGAATGACTGTCACATGTAAGTACTATACCTCAAATAGTAATTTAACTTATGGAACAACTTATTTAATATCATAACCTCCCAGAAGAATTTACAGAATACTCACACTAACAGGATGAAGTCTTCAGTGATGTCATTTGTGATGTCATGAGTGATGTCACTGACCATGTCATGAGTGATGTAATATGTGAGGTCATAAGCGGTGCATATAGCCTCTTCCAAAGCTGTGACAATGCAGCACACTGTTTGCCAGATCTGGCAGTGGAGATTAACCAGTTTTTGTAATATTTGCTTAACAACAAAGAACACGGCACCCTAGGGACTCCAGTTATCTCCTCCAAGTGTTCTTTATTGAATTGTCATCCACACGATACACAGAGCAATGGGTTTTCATCTAAATTTGCTTAAAAAAAAGAAAAGTTACAGAAACATTACAGTTAGGTTCTGAATTCACATGTGCAAAATCATAAACATTCAGCAGTTATAGGTATGGTTATCTCGAGTAACCATAACCGGTGTCCTAAGGTAATTATAACTTGTGCCCCTGCCATACACAGTTATTTCATCAATAATTTTACTGCTGTTACAATGATCTTATTAATGATGTTGGGGAAGTAACTATAGCTGGTACCTTGCCATGCACTGCCAATTACCCCAAAAATTACGGCACTCATGCCATCTTTCATAACGTCATTGATAATATCAGTGTAATCATTCAACAGGTCTTTATGTATTTGTCACCATTCCACCAGTTTAGATGGCTGGGTTAGGAGTTCCCTTTCCTTTCTACCCCGATGTGGCTCATGGCAGCCTAGGTATTGTTCCATCTGTCTTCTGGTGCCAGACAAATTCCTAAGGCAGATACATCTAAGGGCCACCTTCATTGCTTTCCAGTCAAGGACACCGCTTATGGCGCTTCCCTAATTTTTTACAGTGCAGAAATGCAATGGCCCATCCCTTACTTCAGCCTCAAATGGGAGGGTCCGTAATAGCCTCTGTACTAAGTTGCCAAAGCTGAATAGCTGGCCATCTGCACCCCTTCTCTAAGCACATCAGTATCAGGGAGTGATCGGATAGGTAGTGGGCAAGGAAGGAGATTTCCTTCACATCCTGTGCTAGCCCGGATGATATAAAACAACGGTCCAGCTGGCTGTACCACCCCTTTGCAAGCATGTAGCAGGAGTACACCTTAGAGTCTTTCCCTCCAGGGATCTATCAAGATTAGGCCCTGTGTGATTCCTTCCTGTGTCCTCATCATGTTCAACTTATTGTGAGTTCTCTGCAGCATCACTTTTCATAAATCTGCCCCAATGAGTTCCTTGGTCACCCTTATAATTGCAATAGGTATAGGGAACGCAGCTACAGTACCTGCTTTAAGTAAGTCTGTCTATTGTTTTGTTCTGCATGCCCAGTACTGATCTGAGAGTAGGTGGCATCATGGAAGACAACCAGCCGAGTTGCCTATTTATGAGGAGCTTGAGCCGCCAATGCCTCAACAAATGTGATCCTTTGCCGGTGCAGTCAGTACTCCATACTTACAAGGTGACGCATCTATGCTGTTGCGTCGCTTTTAGCAGTTCTGCATCAAAATGTTCCTGCGCTTCATCTGGCTGCATTGTGTACATGGATTTTTACAAGTAAATTGAATAGTGAACATTCGATGGAAGTGTACCACAAGTGTAAAAATGCATCAAAATTCCTGTGCATCGGCAACCCGCATGTAGGAAATGAGGCTATGGAATATAAAGAGAAGTCAGGCAGAACAGTCTGTCTAACTCAACTGCAACGTGGAGCTCCTCATTGGGCAGCTGGGAGTGTTAAGAAGACCACAATCCCACCCACCCCGACCACACACACCTCCTGCCCTTACCACTACAAAGGTAGCACAGTAGAAGGGAGCATTTTTATCAGCGGCTGATTAGCCTCATTGACTTAAGGGAGGATGAGGTCATCACTCGCTATTAGCTATGGAGGCAATCAATTGCTCAGTTGCTGCATGCTGGAAAGTGGATTATTGGTGAGGGCAGGTAAGTACCTATATTTAGCAATAGGGCACTAACCCTCACTAGGTTCAGTTAGGTCTCAATAAATTAACCCCAGCTTAACCCTTGGCAGCTTGGCAATGAGCGACAAGGCTTAACTTAGGAAACAAAGTGTAAAGCATTCAAGTATGACAAAACAGTATTTAAATAAAACACAGGAAACTGTGCAAAAATCTAAAACCAATTTATAAAAATAGGAAATATATTCAACTTTAAAACGGCACCAAAAAGAATAAAATCAGATGAAGGGAACAGGAGATATGAACGAATTAAAGAATTAACGTTCTTTAGTGCATAGAAACATATGGCGCCAATCTGGTTATCTGGTCAGGGCAAGGTCAAGGTTTAAGGCCGACCGCGATGGAGCCCTGCTCGGTTACAGCAAGCGGGAGGCCTTGGTCAAAAGTTTACCTTCTGACTTAGTAATTTTCTTGAAAACTTTTCTAAGTGGGACAATGTCACCAGTCCGGTCCGACCTCCCTGGAGCTCTTCCTCGGATATGCATTGCGGGAGCCCTCTGTGAAGATTTCTACATTCAGACTTAGATGATTTTTCAAGATGAAAATCCTTTGACCGGGGCAAACCTGAATCTTGATCCGTTGTCCCTAGAGCCCTCTATGCGTACACTGTGTGGGAGGTCCTGGTCAACTTCTTACGTTCGGACGTAGTCACTTTTTCGGAGATTTTCTTCAGTGGGTTGAACCTGCAAGTAGGACTGGGTCGCAGTTGAGGCAAGCCGACTGGAATTGCTGGAGCGGGTCGGTCCCTTTATGGAGCTTTTTCGCAAAAGATTTCCAATCTTCTCCAATTTTCTGGATTTTCTTCCAGAAGATCTTTTAAGGTTTTTTGAAGACTACAGCTCACCCCAAAGTTCCAGAAGCTCTGAGTTGCTCCTTGAGGGTGCAGACTACAACTCCTAGAATGCACCTGGGTCAAACTCCAAACTGGCCACAGGACAGTGGTCAACTGGACAGTTTCTTCAGGATCTGAGATAGGGGACACTGGTTTGAAATTCTTCACCTGTAGCAGTTGAAACCTGACAAAGTCCTTCTTGTGGTGAAGCCCAGGTGCTGGTCAGGGGTCCAGCAGGGCAGTCCTTCTTCTCCTGATGTTCTTCCTTGCAGGGATCTGAGGTGTGGGTGCAGATCTGCCATATTTATCTTTGCTCCTGGGTGAAAAAGAGGGGGATCCTGGTTCTCCAATCAGGTGCTGGATCCTTCTCCCTGTGATGACCACTTCCTGGGAAGTGTGGCAAAAATTATTCCCAGGAGCAACATTCTTCAAAAATCCATCATGGCTGAAAGTGATTTTTGGAGGTTACATCTGTCTGAGCCCACCTACTGGTGTGGCTAAAAATCATAAACACACCCCTCTCCTTCCCTCTCCTCATCTAATCAAGGGGGCACCTAATTGTCTGGAGTTTCAGGATGTGAGGGAGGTGCCAGGTTGCTCCAAATGCCCTCCCCTGCCTTTGAAGACCAGTTTGGCAGCCCCCCTGCTTCCCCTCCTAGACAACCTCCACAACATAGGACTCTGACAGATCGTGACGGAGCCAACACACTCAGCAGAACACACCCTTGATCCCATCTTCATCACAGGAACCTCCGCTACCTTCAGACACACCAAGGAACTCCCATGGACAGACCACTGATGCATCCATTTCACATTTAACACACCCAGCGTCATCAGACCCCCAACACCAACCATTACAACCTAAGCGCATAACCCCCTCTACCAACAAACCAACAATCACCACTTTAACCCATCTCACCACGGAAGATACGTTGAGAACAATGAAGTCTATACACTCCGGGGCTCCCATGGACCCATGCCCCCACCACATTTTCAACAGAGCCGCAGACGCCCTCACTCCCAAGCTCTGCCTCTCCATCAACTGGTCACTGGCTGCTGCCATCTTCCCCAAAGACTGGAAACACGCAGAGATCAACCCCCTCCTCAAGAAACCCTTGGCAGAGCCCACCGACCTCAAAAACTTCAGGCCCATCTCCCTACTTCTATTTCCTGTGAAAGTCAACGAAAAATCAGTCAACAGCCAACTCGCCATATTTACAGAAGACGACAACATCCTCAACATCTCCCAATCCAGATTCAGGAATAACCATAGCACCGAAACAGCCCTCCTGGCTGCAACAGACGACATCCGCTCCCTGCTGGACATCCTACTAGACCTCTCAGCAGCTTTTTACACAGCCTTCCATCACACCCTGATAAGAGGGATTCACGGAGCTGGCATCAGAAACAAGGCTCTTGAGTAGATCCAATACTTCCTCTCTAGCACAACTCAATGAGTGAGACTCGCCCCCTTCCTCGCAGATCCCACACCCACCACCTGCAGAGTGCCCCAGGGTTCCTTCCTTAGCCCCATGTTGTTTAACGTCTACATGGCCCCGCTAACCTTCCTCGTCAGAAGCTATGGAATGAAAACCATCTTCTATGCCGACGACACCCAACTCATCCTCTCCCTCTCTAATGAACCTGACAAAGCCAGACACAACTTCCACGAAGTCATGGAAGCAGTCGCCAACTGTATGAGAAACAGCTGCCTTCAACTCAACGCAAACAAGATGGAGTCACTCATCATGGGCCCTCATCCCAATGCGTGGAACGACTCCTGGTGGCCACCCACCCTCGGAAACCCGCCCACCCCCTCCAGCCAAGCCTGCAACCATGAAATCATCCTGGACTCCGACCTCAACATGAACCATCAAATCAACGCAATCACCTCCTCCGGCTTCCGCACCCTCTGTCTCCTACGCAAGTCCTTCAAGTGGATCCCCCTTGTACATAGAAAGACCGTCACACATGCCCTCATCAGCAGCAGACTGGACTACGGCAATGCACTCCACGCCGGAATCAACAAGAAACTCAACCACAATGTACAAAACATCCAGAACGCCGCTGCCAGACTGGTCCTCTACCTACCTCAACACTGCCACATCTCGCAACATCTACATACACTGCACTGGTTCCCCATAGAGAAAAGAATCACTTTCAAGATACTCACTCATGCCCACAAAGCCCTCCACAACATCGGACTAGCTTACCTAAACAAGTGACTCATCTTCCACGTACCCCACAGGACCTTACACTCAGCCCAGCTCTCTCTTGTAGAAGTACCCCGCATCAGGAAAACCAGAACAGGAGGAAACTCCTTCTCCTACCTCGCAGCCACCGCCTGGAACGCCCTTCCTCTTCACGCCAGACAAACCACCGCCCTCCTCAGCTTCACGTAGGAACTGAAGACATGGCTTTTTTAAAAACCACCTCAGCGGTAAATGCTACACTCCCCCTGAGTGCCTTGAGACCCTAACAGGTGAGTAGTTGCGCTTTACAAGCACTGATTGATTGATTGATCTGCTGAGGGAGTTCTTCTCCTCCAGGCACATTCTTTGTGTTCAGCCTAGACCATGTCACACCTCCCAAGGGAGCCTGGCCAGGCTCCCAGAGGCTGGCCAATCAGAGACAGGCACTAAAGAGCTGATGGTGGCAACTTTTTATGTAGAGGTTATAACTCTTCACCTAAACTAATTATATTAAATCCAACAATTGTAAGTTGCGGGATTTATTATAACAATTAATTTGATTCCAAAGTTGAGGTATCTGACACCTAAGGGGACTTTGTAAATTAAAACAAAGTCTTCCCATTTTAGCCTATGGAGGCCTTTCACTACAGTGAGGGAAACATGAATTTGGCTATTTTACCTCACCAGAGCCTATAAAACAAGTTACATGTCACCCAACCCTAGAGGCACATTGTACGTACCTTAGGGGTGACATATGTAAAAATAGGATAGTTTAAGACTTTGGAAGTACTTTTAATTCCAAAGTAAAATTTGCATATAACTTTAATTTAAAAGCAACCAGCGAGGCAGGCCTGCCTTTAAAATGACACTGGGCACCTCAGCAGGGCACCCCAGCAGTGCACTATTTATGCTGGGGTCCCTAAACCTACATGCCCTACCATATACTAGGGACTTATAGGTAGGTTAATTCTGCCAATTAGACTGATTTACATATCCACTTTATATAGAGCAGTGGCCCTGGGACTGGTAAGCAGTACCCAGGGCACAGCCAAGAGTCAGTAACCACCAGTATCTGTCCAAAAGGTTTGGGGGTGACCAGGGCAAAAAGGAAGACTTTACTACACTGTAACAGATAGCACTTATGACCCAGCCACCAGCTGGAAGGCCCAGCAACACACTACCACAGCTGAAGCTCATATTTGGACTCCACATGTTGGTGTCTGGCCATTTCAGATCACAGCAGTCAAAGTATCTGGTATCTCCCAGCCATCATTCTTGGCTATCCTTTACACTGTCCTAGATACCATTATATGCCTAACTCCACAGAATCTAGTCTTCCCCAACATGCAACAACTGCAACTGGAGATCAAGCAAGGCTTCTATGTCATTGTCAGCTTCCCACATGTGCTGGATGCCATGGACTGCACAAGGGTGCAACTGGTACCCTCAGCAGCTATATCACACATAGACCGGAACCAAAAAACACCCTCACTCCATGAATGTCCAGGTCATCGTGGCTCATTATGGCATGTTCATCAGCATCCTTACCAAATATCCTGGGAGTGTGCATGGCACTTACATATTCCACCACTCCATCATAAATGAGGGATTCCACAATGGCCAAAATGGGAATGGCCTACTGGTTGGTGAGTACATATATAGAGCAGGACTGACCCAACAATAGCAAATGCGGAATGACTCAATGGACATATCCATGTGTGTAACTCACATAGTGCACATGTAGAAGGGGTGTACTTAATACTTGCACCATTCATCAGGGCACATCTGTAATGCAAACCTTAAATACACACGTTGCAAGACATGCAAAGTCTCTGTGTTAGTCTTTTAAAAGTGTGTTGAGTGACTTTTCTCCCTTTGTTTTTTCAGCTGACCAAGGATATGGTCTGCAGGCTGGGAAATGACCCCCTACGCACATTCCCTGAGGCCCAGTGCAATTTCCAAAAACACTGTCCAAGACCAGGGACATTGTTGAACAGACTTTTGGCATACTCAAGTCATGTTTTTGCTGCTTGGGTATGTCCAGTAGCTGGCTGCAATACTCACCACCAACAGTCTGCAAAATTATACTTGTGTGCTGTATCTTGCATAATATCTGCGTCAGAAAAATGTCCCATTGGACCAGTGCCATGATGTGCAGAAACCAGCAGAGGAGGAGGATGCTGGAGATGAGGAAAAAGGGAAAGCATGGGTATAGTTGCTGGGACTCGTCGAAGGGACACTATAGACCAGAATTTATTTACAGAAGAATTATCATGTTGGCAAAATATGTCAGTCTCAAATATTTTGCCAACATAGGCCCTCATTACAACCTTGCCGGGCGGCAGAGGCCGCCCGCCAAGGTTGAAAGGCTGGGCAGCGGCCAATGCGGCCGCACTCCCACGGGGTCTATTATGAGATCCCCACCAGCCCAGTGGAGATCTCGGCCGCAACACGGGAGCTGGCTCCAAATGGAGCCTGCGGTGTTGCGGCTGTGCCACGGGTGCATTTGCACCTGTTGCGCTTTTTACTGTCTGCTAAGCAGACAGTGCAGCTGCATGGGGCCGTGGCAAGGGGCCCCGCGACTCCCCTTTCCGCCTGCCTTTTCATGGCAGTTCAAACCGCCATGAAAAGGCCGACGGGAAGGGGACTCATAATCCCCTGGGCAGCGCTGGATTTAAACTGGCGGGACAAAAGTGGCGGGAAACCGCTAGGACAAAAGTGGCGGGAAACCGCCAGTCCCGGCAGTGAAGCGCTGCGGTTGTAATTCCCCTGGAAGCACCGCCAGCCTGTTGCCGGTGCTTCCTCCAAAACAGCCCTGGTAGTCAAAGACCGCCAGGGTTGTAATGACCCCCCATAGTCTGTACACATGTAAATAAATTAATGTAGACCTCACGTGGATTTTCATTTTACAGTCAGTGTAATCATCCATACATAGACATCTCCTCTATGTAAATCTGCCCTATCGCAAATTTAGGTAGTTATGTGTAATTCACAGCACGGAACACCACCATGTGGTCAAAAACATGTGCTCATATCAACAACATGTGCCAAATGTCTGTCACAAGAAACAAAGATAATGAGCGATTTTGTGCACATGTACTAAGTATGTATAATGCAACTGCGCACTGACTTTCAGAAACCCCATCCCAAACCAAAGGGAGTGCAAATGTCAACAGTGAGTGTGTGGGTTGTCGGTAATGACACATCTTTATTGCATCACAGTCATAGAGGGCAGTATAGTGACTTGATTTTCCATGTGAAAAGTAAGTCCACATATGCTACACAAATGTTTGTGAGCACATAGCTACATCAGTGTTGCATCTCACATACACATACAATTGATGCTTCCCATACTGTGCCGCGTTAGTTTGGTTACCTAGCCACAAGGCAGTCACTCTACACCCAATAGCCAAGGATGCAGGAATGGATGTGACTGTGCGTTTCTGCCTTACCTTGAAACTAACAATGCAGTGACTCTTACAGCTCCATCAATGACATCTAACTAGTCCAGGGCATAAAGCAAATCTGATAGACAAACAGAGGTCAAGGTCATATTACATGTGATGTGACTCCTGGCAAAGTAGCGTGCACTGACACATTCCAAGTCCTAATGGCAAAACAAGTTAATGACTGCACATGTGACCATGTGATATGAATGTCTAACAACATTCTAAGTTATTGTTAGCCCTCTCTGCTGGCAAAAACTGTGATGGATGGAAATGCTAAACAGATCCCTACTTGGAAGACATTACACTTGTTAAGCCTACTCAAGCAGGCTTTGTGAAGAGCAAATAATGGGTCACAGCCTTGGATGACCCATTTTGGTCAGTTTAATTTGCAAGTGGCACACACATAGTGCCAGACACCAAGCCAAGCCAGTAAATGTGTGTAGACCAGTATATCATATGGTGGTCGTAGGACAATATTATCTGCTATATGATGTCATGCACATTTGAGCGGGTGGCCTATTGCCATAGCAAACTACTGTTCAGATCTAGACCATCAATATGTGAGCTGGATGTCACAGACAATGTAAACAGGCTGAAGTAGCCAGTGAATGTAAATTCCTGAGTGTGTCTTATGCTCAAAAGCACAACTGTGGTAAATAATGCAGACAGACATTATGAACTACAAGTATACCCACAATCATGTCAGACAATGTGGATATCATTTACATAGTAAGGCCACATCTAGGAACAAAAAAAGACCACTAGGCCGATAGCTACATCAAAGCAAGCATAATAGAAACTGTTTCTCATATTGACAATGCCAACATGTGCACAATTGATGATCAGTCTATGTCACTGGCAGCAATATGTTGCCTGTCCTAGTGTCTGCAACAGGAACACAAGGATTCACATGTGTAAAACTACATGTGCAACACATCCAAAACTTACATGCATGTTAGCAGAGAGATATACTGCTAGAAAGGTGAACCTTGTGATAAATTGAAATGCATTGCATCAATCATTACAATATAATCTCGGTGATCTAAAAACTATGTAATCTATAAACTCTGAAGACCTGGCTTTTCAGCGACTAATCCTCCCTTACCGCTACTGACGTCATGTGGTGTCTGTTGCAATGCTGGGAGGCCTCTGGTTAGCCATGGGCTATACAAAAACTCTAGACTGGATTAGACTATGCCACACACAAAGGGCCAGTAGCATCAAGGAAAACACATGCATTGGCCACTAACATGACAGATTGTAAACGGAGTATTGTTTGGAAGCCATGCATCAGCATCAAACTGTCAAAAACAATGCATCATATATTTGCATGTGTTGTAAGTAACCCATGCTTAGCCTATGTCACTAGCGATGCATGATAAAAAAAACTACGCTTTTGGTGAAAAAGTGACAGGTTAGTCAGAGATGTGAAGCTTAGTAGGAAGAGTGCTGCATGGAATCAATGCATCGACTACAAAGCTTAAATATAAAGGCCTTCCCTACTGTAATGTGTTGTGCCTGACTGGTACCTTGCCAATGTCACTAGCGATGCCTCAAAAACACAACATTTTTGGTGAAAAAATTACACTTTAGGTTGAAACTTGATGCATCCACACAGGAAATGATGCAATGGCTCAGCCATGCTGGAAACCAGGAACTGTGATTTGACTTTTACTTTCACTTCAAGTCTTTATTGTCTGTGCTGGGTGTTGGAGTGTGCTGTTAAGGAGTGGTCTGTTTTTTGGTCTTGTTGGGGTCTTTGTTGTCCCTGTTGTGTTTGTAATCTGTTATTTGTGTAGTGTATATTGTATATTGTATAGTTTTGTGTACTGTATTTTCACGTGCCTGTCCACTTAGGGGTGCTGTAATTTAGGGATAAGGGGAAGGGTTAGGTTTTTTCTGTGTTTAGGGTGGATAGTTCGAGTGCTGGGATGTCAGGCAGGGGCAGAGCGAGAAACATGTTGGAGGATGAGTTTATTGACTTACTGTGGTTGTTGGCACATTACCTGCCCAACATGATCAGGGGTGGTGGTAGGGTGAAGCAAGGAGACCCTACTCAAAAGAGATGACAGCATTGGAGGAAGGTGTAGCACCGTTGGGTGGATGTTGTGAGCTGTGAGGCTGACCGCTTTGATCACCAGGGTATGGCCTGCTATGAGAAAACACACTAAAATGAACAGTAAAGACCACTGGAGCCTGTTCACAGTTGCATGACCATTGTAGAAACAGACCATACTGTGCCAATTAGGCCCATAAGTGTTGTGTGACCCATTCTCCATTGTACAGGGAGTAATTTCACCCAGCATGTTAGGTCATTACTGACTCCAAGCTCTGTGGGTCACCTGGCATTATGTTGCAGGAGAGCGCACTAACATGTCATCAGGCAACCGGTTGGACATGGTGTTTGCATTAACATCCATAGTATCACATATATGTGTGCAGTGGGACAAATGGTGTATAGTGTATTTTTGTCTCAAGTCCTAATGTGTCTTAAAGGGGAGGGCGGATGATGTTTACTATGGCCCTCATTACGAACATGGCGGTTTGACCCGCCATGCCGACATTGGCGGCTGAAGCCGCCAGCCGGCATGGCAGGCCAAGCTGCCATATTTTGAACATGGTGAGGGCCGCCATCGGCAGCCCTCACCCACTGCCAGGCTCCCGCTGTCAGGCAGCCTGGCGGTGAGTTGAAACACTATCCGCCAGTGTAGCTGCGCTACCCTACGAATAATGTTTCCATTTCCACCAGCCTTTTCCTGGCGGGATATCCCGCCAGGGAAAGGCTGGTGGAGGTTGTATCCCGGGGCACTTTGCATGGGCAGTGTAGGGGCCCCGGTGCAGAGCCCTGTCGCGCAGGTCACTGCCCGATTTTTGGGCGGTGATCTGAGCGATGGGTGAAACTGCACCTGCCACACAGAGGCATTGACGGCGGCTCTATGTGGAGCCACCGTCAATGTCCTGGCCGGGCCTTACTGCCGGCCCACAGAAATGTTCATAATTTGGCCGGGTTCCGGGGTCGCTGGCGGTCAGTGTTTTGACCGCCAGCATGAACACGGCGGTTGTTATCGCTGTGTTCATAATGACCCCCTATGTCTGATGTGGTATATGTGCAGAGACTGATAAGTGAAGGTTAGGTAGGTTAGGTCAGTTATAAGTTAAGGTAGCTTAAGTAAATTAGCATAGGTTAGTTTAAGCATAGTTTACCTAGGATTACTTTTTTAGTGTAGGTTAGTCTCAGGTTAGAAGTGATTTTAAGGGGGCAATAATGTTCATAAAAAAGATCTTTTTATCACTTTCACAACTGCTCCCTTATTAACTATGTTGCGGTTATCATATATGCTTTTGTTGGATTGATCACATGTTGTGTGTTTCCATGGCAGTGCTTGTATACCTGGGTAACTATGTGGAGCACCTAAGGTGTATATACTGTTATGTTTGCAGTGGAGTTACTTAAGGGATCATCCAATCCTATTGTGCCCTAAAAGTGACATCCTTGTGGTGAATAGACACCTAGCTCGATTTAGGTATTCACCAACTGTTGTGTGTCTCTGTAAGTGCAGCTACATGTTCTTTATGAACAAATAGGTGATGCAATTGTGAGTAATCAAGGATGTGTTAGGTCACACACTGTTGACTGCCACTTACACACTATCCCTTGCACCAATTTACTATCACATCAGCGATGATTGCAGCCTAGTATCCATGAAAATGTCACCCACCTGGGCAGTAACTTCATTTGGTCATACCATTGACTGATTGCTAATTGTAGAACTTCATGCATTTGACCTTGAGAGACTATTTTCGACTTCAGATGCACATAAGGTTCACATATACTATTGCCCTTGGCCTTCACTGATTTTGTCATGGGTCTATTGCATACGATTTCAATTTGAGAATATATTGGGTCAATTGGGGCAGCACATCCACCATGGTCTACTCCGTCCGATCAAGAATAAGGATACAACAAGCCGGAGCTGGTAAGTGATTTTACTTACAACTGAACAGAGGAGCAAGGTGCAAGTGGCAGTCCTTGGTGCAACAACTCCAGCATTGTTTGTGAGCCATAGAATGTCCATAGAGTCCATGGGGGTCCATTGAATTGGACATGTTTGTGTAGAGGCTTGTTTCAGTGAGGAAGAGAAGGATCAAATTGCCAATAGGAAGGCCACACTGACAGTCCACAAATGTGTGAGATCAACAGGAGGGACAGAAAAGTGATCAACAGGAGGGACAAAAAAGTGAGCACAGTACCAGTTGTGAAGTACACTGGAATGATCATCAGCAATAGGCAAAGTGGAATGTGGCTATTTGGCACAGAGAAATGTTACCAGGCAGTTTTATTTCCACATCGTCCTCCTCTGATGTCTGTGGTGTTTCCCATGAGGGCAGTGTTGTAGGTACCAGAGGCAACAGAGGCATACACACATCAGGGGCTGAAGATGTGGAGCCCCTGTCCGCAGCAGCATTTCTCTGTGTCGACAAGTGAGGCAGCACTGCGCTGAGAAGGGCCTGCTGACTTTTCATCACAGCACAAACATCACAGTGGTTGGCACCCATTGCTATGATGTATGTATCCTGCTTCCGCTCCATGGACTCCAGGATCTTGCGTATCACCCCCAGCTGTTTGACAACCTTGCTGGTGCCACTTTCGCAGGGCAGTTGTTCGTGCCTCTCCCTCATGACACCTGGCCCTACCCCCATACTCCAGCGTTCGCTGAAGGATGAAAATTACCATCATGAAGTGACAGTGCTTGTATGCAGAGAAGGGCTGTAACCGGGCGTCTGTCGCCATGGTTACGCACCGGAACGCTGAACCCGATAGCGCATACCCCCGGGGTGCGACCGCGAGGAGCACTGACCCGGAAGCGAAGTCCAATCCGTATATCTGGGAACCAGAATGAAAAAGCGACGGAGAGAGACGAAGGACGGCATCCACAGGAGTGACGGGACGCGGAGCGGAGCCTGGAGAGCGAGGAGACAAGTCGGAGACAGAAACGGAGACCGAGGAGGAAGACACCGGGAAACCCAAGGAACCCTTACAATGCCACCACGTCACAGGAGAGGCGTGGCTCTCACAGGTATGAGAGTGCCTAATTGTAAAAATCCTACCTGACTGGATGCGGGTAGATAAAGGGGAAGGGAAAAGAGACGAGGAACAGGGAAGGGGACGGGCAGAGGCGGAATTAAATTAAAAGGATTCTAAATAACCTAACCGCACGTCAGGAGGGGGTGAAGTAACCCTCCCTCCTGTAGTATAAAGGAGAAAGAGAGAGAGAGAGAGAATAAGTAATCACGGGCAGGTGAACCACAAGATGATTAAATAAACGGCTACCCCCACACCTATCCACACCCTGTCCTCACCTTCCCACTAACCTATATAGAAAATATTTCTCAAACCCCAACGTCTACACTTACCTGTATTTTCTTTTCATCTTTCTTCTGGGGAACACCGCCTCCCTCTCGAGAGTGGGATCAAGACAAACGCCGGGAATCCCAAGGAAAAGAAAAAGAGACATTTCATCGTCTTGACTAACGGAGAAGAAGACAATAACAGAGACACGGGTCACGAAGGACCCCAAACCCAATTTAAAACCCCCTCAAATCCCTAGCACAATAAAAGAACATTATCACCATACTAGGTGTTTCCATAGTCTTTTTAAATCCGTATCACAAGAACCCATTACAAGGGCACTGCTACTATTGAATAGGATTATGTAGGTGAGTTGACCTAATGGCACCTTCCAGATTCAACTTTGATCAGATGTCCCACTTTTCAAGTAATTTGGCTGCCCGTGTACTTGAAGTTCCAGAGGAATCTTTCTACCAATGATGCCCCTTCACAATTCGTTCTACGCATATGATCCGACTCGGACAATGGAATTTCAGTTAGCCGCCTGGACTATAATGTTGGTGGCCCTTGAGGGCATGTTTTATATTGAGACAGCCCCAGCTGCAGTGTAATGCTCCTGTTTGCCACACCTGGATGCGAAGAGAGGTCAATAGTCAAGAGGGCTGAAACCTGCCTGAAGTGATGGAAGATTGTAGATAAGCCTTCTATTCATTATGTTATGTGTTTTTTGGATTTATTATTTTCTTCTGTTTATATGTCAGTAATATATATGTGTATATTTCTTTATGTTAATGTACATTGAAAATACATGGTGTCTCCAGGAAATGAGCAACTTGAGTACTCAGTTTAGAGCTTGCAAATTAGAAATTGGCAAATAATTACCATCTGGTGATAAAAACATCGTTATACCTGTGACTAATTTGAGTCTTCACTGTGCTCCAATTTTGTGTTATGATTGGTTCCCACATTACACTCTTTCCCTTTTCAGCATAGTTTCTGCCCAGGTAATGTGGGTAAATTGGGCAAACCCTGTTAATGAGTTATTATGACATCAGCGATGTCAGCCAGGGACTGTTGGAGTACACAGAGCGGAGAGTAGGTGTCTCATATAGTGGCCAATGTGTCCTTATTTGGACTGGTACATCTATGGGCTGCCTCCAGGGTGCTTGTCATAGTCTCCATCCCCACCTGCACCACACCTCGCATCTCATACTGGACTCAGTACAATATTGAAATTCTACTTGTGGGTCCTCGTACTCCAGGGCTAGGGGTGGGGTGGCAGGTGGTGCTTGTTGGGTGCTGGCTTGATCTTCTGGATGCCCCACAACATTGTCAACCGTTCCTGCAACCGGAGATGGTGTGTGAAAGGATGCTAGGATTTTCCGGAGGGTGTCTTGATCAAGGGTTGGCTGGTTGTTATCCTCAGGACAGGTAGCTGCTCAGAAGGTGTAGGTACATCCTCTGCAATGAGAGAGAGCAATGTTAATTGTGTAATCTGTTAGTTGTTGACATGAATAATCCGACTGACAATCTGACTTGCTAATGTTTGACTTTCAATACATTATTGATGTGTAGGACGTCTGTTACACAAAGGTATAGAGTCCAAGGTGTACTGTAGTTGCCTTTCATATGGCAGTATATCTGTATTCTTAATACAACCATTGTGTGACAAGGCAGACTTTTTGTGTAATGGCACATATTGCAACGCAGTTACATAGGTCGCTAGTGTACCATTCTAGGACATATGAGAAGAGGTCAGGTCCACATCTGCCAAGGTGTTTTGCATTCTTTTTAATGATGCCTATACTGATTGTGTTTTAGCAGGTAGACACCACTACTGTTCAGACTGCACCTAATCCCCAGGATGCCTGCATTCCCTGAAGCCAGTATTCAGCACACTACTCCTGTGTGGGTGATGTGGGTTTGGTTATACATTTTTAATGATCCTTCCATCTGTGTTTCTCATTGTACAGTATGGTACTCTGCCATGTTGTACTGTCTACCATACACATTTTGCATTCACGTTGACAAGGGTTGATTTTGTATCACTTACCTTGTACAACTCTACAAAAATATATCTTGATGAACTGCAGGAATGTGTGAGGACATGTACTTACCATATATTTCATATTTCTGTCTCCTCATTTAATTTGATTGGGTACATGTTTGGCTCCATCATTATAGACAGTGGCCACTGTATTCCAAATCTCAGACTTTGGGTATTGTCACACTAGGTAGGTTACTAGCACTGACACTCACCCCAGTTGATAATTCTCAGATTTGGGTGTCTGCATAGTATGACACATCCTTTCACTCAGGCCAGATCACTTGTTCATGTACATGTCTCTGCTAATTCTCATTTAAGCCCAGGGATGCAACCTACTGTCACACAATGATGTAACCCAGATTATACATTGACTCACATGTGCCTACAACACCAAAAATATGTGTTACTATGTCCAATGCACTGACCAGTATGGCTGTTTATGAGGGCTGTGAATCATGCTGTATCCCACTTGATCTTAGTGCTGTAACTGGTGACTTGCATCTACCCAGGTTTGCTACATGATTGGGCACATCCACCTCAGTCTCCATCCATCACTGACTCCTACCCTTTGTGGTGTTAGACTAGTTTTTCATGCCCCTTGACAGATCTATATTTTACATCCTCCAACTGAGACATATGTGGTATGGTGAGACAATTTTCCTTCAGACTCCCTCCTGTTGCATGCTACATCTTCATCCAGGACTACATCACATGTAGAATGTTGCACCCCAGTGGGCTCTTCTCCTTCAACCCTTCCCAGCTGCAACACAATTGTGACACTGTCAGACACAGCAGTGCATTTATACTCGTCTGGCTACCTTGCAGTACACCTATCCATTCTGAACTCCTTGCCATGCAATGTCTACCCATTCAGACAGAGTGGCAGTTCATCCTACTAAGCCAGCACTTACAATGCACAACCATGGGCCCACCAGGTTGACACAGAAGTGTTGGTTTCAACATGTGAGGTCCTCTAATGGGCATGACTTATATTAAACCTGACCCAGTCAGATTTAGTACATGGCATGAGTTCTGTTGGTCCCTGTCATGGCAAGTGACATCTGTGTGGTCTCATCATGCATTTCAGAGCAGCTGTGAGCTATGGATTGTCATCCCAGTTAATGTATATGTGGCTCTTGGGATGTTGCTATATGCTGATACTATGTATTCACATACACCACTCCTGACCACCCACCTCAGGTGAGCTGTTTCTCTGTAGACAAGCACATGCCCTTTGTTTCCATAACAGTGCCTATTTATGTTCATAGTCCCATGTAAGACACAGTACCCTCATGGTGCAAGGTGGCCTGCATTATTACAGTCAGATTGTATAGGATTCAGGTGTCCCTGCATGATGTGTTGTTCTAGTCCATGGGAATATTTTCAAGCAGCTTCGGCTGCTGGTACATTCAGTTTTGTAACACAGTGGCAGAACGACCTGCAGACCCATTTCTACAAGGGCACAAAAGGCCACTTTTCTGGGCTTTTCCTGGTTATGTAGCTATGGAGTGAGGCAAGGCAGCACAAGTTGCTGCATTGCCTTACTTTGTATCGGGGGCATACTATGGGCATTGCAGTGAGTTTTCAAATGCTAAACATTATTTTGTTGCATTCTCTGATTTACAAGGATCAGTGAACCGGGGAATGTGACAAATTCTTACACCACCCCAGGGGAGTAGTAACAAGGACTAATATCTTTTATTCTCCTTGTGTTCTCTTTTTTTTATATGTGCTGTATTTTCCATCACACACAGGAAGAGGACAACGCCTACCATGATAGTTTTTGTGCAGCAAGGTGCCCCTCCCTCCACACGGACAATTCTGTCTGCAATGCAGTCATCCTTGCAACATGGTGCAAGAGTGCTTGTATTTGGTGCTAGGCAGCCCAGTGTGCATTAGCAAAGGGGGAGAGGACAGGAATGCATGCTATCTTGTTGATAAGGTCATTCCTCTCCTTTCCATGTGGCACATGGCAGCAGAGCAAGGTGACTTGCATCGCTGCCCTGTACTACTTAGCTTGTGATTGTGCCCCCATGTTTTTTATTTTGTATTGTGTGACTTATAGTTTTGGTGACTCATGTTGTTCATTGCACTAAACATGCCAGTATACACAGGGTGACCTAGACCAGTGCTCCATTTCACATATGTAATGGATAAACATGACAGAGCCTGACTTTGCTATCCAACATTTTATTGGGCAGTATGAAAGACATTTCTGTGGTATTTCAGAGTACTTGATCCAGAATGTTGCCCTTTGCCCTGCAGACAGCACAACAGAGGGCATGGACATAGCTAGCTGCACTGCACAGCATGACCTTTTTGTCCCCATCACCCCTTGTTGTTATTTAACCTGTGTCTGTGGTTATTCCTCATGTGCTGCACTGTCATGCTTGGGGATTCCAGCCACCAACTCATCTGGGTTGACAGCTGCCACCCACTCCTCCAAGGCATCCAGCCCATCCTTGAGTGCTGGACTCCCTCCAGTCTGCATTGCTGCCTTCAGGTTGTTGGCCAGTTTCTCCTTTGTCTGGTGCTTATAATCTTGTCAGTGCTTCTTGCAGTCGGTGATAGTCCTCTTCCCTTGTCCCACACTTTTGGCTTTCTCCACTATAGACTGCCAAATGGCCTAGATCCTATATAGTGGCAATTTTGAGGTGACAAAGCTGATGTTGGTGTTCTGTCACCTAAGTGATGAAGATCTCATTCTCCTCCACACTGAAATTGCATTTTCTCTTCCTGTTCCCCATGGAGTCTGTCTGGACATCCTGGCTGGTGCTGGGATTGTTGTCCTTTCTGCTGCTGCTTGCTCCATCGCTGGTTTCTGTGAAGTGTGCCATTTCTTTTCATGAAGTGTCATTTGTTGTACTTTTTTGCCACATTCCTCAGTCAAAATTTACTCAGGTCTGATTTGCGTCACTTCATGTGCCACAAGTCAGCCCTGCATCACTTTTGCAGCAGGAGCATCAGATTTTTCTACAACATGGTGCACACGGATGCATAATTATTTCCAACACAACCAGGATCCTTATGCCATGGTGAAGTGTATTGTAAATATGATGCAACCATACAGTAAGATTCTGTCATAACAAAGAACAAGTTATTTTGATGCATCGCTGCTGCAATGCAGTGATTCATCAGTTCTTGTAAATGAGGCCCCATGTCCCTGAATATCCTACAACAGCCTTCCCGTCGTCATCCATGGCCCTTTAGCTCCCATACACCAGTATCAGCAAGGGTCGAGCGGTTCAAGGCACCCTTCCTGCTTTGTTTGTGGGTGTCGGATGGTCCTACAGGGGGTACCCTCATCTTACAGAAGGGGCACATCAGGTCTTGAGGTTTGGCAAGGGGGCTCAGACTAGTCCGGACAAGCTCCTTGGTTATGATACCATGCCGGGGATCTCCTTCAAGTATTGTACAGACAGTGGAGGGGGGGCGGGCGGCCTTATTTCTCTGTGCCAGATGGTCCTCGCAGGCTAAGTTGCATCCCTAGCACTGTGGTGGCTCCATTCATGATGCCCTTTTGTGTGGATGACCTGTCCTCACAGCAGCTCACCAGACCAGAAGGCCACATCCCTAAGTGCTTGCTTCTCTCTATTGTTTCTTAGGGGCCACCTCAGATTATCACAAGATGAATGTGGGCAGGATGTCTGTGGCGCCCTCATGGGCCACCAGTCAGTCGGTTCTAGCAGCCCTTCTCAATTCCAAAGGGGCCCCAGGGTCCATCCTCCAGGTGACTCCCCTCTCCTGGGGCTCACTCACTCCTCACTCAGACCATCACACCCACCCACAAGTCCGCCAGATGAGCAGCACTTGACAGAGACAGAGCACCAGGCCAGGGTTTCTTCTCCGGGGTGTGCGGCCTCCACGCTGCCAGTCTTCCCTCCACCTCAGGACAGTCAGGCCCCCGCCCAACTTGCAGGGAGTGTGGGCTGGCATCTACGGGAGAAATCTTTTCACGCTAGGTCGAGGGCCTGTTCACAGGCTATCACATGGTACAGCTCAGTTATGTGCCACTGCTCAACTCCTCGCCACTTTTTGGTACCCCCACATGGCCTCCTTCTTCATGAATTCCCTCACTACCACTCTCCAACAGTACACCTCATCCCTCCATAGCCTCTCTCTAACATACATTTAATTTTTATAGCACTACTCACAGTTCACTCACACTCTGTTCTGTGATCTGCATGGTACACATTATTTGCTGCAGGCACATTAACCTGCAGTGCTACTTTATGATGAGTCAAAACTGACACTATACAAAATTCGATCTCTTACCAGGAACAATAACCCCTTCGCTGCCAGGCCTTTTTTCCCTCAGGTGTCAGGCCTTTTTTTGGCTGTTTGGAGCAGTCCGCACTTAGGCCCTTATTTATACTTTTTTAGCGTCGCATTTGCATAATTTTTTTATGCAAAAGCAGAGCAACTTACAAAACACAATTGTATTTTGTAGGTTTGCGACGATGTTTGCGTCAAAAAATGACACAAATGAGGCTCTAAAAAAGTATAAATTTGGGCCTTAGAACCTCATAACTTTTTGCCAACATAAGCTACCCACACCAAATGTGCGTCCTTTTTTTCCAACAAACTAAAGAATTCTAGAGGTACCCAGAGTTTGTGGGTTCCCCTGAAGGAGACCAAGAATTTAGACAAAATAGAGCGAAAATTTCATTTTTTTAACAAAAAAGGGACAAAGGTTTGCAGAAGAAGGCTTGTAGTTTTTTCCCTGAAAATGGCATCAACAAAGGGTCTACAGTGCTAACATCACCAGCTTCCCAGCATTCCGGAACAGGCAGACATGAATCAGAGAACCACATTTTTAAACACAATTTGAGCATTTTACTGGGACATACCCCATTTTTATGATTTTTTGTGCTTTAAGCCTCCTTCCAGTTAGTGACAGAAATGGGTGTGAAACCAATGCTGGATAAAAGAAAGCTAAACATTTCTAAAACGTAGATATAATTCTGAATTCAGCAATGGGTAATTTGTGTAGATCCTACAGAATATAACAGCTGAAATAAAAAAGTATTGAAATTGAGGTAACAAACAGCAATTTTTCTCTACGTTCTACTCTGTAACATTTTCCTGCGATGTCAGATTTTTTAAAGCAATATACCGTTACTTCTGCTGGACTCTTCTGGTTGCAGTAATATATAGGACTTGTAGGTTCATCAAGAGCCCTAGGTACCCAGAGCCAATAAAGGAGCTGCACCTTGCAATGGGTTTCCATTCTATAGCAGGTATGCAACAAATCATTTCCTGAAATATAAAGAGTGAAAAATAGGTATCAAGAAAACCTTTGTATTTCCAAAGTGGGCACAAGACATGGTGTTGAGAAGCAGTGGTTATTTGCACATCTCTGAATTCCGGGGTGCCCATACTAGCATGTGAATTACGGGGCATTTCTCAAATAGATGTGCTTTTTACACATTATCTTACATTTGGAAGGAAACAATGTTGAGAAAGACAAGAGGCAATAATACTTGCTTTGCTATTCTATGTTCCCCCAAGTCTCCTGATAAAAAAGGTACCTCACTTTTGTGGGTAGGTCTAGCGCCTGCGACAGGAAATACCCAAAAGCTCAACGTGGACACATCACGTTTTCCCAAAAAAAACAGAGCTGTTTTTTGGAAAGTGCCTAGCAGTCAATGTTGGCCCCTAGCTCAGCCGGGACTTAAGGAAACCTACCAAACTTGCACATTTTTTTAATCTAGACACCTAGGGGAATCAATGATGGGGTGACTTGTGGGGGTCTCACCAGGTTCTGTTACCCAGAATCCTTTGCAAACCTCAAAATTTGGCTAAAAAAATACTTTTTCCTCAAATTTCAGTGACAGAAAGTTCCGGAATCTGAGAGGAGCCACAAATTTCCTTCCACCCAGCATTCCCCCAAGTCTCGCAATATAAGTGGTACCTCACTTGTGTGGGTAGGCCTAATACCCGCGACAGGAAATGCCCCAAAACACAGTGTACGCATCACATTTTTCCAAAGAAAACAGAGGTGTTTTTAAAAAAGTGCCTACCTGTGGATTGTGGCGTCTAGCTCAGCTGGCACCGAGGAATACCTATCATACCTGTGCATTTTTTTAAACTAGACACCAGGGGGAATCCAATATGGGGTGACTTGTGGGGCTCTCACCAGGTTCTGTTACCCAGAATCCTTTGCAAACCTCAACATTTGGCAACAAAAACACTTTTCCCTCACATTTCGGTGACAGAAAGTTTTGGAATCTGAGAGGAGCCACAAATTTCATTCCACCCAGCGTTCCCACAAGACTTCTGTTAAAAATGCTACCTCACTTGTGTGGGTAGTCCTAGTGTCCGCAACAGGAAATGCCCCAAAACACAAAGTATACACATCACATTTTCCCAAAGAAAACAGAGGTGTTTTTTGCAAACTGCCTACCTGTGGATTTTGGCCTCTAGCTCAGCTGGCACCTAGGGAAACCAACCAAACCTATGCACTTTGTAAAACTAGACACCTAGGGGAATCCAAGATGCGGTGCCTTGTGGGGCTCTCACCAGGTTCTGTTACCCAGAATCCTTTGCAAATCTCAAAATTTGGCTAAAAAAAAAACACTTTTTCCTAACATTTCGGAGACAGAAAGATCTGGAATCTGAGAGGAGCCACAAATTTCCTTCCACCTACCGTTCCCCAAAGTCTCTCGATAGAAATGATACCTCACTTGTGGGGGTAGGCCTAGTGCCCTCAACAGGAAATGCACCAAAACACAACGTGGACACACCACATTTTCCCAAAGAAAACAGAGGTGTTTTTTGCAAAGTGCCTTTCTGTGGATTTTGGCCTCTAGCTCAGCCGACACCTTGGGAAACCTACCAAACCTGTGCATTTTTTTTATAACTAGACACCTAGGGGAATCCTAGATGGGGTGCCTTGTGGAGCTCTCACCAGCTTCTGTTACCCAGAATCCTTTGCAAACCTCAAAATGCGGCTAAAAAAAACACTTTTTCCTCATATTTCGGTGACAGAAAGATCTGAGAGGAGCCACAAATTTCATTCCACCCACCGTTCCCCCAAGTCTCCCGATAGAAATGATACCTCACTTGTGTGGGTAGGTCTAGTGCCCTCGACAGGAAATGCCCCAAAACACAACGTGGACACACCGCATTTTCCCGAAGAAAACAGAGGTGTTTTTTGCAAAGTGTCTATCTGTGGAATTTGGCCTCTAGCTTAGCCGACACCTACGGAAACCTACCAAACCTGTGCATTTTTTTAAAACTAGACACGTAGGCCAATCAAAGATGGGGTGCCTTGTGGGGCTCTCACCAGCTTCTGTTATCCAGAATCTTTTGCAAACCTCAAAATTTGGCTTAAAAAAACACTTTTTCCTCACATTTCGGTGACAGAAAGATCTGGAATGTGAGTGGAGCCACAAATTTCCTTCCACCCTGGCTTCCCCCAAGACTCCCAATAAAAATGATACCTCACTTGTGTGGGTAGACCTAATGCCCGTGACAGGAAATGTCCCAGTACACAACGTGAACACATCAAATTTTCCCAAAGAAAACAGAGATGTTTTTTTACAAAATGCCTACCTGTGGATTGTGGCGTCTAGCTCAGCCGGCACCTAGGGAAACCTACCAAACCTGTGCATTTTTTAAAACTGGACGCCAGGGGGAATCCAATATGGGGTGACTTGTGGGGCTCTCACCAGGTTCTGTCACCCAGAATCCTTTGCAAACCTCAAAATTTGGCTAAAAAAACTGGTTTTCCTCACATTTCGGTGACAGAAAGTTTTGGAATCTGAGAGGAACCACAAATTTCATTCCACCCAGCGTTCCCCCAAGACTCCTGTTAAAAATGCTACCTCACTTGTCTGGGTAGGCCTATTGGCTGCAACAGGAAATGCCCCAAAACATACAGTATATGCATCACATTTTCCCAAAGAAAACAGGTGTTTTTTGCAAAGTGCCTACCTGTGGATTTTGGCCTCTAGTTAAGCTGGCACCGAGGGAAACCTACCAAACCTGTGCATTTTGTAAAACTAGACAGCTAGGGGAATCCAAGATGGGGTGCCTTGTGGGGATCTCACCAGGTTCTATTACCCAGAATCCTTTGCAAACCTCAAAATTTGGCTTAAAAACACACTTTTTCCTCACATTTCGGTGACAGAAAGTTTTGGAATCTCAGAGGAGCCACAAATTTCCTTCCACCCAGCATTCTCCGTTGTCTCCCGATTAAAATGATACCTCACTTGTGTGGGTAGATCTAGTGCCCGCGACTGAAACTGACCCAAAACACAAATGTGGACACATCACATTTTCCCAAAGAAAACAGGATTTTTTTGCAAAGTGCCTACCTGTGAATTTTGGCCTCTAGCTCAGCCGGCACCTAAGGAAACCTACCAAATCTGTGCATTTTTTAGAACTAGACACCATGGGGAATCCAATATGGGGTGACTTGTGGGGCTCTCATCAGGTTCTGTCACCCAGAATCCTTTGCAAACCTCAAAATTTAGCAAATAAAATCAGGTTTTCCTCACATTTCGGTGACAGAAAGTTTTGGAATCTGAGAGAAGCCACACATTTCATTCCACACAGCGTTCCCCAAAGACTCCTGTTAAAAATGCTACCTCACTTGTGTGGGTAGGCTTATTGGCCGCAACAGGAAATGCCCCAAAACACACAGTATACGCATCACATTTTCCCAAAGCAAACAAAGGTATTTTTGCAAAGTGCCTACCTGTGGATTTTGGCCTCTAGCTCAGCTGGCACCTAGGTAAACCTACCAAACCTGTGCATTTTATAAAACTAGAGACCTAGGGAAAGCCAAGATGGCGTGCCTTGTGTGGCTTTCACCAGGTTCTGTTACCCAGAATTCTTTGCAAACCTCAAAATTTGGCAACAAAAACACTTTTTCCTCACATTTCAGTGACAGAAAGTTCTGGAATCTCAGAGGAGCCACAAATTTCATTCCACACACCGTTCCCCCAAGTCTCCCGATATAAATGATACCTCACTTGTGTGGGTAGGTCTAGTGCCCTCGACTGGAAATGCCCCAAAACACAACGTGGACACACCACATTTTCCCAAAGAAAACAGAGGTGTTTTTTGCAAAGTGCCTATCTGTGGAATTTGGCCTCTAGCTCAGCCGACATCTAGGGAAACCCACCAAACCTGTGCATTTTTTTTATAACTAGACACCTAGGGGAATCCTAGATGGGGTGCCTTGTGGAGCTCTCACCAGCTTCTGTTACCCAGAATCCTTTGCAAACCTCAAAATGCGCTAAAAAAAACACTTTTTCCTCACATTTCGGTGACAGAAAGATCTGGAATCTGAGAGGAGCCACAAATTTCATTCCACCCACCGTTCCCCCAAGTCTCCCTATAGAAATGATACCTCACTTGTGTGGGTAGGTCTAGTGCCCTCGACAGGAAATGCCCCAAAACACAACGTGGACACACCGCATTTTCCCAAAGAAAACAGGTGTTTTTTGCAAAGTGTCTATCTGTGGAATTTGGCCTCTAGCTTAGCCGACACCTAGGGAAACCTACCAAACCTGTGCATTTTTTTAAAACTCGACACGTAGGGCAATCAAAGATGGGGTGTCTTGTGGGGCTCTCACCAGCTTCTGTTATCCAGAATCTTTAGCAAACCTCAAAATTTGGCTTAAAAAAAACACTTTTTCCTCACATTTCGGTGACAGAAAGATCTGGAATGTGAGAGGAGCCACAAATTTCCTTCCACCCTGGCTTCCCCCAAGACTCCCAATAAAAATGATACCTCACTTGTGTGGGTAGACCTAATGCCCGTGACAGGAAATGTCCCAGTACACAACGTGAACACATCAAATTTTCCCAAAGAAAACAGAGATGTTTTTTTACAAAATGCCTACCTGTGGATTGTGGCGCCTAGCTCAGCCGGCACCTAGGGAAACCTACCAAACCTGTGCATTTTTTAAAACTGGACGCCAGGGGGAATCCAATATGGGGTGACTTGTGGGGCTCTCACCAGGTTCTGTCACCCAGAATCCTTTGGAAACCTCAAAATTTGGCTAAAAAAACTGGTTGTCCTCACATTTCGGTGACAGAAAGTTTTGGAATCTGAGAGGAACCACAAATTTCATTCCACCCAGCGTTCCCCCAAGACTCCTGTTAAAAATGCTACCTTACTTGTGTGGGTAGGCCTATTGGCTGCAACAGGAAATGCCCCAAAACATACAGTATATGCATCACATTTTCCCAAAGAAAACAGAGGTGTTTTGTGCAAAGTGCCTACCTGTGGATTTTGGCCTCTAGTTAAGCTGGCACCGAGGGAAACCTACCAAACCTGTGCATTTTGTAAAACTAGACAGCTAGGGGAATCCAAGATGGGGTGCCTTGTGGGGCTCTCACCAGGTTCTATTACCCAGAATCCTTTGCAAACCTCAAACTTTGGCTTAAAAACACACTTTTTCCTCACATTTCGGTGACAGAAAGTTCTGGAATCTCAGAGGAACAACAAATTTCCTTCCACCCAGCATTCTCCGTTGTCTCCCGATTAAAATGATACCTCACTTGTGTGGGTAGATCTAGTGCCCGCGACTGAAACTGTCCCAAAACACAAATGTGGACACATCACATTTTCCCAAAGAAAACAGGATTTTTTTGCAAAGTGCCTACCGGTGAATTTTGGCCTCTAGCTCAGCCGGCACCTAAGGAAACCTACCAAATCTGTGCATTTTTTAGAACTAGACACCATGGGGAATCCAATATGGGGTGACTTGTGGGGCTCTCATCAGGTTCTGTCACCCAGAATCCTTTGCAAACCTCAAAATTTAGCAAATAAAATCAGGTTTTCCTTTCATTTCGGTGACAGAAAGTTTTGGAATCTGAGAGAAGCCACACATTTCATTCCACCCAGCGTTCCCCCAAGACTCCTGTTAAAAATGCTACCTCACTTGTGTGGGTAGGCTTATTGGCCGCAACAGGAAATGCCCCAAAACACACAGTATACGCATCACATTTTCCCAAAGCAAACAAAGGTATTTTTGCAAAGTGCCTAACTGTGGATTTTGGCCTCTAGCTCAGCTGGCACCTAGGTAAACCTACCAAACCTGTGCATTTTGTAAAACTAGAGACCTAGGGAAAGCCAAGATGGCGTGCCTTGTGTGGCTTTCACCAGGTTCTGTTACCCAGAATTCTTTGCAAACCTCAAAATTTGGCAACAAAACACTTTTTCCTCACATTTCAGTGACAGAAAGTTCTGGAATCTCAGAGGAGCCACAAATTTCATTCCACATATCGTTCCCCCAAGTCTCCCGATAGAAATGATACCTCACTTGTGTGGGTAGGTCTAGTGCCCTCGACTGGAAATGCCCCAAAACACAACGTGGACACACCATATTTTCCCAAAGAAAACAGAGGTGTTTTTTGCAAAGTGCCTATCTGTGGAATTTGGCCTCTAGCTCAGCCGACATCTAGGGAAACCCACCAAACCTGTGCATTTTTTTTATAACTAGACACCTAGGGGAATCCTACATGGGGTGCCTTGTGGAGCTCTCACCAGCTTCTGTTACCCAGAATCCTTTGCAAACCTCAAAATGCGGCAAAAAAAAACACTTTTTCCTCACATTTCGGTGACAGAAAGATCTGGAATCTGAGAGGAGCCACAAATTTCATTCCACCCACCGTTCCCCCAAGTCTCCCGATAGAAATGATACCTCACTTGTGTGGGTAGGTCTAGTGCCCTCGACAGGAAATGCCCCAAAACACAACGTGGACACACCGCATTTTCCCGAAGAAAACAGAGGTGTTTTTTGCAAAGTGTCTATCTGTGGAATTTGGCCTCTAGCTTAGCTGACACCTAGGGAAACCAACCAAACTTGTGCATTTTTTTTAAACTAGACACGTAGGGCAATCAAAGATGGGGTGCCTTGTGGGGCTCTCACCAGCTTCTGTTATCCAGAATCTTTTGCAAACCTCAAAATTTGGCTTAAAAAATCACTTTTTCATCACATTTCGGTGACAGAAAGATCTGGAATGTGAGAGGAGCCACAAATTTCCTTCCACCCTGGCTTCCCCCAAGACTCCCAATAAAAATGATACCTCACTTGTGTGGGTAGACCTAATGCCCATGACAGGAAATGTCCCAGTACACAACGTGAACACATCAAATTTTCCCAAAGAAAACAGAGATGTTTTTTTACAAAATGCCTACCTGTGGACTGTGGCGCCTAGCTCAGCCGGAACCTAGGGAAACCTACCAAACCTGTGCATTTTTTAAAACTGGACGCCAGGGGGAATCCAATTTGGGGTGACTTGTGGGGCTCTCACCAGGTTCTGTCACCCAGAATCCTTTGCAAACCTCAAAATTTGGCTAAAAAAACTGGTTTTCCTCACATTTCGGTGACAGAAAGTTTTGGAATCTGAGAGGAACCACAAATTTCATTCCACCCAGCGTTCCCCCAAGACTCCTGTTAAAAATGCTACCTCACTTGTGTGGGTAGGCCTATTGGTTGCAACAGGAAATGCCCCAAAACATACAGTATATGCATCACATTTTCCCAAAGAAAACAGAGGTGTTTTTTGCAAAGTGCCTACCTGTGGATTTTGGCCTCTAGTTAAGCTGGCACCGAGGGAAACCTACCAAACCTGTGCATTTTGTAAAACTAGACAGCTAGGGGAATCCAAGATGGGGTGCCTTGTGGGGCTCTCACCAGGTTCTATTACCCAGAATCCTTTGCAAACCTCAACATTTGGCTTAAAAACACACTTTTTCCTCACATTTCGGTGACAGAAAGTTCTGGAATCTCAGAGGAGCCACAAATTTCCTTCCACCCAGCATTCTCCATTGTCTCCCGATTAAAATGATACCTCACTTGTGTGGGTAGATCTAGTGCCCGCGACTGAAACTGTCCCAAAACACAAATGTGGACACATCACATTTTCCCAAAGAAAACAGGATTTTTTTGCAAAGTGCCTACCTGTGAATTTTGGCCTCTAGCTCAGCCGGCACCTAAGGAAACCTACCAAATCTGTGCATTTTTTAGAACTAGACACCATGGGGAATCCAATATGGGGTGACTTGTGGGGCTCTCATCAGGTTCTGTCACCCAGAATCCTTTGCAAACCTCAAAATTTAGCAAATAAAATCAGGTTTTCCTCACATTTAGGTGACAGAAAGTTTTGGAATCTGAGAGAAGCCACACATTTCATTCCACCCAGCGTTCCCCCAAGACTCCTGTTAAAAATGCTAACTCACTTGTGTGGGTAGGCTTACTGGCCGCAACAGGAAATGCCCCAAAACACACAGTATACGCATCACATTTTCCCAAAGCAAACAGAGGTGTTTTTTGCAAAGTGCCTACCTGTGGATTTTGGCCTCTAGCTCAGCTGGCACCTAGGTAAACCTACCAAACCTGTGCATTTTGTAAAACTAGAGACCTAGGGAAAGCCAAGATGGCGTGCCTTGTGTGGCTTTCACCAGGTTCTGTTACCCAGAATTCTTTGCAGACCTCAAAATTTGGCAACAAAAACACTTTTCCCTCACATTTCGGTGACGGAAAGTTCTGGAATCTCAGGGGAGCCACACATTTCCTTCCACCCAGCGTTCCCCCAAGTCTCCTGATAAAAATGATACCTCACTTGTGTGGGTAGGCCTAGTGCCCGTGACAGGAAATGACCCAAAACACACAATGTACGCATGACATTTTCCCAAAGAAAACAGAGGTGTTTTTTACAAAGTGCCTACTTGTGGATTTTGGCGTCTAGCTCAGCCGGCACCTATGGAAACCTATCAAACATGTGCATTTTGTAAAACTAGACACCTAGGGGAAGCCAAGATGGGGTGCCTTGTGGGGATCTCACCAGATTCTGTTACCCAGAATCCTTTGCAAACCTGAAAATTTGGCAACAAAAACACTTTTTCCTCACATTTCGGTGAGAGAAAGTTCTGGAATCTGAGAGGAGCCACAAGCTTCCTTCCACTGAGCGTTCCCCCATGTCTCCCGATTAAAATGATGCCTCACTTGTGTGGGTAGGCCTAGTGCCCATGACTGGAAATGCCCCAAAACACAACGTGGACACATCACATTTTCCCAAAGAAAACAGGGGTGTTTTTTGCAAAGTGCCTACCTGTGGATTTTGGCCTCTAGCTCGGCCGTCACCTATGGAAACCTACCAAACCTATGCATTTCTGAAAACTAGACACCTAGGGGAATTCAAGATGGGGTGACTTGTGCGGCTCCCACCATGTTCCGTTACCCAGAATCCTTTGTAAACCTCAAAATTTGGCTAAAAAAACACTTTTTCCTCACATTTGCATGACAGAAAGTTTTGGAATCTGAGAGGAGCCACACATTTCATTCCACCGAGCATCCCCCCAAGTATCCTTATAGAAATTATACCTCACTTGTGTGGGTAGGCCTAGTGCCCGCGACAGGAAATGCCCCAAAACACAGAATGTACGCATCACATTTTCCCAAAGATAACAGAGGTGTTTTTTGCAAAGTGCCTACCTCGGGATTTTGGCCTCTTGCTCGGCCGGCACCTAGGGAAACCTACCAAACCTGTGTATTTCTGAAAACTAGACACCTAGGGGAATTCAAGATGGGGTGACTTGTATGGCTCCCACCATATTCCGATACCCAGAATCCTTTGTAAACCTCAAAATTTGGCCCAAAAAACACTTTTTCCTCACATTTATTGTGACAGAAAGTTCTGGAATCTGAGAGGAACCACACATTTCCTTCCACTGAGCGTACCCCTGAGTCTCCTTATAAAAATGATACTTCACTTGTGTGGGTAGGCCTAGTGCCCGCGACAGGAAATGCCCCAAAACACACAGTGTTCACATCACATTTTCCCAAAGATAACAGAGGTGTTTTATGCAATGTGCCTACCTGTGGATTTTGGCCTCTAACTCAGCCGGCACCTAGGGAAACCTACCAAACCTGTGCATTTTGTAAAACTAGACACCTAGGAGAATCCAAAATGGGGGGCTGTGTGGGGCTCTCACCAGGTTCTGTTACCCAGAATCCTTTGCAAACCTCAAAATTTGACAACAAAAACACTTTTCCCTCATATTTCAGTGACAGAAAGTTCTGGAATCTCAGAAGAGCCACACATTTCCTTCCACCTAGCGTTCCCCCAAGTCTCCTGATAAAAATGATTTCTCACTTGTGTGGGTAGGCCTAGTGCCCGCAACAGGAAATGCCCAAAACACACAGTGTACGCATCACATTTTCCCAAAGATAACAGAGGTGTTTTTTGCAAAGTGCCTACCAGTGGATTTTGGCCTCTAGCTCAGCCGGCACCTAGGGAAACCTACCAAACCTGTGCATTTCTGAAAACTAGACACCTAGGGGAATTCAAGATGGGGTGACTTGTACGCCTCCCACCATGTTCCGTTACCCAGAATCCTTTGTAAACCTAAAAATTTGGCTGGAAAAACACTTTTTCCACACATTTGTGTGACAGAAAGTTTTGGAATCTGAGAGGAGCCACACATTTCATTCCACCCAGCATCCCCCCAAGTATCCCTAAAAAAATGAAACCTCACTTGTGTGGGTAGGCCTAGTGCCCGCGACAGGAAATGCCCCAACACACACAGTGTACGCATTACATTTTCCCAAAGATAACAGAGGTGTTTTTTGCAAAGTGCCTACCTGGGGATTTTGGCCTCTAGCTCGGCCGGCACCTAGGGAAACCTACCAAACCTGTGCATTTCTGAAAACTAGACACCTAGGGGAATTCAAGATGGGGTGACTTGTATGGCTCCCACCATATTCCGATACCCAGAATCCTTTGTAAACCTCAAAATTTGGCTAAAAAAATACTTTTTCCTCACATTTTTGTGACAGAAAGTTTTGGAATCTGAGAGGAACCACACATTTCCTTCGGCTGAGCGTTTCCCTGAGTCTCCTTATAAAAATGATACCTCACTTGTGTGGGTAGGCCTAGTGCCTGCGACAGGAAATGCCCCAAAACACACAGTGTACGCATCATATTTTCCCAAAGATAACACAGGTGTTTTTTGCAAAGTGCCTACCTGTGGATTTTGACCTCTCGCTCAGCCGGCACCTAGGGAAACCTACCAAACTTGTGCATTTTGTAAAACTAGACACCTAGGGGAATCCAAAATGGGGGGCCGTGCAGGGCTCTCACCAGGTTCTGTTACCCAGAATCCTTTGCAAACCTCAACATTTGACAACAAAAACACTTTTCCCTCACATTTCGGTGACAGAAAGTTCTGGAATCTCAGAGGAGCCACACATTTCCTTCCACTCAGAGTTCCCCCAAGTCTCCTGAAAAAAATGATACCTCACTTGTGTGGGTAGGCCCAGTCCCCGCAACAGGAAATGCTCCAAAACACACAGTGTATGCATCACATTTTCCTAAGGAAAACAGAGGTGTTTTTTGCAAAGTGCCTACCTGTGGATTTTGGCCTCTAGCTAAGCCGGCACCTACGGAAACCTACCAGACCTGTGCATCTTGTAAAACTAGACACCTAGGGGAAGCCAAGATGGGATGCCTTGTGGGGCTCTCAGCTGGTTCTGCTACCCGGAATCCTTCGCAATCCTCATCATTTGGCAACAAAAACACTTTTTCATCATATTTCGGTGACAGAAAGTTCTGGAATCTCAGAAGAGCCACACATTTCCTTCCATCCAGCGTTCCCCCAGGTCTCCCGATGAAAGTGATACCTCACTTCTGTGGGTAGACCTATTGCCCGCAACAGGAAATGCCCCAAAACACAACGTGGACACATCACATTTTCCCAAAGAAAACAGAGGTGTTTTTTGCAAAGTGCCTAACTGTGGATTTTGGCCTTCAGCTAAGCCGGCACCAGGGAAGCCTACCAAACCTGTGCATTTTGTAAAACTAGACACCTAAGTGAATACAAGATGAGGGGCCTTGCAGGGCTCTCACCAGGTTCTGTTACCCAGAATCCTTTGCAAACCACAAAATTTGACAACAAAAACACTTTTCCCTCACATTTCGGTTACAGAAAGTTCTGGAATCTGAGAGGAGCTACACATTTCTTTTGACTGAGCGTTCCCAAGAGTCTCCTGATAAAAATGATACCTCACTTGTGTGGGTCGGCCTAGTGCCCGAAACAGGAAATGCCCCAAAACACACAGTGTACGAATCACATTTTCCCAAAGAAAAGAGAGTTGTTTTTTGCAAAGTGCCTACCTGTGGATTTTGGCCTCTAGCTAAGCCGGCACCTAGGGAAACCTACCAGACCTGTGCATCTTGTAAAACTATACACCCAGGGGAAGCCAAGATGGGATGCCTTATGGGGCTCTCAGCAGGTTCTGTTACCCAGAATCCTTTGCAAACCTCATAATTTGGCAACAAAAACACTTTTTCATCACATTTCGGTGACAGAAAGTTCTGGAATCTCAGAAGAGCCACACATTTCCTTCCACCCAGCATTCCCCCAGGTCTCCCTATAAAAGTGATACCTCACTTCTGTGGGTAGACCTATTACCCGCAACAGGAAATGCCCCAAAACACAACGTGGACACATCATATTTTCCCAAAGAAAACAGAGGTGTTTTTTGCAAAGTGCCTAACTGTGGATTTTGGCCTCTAGCTCAGCCGGCACCTATGGAAACCTACCAAACATGTGCATTTTGTAAAACTAGACATCTAGGGGAAGCCAAGATGGGGTGCTTTGTGGGGATCTCACCATGTTCTGTTACCCAGAATCCTTTTCAAACCTCAAAATTTGGCAACAAAAACACTTTTTCCTCACATTTCGGTGAGAGAAAGTTCTGGAATATGAGAGGAGCCACACACTGCCTTCCACTGAGCATTCACCCCTGTCTCCCGATTAAAATTATGCCTCACTTGTGTGGGTAGGCATAGTGCCCATGACTGGAAATTCCCCAAAACACAACGTGGACACATCACATTTTCCCAAAGAAAACAGAGGTGTTTTTTGCAAAGTGCCTACCTGTGGATTTTGGGCTCTAGCTTGGCCGGCACCTAGGGAAACCTACCAAACCTGTGCATTTCTGCAAACTAGACACCTAGGGGAATCCAAGATGGGGTGCCTTGTGGGGCTCTCACCATGTTCTGTTACCCAGAATCCTTTGCAGACCTCAAAATTTGGCAACAAAAACACTTTTCCCTCACATTTCGGTGACAGAAAGTTCTGGAATCTCAGGGAAGCCACATATTTCCTTCCACCCAGCGTTCCCCCCAGTCTCCTGATAAAAATGATACCTCACTTGTGTGGGTAGGCCTAGTGCCCGTGACAGGAAATGACCCAAAACACACAATGTACGCATCACATTTTCCCAAAGAAAAGAGAGGTGTTTTTTACAAAGTGCCTACCTGTGGATTTTGGCGTATAGCTCAGCCGGCACCTACGGAAACCTACCAAACATGTGCATTTTGTAAAACTAGACACCTAGGGGAAGCCAAGATGGGGTGCCTTTTGGGGATCTCACCAGATTCTGTTACCCAGAATCCTTTGCAAACCTCAAAATTTGGCAACAAAAACACTTTTTCCTCACATTTCGGTGAGAGAAAGTTCTGGAATCTGAGAGGAGCCACAAGCTTCCTTCCACTGAGCGTTCCCCCAAGTATCCCGACTAAAATGATGGCTCACTTGTGTGGGTAGGCCTAGTGCCCGCGACAGGAAATGCCCCAAAACACACAGTGTACGCATGACATTTTCCCAAAGATAACAGAGGTGTTTTTTGCAAAGTGCCTACCTGTGGAATTTGGCCTCCAGCTCGGCCGGCACCAAGAGAAGCATGCCAAACCTGTGAATTTCTGAAAACTAGACACCTAGGGGAATTCAAGATGGGGTGACTTGTATGGCTCCCACCATGTTCCGATACCCAGAATCCTTTGTAAACCTCAAAATTTGTCTAAAAAAACACTTTTTCCTCACATTTTTGTGACAGAAAGTTTTGGAATCTGAGAGGAACCACGCATTTCCTTCCACTGAGCATTCCCCGGAGTCTCATTCTAAAAATGATACCTCACTTGTGAGGGTAGGACTAGTGCCCGCGACAGGAAATGTCCCAAAACACACAATGTACGCATTACATTTTCCCAAAGATAACATGTGTTTTTTGCAAACTGCATACCTGTGGATTTTGGCCTCTAGCTCAGCCGGCACCTAGGGAAACCTACCAAACCTGTGCATTTTGTAAAACTAGACACCTAGGGGAATCCAAGATGGGGGGCCTTGTGGGGGTCTCACCAGGTTCTGTTACCCAAAATCCTTTGCAAACCTCAAAATTTGACAACAAAAACACTTTTCACTCACATTTCGGTGACAGAAAGTTTTTGGAATCTCAGAGGAAACACAAATTTCCTTCCACGCAGCGTTCCCCCAAGTCTCCTGATAAAAATGATACCTCACTTTACTGGGTAGGCCCAGTGCCCGCAACAGGAAATGCCCCAAAACACACAGTGCACGCAGCACATTTTACGAAGGAAAACAGAGGTGTTTTTTGGAAATTGCCTACCTGTGGATTTTGGCCTCTAGCTAAGCTGTCACCTAGGGAAACCTACCAGACCTGTGCATCTTGTAAAACTAGACACCCAGGGGAAGCCAAGATGGGATGCCTTGTGGGGCTCTCAGCAGGTTCTGTTACCCAGAATCCTTTGCAAACCTCATAATTTGGCAACAAAAACACTTTTTCATCACATTTCGGTGACAGAAAGTTCTGGAATCTCAGAAGAGCCACACATTTCCTTCCACCCAGCATTCCCCCAGGTCTCCCTATAAAAGTGATACCTCACTTCTGTGGGTAGACCTATTACCCGCAACAGGAAATGCCCCAAAACACAATGTGGACACATTCCATTCTCCCACAGAAAACAGAGGTGTTTTTTGCAAAGTGCCTAACTGTGGATTTTGGCCTCTAGCTCAGCCGGCACCTATGGAAACCTACCAAACATGTGCATTTTGTAAAACTAGACACCTAGGGGAAACCAAGATGGGGTTCCTTGTGGGGATCTCACCATGTTCTGTTACCCAGAATCCTTTTCAAACCTCAAAATTTGGCAACAAAAACACTTTTTCCTCACATTTCGGTGAGAGAAAGTTCTGGAATATGAGAGATGCCACACACTGCCTTCCACTGAGCATTCCCCCCTGTCTCCCGATTAAAATGATGCCTCACTTGTGTGGGTAGGCAAAGTGCCCATGACTGGAAATGCCCCAAAACACAACGTGGACACATCACATTTTCCCAAAGAAAACAGAGGTGTTTTTTGCAAAGTGCCTACCTGTGGATGTTGGGCTCTAGCTTGGCCGGCACCTAGGGAAATGTACCAAACCTTTGCATTTCTGAAAACTAGACACCTAGGGGAATTCAAGATGGGGTGACTTGTACGGCTCCTACCATGTTCTGTTACCCAGAATCCTTTGTAAACCTCAAAATTTGGTTAAAAAACACTTTTTCATCACAATTTTGCGACAGAAAGTTTTTGAATATGAGAGGAGCCACACATTTCATTCCACCCAGCATCCCCCCAAGTCTCCTTATAAAAATGATACCTCACTTGTGTGGGTAGGCCTAGTGCCCGTGACAGGAAATGCCCCAAAACACACAGTGTACGCATCACATTTTCCCAAAGATAACAGAGGTATTTTTGCGAAGTGCCTACCTGTGGATTTTGGCATCTAGCTCGGCCGGCACCTAGGGAAACCTACCAAACCTGTGCATTTCTGAAAACTAGACACCTAGGGGAATTCAAGATGGGGTGACTTGTACGGCTCCTACCATGTTCTGTTACCCAGAATCCTTTGTAAACCTCAAAATTTGGTTAAAAAAACACTTTTTCATCACATTTTTGCGACAGAAAGTTTTGGAATCTGAGAGGAGCCACACATTTCATTCCACCCAGCATCCCCCCAAGTCTCCTTATAAAAATGATACCTCACTTGTGTGGGTAGGCCTAGTGCCCGGACAGAAAAAGCCTCAAAACACACAGTGTACACATCACATTTTCCCAAAGATAACAGAGGTGTTTTTTGCAAAGTACCTACCTGTGGATTTTGGCCTCTAGCTCAGCCGGCACCTAGGGAAACCTACCAAACCTGTGCATTTTGTAAAACTAGACACCTAGGGGAATCGAAGATGGGGCGCATTGCGGGGCTCTCACCAGGTTCTGTTACCCAGAATCCTATGCAAACCTCAAAATATGACAACAAAAACACTTTTCCCTCACATTTCGGTGACAGAATGTTCTGGAATCTCAGAGGAGCCACACATTTTCTTCCACCCAGCGTTTCCTTAAGTCTCCTTCTAAAAATTATACCTCACTTGTGTGTGTAGGCCTAGTGCCCGCGACAGGAAATGCCCCAAAACACACAGTGTACGCATTACATTTTCCCAAAAGAAATAGAGGTGTTTTTTGCAAAGTACCTACCTGTGGATTTTGGCCTCTAGCTCAGACGGCACCTAGGGAAACCTACCAAACCTTTGCATTTTGTAAAACTAGACACCTAGGGGAATCCAAGATGGGGTGCCTTGTGGGACGCTCACCAGGTTCTGTTCAAGAATCCTTTGCAAACCTCAAAATTTGGCAACAAAAACACTTTTTCCTTAATTTCGGTGACAGAAAGTTCTGGAATCTCAGAGGAGCTACAGATTTACTTCTACCCAGGGTTCCCCCATGTCACCTGATTAAAATGATACCTCACTTGTGAAAGTAGGATAAGTGCCCGCGAGTGGAAATGCCCCAAAACACAATGTGGACACATCACATTTTCCCAAAGAAAACAGAGGTGTTTGTTGCAAAGTGCCTACCTGTGGATTTTGGCTTCTAGCTCAGCCGGCACCTAGGGAAACCTACCAAACCTGTGCATTTTTAAAAACTAGACACCTTGGGGAACTAGGGGAATCCACGATGGGGTGACTTGTGGGAATCCCACTAGGTTCTGTTACCCATACTCCTTTGCAAACCTCACAATTTGGCAAAAGAACACTTTTTCCTCACATTTTGGTGACATAACGTTCTGGAATCAGAGAGGGGCCACAAATTTCCTTCCACCCAGGCTTTCTCCAATTCTCCCGATAAAAATGATACCTCACTTGTGTGGGTAGGCATAGTGACCACAACAGTAAATGCCGCAAAACACAACGTGGACACATCACATTTTCCCAAAGAAAGCAGAGGTGTTTTTTACAAAGTGCCTACCTGTGGATTTTGGCCTCTATCTCAGCCGTCATCTACGGAAACCTACCAAACCTGTGCATTTTTGAAAACTAGACACCTATTGGAATCCAAGATGGGGTGAATTGTCCGGCTCCCACCAGGTTCTGTTACCCAGAATCCTTTGCAAACCTCAAATTCTGGCTAAAACACTTTTTCCTCACATTTCGGTGACAGAAAGATCTGGAATCTGAGAGGAGCCACAAATTTCCTTCCACCCTGCATTCCCCCAAGACTCCAAATAACAATGATACCTCACGTGTGTGTGTAGGCCTAATACCCGTGACAGGAAATGCCTAAAACACATCGTGGACTCATCACATTTTCCCAAAGAAAACAGAGATGTTTTTTGCAAAGTGCCTACCTGTGGATTTTGGCCTCTAGCTCAGCTGGCACCAGCTAAACCTACCAAACCTTTGCATTTTTGAAAAGTAGACACCTAGGGGAATCCAAGATGGGGTGACTTCTGGAGCTCTCACCAGGTTCTGTTACCCAGAATACTTGGCAAACCTAACAATTTTGAAAAAAATACACTTTTTCCTCACATTTCGGTGACAGAAATTTCTAGAATCCGAGAAGAGCCACAAATTTCCATCCACCCAGCGTTCTCCCAAGTCTCCCAATAAAAATGATACCTCCCTTGTGTCAGTAGGCCTAGTGCCCGCAACAGAAAATGCCCCAAAACAAAACTTGGATGCATCACATTTTCCAGAAGAAAATAAAGGTATTTTTTGCAAAGTGCCTACCTGTGGATTTTGGCCTCTAGCTCAGCTGGCACCTAGGGAAAGCTACCAAACCTGTACTTTTTTAAAAACTAGACACCTAGAGGAATCCAAGATGGGGTGACTTGTGGGGCTCTCACCAAGTTCTGTTACAAAGAATCCTTTGCAAACCTCAAAATTTGGCTAAAAAAACACCTTTTCCTCACATTTCGGTGACAGAAAGTTCTGGTATTTGAGAGGAGCCACACATTTACTTCCACCTAGGGTTTTCCCAATTCTCCCGATAAAAATGATACCTCACTTCTGTGTTTAGGCCTAGTGCCCGCGACAAGAAATGCCCCAAAACACAACGTGGGCACATCACATTTTCCCAAAGAAAACAGAGGTGTTTTTTCCAAACTGCCTACTTGTGGATTTTGGCCTCTAGCTCAGCTGGTACCTAAGGAAACCTACCAAACCAGTGCATTTTTAAAAACTAGACACCTAGGGGAATCCAAGATGGGGTGACTTGTGGGGCTCTCACCAAGTTCTCTTACACAGAATCCATTGCAAACCTCACAATTTGGCTAAAGAAACACTTTTCCTTCTCATTTCGGTGACAGAAAGTTTTGGAATCTGAGAGGAGCCACACATTTACTTCCACCTAGGGTTCTCCCAATTCTCCCGATAAAAATGATACCTCACTTCTGTGGGTAGGCCTAGTGCCCGCGACAACAAATGCCCCAAAACACAACGTGGACACATCACATTTTCCCAAAGAAAACAGAGGTGTTTTTTGCAAAGTGCCTACCTGTGGATTTTGGCCTGTAGCTGAGCTGGCACCTAGGGAAACCTACCAAACCTGTGCAAATTTTGAAAACTAGACACCTAGGGGAACTAGGGGAATCCATGATGGGGTGGCTTGTGGGGCTCCCACTAAGTTCTGTTACCCAGAATCCTTTGTAAACCTCAAAATTGTGCTAAAAAACACTTTTTTCTCACATTTTTGTGACAGAAAGTTCTGGAATCTGAGCAGAGCCACACATTTCATTCCACCCAGCATTGCCCCAAGTCTCCTGATAAAAATTACACCTCACTTGTGTCAGTAGGCCTAGTGCCCGCGACAGGAAATGCCCCAAAACACACAGTGTACGCATCACATTTTCCCAAAGAAAACAGAGGTGTTTTTTTAAAAGTGCCTACCTGTGGATTTTGGCCTCTAGCTCAGCTGGCACCTAGGGAAACCCACCAAACCTGTGCAAGTTGTAAAACTAGACACCTAGGGAAATCGAATATGGGGTACCTTGTGGGGCTCTCACCAGTTTCTGTTACCCAGAATCCTTTGCAAACCTCAAAATGTGGCTAAAAAACACTTTTTCCTCACATTTCGGTGACAGAAACTTCTGTTATTTGAGAGGAGCAACACATTTTCTTCCACTGAGCGTTCCCCCATGTCTCCCGATTAAAATGATGCCTCACTTGTGTGGGTAGGCATAGTGCCCAGGACTGGAAGTGCCCCAAAACACAACATGGACACATCACATTTTCCAGAAGAAATTAGAGGTGTTTTTTGCAAAGTGCCTACCTGTGGATTTTGGCCTCTAGCTCAGCTGGCACCTATGGAAACCTACCAAACCTGTGCATTTTTTCAAACTAGACACCTAGGGGAATCCAAGATGGGGTGCCTTGTTGGGCTCTCACCACGTTCTGTTACCCAGAATCCTTTGCAAACCTCAAAATTTGGCAACAAAAACACTTTTCCCTCAAATTTCGGGGACAGAAAGTTCTGGAATCTCTTAGGAGCCACACATTTCCTTCCACCCAGCGTTCCCTTAAGTCTCCTTCTGAAAATTATACCTCACTTGTGTGGGTAGGCCTAATGCCCGCGACAGGAAATGCCCCAAAACACACAGTGTACGCATTACATTTTCCCAAAAGAAATAGAGGCGATTTTGGCAAGGTGCCTACCTGTGGATTTTGGCCTCTAGCTCAGCCGGCACCTAGGCAAACCTACCAAACCTGTGTATTTTGTAAAACTAGACACCTAGGGGAAGCCAAAATGGGGTGCCTTGTGGGGCTCTCACCAGGTTCTGTACCCAAGAATCCTTTGCAAACCTCAAAATTTGGCAACAAAAACACTTTTTCCTTACATTTCGGTGACAGAAAGTTCTGGAATCTCAGAGGAGCCACACATTTCCTTCTAGCCAGCGTTCCCCCATTCCTCCCGAATAAAATGATACCTCACGTGTGATGGTAGGCTAAGCGCCCGCGAGAGGAAATGCCCCAAAACACAATGTGGACACATCACATTTTCCCAAAGAAAACAGAGGTGTTTTTTGCAAAGTGCCTACCTGTGGATTTTGGCTTCTAGCTCAGCCGGCACCTAGGGAAACCTACCAAACCTGTGCATTTTTGAAAACTAGACACCTAGGGGAACTAGGGGAATCCACAATGGGGTGACTTGTGGGGTTCCCACTAGGTTCTGTTACCCATACTCCTTTGCAAACCTCACAATTTGGCTAAAGAACACTTTTTCCTCACATTTTGGTGACAGAACGTTCTGGAATCAGAGAGGTGCCACAAATGTCCTTCCACCCAGGCTTTCTCCACGTCTCCCGATAAACATGATACCTCACTTGTGTGGGTAGGCATAGTGCCCACAACAGAAAATGCTCCAAAACACAACGTGGACACATCACATTTTCCCCAAAGAAAGCAGAGGTGTTTTTTGCAAAGTGTATACCTGTGGATTTTGGCCTCTAGCTCAGCCGGCATCTAGGGAAACCTACCAAACCTGTGCATTTTTTAAAACTAGACACCTAGGGGAATCCAAGTTGGGGTGCCTTGTGGAGCTCTCACCACGTTCTGTTACCCAGAATCCTCTGCAAACCTCAAAATTTGGTAACAAAAACACTTTTCCCTCAAATTTTGGAGACAGAAAGTTCTGGAATCACAGAGGAGCCACACATTTCCTTCCACCCAGCGTTCCCTTAAGTATCCTAATAAAAATTATACCTCACTTGTGTGGGTAGGCCTAGTGCCCGCGACAGGAAATGTCCCAAAACACACAGTGTATATATTACATTTTCCCAAAGAAAACAGAGGCGTTTTTGGTAAGGTGTCTACCTGTAAATTTTGGCCTCTAGCTCAGCCAGCAACAGGGAAACCTACCAAACTCTTGCATTTTTGAAAAATAGACACATAGGGGAATCCAAGACGGGGTGACTTCTGGAACTCTCACCCGGTTCTGTTATCCAGAATCCTTAGCAAACCTAACAATTTTGCACAAAATACACTTTTTCCTCATATTTCGGTGACAGAAATTTCTAGAATCTGAGAGGAGCCACAAATTTCCATCCACCCAGCGTTCTCCCAAGTCCCCAATAAAAATGGAACCTCCCTTGTGTGGGTAGGCCTAGTGCCCGCGACAGGAATTGCCCCAAAACTCAACTTGGATGCATCACATTTTCCAAAAGAAAATAAAGGTGTTTTTTGCAAAGTGCCTACCTGTGGATTTTGGCCTCTAGCTCAGCTGGCAACTAGGGAAAGCTACCAAACCTGTACTTTTTTAAAAACTAGACACCTAGAGGAATCCAAGATGGGGTAACTTGTGGGGCTCTCACCAAGTTCTGTTACAAAGAATCCTTTGCAAACCTCAAAATTTGGCTAAAAAAACACATTTTCCTCACATTTCGGTGACAGAAAGTTCTGGTATTTGAGAGGAGCCACAAATGTCCTTCCACTGAATGTTCCCCTACGTCTCCCGATGGAAATGGTGCCTCACTTGTGTGGGTAGGCCTAGTGCCCACCACTGGAAATGCCCCAAAACACAACATGGACACATCACATTTTCCCAAAGAAAATAGAGGTGTTTTTGGCAAAGTGCCTACCTGTGGATTTTGGCCTCTAGCTCAGCTGGCACCTAGGGAAACCTACCAAACTATGTGCATTTTTTAAAACTAAACACATAGGGGAATCCAAGATGGTGTGCCTTGTGAGGCTCTCACCAGGTTCTGTTACCCACAATCCTTTGCAAACCTCAAAATTTGGCAGCAAAAACACTTTTTCCTTACATTTCGGTGATAGAAAGTTCTGGAATCTCAGAGGAGCCACACATTTCCTTATACCCAGCGTTCCCCCATGTCTCCCGATTAAAATGATACCTCACTTGTGTGGGTAGGCTAGGTGCCCGCAACAGGAAATGCCCCAAAACACAATGTGGACCATCACATTTTCCCAAAGAAAACAGAGGTGTTTTTTGCAAAGTGCCTACCTGTGGATTTTGGCCTCTAGCTCAGCCAGCACCTAGGGAAACCTACCAAACCTGTGGATTTTGTAAAACTAGACACTTAGGGGAAGCCAAAATGGGGTGCCTTGTGGGTCTCTCACCAGGTTCTGTTACCCAGAATCCTTTGCAAACCTCAAAATTTAGCAACAAAAACACTTTTTCCTCACATTTCGGTGACAGAAAGTTCGGGAATCAGACAAGGGCCACAAATTTCCTTCCACCCAGGGTTCCTCTATGTCTCAGAATAAAAATCATACCTCACTTGTGTGGGTAGGCATAGTGCCCACGACTGGTAATGCCCCAAAACACATCGTGGACACATCACATTTTCCCAAAGAAAACAGAGGTGTTTTTTACAAAGTGCCTACCTGTGGATTTTGGCCTCTAGCTCAGCTGGCACCTAGGTAAACCTACCAAACCTGTGCATTTTTTAAAAATATACACCTAGGGTAATCCAAGATGGGGTGACTTGTGGGGCTCTCACCAAGTTCTCTTACCCAGAATCCATTGCAAACCTCACGATTTGGCAAAAAAAAACACTTTTACCTCAAATTTCTGTCACAGAAAGTTCTGGAATCTGAGAGGAGCCACACATTTCCTCCACCCAGCGTTCCAAAAAGTCTCCCGATAAAAATGATACCTCACTTGTGTGTTTAGGCCTAGTGCCCGTGACAGGAAATGACCCAAAACACAACGTGGACACATCACATTTTCTCAAAGAAAACAGAGGTGTTTTTTCCAAAGTGCCTACTTGTGGATTTTGGCCTCTAGCTCAGCTGGTACCTAAGGAAACCTACCAAACCTGTACATTTTCTAAAACTAGACACCTAGGGGAACTAGGGGAATCCACAATGGGGTGACTTGTAGGTCTCCCACTAGGTTCTGTTACCCATACTCCTTTGCAAACCTCACAATTTGGCTAAAAAACACCTTTTCCTCACAATTTGGTGAAAGAAAGTTCTGGAGTCAGAGAAGGGCCACAAACTTCCTTCCACCCAGGGTTCCTCCAGGTCTCTCAATAGAAATCAAACCTCACTTGTGTGAGTAGACCTAGAGCCCGTGACTGGAAATGCCCTAAAATACAACGTGGACACATCACATTTTCCCAAAGAAAACAGAGGTGTTTTTTCCAAAGTTCCTACTTGTGGATTTTGGCCTCTAGCTCAGCTGGTACCTAAGGAAACCTACCAAACCGGTGCATTTCTTAAAACTAGACATCTAGGGGAATCCAAGATGGGGTGACTTGTGGGGCTCTCACCAAGTTCTCTTACCCAGAATCCATTGCAAACCTCACAATTTGGCTAAAGAAACTCTTTTTCCTCACATTTCGGTGACAGAAAGTTCTGGAATCTGAGAGGAGCCACACATTTCCTTCCACCTAGGGTTCCCCCAAGTCTCCCGGTGAAGGCCCAGTGCCTGCAACAGGAAATGCCCCAAAACACAACGTGGTCACATCACATTTTCCCAAATAAAACAGAGGTGTTTTTTCCAAAGTGCTTACTTGTGGATTTTGGCCTCTAGCTCAGCTGGTACCTAAGGAAACCTACCAAACCGGTAATTTTTTTTAAACTAGACATCTAGGGGAATCCAAGATGGGGTGACTTGTGGGGCTCTCACCAAGTTCTCTTACCCAGAATCCATTGCAAACCTCACAATTTGGCTAAAGAAACACTTTTCACTCTCATTTCGGTGACAGAAAGTTCTGGAATCTCAAAGGGGCCGCACATTTCCTTCCACCCAGCGTTCCCCCAAGTCTCTTAATAAAAATTATGCCTCACTTGTGTGGGTAGGCCTAGTGCCCGCGACAGGAAATGCCCCAAAATACAAGTGGAAACATCACATTTTCCAGAAGAAAACAGAGGTGTTTTTTGCAAAGTGGCTACCTGTGGATTTTGGCCTCTAGCTCAGCTGGCACCTATGGAAACCTACCAAACCTGTGCATGTTTGAAAAATAGACACCTAGGTGGAATCCAATATGGGGTGACTTGTGGGGCTCTAATCAGGTTCTGTTACCCAGAATCCTTTGCAAACCTCAAAATCTGGATAATAAAACACTTTTTCCTCACATTTCGGTGATAGAAAGTTCGGTAATCTGAGAGGAGCTACAAATTACCTTCTACACAGTGTTCCCCCATGTCTCTCGATTAAAATGATACCTCACTTGTGTGGGTAGGCTAGGTGCCCGCGACAGTAAATGCCCCAAAACACAATGTGGACACGTCACATTTTCCAAAAGAAAACAGAGGTGTTTTTTTGCAAAGAGCCTACCTTTGGATTTTGGCCTCTAGCTCAGCCGGCACCTAGGGAAACCTACCAAACCTGTGCATTTTGTAAAACTAGACACTTAGGGGAAGTAAAAAGGGGGTGCCTTGTGGGGCTCTAACCAGGTTCTGTTACCCAGAATACTTTGCAAACCAAACAATTTGGCAACAAAAACACTTTTTCCTCACATTTCGGTGACAGAAAGTTCTGGAATCTCAGAGAAGCCACACACTTCCTTCCACCCAGCGTTCCCCCAAGTCTCCCGATAAAAATGATACCTCACTTGTGTGGGTAGGCTAGTGTCCGTGACAGGAAATTCCCCAAAACACAACGTGGACACATCACATTTTCCCAAAGAAAATAGAGGTGTTTTTTTGGAAATTGCATACCTGTGGATTTTGGCCTCTAGCTCAACCGACACCTAGGAAAACCTACCAAACCTATATATTTTCTAAAACTAGACAACTGGGGGAACTAGGGGAATCCACAATGGGGTGACTTGTGGGGCTCCCAATAGTTTCTGTTACCCATACTCCTTTGCAAACCTCACAATTTGGCTAAAAAACACCTTTTCCTCAGATTTTGGTGACAGAAAGTTCTGGAATCAGAGAAGTGCCACAAATTTCCTTCCACCCAGGGTTCCTCCAAGTATCCCAATAAAAATCATACCTCACTTGTGTGGGTAGGCATAGTGCCCACAACAGGAAACGCCCCAAAACACAACGTGGACACATCACATTTTCCCAAAAAAAACAGATGTGTTTTTTACAAAGTGCCTACCTGTAGATTTTGGCTTCTAGCTCAGCTGGCACCTAAGGAAACCTACCAAACCGGTGCTTTTTTTAAAACTAGACACCTAGGGGAATCCAAGATGGGGTGACTTGTGGGGCTCTCACTAAGTACTCTTACCCAGAATACATTGCAAACCTCATAATTTGGCTAAAGAAACACTTTTTCCTCACATTTCGGTGACAGAAAGTTCTGGAATCTGAGAGTAACCACACATTTCCTTCCACCTATGGTTCCCCCAAGTCTCCCAATTAAAATGATACCTCACTTCTGTGGGTAGGCCTAGTGCCCGTGACAGGAAATGCCCCAAAACACAACTTGGACACGTCACATTTTGCCAAAGAAAACAGAGGTGTTTTTTGCAAAGTGCCTACCTGTGGATTGTGGTGTCTAGCTCAGCCGGACCCTAGGGAAACCTACCAAACCTGTGCATTTTTTCAAACTATACACCTAAGGGAATCCAATATGGTGTTACTTGTGGGGCTCTCAGAGGAACCACACATTTCCTTCCACCCAGGGTTCCCCCAATTCTCCCGATAAAAATGATACCTCACTTCTGTGGGTAGGCCTAGTGCCCGTGACAAGAAATGCCTCAAAACACAACGTGGACACATCACATTTTCCGAAAGAAAACAGAGGTGTTTTTTGCAAAGTACCTACCTGTGGATTTTGACCTGTAGTTGAGCTGGCACCTAGGGAAACCTACCAAACCTGTGCATTTTGTAAAACTAGACACCTAGTGGAAGCCACAATGGGGTGGCCTGTAGGGCTCTCACCAAGTTCTGTTCCCAAGAATCCTTTGCAAACCTCAAAATTGGCAACAAAAACGCTTTTTCCTTACATTTCGGTTACAGAAAGTTCTGGAATCTCAGAGGAGCCACACATTTCCATCTACCCAGCGTTCCCCCATATCTCCCGATTAAAATGATACCTCACTTGTGAAGGTAGGCTAAGTGCCCGCGACAGGAAATGCCCTAAAACACAATGTGGACAATTCACATTTTCCCAAAGAAAACAGAGGTGTTTTTTGCAAAGTGCCTTCCTGTGGATTTTGGGCTCTAGCTCAGCCGGCACCTATGGAAACCTACCAAACCTGTGGATTTTGTAAAACTAGACACTTAGGGGAAGCCAAAATGGGGTGCCTTGTGAGGCTCTCACCAGGTTCTGTTAACCAGAATCCTTTGCAAACCTCAAAATTTGGCAAGAAAAACACTTTTTCCTCACATTTCGGTGATAGAAAAATCTGGAATCTCAGAGGAGCCACACATTTCCTTGCTACGAGCATTCCCTTAAGTCTCCTTATAAAAATGATGCCTCACTTGTGTGGGTAGGCCTAGTGCCCGCAACAAGAAATGCCCCAAAACACACAGTGTACGCATTACATTTTCCCAAAGAAATAGAGGCATTTTTGGCAAGGTGCCTACCTGTGGATTTTGGCCTCTAGCTCAGCCAGCACCTAGGGAAATCTACCAAACCTGTGTAGTTTGTAAAACTAGACACCTAGGATAAGCCAAAATGGGGTACCTTGTGGGGCTCTCACCAGGTTCTGTTCCCAAGAATCCTTTGCAAACCTCAAAATTGGCAACAAAAACACTTTTTCCTTACATTTCGGTGACAGAAAGTTCTGGAATCTCAGAGGAGCCACACATTTCCTTCTACCCAGCGTTCCCACATGTCTCCCGATTAAAATGATACCTCACTTGTGAAGGTAGGTTAAGTGCCCGCGACAGGAAATGCCCCAAAACACAATGTGGACACATCACATTTTCCCAAAGAAAACAGAGGTGTTTTTTGCAAAGTGCCTACCTGTGGATTTTGGCCTCTAGCTCAGCCAGCACCTAGGGAAACCTACCAAACCTGTGGATTTTGTAAAACTAGACACTTAGGGGAAGCTAAAATGGTGTGCCTTGTGGGGCTCTCACCAGGTTCCGTTACCCAGAATCCTTTGCAAACCTAAACATTTGGTAACAAAAACAATTTTTCCTCACATTTCAGTGATAGAAAGTTCTGGAATCTCAGAATAGCCACACATTTCCTTCCACCCAGCGTTTCCCCCAAGTCTCCCGATAAAAATGATACCTCACTTGTGTGGTTAGGCCTAGTGCCCGTGAAAGGAAATGCCCCAAAACACAACGTGGACACATCACATTTTCCCAAAGAAATTTTGGGGAAAGTGCCTACCTGTGGATTTTGGCCTCTAGCTCAGCCAACACCTAGGGAAACCTACTAAACCTGTACATTTTCTAAAACTAAACACCTAGGGGAACTAGGGGAATCCACGATGGGGTGACTTGTGGGGCTCCCACTAGCTTCTGTTACCCATACTCCTTTGAAAACTTCACAATTTGGCTAAAAAATACTTTTTCCTCACATTTTGGTGACAGAAAGTTCTGGAATCAGAGAAGGGCCACAAATGTCCTTCCACCCAGGGATCCTCCGAGTCTCCCAATAAAAATCATACCTCACTTGTGTGGGTAGGCATACTGCCCACAACAGGAAATGCCCCAAAACACAATGTGGACACATCACATTTTCCCAAAGAAAACAGAGGTGTTTTTTGCAAAGTGCCTACCTGTGGATTTTGGCCTCTAGCTCATCCGGCACCTAGGGAAACCTACCAAACCTGTGCATTTTTAAAAATATACACCTAGGGTAATCCAAGATGGGGTGACTTGTGGGGCTCTGACCAAGTTCTTATACCCAGAATCCATTGCAAACCTCACGATTTGGCAAAAGAAAACACTTTTTCCTCAAATTTCAGTGACAGAAAGTTCTCGAATCTAAGAGGAGCCACACATCTCCTCCACCCAGCGTTCCCCCAAGTCTCCCAATAAAAATGATACCTCACTTGTGTGGTTAGGCCTAGTGACCGTGACAGGAAATGCCCCAAAACACAACGTGGACACATCACATTTTCCCAAAGAAAACAGAGGTGTTTTTTTGGAAAGTGCCTACCTGTGGATTTTGGCCTCTAGCTCAGACGACACCTAGTGAAACCTACCAAACCTGTACATTTTCTAAAACTGGACACCTAGGGGAACTGGGGGAATCCACAATGGGGTGACTTGTGGGGCTCCCACTAGGTTCTGTTACCCATATTCCTTTGCAAACCTCACAATTTGGCTAAAAAACACGTTTTCCTCACATTTTGGTGACAGAAAGTTCTGGAATCAGAGAAGGGCTACAAATTTCCTTCCACCCAGGATTCCTCCAAGTCTCCCCAAAAAAATCATACCTCACTTGTGTGGATAGGCCTAGTGCCCGCGACTGGAAATGCCCTAAAATACAACGTGGACACATCACATTTTCCCAAAGAAAACAGAGGTGTTTTTTCCAAAGTGCCTACTTGTGGATTTTGGCCTCTAGCTCAGCTGGCACCTAAGGAAACCTTCCAAACCGGTGCATTTTTTAAAACTAGATAACTAGGGGAATCCAAGATGGGGTGACTTGTGGGGCTCTCACCAAGTTCTCTTACGCAGAATCCATTTCAAACCTCACAATTTGGCTAAAGAAACACTTTTTCCTCACATTTCAGTGACAGAAAGTTCTGGAATCTGATAGGAGCCACACATTTCCTTCCACCTAGGGTTCCCCCAAGTCTCCCGATGAAAATGATACCTCACTTCTGTGGGTAGGCCCAGTGCCCGCGACACGAAATGCCCCAAAACACAATGTGGACACATCACATTTTCCCAAGGAAAACAGGTGTTTTTTGCAAAGTGCCTACCTGTGGATTGTGGTGTCTAGCTCAGCCGGACCCTAGGGAAACCTACCAAACCTGTGCATTTTTTAAAACTATACACCTACGGGAATCCAATATCGGGTGACTTGTGGGGCTCTCACCAGGTTCTGTTACACAGAATGCTTTGCAAACCTCAAAATTTGGCAAAAAAAACATTTTTCCCTCTCATTTTGGTGACAGAGAGTTCTGGAATCTCAAAGCAGCCACACATTTCCTTCCACCAAGCGTTCCCCCAAGTCTCTTGATAAAAATTATATCTCACTTGTGTGGGTAGGCCTAGTGCCTGCGACAGGAAATGCCCCAAAATACAACGTGGATACATCACATTTTCCAAAAGAAAACAGAGGTGTTTTTTGCAAAGTGCCTACCTGTGGATTTTGGCCTCTAGCTCAGCCAACACCTAGGGAAACCTACTAAACCTGTACATTTTCTAAAACTAAACACCTAAGGGAACTAGGGGAATCCACGATGGGGTGACTTGTGGGGCTCCCACTAGCTTCTGTTACCCATACTCCTTTGAAAACTTCACAATTTGGCTAAAAAATACTTTTTCCTCACATTTTGGTGACAGAAAGTTCTGGAATCAGAGAAGGGCCACAAATGTCCTTCCACCCAGGGATCCTCCGAGTCTCCCAATAAAAATCATACCTCACTTGTGTGGGTAGGCATACTGCCCACAACAGGAAATGCCCCAAAACACAACGTGGACACATCACATTTTCCCAAAGAAAACAGAGGTGTTTTTTGCAAAGTGCCTACCTGTGGATTTTGGCCTCTAGCTCATCCGGCACCTAGGGAAACCTACCAAACCTGTGCATTTTTAAAAATATACACCTAGGGTAATCCAAGATGGGGTGACTTGTGGGGCTCTGACCAAGTTCTTATACCCAGAATCCATTGCAAACCTCACGATTTGGCAAAAGAAAACACTTTTTCCTCAAATTTCAGTGACAGAAAGTTCTCGAATCTAAGAGGAGCCACACATCTCCTCCACCCAGCGTTCCCCCAAGTCTCCCAATAAAAATGATACCTCACTTGTGTGGTTAGGCCTAGTGACCGTGACAGGAAATGCCCCAAAACACAACGTGGACACATCACATTTTCCCAAAGAAAACAGAGGTGTTTTTTTGGAAAGTGCCTACCTGTGGATTTTGGCCTCTAGCTCAGACGACACCTAGTGAAACCTACCAAACCTGTACATTTTCTAAAACTGGACACCTAGGGGAACTGGGGGAATCCACAATGGGGTGACTTGTGGGGCTCCCACTAGGTTCTGTTACCCATATTCCTTTGCAAACCTCACAATTTGGCTAAAAAACACTTTTTCCTCACATTTTGGTGACAGAAAGTTCTGGAATCAGAGAAGGGCTACAAATTTCCTTCCACCCAGGGTTCCTCCAAGTCTCCCCAAAAAAATCATACCTCACTTGTGTGGATAGGCCTAGTGCCCGCGACTGGAAATGCCCTAAAATACAACGTGGACACATCACATTTTCCCAAAGAAAACAGAGGTGTTTTTTCCAAAGTGCCTACTTGTGGATTTTGGCCTCTAGCTCAGCTGGCACCTAAGGAAACCTACCAAACCGGTGCATTTTTTAAAACTAGATAACTAGGGGAATCCAAGATGGGGTGACTTGTGGGGCTCTCACCAAGTTCTCTTACGCAGAATCCATTTCAAACCTCACAATTTGGCTAAAGAAACACTTTTTCCTCACATTTCAGTGACAGAAAGTTCTGGAATCTGATAGGAGCCACACATTTCCTTCCACCTAGGGTTCCCCCAAGTCTCCCGATGAAAATGATACCTCACTTCTGTGGGTAGGCCCAGTGCCCGCGACAGGAAATGCCCCAAAACACAATGTGGACACATCACATTTTCCCAAGGAAAACAGGTGTTTTTTGCAAAGTGCCTACCTGTGGATTGTGGTGTCTAGCTCAGCCGGACCCTAGGGAAACCTACCAAACCTGTGCATTTTTTAAAACTATACACCTACGGGAATCCAATATCAGGTGACTTGTGGGGCTCTCACCAGGTTCTGTTACACAGAATCCTTTGCAAACCTCAAAATTTGGCAACAAAAACATTTTTCCCTCTCATTTTGGTGACAGAGAGTTCTGGAATCTCAAAGCAGCCACACATTTCCTTCCACCAAGCGTTCCCCCAAGTCTCTTGATAAAAATTATATCTCACTTGTGTGGGTAGGCCTAGTGCCTGCGACAGGAAATGCCCCAAAATACAACGTGGATACATCACATTTTCCAAAAGAAAACAGAGGTGTTTTTTGCAAAGTGCCTACCTGTGGATTTTGGCCTCTAGCTCAGCCAACACCTAGGGAAACCTACTAAACCTGTACATTTTCTAAAACTAAACACCTAGGGGAACTAGGGGAATCCACGATGGGGTGACTTGTGGGGCTCCCACTAGCTTCTGTTACCCATACTCCTTCGCAAACCTCACAATTTGGCTAAAAAATACTTTTTCCTCACATTTTGGTGACAGAAAGTTCTGGAATCAGAGAATGGCCACAAATGTCCTTCCACCCAGGGTTCCTCCGAGTCTCCCAATAAAAATCATACCTCACTTGTGTGGGTAGGCATACTGCCCACAACAGGAAATGCCCCATAACAGAACGTGGACACATCACATTTTCCCAAAGAAAACAGAGGTGTGTTTTTGCTAAGTGCCTACCTGTGGATTTTGGCCTCTAGCTCAGCCGACACCTAGGGAAACCTACCAAACCTGTGCATATTCTAAAAATATACACCTAGGGTAATCCAAGATGGGGTGATTTGTGGGGCTCTCACCAACTTCTCTTACCTAGAATCCATTGCAAACCACACAATTTGGCAAAAAAACACTTTTTCCTCAAATTTCAGTGACAGAAATTTCTGGAATCTGAGAGGAGCCACACATCTCCCCCACCCAGAGTTCCCCAAAGTCTCCCCATAAAAATGATACCTCACTTCTGTGGGTAGGCCGAGTGCCCGCAACAGGAAATGCCCCAAAACACAACGTGGACACATCAGATTTTCCCAAGGAAAACAGAGGTGTTTTTTGCAAAGTGCCTACCTGTGGATTTTGGCCTCTAGCTCAGCTGGCACCTAGGAAACCTACCAAACCTGTGCATTTTTTAAAAATAGACAACTAGGTGGAATCCAATATGGGGTGACTTGTGGGGCTCTCATCAGGTTCTGTTACCCAGTATCCTTTGCATACCTCAACACATGTCTATAAAAAACACTTTTTCCTCACATTTCGGTGATAGAAAGTTCTGGAATCTCAGAGGAACCACACATTTCCTTCCACCCAGGGTTCCCTCATGTCTCCCGATAAAAATGATACCTCACTTCTGTGGGTAGGCCTAGTGCCCGCGACAAGAAATGCCCCAAAACACAACGTGGACACATCACATTTTCCCAAAGAAAACAGAGATGTTTTTTGCAAAGTGCCTACCGGTGGATTTTGCCCTGTAGCTGAGCTGGCACCTAGGGAAATCTACCAAACCTGTGCATTTTTGAAAACTAGACACCTAGGGGAACTAGGGGAATCCATGATGGGGTGACTTGTGGGGCTCCCACTAAGTTCTGTTACCCAGAATCCTTTGTAAACCTCAAAATATGGCTAAAAAAACACTTTTCCTCACATTTTTGTGACAGAAAGTTTTGGAATCTGAGAGGATCCACACATTTCATTCCACCCAGCATTCCCCCACGTCTCCTGATAACAATTATACCTCACTTGTGTCAGTAGGCCTAGTGCCCGCAACAGGAAATGCCCCAAAACACACAGAGTACGCATCACATTTTCCCAAAGAAAACAGAGGTGTTTTTTGAAAAGTGCCTAACTGTAGATTTTGGCCTCTAGCTCTGCTGGCACCAAGGGAAACCCACCAAACCTGTGCATTTTGTAAAACTTGACACCTAGGGGAATCGAAGATGGGGTGCCTTGTGGGGCTCTCACCAGTTTCTGTTACCCATAATCCTTTGCAAACCTCAAAATTTGGAAACAAAAACACTTTTCACTCACTTTTCTGAGACAGAAGGTTCTGGAATCTCAGAGAAGCCACACATTTCCTTCCACCCAGCGTTCCCCCAAGTCTCCTGATAAAAATGATACCTCACTTGTGTGGGTAGGCCTAGTGCCGGCGACAGGAAATGCCCCAAAACACACAATGTACCCATCACATTTTCCCAAAGAAAACAGAGGTGTTTTTTGCAAAGTGCTTACCTGTGGATTTTGGCCTCTAGCTAAGCCAGCACCTAGGGAAACCTACCAAAACTGTGCATTTTGTAAAACTAGACACGTAGGGGAATCCAAGATGGGGTGCCTTGTGGGGCTCTCACCATGTTCTGTTACACAGAATCCTTTGCAAACCTCAAAATTTGGCACCAAAAGCACTTTTCCTTCACATTTCGGTGACAGAACGTTCTGGAATCTCAGGGGAGCCACACATTTCCTTCCACCCAGGGTTCCCCCAAGTCTCCTTATAAAAATGATACCTCACTTGTGTGGGTAGGTCTAATGCCGGCGACAGGAAATGCCCCAAAACACAACGTGGATGCATCACATTTTCCCAAAGAAAACAGAGGTGTTTTTTACAAAGTGCCTACTTGTGGATTTTGGCCTCTAGCTCAGCCGGTACCTACCGAAACCTACAAAACATGTGCATTTTGTAAAACTAGACACCTAGGGGAAGCCAAGATGGGGTGCCTTGTGGGGATCTCACCAGGTTCTGTTACCTAGAATCCTTTGCAAACCTCAAAATTTGGCAAAAAAAACACTTTTTCCCCACATTTCGGTGAGAGAAAGTTCAGTAATCTGAGAGGAGCCACAAACTTCCTTCCACTGAGCGTTCCCCCATGTCTCCCGATTAAAATGATGCCTCACTTGTGTGGGGAGGGCTAGTGCCCATGACTGGAAATGCCCCAAAACACAACGTGGACACATGACATTTTCCCAAAGGAAACATAGGTGTTTTTTGCAAAGTACCTACCTGTGGATTTTGGCCTCTAGCTCAGCCGGCACCTAGGGAAACTTACCAAACCTGTGCATTTCTGAAAATTAGAGACCTAGGGGAATTCAAGATGGGGTGACTTGTACAGCTCCCACCAGTATCCCTTTCCCAGAATCCTTTGTAAACCTCAAAATGTGGCTAAAAAAACACTTTTTCCTCACATTTTTGTGACAGAAAGTTTTGGAATCTGAGAGGAGCCACACATTTCATTCCACCCAGCCTTCCACCAAGTCTCCTGATAAAAATGATATCTCACTTGTGTGGGTAGGCAACAGGAAATGCCCCAAAACACACAGTGTACACATCACATTTTCCCAAAGATAACAGAGGTGTTTTTTGCAAAGTGCCTACCTGTGGATTTTGGCCTCAAGCTCAGCTGGCACCTAGGGAAACCTACCAAACCTGTGCATTTTTTAAAAATATACACCTAGGGTAATCCAAGATGGGGTTACTTGTGGGGCTCTCACCAAGTTCTCTTACCCATAATCCATTGCAAACCTCACAATTAGGCTAAAAAACACTTTTTCCTCACATTTTGGTGACAGAAAGTTCTGGAATCAGAGAAGGGCTACAAATTTCCTTCCACCCAGGGTTTCTCCAAGTCTCTCGATAAAAATCATACCTCACTTGTGTGGGTAGGCATACTGCCCACAACAGGAAATGCCCCAAAACACAACGTGGACACATCACATTTTCCCAAAGAAAACAGAGGTGTTTTTTGCAAAGTGCCTACCTGTGGATTTTGGCCTCTAGCTCATCCGGCACCTAGGGAAACCTACCAAACCTGTGCATTTTTAAAAATATACACCTAGGGTAATCCAAGATGGGGTGACTTGTGGGGCTCTGACCAAGTTCTTATACCCAGAATCCATTGCAAACCTCACAATTTGGCAAAAGAAAACACTTTTTCCTCAAATTTCAGTGACAGAAAGTTCTCGAATCTAAGAGGAGCCACACATCTCCTCCACCCAGCGTTCCCCCAAGTCTCCCAATAAAAATGATACCTCACTTGTGTGGTTAGGCCTAGTGACCGTGACAGGAAATGCCCCAAAACACAACGTGGACACATCACATTTTCCCAAAGAAAACAGAGGTGTTTTTTTGGAAAGTGCCTACCTGTGGATTTTGGCCTCTAGCTCAGACGACACCTAGTGAAACCTACCAAACCTGTACATTTTCTAAAACTGGACACCTAGGGGAACTGGGGGAATCCACAATGGGGTGACTTGTGGGGCTCCCACTAGGTTCTGTTACCCATATTCCTTTGCAAACCTCACAATTTGGCTAAAAAACACTTTTTCCTCACATTTTGGTGACAGAAAGTTCTGGAATCAGAGAAGGGCTACAAATTTCCTTCCACCCAGGGTTCCTCCAAGTCTCCCCAAAAAAATCATACCTCACTTGTGTGGATAGGCCTAGTGCCCGCGACTGGAAATGCCCTAAAATACAACGTGGACACATCACATTTTCCCAAAGAAAACAGAGGTGTTTTTTCCAAAGTGCCTACTTGTGGATTTTGGCCTCTAGCTCAGCTGGCACCTAAGGAAACCTACCAAACCGGTGCATTTTTTAAAACTAGATAACTAGGGGAATCCAAGATGGGGTGACTTGTGGGGTTCTCACCAAGTTCTCTTACGCAGAATCCATTTCAAACCTCACAATTTGGCTAAAGAAACTCTTTTTCCTCACATTTCAGTGACAGAAAGTTCTGGAATCTGATAGGAGCCACACATTTCCTTCCACCTAGGGTTCCCCCAAGTCTCCCGATGAAAATGATACCTCACTTCTGTGGGTAGGCCCAGTGCCCGCGACAGGAAATGCCCCAAAACACAATGTGGACACATCACATTTTCCCAAGGAAAACAGGTGTTTTTTGCAAAGTGCCTACCTGTGGATTGTGGTGCCTAGCTCAGCCGGACCCTAGGGAAACCTACCAAACCTGTGCATTTTTTAAAACTATACACCTACGGGAATCCAATATCGGGTGACTTGTGGGGCTCTCACCAGGTTCTGTTACACAGAATGCTTTGCAAACCTCAAAATTTGGCAACAAAAACATTTTTCCCTCTCATTTTGGTGACAGAGAGTTCTGGAATCTCAAAGCAGCCACACATTTCCTTCCACCAAGCGTTCCCCCAAGTCTCTTGATAAAAATTATATCTCACTTGTGTGGGTAGGCCTAGTGCCTGCGACAGGAAATGCCCCAAAATACAACGTGGATACATCACATTTTCCAAAAGAAAACAGAGGTGTTTTTTGCAAAGTGCCTACCTGTGGATTTTGGCCTCTAGCTCAGCCAACACCTAGGGAAACCTACTAAACCTGTACATTTTCTAAAACTAAACACCTAGGGGAACTAGGGGAATCCACGATGGGGTGACTTGTGGGGCTCCCACTAGCTTCTGTTACCCATACTCCTTTGAAAACTTCACAATTTGGCTAAAAAATACTTTTTCCTCACATTTTGGTGACAGAAAGTTCTGGAATCAGAGAAGGGCCACAAATGTCCTTCCACCCAGGGATCCTCCGAGTCTCCCAATAAAAATCATACCTCACTTGTGTGGGTAGGCATACTGCCCACAACAGGAAATGCCCCAAAACACAACGTGGACACATCACATTTTCCCAAAGAAAACAGAGGTGTTTTTTGCAAAGTGCCTACCTGTGGATTTTGGCCTCTAGCTCATCCGGCACCTAGGGAAACCTACCAAACCTGTGCATTTTTAAAAATATACACCTAGGGTAATCCAAGATGGGGTGACTTGTGGGGCTCTGACCAAGTTCTTATACCCAGAATCCATTGCAAACCTCACGATTTGGCAAAAGAAAACACTTTTTCCTCAAATTTCAGTGACAGAAAGTTCTCGAATCTAAGAGGTGCCACACATCTCCTCCACCCAGCGTTCCCCCATGTCTCCCAATAAAAATGATACCTCACTTGTGTGGTTAGGCCTAGTGACCGTGACAGGAAATGCCCCAAAACACAACGTGGACACATCACATTTTCCCAAAGAAAACAGAGGTGTTTTTTTGGAAAGTGCCTACCTGTGGATTTTGGCCTCTAGCTCAGACGACACCAAGTGAAACCTACCAAACCTGTACATTTTCTAAAACTGGACACCTAGGGGAACTGGGGGAATCCACAATGGGGTGACTTGTGGGGCTCCCACTAGGTTCTGTTACCCATATTCCTTTGCAAACCTCACAATTTGGCTAAAAAACACTTTTTCCTCACATTTTGGTGACAGAAAGTTCTGTTATCAGAGAAGGGCTACAAATTTCCTTCCACCCAGGGTTCCTCCAAGTCTCCCCAAAAAAATCATACCTCACTTGTGTGGATAGGCCTAGTGCCCGCGACTGGAAATGCCCTAAAATACAACTTGGACACATCACATTTTCCCAAAGAAAACAGAGGTGTTTTTTCCAAAGTGCCTACTTGTGGATTTTGGCCTCTAGCTCAGCTGGCACCTAAGGAAACCTACCAAACCGGTGCATTTTTTAAAACTAGATAACTAGGGGAATCCAAGATGGGGTGACTTGTGGGGCTCTCACCAAGTTCTCTTACGCAGAATCCATTTCAAACCTCACAATTTGGCTAAAGAAACACTTTTTCCTCACATTTCAGTGACAGAAAGTTCTGGAATCTGATAGGAGCCACACATTTCCTTCCACCTAGGGTTCCCCCAAGTCTCCCGATGAAAATGATACCTCACTTCTGTGGGTAGGCCCAGTGCCCGCGACAGGAAATGCCCCAAAACACAATGTGGACACATCACATTTTCCCAAGGAAAACAGGTGTTTTTTGCAAAGTGCCTACCTGTGGATTGTGGTGTCTAGGTCAGCCGGACCCTAGGGAAACCTACCAAACCTGTGCATTTTTTAAAACTATACACCTACGGGAATCCAATATCGGGTGACTTGTGGGGCTCTCACCAGGTTCTGTTACACAGAATCCTTTGCAAACCTCAAAATTTGGCAACAAAAACATTTTTCCCTCTCATTTTGGTGACAGAGAGTTCTGGAATCTCAAAGCAGCCACACATTTCCTTCCACCAAGTGTTCCCCCAAGTCTCTTGATAAAAATTATATCTCACTTGTGTGGGTAGGCCTAGTGCCTGCGACAGGAAATGCCCCAAAATACAACGTGGATACATCACATTTTCCAAAAGAAAACAGAGGTGTTTTTTGCAAAGTGCCTACCTGTGGATTTTGGCCTCTAGCTCAGCCAACACCTAGGGAAACCTACTAAACCTGTACATTTTCTAAAACTAAACACCTAGGGGAACTAGGGGAATCCACGATGGGGTGACTTGTGGGGCTCCCACTAGCTTCTGTTACCCATACTCCTTTGAAAACTTCACAATTTGGCTAAAAAATACTTTTTCCTCACATTTTGGTGACAGAAAGTTCTGGAATCAGAGAAGGGCCACAAATGTCCTTCCACCCAGGGATCCTCCGAGTCTCCCAATAAAAATCATACCTCACTTGTGTGGGTAGGCATACTGCCCACAACAGGAAATGCCCCAAAACACAACGTGGACACATCACATTTTCCCAAAGAAAACAGAGGTGTTTTTTGCAAAGTGCCTACCTGTGGATTTTGGCCTCTAGCTCATCCGGCACCTAGGGAAACCTACCAAACCTGTGCATTTTTAAAAATATACACCTAGGGTAATCCAAGATGGGGTGACTTGTGGGGCTCTGACCAAGTTCTTATACCCAGAATCCATTGCAAACCTCACGATTTGGCAAAAGAAAACACTTTTTCCTCAAATTTCAGTGACAGAAAGTTCTCGAATCTAAGAGGTGCCACACATCTCCTCCACCCAGCGTTCCCCCAAGTCTCCCAATAAAAATGATACCTCACTTGTGTGGTTAGGCCTAGTGACCGTGACAGGAAATGCCCCAAAACACAACGTGGACACATCACATTTTCCCAAAGAAAACAGAGGTGTTTTTTTGGAAAGTGCCTACCTGTGGATTTTGGCCTCTAGCTCAGACGACACCAAGTGAAACCTACCAAACCTGTACATTTTCTAAAACTGGACACCTAGGGGAACTGGGGGAATCCACAATGGGGTGACTTGTGGGGCTCCCACTAGGTTCTGTTACCCATATTCCTTTGCAAACCTCACAATTTGGCTAAAAAACACTTTTTCCTCACATTTTGGTGACAGAAAGTTCTGTTATCAGAGAAGGGCTACAAATTTCCTTCCACCCAGGGTTCCTCCAAGTCTCCCCAAAAAAATCATACCTCACTTGTGTGGATAGGCCTAGTGCCCGCGACTGGAAATGCCCTAAAATACAACGTGGACACATCACATTTTCCCAAAGAAAACAGAGGTGTTTTTTCCAAAGTGCCTACTTGTGGATTTTGGCCTCTAGCTCAGCTGGCACCTAAGGAAACCTACCAAACCGGTGCATTTTTTAAAACTAGATAACTAGGGGAATCCAAGATGGGGTGACTTGTGGGGCTCTCACCAAGTTCTCTTACGCAGAATCCATTTCAAACCTCACAATTTGGCTAAAGAAACACTTTTTCCTCACATTTCAGTGACAGAAAGTTCTGGAATCTGATAGGAGCCACACATTTCCTTCCACCTAGGGTTCCCCCAAGTCTCCCGATGAAAATGATACCTCACTTCTGTGGGTAGGCCCAGTGCCCGCGACAGGAAATGCCCCAAAACACAATGTGGACACATCACATTTTCCCAAGGAAAACAGGTGTTTTTTGCAAAGTGCCTACCTGTGGATTGTGGTGTCTAGCTCAGCCGGACCCTAGGGAAACCTACCAAACCTGTGCATTTTTTAAAACTATACACCTACGGGAATCCAATATCGGGTGACTTGTGGGGCTCTCACCAGGTTCTGTTACACAGAATCCTTTGCAAACCTCAAAATTTGGCAACAAAAACATTTTTCCCTCTCATTTTGGTGACAGAGAGTTCTGGAATCTCAAAGCAGCCACACATTTCCTTCCACCAAGCGTTCCCCCAAGTCTCTTGATAAAAATTATATCTCACTTGTGTGGGTAGGCCTAGTGCCTGCGACAGTAAATGCCCCAAAATACAACGTGGATACATCACATTTTCCAAAAGAAAACAGAGGTGTTTTTTGCAAAGTGCCTACCTGTGGATTTTGGCCTCTAGCTCAGCCAACACCTAGGGAAACCTACTAAACCTGTACATTTTCTAAAACTAAACACCTAGGGGAACTAGGGGAATCCACGATGGGGTGACTTGTGGGGCTCCCACTAGCTTCTGTTACCCATACTCCTTCGCAAACCTCACAATTTGGCTAAAAAATACTTTTTCCTCACATTTTGGTGACAGAAAGTTCTGGAATCAGAGAATGGCCACAAATGTCCTTCCACCCAGGGTTCCTCTGAGTCTCCCAATAAAAATCATACCTCACTTGTGTGGGTAGGCATACTGCCCACAACAGGAAATGCCCCATAACACAACGTGGACACATCACATTTTCCCAAAGAAAACAGAGGTGTGTTTTTGCTAAGTGCCTACCTGTGGATTTTGGCCTCTAGCTCAGCCGACACCTAGGGAAACCTACCAAACCTGTGCATATTCTAAAAATATACACCTAGGGTAATCCAAGATGGGGTGATTTGTGGGGCTCTCACCAACTTCTCTTACCTAGAATCCATTGCAAACCACACAATTTGGCAAAAAAACACTTTTTCCTCAAATTTCAGTGACAGAAATTTCTGGAATCTGAGAGGAGCCACACATCTCCCCCACCCAGAGTTCCCCAAAGTCTCCCCATAAAAATGATACCTCACTTCTGTGGGTAGGCCCAGTGCCCGCAACAGGAAATGCCCCAAAACACAACGTGGACACATCAGATTTTCCCAAGGAAAACAGAGGTGTTTTTTGCAAAGTGCCTACCTGTGGATTTTGGCCTCTAGCTCAGCTGGCACCTAGGGAAACCTACCAAACCTGTGCATTTTTTAAAAATAGACAACTAGGTGGAATCCAATATGGGTGACTTGTGGGGCTCTCATCAGGTTCTGTTACCCAGTATCCTTTGCATACCTCAACACATGTCTATAAAAAACACTTTTTCCTCACATTTCGGTGATAGAAAGTTCTGGAATCTCAGAGGAACCACACATTTCCTTCCACCCAGGGTTCCCTCATGTCTCCCGATAAAAATGATACCTCACTTCTGTGGGTAGGCCTAGTGCCCGCGACAAGAAATGCCCCAAAACACAACGTGGACACATCACATTTTCCCAAAGAAAACAGAGATGTTTTTTGCAAAGTGCCTACCTGTGGATTTTGCCCTGTAGCTGAGCTGGCACCTAGGGAAATCTACCAAACCTGTGCATTTTTGAAAACTAGACACCTAGGGGAACTAGGGGAATCCATGATGGGGTGACTTGTGGGGCTCCCACTAAGTTCTGTTACCCAGAATCCTTTGTAAACCTCAAAATATGGCTAAAAAAACACTTTTCCTCACATTTTTGTGACAGAAAGTTTTGGAATCTGAGAGGATCCACACATTTCATTCCACCCAGCATTCCCCCACGTCTCCTGATAACAATTATACCTCACTTGTGTCAGTAGGCCTAGTGCCCGCAACAGGAAATGCCCCAAAACACACAGTGTACGCATCACATTTTCCCAAAGAAAACAGAGGTGTTTTTTGAAAAGTGCCTAACTGTAGATTTTGGCCTCTAGCTCTGCTGGCACCAAGGGAAACCCACCAAACCTGTGCATTTTGTAAAACTTGACACCTAGGGGAATCGAAGATGGGGTGCCTTGTGGGGCTCTCACCAGTTTCTGTTACCCATAATCCTTTGCAAACCTCAAAATTTGGAAACAAAAACACTTTTCACTCACTTTTCTGAGACAGAAGGTTCTGGAATCTCAGAGAAGCCACACATTTCCTTCCACCCAGCGTTCCCCCAAGTCTCCTGATAAAAATGATACCTCACTTGTGTGGGTAGGCCTAGTGCCGGCGACAGGAAATGCCCCAAAACACACAATGTACCCATCACATTTTCCCAAAGAAAACAGAGGTGTTTTTTGCAAAGTGCTTACCTGTGGATTTTGGCCTCTAGCTAAGCCAGCACCTAGGGAAACCTACCAAAACTGTGCATTTTGTAAAACTAGACACGTAGGGGAATCCAAGATGGGGTGCCTTGTGGGGCTCTCACCATGTTCTGTTACACAGAATCCTTTGCAAACCTCAAAATTTGGCACCAAAAGCACTTTTCCTTCACATTTCGGTGACAGAACGTTCTGGAATCTCAGGGGAGCCACACATTTCCTTCCACCCAGGGTTCCCCCAAGTCTCCTGATAAAAATGATACCTCACTTGTGTGGGTAGGCCTCATGCCGGCGACAGGAAATGCCCCAAAACACAACGTGGATGCATCACATTTACCCAAAGAAAACAGAGGTGTTTTTTACAAAGTGCCTACTTGTGGATTTTGGCCTCTAGCTCAGCCGGTACCTACCGAAACCTACCAAACATGTGCATTTTGTAAAACTAGACACCTAGGGGAAGCCAAGATGGGGTGCCTTGTGGGGATCTCACCAGGTTCTGTTACCTAGAATCCTTTGCAAACCTCAAAATTTGGCAAAAAAAACACTTTTTCCCCACATTTCGGTGAGAGAAAGTTCAGTAATCTGAGAGGAGCCACAAACTTCCTTCCACTGAGCGTTCCACCATGTCTCCCGATTAAAATGATGCCTCACTTGTGTGGGGAGGGCTAGTGCCCATGACTGGAAATGCCCCAAAACACAACGTGGAAACATTACATTTTCCCAAAGGAAACATAGGTGTTTTTTGCAAAGTACCTACCTGTGGATTTTGGCCTCTAGCTCAGCCGGCACCTAGGGAAACTTACCAAACCTGTGCATTTCTGAAAATTAGAGACCTAGGGGAATTCAAGATGGGGTGACTTGTACAGCTCCCACCAGTATCCCTTTCCCAGAATCCTTTGTAAACCTCAAAATGTGGCTAAAAAAACACTTTTTCCTCACATTTTTGTGACAGAAAGTTTTGGAATCTGAGAGGAGCCACACATTTCATTCCACCCAGCCTTCCACCAAGTCTCCTGATAAAAATTATATCTCACTTGTGTGGGTAGGCAACAGGAAATGCCCCAAAACACACAGTGTACACATCACATTTTCCCAAAGATAACAGAGGTGTTTTTTGCAAAGTGCCTACCTGTGGATTTTGGCCTCAAGCTCAGCTGGCACCTAGGGAAACCTACCAAACCTGTGCATTTTTTAAAAATATACACCTAGGGTAATCCAAGATGGGGTTACTTGTGGGGCTCTCACCAAGTTCTCTTACCCAGAATCCATTGCAAACCTCACAATTAGGCTAAAAAACACTTTTTCCTCACATTTTGGTGACAGAAAGTTCTGGAATCAGAGAAGGGCTACAAATTTCCTTCCACCCAGGGTTTCTCCAAGTCTCTCAATAAAAATCATACCTCACTTGTGTGGGTAGGCCTAGTGCCCGCGACTGGAAATGCCCTAAAATACAACGTGGTCACATCACATTTTCCCAAAGAAAACAGAGGTGTTTTTTCCAAAGTGCCTACTTGTGGATTTTGGCCTCTAGCTAAGGCAGCTCCTAGGGAAACCTACCAAACCTGTGCATCTTGTAAAACTAGACACCTAGGGGAAGCCAAGATGGGGTGCCTTGTGGGGCTCTCACCATGTTCTGTTACCCAGAATCCTTTGCAAACCTCACAATTTGGCTAAAGAAACACTTTTTCCTCACATTTCAGTGACAGAAAGTTCTGGAATCTGAGAGGAGACACACATTTCCTTCCACCTAGGGTTCCCCCAAGTCTCCCAATGAAAATTATACCTCCCTTGTGTGGGTAGGCCTAGTGCCCGTGACAGGAAATGCCCCAAAACGCAACGTGGACGCATCACATTTTCCCAAAGAAAATAGGTGTTTTTTGCAAATTGCCTACCTGTGGATTTTGGCCTCAATCTCAGCTGGCACCCAGGGAAACTTACCAAACCTGTGTATTTTTTAAAACTAGACACCTAGTGGAATCCAAGATGCGGTGCCTTGTGGGGCTCTCACCAGGTTCTGTTACCCAGAATCCTTTGCAAACCTCACAATTTGGCTAAAGAAACACTTTTTCCTCACTTTTCGGTGACAGAAAGTTCTGGAATCTGAGAGGAGACACACATTTCCTTCCACCTAGGGTTCCCCCAAGTCCCCCAATAAAAGTGATACCTCACTTCTGTGGGTAGACCTATTGCCCGCAACAGGAAATGCCCCAAAACACAATGTGGCACATCACATTTTCCAAAAGAAAACAGGTGTTTTTTGCAAAGTTCCTAACTGTGGATTTTGGCCTCTAGCTCAGCTGGCACCTAGGGAAACCTACCAAACATGTGTATTTTTGAAAAATAGACACCTAGGTGGTATCCAATATGGGGTGACTTGTGGGGATCTCAACAGGTTCTGTTACCCATACTCCTTTGCAAACCTCACAATTTGGCTAAAGAAACACTTTTTCCTCACATTTCAGTGACAGAAAGTTCTGGAATCTGAGAGGAGACACACATTTCCTTCCACCTAGGGTTCCCCCAAGTCTCCCAATGAAAATTATACCTCCCTTGTGTGGGTAGGCCTAGTGCCCGTGACAGGAAATGCCCCAAAACGCAACGTGGACGCATCACATTTTCCCAAAGAAAATAGGTGTTTTTTGCAAATTGCCTACCTGTGGATTTTGGCCTCTATCTCAGCTGGCACCCAGGGAAACCTACCAAACCTGTGTATTTTTTAAAACTAGACACCTAGTGGAATCCAAGATGCGGTGCCTTGTGGGGCTCTCACCAGGTTCTGTTACCCAGAATCCTTTGCAAACCTCACAATTTGGCTAAAGAAACACTTTTTCCTCACATTTTTGTGACAGAAAGTTTTGGAATCTGAGAGGAGCCACACATTTCATTCCACCCAGCCTTCCACCAAGTCTCCTGATAAAAATTATATCTCACTTGTGTGGGTAGGCGACAGGAAATGCCCCAAAACATACAGTGTACGCATCACATTTTCCCAAAGATAACAAAGGTGTTTTTTGCAAAGTGCCTACCTGTGGATTTTGGCCTCCAGGTCAGCTGGCACCTACAGAAACCTACCAAACCTGTGCATTTTTAAAAAATATACACCTAGGGTAATCCAAGATAGGGTTACTTGTGGGGCTCTCACCAAGTTCTCTTACCCAAAATCCATTGCAAACCTTACAATTTGGCTAAAAAACACTTTTTCCTCACATTTTGGTGACAGAAAGTTCTGGAATCAGAGAAGGACTACAAATTTCCTTCCACCCAGGGTTCCTCCAAGTCTCTCAATAAAAATCATACCTCACTTGTGTCGGTAGGCCTAGTGCCCGCGACTGGAAATGCCCTAAAATACAATGTGAACACATCACATTTTCCAAAAGAAAACAGAGGTGTTTTTTCCAAAGTGCCTACTTGTGGATTTTGGCCTCTAGCTCAGCTGGCACCTAGGGAAACCTAGCAAACATGTGTATTTTTTAAAAATAGACACCTAGGTGGAATCCAATATGGGGTGACTTGTGGGGCTCTCATCAGGTTCTGTTACCCATACTCCATTTGCCAAACTCACAATTTGGCCAAAGAACACTTTTTCCTCACATTTCGGTGACAGAAAGTTCTGGAATCAGAGAGGTGCCACAAATTTCCTTCCACCCAGGGTTCCTCTAAGTCTCTCGATAAAAATTATACCTCACTTGTGTGGGTAGGCATAGTGCCCACAACAGAAAATGCCCCAAAACTCAACATAAACACATCACATTTTTCCAAAGAAAGCAGAGGTGTTTTTTGCAAAGTGCCTACCTGTGGATTTTAGCCTCTAGCTCAGTCGGCATATAGGGAAACCTACCAAACCTGTGCATTTTTGAAAACTGGACACCTATTGGAATCCAAGATGGGGTGACTTGCCCGGATCCCACCAGGTTCCATTACCCAGAATCCCTTGTAAACCTAAAAATATGGCTAAAAAAAACACCTTTTCCTCACATTTTTGTGACACAAAGTTCTTCAATCTGAGAGGAGCCACAAATTTCCATCCATCCACAATTCCCCCAAGTCTCCCGATAAAAATGACACCTCACTTGTGTGGGTAGGCCTAGTGCCCTTGACAGGATATGCCCCAAAACACAACGCGTACACATCACATTTTCCCAAAGAAAACAGAGGTGTTTTTTGCAAAGTGCCTATCTGTGGATTTTGGCATGTAGCTCAGCCGACACCTAGGGAAACCTACCAAACCTGTGCATCTTGTAAAACTAGACACCTAGGGGAAGCCAAGATGGGGTGCCTTGTGGGGCTCTCACCAGGTTCTGTTACCCAGAATCCTTTGCAAACCTCACAATTTGGCTAAAGAAACACTTTTTCCTCACATTTCAGTGACAGAAAGTTCTGGAATCTGAGAGGAGACACACATTTCCTTCCACCTAGTGTTCCCCCAAGTCTCCCACAAACAAATGATACCTCCCTTGTGTGGTTAGGCCTAGTGCCCTCGACAGGAAATGTCCCAAAACACAATGTTGACACACCACATTTTACCACAGAAAACAGAGGTGTTTTTTTGGAAAGTGCCTACCTGTGGATTTTGGCCTGTAGCTCAGCCAACACCTTGGGAAACAAACCAAACCTGTGCCTTTTTTAAAACTACACACCTAGGGGAACTAGGGAATCCTCGATGGGGTGAATTTTGGGGCTCCCACTAGGTTCTGTTACCCATACTCATTTGCAAACCTCACAATTTGGCTAAAAAACACTTTTTCCTCACATTTTGGTTACAGAAAGTTCTGGAATTAGAGAAGGGACACAAATTTCCTTCCACCCAGGGTTCCCCCAAGTCTCCCGATAAAAATAATATCTCACTTGTGAGGGTAGGCATAGTGCCCACAACAGGAAATGCCACAAAACACCACATGGACACATCACATTTTCCCAAAGAAAACAGAGGTGTTTTTTGCAAAGTGCCTACCTGTGGATATTGGCATTCTAGCTCAGCCGGCACCTGGGAAACCTACCAAACCTGTGCATTTTAGAAAAATAGACAGCTGGGGGGAATCCAATATGAGGTGACTTATGGGGCTGTGACCAGGTTCTGTTACCGAGAATCCTTTGCAATCCTCAAACTTTGGCTAAAAAAACACTTTTTCCTCACATTTTGGTGACAGAAAGTTCTGAAATCTGAGAAGATCCACAAATTTCCTTCCACCCAGCATTCCCGCAAGTCTCCTGATAAAAATGGTACCTCACTTGTGTGGGTAGTCCTAGTGCCCGCAACAGGAAATGCCCCAAAACACAATGTGGACCCATCCCATTTTCCCAAAGAAAACAGAGATGTTTTTTGCAAAGTGCCTACCTGTGGATTTTGGCCTCTTGGTCAGGTGGCACCTCGGGAATCCTACCAAACCTGTGTATTTTTAAAATATAGACACCTAGGGGAATCCAAGATGGGGTGACTTGTGGGGCTCTCACCAGGTTCTGTTACCCAGAATCCTTTGCAAACCTCAAAATTTGGCTAAAAAAACATTTTTTCTCACATTTCGGTGAAACAAAGTTTTGGAATCTGAGAGGAGCCACACATTTCCTTCCACCCAACGTTCCCCCATGTCTTCAAATTAAAATGATACCTCACTTGTGTGTGTATGCCTAGTGCCAGTGACTGGAAATGCTCCAAAACACAATGTGGACACATCACATTTTCCGATAGAAAACAGAGGTGTTTTTTGCAAATTGCCTACCTGTGTATTTTGGCCTCTAGCTCAGCCGGCACCAAGGGAAGCCTACCAAATATATGCATTTTTGAAAAATAGACACCTAGGGAAATCCAAGATGGGGTGATTTGTGGGTCTCCCACCAGGTTCTGTTACCCAAAATCCTTTGTGTACCTCAAAATTTGGCTAAAGAAACACTTTTTCCTCACATTTTGGTGACAGAAAGTTCTGGAATCTGAGAGGAGACACACATTTCCTTCCACCTAGGGTTCCCCCAAGTCCCCCAATAAAAGTGATACCTCACTTCTGTGGGTAGACCTATTGCCCGCAACAAGAAATGCCCCAATACACAATGTGGACACATCACATTTTCCAAAAGAAAACAGAGGTGTTTTTTGCAAAGTTCCTAACTGTGGATTTTGGCCTCTAACTCAGCTGGCACCTAGGGAAACCTACCAAACATGTGTATTTTTGAAAAATAGACACCTAGGTGGAATCCAATATGGGGTGACTTGTGGGGCTCTCAGGTAGGCTTAGTGCCCACAACAGAAAATGCCCCAAAACTCAACATAAACACATCACATTTTTCCAAAGAAAGCAGAGGTGTTTTTTGTAAAGTGCCTACCTGTGGATTTTGGCCTCTAGCTCAGCCGGCATATAGGGAAACCTACCAAACCTGTGCGTTTTTGAAAACTAGACACCTATTGGAATCCAAGATGGGGTGACTTGCCCGGATCCCACCAGGTTCCATTACCCAGAATCCCTTGTAAACCTAAAAATATGGCTAAAAAAACACTTTTTCCTCACATTTTTGTGACACAAAGTTCTTCAATCTGAGAGGAGCCACAAATTTCCATCCACCCACCATTCCCCCAAGTCTCCCGATAAAAATGACACCTCCCTTGTGTGGGTAGGCCTAGTGCCCTTGACAGGAAATGCCCCAAAACACAACGTGGACACATCACATTTTGCCAAAGAAAACAGAGGTGTTTTTTGGAAAGTGCCTATCTGTGGATTTTGGCATATAGCTCAGCCGACACCTAGGGAACCCTACCAAACCTCTGCATTTTTAAAACTAGATACCTAGGGGAATCCAAGATGGGGTGACTTGTGGGGCTCTCACCAGGTGCTGTTACCCAGAATCCTTGGCAAACCTAACAATTTGGCTAAAAAACACTTTTTCCTCACATTTCGGTGACAGAAAGTTCTGGAATCCGAGAGGAGCCACAAATTTCCATCCACCCAGCGTTTCCCCAAGTCTCCCAATGAAAATGATACCTCCCTTGTGTGGGTAAGCCTAGTGCCCGTGACAGGAAATGCCCCAAAACGCAACGTGGACGCATCACATTTTCCCAAAGAAAATAGGTGTTTTTTGCAAAGTGCCTACCTGTGGATTTTGGCCTCTATCTCAGCTGGCACCTAGGGAAACCTACCAAACCTGTGTTTTTTTTTAAACAAGACACCTAGTGGAATCCAAGATGCGGTGCCTTGTGGGGCTAGCACCAGGGTTTGTTACCCAGAATCCTTTGCAAACCTCAAATTCTGGCTAAAAAACACTTTTTCCTCATATTTCGCTGACAGAAAGATCTGGAATCTGAGAGGAGCCACACATTTCCTTCCACCCTGCATTCCCCCAAGACTCCCAATAACAATGATACCTCACTTGTGTGGGTAGGCCTAATGCCTACGACAGGAAATGCCTAAAACACATCATGGACACATCACATTTTCCCAAAGAAAACAGAGATGTTTTTTGCAAAGTGCCTACCTGTGGATTTTGGCCTCTAGCTCAGCTGGCACAAGGGAAACCTACCAAACCTTTGCATTTTTTAAAAATATATACCTAGGGGAATCCAAGGTGGGGTGACTTCTGTGGCTCTCACCAGGTTCTGTTACCCAGAATCCTTGGCAAACCTAACAATTTGGCTAAAAATAAACTTTTTCCTCACATTTCGGTGACAGAAATTTCTGGAATCCGAGAAGAGCTCACATTTCCATCCACCCAGCGTTCTCCCAAGTCTCCCAATAAAAATGATACCTCCCTTTTGTGGGTAGGCCTAGTGCCCGCGACAGGAAATGCCCCAAAACACAACCTGGACGCATCACATTTTCCAAAAGAAAATAGAGGTGTTTTTTGCAAAGTGCCGACCTGTGGATTTTGGCCTCTAGCTCAGCTGTCACCTAGGGAAGCCTACCAAACCTGTGCATTTTTTTAAACTAGACACCTAGAGGAATCCAAGATGGGGTGACTTGTGGGGCTCTCATCAGGTTCTGTTACTCAGAATCCTTTGCAAACCTCAAAATTTGGCTAAAAAACACATTTTCCTCATATTTTGGTGACAGAAAGTTCTGGAATCTGAGAGAAGCCACACATTTCCTTCCACCTAGGGTTCCCCCAAGTCTCCTGATAAAAATGATACCTCACTTCTGTGGGTAGTCCTGGTGCCAGCGACAGGAAATGCCCCAAAACACAACGTGGACACATCACATTTTCACAAAGAAAACAGCAGTGTTTTTTGCAATTCGCCAACCTGTGGATTGTGGCGTCTAACTCAGCCGGACCCTAGGGAAACCTACCAAACCAGTGCATTTTTTTAAAACTATACACCTGGGGGAATCTAATATGGGTGACTTGTGGTGCTCTCACCAGGTTCTGTTACCCAGAATCCTTTGCAAACCTCAAAATTTGGCCAAATAAAAACACGTTTTCCTCACTTTTCGGTGACAGAATTTTGGGAATCTGAGAGGAGCCACAAATTTCATTCCATCCAGCGTTCCCCAAAGCCTCCTTATAAAAATGATACCTCCCGTGTGTGGGTAGGCCTAGTGCCAGCGACAGGAAATGCCCCAAAACACAGTGTACGCATCACATTTTCCCAAAGAAAACAGAGGTGTTTTTTGCAAAGTGCCTACCTGTGGATTTTGGCCTCTAGCTCAGCTGCACCTATGGAAACCTACTAAACCTGTGCATTTTGTAAAACTAGACACCTAGGAGAATCCAAGATGGGGTGCCTTTAGGGGCTCACACCAGGTTCGGCTCCCAGAATCCTATGCAAACCTCAATATTTAGCAACAAAACCACTTTTCCCTCTCATTTCGGTGACAGAAATTTCTGGAATCTCAGAGGAGCCACACATTTCCTTCCACCCAGTGTTCCCCCAAGTCTCTTGATGAAAATGATACCTCACTTGTGTGGGTAGGCCTAGTGCCCGCGACAGGAAATGCCCCAAAACACAACATGTACGCATCACATTTCCCCAAAGAAAACAGAGGTGTTTTTTGCAAAGTGCCTACCTGTGGATTTTGGCCTTGGGCTCAGCTGGCACCTAGGGAAACCTACCAAACCTGTGCATTTTTTAAAACTTGACACCTAGGGGAATCCAAGATGGGGTGGCTTGTGGGGCTCCCACCAGGTTCCGTTACCCAGAATCCTTTGTAAACCTCACAATTTGGCTAAAAAAACACTTTTTCCTCACATTTTTGTGACAAAAAGTTCTGGAATATGAGAGGAGCAACAAATGTCCTTCTACCCAGCATTCCCCCAAGTCTCCCACAAACAAATGATACCTCCCTTGTGTGGTTAGGCCTAGTGCCCTCGACAGGAAATGTCCCAAAACATAATGTGGACACACCACATTTTACCACAGAAAACAGAGGTGTTTTTTTGGAAAGTGCCTACCTGTGGGTTTTGGCCTGTAGCTCAGCCAACACCTTGGGAAACAAACCAAACCTGTGCCTTTTTTAAAACTACACACCTAGGGGAACTAGGGAATCCTCGATGGGGTGAATTTTGGGGCTCCCACTAGGTTCTGTTACCCATACTCCTTTGCAAACCTCACAATTTGGCTAAAAAACACTTTTTCCTCACATTTTGGTGACAGAAAGTTCTGGAATTAGAGAAGGGACACAAATTTCCTTCCACCCAGGGTTCCCCCAAGTCTCCCGATAAAAATAATATCTCACTTGTGAGGGTAGGCATAGTGCCCACAACAGGAAATGCCACAAAACACCACATGGACACATCACATTTTCCCAAAGAGAACAGAGGTGTTTTTTGCAAAGTGCCTACCTGTGGATTTTGGCCTATAGCTCAGCCGGCACCTGGGAAACCTACCAAACCTGTGCATTTTTGAAAAATAGACACCTAGGGGGAATCCAATATGAGGTGACTTATGGGGCTGTGACCAGGTTCTGTTACCGAGAATCCTTTGCAATCCTCAAACTTTGGCTAAAAAAACACTTTTTCCTCACATTTTGGTGACAGAAAGTTCTGAAATCTGAGAAGATCCACAAATTTCCTTCCACCCAGCATTCCCGCAAGTCTCCTGATAAAAATGGTACCTCACTTGTGTGGGTAGTCCTAGTGCCCGCAACAGGGAAATGCCCCAAAACACAATGTGGACCCATCACATTTTCCCAAAGAAAACAGAGATGTTTTTTGCAAAGTGCCTACCTGTGGATTTTGGCCTCTTGGTCAGGTGGCACCTCGGGAATCCTACCAAACCTGTGTATTTTTAAAATATAGACACCTAGGGGAATCCAAGATGGGGTGACTTGTGGGGCTCTCACCAGGTTCTGTTACCCAGAATCCTTTGCAAACCTCAAAATTTGCCTAAAAAAACATTTTTTCCTCACATTTCGGTGAAACAAAGTTTTGGAATCTGAGAGGAGCCACACATTTCCTTCCACCCAGCGTTCCCCCATGTCTTCCAATTAAAATGATACCTCACTTGTGTGTGTATGCCTAGTGCCCGTGACTGGAAATGCCCCAAAACACAATGTGGACACATCACATTTTCCCATAGAAAACAGAGTTTTTTTTCCAAATTGCCTACCTGTGTATTTTGGCCTCCATCTCAGCCGGCACCAAGGGAAGCCTACCAAATATATGTATTTTTGAAAAATAGACACCTAGGGAAATCCAAGATGGTGTGACTTGTGGGTCTCCGACCAGGTTCTGTTACCAAGAATCCTTTGTATACCTCAAAATTTGGCTAAAAACACTTTTTCCTCACATTTTTGTGACAGAAAGTTCTGGAATCTTAGAGGAGCCACAAATTTCCTTTCACACACTGTTCATCAAGTCTCCCAATAAAATTGATACCTCACTTGTGTGGGTAGGCCTAGTGCCCTCGACAGGAAATGCCCCAAAACACAACGTGGACACACCACATTTTCCCATAGAAAACAGAGGTGTTTTTTGCAAAGTGCCTACCTGTGTAATTTGGCGTCTAACTCAGACGACACCTAGGGAAACCTAACCAAACCTGTGCATTTTTTAAAAACTAGACACCCAGGGGAATTCAAGATGGGGTGACTTGTGGGGCTCTCAACAGGCTCCATTTCCCAGAATCCTTTGCAAACCTCAAAATTTGGCTAAAAACACTTTTTCCACACATTTTGGTGACAGAAAGTTCTGAAATCTGAGAGAATCCACAAATTTCCTTCCACCCAGTGTTCCCCCACATTTTCTGATAAAAATGATATCTCACTTGTGTGGGTGGGTCTAGTGCCCACAACAGCAAATGCCCCAAATCGTCGAGGCCTTCCAATAGCCCACCTAACAAAAGTTAAGTTAAATTTAAATAAAAAGTCTGTTGAACAAGAAAATTTATTTTCACTAAAAGTAAATGCAAACCTATACGGCGAACATAATAAATCAGGTAAAATGTCACCAAGATTTTTAAGAAAGAAAACTAATTTCTGATAGTCATGGGAACACATTTTGTGTTGATGTAAAAGTTTTAGAATGTTTCATGGAATATTATAACCAATTATGTACCCAGAATATAAACCACTGCAAGGTGCAACAGAAGAAGTTTTAATTCTATATCCAAAAATCAACCACGCTCAGTTGATCTGTCCTCATCACAACTAGATATGTAAAGTACCCAAGATTCTGGTAGCCCTTATTAAAATACCTGAAGATAAAGCCCTTGGTTCAGATGGATTGTCAGTTGAGTTTTATTTCCATATCTCTCAAATATTAATCCCCAAATTGTCATTATTAATTTAACACATTCACAAAATAAAGCACTGAGCTCATTTGTCGAAGCAATGCTTTGCTTAATCTTTGCAAAGATCTTAACTTTATGAATAAATCAAGCCATCCCTGATTTAATTGGAATGTACAATCTGGATTTATTAAGTGTAGCTAAATAACTGATAATTCTGGGATTTTTTTGAACATTTTTCACTATGCATCTTAGTGTCATGACTCACATGCAGTCATCACTCAATGCAGAAAAAGCCTCTGACTGTGTTCATTGGGATTTTATGTTTTAAGCATTGACATGGCACAGTTGCACTCTCAAATTCTCAAAGAATTTAATTTGCTTTATTCAGCATCTTCTGTTTCAATTTTTATTAATGGTTTATTATCACCTTACTTCCTTTACTGGAAGCACTAGGCAGGGATGCCCATTATCTCCCGTACTTTTTATACTAGCTTTAGAACCTTTTGAACTTTTATTGGAGAAAATCTATTCCTCAAGTCAGTTCTCAGGATATAAACACAAAAACATTAAGATCAAATGAATGTTTTACTTTTTGTATCAGACCCTCATGCAGCCATTCCAGATTTTTTTATGATATGAAACGAATACTCTAATATGACTGTCTCAAAGATACTGTTAGTGACTCGGGTTTTAAGTGGAATTCAAAACATTTCAAATGTCTTGGTATTCAATTCAGCAACTCCAAATAAGACACTATCCCTATCAAGCTTGAGGTAGTTAAACAGAAAATATTAATGCTGTCAGAGAAATGCTCACCTCAATTCTTATCATGGTGGGGTAGACTAGACACTATTAAAATGATGTTGTTGCCAATAATATTTTTTTTATCTATGCTTCCAGTTCCTCTTGCCAAACAATTTTTTTAAATCTATAGATTGTTTATTGACTAAGGATTTATGGAATAAAAGGAAGTACATATATCATTGTGTAAGCTCCAACAATCCAAAGTTTTTTCTGTGATAAATGTTCCTATCTTTTCAAAATATCGCTCTGTTGTTACTCCTAAACAGATTTAGATTTTTCTATCAAATACACTTGCCCAACTCCCACTCTTTGACAGCAACTACAAAAGTTTCTTTTTACTCTATTTTCCTTTGGGGATATATACATTTCACAACCTCTCAAATTTTTCTTTTCCCCTACAATTCTGCATTCTTTATCAGGAGACTTGGGGGAACGCTGGTGGAAGGAAATTTGTGGCTCCTCTCACATTCTAGAACTTTCTGTCACCGAAATGTGAGAGAAAAAGTGCTGTTTTGGCCAAAATGTGAGGTTTGCAAAGGATACTGTGTAACAGAACCTGGTGAAAGCCCCACAAGTCACCCCATTGTCGATTCCCCTAGGTGTCTTGTTTTAAAAAATGTGCCGGTTTGGTAGGTTTCCCTAGGTGCTGGCTGAGCTAGAGGCCAAAATCTAGAGCTAGGCACTTTGCAAAAAACAAGTCAGATTTCAATGTAAAAATGTGATGTGTCCATGTTGCGTTTCCTGTCGCAAGCATTAGGCCTACTCATGCAAGTGAGGTACCATTTTTATCTGAGACTAGAGGGAACACAGAATAGCATAGCAAAACAAGTGTTATTACTCCATGTCTTTCTCTTCATTTTTTACTTCCAATGTAAGACAGTGTGTAAAAAACAAGTCTATTTGAGAAATGCCCTGTAATTCACAAGCTAGTATGGGCACTCCGGAATTCAGAGATGTGCAAATAACCACTGCTTTTCAACACCTTATCTTGTGCCTTATCTTGTGCCCATTTTGGAAATACAAAGGTTTTCTTGATACCTATTTTTCACTCTTTATATTTCAGCAAATTAATTGTATACCCAGTATAGAATGAAAACCCATTGCAAGGTGGAGCTTCTTTATTGGCTCTGGGTACCTAGGGTTCTTGATGAACCTACAAGGCCCATATATCCCTGCAACCAGAAGAGTCCAGCAGACGTAACTGTATATTGCTTTCAAAAATCTGACATCACAGGAAAAAGTTACAGAGTAAAACGTGGAGAAAAATGGCTGTTTATTTTCACCTCAATTTCAATATTTTTTCATTTCAGCTGTTATTTTCTGTAGGAAACCCTTGTAGAATCTACACAAATTACCCCTTGCTGAATTCAGAATGTTGTTTGCTTTTCAGAAATGTTTTTCCGGGATCCAGCATTGGTTTCACACCCATTTCTGTCACTAACTGGAAGAAGGCTGAAAGCACAAAAAATAGTAAAAATGGGGTATGTCCCAGTAAAATGCCAAAATTGTGTTGAAAAATTGGGTTTTCCCATTCAAGTCTGCCTGTTACTGAAAGCTGGGAAGATGGTGATTTTAGCACCACAAATCCTATGTTGGTGTCATTTTGAGGGAAAAAAACACAAGCCTTCTTCTGCAGCCCTTTTTACCCTTTTTTTTTTTTAAAGAAATTTTGCAGCGTTTTGGCTAATTTCTTGATCTCCTTCAGGGGAACCTACAAAATCCGGGTACCTCTAGAATCCCTATGATGTTGGGAAAAAAGGACGCAAATTTGGGTAGCACATGTGAACAAAAAGTTATGAGGGCCTAAGCACAAACTGCCCCAAATAGCCAAAAAAAGGCCTGGCACCTGAGGGGGAAAAGGCCTGGCAGCGAAGGGGTTAAAGGGTGCATGGACAAAGTATTGAGTTTTAAATATAAATATCAACTGAAAGATTATTGTTAGTTCGAAAATATAATTGGAAAGAATATTTAGAACAAATTTTGTTTTTTATGTATATAACATTGTTTTCAAGACTACTGTTGTTTTGATCATTATTTTATTTAACATAGTTGTAAAAAATATTATTTTAACTCATTTAATTTGATTTAGTAAATATATTTTTATAGGTGGTATTGTTAGTACAACTGTTATAGGTGTTTTAGTAACTTTAAAAAAAATTAATTAGGAATTTAAAGTGTGGGGTTGTTGGGATTTTAGGAGAATAGGGTAGGGAGTTAAATTATAACTAATTTACATTTAATGGTAATTCGTTTTTATTGTAAATATATTATTTAAATGATTATTAATTATCTCAACTTTTTAAATGTGTATATGGTATATTATACTAATTTGCTTCTATGTATATTTATATATTTTAATCTTCTTATCTGTAATAGTAAGTTCTGTTTTAGTAGCAAGTTATTGTTTTTTGGGGGGGTTTTAGGGGAATAGGGTGGAAAGGAATGTTGAAATAGATTTAATTATATATGTATATATATTAGTGGTGGTCGCCACTAGGTAGTTATAGTTGTTGTGAGGACCTAGTTTCTATAGAAAAAGCAATTTTTTCTTGCTTATATCTTTGCCGCCGCTTGAGGAATCTTGACGAAATTTTCCAAACAACTTTGACAATCATGTGAGCTACTGGCTGGAAAGTGTTGGGGTGATCCATCAAGCGAGGGCCGAGATAAAGAGGGGGTGAAATTTAGAGCATTTTCAATGTTAATTCCCATTGACAAAAATGAACAGCGATAGCGCAAAAACTACTGGACAGAATTATACCAGATTTGGCAGCAAAGTAGCGCTTGGTCCAGAAAGAGCCCTTTTTGTTATTCGGTGTATATCCGTTCAGTAGTTTTTGAGAAATGTAAGAACATTCAAATTTGTATAATAGGGGCACAAAGGATTCGCAACTCATCCCAATCTCGTACTGAGATCTGATTGGCTGATAACAGTTCAACAACAGAAGTGTTTTCAGCCATCTAGGGACTCGGCTGAAGTGGAGTCCCAGACCATAATAATAAAAAATACAAAAAGGGCCAGGAACGAACACACTGACCCCTTTGCTTTGGTGGTTGGGTCCCAAAGTGACCCCCTCCGGGCTAAAAAGCATTTTGTTTAATTTTACAGTAAGAGCTGCCATAAAAATGTTTTTAAAAAAAAGTGAGCTCTCCTGTGCTTCGTTATCATTAAGCCCTTCGGCGGGTCAAGTCCCAGGGGTATTTATTTAGAAATGAGGAAGGCTGCTAACTCCCTCCCACTGCCCTGGGAACTGTGACCTCCCCAGGGCTTATAATGTATATGCAGGGGGCCGCATGCCCCCCGATTCCCCGGGGACAACCACCTCCTCAGGGCATTTAAGAAATAATATGTGACGGCTGTGGCTCCCCACACCCTGGGGAATACCACCCCTAGGGTACATACTTAATAATGTGAAAAGGTGTATTTCTACCCCCTATTAGCCCAGGGGACCACCAGCTCCCCAGGGCTATCTTAACTATGAATGGGGGCCATTCGGCCCCCCTCATAGAGCCACAGATGGCCCTTGGGACTGCAGGTGCAGGCAAGCCACAGCAAACACTTTGGGATTTGACTGCAAGACCTGTAACGCATGCAGGGGACAAAGATGAAATGCTTTAGCCTGGCCCTGCGGCCAATCCCACTGAGCATGGCCAAAGGTTATGCACAGGGTTGGGGTGGTTATAGGATTTGGTATGCAGCCAACTTCCACTTCACACAGCTGAAGGCCATGTGCTGCTGTGGTTGGATTAACGTATTCTAATTAAAATTACGTTAGGTTAAAAAAACACAGACATTCACGAAAAAAAAACAAAGATTACAGGGACATTACTGTTAGGAAACAGAATTAAAAAAATCTTAGAAATTCACTTAAACCAAAGGCTAAACGGACATAATAGTTAGGTTCTGAAATTATTCGCACAAAACCAGAGAGATTAAGCAGTTATAGTTAGAGTTGTTTTAAGTAACTATAACATGTGCCCTAAGGTAACTATAACTCATGCCCTCACCATGCACTGCTTCTTACCCCACAAATTGCAGCACTCATGACAACTTTGATAATACCATTGCTAATGTACATACATGCTTTAGGTAACCAAAGGGCATGGTGTAACCAAACCACAAATCACCTTATCCAACCTCACCATGCCCTTTGTGTACCTATAGGAGGAGTAGCTAATGGGTCTCACTCTGAGCAATAGCTTGCTTAATCTCCACAACAACCCTGACAGCACTTGGATGCCTGGTTTCACCCTGGGGCTGCCCAGGAGTGGGTGCCTCACAGGGAAAAGCCAGGAGGAGTTCCACAGCAGGATGAATACAGCAGCTTGATACTCTAACAGGTGAGTAGTGCGATATACAATTGCAAAGTTTACAGTTGTTTTACAGTTTAAGATGGATGAAGAGGTGAAAGTGCATTTGTTTTGAAAAACGTTTTCATTCATTTGTGTTCTCTTTTCCTAAAATGAGAGAATTGGTTTGAGAATGCCCTGTTGATTTTTGATTGTATGCATTTTCATAATATTTCTCTTGAACTATGTGTGGGCTGTCCCAGCTGAATGACATTTAGGGGCATATTTAAGAAAAGCGGCGCTCCACATAGTGCAGTGCCTCTTTTCTTTCGCCCCCCTACTATCACCATGTGTGGGCCATATTTAAAATACAGCGCACCATGGTGTAGAGCAGGGGGCACTAGCATAATTTTTTATGACATTATTGATGTACTCTGCAGGAGTAGCACCACAATTTTGCTGCTACTCCTAGAGATTACATGGGCCCTATTGTAAACAATGGTGTGCCCCCTTTTAATACCTGCTCTGAGCAGACATTAAAAGTGACAAAACAACAAAGCAAGGAAATCTCTTATATTTCCTTGCACCATTTTTTCATCCCCCCTAATGGGGGAAAGCCACCTTTGCATACATTATGCCTGGCGCAGGCATAATGTAGCACAAAGGGTTACAAAGTGATGCAATGCATGCATCACACCACTTTGTAGATATGACACGGGGATTCTGGCCTTGTTGGGCCACATTAGCATAAAAAAAGCTAATATGGTGCAAGGAGGCACTAGGGGCTCTTAAATATGCCCCTCCTTGTTTTCATTTTTACATATTTGTTTATGCAAACTTGGTTAATGACACACTGGGCTTGTAGGCCACTAGGCTTTGCTGCGACTTGGCTGATAGCCATCAGAAAATGAGTTTTGTTCATCTATGATACGAATGATGAGATTACATTTATTTGCACTTGAAGTGCAATGTGTTTTTGCATAAGGATGTGTTTGAATTTATTAATTTGAGATGTGACTCACCAAACATAATTACCCACTTTGCTCTCAAATGTGATTGGCTGACAGCCATATGGGGAATGTTTCATGCGTTATTGTTTTATAATTTATTAATATACTTTTGAAACGTTTTTCCACGCATACCTTCATGGCAATATTTTGTTGCAAGGAATCACTGTGATATGTTGTTGCAGGGATACGTGTTTATGGACAATGGATTGACAGCCTTTGAGAATTTTGTTTATGTATATTTCACGGAAGGTGTTTGTGTGGCTTTGAAAAAATGGCAGTTTGTTCCACATTTTATGGTCTGGCGAAGTCCAGGTTGGTCGATACCCGTGAGCTTTAATAAAACTTTTGGATAGCATTTTCTCCGAGTGCGGGCCCTTTCTGGAGTTTTACCTAGGAAAGATTTGCTGTGATCGATATATATATATATATATATATTTATATTTATATATATATTTATATTTATATATATAAATAACCTACAGGTGATCGCCAATAGCTAGTTATGATTAGGACCTAGTTTCCATGGGAAAAGTGTTTTTTATTTTGAAAATAACATTGGCACCATTTGACAAGTCTTCATGAAACTTTCAAAACTAATATGACTTTTAGCTCAACTGCTGCATTGAAGGTTTGGGGATGAGCTGCCGGGATTTTGAGCACAACTACAGCCGGATCCTATATGGAATTACACCAAATTTGTCAGAAAGCTAGCTTTTGGCCCAGAAAGCGTGCCTTTTGTAATTTGGTGCAAATCGGTTTGGAAATTTTAGAGATATTAAAGAAAAAAGAAATAGAGATATCTATGGATGCAGAGGATCCATGGATCCCGGAGATCTCCTGCTGAGGTCTGATTGGCTGTCAACACTTCAACCAGGAAGCGTAGGCAGCCATTCTGGGACTCTGGGGGCAGGGTAGGAATACCTTAACCTCCTAGCCTTGGTGCTCGGTTCTCCCTGGGACCCCGCCAGTGCAAAAAAGCATTTTTTTTCATTTTCTACGAAATTCACAGAGGATCTACAGATCTTCCAAAAGTTCAAAAGAAAAAACTATAACTGTTCTTAATTATGCTCCTGGTTGTCCAGGTCCCGAGGGCTGGTGGGGTTAAAAAATAAATTAAGGGGGTGCAAAAGACCCCTCTTGCAAGCTCTATGAGCACCGGCGACCTCCCCATGGCTTTTTTTAAAAAAAATCCTGGGGCTTTGAAATGCCCTGGGAACAGCCACTTCCCTGGCCCACCACCACCATCTGCAGCAAAATATACAGGTGGGCCATGTGGACACCCCCAGCCACAAGGACCACATCCTTCCCATGGCCAAACACAATTTTTGAAAAGAGGCAGGGCCCCCCTCCCGGGCCATATTCAAAATACAGAGAAACTCACACAGAAACAATATGTTTAACATATTGTTGAAAAAGCATTTCTTGTCAAACGAGAACTCCACATTTTCATAATAAATGAAGTCCAAACGTTTGACCATTTAATTAAAACCTATACAATACATGAACTATGGATGAATTAACTAACAATACTAAACTTCTGTATCATCTTTCAGGGAACTTGGACACACATGTCAAGCACTGAACCATACTTTAATGAAGAGAGTTGCAGTTCACAAAATAATGGTGTGCTTTCAGTCACTCATAAAGGCCGGTGTTATTAAGTCTTACATGGATATGTAGTAGGGGAATAAAAAGAACAAGTGAAACAAAAAACAATGTGTAGTGAAGATGTAAATGAAAAAAAAAAACCTGTCTATGAAGGGAAATGCACTTCTATTTGTAATATCAGAGACACATAGATTCTGAAGCAAAGGACATTTCTAATGACATACACATTTTCATCACTACTTCAAAAAATAACACATAGATGTCTGTCCAGTTCAGACTGTTAACCTCTAAGGACATTATTTAGGTTGTTTGAGAAATAACAAATGTGATATCACATTCCACCATATCCAATTGCTTTCCACACATCATTCAAAGATAAGAAAATGTGTGCAGAGATTATACTTTGTCAAAACACCGTCATTGCAGTTGGAAGCACTAAAATGCTTTACTTCACTCGAAACCAGCACTAGTCAGTATTACAGACTATAACTAATCTAAGGGGCATATTTACTTGAATAGTGGTGCCAGGCAGTGCAGCAAGTTACCTTGCTATGCTGCCCTGCATCACAAGGAAAGGGCAAGAATGTGCTGTATTTATGATATATTGCACATTTCTGTCCTTAACCCCTTTGCTGGCACCATTTATTCAGCCTAGCACCAATGCAGGCACCCTTGCACCATGGTGCAAGGTTGCCTCCGTTGCATGCTGGACCTTCCAGGGGCACCTTCCTGCTCAGAAACAATCCATGCTGGTGTTTTCGTATTTCTATGTGTGCTTCAGCAGCACACACAGAAAGAGGAAAAACAAGCAGAAAAAAGGATATTTATTCGGAGGTGTAAGATGCCGTCCCAGGTTTACAAGTCATTGTTAATCTGAGAATGCATCAAACCCCATGGGAGTTGCCTTGGAAAACCCAGTGCAACGCCAATGGAACACCTCCATGGCACAGAGAAAGACAAAGCACCCAATTGTGCTGCCTTTTCTTACTCCATATGTATGAGGCCTAGAAAAGTCATGCAAAGTGACTTTGCATGGCCTCATAGATATGGGTGTACAGTCGCTGGAGCATCAAAAAAGTGAGACTCCAGCATTGCACGGGCTCGTAAATATGCCCCTAAATATTTTGATCCACTCTGAAAACAATAATTGTCCAGATATTGCATTTACTCTGAATGAATCAGAAAATCTATTAATGGACTTAGCGGATTCCAAAATGGATGTCCTTGATTTTCAAGAAGCAATGTCTTAACTCCCTAATCAGATTTGTATTTGTTGCTGAAGAACACATTATAAGAATGAAGTAAAATGGTTTATCTCTTTGGAAATACAAAAATATGGATAAAATGTAATGGAAAAATCTAACATCTTTCTATTTGCAGAAGAGAGTTCCGATCTTTATGAATACCATGTCATCTGCAATTGGTGTCATGAAAAGCTAGGCAATACCTTCATGCCTTCATGTGTAATTCCTAACAATTTGGAAATATATCCAATCCCTTTAGAACTACAGCAACTGAATTTATATGAAAGCAGTTAATTAAAACAGTACGTCCTTTTTAAACTATAGTCAGAATGCAACAAAAATCTGGAACATCTCAGCTATGTGAATTAGTATGCACAGGGATAGTAAAAGTTGCATTTCTCCCATTAGGTTTCAGGAAAAAATTAACCACTCTTGGAATTGAACACAAAATAGGGGAAGATTTAGGGGGTCAGCCGGGGACCACGGAAGCACCGCCAACAGGCTGGCGGTGCTTCCAGGGCCATTCTGACCGCGGCGGTAAAGCCACGGTCAGAAAAGGGGAACCGGCGGTTTCCTGCCGGTTTTCCCCTGGCCCAGGGAATCCTCCATGGCGGCGCTGCTTGCAGCGCCGCCATGGGGATTCCGACCCCCTTCCCGCCACCCTGTTTCTGGCGGTTCTTACCGCCAGGAACAGGATGGTGGGAACGGGTGTCGTGGGGCCCCTGGGGGCCCCTGAACTGCCCATGCCACTGCCATGGGCAGTGCAGGGGCCCCCTAACAGGGACCCATAAGGATATTCACTGTCTGCTTTGCAGACAGTGAAAATCGCAACGGGTGCCACTGCACCCGTCGCACCCCTGCAACTCCGCCGGCTCCATTCAGAGCCGGCTTTCTTGTTGCAGGGTCTTTCCCGCTGGTTGCGGAGCGGCCATTTGGCGGTGATCGCATGGCGGGCGGCGACCGCCACCCGCCGCGGTCAGAATGACCGCCTTAGTGTTTTTATTCAGTGGAGTAGTCATGAAAGAAAATAAATTGGCAAGAATTGGCTAGCATAGAAATAGTTCAGAAAGCACTACATTACATTAAGAAAAATAACACATGCATTAAAGATTTTGCTGTTTCGAACTACATTGCCTTTAAATTTGTATCATTTAGAGAAGCAAATCAAACAGGACAATTTGAACAGATTAGGGAAGAATACGTTGAACAAATATATGAAACTAAAAGAATGACCACATACTACATCACTCATTATATGCTATATTGCATCATTAAAGACATAATTGATGAAATATCAAATGTCTTAATTGGTGACATCCCTGAAAGACATCACTGAGGACACCATAGTGATATGCAGCATAGAGTTACTGTATGAACATGTGTGGGTGCGAAGAATGGAAACTGAAAAATCTGTGTGACCAAGTGAGATTTGCTTGTTGTAAGTTAGATGGTGCACTGTTTGCGAATGACTAAAACTTGGGGTGCAATTAGTACTCCGTGTTAAACATGTGAAAGAGTGCCCCTGATGTGGGTTATAGAGGTGTGATAATGCCTTAAAGCCAAAGCATATTGCAAAAAATCAGTGAGGAAGGCTAACACTTCTGTTAGCAATAGATTATCAACAAGTGGATATCTGGACATGTACCCATGTGAAAGAGTTGCAATACAGTGCTAACGACAAATTCTGTCTAATGAGATATATATAAGGTGTGTATGTTTATTTCCACAACTTATTTCACATTGGAATAGTAAGCATGGAATTAAGGTTGTAGGCCATTGTCCTCTTCTCAAGAATGTGCTTAGTGTATTTTACCAAAATATAGAGGATTTGCTAGAGAGTCTGGCAGAAAGTGCCTTTTCAGTGGCAATTGTGTACCTGTCAACCTCATGAGTTAAAATTGTGAGTCATGTGAAGCTTTTAAGAAGGCAATCATGTAAAGGTAAATAGAACTCTTTTTCCAGGGTCTTCAAGGTTGTAAAATGGGGTGACCACATTTAGTTCTATGAAGTCATTTTGTTTGTTAGGTGGATAAATACTAGTAAAAAAAAAATAAGGGCCACAAAATGCAGGTGACATGACAAATAGACGATGTCCCTAATCACATGATTGGTGATAAAAATATTGGCCACAAGTGTACTGTTTTGAATTAATTTAAGCCCATAAGCCATGTAAGCCGCTTTCACAATGCTCCCATCACCATCATGAATGCCCAACTTCCTGCAGTTCTTGTCCTTTTTCCATGTACCATGTGCAGTGGTGGTTTGGCCTCAGAGCCTGGCCTTCAGTCAAGCCTGCACCCAACCCTGTTACGAAGGCCAACCCTTGTGCTGTACATGGCATTTGGCTGTGTGCAACAGGATGTTGAGCACAGGGCCTGGCTAGTCTGTACCCAACTATGCAGCGAGCCATAAAACAACCTACTGTGAGTGTCCTTCATCAATGAATAGTTAACTGTGTCCGACCCCACCATAGACCCCAAACGTTTGGTTGTACATGCCCTTTAGCTGTGTGCAGTAGAAATGGGGGGTTGGCCTGACCAACCCCACCATGGCCACCCAACACTTCCTGTGCACAGCCTTTGGATATGCATAGCAGGGGTTTGGTCACAGGGCCTGGTGTCTGTCCAGGGTCTGCTCCAAAACCTACATTGGTTATTCAGATTCCCCATTGCGCATGGCCTACAGGTATATGCATCAAGAGGTTGGACTAAGGGGCTGGACTGCAACCAACCCTGCTACAGAAGCCTAACCCTCCCAATCTAAATAGCGTTTGGACATGCACAGCAGCGGGTTTGCTGCAGGGCCTGGTCTCCAGCCTTACCCTGCCCCTAACCTCCTGTGGGCACCCAACCCACATTTCCTTTTATTTTTGTTTTAACAGTACTTCAACTGTACCTACCACACAAGCTTCCTCCCTATGACACCCTGGCTCAGTGCAGGCAAATGCATAGATATGCAAGCCTGTAACATATGTGTGTTTGTGTCTGTGTGTGTATATGTTACCTAGTGGAGGTTGCCATTGGGTAGTTATAGTTAGGACCAAGTTTCTATAGAAAGAGCATTTTTTGTTTTGCTAATAACTTTGACGCCAATAAATTACGACGCTCACTTAAGCTGCTGCCTGGAAAGTTTCAGGATGATCTATCAAGCGAGGACTGACAAAAAGGGAGGGTCCCAAAATGCGTTTCCCTATTCATTTTTCCATAGGAATTTTGAACAGTGATAGTACCAAAACTACTAGATAGAACTACACCAAACATGACAGAAAGGTAGCTCTTAGTGCAGAAAGAGACATTTTTGTGATTTGGTGTAAATTTGTTGAGTATTTTTTTAGAAATTAAAGGAAATCTGAATTTGTACACCTAGGGACACTAAAGATTTGCAAACACTCCTGATCTCATGCTGAGATCTAATCGGTTGACACAACTTCAACAAGGAAGTGTTGTCAACCATGTTGGGACTCTTCTTCAACTGAGTCCCTCAAAAAAGAATAAAAAAACAAACAAAGGGGGCACAACCTTACTCTTTAGCTCTGGTGGTTGGCTTCCAAAGTGATCCCCTCAAGGGCTAAAATGCTTGAATATTTTATATTTTGCCACAGAATAACAAAGGGGTCACAAATACATGGGATTTTTTTTTTTAAATGAAGCGTAGGCTGCCATGCTTTGTCTTTTTTAAGCCCCAGGGTGGGCTAAGTCCCAGTGGCAATGTTTATATGTACCGGGGGCACCCGGCCAACCCGCACCCCGGGGACTACCAATTTTCCCCACTTAAAGTTTATAGGATGTGGGGTTCCTGTAGCCTCCATGCAGCCCTGAAGGAGCACCTCCTTCCCAGGCCACACATTAAAATGTATGCAGGGGATCCATGCCTTCCCTGCATCCCCGGGAACCACCACCTGTCCGGGAGGATAGAGATCAAATTTTATTAATACATTAGTGGCCTAGAAGTTAGCAAATGGTGATTTACAAACATTTAGTTAAAAGTTTAACAGAGAAATTAACATGGAAATATAAAATGTACATATTTGAATCATGGTGGACAATGTGGACGCCATTTGTATTTTTACATCACATTTAACATAAAAATATTGTGCACTCATATTTGAGTAATCTACTGACAAAAAGTATTTGTAACATTAATATTAGAAATGAAGTATTAAATAAATATGAATGAATCATACTTATATTGATTTAAATGGATGTTAATTAAAATGAGCTATACAGGTGCAGAAAAATAAATGCATGTTTGAATTGTTCTAACATTTTGTGAATAATCTTCGCAGTAAAATAATTTGTTTTGTTGAGGTGTGCAATAGGTTTATATGTATTAATTTGTCTGTAGGATTTCTTAGCTTGACTAGGACTGAAAGATTCTTTCTTGCAGCAGTAGAGGAAAATGATTTGCTTATTATGTTCCATCTGACCTGAATTCTTTCCCTAGGTTGCTGATGTGTTGTTGAATGTCCTATTGTATTGAAAACAAAGAACATGTTTCAAAGTTAATTATTGTAACAATATTTGTTCTAGCTGTCCAGCAAGACAGGAAACTCATAATTACAATGACAGAAAAGTTTAGTCCATCCTGTGTACAGTGAGAAAGGATTCTGAAGTAACAAACAACTAGAAAATGTAATGGTTTAGTGGAACTGTATGAACTCATTTAGATTGTCATTAATGTTTCGGAGAAAATCTGTAATAGTTGCAAACTTGATGGTGCCAGCGACAACCATTGGACGCCAAATCTTGTGCGTAAGATGAGCCCATCTGAAGGACCAATCAAAAGACCATAGATATTTCTAATTAGTGAGGAACATTGAAACTTTAAGTTAGTCTACTCCTGCCTTGAGTGTACTACATTTCTGTCAGAGTCTGCTGATCCATGGCGAAGGCTGCTGCTATCGGTTCCACCTCCTGCCCCTTTCAAAGTCTTCTGTCATATTTAATATTTCTATTATGACTTTCTTCTAGACTTAATTGCCCCATTTGTTTATGCTGTTCAGTATTAATATGCCCAACTAATTCTGAACTGCTGACTTGTCCTCTGTACAGCCTGTGTTCTGCACCTTCCTGATGTTGCTGTCTACTTATGTTGAGAGAAGGTAAATGCTCTATCTGATGAAGTATTCAGGTCTGCTGTCTCATTAGAGAGGTAAAGCTAATTGTGTTTGTTTGTTTCTTTTTCAGTTTAGAGAATTACACCAGCATTTTTAATAGAGAGTAATTCTAGTTAAATGATTTTTCCAAATTAATTTTGTCTCTTCTTTTGCTTTTGCCAACATGTGTTAGCCCTTTCCCACACATGCAAGTCACAATTTGAGTTAAAGTAAGGATGACCCAGCTTTGAAATTGATTGTGAAATATTTTATTTTGATGATTTACTGTTGTCACCATCATCTGCTTTGAAATCTGACACTAATGTGCATTCTGTGGTATTGCTAATTTCTGTTATTCTTTTGGAGTTTTTAACAGAATTGATGTTTAGTAGACTAAAAGACTAAGGCCATCATCTTGACATTGGCAGTGAGTGATAAAGTTGCAGAAATACCTCCAACAGGCCAGCTGTAATTACCGCTAAATTATGATCATGGCAGTGAGAACTCCCATAGACAGCCAATGTACCACACCATCCACCAGGGCATTAACACCACGAATGCCGGCGGGCGCCATCAGCAGCGATGCAAAAGACAGAGTACCGCCCACCATACTATGGCATTGGCACCGCCAGGATTTCCAGGGCGGTGCCAAAGCCATCAAGAGCCTGGCGGAAACAGAACATGGAAAACTAAAGAGTCACCAACAAGTACACAAAGGGCTCCACCGCCGCCATGGAACCGGAACTTCAAGTCTTTCCGGTGCTCATCTACGCCATGCTCCACCTGGAATACCAACACCGACGAAGACGACAATGGTGAGTACAGCCTCCTAGCATACACAGGAGGGAGGGAGGAAAAGGAGACTGACACGCACACACACACATCACACACCATTCATACACATAACCAGATGCAGACATAAAGCAGTTGCACACAACACACGGCACAATAAAACAAGGACCAGATTTCGGAAGTACTGAAAATGTATAAACAAGGGGAAAGCCACAACATAGACCTGATATGTACAATAGTCCACAAAGGGCTACTGCCAGTGCAAAGTACAAAGGGCCCACATGGCCACAGGGCACTGTCCAAGGCCCAACTTGTCTCCTGACATCAACTGCACAGAACTCTGCAGGGGCATCATTTTGCAAGTGGGCAGGTACCTCAGGGGGATGGGGGGTGGGGGGCACCTCAGCCGAATTCGGGAACTTTCCCACTCATTCTGGAGGGGGCTTCATGCCCATTTCTCTGTGCTGGAGAGTGCAACGCCAGTCTCTCAGGTGGGTGACTTGCCCGCTGGTTCTGGAGGGGGCTCCATGCCCATTTCTCTGTGCTTGGCAGTGCAAGGCGACAGTCTCTCAGGTGGGGTGACTTTCCCACCGGTTCTGGAGTGGGCTCCATGCCCATTTCTCTGTGCTGGGGAGTGTAAGACCACAGTCTCTCAGGGCGGTGACTGGCCCACTGGTTCTGGAGGGGACTACTTGCACAGCAGTCCCAGGAAGGTAGCCTATACGCCCTCTCCTGGAGATGAGGGCTGCACTGTCTCATCTGGAGGTGAGGGCTGATCTATGGCAGCAGGTAAAGGTGCCTCCTGGGCAGCCTCTGCTGGAGGTGAAGGCTGCACTTTCTCAGTGGGTGAAGGTGCAGCGTTTGCAGGAGGAGTGGGCCCCAGTGCCTCAGCTGGAGGTGAGGGCTTCGTGACCACTGATGGTGGTGGTGTCATCCTGCCAGCCCCTGCTGGAGGTGAGGGCTGCACTGTTTCAGCAGGTGAAGGTGCCTCCTGGGCAGCCTCTGCTGGCGGTGAGGAATGCACAGTCTCAGCAGACGAAGGTGCAGCATCTGCAGGAGGAGTGGGCTGCACTGCCTCAGCTGGAGGTGGGGGCTCTGTGATCACTAGTGGTGGTGCCATCCTGCCAGTCTCTGCTGGAGTCGAGGGCTTCTTCCCCTTCATTGCAGATGTCGAGGGCTTCTTCTCCTTCATGGCAGATGTCAACGGCTTCTTCAACTTCATGGCAGAAGTCGAGGGCTTTTTCCCCTTCATGGCAGGAGGTGCGGCCTCTTTCCCCTTCATGGCAGGAGTCGAGGGCTTCTTCCCCTTCGTGGCAGTGGCTGTGGGATCCTTACCCTTCCTGGCTGGTGGAATGGGAACCATCACTGTCTTGCCTCCACAACTAGGAGGTACCTCCACTGTGCAAGTGGACCGTTTGGCTGAGGTGCTTGGCTGGGTCATTGGGACCCTGCGCATACGGGCAAGCCGGGGGGAGGTGGAGGGAGGAGGTCAAGTTGGGCAAGGAAAATCTTTTTAGGGACGGTGGGGCTTGAGGAGGGAGGAGGGATAGGAGTGGAGAATAAGGGAGTGGTTGTTGTTGGAGGAGTTAGTCTGCTGGACTTGGGTGCAGGTGCATGGGGAGTGTGCTGAAGTGACGTGGATGGCTGTTGGGTGTCTGAGGGCTTGCATTTGTGATCTTTAGGAGGAGGGGGGACAGACAGGGTTGGAAAGGACAGAGGGGACACGTGCATGGATGTTGAGGAGGTGTCTGCTAGTGAGGTGTGTGTGCTGCTTGGTGTGGTGATGCTGGTGGTGGATGTTGAAGCAGTGCATGCAGGTGTGAGTGTGGACATGACTGCATGGGAGGTGGTGGAGGAGGAGGAGGGGGAGACAGTGGAGGCAGTGAATGTGGTTGTGTCTGCAACTGTCTGGTGTTTGCGTGAGTGCTTGTGTGTTGAAGTGTGGTGCCTGTGTTTGACTGTGCCACTCTTGTGTGCTGTCTTGTGTGCATGCTCATCTGCATGTGTGCATGAGATGGCTTGGGGTTGAGGAGACTGGGACTGGGAAGTGATAGTTGGAGGGGGGACAGTAGGGACAGGGTCAATGGCTGCCATAAGAGAGGAGGCCAGAGCCTGAATCGATCTCTGTTGGACCACCAATCCACCATGGATGCCCTCCACGGATGTATTGCATTGCTGCATCTGGGATGCCAGCCACTGGATGACATTCACAATGGTTGACTGCCCTACAGGGATGGATCTCAGGAGGTCAATAGCCTCCAGACTCAGGGCAGCAGAGCTCACTGGGACAGGGCCTGAGGTGCCTGGGGTGAAGGAGATGCTCACCCTCCTGGGTGAGCGGGCACTGGCAACTCGCTGAGGGGCTACTGGGAGGTTGGTGCTAGTACGGGGGTGGCGGCTGTACCAGCAGCTAGGGGTGGTCACAGAGGTGTCTGCCACCCCCAGGGAGCTTCCATTGGAGGAGGTATCTGACTCTGTGTTGTCACCTCCTGTCTCCACCGTGGTGCTCGCCTCACCCTCCGTCGCACTGGTTCCCTCGGCGTCCGTGGACTCTGCCTCATGGTTCCTGTGGGATGCAGCTCCCTCTGTCGCTGGTGCTCCTGCTTCTCAGCCAGATGATGCTGATGCACATATGGACAGGATGACAGAAGATGAAGGGGGAGAGAGAAAAAGAGAATACTGGGTTAATTACTGTACCAACACTACAGTTGGCATACACAGCACTGTCACACACAGGGATCAGGATTGAGCACAATGCATTGCACTACTGTTGATTTGGGTAGATGCCACAGCAAGATGAGTTCCAAACACTGGCAACTGGACACCTCCTGGGACCCACTAAGCCCTGTCTGACATGGAAAGCAACCTAGCTAGGTTACCTTGTTATACCTTTCACCATTACCCTAGAGCTGGATCACGCTGCAATGTCTGGCCTGTCATTAAGGGGCACCCACTGATACCCACAACCCGGATCCCATGCCACCTACAAATTATTGTTGTAACGCCCACTGTACTCATCCTTTGTGGCTGCTGTGATGCGCTCAAGTGCCCATTCAGCTCTGGGTAGGCCACCGCTAGTATGTGGGCTATCAGGGGGGTCAGATTCCGACAGGCACCCCTTCCTCAATGGGAGGCCTCCGGCTGAGCCCCCGTTTTTTTCTGTGCCCAGCGTCTAGGGTCCTCCCACTATTTCCGACAGTGGGTGCTCCGCCTGCCGTAGACCCCCAGAGTCCACACGTCCTTGGCGATGGCAGGCCATAATCCCTTCTATTGATGGGTGCTGACCTGCAGAGGCAATACAGATGGAAGGACACAATTACACATACAATCCAGCCTGTCACACATATGGCCCACCAATCACCTTTGGCACACAAATCGCCCGGCGCACACCACGTACACCACCACAAGACATCCCCCCGATGACATGATGCTTGCACACACATCTCCATGAATCCTTCCAACATGCATTGTGCCCAAGGTGTACTCACCTGTTGGTCTGGAGGCCCATACAGCAGTCTGTACTGGGGTAGGACCCCATCCTCCAATCGCTCCAAGTACTCCAAAGTGAAGGCAGGGGTCATTTCCCCGGTCACATGGGCCACAGTAGGTTCCAGACACAGGTCACAGCAGCACACACAGTGTAGTTGTTCTCCTGTTGAAGGTCAAGAAACAAGTGAGGAATCAGATAGGCACGTCCACGGTCGTATACACTGTCACCACCGGCGTAGATCCCCATTGGCCACTGTACTTCATAGAGCCCGATATTGTCCTATGAGGAATTGCATGGCGGTGCAAGACTGCCTTCCGCCACGACACCCAACGTCGGCGGAGTTACCTCACTTCCACCTTCCCTTACATACAGGACAGGCAATTGCCATGTCATGGTGATGGACAACCATCAGATTAACCTTTACTGCGTCACTGCCTAGGTTTGCACATACCTTGTCAATCCCACTGTCCCATCACATAAATGCAACATGTACACTGAGGTTGTGGTTCCATTGCTCAAATTGTGACAGCTTACTCACTCTTGTGTCCCTCAGATACCTACCGCTGCAGATGAATGGGGGGAGAAGACAAACCCCCATGTACAGACCCTTTATGGACTACACTGGAGGACAGGCCTATTATACTGACTTATGGACTGGACAGGGTCACAATCACAGAGCTGTGTGACCAGTCGGAGCCTGACCTAACATCAGCTATCCCCTCTTCTGCAAGTGTCAGTACTCCATTTCGTGTCAAGTGGTTCTTTGCAAGTGACTGTGGGCTTGGCAGCTGGAATGTCACAGCCAATGTTTTCTATTTTGATGGCAAGGGTCTTGTCTGCCCTGGTGAAACACATGTGCAGGTACATTGCTTTCCCCCAGGTGGATAATTTGGCCACTGTGAAGGCAGGATTCTATGCAATGGGCCAAATCCCTAATATAATTGGGACGACTGACAGTACACATATTGTGTTAGTCCCCCCAGCCAGAACAAACAGGTGTTCAGGAATCTTAAGCGTTTCCACTCAATGAATGTGCAAATGGTGTGCCTGGTTGACCACTACATATTCCACATAACTGCCAAGTATCCTGGGTCGGTGCATGACGCCTTCGTCCTGAGGAATAGCAGCATCCCATATGTGAATGCCCAACTACAGAGTCACAGGATGTGGCTAATAGGTGAGCCAGATCCCCCAACCACTGTATGTCAGTGTATGCCTTCAGGTGTTCTCCCCATAGGATTTTGAAGGCTAAATGTTGTCAGTCAATACCTGCAGGTGACTCTGGCTACCCAAACCTATCATGACTGCTGACCTCTGTGAGGAATGCCAGTACAGGGGCTGAGGACTGTTATAATGAGGTACATGGGCGAATCAGAAGAATAATCACATGGACCTTTGGCCTCCTGCAGGCCAGGTTCAAGTGCCTCCATCTGAAAGGTGGATCCCTGCGCTCCTCACCCGGGAAGGTCTGCCAGATCGTAGTGGCATGCTGCATGTTGAACAACCTGGCCCTCAAAGGACATTTGCCTTTTCTTCAGGAGGAGGGGACTGGAGAATACCATGTGGCAGCAGTGGACCCTGAGGACAGTGAGGATGAGGAGGCAGAGGATGAGGATGAGGACAACAGAACATCAATTACACAACACTACTTCCAATGACAAACAGGTGAGTCAGTGGAACTGACCATTACTCAAACTGTTGATTTATCTGTGGCATGATGGCCTTCACTCCCTTTGCATCTCAACTTACTGTCACCTATGACTTCTCATTTTCCAGATGTTGGTGATATGATAACAATGTCCTGATGTGATCACTACAGACAGTTCCAGGTCATTATTTGTTAGCTATCACAGTGTTCAGATCATTTGCACTCAATGTGACTGTTCCCAAAAATGCACATTTAAGACACATAAAACAGTGCTACTCAAATTGTGTTCAAGGGTGTTTTTTATAGTGCTATGACCCTCAACTCCTCATCTGTGAAATGGGGGTGCCTTTGTGGGGCCATGGGTGTTGTGTGGTGTGTGTAAGTGTGTGGGTGTTGGGTGGTGTGACTGGGTGTGCATAGTAGAGTGTGTGAGGGATGTATGGGTGTGTGTATATTTGTTGCAGTGGTCTTGATGTCTATCTGGTGGCAATGATTTGTATTCATAAACGGTTGTGGGTGAGTGTGCGTTTTATAGTGGTGTGAGTGGGTGGGTATGGTGTTGTAGTGTAGCCATTTTTAATATAGCTTCATGCGTGTTAGTTTAACATATTAGGTAATTGAGCACTTTGCCCTAGATATATTTTATTCAGCTTCGCACTGTTATTTTACAATAACCAGTTTTACGGTCTTGTTTTAATTTCTTCAATCGCACTGCTTAGCTTAGTTCAGCACTGTGTTCTCAAATAATGCATTCTTGATTGCCCTGTGCTTCAGTCAAGGCTACAGTCCGGTACATTGCCGGTAAACATGGTAGAAATTTAGTCTTCAGTATTCGTAGAAGATACACATTCTTACGTAGGGACATTTTCTTAGAACATCTGCGTGTTAGTTATAAAAACACTTCCTAGTCCTAGTATACGTCAAGAGGGAGATTCCAGCCAGGAACCTACAACTAGATGCTGAATGCCTCGTTGCAGATGCTGCTACAGATTACAGGCCTTTGCTCAGGAATGTGGGTTGATGTCCTCCTGGGGGAACCTGAAAGGCAGGCTTAGAGCTTGACATGCTGTGCTCGAAATATAACTTAGAGAGAAAATAATCTAGTGGCACTATGATAGCCTTATTCTTGTGCTTCACTCTCATCATTACTATTTTAATCTTACTGTGTTGTGTAGTTCTGGTTATTGCAGCTCACGCTTTGCTATCTAAAATGCAGTTGTTTTATTAAACCAATCATTAAAACTTAAACTGTCTCTGTCATTTATATATGAGACCGTACTGTGTATGAGAGAACCGGTTGTGACCTGAGTGACCACGACTTCCCTGAGAAGTGCTAAGATGTCATGCGTTCGGCTGCCCAATTGTCTCTTCCATTTGGGAGAGATGAGGCACTGCTAGTTAGCCGGAGCAAAACCCGGATTTAGAGTGACAAGTGTCATCCACTGTGGGTCAGACTCAGTCCCCCACACTGTGAACGATCTTGCCTGTCAAAATCCAGTAGTCTCATTAGGATAATGAGAGCCTACGCAACAGTGTGTATATGGGTGTCAGGTGTGTGTTGTTTGAATTGGCCAGTGTTGTGTAGTTCAGTATTTTGGTGTCCATTCTGAGCGCGGTGGTGCATACCGCCAATGTTTTCTAGCCGCTGAATGTCTGCTGTGATGATTTGTGGGTCATTATGTGGTGGGTGTTGTTCTGTTGGCGTAACGGTATAGGTGTTGGCACCAACAGTTTACCACTGACCTTTGGGCTGGCGGATTTGTGTATGTGGCTGTATTCTGTCGGTTTGGTGCGTGTGTGTCATAATATGCCAAACAGATATTTGCCACTGCTGGAGTATATTGGCGGCCGTCAATGTGGCGGTAAACGTTTTTTACTGCAAATGTCATAATGAGGGCCAAAATCTCTTTAGAAGTTTTGGTCAGCCTATGGTTTTTATGTATACTTAGTTTTGCGCATCATATATGTTAAATTGATCATGGGATTGCAATAATGCTTTGAAACTTTATTGAGTTAGATTTAGGGGGTCATTACGACCCTGGCGGTCATGGACCGCCAGGGCCGGGGACCACGGATGCACCGCCAACAGGCTGGCGGTGCATCCAGGCCAATTCTGACCGCGGCGGTAAAGCCGCGGTCAGAAAAGGGAAACCGGCGGTTTCCCGCCGGTTTCCCCCTGGCCTAAGGAATCCTCCATTGCGGCGCCCCTGCAGTGCCCATGCCAATGGCATGGGCACTGCAGGGGCCCCTCTAACAGGGGCCCACCAAGATTTTCAGTGTCTGCATAGCAGACACTGAAAATCGCGACGGATGCAACTGCACCCGTCGCACCCTTTCCACTCCGCCGGCTCCATTTGGAGCCGGCATCCTCGTGGAAGGGGGTTTCCCGCTGGGCTGGCGGGCGGCCTTCTGGCGGTCGCCCGCCAGCCCAGCGGGAAACTCAGAATTACCGCGGCGGTCTTTTGACCGCGCAGCGGTATTCTGACGGCGGTACTTTTTACCCCACTGCACTGTACACCACTCTATTCTAATCAGAACCACTGTACTCAATGGCACATTTTACTCTGCACCACTCTTCTCTGTGCCACTGACTTTATGCCACTTCACTCTATACCTCTGTACTATATTCTGCACCTCCACTCTAAGCCAGTGCACTTTAAAGCACTACTCTATGCCGCTCCACTCTACCCTGCACTCCACTCTATGCCACTTCACTCTTCTCTGAAACAATTACTCTGTACCACAGCACGCTATGCCACTATACTCTGGAGCACTCTAAGCCACTGTGCTCTATGCCACTCTTCTCTAAACCACTGTACTCTACACATTGTATTCTACACCACTTTGCTCAAAACCAATGCACTCTATGCCACTGTACTCTGTGCCACTCTACAACATTGTGCTCTGTGTCACTGCACTCTATGCCGTTCTATTCTACTCTGCATCACATTACTGTATGTCAGTGCTCTCCACAGCACTCTACTGTGCAACACTCTATGCCACTGCAGTCTATACGCCACTCTACCCTGATTCATGCCACTCCACACCACTGCACTCTACCCTGCAGCACTCCCCTCTACACTGCTCCAATCTACACCAATGCACTATAAACCACTCCACTCTACTTTGCACCACTGCACTCTACAACAATGCACTCTAATCTAGGCCATTGCACTCTACCCTGCTTCACTGTGCTCTGAATCAATCTACTCAATGGCACTGCATTCTATGCCACTTGATTCCTCTATGCACAATTCCATTCTATGCCACTCGACTCTATGCGCTGCACTCTACACCAATTGATTCTACACCACTTTACTCGAAACAATATGATCTACACTGCTGCACTGTACACTACTAAACTCTACTCTGCAACACCAACTCTATTCCACTGCACTCTATGCAACTGTACTTTACACCACTCTATTCTAATCAGAACCACTGTACTCAATGCCACATTTTACTCTGCACCATTCTTCTCTGCGCCACTGACTTCATGTCACTTCACTCTATACCTCTGTACTCTATTCTGCACCATCTACTCTATGCCAGTGCACTCTAAAGAACTACTCTATGCCGCTCCACTCCACCCTGCACTCCACTGTATGCCACTTCACTCTACTCTGAAACAATTACTATGTACCACAGCACTCTATGCCACTATACTCTATGCTGCACCACTCTACTACACTCTACTCTGGATCACTCTAAGCCACTGTGCTCTATGCCACTCTTCTCTAAACCACTGTACTCTAGACAATGTACTCTACACCTTTTTACTCAAAACCAATGCACTGTCTGCCACTCCACTCTGTGCCACTCTACAACATTGTGCTCTATGTCACAGCACTCTACGCTGTTCTATTCTACTCTGCATCACATTACTGTATGTCAGTGCTCTCTACAGCACTCTACTGTGCAACACTCTATGCCACTGCAGTCTACACTAAGGCATGCTATGCCAATACAACCTACATCAATGCACGCTACAACACTGCACTATAAGACACTCTACTCTGCAAGACTGTATTCTCCACCACTAAACTCTACACCACTGCATGCTGACACTGTACACCATTGCAATTTGCTTCACTGCACTCTACACAAGCTCTATTCTACTCTGCACCACTTAACTGCACACTACTGCTCTGTACAGCATTCTACTTTGCAACACTATGCCAATGCACTCTACGTCAATTCTCTCTTCACTACTGCACCCTAAGACACTCTACTCTACAAGACTGCATTCTCTGGCACTGCCACTGAATTCTAAGCTATTCTACATCACTGCACTCTATGCCACTGCGCTGTACTCTGCACCAGTCATCTCTATGCCAATACACTCTATGCCATTTACATCTCTGTACTCTATCCTGCACCACTCCACTCTGCTCCCCTCTGCATTACTCTACACCAGTGTATGTCACTATACTCTTCAGCACTTTACTCAAAATCAATGCACTCTAAGCCATTGCACTCTATGCCAATCTACTGTGCACCTCTGTACATTATGACACTTCACTACAGGCCACTCTTCTCCACGCTCCATTCTATGATGTTCTACTACATTAAACTCTACTCCACTCTATGACACTCTACTTCACTCTATGCCACCCTACGTTGCTAGACTCAGATACACTACTTATATGCCACTCCATGCCACTTTACTCCACTCTATTCTATGACACATTACTCAATTTTTCTACTTCACTCTACACCACTTCTCTCCACTCTGATAGTCTGTGCAACTCCCCTCTACAACACTCTACTCTGCCTTTTCTTTTTACCACACTACTTCACTCTATGCCACTCCATCCTAATCAACTCTACTCTATAACACTCTACGTAATACCCTCTACACCACTCCATTCTGCTCTACACCACTCCACAACACTCTAATCCACTCCACTCCTTGGGACTCTAATGAACTCTCACACTCTACTCCAAGCTACCCAACTCAACTCAAAAACACTTTACTCCACTCTAAGTTATTCCACCCTACAGCACTCTACTACCTCCTTGACACTCCACATCACACTACGCCACTCCACACTAATTCATGACACTTGCATTCACTCCATGCTACTCAACTCTGCTCTGCCCTTTCCATGCTGCGCTATAACACTCCACTCTGCTCCATGCCATTCTACTTTGCGACACTCCAGGCCACTCTCCTTTACGTAACCAACTTTAGCCATGCTGAACAACTGCCAAGCTGGTGTAGAACGTGTCTAAAACATATTGGCAAAGCCATTAGCTCTTGCACAGGCGAAACCTATTGGCTTTGCTAACGTTTGTTTGATATGTGCACTTTCCCACACATCGTGGCTAAATCTGTACATTACCTTTGTAAAATCAAAATAGAATAACAAAAAAAGCTATAACTGGAATTCCTTAAAAAGTTGGCTAACCATCAACAAATGATGACCCAATAAAAAGAAAAGGAAACGACTGACTAAATATTTTATTCATCACTCACTGGTCATTTACAGCAAGTTTAGGACAAAGAAAGAGTCAGGAAAGTGTCTGAAATAGGAAAGACCTCAATTATTGGCCTCCCCTATCCTAATGTGTCAGACATTCTGATTACAGAATTGAAAATCACAGACTATTATGTTACAATTTAATTAGCTTATGAAATAAGAAATTAAACAGGCGCTCGTCACCGAGGGTGTATTAATCAAATTCAGTCACAAACGGTAAAGTACTTTCAAATTCCTTGTCCTAATAAAATGAGTACACTTAAAGAGCAGGTTGTCCTGCCATAATTAAAGTAACCTTTAGTCAACCTTAACAGAAATACTCTTTCCTTAATCAGAGTTTTTGAAAGGAAGAACGATTAAATACAACATTTTTGTAAAGACAATCAGAAGCGTACTGACCTGTGAAAGTGCGTGGCTGTCCAAACATACATTTTACCAACTAAATTGCTATTTTCACAGAAGCCATACTAGATACAGCAGAGAATTATCAGCCAGATCCTTATTAAAAGATGACCTTTCCCGGGACCCAGTTAGTTCTCGACTGCTGTCAGCAACTCCTTGGTTAACCTAAATCAAACGTAGGCCAGGTCAAGGTAGTTTGGCCAGTTGGCTCAGACTACTTGGCTTGCCTAATTTTACCGAAGCCCAGCAAACTTTTATGGAATTTGGACAGCTTAGTTCGAGCAGGTTGTGTAGTAAGAACAGCCTTTACTGCGTTTCAACGCAGAGTCTTTTGAATGCTGGCAGGGAAGCAGGAGTGTAATGGGTTTTGCTTTTGAGATATGTTTGATGGGAAAGGACTATAATGTATTATTTAAGGAACATGTTAAACAAGGATTAAAAAAACAATTGCATTCCTGTTTTTCAGAAAAACATACGAAGGAAAGACTTTTAAGGAGAATTATTTAGCTACTTTTCCGAAAAAAGCAGCCATTTGCCCCGAGGTGAGGCCTATCAGCAGAGTTTCATGTAGATTTTATTTTCTCTGTTACGAAAATCTTTCTTGGACTTACTGCTTTTTTCATTTTTCGCAGTTGTTCTTTATTGTCATTTTCAGAATCAACAAAAAACACATTATTCAAATTCCGTGTGAGCTATCATAGACCTGGCATTGCCCTGTGCAACGCTTCACTACTTAAGGGGCATAGCATGCCACTGATAAACAAGCATTAGCAATGTAATCGGTCGCGCATTTGCGAGAGTTAGAACTATTATCACTGTAAATGCCAAATGTCTTTTATTTATGTGTTTTGGTGTGGCTTGGATGTATGTGGATTGGAGTGGAATTATGTAGGTTGCACTGGAATTGTTAGTTATGGAATTGTGTGGGGGGCAATTGTGCGGTGTGTAGTGTATTTGTGAGGTAAAATTATGTAACATGGTGAATATATAGGTGTGAGAGCTGCATAGAAGCAGGCGCCGTGAATGAATGAATGAATTCCTTGATTTTAACTGTGAAGTCACAGACACTACAATCACTGGATTCAAAGTGGCCTACCAGGGTGTTAAATTCCATAAATCATTGAGCTTGCAGTAACTCTTATTAGGGGGGTAGACTACATCTGACAAGGTGATATTATTGGTTTTCGTTTTGCTAAATGTAAGGTCACCTGCGTTAAATACATTCCTGTGCTTCCAAAATGCTTTTCTTCAGTTGTTTGGATATAGGGGAAAATTAGGTTACACATACCACTCTGTCTGTGACTATATTCTATTTTGGTGTGGGTAATACCTCTCTGGGGTAGTGCCAAGGCCTCCTCATAGATCTCTTTACTAGTTTGCGTGCATATATGCAATGCATATATCCTGAAATGCAAAAATTGTGAGAAAGAGACAGGGTCCCACAGTGCTCTGGTGTGGCGGCTGGCAGAGGATACCAGAGCTTATCTGTGTGAGGGTTTGTGATACAGGGATGTGCTTCCTTTCCCCTCTACTGATTTTACCATCAAGTCATGTAAGTATATTTCAGTCTTGCTGTGTTGGAGAGTGAATTTAAGGCCTTTGCAGTTGGCATTAAGCCAAATGAGAAATTCTGAGAGAGCATGAGCTAAACCCTGCATGTAAAGAAAATATAAAGAAAATGTGCCAATGTATTGCTTTCATATAGTTATATGGTGGCGAAATGGGTTAAAGTTGGAAAGGATGACTTTGGTTTTTAAGGTCAACCATGAACAGAATGGCAAAAACTGGTGGCAAAAACAGTCCGCTTGGGAGTCCCTTTGACTTGGTGATAAAAGTCACAGTTAAAGTAGAAAACATTATGCTGGTCATTACAACCCTGGTGGTCGGTGTTAAAGCGGCGGTAAGAGCGCTAACAGGCCGGTGTTAAAAAAATTGCAATTACGACCGTGGTGGAAACCGCCAACAAAGACAGCCACTTTAACACTCCGACCGCCACAGCGGTACAAACAAACAGCTTGGCGGTCATCTCCAAGAGACAGGCGGAGGACAATGTACCGCCCATAGTATCACAACCTACCAATCCGCCACCTTTTCCGGGGTGGATTCACCGCAGACAAAAACATGGTGGAAACAGGACTACGAAGGGAAAACGCTCACCTCTACACACCCCACGAGGAATCCGGACTCCAGATCCTGCCAACCCTCATCTTCTTGCTCCTCTACCAGGAGCATGAACGCCAGCGGCAAAGACAACAGTGAGTACTGCACCTACGATACAGGGGAGGGGGAAGGGAAAAAACAGGGACACACACACGCAACACCCCCACCCTCACCCACTACAACACACACACTACTACAGCATGATACATTACAGTTACACCCCCTAAACCCCCCGGAAGAATGTAAAGACAAAAGCAAATTAGTGTAACCATTGTAATCTATTAAAATTGAGGACGCAAAAATATATATACACTATAAACAAATATATACACCAAGAATAGTAGTCCAGATAGTGCTCCATTGAAATCCGTAGAACACTGGACCCACACGGCATGGGCGAGGCCCACACTCAATCCCCGAACATGACAGAGAGAACACTGCAGGGGCATCAGACAGCAATAAAACAGGCACCTCAGGGTGAAGGGAAAGGGGGGGCACCTCAGCTGGTTGAGTGCACAACGCCAAATCCACGAGGGGGCCACATGCCCACTGTTCAATCCTAGGGAGTGTGAAGCCACAGTTTTTCAAGTCTCTACAGTGGGTGGGTTGCCCACTGCATTATCCTGAGGAGTGCAAAGCCACAGTCTCTCAAGTCTCTCCAGTGGGTGGGTTGCCCACTGCTTTATCCTGGGAATGCAAAGCCACAGTCTCTCAAGTCTCTACAGTGGGTGGGTTGCCCACTGCATTATCTTGGGGAGTGCAAAGTCAGGGTCTCTCAGGTGGATGCCTTTCTCCACTGGTTCTGGAGGGGGCCTTGTGCCCAGAGTGCTTCATCCTGCCCGGGACAGAGGTAGTGGATGTATCTCTCCACTGGTTGTGGAGGGGGCCTTGTGCCCAGAGTGCTTCATCCTGCCAAGGACAGAGGTAGTGGATGGATCTCTCCACTGGCTCTGGAGGGGGCCTTGTGCCCAGAGTGCTTCATCCTGCTCGTGACGGACTCAGTAGTGTCAGTGCCCTTGGCGCTCATGGGCCAGCGGTGCTTGTTGTGGCGGTGTCCTTGGCAGCGGTGCTTGTTGCGGCGGTGTCCTGTTCAGCGGTGCTTGTGGCGGTGGTGTCCTGTTCAGTGGTGCTTGTGGCTGCGGTGTCCTGTTCACCAGTGTTTGTAGCAGCGGTGTCCTGTTCAGCGGGGCTTGTGGAGGCGGGGTCCTTGGCAGTGACTCAGCTGCTGGCGGTCCTGTCTGGCCCAGCTGGGCTGGTGCTGGCGGTCCTGTCTGGCCCAGCGGGGCTGGTGCTGGCGGTACTTCATGGCCCAGCGGGGCTGGTGGTCCTGTCTGGCCCAGCGGGGCTGGTGCTGGCGGTCCTGTCTGGCCCAGCGGGGTGGTGCTGGCGGTCCTGTCCTGGGCAGCTGGGCAGGTGCTGGCAGAGGCCTCCTGGGCAGCAGGGCTGGTGCTGGCGGTGGCCTCCTGGGCAGCAGGGCTGGTGCTGGCGGAGGCCTCCTGGGCAGCAGGGCTGGTGCTGGCGGTGGCCTCCTGGGCAGCGGGGATGATGGCGGTGGCCTCCTGGGCAGCAGGGCTGGTGGCCTCCTGGGAAGCGGGGATGATGGCGGTGGCCTCCTGGGCAGCAGGGCTGGTGGCGGTGGCCTCCTCGGCAGCGGGGATGATGGCGGTGGCCTCCTGGGCAGCGGGGATGATGACGGTGGCCTCCTCGGCAGCAGGGCTGGTGCTGGTGGTGGCCTCCTGGGCAGCAGGGCTGGTGGCGGTGGCCTCCTGGGCAGCGGGGATGATGGCAGTGGCCTCCTCAGCAGCAGGGCTGGTGCTGGCGGTGGCCTCCTGGGCAGCAGGGCTGGTGGCTGTGCCCTCCTGGGCAGCGGGGATGATGGCGGTGGCCTCCTGGGCAGCAGGGCTAGTGCTGGAGGTGGCCTCCTGGGCAGCAGGGCTGATGGCCTCCTGGGCAGCGGGGATGATGGCGGTGGCCTCCTGGGCAGCAGGGCTGGTGGCGGTGGCCTCCTGGGCAGCAGGGCTGGTGGCGGTGGCCTCCTGGGCAGAGGGGATGATGGCGGTGGCCTCCTGGGCAGCGGGATGATGGCAGTGGCCTCCTGGGCAGCGGGGATGATGGCGGTCTTCTCCGCCGTGCTGCTCTTCCCAGACTTGCTGACTTTCTTGTGGCCCTTCCCCACCTTGGAAGGTGTCGCAGCTGACTCCACACTCCCACCTGTACCTGGTGGCTGGAGTCTTCCCCCTCTCCCGCCGGGCACTGGCCAACTTTTGATGCTTGACAGGTGGGAGACTGTCCGTGCTGTGGCTCAGTGCCACACTGGCTGCCCTGGTGGTGGCCTCTTGGGCATCAGGGCTGATGCTCGCGGTGGCCTCCTGGGCAGCAGGGCTGGTGGCGGTGGCCTCCTGGGCAGCAGGGATGATGGCGGTGGCCACCTGGCCAGCAGGGCTGATGCTCATGGTGGCCTCCTGGGCAGCAGGGCTGGTGGCGGTGGCCTCCTGGGCAGCAGGGATGATGGCGGCGGCCACCTGGCCAGCAGGGCTGGTGGCGGTGGCCAGCCTGGGCAGCGGGGATGATGGCGGTGGCATCCTGGGGAGCGGGGATGATGGCGGTGGCCTCCTGGGCAGCGGGGATGATGGCGGTGGCCTCCTGGGCAGCAGGGCTGGTTCTGGCGGAAGCCTCCTGGGCAGCAGGGCTGGTGGCGGTGGCCTCCTGGGCAGTGGGGATGATGGCGGTGGCCTCCTGGGCAGCGGGGATGATGGCAGTGGCCTCCTGGGCAGCAGGGCTGGTGCTGGCGGTGGCCTTCTGGGCAGCAGGGCTGGTGGCGGTGGCCTCCTGGGCAGCGGGGATGATGGCGGTGGCCTCCTGGGCAGCAGGGCTGGTGGCAGTGGCCTCCTGGGCAGCGGGGATGATGGCGGTGGCCTCCTGGGCAGCGGGGATGATGGCGGTGGCCTCCTGGGCAGCGGGGATGATGGCAGTCTTCTCCGCCGTGCTGCTCTTCCCAGACTTGCTGACTTTCTTGTGGCCCTTCCCCACCTTGGAAGGTGTCGCAGCTGACTCCACACTCCCACCTGTACCCCTGGGAGCGGCTTTGGTGGCTGGAGTCTTCCCCCCTCCTGTCGGGCACTGGCCAACTTTTGATGCTTGACATGTGGGAGACTGTCCTGGTGGCCGGTGCACTCCAGATTCCGGTGACTACAGGCACCACTGGTCCCGGAGATGTTGTGGCTGAGGTGCTAATTTAGGACCTGGAGAGTCGGGCCCTAGGAGACTGACGGGGTGGGGGAGGTGAGGGAAAGAGGTCAAGGTTGGACAGGAAAAGTGTCTTGTGAACACTGGGACGAGTAGCTGGAGGGGGTTTGGGAATGGAGGAAGAGGTTGTGGTTGTAGGAGGTGTTCGTTTGGTGACTTTGGGTTAAGGTGCATGTGCTGGAAGCTGTTGTGAGGTGGATGGCTGTTGGGTGGGTGTGTGCCTGTGTTTGTGTATCTTGGGAGGTGGTGTCACAGACACACTGGCAGTGGGGGTGGTGACTGCACGTGAGCGGAGTGTGGTGGTGTGTGTGCTGGAGATGGAAGTAGCGGCTGTAGATGTAGTGCATGCAGGTGTGAGTGTAGATGAGACTGGGAGGAAGGAGGGAGACGAGGAGGAGGGGGACACAGTGGAGGCAGTGGATGTTGGTGTGTCTGCATGTGTGTGATGTTTGAGTGAGTGCCTGTGGGATGTGTGGTGCTTATGTTTGGCAGAGCTTCCCTTGTGTGTTGACGTGTGTGCATGCTGGTCTGAAGGTGTGCTTGGGATAGGCTGAGGTAGAGGGGATTGGGTCTGGATGGAGGAAGATGGAGGGGGGAGGCTAGAGACAGGGACAATGGCTGCCATCAGTGCTGAGGCCAGAGTCTGAAAAGCTCGCTGAAGGGCCACCTGACCAGAATGAATGCCCTCCAGGAATGCATTGGTTTGTTGCAACTGCCTTTCTACACCCTGGATGGCATTCAAAATGGTAGACTGCCCAACAGTGAGGGACCTGAGGAGATCAATGGCCTCCTCACTGAGGGCAGCAGGGGTGACTGGGGCAGGGGCAGGGGCTGAGGTGTCTGGGGCGAAGGTGATGCCCACCCTCCTGGGTGAGCGGGCACAGGGCAAAGGCTGAGGGGCTGCTGGGAGGGCGGTGCTGGTAGGGGGGTGGCGGCTGTACCAGTAGATGTGGGGGGCACAGATGCTGCCACCACCACAAGGGAGCTCCCATCAGAGGATGAGTCTGTATCACTGGTGTCAGCTCCTGTCCCCGCCGTGGAGCTCCCCTTACCCTCCACCCCACTGGTGATCTCCGAGTCCGTTGTCTCGTCCTCCAGGGCCATGTGGGATGCAGCTCCCTCCTGCTCTGGTGCCACTGCTCCTCTGCCTGATGATGCTAATGCACACAAGAACAGGGAGACCACAAAAAGGGGGGGACGACAGAAGAAAGACATGTTGAGTGCATGCATTACTGCTACCGTTGGCGGACACGACAGACACAGAAGCCCCCTGCACTATGCCGCACACTTGGGCTCAACTGTTCAATCCCTGGGACATGGCCTACAAGGCTATGGCCCACATCTGCACACATGGATTGCACAGGAGCCTGACTAGGTGTACTTGGCACTGTACACAGGTGGGGTAGAGTGCCACAGGGTCTGCCAGAACAAGGGGACCTAACTAGCACACTCGCCCTGGCCTAGGGAAACCCACAGCCCACCTCCCCCACCCAGACACCTTCACTGCACGCAAAATCAGCAGAATGAGAGTGTACTCACCCCCTTGTGGCTGCTGTGATGCCCTCAAGCGCTCATCCAACTCCAGGTACGCCACCGCCAGGATCCTGAACATCAGGGGGGTCATGGTGCGACGGGCACCCCTCCCACATTGGGAGGCCATCCCCAGATGGGCCTCCGCCGTCTTCTTGCTCCAGCGGCGAACGTCCTCCCATCTCTTACGGCAGTGGGTGTTCCGTCTGTGGTAGACCACCAGGGTCCGGACGTCCTTGGCGATTGCACACCAAACATCCTTTTTCTGGTGGGCGCTGACCTACATGAATTGTACAGGGGGAAAAGAAAAGTTATTACCAACTGCACCGTCACAGTCATTGGCCCCCATCCCTACCCTTGCCATGTGGCACATGCACTCACCGTCGTTTCATGCACGCCTCAATCTCCCCCCCATCTTTCATCCACCCCACTCCACACAGGCACAGCCCATACAGCATGCACCCAGTGTACTTACCAGTTTGTCTGGAGGACCGTAGAGTAGCGTGTACTGGGGGAGGACCCATTCCACGAGTTTCTCCAACTCCTCCGATGTGACGGCAGGGGCCCTTTCCCCAGACACACGAGCCATTGTCTCTTCCAGACCGAGATAACAGCAGCACTTGCAGTGTAGGTCCTCTCCTGTCGAAGATCAGGTATCAAGTGATTGAACAGATAGAAAATGGCGGCGGTGGGTACCGTCACAGCCGGCGTACATCGTCATTGGCTCCTGGGTCCCATAGAGTCCAATGTTAACCAATGCAGAATTGCGCTGCGGTCTTCAACCGCCATTCGCGACGGTATACAACACCAGCGCAGTTACCTCACATCCCATTGTCCCAATTTACAGATCAGGCAGCTGCCATTCAGGGGCCCATATGGCTTAATTTTTAACTGCGTCACACATACCTAGGCCTTGCCTGAACACTCATACAGGCCAAACTTCTAATTATGATTCATGTTCTGTGTAAGCTGTGGGTACGTACCTCTGAGTTGGTTGATTCAGTGCTCGCTGTTGTCCTTCACCGTCCGCTGGGACATGTGAGGAGATGGCGGCATCCTCCAGTGTATAGACCGCTGGTGGATCTGTCGACAATGGAGGAAAGACATGTGATCATCACCTACAGGCTTGATCGTGCCACAATCCTGGAACTGTGTGCCCAGTTGGAGCCAGACCTGATGTCAGCTATCCACCATCCCAAAGGAATCCCCCCTCAAGTGCAGGTGCTGTCAGTACTCCATTTCCTTGCAAGTGGGTAATTTCAAACAACAGTGGCCATAGCATCAGGGATGTCCCAGCCTATGTTTTCCAACGTGTTGTCCAGAGTGTTGTCTGCCCTGCTGAAACACATGCGGAGCTACATCGCTTTCCCTCAGGTGGAGGATTTGCCTACAGTGAAAGGTGACTTCTATACCCTGGGACATATACCCAACATCATAGGTGCCATTGATGGGACACATGTGGCTTTGGTACCCCCCCGCAGGAGTGAACAGGTGTACAGAAACCGGAATGAATGTGCAGATGGTGTGTTTGGCAGACCAGTACATCTCCCATGTTAAAACCAAATTCCCTGGCTCAGTGCATGACGCTTACATCCTGCGGAATAGCAGCATCCTTTATGTGATGGGGCAACTCCAGAGGCACCATGTGTGGCTATTAGGTGAGCACCTGGAAGCAAGTCAGTGGGAATGGTTGTCTGGGGATATCCCTACAGGTTATAGTGTGTCTAACAGTTGTCCCTCGCCATTTGCAGGTGACTCTGGTTACCCCAACCTGTCATGGCTACTGACCCCAGTGAGGAATCCCAGGACATGGGCAGAGGAATGCTACAATTAGGCCCATGGGCGAACTCGGCTGATTATAGAGCGGACCTTCGGCCTCCTGAAGGCCAGGTTCAGGTGCCTCCATTTGACAGGTGGATCCCTATTCTACTCACCAAATAAGGTATGCCAGATCATCGTGGCCTGCTGTATGCTTCACAACTTAGCTTTGCGACGACAGGTGCCTTTTCTGCATGAGGATGGTCCAGATGGCAGCGTTGTTGTAGCTGTGGAGGCTGTGGACAGTGAAGACGAGGAAGCAGAAGAAGAGGACATCGACAACAGGAACTCAGTGATACTGCAATATTTCCAGTGAGACACAGGTAAGAATACAAACGTGCTTACTGCATGTACTTTAACACCACTACCTCTCAACTGTCTGTTGTTTTCACCCAGTGTATGGTCACTGAGTTGTCACTTTCAGTTAAGATTTCACAGATGTGGGTCCCACTGTGTGACATCTGCTTTGTTTCCTCATGGACTAGAGCTGTGTGACATAGGTATGTTGACATTACATTTGAAAGAGCATTTTGACACTGTAATTGCTAATACACTATTTCGAAATCACAGACTGTCTCCAGATTGTTTTGTGCTTCAAGGGTGTTTATTTAAGTGCTCAATATTGGAGGGGGTTGTAAAATGGTGAGGGGTGATGGTGGAGAAATGTCCATGGCAGAGTCCAGTCTATTAGTCTCACAGGTGCATTGCCCAAATGGGCATATGAAGTGAAGCTGGGGCAGTCTGAGGATGGACAGGGTGACAAAGTGGGACAGAAGGATGACATTCAGTGTGGTCTCATTTCTTGGTGGGGGTCTTGGCATCGTTCTCTGTCTTTGTCCTGGATCTCAGGGACCGTTTGCGGGGTGGTTCACCCTCTGCAGGAGGTGGGATGCTGGTGTGGTGGTCCTGTGGCGGTGCCTCCTGTCCACTAGCGCTGGCGGAGTTGGTGGGCAGTTCATCGTCCAGGCTAGTGTCATGGGCCCCTTGTTGTGCCACAGAGTCCCTCCTGGTGTTGAGGACTTCCTTCAGCACCCCTACGATGGTGCCCAGGGTGGAATTGATGGATCTGAGTTCCTCCCTGAAGCCCAAATACTGTTCCTCCTGCAGGCGCTGGGTCTCCTGAAACCTGGCCAGTACCGTTGCCATCGTCTCTTGAGAATGGTGGTAGGCTCCCATGATGTTGGAGAGGGCCTCATGGAGAGTGGGCTCCCTTGGCCTGTCCTCCCCCTGTCGCACAGCAGCCCTCCCAGTTCCCCTGTGTTCCTGGGCCTTCGTCCCCTGGACCATGTGCCAACTGCCACTGCCCTCAGGTCCCTGCTGTTGTTGGGGTGGTGGGTTAGCCTGGGTTCCCTGTGGTGGTGTACACACTGCTGATTGACGTGTCCTGGGGACAGAGGTATGGGCCCGCTGGGTGGGTGCTGTGCTGGAGTTTCCAGAGGGGGGAATCTTTGTGGTAGCCTGTGACTGTGTCAGGGGAACCGACTGTCCAGAGGTCCCCGATGGGTAGGGCTGGTAATCTAGATCCAGTTGGACAGAGCTGCTGTCATTACTGTGGGCCTCTTCTGTTGGTGGTGTGGACATGTGTGGACCCTCCTGTCCGGTGACGTTGGGTAGGGGTCCTGCAGGGGTATAAAAGGATGTTTATTACATCTGTGTGTGGCATGATGTGCAATGGGTGGGTGACTGTGTACCCCAGTGCTTGCATTCCTGTGTGGGTCCTTGCGTGATGGTGGTTTAGGAGTGTGTATGGGTATGTGCAGTGGCCATGCTTTGGTGATGGGTGTCCATGCTTTGTTGTTGCATGTAGGGCTTGGTGTTAGGATGTGTGTTTTGTGATAGTGGGACATTTGTGAGGAGTTGGAGTGATAGGGTGGGAGTGAGGGTGGGGTATGTGATAGCATGCAAGTAGGGTGCGGGATGTAATAGTTAAAATTTGGCTTACCAGAGTCCATTCCTCCATCTACTCCTGCGAGGCCCTCAGGATGCAGAATCACCAAGACCTGCTCCTCCCATGTTGTTAGTTGTGGGGGAGGAGGTGGGGGTCCGCCGTCAGTCCGCTGAACCGCAAGGTGGTGTCTTGAGACCATGGAATGCACCTTCCCCCGTAGGTCGTTCCACCTCTTCCTGATGTCATCCCTGTTTCTTGGGTGCTGTCCCACTGCGTTGACCCTGTCCACTGTTCTTCACCACAGCTCCATCTTCCTATCTGTGGAGGTGTGCTGCACCTGTGATCCAAATAGCTGAGGCTCTACCCAGACAATTTCCTCCACCATGACCCTGAGCTCCTCCTCAGAGAACCTGGGGTGTCTTTGCCGTGCCATGGGGTGGTGTGGGTGATGTGTGGGATGGTGTGTGTAGTGATAAGTGGGGTGATATGTAGTGGTGTGTTGTGTGAGGTGCGTGGAAGTTATGTGGGTGATGGTATTGTGTGCCTGTGGATGTTTGGTAGTTGTTTGTAGTATCTCACTCTGGCCTTCTCTCGGTAATTTTGTCATAGGGGTTTGTGGGTGATGTGGGTGTGTGTTTTATCTTGTACTGGGTGTATGGGAGTGGTGTGTATGTGTATCAGGTGTGTGTATTTCGAATTGATCAATGTGATAGTGTTTTGTAAATGTGTGTGTATTTTGAGCGCGGCGGTGTGTACCACCAAGGGAATACCGCGGCTGAAAGACCGCCATGTGGATTCGTGTGTCGTGATAGTGTGGGCGTATTTCTGTTAGCGTGACGGTGGAGGTTTTGTTTTCGCCAGTTTATAACTGACCTTTGGTGTGGCGGACTTGTGTGGGTGTCTGACTTTTGGCGATTCCGAGCAGTGGGTAATAATGACCATGGCGGAATTCCACTGCTGCGGCGGTGTGTTGGCGGTCTTCTGCACAGCGGTAAGCGGCTTTTACCGCCGATGTTGTAATGAGGGCCTATGTGTCAAAGTCTGTTTGAGTATTTGGTGTGACCTGTTCTTTTATCAAGGTTTTTCCAATGACCTCAAAGGATTCAGTGTGGGAGTATTGTTGTATGAGAATCCAGGGCCAAATTTACAAGTGGCTTGTGCCACAGGTGTGTCACTTTTTGTGGCACACTGGTGGCGCAGGCTGCAGGGCCATTTCTTCAAGGCCAAACAAAGCCACTTTGTGTGGCTTTTCATTGCCTTGTAGATATGGAGTAAGGCAATACAGTTCAAGTCAGAGCATTGGCTTACTTTACATCAACGAGGCATGCTGTGGGTGTTGCGGTGGATGTTCCCACACAACACCCCTGGATTTTGATATTTTCCCAGATTTGGAAGATTTTGTAAACAAGGGAATGCATCAAAAGCCTACGCCTCCAAAGGGAGGCGTAAGGGAGGCACTACTAGGAGAAATACATTTATTTTGCCTAGTTTTTTCCTTTTTCTATGTGTGCTGCATTCTGCAACACATGTACCAAGATGAAAATATCTCTTGTGCTTGTTTTTGTGTAGGATTGTGTCCCATCCTGCACAAAAGCAATCATCCCTGCAGACACACTTGCACCATGGTGCAAGGATGCCTGTGTTGGCTCATGGGAGCCCATTGTGCGCCAGCGCAGGGGAAAAGAACAGGGATGTTTCTTACAGAAAGAGTGCCTTCCTGCCCTTTTCTTTTGACACAGGGCCGTGCACAAGAAGGCTTGCAGTGCTGCCTTTTGTAAAAAAGTAGCAGATGAAGCCGTCAATATCCCTTGTACCAAGCAAGTCATTACTCTGGTCAAGAGGGAAATGTTCAATCTGGTTAATAAGATCCCTGCTGTCCCTAATATAGCAGCTAGTTTTGGGGACAGAGGCCCTCATTCTAACATTGGCGGGCGGCGGTCGCCGCCCGCCAGGCGGGAACCGCCATTTGGCCGCCCCGCGGTCAAAAGACCGCTGGGGCCATTCTAACTTTCCCGATGGGCCGGCGGGCGCTACCTAAGGTAGCGCCCGCCGGCCCAGCGGGAAAGGGGCCTGCAACACAGAAGCTGGCTCCGAACGGAGCCGGCGGTGTTGCAGGTGTGCGACGGGTGCAGTTGCACCCGTCGCGCTTTTCACTGTCTGCTAGGCAGACAGTGAAAAGCAGGCTGGGGCCCTGTTAGGGGGCCCCAGCACTGCCCATGCCATTGGCATGGGCAGTGCAGGGGTCCCCAGGGGCCCCAGGACACCCGTTCCCGCCAGCCTGTTCCTGGCGGTAAAAACCGCCAGAAACAGGCTGGCGGGAAGGGGGTCAGAATCCCCAAGCAGCGCCGCCATGGAGGATTCGCCCAGCCGGGGGAAATCCGGCGGGAAACCGCCGGACGCGGTTTTCCGACTGTGGCTTTACAGCCGCGGTCGGAATGGGCAATGAAGCACCGCCAGCCTGTTGGCGGTGCTTCAGTCATCCGTGGCCCTGGCGGTCTTGGACCGCCAGGGTCAGAATGACCCCCAGAGTCTTTAATAAAAAAAATTGAAAGAACAGACCTGCAAATGGGTTCAAAAAGAGGCAGCCATAAATGTGGGTTTGCCTAGAGGAGACTCCTGGTTCTTATGTATCTTTGGTAAAATAAATAATTACTGGCATATGGGAGTCTTGGTATGGAGAAATAATATTCATTCTGAGTTAGGAAACCTTCTGTGTTATCTCAATTAATAATATCAGAAATCATTCCTTGGAGTTCCTTGGTGGGGTCAGTGTTGATTTTGAGGTAACCCACATTGTTGGCAAGTTATCGTAGGATTTCCGCTTTGTTTGGGTCATTATTTTGCACCACTATGCCATCTATCTTATCTGCTGGTTTAATAATCAGGGAACTATTTTGTTTGAGGCAGAGTAATGCCTTCCTTTTTGACACTTAGATCTCATAAGAAATAAATATTGTTTGATGTTCTAAATGAGAAATCTCTTTCAGTATGAATCTCTAAAAAATGTGGACATTAGGACTAATTTAATTGTTTGGAGGTAAGAAAGAGGAAGCTGGCCGAAACCCAGTATTAGCGATAGTCAGAACATTTGGATGATCAGCAAAATCACTGTGTAGTCTAATATCCCTGAAGGAAAAAAAAATATCAGTCTGTAAATCTAGAAAATTTAGATGAATAGTGGGGACGAATGAAAGGCCTTTGCTCAATATTGATAGTTGTGTACTGAGATTGTACCAATTTACAAAAAAGGGTTATGATCGTTACCATCTAATTATCGACCTCAATCAGCCTTATAGAAAGTTCGAAAAACGTTTCTGTTGTATATTGTTAGATAGGCTGTGTGAATGGATTGAGGCCGCAGGTGTTTTAATCCCCTTGCAAGCAGGGTTTAGCTCTGGGACCAGTACTGTTAATGAAGTATTTCACCTACACCTTATCTACTGGAGGTATGTGGTTTTGGGAGGTGGTCGGCTTCATGTAGCCTTTGTGAACCTCCACACTGCCTTTGATATTGTACCAAGGGAGGCTCTGTGGGATGTTTTAATCAAACTAGATGCCCTTAGTTATTTAGTGGAGGTCATCATGAAGTTGCACTAAAAGAACTATGTACAGGTGAGGTATGGCAAATATGGGGAGTTGACAATAGTGATACCAGTCACGAGGGGGGTAAGACAGGGTTGTGTTCTGGCCCTAACTCTGATCCTACTATATATTAAGAACTTGGTCGCCCAGTTAGAGAAGGACACCCATGACGCCCTGAGCCTGGCAGGTATCCCTGCCCTCCTATTCCCTAATGACACCTTGATGGTATCCAAATCCCCTTTGGGTATTCAAAACCTGGAGCAGTTTGGTGTCTTCTGTGAGCAGCGAGGGCTCAAGATTAACTTGCAAAAAACAAAGTATATGGTTTTTAATCCTAGTCATACGACCTGTTCAAATCTGTCTCTGTACGGTAGTCTTCTTGAAAGCATCCGTACCATTGAATATCTTGGTCTCACTCTGACGGCGAATCTTGGATGGTCCACCCACATCTATAAGAGCAAGCTGATGCTTAAACATCATGCAGTGGATATTTTGAGAGGGCTTAAGGGTTTTAGTTTTTGACCGGTATCTCTGCCCATCTAAATTTTCAACTGGCAGGAACTAGGTGGGGCCTTGTATAGGGGAGAACTGTGCAGACAAAAGAAGGTTGTAGCACTAGAGGTGAGTGAGAATCAGTTTCTACGCTCTCCAATGAATCCCTCCACCACAACTCCACTCCTAGCTTTACAGTTGGAATTTAGACCAAAGGTCCATTTCTCACAAAGTTGCCCTGAGACCTTTCTTATATTGGAGATGAATATGGGCTTCAGTGAACCTAGCCATGTATCAGGCGGGACTGGAGGAGCTCCTTCAGCAGCCTGGTGCCTCCAGGATCCCGTGGTTAGGGCATATTAAGACCACCCTGAAAAAAGATGGGGTGTGAGTATTTGTGGACTAACCCGGGCTCTATGATTGGCATATTTGCAAGGTTGCACTCAAGAGAATGTATTGGTGCTATATTGATGGAGAACTAAGTAAGAACAGAAGTTTTGCTACTTTGACATTAGCCTTTTTGGATTTTAAACAGCTTCCGTACGGAGGATTACACGGACTCCATCAAACCCCCATTTGTAAAAACCCTATATGTCAAATTCTGCCTCGAAATTCTACAGTTGGTCCCCTTTACTGTTAATTGAAGGCTCCATGAGACTGACCCAAATTCGACATCCCCTTTTCTCCTCAGGTGAAAGAATGTATTAATCATATGTTTTTTTTTTGTCATCGCTTTTCTGGTAGTAGAAAGAAGTGGATACTTCCTCTTTGCCAGACTATGGGGATTAGGGACTTCAGGTTTGTCTCCAGAATCCTAAGATCAAACACAGCACATGATTGTGTTTTCTCAGTCTCACTTTTTAAGTGACATATGGAGAATCATACAGGGTAGTGTTGGACTCTGAGAAGCGTAATGCTCCATTTACTGTTGTTGGCAATATGACCTGTGAAAAATGTTTACCCCCCCATAACTTTTGTCCCTCTCATTATGTACTTCTCTGACCTAGAAGCACAGGAAATGGCTAATTTTACTATTAATAATGATCTTTTCCAGTAGTCCTTTACATAGAAATTGTTAATTAATGATTTTATTATTGTTTTGAGGTTTTTATTGATTTTATTGTGCAGAAGTTTTATTTGATTTGTATTTATGTGTTCTTTTATGGCAATATTTGCTGAATAAAGATTATGATGAGATCTTTGTGTGGCAGATAAGGAGTGTGTGGAAAATTTGAAAATGGGAATAGTCTGTAAAGTATGTGTAATATTATTTGAGGCATATTGCATTAGGTTAGCAGAAGTATCCATAATGTTTGATGACCCTACTGGTAATACTTATGTCTCTTTTGTCTGTCACCCAGAGTCCTGAACTAGTGCTGTACTCTCTCTCCCCTCCCTTGGATGGTTGGGTTGATCCCTCCCTAAGAAGGTAGGGTTGTTCACGCCAGTAGAAGAGCTAGTGCCCTCACCTGGGTCGGAACTATCAGACTGAGGGCCAAATGAACAATGCGATTTTGTGGTCGGAAAGTGCAAAATTTGCCTTTTTCAACCACATTGTTGGATGTACTATCCCTATTTTGCGAGTCAGTATCCTGTTACTGACTCACAAAACAGACATTGCTACTCGCAATTAGAATGGGGTGATCCAAAGGCGTCCCTTCCTCTTTGCGACTTGCAGGCCCATGTATAATTATTTTGCGACTATTAATGTGGTCGCAAAACAATCACAATGTCAAATTGGAGGTATCCCATTGACAAATGGGAAGAAGTCCCTCAGAAACCCCTTCACCTTTGTGAATGGGGACACCATTATTTTTCCAGAGCAGGCAGTGATCCTATGGACCACTGCCTACTCTGCAGAAAATAAAACAGAAGCATTTCATTTTTGTTTTTGTATTGCATCCCGTTTTCCTTTAAGGAAAACATGCTGCATTTAAAAAAAAACGTTTTTTAAAAAAGCAGTCACAGACATGGTGGTCTGGTGACCCCAACAGGCCACCATTTCTGTGAGTGTTGTCACTCAAATGCATCTCAAATTGAAACCTGCCTCATGAATATTAATGAGGTCCCTTGCGACCCATTTACAAATTGCAAGCAGTGTCCTTGACACCGTTGTACATTTTGTTTTGCAGCTCACAATTTGCAATCCACAAAAATTGGAAATTGCGAGTTGCAAAACCAAATGTTCATACATCTGGTCCGGAGTCCTCAGAGTTATCTGTAAATTAGACTATCTTGTTCTATTTATAGAATCTACCCCAGGGATGTCAAAAATTAGAGTTTGAGTAATCCATGTTAACGTCGAAGTTGTTGTTTAGATAAGGTTATGTTTTTTCTAACTTATAGATATGAAAGTCCTTTTTTACTTTGTTAGACTTCTTATATTGTTCAAGTCTATTGAATTAAACAATTGTTTTTAATTTTCTCCACTAACCTCTTAGTGTCATTTATCACTCCTAATTCTTCAATTTGTTTTTCTAGGTCCAAGTACTTGTCTTAAAGTTTTTTGGAGTATTCAATTGCTGTGTCCATTCTTAACACCATTCAATGGTGTGAACAAGCTGTACTGATAAAGCTGAATTCTTGCCGGTATTTCTTGCGATCAGTAAATACCTCTGTAGTAGATTCAGTGAACAGAACAAGATAGTCTCATTACAGACACTTCTGAGAACTCAGCTGAAAGTTCTAACCCAGGTGAGGGCACCAGCTGCTCTATTGGAGTGGCTAATCTTACTATTTTAGGGATAGGCCAACCCAGGCCTCTAAGAAGAGGGAGAGCACAGTGCTAGTGCAACACTTTGGGGGACAGACAAATGAAACAGAAGTATTACCAGTGGGGTCATCAATAAATATGGATAATTCTACTGACCTACTGTATGATACCTCCAACAATATGACACATACTTTACAGACTGTTCTCAAAGGCCTTTCATTCAGTTCCACTATTAGCTTCAAATTTCTAAATTTACCAACAAAAAATGTTTGTTTCTTCAGGAAGATTACACTACGTATTTTTTTTTGCTAATCATCCATATGTTCTGACTAGTGCTAATACTGGGTTTCGGACAGCTTCCACTTTCTCAACTCTGAACAATTCAATTCCTCCTAAAGTCCACACTTTTGTGAGACTCATACTAAAATAAATTTCTAATTTAGAACATCAAAGGATATTTACTCCTTATAACATCTCAGTGTCAGAAAAGTAGGCATTACTCAGCCTCAAACAAAATAGTTCAGTGATTATTAAATCAACACATAAGGGGTGGCATAATGTTGCTAAATACTGACCAATACAAAGGTTAAATCATAAGACAACTTGCCCACAATGGACATTGTCTGAAAATTAACACTGTCCCACCAAGGAACTCTAGGGAGTACTTTCAGAAACTATTTCTGATATCACTAACAGAGGTAAAACAGAAGGTTTCATAGGTCAGAATTCATGTTATGTCTTAATTTCAGGACTCCCTGTATGCTAGTAATTTATAATATACCAAAGATACATAAGAACCAGGAGTCTCCTCCGGGGAGATACATAATTTCTGGTTTCTGTTCTATTTTTGAACCCATTACCAAGTATGTTGATGTTTTTATTAAAGGCTTTGGGGGTCATTATGAACCCCAGCAGTTCAGACCGCCATGCCGACAGTGGTTGCAAAGGCCAGCTACCAGCATGGGGGTGTGAGCTGCAATGTAATGAACACAGTGAGGGCCACTTATGGTGGCCCTCCTTCACTGCCAGCCTGCCGCCGACAGGCAGCCTGATAGTGGAGGGAATCATTTTCTGACAGGGCAGCGCTGCAAGCAGCGATGCCCCTTGGATAATGATCCCTTCTGCCACCAGCCTTTCCCTGGCGGGTTCCCCTACCAGGGAAAGGCCGGCGGAAGGAGTGCTCCGGGGCCCCTTGGGGCCCCTGCACGGCCCATCACTGCCCAATTTACAGTCAGTGATCTGCGTGACGGGTGCAGCTGCACCTACCGCAGACCAACATTGGCTGCGGCTCCATTTGGAGCTGCGGCCAATGTTACGGCCCAGCGGGGAAAATATTATGAGGCCGGAGAGGAGTAGTCGCTCTGGCAGTCTTCTATTGACCACCAGCACGGATCTCGGCGGTTAAAACCTCCAAGATCTTAATGAGGGCCTTTTTCCACAACACAGCCTGCTACACGAGGGACTGTATGGACCTTATTAACCAGATTGAACATCTCCCTTTTGACCAGAGTAATTGCTTGCTTGGTACAATGGACATTGACTCCTTATACTCCAATATTCCCCCGCTGGAAAGCATTAAGGTCATTAAAAAATCTTTGAAAAAAACATGTCCACACCAAGTTCCCTCACCTTTTGTCATTGAATTGCTCAAATTGACTTTGACAAGTAACTTTTTCTACTTTAATTGTGACTTTTATCAACAATCAAAGGGACTTCTAAGGAGGCTGTTTTTGCCATTCTCTTCATGGATGACCTTGAAACCGAAGTCATCCCTTCCATCTGTAACCCATTTTGCTGCCTTAATATCAAATGTAAGCAATACATTGATATCATTTTCTTTACATGGCAGGGTTTTGATAATGCTCCCACACAATTTCTTAATTGGCCTAATGCCAACTGCAAAGGCCTTGAATTAATTCTCCAAAACTAAAACATAGGGCCTGATTACGACTTTGACAGAGGGGATTACTCCGTCCCAAATGTGACAGATATGGGTCACAGGACCCACAGGCCACTAGCACCCCTCCCCCTGCAGAAGGTGAATCACCCCGCAAACGTTCCCTGCGACCCATACAGACACCAGGGACTGTTGCCAAGACCAAGACCACCGCCAGTAAAATAGCCCCTCCTGAATGTCCCTCTTGTGTTCCACTGTGTCACCTTGTCCACTTTGGACTGCCATTGCTCCACTTCTTATGGCCCCTTGGACACTGGCCTGTGCTACAAACAGACTGGCACACTACACTGGACTATACCCAACCATCACCCCACTCCACTGCACTTTGCATAGTATTTCAATTTTTCAAATAAACACCCTTTGACACAACTTGAGTTATAGTGCTTTATCTGAAGGAAATGTACAATGTATTTACTGTATTGAACTTCATGATCCTGAGCAAATGTCCAGTGATATATTGATCGATACTACATATGTGTCTCAGCAGTCTGTACACATCACAGCATTACACTGTTGAAACCACACCAACATCTGCAATAATGGAAGGCATAGGTGACAGTCAGGTGGGATGCAACATTAGTGACTGGCATTATGCTACATCCACAAAGCACTAAACTTAAAGGTGTAATATATAGTTCAACAGTCTTATGTGAGTGTCAGTGGAAGTATTGTAGTATCATTTGTTTCCTGTTGTCCATATCCTCCCTATCTTCCTCCTCCTTACTGCCCTTAGTGTCCACTGCTGCCACAGCTGCATTGTCACCCCACTCCTCCTGCAGATAGGGCACATGCCGTTTGAGTGCCATATTGTGCAACTTGCAGCACACTACAACAATCTTGCAGACCTTCTCAGGGGAGTAGCATAGGGATCTACCTGTCAGATGGAGGATGCTGAACCTGGCCTTCCGTAGACCGAAGGTCCTTTCAACAATCGTCCTGGTATGCCCATGAGCATCACTGTACCTATTCTCAACCCCCTGTTCTAAGACTCCTTACATGGGTCAAGAGCCAGGACAGGTTTGGGTAGCTGAGGTCACCTGGAAGAAGTGTGGAACACACATTAGCCTTGCACACTGGCAAGGGTTATGACACCTGAAGAGATACACTGACATATTTTGGGTGGGGACTCAGGCTCACCTATAAGCCACACTCTGTGCCTCTGTAGTTGTGTCATAAGCTGTGGGACACTGCTATTCTTCAGGACAGAGGCATCATGCACCAAAACAGGATACTTGGCAGTGATGTGGGAGATGTACTAGTCAGCAAGGCACTCCATCTGGACATTGAGTGAGTAGAAACTCTTCTTACTACTGTACACCTGTTCATTGGCCCTAGAGGGGAGTAAAGCAATATGGGTTCCGTCAATGGTCCCAACCACATGTGGTATGTGTCCCATTGCATAGAATCTAGCCTTCACAGTGGGCAATTCACATACCTGGGGGAATGCGATGTAGCTGCACATGTGTTTGAGCAAGGCAGCCAAAACCCTTGCTAGCACACTGGAGATCATTGGCTACGACATCACCAAGGACGTGCAGATCCAGGGGGTCCATAGCCAGCGGAGCACCCAGTGCAGGAAACCGTGGAAGGACCTGAGGCGCTGGGCCCGGCAGAACGCCGATGCCCAGCTGGAGATGGCCTCTTAACGAGGGAGAGATGCCCGTCAGAACATGACCCCCCTGATGGCCTGCATACTGGTGGTGGTCTACCCAGAGCTGGATGAGCGCTTGAGGGCATCACAGCACCCACAAGTGGGTGAGTACAGTGTGTTAGACAACCATCTCTGTTGCCTGGCATGGGATTTGGGTGCAGGGTACTAGTCAGTGGATGCCCCAATATGCCAGTTTAGACATTGCTGCATGGTCCACCTTAGGTTTATTGGGTGAAATGCATGTTTTTGATAGCTAGGTATCTGGCTTTCCATGGCAGAAAGGGCTTAGTTGTTCCCCGTTAGTTTGCAGATGGCAGTGTTTGGCTCCTACCTGCTGTGGTACTTAGTCAGTGGTATGGCAGTGTGGTCCATACTGCCCATTCTTAATTTCAGTGTGTGACAGTGATGAGTATGCCATCTGTGCTGTTGGTGCTGTGTTTGACCCTGTGCTCCTTTTTCTTTCTCCCCCTCACTCCTTTTGTCATCCTGTCCATGAGTGCATTAGCATCATCTGACGAAGGAGCAGGGGCAACAGTGAGTGAGGGAGCTGCAGTCCACAGGAATCAGGAGGCAGAGTCCACCGATGCCGAGGGGAATAGTGGGACAGAGGGTGAGGGGAGCACGACAGGGGGACAGGAGCTGATACAACTGACTGATTCCTCCTCCGATCGTAACTCCCTGATGGTGGCAGACACATCTGGGACCACCCCAGCTACAGGTTATTCCGCCACCCCCATTCTAGCACCACCCTCCCAGTAGTCCCCTGCAGAGTTCCCCATGCCTGCTCCCCCAGGAGGGTGAGCATCGCCTTCAACCCAGGCATCTCAAGCCCTGCGCCAATCAGCCCTCCTGCCCTCAGTGAGGAGACTATTGACCTCCTGAGATGCATCTCTGTAGGGCAGTCAACCACAGTGAATGCATCCAGGGGCTGGCATCCCAGATGCAGCAATGCAATGCCTTCCTGGAGGGCATTCATGGTGGCTTGGCGGCCCTACAGGGATCGTTTCAGGCTCTGGCATCTTCTCTGACGGAAGCCAGTGTCCCTGTTTCTTCCGTCTCCCCTCCAACTACTACTTCCCAGTCCCAGTCTCCTCACCCCAAGCCCATCCCATGCACACATTCTGACAAGAATGCACACAAAACAGACAAGACTCGCACAGACAAACACAGGCAGCCCACTTCAGTCCACAAGCACTCACACAGCGAAAAAACACAAGTGAACACACAGCATCATTCACTGCCTCCACTGTTTACCCCTCCTCCTCCCTCAGAGTCACATCCACACTCACACCTACATGCACTGCATCCATACTCCCTGAATCTGCCACCTGCACAGCCTTGCCCACAGTCACAACAACAGCAGACCCGCAGCCACGCACCCCACACACCAGATGTGTAGTCACCACCACCACCATCACCACCTCATGCAGCATACCCACCTCACTTGCAGACATCCATCCACACATCCTGTTTGACCTCTTCCACCCTGTCTGCCCCCTCCAAATACACACAAACGTTCACACTCAGATCCCCAACAGCAATCTACCTCACACACGCACACTGTCCATGCACCTGCACCCAAGTCCAGGACACCTCCTCCTTCTGCAACCAGTCCCTCTACCTTCACTCCCATCCCTCCTCCCACATCCCACCCCATTGGCCCTAAGAAGCTTTTCATTTCCCGCCTTGACCTCTTCCCTCCCCCTCCCCACATCCTGCACGTAAGAGAAAAGTCCAATCCCCCATCCCAGTACCTCCAGCACCCAGTCTGACCCTATTCCACCCCCAAAGTCTTCAGCTACCACTAAGGGGCACCAGAGTGCGACGCCGGCCCCCCGCCCCAGGGCCACTCCTCTGCCCCCAAAATGGAAGGCTAAAGTGACGCCCCCTCCCAAAAAAAAACCAAAACAAGGAGACACCTCCCAAAGCAAAACCCAAGGAGCCTCCTCCCAAACCAAGAGCCAAGGAGACCCCTCCCAAACCAAAGACCAAGGAGACCACTCCCAAAACAAAAGCCAAGAAGACCCCTCCGAAAACAAAAGCCAAGGCGACCTCTCCCATACCAGAAGCCAAGGAGCCCCCTCCCAAACCAGAAGCCAAGGAGCCCCCTCCCAATGAGAATCCATCCCGTCCACCCCATCACCCCGCCCCCTGAGGTGCCTGCCCATTTCCAACATGATGCCCCTGCACAGTGGAGTCCCGATGTTGTCAGGAGTCAAGTTAAGGCTTGGACTTTGCCCTCTAGGCATTACAGACTTTGAACTGCCCATGGGGCCTGCATTTAAATATGCACTTCTGTATTTTTGGATTTGGGCTCTTAATCCAACAGGATTACAGTGGTGGGAACAGAGGTATGTATCCTGGCTTTCTTTGCTCCTGGGTCATGTTACAGTTGATTTGCTCTGCAGCTGCTACTGTGTGTATGGTGAGTGTTGTGTGTGTGTGTGTGTGTGTGTCATTCTCCTCTCCCTCCATCCTTCCCTTGTTTGCTAGGTGGCTGTACTCACCGTTGTCGTTGGCGTTAGTGCTCCAGGACGGCCCTGGCATGGTACAGCATTGGGAAGACTTGCAGTTCAGGTTCCATGGCGGCCGCTGTTCCTCTGTGTCCCTGGAGGTGGGTGTCTCCTTTTCTAAGAAGTGTTTACGCCAGGTTTTTTGTGGCGTTAGTGAAAGAAAGTACGATCCTCCTTGGTATGTTACCCCCATTTTTCACACGTATGTCAGTATGTTTTTGCCTGTCTCACTGGAATCCTGCTGGTCAGGACCCCAGTGCTCATAATTTATGGCCTAATGTGCATGCCTGTGTAGTGCCTAACTGTGTCACTTAGGCTCTGCCAACCAGAACCACAGTGATTATGCTATCTCTGCTTTTAAATATGTCATTGTAGGACAGTGACTTATTTTACCAACTTTAATTGGCATACTGGACCCCACTTATAAGTCCCTAGTAGATGGTGCCTACATACCCAGGGCATTGGGGTTCCAGGAGATCCATATAGGCAGCAGCATTTCTTTTGCCACCCATAGGGAGCTCAGACAAACCCTTACAGAGCAGTGCCATTGCAGGCTGCATGAAATAACGCACACGTTATTTCACAGCCATTTTCACTGCACTTAGGTAACTTATAAGTCACCTATATGTCTAACCTTCACTTGCTGAAGGTTAGGTGCAAAGTTACTAAGTGTAAGGAGCCCCCACATAGTTCAGGGCCTATTCCCCAGACTTTGTGAGTTCTGGATGCCATTACACGCGTGCACTACATATAGGTCAATACCTATATAACTTCACAATGGTAACTCCGAATATGGACATGTAACATGTCTAAGATCACGGAATTGTCCCCATCTCCAAATCTGGTATTGGGGAGCCAATTCCATGCATCCCGGGGTCTCCACTATGGACCCCTAGTACTGCCAAACCAGCTCTCTGAGGCTTGCACTGCATCTACAGCTGCTGCCATCTCACAGACAGGGCTCTGCCCTCCTGGGGTCTGTGCAGCTCAGTCCCAGGAAGGTGTTACAGCCTCTTCTTTTGGGAATAGGTGATTCAGGCTGGGGAGGGGTAGCCTCCCCCAGCCTTTGGGAATGCTTTGAAGGGCACAGATGGTGCCCTCCTTGCATAAACCAGTCTACACCGGTTCAGGGACCCCTTCTCCCCTGCTCTGGTGCGAAACTGGACAAAGGAAAGGCGAGTGACCACTCCCCTGTCCATCACCACTCCAGGGGCGGTGCCCAGAGCTCCTCCAGTGTGTCCCAGACTTCAGCCATCTTGCTTTGCAAAGTGTGGGGGCACTTTAGTATGCTATGCCATAGTCATTGTACTTCTGTCTGCATGGATGTCAGCCTAAATAATGCACTGGCTTGTATTCTGTAGGACCTGTAATCACCTGTACATTGCTTCCCATGTGAAAGGTATGTTGGCCCTTTGAACTTGAATCTCACCTACACCTGAATCTCACCTACAGGACTTGTGAGAGACTGATGCTGCACACACCTGTGAGCACCTCCATGGAGACCAGCCATTTGAACATGAACTGCCCTTGCAGCTGCCTGGAACAGCAAAGAAGTTGCCATTTTATCTATAACACTGTTATGCATTGTCAGATAAATCAGCTGTGTAACACAGTCCTTGGGTTAATGTGTTAAGTTCCAACACACAGGAGAAACACAGTTGTCAGTTTCCACAGTGTTGTTCACCTTTGACCAGTCTCAGTCTGACCACTGCCTATTTACCTTGTCAAATGTTGGGATCCTGATTGACCCTGCATCCTGTTAGCCTGACAATGTTCCTTGTGGCTACATTTGTATCATAGTTGCTTTCCCAACCCTCAGATTCCTCCTGGGGTATTGTGTCAGGTGGGTCTACAATGCATACTCAAATACATTGTATAGCATAATCAGTTTAATTATCATACCATGGGGGTGAACTTGTCTCCAAATAGACGAATCATGGCCTATCCCTTTTCTGGGTTTCATGTATGCATGAGTGAAAAAAATAGTGATAGTGTACCATCTCTGTATGCATGGATTGGGTATGGTGCCTCCAGCACAACAAACAACGTCAGGTAATGTGCATGAAATGTCAACACATGTTAGGACCCTGACAGTCCACACACTGATTCACATTGCTCCCAACATCTTGATGGGTCTGTGTGGTGAATAGCTGTGAGATTAATCAGCAGAGGGACTGATGTTCCCAGATGCAGTGGGAATTTTAGAGGCCAACTGTGTGCAAATGTCGTGAGGACACCTGTGGGTATAAGAATCCTGAGACAGTACCTTTGTCAGCACACCAAGTTTGCCCTGCTGACATTCTCATAACACGTCTGCAGTGACAGACCTGGACCATCCCCATGTGTGTTCGCACTTCCTCATTGGTTTTCCTTCTATTGATCTGCGAAGGATACTTTGTAGATATAGGAAATGGCTCCACAGACTCATGGCTAGACCTGCATGTAACTGTGACAACATAGACCCCAATAATGATACAGGCTAAACATTGGGCCACACACATGAACCAGAAAACTCTGTGCATTTTACCACTGGCAATATGTGAACACGTGCTGCTTGGTCTGCTGGTCCTCCACTGCCACAGGAAAGGCATGGCTCAGTTGTATGACTCCAACTGTGGCGTAACATTACAATTGTGTATTATATTTGAGACTCTGTGTCACAAACACAGTACCCACATAGTATTTTCCCATGCCTGACTCATGGTGGGTAAGCAAACAAGTGCCTAGGAAGTAGGATCCAACATTCCAGGACATGTGATGGCTACATTTTGGAACAGTGCCATGAACAATCATCTGCTATCTATCCTGTGCATGCTTTGTCATTGGTGGTGCTTATGTTCCAAAAAACCTAGGAATTGAACACAGCAGTTGTTGCTACATGTATGACTAACACATGTCCTCTCTCATTTCCACACTGAATAGCATCTGAGGGTTGGACACATTGACTCCACATGCATATAAGCAGATTTGCAAAAATACATCTTGTGATGGTCACACAGTGGGACAACAACAATAGTAGTAGCCAAATCACACACATTGACCCATAGTCATTGAGTTACTGTATTGAGTTGTGTCGCCTTGCTATCCTCTCTTGATGCAAAACATGCCCAAACTGGGTAATACCTAATTGTATCCCACACGTTTTGCCATCTATTGCGTCAGAGAAGAGTGCAAATCCAGTACAACAACTAGAGGATCACGGTCCACAGTTGTATAATATGGCACATGTGCCCATACACTGTAATGCCCAATGTGGGTGCCATCAGCCTAACTCTGTATTGTCACAACTGTCATGTACTATTACAAATGAGAAATTACCCAAACCCAGTTTAAGACAGAAAATTTGACACATACGCATCAAAAAATGGCGCATATGTGTCGAAATATGACACATATTGCGAGGAAACCTCCATTGGCCCTGAGCGGTAATTCCCACACTGTACCCCCTGAAATTTGGTTAAGTATTAAACATATTTCAAAATTTGGATGTGGGGTTATTTCTAAGCATGTGTGTAAAAAAAAATGATTCACAGACTGTAAGCGTCATAATATTTGACGCATAACAATAAAAAGGCACCGCATTTGAGGCACAAAGTGATGTAATAAGATATCCTGTTTACAGAATTGGTACAGTGGGTGTACTTTCACTTTCACTTTGCAGTCTGTGATATTTCCTGACTGTGTGGCTGTGTTTTGACTTGTCTCTGTGCATTTTGTGATTTTGTCTCCAGTGTGGTCTTTAAATTGTCTTTTTGTGTTTCATAACTGTCTGTGGTATCCTGTCTTAGTGTTCTTTGGTCATTTGTAGTATCAACATTTTTCTTTGTTGTGTTGGGAGTCTGTTGTGGTGGTGGTAGTTTGGGTATAGTTGGGCTGTGTGCTTAGTTATTTTACATTTCCCTGTCCTACTTTCCCTCTATTCTTCTCTCTACCCCTTTATTCCCATTTTTTTAAGCATGTTGGATAGGTCTCGTCTGTGCAGGATGGGAGAGGAGGAGCTCAGTGGGTTTATTTGGCTGGTCTGCCACTTCCTACCCTTAATGATAGAGGCAGGTGGTCGTGTGATCCAAGGCTATCACACAGAGGCAAGGAGGCTCCGGTGGGCAAAGGTGTTGTACCATCTGCAGAGAATATACAACACACCGCGCAATGACCACCAGCTGAAGCACCGCTGGGCTGACCTTGTTGCCAGGGAGCAAGACCTGCTGGACCACCTGGGGATTGTGATTGGTTGCCCTGTTGGTGAGTACAAATCAGAGTAATGTGCACGTTTAAATGCTCTGTAGTGACAGTAGCTGATTTGTTCATTTGCTGCAGGTAATGTTTTTGAACATGTGGAATGCTAGTTAAACATATAGGGCATTAGTTCTACTTTGCTAGCACCGAAAATGCTACCTGTTTTGAAGCAAGAGCGGCTCAAACTTACAAAATACAATGGTATTTTGTAAGTTTGCGCCACTTTTGTGTAAAAAAGCAGCACAAGTGTGGTGCAAAATTTGTATAAATATAGGCCACAGTTGCCTGTGAGGTATACAATATTTCCTACACATTACCATCATTTGTTGATGCAACAGCTAGACTAACTTTCAAAACACAACAGGAGCCTGTAAATTAGTGCTGGCTTCACATCAATTGATGATGCCAATGTCGCTCTAACATATGTTTCATGTATGGTCTGTAAGTGTATCAGGAAACTTATTTTCTGAAATCCAGATTTTTACAATAAATAATGTGTCCCTCAATTGTTTTCGGATACATGTCTGAACTAGATTCTGACACATACATAACAAGTTATAGCTTACCTCAGGTAACATCTTAGACTTGTATTTTGAGTTTGTAATGCCACATTTAAATTAGGGATGGATGACAAAAGGTATGCACACGGGTTCATATCTCTATGGTTGGTGCAACATACCATAGTTGTGGCACATCAAATGAAGAAAATGATACAAATTGAGGGCTAACAACTGTCCTTGGCCCTCTGTACATTGTACCTGTGTGCCTTAAATTGGTCTTATTCACAATGTCTGGGTGACTGGTATTGCAGTCCTCACGGAAAGTGGCTTTGCATGTCTCTCATGGATACACATGATGAGTGGAATCCACACCATGAATTTGTATGCTAACTAATGAAGGAGTATGTTTGCCACCACATGATAATCAGGGCCACTGCATGTGTGCAAATATGTGCGTCTCATTCATTGGAGTCCCCGGGTCTGTACATTTTTGCAGTGGTATGTAGGAAGCAGTATCATCATGTCTGAGAGGCTTGACTTTCTGAGTTAATATTACACATAGTATTTGTATTTGGAAGTGTTGTACAGAGCACCGACATTGAGCACATTTCTCTCTTCCATGCCTTACCGGTGGACCTGCACCCTACACTATCGGAGAGGGCCTCGATTTGCGGACCCAGACATCTCCAGTAAGTGTTGATAATTCTGTTCTGTGTTGTGTTTGCTGATGATGTGTGATTGACTCCTGTGTGTTGGACACATGGCAAGGTGTCGCTGGTCAATGATCGGTTTTGTTCCTCGAGTGGAGTATCAGTTTTTCACCATCTTTGAGTTGTCCAATCATTAGCGTATATTTGGGATTGTAGGTCAGTCCTGTAGGCACGGCAATGTGTATAGGGATGAGTTATGTGGATAAAAGTTGAAATCAGAAAATGTAGCAGTGGACCATATTAGTGATTTAGTCAGCAAGTCAGACCCTGATTCTCCCAGAATAGGATGCTAAAGTCTTACCCACAGACTTCTGCTTCTCTATTCACTAATGAACATGTTTGACTGTATGTTTAACTTCCTAGCAGCATGTAGCTCCACATGTTGTGCTAAGAGTATGAGGCACTTGAGTACAATGGCCTAGGTGTGCATGCAGCTCATGGCCAGAGGTGTGCTTGCATCTATCTGTTTGTAGTAAGTCATGGGTTACTGGTAGAAAAAATGATGTTGACAATGGTCTGCATTTCCAAAGAGAAGTGTTGATGAAATTGTCCAAGGTTTAGGTGTATCCTAGTTGGACTTCCTCCTTACCTATGGCGTGCTGGCCAAACTCATGTACAGCTTTCCAAAGCTTCCTGAGAGTCCTTGTTGTTTGAAATTATTTTTTGCTTGTCCACCCCCTCAGGCACAGGCATAGGGTTGTGAATAGTGTACCTAGGACTGATGATCCAAGTTTAGTACACAGACATGTAAATCTGTAAATCACTTGTCCAAACCTAGGATACCCACTCATGATTAGCAACTGCATTCTATACTGGCAATTCCATTTACAATTCACAGATCTTGTGGCCCTAGATTGTCATCAAGAATATAGGAATTTGTTGGCTTGTCAGTGGTAGAGGATTTACAGCATGATTTTTACCTGGCAAATGGCTGAACAATGATACCAAAGTAATTCCAGTTGTTACCCATCTTTTAGGGTTTTGATGTGGTGTTTGATGATAGGACATGTGTAGGCTGGCTTGACATGTACTGCCTCAGGGACAATCAGTGATCTGTATGATGATATGGGCTATTTCAGGTACATTAGATGTATTGTCTGATTTACTTCTTGAGCCATTTCACACAATGAAGTACCTAATGTTTGTTTTTCTATTCGTCTGAACAGCTGCCAAAATGACACCTATCCAGATTTGAGCATTTCAGTGCAGGGCAATGCGTTACCGCCACATTTTGGATGTGGAGTCTGGGTTCCGCAACATGGCAAGGCGTTATCGCCATGAAAGAGCCTCTGGAGTGGGGAGGGCATTTGCCCAAGGGGGCCCTTCGTTGTTAACCACATCCACCACCACCAGCGCCACCACCATCAGCCAGATGGCACCAACATTAGCAGGGACCTTTACTGGACCATCATCATCCACAGCTCCAGGACCTGTCACAGCACCACCTCCACCTCCTCCTACAGACATGGCACTAACAAGGACCCATACTACCTCCACTGGCACACAGACCACCCATGCTGCAGTCATAGACCCTGCAGCTTTTAACCAGATGCAACGGAACTTGGACCATGTGTTGCGTAAAATGACAAGGCTGCAGCAGGAGGTGGCACAAGTGAATCGGAGGGTGCATGCCATCAAAAAGACCCTGCGGAGGGCCAACTTGTAGGCTTATACTCAGCCATGATTGCCTCCCCTCCCTCCTCTTTCCTGGTTCTTTAATTTAGTGGGTTTAGGGGGCTTAGTGTTAGGTTAGTATAGGCTGTTAGTTTAGTTAGTAGTAGTGGGTGGGGATTGGGGGTATCATACTTTTTACAACTGTTTTTTATTATGTGTGTGGGTGGGTGAGTGGGGGACGATGTTGGGGTTTTGGTGTTTTAAAAAACAAATAAATAAAAAAAATACAAACAAAATATATTTGTTTAGTATAAGATAGTATGGTGGTCATTACAACATTGGCGGTAAAAGCCGCTTACCGCCGTGCAGAAGACCGCCAACACACCGCTGCGGCCGTGGAATTTCTCCACAGCTATTATGACCCACATCTCGGAATCCGACAAAATTCAGACACCCACACAACTCCGCCACACCAAAGGTCAGTGATAAACTGGCGAAAACAAAACCTCCACCGTCACGCCAACAGAAATACGCCCACAGTATCACGACACACGAATCCACGCTGTGGTCTTTCAACTGCAGTATTCCATTGGTGGTACACACCGCCGCGCTAAAAATACACACACACATACAAAACACCACCACATTGGACAATTCCAAATACACACACCTGAGACACTTACACACACCACTCCCACACACCCAATACTATATAAAACGCACACCCACATCACCCACAAACCCCTACGACCACTGTTACAGAGAGAGAGACACCACCATCCACAAACTAGCATCCACAGGCACTCAACACCATCACCCACACAACTTCCATGCACAAAACACCACACTCCACTACATATCACCACACTTATCACCACACACTCCACCCCACACATCACCTACACCACCCCATGACACGGCAAAGACACCCCAGGTTCTCAGAGGAGGAGCTCAGGGTCATGGTGGAGGAAATCGTCCGGGTAGAGCCACAGCTATTTGGATCACAGGTGCAGCACACCTCAATTGCAAGGAAGATGGAGCTATGGCGAAGAATAGTCGACAGGGTGAACGACGCAGTGGGACAACACCCAAGAAATCGGGATGGCATCAGGAAGAGATGGAACGACCTATGGGGAAAGGTGCGTTCCGTGGTCTCAAGACACCACCAGGCGGTTCAGCGGACTGGCGGCGGACCCCCACCTCCTCCCCCACAACTAACAACATGGGAGGAGCAGGTCTTGGAGATTCTGCATCCTGAGGGCCTCGCAGGAGTTGGTGGAGGAATGGACTCTGGTAAGACAAATCTTAACTATTGCATCCCCCACCCTACCTGCATGCCAGCACATACCCCTACCCTCACCCCCAGCACTCCAACTCCTCACAAATGTACCAATATCACAAACCACCCATCCCAACACCAAGCCCTGCATGCGACACCAAAGCATGGACACCCATCACTAAAGCATGCCCACTGCACATACCCATACAACCCCCTAAACCATCATCACACAAGCCCCCACACAGGAATGCCAGCACTGAGGTACACGGTCACCCACCCATTGCACACCATGACACACACAGATGCAATAATCATGCTTTTCCACCCCTGCAGGACCACTACCCAACGTCACCAGACAGGAGGGTCCAGACATCTCCACCCCACCCACAGAAGAGACCCACAGTGATGACAGCAGCTCTGTCCACCTGGATCTAGATGACCAGCCCGGACCACCGTGGGCCTCGGGACAGCCGGTTCCCCTCACACAGGCACAGGCCACCACAGACCTTCCACCCTCTGGTAACACCAGCACAGCACCCACCCAGCGGGCCCATACCTCCGTCCCCAGGACACGTCAATCAGCTGTGTGTCCACCACTACAGGGAACCCAGGATAACCCACCACCCCAACAACAACAGGGACCTGGGGCAGTGGTAGTGGGTACATGGTCCAGGGGACGTAGGCCCAGGAACACAGGGGAACTGGGAGGGCTGCTGTGTGACAGTGGGCGGACAGGCCCAGGGAACCCACTCTCCACGAGGCCCTCTCCTCCATCATGGGAGCATATCACCACTCCCAGGAGACGATGGCAACGGTCCTGGCCAAGTTTCAGGAGATCCAGCGCATGCAGGAGGAACAGTATTTGGGGTTCAGGGAGGAACTCTGAACCATTAGCTCCGCCCTGGGCACCATCGTAGGGGTGCTAAAGGAAATACTCAACACCAGGGGGGACACTGTGGCACTCCAAGGGGCCCCTGGCACTAGCATGGATGATGAACTGCCCACCACACCGCTGGCGCTAGTGGACAGGAGGCACTGCCACAGGACCACCACACCAGCACCCCACCCCCTGCAGATGGAGAACCACCCCGCAAGCGGTCCTTGAGATCCAGGAACAAGACAGAGCGCGATGCCAAGACTCCCGCCAAGAAATGAGACCACCCTGATTGTCAACCCACTGTCCCACTTTGTCATCCTGTCCATATTGGAACTGCCCCAGCTACACTTCCTATTCCCATATGGGCAATGCACCTATGAGACAAATAGACTGGACTCTGCCATGGACATTCCTCCGCAATCACCCCTCACCATTTTACTACCCCCACCAATATTGAGCACTTAAATAAACACACTTAAAGCACAAAACAAACTGGAGTCTGTCTGTGATTTCAAAATAGTGTATTTGCAATTACAGTGACAACATTTCCAGGAAATAGTAATGTCAACATACTGTTGTCACACAGCTCTAGTCCCTGAGGAATCTAAGCAGATGACACACGTTGGGACCCACACCTGTGAAACCGTAAGGGAAAGTGACAACTCAGTGACCATTCACTGGGTGAGATCGACAGACAGGAGAGAGGTAGAAGTGTAAAAGTACTTGTAGTAGGCAGGAATGTATTCCCACCTGTGTCTCACTGGAAATATTGCTGGATGACTGAGTCCCTGTTGTCAATGTCTTCTTCCTCTGCTTCCTCCTCATCACTGTCCACAGGCTCCACAGCTGCCACAACACCGCCACCTGGACCATCCTCCTGCAGAAAAGGCACCTGTCGTCGCAAAGCCAAGTTATGAAGCATACAGCAGGCCACGATGATCTGGCACACCTTCTTTGGTGAGTAGAATAGGGATCCACCTGTCATATGGAGGCACCTAAACCTGGCCTTCAGGAGGCCGAAGGTATGTTTGATCACCCTCCTAGTTCGCCCATGTGCCTCATTGTAGCGTTCCTCTGCCCTGGTCCTGGGATTCCTCACTGGAGTCAGTAGCCACGACAGGTTGGGGTAACCAGAGCCACCTAATAGCCACACCCGGTGCCTCTGTAGTTGACCCATCACATAAGGGATGCTGCTATTCCGCATGATGTAGGTGTCATGCACTGAGCCAGGGAACATGGCATTCACATGTGAGATGTACTGGTCTGCCAAACACACCATCTGTACATTCATACATTCATGGAATGATAACTCTTCCGGTTCCGGTACACCTGTTCGCTCCTGTGGGGGGGACCAAAGCCACATGGGTCCCATCAATGGCACCTATGATGTTGGGGATATGTCCAAGGGAATAGAAGTCACCTTTTACTGTAGGCAAGTCCTCCACCTGAGGGAAAACGATGAAGCTCCTCATGTGTTTCAGCAGGGCAGACAACACTCTGGACAACACGTTGGAAAACATAGGCTGGGAAATCCCTGATGCCATGGCCACAGTTGTTTGAAAAGACCCACTTGCAAGGAAATTGAGCATTGATAGCACCTGCACTTGAGGGGGGATTCCTGTGGGATGGCGGATTGCTGACATCAGGTCTGGCTCCAACTGGGTACACAGTTCCTGGGTTGTGACATGGTCAAACCTGTAGGTGATGATCAAATGTCTATCGGTACACCGGAGGATTCCGCCATCTCCTCACATGTCCCAGCGGACAGTGCCTATGAAGGACAACAGCGATCACAGAGTCAAAAAACTCAGAGGTATGTACCCACAGTCTAGACAGAACACGATTCATACACAAATTCTGGCCTGTATGTGTGTTAAGACTAGGCCTAGGTATGTGTGACGCAGTTGGTAATTAGGCCATGTGGGCCCCTGAAATGGCGGCTGCCTGAACTGTAAAGCGGGACAATGGGATGTGAGGTAACAGCGCTGGCGTTGTACACCATTGCGGTAGGCGGCTGCATTGGTTAACATTGGACCCTATGGGTCCCAGGAGCCAATGACGATGTACGCCGGCGGTGATGGTACGCACCACCACGGACGTGACCGCCATTTTCTAGCTGTTGAATCACTCGATACTTGATCTTCGACAGGAGAGGACCTGCACTGCAAGTGCTGCTTTGACGTCGGTCTGGAAGAGACAATGGCTTGTGCGTCTGGGGAAAGGTCCCCTGCCTTCACTGCGGAGGAGTTGGAGAAGCTCGTCTACGGGGTCCTCCCCCAGTACACGCTACTCTACGGTCCTCCAGACCAACAGGTAAGTACACAGGGAGCATGCTGTCTGGGCTATGCATGTGTGGAGAGGGCTGGTTGTAAGAAGGAAGGGGGCAGAGTTCTACGTGCATGAAAGACGGTGGGTGCATGTGCCACATGGCAAGGGTAGGGATGTGGGCCACTCACTTTGATGGTGCAGTTGGTAATGACTTCTCTTCTTCCCCCGTACATTTCATGAAGGTCAGCGCCCACCAGAAGAAGGATATTTGGCGTGCCATCGCCAAGGACGTCCAGACCCTGGGTGTCCACCACAGACGGAGCACCCACTGCTCGAAGAGATGGGAGGACATTCGCCACTAAAGCAAGAAGACGGCGGAGGCTCAGCTGGGGATGGCCACCCAACGTGGGAGGGGTGCCCGTTGAACCATGACCCCCCTGATGTTCCGGATCCTGGCGGTGGCCTACCCTGAGTTGGATGGGCGATGGGGGCATCACAGCAGACACAAGGGGGTGAGTACACTCTCATTCTGCTGACTTTGCGTGCGTGCAGTGGAGGTGTCTGGGTGGGGGGAGAGGGCTGTGGGTTTCCCTAGGCCAGGGCGACTTCCGTAGGCTAGGCCCTTTCCTAAGGCATGGCCCTGTGGCCCCCCACCCCACCTCTGTAGAGTGCCAAGTACAGCTATTCATGCCCCTGTGTCATCTATGTGTGCAGATGTCGTCCATAGCCTTGTAGGCCATTTCCCAGGAATTGCACTGTAGAGCCCAACAGCGCGACGTAGTGCAGGGGGCTGCTCTGTCTGTCTTGTCCGCCAACGGTAGCGGTAATGCATGCACTCAACATGTCTTTCTTCTGTTTCCCCCCCTTTTTGTGGTCTCCCTGTTCTTGTGTGCATTAGCATCATCAGGCGGAGGTGCAGTGGCACCGGAGCACGAGGGAGCTGCATCCCACATGGGCATGGAGGCCCACACTACGGACTCAGAATACACCAGTGGGACGGAGGGTGAGGGGAGCACCACGGCGGTCACAGGATCTGCAACCACCGACACGGACTCGTCCTCCGATGGGAGCTCTCTTGTGGTGGCGGCAACATCTGTGCCCACCACTTCAACAGGTACAGCCGCCACCCCCCCTACCAGCACCACTCTTCCAGCAGCCCTTCAGCCTTCACCCCGTGCCTGCTCACCCAGGAGGGTGGGCACCACCTTCGCCCCAGGCACCTCAGCCCCTGCCCCTGTCACCTCTGCTGCCCTCAGTGAGGAGGCCATTGACCTCCTCATGTCACTCACTGTTGGGCAGTCTACCATTTTGAATGCCATCCAGGGTGTAGAAAGGGAGTTGCAACACACAAATGCATTCCTGGAGGACATTCATTCTGGTCAGGCTGCCCTTCATTGAACCGTTCAGACTCTGGCCTCAGCACTGATGGCAGCCATTGTCCCTGTGTCTAGCCTCCCCCCTCCAACTTCTTCCACCCAGACCCAATCCCCTGTACCTCTGCCTATCCCAAGCACACCATCAGACCAGCCTGCACACACCTCACAAGGGAAGCTCAGGCAAACATAGGCACCACACATCCCACAGGCACTCACGCAAGCATCGCACACATACAGACACACCAACATCCACTGCCTCCACTGTGTCCCCCTCGTCGTCGTCTCCCTCCCAGTCTCGTCTACACTCACACCTGCATGCACTACCTTTACAGCCACTGCGTTCCGCACCAGCACACCCAGCAGCACACCCCGCTCACGTGCAGTCTCCACCCCCACTACCATACACACATCCCCTGTGTCCTCTCCCAGTGTGTCTGTGACGCCCCCTCCCAAGAAACACAAACTCAGGCACACACCCACCCAACATACACCCACCCCACGAAAGCCTCCAGCACATGTACCTGCACCCAAAGCCACAAAGGTTACACCTCCTACAACCACCTCCTCTTCCTCCACTCCCAAACCCCCTCCAGCTACCCGTCCCAATGTCTCCAAACAAATTTTCCTGTCCACCCTTAACCTATTTCCCACCATCCCCGTCCAACTCATAGGTCCCGTATTAGCACCTCAGCCACAAAATCATCGAGACCAGTGGTGCCTGTTATCACAGGTATGTGGAGTGCACCTGCCACCAGGCCAGCCAGTGTATCATGGAGCCAGAGCACAGCCAGTCCCCCCCCTGTGAAGCACCAGAAGTTGGCCAGTGCCCGGCGGGAGACGGGGAAGACTCCAGCCACTCAAGCCGATCACAGGGGTCCCGGGGGGAGTGTCGACTCTGCTGTGACTCCTCCCAAGGTGGGGAAGGGGCAGAAGAAACCCGCAAAGTGTGGGAGGAGCAGCACAGCGGAGAAGACCGCAATCATCCCTGGCAGCCTCATCGTCGCTGCCCAGGAGGGCCCCGCCAGCCACAGCCCAGCTGCCCAGGAGGGCCCCTCCAGCCACAGCCCAGCTGCCCAGGAGGGCCCCACCAGCCACAGCCCAGCTGCCCATGAGGGCGCCGCCAGCCACAGCCCAGCTCCCCAGCAGGGCCCCGCCAGCCACAGCCCAGCTGGGCAATGAAGGACCGCCAGCCCCAGCCCAGCTGGGCAATGAAGGACCGCCAATGCAAGCACCACTGAACAGGGCAAGGACCGCCAAGGCAAGCACCACTGAACAGGTCAAGCACTGCTGAACAGGGCAAGGACCGCCAATGCAAGCACTGCTGAACAGGGCAAGGACCGCCAAGGCAAGCACCGCTGGACAGGGCAAGGACCGCCAAGGCAAGCACTGCTGAACAGGGCAAGCACCGCTGAACAGGGCAAGGACCACCAAGGCAAGCACCGCTGAACAGGGCAAGGACCGCTGAACAGGGCAAGGACCGCCAAGGCAAGCACCGCTGAACAGGGCAAGGACTGCCTAGGCAAGCACCGCTAATTCAAGCACTGCTAGTCCATGAGCAGCAGGGGCAGTGACGCAACAGGGACCGTCACGGGGTGAGTGATGCACTCTGGGCACCAGTCCCCCTCCAGAACCAGTGGAGACATGCATCCACTCTGTCTGTGCTGCACAGGATGAAGCACTCTGGGCTCCAGTCCCCCTCCAGAACCAGTGGAGACATGCATCCACTCCGTCTGTCCCTCACAGGATGAAGCACTCTGGGCACCAGTCCCCCTCTAGAACCAGTGGGGACATGCATCCATTCCGTCTGTCCTGCACAGGATGAAGCACTCTGGGCACCAGTCCCCCTCCAGACCCAGTGGAGACATGCATCCACTCCATCTGTCCTGCACAGGATGAAGCACTCTGGGCACCAGTCCCCCTCCAGAACCAGAGGAGACATGCATCCACTCTGTCTGTCCTGCAAAGGATGAAGCACTCTGGGCACCAGTCCCCCTCCAGAACCAGTGGAGACATGCATCCACTTGAGAGACTGTGGCTTTGCACTCCCCAGGATGGTACAGTGGGCAAACCACCCACTGGAGAGACTTGCGAGACTGTGGCTTTGCACTCCCCAAGATGGTACAGTGGGCAACCACCCACTGGAGAGACTTGAGAGACTGTGGCTTTGCACTCCCCAGGATGGTACAGTGGGCAAACCACCCACTGGAGAGACTTGAGAGACTGTGGCTTTGCACTCCCCAGGATGGTACAGTGGGAAAACCACCCACTGTAGAGACTTGAGAGACTGTGGCTTTGCACTCCCCAGGATACATCAATGGGCATGGAGCCCTCTTGTGGATCTGGCGTCGTGCACTCATCCGGCTGAGGTGCCCCCCCTTCCCTTCCCCCTGAGGTGCCTGTTGTATTTCAATCTGATGCCCCTGCAGTGTTCTCTCCGTCATGTTCGGGTATCTTGTGTGGGCCTCGCCCATGCATTTTGGGCCCAGTGGTCCACGGACTATGAAAAGTGCAATACCCGGACTACTATTTGTGGTGTATATTTTGTTAATAGTGTATATATGTATATATATGCTTACTCTATTTTGATATATTACAATGGTTCCACTTATTTCCTTTTGTCTTTGCATTCTTCCGGGGGAGTTGGGGGGGTTACTGTAATGTTTGGATATGCATTGGTGTGTGTGTGTTGTAGTGGGTGAGGGTGGGGGTGGAGGTGTTGCGTGTGTGTGTCCCTGCATTTTGCCTCCCCCCTCCCCTGTGTCGTAGGTGCAGTACTCACCCTGGTCTTCGCCGCCGGAGTTGGTGCTCCTGGTACAGGAGCAGGAAGACAAGTGCAGGAAGAATATGGAGTTCCGGCTCCATGGTGTCGTCGTTCCTCGTGGAGTGTGTAGAGGTGAGCGTTTTCCATTTGAAATGGCTGTTTCCATCGTGTTTTTATCCGTGGTTTATCCGCTGCGGAAAAGGTGGTGGATTGGCCTGTCATAATAGTGTGGGCAGTACATTGTCTCCCGCCTGTCTGTTGGCGGTGACCGCCGCGCTGTTTCTTTGTACAGCCGTGGCGGTCTGAGTGTTAAAGTGGCTGTCTTTGTTGGCGGTTTCCGCCACGGTCGTAATTGCAAAATTTTTACCGCCGGCCTGTTGGCGGTCTTACCGCCACTTTAGCACCGTCCGCCAGGGTTGTAATGACCCCATATTTGTTTAGGTTAGTATATGTTGTCCTCAATGTGTCCCGTCTTATAAGTGGGGTGAGGGGTTGATGTTTAGATTGTTTTGTTAAATGTGATAAGTAAGTTTAGCTTAGGTTAGTTAGGGACAGTTGTGGGAAATGTGTAGTTAGAGTAGTTTAGGTTAGGTAAGGTGTTTCCCCTGGTTTTAGCTTCTCTTTTTACTGTTTAATAAATATCTAGGTTACTCTTTACAGTATGTGTCAAGCGCTTGTAGATCAGGGCCTTGGCATGATTGAACAGTGTCTTTTTTGTCTTAGCTTGTGTGTTCCATGCTGCAACCATATCCCAACTGAGCTGTTACATTAGCAGCTACACCAAAGCTACTTAGCTAAGATTCGGCCATCCATTGCACCCACCACTCACGGTTACTATGGATCTAAAAGTGTGGTTATTTTGTGGTGTACATTTTCAATGTCACATACTTTGCTAATAGATTTGGTATTGAGGACACTGTTATGTCTGCCTGCAGCCTGATGTCCAAGCGAATCCTTGTAAGATGAGTGGTAGTATGCTCCCATGTAGTATGGTATACATTACTCACATCTATCATTTGTTACAATGTTAAGCCCGGTGACTTATTTCTATGGAAACTGATATACATCCATTCATGCTGTATGGTGTGTGTTAGCTAAAAACTGGGGCAAATGTCCCATACGTAAGTTTTGACTTTCAGAAATAATTGAAGGCACTATTTTCTGGCTTAGACACCCCTTGAGGAAGCGTTATTCTGTCCAACACAGCATTATGGTGTATAGTTTATATTTTCCCATGAAATGACCCTTAGGGATATCAGATGATGGTACAATCCAGACTTCTGTGCATAGTTATCAGCCAAGATTCGTTCAGGTCAGGTGTATTGACAATCAATAATCATTGACCTGAGGTAAACATCACTGATGGCCACCACAGTTGATGTGTCAGATTACACAGAGACAAAGTGGTTGTGTAAGTGCTATTTATTGAAGGTGCCATAGTGCTATATGTACATTGTCCATGATTGTGAGTCCATTAGTGTGACATCATTCATTTTGATCCTACACAAGTGCAAAAGGACATGTCATTGGACATGGTGGGGTGAAGAGTCAGACAGTGCAGAGGGACAGGATTTGCCAATCAGGTAGTGAGAGACAATCGCACGGCAGGATGACAAGATATACAGTGGTTTGCAGAACAGCGCTTGAGTACAGTTGTTGCAAGACTGGCATGTTATGAAGCACAGGACCTTGGTCATAGGTGGCCATGTGGCAGGGACTAGTGCTTCCGGGTACTTTTACGTGTGAAGGTGATCTGTTCCATGTCTTCATCTTCTGATGTGTGTGTTGGATCCTCTGCCCTTGGTGGTGGTGGTTGTGAATGGGCAACACACACCTCAGTGTTTGAAGACGTGGAGTCAGACATCCCGGTAGCTGCTACCTGTGGGGGTCTTAAGGGCAGTACTGCTGCAAGGAGGATCTGCTGGTTCTTAAGAATAGCAGCCACATCACGATGGTAGGCAGCCAGGTCGGCCCTGAGGGGGTCTTGATTGTATTCGTGGATGCAGTGGAAGGTTTGGGGTGCGAGGTGTTGTGACAACTCCCTTACTGCAGTGGTAAATTCCTTTACAGATTGTTGTAGTCCTTGCAGGATGGATGTTAGCGCTTGCATGGCTGCTGCCTGATCTGCAGATGACATCATGCACGAATGCATCCCCTCAAGGCTGGCTACCATATTTTGCATCCCCACCGCACCTTCTTTGCCAGCTCATGCTGTACTCTGACTACAGTTCTCTCAAAGCTGGTGCCTGTGTTGTCTGAGTCCTCAGCTGTATTGGAGCTGGCAGGTTTTGCAATTGGGGGTGGTGGGTGGGTCCTCTGTGATGGCTGCCAGTTCTGTTCTCCTCCTTGTGACTGAAGGTGGGGTCTGGAGGGTTCCAAGGACATCTTGGAGGGGCTGCTGGCTGATGTTTTTTCAGCTCGTCATCCATGTCATCAGGGTAGTCCTGGACAGGCATATCCGCAGGAGAGCCATCATCCTCTGCAATGAGATATGGTACAATTAGTGTGTCTGTGTTGTGGGATTTGTAATGTGACATGCCTGCCTTCCGATTATTTTCACATTGTGATCTTGGTTCCTGTTCATTGCTCCTGTCTTTCATATTAGCATTCTCCCCGGCCTATACCCCACCTGCATTTCACATGTATTGTGGTCGGTTTGTGGACTTGCCAGCATCACATCCTCTAGGTGTTGGTTCAGGCCAAATTGTGAATTGCCACCTTCTTGTGCTACTCAACCCTCCGTCTACTTCCATTCTCATGGTGAGGCCTTTCACTGGCTATGGGTGTTCTGATGGCACTACCACCACACTTAACAATCTGGAACTGACCCAGTCTCTGATCTTTCACATCCACCTATATGTTGTTGAGATCTAGCATATACTATGTATAGCATTGTTATGGCACAATATGGATGGCAGCATTGGTAATGTGTACTGCTGATGTTGGGGAAAGTGTGGTACATTGGATTGCACTGATTGTCCTAGCAGTGTTCCATTTCCTCCTCTGACTGTGCAGGTGTATTTCTGTAACCAGTTACATGTGTCCTCCCCCTCAATGCTGTTGTCTGAGCAGTATGACATTTGGGATGTTGCATGGTGTCATTGGAGCTATTGTGACCCAGGCATAGGGTGGACCCTGACATATGCAGCATGGGTATGACATTAGTGCTGTATACCTCATAAAGTTTATGACAATGGCTGATGTTTGTAGCAACTATGGACAATCACATTTGACAAGATTGGGACATTTGTATTGATTTCAGGGGATTGATAACGTTGTCATCCTGAACCCTCTAATTTGGGTGTGTTTGATCCACGGGGACGTTACTGCCATTAGCTACTTGACCTGCACACACAGCAGAGGTGGTAGTGGCAACTGTTGTCAATGTTACATTCCACTTACAGATATGGCCAGAGTTTGTTAATTGGGCCCTAGTTAATGTAGGGAGAATACTGGCTGCCAGTTTAACATTGTACCCTGACCTCCTGGCCTTGCTTTACCTTTGCAACATCCTTGCCATGGCAGCATACCCCCATGCAAAGGTTGTTGGTGTAGTGTAGTATTGTGCCCCAGGTTTCCTCTGTACAGCCCATGCCCCCGTACCGTGCCTCTTTACCTATGCCACTCCCTGAATATCATGACTTACATGCATTGTGTAGTAGGTATGTCCAACCCCCCTGCTTACAGTTAACATTTGTGCATTTCAATTCCCCATGCGACTTACCCTGCATGTGTGTTGTCTCCTGGTAGTCTGCGCTGTCCTGTCCTTGAATCCCTGTGATGATCTCCTCAGGGTTGACGGCTGCGACCATCTCCTCCATGTGGTCCAGGGCCTCCTGGTGTGCTGGACTCCCACATCCAGTCTGCAGTGCTGTCTTCCTGTACCTGGCCATCTTTTCCTTGGTCCTGCGCATGCAGTCATGCCAGCGTTTCTTGCACTCGATGACTGTTCTCTGTACTCCTGCCACACTGTTAATCTTGTCAAGAATTTGTTGCCATATAGCCTCTCTCCTACTGATTGGCAACTTTGAGGTGACAAACAGTTGGTGCTGGTGCTCTGTCACCTCTTTTACCAGGATTTCCTGCTCCTCTGCACTGAAGCAACACTTTCTTTTCTTCTTGTCCCTTTCCTGGGCCTTGTGTGGGTCCTCCTTGCTGGTTCCTGGTCTGTTGTCATCTTCCTGGGGTCTGTAATATTTGTGATGCAAAACTGCGTCGGCGCAGTTTTGCTTCAAAAAGTATTAATATGGGCCTAAGTGTCCAAAAGGAAGGCATTACTCAGCCTCAAACAAAATAGTTCCCTGATTATCAAACCAGCAGTTGAGAGAGGGCCAAAAATAAGCATTACCTGAAACTCAACACTGACCCCACCAAGGAACTCCAATGAATGATTTCTGATATTATTATTAGAGATAAAACAGAAGGTTTCTACCCAGAATGAATGTTTATTTCTTCATACCAAGATTCCCCGTATGCCAGTAATGAATACTTTACCAAAGATACATAAGGCACAATTTCTGGTTGCCTATTTTTGCCTTTGGCCCTCATTATGACCTTGGCGGTCAGGTGACCGCCATGCTGGCAATGGTGGAAGTACCACCAACAGGCCGGTGGTAATGACCGCCAAATAATTACCATGGTGGTCATCCCTCTAAGAGACAGCCAATGTACCACACAAACCGCCAGTATTGTTCGAACACTGAACACAGCAGTAGCAATCTCCAGGCAGGCGGAAGACAAAGATCCACCCACCATATTATAACATAGCACACTGCCAGGATTTCTGGGGCAGTACCAACTCTAGGAGGCTGGCCTGGTTTGTAGTGGGTACCTTAGGTACTTACGCCTTATACCAGGTCCAGTTATCCCTTATTAGTGAAGCAGTAGTGTTCTAGCAGCTTAGGCTGATAGAGGTAGCTATAGCAGAGCAGCTTAGGCTGTACTAGGAGACATGCAAAGCTCTGCAATACCAGTTATAGTTACAAAGTACTTATACACAAGTAAAGACAATATTCAGTGTTACCAAAAATAAAGGTATTTATTTGGGTGACACATTACCAAAAATATCTTAGAGACAATACTCCTTCTGGAGGTAAGTATTATATACAATATATACACTAGAAACTAAAATTAGACAAGTGAATAGTCATAGAACAATGCAAACCCTAGGAAATCCTATAGAATGCAATAGGAGAAAATAGGTCTGGAACAACACAAACCATATACTAAGAAAGTGGAGTGTGAATCAGAAATTCCCCCCTAGACAAGGGCAGTGTGTGCAGAATCGCTGGGAGAGTAAGAATACAGTAAAGGTAAGTAAATCACCCCACCCTAGAGCCCAGAAAAGCAGGAGTAAAGTACTGCAAGTTTTCTTAGGACACACTACACCTTGTTTTGGGGATTTTGCAGCAGCCAACCATGTCTGCAAAGAACAACTGCTGGATTATTTGACCTGAAGACCTGCAAAGGAAGGGGACCAAGTCCAGAATTCGAAAGAAGTTCCAGAAAGGACAGGAGCCCCTGCCAACCCAGAAGAGGGTGCACCCTAGGAGGATGCCAGCAGGTTCCTGCATGATGCAAAAGATGGCCCACGGTGTGAAGATTGTTGCAGATGAGATGGGAGTCGCAAACATGCCTTGGCTACGAAAAAAAGTGCACTTTGTGTCAAAATGGCACTGGATGGACCCAGTTTTGCGTCAAAAATATTATCGCCAGCTAATGCCATTTCTTTGCGCTGTGCGTGCGTCAAATTTATACTGTCCCCAACTAACCTAAGCTAAACGTACTTATCACATTTAACTAAACGTTCTAAACATCAACCCCCTACCCTCCTTATGAGACGTGACATATGCAGATACTAACCTAAACACATACTATCCTATACTAAACAAATATATATTTTTTTGTAATTTTTAAATTGTGCATTTTTTGTGTGTTTTTTATAAACACACAAGAACCCCAACATTGCAGTCCACACACCCACCCACACACTCAAAAAGAAACAGTAGAAATAATCAGGACCCCCCCACCCACTAATACTAACTAAACTAACAGCCTATACTAACCTAACACTAAGCCCCCTAAACCCACAAAGTATAAGAATAAGGAAAGAGGAGGGATGGGAGGGAATCATGTCTGTCAACATGTCTATAGGTTGGCCCTCCGGAGGGTCCGCTTGATTGACCGCACCCGCCGGTTTACATGTTGCACCTCCTGCCGCAGGTGACTCATTTTTTGCAGGACACGGTTCAATTTATGCTGCATCTCAACAAAAGCAGCAGGGTCAATAGCGCCAGCTGGAGTGGTCTGGGTGCCAGCTGAGGAAGTGTGGGGACGTGTAGTGTCCATGGCTGTGGCCTGCCCTGCAGGTGGTGCTGTGCTAGGGCCTGGACCACTAGCTGAGGTGATTGAGGCAACACTGCCATCTGTTGGTGGTGCCACCTGGGTGGTAATGGTGGTGGTGCTGGTGGTGAGCACAGAAGGGCGGCCCTGTGGGAATGCCCTCCAGGCTCCGGAGGCCGGTTCGAGCCGGTATATGTGGGCCATTCTTTGGTATTCAGACTCTACCTGAAGTATGTGCTAATACCTCATAGCCCGCATTTGAAATTCCCGCACCTGGATGGGTGTCATATTTGCAGCTGTGAAGACAAATCGAAAAACTAACATTAGGAACTGCATTGTGTGAAATCGCACAAGAAGTAAATCAGACAATACATCTACTGTACTTGTAACAGCTCATATCATCAAACAGATCATTGATTGTTCCTGAGGAAGCACATGGCAGGCCAGCCTACAAAGATTCAATCACACATAGCACAAACCATACAAGATGAGTAACAACTGGCATGTTTTGGCATCATAGTTCTGCCAGTTGTCAGCTAACAATCATGCAACACATCCTCCACCAATGCCAGGGCTACAAATGTCATTGTACGGGATGAAATCTAGCGCCACATGAACTGCAAGTTGTAAATGGACTTGCTAGTATAGTACTCATGTGGGAAAAATGGGTGTGTATACTAGGTTCAGACAAAAGATCCACTGATTTTCATGTCTGTGTACCAAACTTGAATCATCAGTGCTAGGTACACTATTCACAAACCCATGCCTGTGTTTGAGGGTGGGGGGGTGGACTAACAACTAACAATTGCAAACATGGACACCCAGGAAGCTTAGGAAAGCTGGACATGTGTTTGGTTCTACACACACACCACAGGTAAGGTGTATCTACAAATTGGAGGCAGTAAACCCTTGACCAATCCCAGCGCCACACATGTCTGGAAATGCAGACCTTTGTCCACATCATATACTTCCAGTAAGCCATGACGTACAACAAACACAGAGATGCAAGAACACCCCTGGCCATGAGTTGCATGCACACCTAGGCCATTGCACTCAAGTGCTACATGCTCGTAGCACTACATGTGGTGCTACATGCTGCTAGGAAGTTCAACCTACAGTTTAATGAGTACATTAGTGAATTGGAAAGCAGACATCTGTGGGTAAGCATTTAGCAGCCACATTCTGGGAGAATGTGGGTCTTCCAGTCTGACAGGTTAGGACCACTGCAACTGTTGCTGATACAAGTGTTCTCCACACAACTCATCCCCATTCACATTGCGGGGCCTACAGGACTGACCTAGAATCCCTAAATAAGACAATAGGATAAGGATTGGGCAACTCAAAGATGGTGATAAAATGAAAACCCACTCATGGAACAAAACAAATGATTGGGCAGCGCATCACACCTTGCTAAGTGTTAAACACACAGGAGTCCATCACACATCACCAGCAAACACAACACATAACAGACCTATCAAAAGTTACTGGAGTTGTCTGGGTCCTCAAATGTAGCCACCTTGCCAACAGTGTAGGGTGCGGGTCCACCTGTAAGGCATGGAAGGGAGAAATGTGCTCAAATTCTGTGCACTGTCCAACAATTCCAAAGACAAATACAATATGTAAGATTACATAAGTAAGTAAAGCCACTCAGGCATGATGCTACTGCATCCGATATAGCATGGCTAACATGTACATACCATGGGTCTCCAGTGAGTTTTACACACATATCTGCACACATGCAGTGGCCCTAACTATCATGTGGTGGCAACCATGCTCCTTCATTAGTGAGCAGACATAATAATGGAGTGTATTCGTCTTATCATGTGTATCCAAGGGAGACATCCAAAGCCACTTTCCTTGAGGAGTGCATTACCAGTCAACCAGCCATTGTGCCCATGACAAATTCATGACACACAGGTACAATGTACAGAGGGGCACGGACAGTTGTAAGCCCTCATGTTGTTACAGTTTCTTCATTTGATGTGGTCCAGCTATGATGAGTTGCACCAACCATAGAGATATGAACCCATGTGCATACCTTTGCCCAGCCATCCGTAAACGAAAGGTGGAACAACAAACACCAAATACCAGTCTAAGATGTTAGCTGAGGGCAGCTTGAACTTGTCCCCTATGTCTCCAAATCCAGATCTGACATGTATCCGAAATGACTTAGAGCCACAATAGTCCCTAAGATTTATAGAATTACCGTGATCGCTTTCCTTACACACTCACCAGACACACATGAGACATATGTTTGGGCCACATTGCTATCATCAATTGATGTGAAGCCTGCACTCATTTTCAGCCTCATGTAGTTTTTCGAAAGTCAGTCTAGCTGTTAAGTCAACAAATGTTGGTAATGATTTGGAAAATCTATACCTCACAGGCAAATGTGACTTATATCTATACATAATTGGCTCCTGATTTGTGTTTCTGTTTGACACAAAGGCGGCACCAACTTACATTAAGCAAAAGTATTCAGTAAGTTTGCAGAGCACTTGCTTCCTAACAGCTAGCAAATGTGGTCCTTAACATAGCACACAAATGGCCCTGTATTTTTCCAAAGCATTCCACACACTCAACAACATTGCCTGCAGATATTGTACAAATCATCTGATGTCACTACAGAGCATTTAATTGTGCACATGTACATGATTTATACTCACCAACAGGGCCACCAATCACAATGCCCAGGTGGTCCAGCAGATCTTGCTCCCTGGAGATGAGGTCAGCCCAGCGGTGCTTCAGCTGGTGGTCATTCCTTGGTGTCCGATAGATGCGTTGCAGGTGATGCAATACCTTTCCCCACCGGAGCCTCCGTGCCTCAGTGTGATACCCCTGTATCACCCGCCCACCTGCCTCAATCATAAGGGGGAGGAAATGGCACACCAGACATAATCAATCAATCAATCAATCACATTTATAAAGCGCGCTACTCACCCATAAGGGTCTCAAGGCGCTGGGGGGGAGGGGGTCAGTGCTCGAAGAGCCAGGTCTTGAGCTGCCTTCTGAAGGGGAGGTGTTCGGGAATGGCGCGAAGGTGACTGGGCAGGGAGTTCCAGGTCTTCGCTGCCAGAAAAGAGAAGGATTTTCCTCCGGCGGTGGTTTTGCGGATGCGGGGAACGGCTGCCAAGGCCTGACCGGTGGAGCGCAGAGTGCGCGGAGGGGTGTAGAAGGAGACGCGGGAGTTGATGAGTTTGGGTCCGAGGTTGTAGAGGGCTTTGTGTGCGTGGGTGAGGAGTCTGAAGGTGATCCTCTTGTTGACCGGGAGCCAATGGAGTTTTCTCAGGTGTCCGGAGATGTGGTGGTGGCGAGGTATGTCCAGGATGAGTCGTGCTGCGGCGTTCTGGATCCGTTGAAGTTTCCTCTGCAGCTTGGTGGTGATGCCGGCGTACAGAGTGTTCCGGTAGTCCAGGCGGCTGGTGACGAGGGCGTGGGTGACGGTCTTCCTGGTGTCGATGGGGATCCAGCGGAAGATCTTGCGGAGCATGCGGAGGGTGTTGAAGCACGCTGAGGTCACCGAGTTGACCTGTCTGGTCATCGAGAGGGAGGAGTCCAGGATGAAGCCGAGGTTGCGTGCGTGGTTGGTCGGTTGGGGAGTGCTGCCTAGGGCGGGGGGCCACCAGGAGTCGTCCCATGCGGAGGGGGTAGGGCCGAGGATGAGGACCTCCGTTTTATCTGTGTTCAGTTTCAGTCGGCTGTCTGTCATCCAGGTCGCTACGTCCTTCATGCCGTCGTGCAGTCTGGTCCTTGCTGATGTGGGGTTGTTGGTGAGGGATAAGATGAGCTGGGTGTCGTCGGCGTAGGATATGATGTTGAGTCCGTGTTTGAGTGCGATGTTTGCCAGGGGGGTCATGTAGACGTTGAATAGGGTGGGGCTGAGGGAGGATCCTTGGGGTACGCCGCAGATGATCTCCGTGGCTGCGGATCTGAAGGGGGGGAGGCGGACTCTCTGGGTCCTTCCGGAGAGGAAGGAGATGACCCATTACAGGGCCTTGCCTCTGATGCCGGCGCTGCAAAGACGGTCTATCAGGGTGCGGTGGCAGACCGTGTCGAAGGCTGCAGAGAGATCCAGGAGAATGAGGGCCACGGTTTCACCCTTGTCGGTCAGGGCTCGGATGTCGTCCGTGGCTGCGATGAGGGCGGTTTCGGTGCTGTGGTTGGCCCTGAATCCGATCTCAGTGGAGTCGAGGGAGTCGGAGGTTTCCAGGGCGGCGGCCATATGAAACCCCTAAGCTCCTCCTCACCCATCTTGTCAAGACGAGGCCTACCCAACATCTTAGCAGAAAAAAGGGAAATAGGGGATAAAGGGGAACAAAGGAGAATTGGGGGAAAGTAGAATATGAAAAACTTAAACTAAACAACTAAAACAGCTCAACTATACTCAAACTATCACTACCCACAACAGACTCCCAAATACAACAAAGACAATACAATACAAGACAATTGTACACAATAAACTTTCAGACAGGATACAACAACAACATTTTATTCACAAAATGACAAGTAATGGACCACACAGGAGACAAAAGCACAATTGAACCATACAAAACTCTCAACACAGCCACACAGTCTAGAAGAATCACAGACTGCAAAGTGAAAGTGAAAGTCATCCCACTGTACAAAATCTGTAAACAGGATATTCTATTACATCACTTCCTGCCTAAAATGGCAGCCGTTTTTATCGTTATGTGTCAAAAAATGTTGACGCATACAGTCTAGGAGTCATTTTTTTCGACGCACAGGAGTAGAAATGAGCCCGCATCCATATAGTTGGAAATAGTTGGTCTAACACTTAACCAATTTTCTGAGGTACAGTGTGGAAGAGTCAATGGTGTTTTCAGGGCATTATGCATCGGTTTTCGGGCATAAGCGTCATTTTTTTACGCTTGTGCGTAATTTTTTTACTTGTATGCATCAAAATTTCAGGGCATTAACTGGGTTTGGGTCATTTGACCATTTTAATGTTATGTAACATTTGTGACACAACTGAGATAGTCTGATTGCACCCACTTTGGTCTTGACGGTGTATGGGCACATGTGAGACATCATACTGCTGCGGAACTTGATTCGCTACTTCGTTAACAGGATTTTCACTCTTCGTTGACGCTCTAGATAGCCATATGTGTGGCCTACATATGTGTATTGCACAAATTGGGCATGTTTGGCGTCAGGAGAGGATAGCAATGTGACGCACATAAGTACAAAACCTCAATGCCTATGGCTCAATGTGTGTGCATTGGCTACTAATGTAGTTGTTGACCTAGTGTGTGTGCATCACAAGATGCATTACTGCAAATATGCTTGTATGAATGTGAAGTCAATGTGTCCAAACCTTAGATGCAAGTCAGTGTGGAAATGAAAGAGGACCTGTGTTAGTCATACATGTAGCAACATGTGTTGTGTGCACTTCCAAAATTTTGGGTAACGTAGACACCACAAATGGCAAAGCATTATTTTATTTAGTCGTATTAGTTCAAGTTTGACATATTGACTTGGGTTGTTATATTTTCGGTGGCACATGGAAGCATGTAGAATGAGCTCACTATGGGTGTATTTAAATACTAACAACCAACTAACAGTAGGTTTGGATTGTAACTGGATGTTGGTGTATGGAGTGGGGTTTCTTAATTTTAAATATTTATCAATTGATGGTGATTAATGAGTATCTAATTAATTGCATATGATGTTTCAGCCCTGATGAAGTCATTAGACTAAACACGTGTTGGCTGTGAGGTCTTGATGGAACTGATGGACTCATTATTAAAGACTAGGGCGGTCATTACAACATTGGCGGTAAAAGCTGCTTACCGCCGTGCAGAAGACCGCCAACACACTGCCGCGGCCGCGGATTTCCGCCACAGCTATTATGACCCACATTTCGGAATCTGCCTAAATTCAGCCACCCACACAAGTCCGCCACACCAAAGGTCAGTGATAAACTGGCGAAAACAAAACCTCCACCGTCACGCCAACAGGAATACGCCCACACTATCACGACACACAAATCCACGTGTCAAAATACACACACACATACAAAACACTACCACATTGGACAATTTGAAATACACATACCTGATACACATACACACACCACTCCCACACACCCAATACAATATAAAACACACACCCACATCACCCACAAACCCCCACGACCAAAAATTGCGAAAGAAGGCCAGAGAGAGACAGCACCAGCAAGAACAACAGCATCCACAGGCACACAACACCATCACCCACAGAACTTCCACACACCTCACACAACACACCACTACATATCAGCACACTTATCACCACACACTCCACCCCACACATCACCTACACCACCCCATGGCACGGCAAAGACACCCCAGGTTCTTGGACGAGGAGCTCAGGGTCATGGTGGAGGAAATCGTCCGGGTAGAGCCATAGCTATTCGGAGCACTGGTGCAGCACACCTCAATTGCAAGGAAGATGGAGCTATGGCGGAGAATAGGGGACAGGGTCAACACAGTGGGACAGCACCCAAGAAATCGGGAGGACATCAGGAAGAGGTGGAATGACCTACGGGGGAAGGTGCATTCTATGGTCTCAAGACACCACCAGGCGGTTCAGCGGACTGGCGGCGGACCCCCACCTCCTCACCCACAACTAACAACATGGGAGGAGCAGGTCTTGACGATTCTGCACCCTGAGGGCCTCTCAGGAGTAGGTGGAGGAATGGACTCTGGTAAGACAAATCTTAATTATTACATAACCCACCCTACCTGCATTCTATCACATACCCCCACCCTCACCCCCAGCACCCCAACGTCTTACATATGTACCAACATCACAAACCACCCATCCCAACACCAAACCCTGCATGCAACAACAAAGCATGGACACCCATCACTAAATCATGGCCACTGCACATACCCATACAACCCCCTAATCCATCATCACACAAGGTCCCACACAGGAATGCAGGCTCTGGGGTACACGGTCACCCACCCATTGCACACCGTGACACACACAGATGTAATAGCCATCCTTTTCCACCCCTGCAAGACCCCCCCACCGGACAGGAGGGTCCACACATGTCCACACCACCAACAGAAGAGGCCCACAGTGATGACAGCAGCTCTGTCCAACTGGATCTAGGTAACCAGCCCGGCCCATCGGGGACCTCGGGACAGCCGGTTCCCCTCACCCAGTCACAGGCCACCACAGACCTTCCCTCCTCTGGAAACACCAGCACAGCACCCACCCAGCGGGCCCATACCTCCGTCCCCAGAACACATCAATCAGCAGTGTGTCCACCACTACAGGGAACCCAGGATAACCCACCACCCCAACAACAACAGGGACCTGGGGGCAGTGGTAGTGGGCACACGGTCGAGGGGACGGAGGCCCAGGAACACAGGGGAACTGGGAGGGCTGCTGTGCAACAGGGGGCGGACAGGCCAAGGGAACCCACTCTCCACGCGGCCCTCTCCTCCATCATGGGAGCCTACCACCACTCCCAGGAGACAATGGCAATGGTACTGGCCAAGTTTCAGGAGACCCAGAGCCTGCAGGAGTAACAGTATATGGGTTTTAGGGAGGAACTCAGAACCATCAGCTCCACCCTGGGCACCATCGTAGGGGTGCTGAAGGAAGTACTCAACACCAGGAGGGACACTGTGGCAAGGCAAGGGGCCGCTGACACTAGCATGGACGATGAACTGCCCACCAACTCCGCCGGCGCTAGTGGACAGGAGGCCCCGCCACGGGACCACCACACCAGCACCCCACCCCCTGCAGAGGGAGAACCACTCCGCAAACGGTCCCTGAGATCCAGGACAAAGACAGAGAACGATGCCAAGACCCCCGCCAAGAAATGAGACCACCCTGATTGTCATCCTACTGTCTCACTTTGTCACCCTGTTCATACTTAAACTGCCCCAGCTCCACTTCCTATGGCCCATTTGGGCAATGCACCTGTGAGACTAATAGACTGGACTCTGCCATGGACATTCCTCCGCCATCACCCTTCACCATTTCACTACCCCCTCCAATATTGAGCGCTTAAATAAACACAAATTTCGAAATAGTGTATTAGCAATTACAGTGACAAAATGCTCTTTCAATTGTAATGCCAACATACCTATGTCACACAGCTCTAGTCCATGAGGAACCTAAGCAGATGTCACACAGTGGGACCCACATCTGTGAAATCGTAAGGGAAAGTGACAACTCAGTGACCATACACTTGGTGAAAACGACAGACAGTAGAGAGGTAGTAGTGTTATAGTACATGTAGTAGGCAGGTCTGTACTCTTACCTGTGTCTCACTGTAAATATTGCTGGATCACTGAGTTCCTGTTGTTCATGTATTCTTCCTCTGCTTCCTCGTCTTCACTGTCCACAGGCTCCACAGCTGCAACAACACCACCATCTGGACCATCCTCCTGCAGAAAAGGCACCTGTCGTCGCAATGCCAAGTTATGAAGCATACAGCAGGCCATGATGATCTGGCACACCTTCTTTGGTGAGTAGAATAGGGATCCACATGTCATATGGAGGCACCGGAACCTGGCCTTCAGGAGGCCGAAGGTCCACTCGATCACCCTCCTAGTTCGCCCATGGGCCTCATTGTAGCGTTCCTCTGCCCTTGTCCTGGGATTCCTCAATGGGGTCAGTAGCCATAACAGGTTGGGGTAACCTGAGTCACCTGCAAATGGTGAGGGACAGCTGTTAGACACGCACTAACCTGGAGGGATCCCCAGACCCAGACAGCCATTCCCACTGACTTGCCTCCAGATGCTCACCTAATAGTCACACACGGTGCCTCTGGAATTGACCCATCACATAAGGGATGCTGCTATTCCGCAGGATGTAGTCGTCATGCACTGAGCCAGGGAACTTAGCATTCACATGGGAGATGTACTGGTCTGCAAAACATACCATCTGTACATTAATAGAATGATAACTCTTCCGGTTTCTGTGCACCTGTTCACTCCTGTGGGGGGGGACCAAAGCCACATGGGTCCCATCAATGGCACCTATGATGTTGGGGATATGTCCCAGGGCATAGAAATCCCCTTTCACTGTAGGCAAATCCTCCACCTGAGGGAAAACGATGTAGCTCTGCATGTGTTTCAGAAGGGCAGACGACACTCTGGACAATACTTTGGAAAACATAGGCTGGGACATCCCTGATGCTATGGCCACTGTTGTTTGAAAAGACCCACTTGCAAGGAAATGGAGCACTGACACACCTGCACTTGAGGGGGGATTCCTGTGGGATGGTGGATAGCTGACATCAGTTCTGGCTCCAACTGGGTACACAGTTCCTGGATTGTGGCACGGTCAAGCCTGCATGTGATAATCACATGTCGCTCCTCCATTGTCGACAGGTCTACCAACGGTCGGTACACCGGAGGATGCCGCCATCTCCTCACATGTCCCAGTGGACGTTGCCTATGAAGGACAACAGCGAGCGCAGAGTCAAACAACTCAGAGGTACGTACCCACAGTTTACCCAGAACACCAATCATACACAAAAGGTGGCCTGTATGTGTGTTGAGTCTAGGCCTAGGTATGTGTGATGCAGTTGGAAATGAAGCCATGTGGGCCCCTGAAATGCCAGCTGCCTGACCTCTAAAGTGGGACAATGGGATGTGAGGTAACTGCGCTGGCATTGTGCACCATCGCTGTAGGCGGTCAAAGACTGCAGCGCAATGCTGCATTGGTTAACATTGGACCCTATGGGTCCCAGGAGCCAATGACGATGTACGCCGGCGGTGACGGTACGCACCACCGCAGACGTGACTGCAATTTTCTATCTGTTCAATCACTTGATACCTGATCTTTGACAGGAGAGGACCGACACTGCAAGTGCTGCTGTGACCTCAGTCTGGAAGAGACAATGGCTCGAGTGTCTGCGGAAAGGGCCCCTGCCTTCACATCGGAGGAGTTGGAGAAGCTCGTGGATGGGGTCCTCCCCCAGTACACGCTACTCTACGGTCCTCCAGACAAACAGGTAAGTACACAGGGAGCATGTTGTATGGGCTATGCCTGTGTGGAGAGGGCTGAATGTAAGAAGGAAGGGGGGAGAGTGCGGCGTGCATGAAAGACGGTGAATGCATGTGCCACATGGCAAGGTTAGGGATGGGGCCAATCACTTTGATGGTGCAGTTGGTAATAACTTCTCTTTTTCCCCTGTACATTTCATGTAGGTCAGCGTCCACCAGAAAAAATATATTTGGTGTGCCATCGCCAAGGTCATCCGGACCCTGGGTGTCTACCACAGACGGAGCCCCCACTGCCGTAAAAGATGGGAGGACATTCGCCGCTGGAGCAAGAAGACGGCGGAAGCTCAGCTGGGGATGGACTCCCAACGTGGGAGGGGTGCCCGTCCCACCATGCCCCCCCTGATGTTCAGGATCCTGGCGGTGGCCGCCACCCTCCTACCAGCACCGCCCTCCCAGCAGCCCGTGAGCCTTTGCCCCGTGCCCGCTCACCCAGGAGGGTGGGCATCACCTTCGCCCCAGGCACCTCAGGCCCTGCCCCAGTCACCCCTGCTGCCCTCAGTGAGGAAGCCATTGACCTCCTAGGTCCCTCACTGTTGGGCAGTCTACCATTTTGAATGCCATCCAGGGTGTAGAGAGGCAGTTGCAACAAACCAATGCATTCCTGGAGGGCATTTATTCTGGTCAGGCGGCCCTTCAGCGAGCTTTTCAGACTCTGGCCTCAGCACTGATGGCATCCTTTGTCCCCGTCTCTAGCCTCCCCCATCCAACTTCCTCCACCCGACCCAATCCCCTGTACCTCAGCCTATCCCAAGCACACCTACAGACCAACATGCACACACGTCAACACCCTAGGGAAGCTCAGGCAAACATAAGCACCACACATCCCACAGGCATTCACGCAAGCATCACACACATGCAGACACACCAACATCCACTGTGTCCCCCTCCTCCTCGTCTCCCTCCTCCCTCCCAGTCTAGTCTACACTCACACCTGCATGCACCACCTCTACAGCCACTATGTCCCTCTCCAGCACACCCACCACCACACCCCGCTCACGTGCAGTCACTGCCCCCACTATCATTCACACGTCCCCTGTGTCCTCTCCCAGTGTGTCTGTGACACCCCCTCCCAAGATACACAAACGCAGGCACACACCCACCCAACAGCCATCCACCTTACGACAGCCTCCAGCGCATGCACCTTCACCCAAAGTCACCAAATGTACACCTCCTACAACCACCACCTCTTCCTCCACTCCCAAACCCCCTCCAGCTACCCATCCCAGTGTCCCAAAAACTTTTTCCGTCCAACCTTGAACTCTTTCCCACACCTCCCCCACCCCGTCCGTCTCATAAGTCCCGAACTAGCACCTCAGCCACAACATCTCCGGGACCAGTGGTGCCTGTAGTCACTGGAATCTGGAGTGCACCGGCCACCAGGGCAGCCAGTGTGGCACGGAGCCACAGCACAAACAGTCCCCCACCTGTGAAGCATCAGAAGTTGGCCAGTGCCCGGCGGGAGAGGGGGAAGACTCCAGCCACCAAAGCTGCTCTCAGGGGTACAGGCGGGAGTGTGGAGTCAGCTGTGACACCTTCAAAGGTGGGGAAGGGCAACAAGAAACCCGGCAAGTCTGGGAAGAGCAGCACAGCGGAGAAAACCGCCATCATCCCCGATGCCCAGGAGGCCACCGCCAGCACCAACCCAGCTGCCCAGGAGGCCACCGCCAGCACCAGCCCACCTGCCCAGGAGGCCACCGCCAGCACCAGCCCACCTGCCCACCTGCCCATGAGGCCACTGCCAGCACCAGCCCACCTGCCCAGGAGGCCACCGCCAGCACAAGCCCACCTGGCCAGGAGGCCACCACCAGCACTAGCCCCGCTGAGCCATGAAGGACCGCCAGCAAAAGCCCTGCTGGGACAGGAAGGACCGCCAGCAAAAGCCCCTCTGGGCCATGAAGGAACGCCAACAGCTGAGACCCTGCAATTGAGACCGCCACCTCAAGCACCACCGAACAGGGCACCGCTGCCTCAAGCACCACTGAACAGGGCACGGCCAACTCAAGCACCGCTGAACAGGGCACCGCCGTCTCAAGCACCGCTGCACAGGGCACCACCATGTCAAGCACTGCTGAACAGGGCACCGCCGCCTTAAGCACCGCTGAACAGGGCACCTCCGTCTCAAGCACCGCTGCACAGGGCACCGCCATCTCAAGCACCGCTGCACAGGGCACCGCCATCTCAAGCACCGCTGAACAGGGCACCGCCGCCTCAAGCACCGCTGAACAGGGCTCCGCCATCTCAAGCACTGCTGAACAGGGCACCGCCGCCTCAAGCACCGCTGAACAGGGCTTCGCCATCTCAAGCACCGCTGAACAGGGCACTGCCATCTCAAGCACCGGTGGCCCATGAGTGGCAAGGGCACAGACGCAACTGAGTCCGGCACTCTGGGCACCATGCTCCCTCCAGAACCAGTGGAGACTGTCATCCACTCCCTCTGTCCTCAGCAGGATGAAGCACTCTGGGCACATAGCGCCCTCCAGAACCAGTGGAAAGATACATCCACTACCTCAGTCTTTGGCAGGATGAAACACTCTGGGCACAAAGCCCCCACCAGAACCAGTGGAGACTGTTATCCACTGGAGAGACTGTGGCTTTGCACTCCCCATGATTGAACAGTTGGCAGCCCACCCACTGTAGAGACTTGAGAGACTGTGGCTTTGCACACCCCAGGATTGAACAGTGGGCAAACCACCCACTGTAGAGACTTGAGAGACTGTGGCTTTGCACTCCCCAGGATTGAACAGTGGGCAAACCACCCACTGTAGAGATTTGAGAGACTGTGGCTTTGCACTCCCCAGGATTGTACAGTGGGCATGTGGCCCCCTCGTGGATTTGGCGTTGTGTACTCAAGCAGCTGAGGTGCCCCCCCTTTCCCTCCCCCTGAGGTGCCTGTTTAGTTGCTGTCTGATTCCCCTGCAGTGTTCTCTCCGTCATGGTGGGGGATCTTGTGTGGGCCTCGCCCATACCGTGTGGCCCCAGTGTTCCACTGACTTTCTTAGAGCACTACCTGGACTACTATGCTTAGTATATATTATGTACATGGTGTGTATATGTATATTTCTGCCTACTTGATTTTAATATATTACAATGGTTACACTCATTTTCTATTGTCTTTGCATTCTTCGGGGGGGTTTGGGAGGTGTAACTGTGATGTATTGATATGCATTAGTATGTGTGTTGTAGTGGGTGAGGGTGGGGGTGGGGGTGTTGCATGTGTGTTTCACAGTTTTTTCCCTCCCCCCTCCCCTGTGTCGTAGGTGCAGTACTCACCGTGGTCTTCGCCGCCGGCGTTCAGGCTCCTGGTAGAGGAGCAGGAAGACTATTGCAGGGAGAATTTGGAGTTCCGGGTCCATGGCGTCCTCGTTCCTCGTGGAGTGTGTAGAGGTGAGCTTTTTTACTTCGGTATTCCTGTTTCCGCCGTGTTTTTATCCGCAGTGAATCCGCCCCGGAAAAGGTGGCGGATTGGCCTGTCATAACAGTGTGGGCGGTACATTGTCTCCCGCCTGTCTGTTGGCGGTGACCGCCAAGCTGTTTGTTTGTACCGCCGTGGCGGTCAGAGTGTTAAAGTGTCTGTCTTTGTTGGCGGTTTCCTCCACGGTCGTAATTGCAAATTTTTTACCTCCGGCCTGTTGGCGGTCTTACCGCCGCTTTAACACCGACCGCCAGGGTTGTAATGACCACCTAGGAGCCCAATACAGCTGTGAGGTCCTTATGAAAATTATGTAGTAACAATTGATGACAGAGAGATCAATACAGCTGTGCGTTCTTTATGCTAATGATGGATTAGAAATCACGGATTGGATGGCCAAAACAGATTTGTTCTTTGGAACAAGACATAATAATGGACATGTAATGAAATGTTATAAGTATGGAAAGATGCAAGACTCATGTGTGCAGCTAAGTGGGATGTGATATCTGTCCAAAATAAAAATCATGGATTGATTTATTGGGTTACATTTTGCATAATATTGTATTGTGAGGGGATAGTGTGACAGTTGAACGATACAATAATAAGATGTTTTGTCAAGGACCTTTTTGGAGTTAATAATGTGCATGTCAACGCCTTTCTTCAGCTGAACTACGGTGGATTTACATATAATGTGATATTGATTGTGGGTAGAGTATTAATTTTGGTAACTGACATTAGATACTCCTCATTATGATGTGATAGCAACGAGTGCCTCAGTATTGATGTATCAATCAGGATCCAGCAATTTCACAAGGTACATACTCAGTGGTCTGACTTACACTGGTCGGAGGAAGAACAAGACAGTTAACATGGAAGACTGTGTTTGTCCTGTGTTTTGGAAGGTGACACATAAAGCTAAGGGCTGTGTTACACGGCTTATTTTTCTAACAATGCATAACAGTGTAATCGACAAAATGGCAGCTTCTATGCTGTTCCAAGAATCTGCAAGGGCAGTGCATGTTCAAATGGGTGGTCTGCATGGAGGTGCTCACAGGTGTGTGCTGCATCAGTTTCTCACAAGTCCTGTAGGTGAGATTTGAGTTCAAATGCTCAACAGTACCATTAACATGGAAAGTAATCTACAGGTGATAACAGGGCCTAGAAACTACAAGCCAGTGTATTAATTGAACTGACGTCCATGCAGTCAGATGTACTATGACAATGGCATACCATACGGAAGGGTGAAGCACACTGGATTACTATTGTTAGTCTGTGTGTGTGTGTGTAGAGGAGGGAATATCTGGGTACACATATTACCATTCCAGGGACCTCTTCAGACAGGTGGGGTGAGACCAGGAGCATGGGTGTGTCAGGAGTTAGGACATGGGCTGACATGTACATGGAATGTCATGTGCGCAATGCTTGTCAGAGGTGTGGCACTTGTGCTGTCTATGTTCTGCTTATATGGAAATCTAGTCACAGATAGTCCTTGCAAAGATAGGTGCTGTACGACTTACTGCTGTCCAGGGTCTGGTCATACATTCCTGTTACCAATGCAATAGCACATCCGCTGCCTCATGCATGAGGCATTTATTTCCCTTATAGACTGATAGTGTCTTACTTGTGTGCCATATGCTGCAATGAACCATGTTGCCAACATGTATGTGTGAAATAGGTGTGGTCCTCTGCTATTGCCCTTCAAAGGTGAAATGTACAGGATAAATGTAATTTACAGTGTGTGTGTGTGTGTGACTGTTGTATAATACGCATCACAATTGCTTTGGAATTTTCTGTGTCCTGATCGGTATGTCAGCAATGCTCCATGAGGCTACACTCTTATTCTGATAGTTTGAGATAAAGGTGAGCAAAAATGATTAGCCAGACCATGATATGGTGATTATTATCGGTGTTTATTACATATGTTGCTATAGTGGTGATGGTGAGTAGTTTCAAAATAAATTGTTCACAATATGTTGGTGCCTACGCAATCCAGCAGCTGTGTTTTGTTGTTCTCCCTCATGTTGCATGCCAGCATCCTCCTCTTCCTCCTCTTCAGGCATTTGTGTCTCTGGTTCTAATAGGGGAATGTTCCTTCGTATACAAATGTTTTGCAGGATGGCACATGTTAAAATGATCTTACAGCCCATTTCTGGTGAATATAGGAGGCTTCCACCAGTGATGTCAAGGCACCTGAATCTCGACTTGAGGAGGCCAAAGGTCCTCTCGACTATGGTGTGGGTCCTCCTATCCTCCTATGTGCTTCATTTTAGGCACGCTCTGCTGCAGTGCTTGGGTTGCCAAATGGTGTCATAATCCATGGCTGGATCCCATACCCCTGATCAGCTGAAATAGAAAATGATTGGGATCATGTTGGCGTATCTTGCCCCATTCATATTACCTTGCATGGTAGTAGTTGTCTTGTGTTGTCTGTGGCTCTGTTGTGTTATTGTGTTGATTCCTAGGCTTCTAGGATTCACCATCTGCATTGGGTTGTTTCCTTTGCTGAATGAGTGTTTGCCTGCTGACCGGTTGTCCGCAGTATGTTTTGGGATTTGCAGTACAGTGTGCATTCCCTAGCATTGTGACTTGTGATACAGGTGTCCCTGTGTCTTCACTGGGGGTGAGATGATAGTTCCATACACAGATTCAAATTGACAGTGGTGGTAACACGTTAGCATCTATGTACCCTGGACATCCCATACCTTTAGTCATATGCTATGGATTAATTTTACCATCAGTGAGATGCTTACATTTTGCAAGGTGACAATTATCCAAACCTCTCCATACGCTGTGATCATTGACGTATTGACATTAGACTGTACACTAATTTCAGATGTGTAACACTTTCACTGCAGACCTATCAAACATGGCTAGCAGTGTCACAACCTCAGTGTGTTCCTGTCCACATGTTGCTGTCGTGGTGTATGTGTTGTGTGTCCTAAAGGGTTGCTGTGCAGTGTGTCTATAAGTAGGTTTCTGTACTTACCAACAAGTAGTCCATTGCCATATCGTCCATCCTGGAAGTGTTGATTGATGGTAGAGTGACGGAAGATGAATGAGTCATGGACTCTCCCAGGATACTTTGCCACGATATTGGTGATCAATCCTTGGTGATCCACAATGGCCTGCACATTAAAGGAGTGTGTGTGCTTCCTGTTGCAGTATAGGTGTTAAGTTGCAGCAGGTGGCACAAGGCGTACACGTGTGCAGTCAATGGCACCAAGGATGTTTGGGAATCCATTAATGAGATAAATCCACAGTTTTGTCTCCTGCTGCTTCTGCTGTGTGTTTGGGAAGCAGATGTGGCGGGGTGTGAGTCCAATGATGGCATCCAGTAAGTTGGGCAAGAAGGCAGAGAATGATGGCTGTGATATCCCGGCAACCAGGGCACCATTGGTTTGAAAGGAGACACTTGCCAACATGTGAAGTACAGCTAGCAGCTTGGTTTCTGTTGGGATGGTGCGGGGTGTCAGCAAGCTGGGTGCCAACTGTGGCTCAATGTTGCGCAGCAGCTGCTGAATGGCTTGCCAGTTCAACCTGTACTTCCGGATGATGTCATGTTCCCTGAGGCCATGAAGGGTTGTCCTGGTCCTCTCCTGCCTTCTGTGTTGCCTTTGAGGTCCCTGCTGGTGTTGTGGTAGCTGCTGTTGTTGTTGCTGTGCTCTACATCTGCGTGCACACTGGATGAGAAGCACCACCATGTCTCCCTTTTGCTGCTCTGCTGTTGTTTCTGTGTGTTCTGATTAAATACAGGTGTGTTTGCCTCATTTTAACGCCTGCCCTGACCCAGGCGTTAATTTTAGACGCAAATCAGGCTGTGCGTCATTTTCCTCCTCCGCCTCCTGGGATGTGCAGGATTTTTGCCCGGAAGCATAAATACGACGCACGGGCGTTTAAGTCATTTTTTGGATGGGAACGCCTACCTTGCATATGATTAACGCAAGGTGGTTTCCTGCATCCAGAAAATGACGCACACAGCGGGATTTTGACGTCCGCAGGCTCGGGCATCAAAGTTTAAATATGGGGCAAGGTTTGCTCTGAATGTCCGTCAAAACTTTTGACGCACATTCGGCGCAGACGGGGTATAAATATGCCCCTTAGATCTTATGAGGAGTAAATACCGTTTGATGTTCTAAATTAGAAATCTCTTTTCGTATGAGTCTCTAAAAAATGTGGACTTCAGGAGTAATTGAATTGTTTAGAGGTGTGAAAGAGGAAGCTGGACAAAACCCAGTATTAGCGTTAGTCGGAACATTTGGATGATCAGCAAAAAATATACATTGTCTAATCTCCCTGAAGGAACAAAACATTTCAGTCTGTAAATTTAGAAAATGTGGATGAATAGTGGGGACGAATGAAAGGCCTTTGCTCAATAGTGATATTAGTGTACCGAGATTGTACCAATTTACAAGAAAGGATTATGACTGTTGCCATCTAATTATCGACCTAAATCAGCCTTATTGACAGTTCGAAAAACCTTTCAGTTGCATATTGTTAGATAGGCTGTGTGAGTGGATTGAGGCTGCAGGTGTTATAAGCTGCTTGCAAGCAGGGTTTAGATCAGGGACCAGTACTATTAATGAAGTGTTTCACCTACAACTTATCTACTCGAAGTATGTGGTTTTGGGTGGCGGTTGGCTTCAATCAATCAATCAATCAATCAGAGAACTTATTAAACGCACTATGTACCCGTCAGGGTTTCGAGGCGCTGAGGGGGAGGGGACGGAGCTGCTAGCGTTCGAAGAGCCAAGTCTTGAGGAGTCTCCTGAAGGTGAGGAGGTCCTGGGTCTGGCGTAGCGAGGTGGGGAGAGAGTTCCAGGTCTTGGCGGCGAGGAAGGAGAAGGATCTGCCGCCAGAGGTCTTGCGCTGGATTCAGGGGACGATGGCGAGGGCGAGGTTGGCAGAGCGGAGTTGACATGTGGGGACGTAAAAGTTGAGTCTGGTGTTGAGGTAAGTGGGTCCGGTGTCGTGTAGAGCCTTGTGAGCGTGGATGAGGAGTTTGAAGGTGATCCTTTTTTCCACGGGGAGCCAGTGGAGGTCTTGCAGGTGGGGGGAGATGTGGCATCGGCGGGGTATGTCGAGGATCAGGCGGGCGGATGCGTTCTGGATGCGCTGGAGTTGTTTGATGTCTTTTGTTGGGATGCCTGTGTAGAGTGCGTTGCCGTAGTCAAGTCTGCTACTGACGAGGGCTTGAGTTACCGTCTTTCTGGTTCCTATTGGAATCCACTTGAAGATTCTGCGGAGCATTCGGAGGGTGTTGTAACAGGAAGAGGAGACGGCGTTGACCTGTTTGGACATGGTGAGAGCGGAGTCGAGGATGAATCCAAGGTTTCTTGCGTGGTTGGCTGGGGTGGGTGGGGGTCCGAGTGCAGTGGGCCACCAGGAGTCGTTCCAGGCCGAGGGGGAGCGTCCGAGGATGAGGACTTCCGTCTTGTCGGAGTCGAGCTTCAGGCGGCTGTTGTTCATCCACTCGGCGATGGATTTTAGTCCCTCGTGGAGGTTGGTTTTGGCGGTGAGAGGGTCTTTGGTCAGGGAGAGGATGAGCTGGGTGTCGTCGGCGTAGGAGATGATGCTGAGGTTGTGTTGACGGGCCACTTTTGCAAGGGGGGCCATGTAGACGTTGAACAACGTTGGACTGAGAGAGGAGCCTTGGGGGACGCCGCAGATGAGGTTGGTGGCTTTGGAGCGGAAGGGGGAGAGCCGGACTCTCTGGGTTCTGTCGGAGAGGAAGGATGAGATCCAGTTGAGGGCTTTGTCTTGGATGCCGGCTTCGTGGAGACGGGCCCGTAGGGTGCGGTGGCAGACTGTGTCGAAGGCGGCTGATAGGTCGAGGAGGATGAGGGCTGAGGTTTCGCCGTTGTCTATTTGTTGTCTGATGTCATCAGTGGCGGCGAGGAGTGCGGTCTCGGTACTGTGGTTTCGTCTGAATCCAGATTGAGAGGTGTCTAGGATGGAGTTGGCTTCTAGGAAGTGGGCGAGCTGTGTGTTGGCGATCTTCTCGATAACTTTCGCTGGAAAAGGGAGGAGAGAGATCGGTCGGAAGTTTTTGAGATCGTTGGGGTCAGCCTTGGGGTTCTTGAGGAGGGGTTGGATCTCTGCGTGCTTCCAGCTGTCCGGGAAGGTGGCGGTGTTGAAGGAGAGGTTGATGATCTTGCGGAGTATGGGGGCGATGGTGGCGTCAGCTTTGTTGAATGCGTGATGTGTGCATGGGTCCGTGGGAGAGCCTGAGTGGATGGAATTCATGGTTGTTAGGGTTTCGGCGTCGTCCACTTGGGTCCAGGCGGTGAGGCGGCAGGCGTGGGCGGCGTCGTCAGGGGTGGGGTCTGGCTGAGGAGCTTCATGTAGTCTTTGTCGACCTCTGAACTGCCTTTGATATTGTACCAATGGAGGCTCTGTGGGAAGTTTTAATCAAACTAGGTGGCCTTAGGTATTTAGTCAACATCATCATTAGGCTGCACTAAAAGAACTATGCACAGGTGAGGTATGGCAAACATGGGGAGTTGACAATAGTGGTACCAGTCACAAAGGGAGTTAGACAGGGTTGTGTTCTGGCCCTAACTCTGTTCTTCCTATATATTAAGAACTTGGTAGCCCAGTTAGAGAACCACACCCATAACACCCTAAGCCTGGCAGGTACCCTCATCTTACTGGTATCCAAATCCCCTTTGGGTATTCAAAACCTTGAGCAGTTTGGTGTCTTCTGTGAGCAGAGAGGGCTCGAGATTAACTTGCAAAAAAACAATTATATGTTTTTTAATCCTAGTCATACGACCTGTCCAAATCTGTGTCTGTATGGTAGTCTTCTTGAAAGCATCCTCACCTTTCAATATCTTGGCCTCACTCTGACAGAGAATCTTGGATGGTCCTCCCAGATCTATAATAGAAAGCTGACGCTAGAACATCATGCAGTAGGTATTTTGAGAGGGCTTAAGGGTTCTAGTTGTTGACCAGCATCTCCGGCCATCCAAATCCTGCAGGCACTAGATGGAGCCTTGTATGGGGGAGAACTGTGGGGACACAAGAAGGTTGCAGCACTAGAGGTGAGTGAGAATCATTTTCTGCGCTCTCCAATGAATCTCTCCTCCAGTACTCCACTCCTACCTTTATGGTTGGAGTTAGGCCAAAGGTCAATTTCTCATAAAGTCGCCCTGACACCATTGTTATTTTGGAGATGGATAGGGCTTCAGTGGACCTAGTCATATATCGGGCGGGACTGGAGAAGCTCCTTTGGTAGCCTGGTGCCTCCAGAATCCCATGGTAAGGGCATTTTAAGACCACTCTGAAAAAGATGGGGTGTGAGTATTTGTGGACTAAACCGGGAGCATTGATTGGCATATCAAAGGGTGCACTCAAGGGGATGCATTGGTGCTATATTGATGGAGAACTAAGTAGGAACAGAAGTTTGGGTACTTTGACATTAACCTTTTTGGATTTTAAACAGCTTCTGTTTGGAGGTATGCATGTACTCCATCAAACCCTCATTGCTAAAAACCCTATATATCAAATTCTGCCTTGAAATTCTACTGTTGTTCACCTTTACTGCTAACTGGAGGCTCCATGATAATGACCCAATTTCTACAGCCCCCTTTTCTTGTCAGGTGAAAGATTGTATTAATCATATGTTTTTTTTGTCAGCGCTGTTCTGGTAGTAGAAAGAAGTGGATACTTTGCTGGAGTATGGGGATTAGGGACTCAAGGGTTGTCTTCAGAATCCTAATATCAAACAGAGCACCTTTGATTGTATTCTCTCTGTCTCGCTTTGTAAGTGACGTTTGGAGATTCAAACATGGTAGTGTTGGATTCTGAGAAGTGTACTGCTCCTTTTACTGCTGTTGGCAATATGACATGTGCAAAATGTTTACCCCCCCCATAAACTGTTGTCCCTCTCATGATGTACTTCTGTGTTCCAGAAGCACAAGCCAATGGCTAATTTTACTCTTAATAATAGTTCCTTAAATTGAAATTGTTCAGTAATTGTTTTAATATCTTTTTAAGATTTGTAATTGATTTTAATGTGCAGAGATTTGATTTGATTTGTATTTATGTGTTCTTTTATGGCAATATTTGCTGAATAAAGATTATGATGAGATCTTTGTGTGGCAGATGAGGAGTGTGTGGAAAAATTGAAAATATGAACAGTCTGTAAAGTATGTGTAATATTATTTGAGGCATCTTGCATTAGGTTAGCATAAGTATCCACCATTATTGATTACCCCACTGGTAATACTTATGGGTCATTTGTCTGTCACCCAGAATGTTGAACCAGTGCTGTACTCTCCCTTCCTCCCCTCTCCTTGGAGGGTTGGGTTGGCCTCTCCCTAAGAAGGTGGGGTTGTTCACTCCAGTAGAACAGCTAGTGCCCTCACCTAGGTCAGAATTATCAGACTGAGGGCCAGATGAATGATGCAATTTTGTGGTAGCAAAGTGCAAAATTTGCCTTTTTCAACCACAAAATGGCCTTGCTGGATGTACTATGCCTATTTTGCAAGTCGGTATCCTTTTACTGACATACAAAACCGGCATTGCTACTCGCAATCAGGATGGTGCAATCCAAAGGCGGGCCTTCCTCATTGCGACTTGCAGGCCCATGTATGATTGTTTTGCGACTGTTAATGTGGTCGCAAAACAATCACAATTCCAAATTGGTGGTTACCCATTCACAAATGGAAGAAGTCTCTAAGAGACCACTTCCCCTTTACGAATGGGGACACCATAATTTTTTCCAGAGCATACAGTGATCCTATGGACCACTGGCTACTCTGCAAAAAATGAAACTGAAACATTTCATTTTTATTTTTGTAATGCATCCCATTTTCCTTTACGGGTAACAGGCTGCATTAAAAAAATATGCTTTATTTAAAAGCAGTAACAGACACGGTGGTCTGCTGACCCCAACAGGCCACCTTTTCTGTGAGTAACTCCTGAATGGGTCTCAAATTGAGACCTGCCTCATGAATATTAATGAGATCCCTTGTGACGCAGTTGCAAATCAAAAGCAGTGTCCTTGACACTGTTGTAGATTTCGTTTTGCAACACACAATTGGCGATCCGCAAAAAGTTGCAAATTGCGAGTCGCACAACCAAATGTTTGTGCATCTGGTCCAGAGTCATCAAAGGCATGTGTAATTGAGACTATCTTGTTCTGTTTATAGACTCTACCCCAGGGATGTCCAAAATTAGAGTTTGAGGTATCCCTGTTAACGTAGAAGTCGTAGTTTAGATAAAGTTGTGTTTTTTCTAACTTATAGATATGTAAGTCCTTTTTTACTTTGTTAGACTTCTTAACTTGTTCAAGTCTAATAAATTCCCAAATTTTCTTTCATTTTTCTCCACTAACCTCTTAGTGGCATTCATCACTCCTGATTCTTCAATTTGTTTTTCTAGGTCCAAGAACTTGTCTTAAAGTGTTTGGGAATGTTCAATTGCTGTGACAATTTTTTCATTACCTAGCAGTGCTTCCCTGAAGATCATTGATTTACAAGACTGCTGAATTCCAGTGTGTTGCTTGCATTAAAGAGGAGATACAATTGTATACCTACCACCATGCTTGGACTGGAAGAGGTAACTATTGCACCAATGAATGATGATGTATTATTGAGTGATGATTGATGATTTTTCAAGTGGCAGTGAGGGAGGGTTTTCAACTAATTAGTAAACTTAATTTCGATGATTTGCAATGTTTGTGGCCTGACAGGGATAATTTTTCTTAAAGGTGATTTGCCCTTTCAAACTTAGCGAAATTTACCTGCAGGGTCCACTCCTTCACCAGTCATTTCACAAACACAAATCTACATAAATCTACACTAAATACTCCAATTGACTTTCTCTATTTGTTCTTCAACAGCAATGCACTACAGGTCTCTCTCGCTTGGGTTGGGAATGGGACAGAGTTACTCGTAGTCAGGCGGAAGATAGAAGGTGTCAGGGCAGGACTAGCTCAACAGCTGGAAGAAGGAAGTTATCAACTTCAAAGGGAAACCATGATGATAATGCGTCTCAGGTCTAGTAATCAGCTCTGTGGAATGGAGAGAGATACATGGTTTGGGAAATGCTGCTGAACGTGTGTGTTGCACTGCTGGCACTGCTGGCTCAAACATGACACTCCTCTTATGTTCTTGCTCTACCTCTCAGTTTTCTTGGTACACTCTTCATGAAGCTTACCTCCTGTCCTTCCACAGGCCTTCTCTTCTACTGCATGAGTAGTATAAGGGGATAGCTTCCATCAAACTGTTTGTCACGTGCCTGTGATGATGTAGGCAATGACGTGAGTGCCCTTCCCTGAGGTTGTCAATCAATCACCGTGCCTGTCATGTGTCTGTGGCTGTATGATTGATAGCTCTAAGAGCCTGCGCCTGGTGTCTGTGTGTGCCCGGACATGTTCAGGCTGTCAAAGGGTTGTGAAAAATTACAACCCTAACACTGCGCGCAGTGTGTGGATCTATCAAGGTAAGTCTGGCTGTGTTAAGGTGTGTGTAAAATTAAAGCCCTAACATTCTAATGTCTCAGCTGAACAGAGGATATGTGTGAATCGGCAGGGTGTCTCATGACAGCAACTCTGGTCGCCTGGGTCTGGATGACCAACCTGGCCCATCAGGGACCTCTGGAAAGTCGGTTACCCAAGGCCAGTAACAGACAACCACAGAGCCTCCCCCATCTGGAAACACCACCACAGTACCCACCTAGCCTGCCCCCACCTCTGTCCAAAGGACGCGTCAATCAGCAGTGTGTCCACCTCCACAGGGACCCCAGGCCACACCTCATACCCAAGACAATCAGGGACCTGGGGTCAGTGGCAGTGGGCACATTTTTCAGGCGACAGAGGGACAGGCCAACAGGGAAACTGGGAGGAGTGCTGTGCGTCAGGGGAAGGACAGGCCCAGGGAACCGACTCTCCGGGAAACACTTGCAGAGATCGTGGGAGCATATCAACATTCCCAGGACACAATGGGCCAGATCCTGGACAATGTGCAGGAGAACAGGCAGCTGCAGGAGGGACAGTGCCAGGGGATCCGGGAGGACTTGCAGGCCATCAACACCACCCTGGTCTCCATAGAAGGGGTGCTGGCATACATGGCCAATATTATGAGGAAGGCAGTCTCACAACAGTGGGCCCCTGCAACTTGCCAAATATCTGAACTGCCTTCCACCTCCGCTGCCACTAGTGGACAGGAGGCCCCCACCACAGGACCAACAGGCCACCAGCACCCCTCCCCCTGCAGAAGGAGAACCACCCCACAAACGTTCTCTGCGATCCAGGCAGAAGCCAGAGACTATTGCCAAGACCACCGCCAGGAAATTAGACTCTCCTGATTGTCACCCATGTGTCCAACTATGTAACCCTGTCCACCTTGAACTGCCATTGCTCCCCTTCCTATGTCCCCTTGGGCAATGCACCTGTGCTACAGACTAGAACAATACCCTGGGCTTTCCTCCATCATCATCCCATCCCATTGCACTTGCCCCTCAATATCTCAGCACTTCAATAAACACCCTTGGAAAAAATAGAAGTATGGAGTATGACACATTTTTTCGAGTATGTATACGTTTAACCAGGTACAAACATTGCAATTCAGCTGTACAGTAAATGAGCACATATGAAAGACCTGTAGTTGGATGCAGTGATCACACCAGGAGCTATTGTGAAACACCAAAATCTGTAAAAGGAATTGCAAAAGGGTACAGTAAGTGAGCATAGAAGTGGGAAATTACCGCATGCCAGTGCCAAAGAATTTCAAAATAATGACAATGAAATGTGAAGTAACATTGTCTTATCTGTGTGTCATTGGAAATTTTGTCTGATCACTGCTATTCTGTTGTCCTCATCTCTGCATCCTCATCCTCACTGCCCACACAGTCCACTGCTGCCACACGGGCATCTCCAGCCTCCTCCACCTGCAGAAAAAGTACATGGCCTCTCAGGGCAAGGTTGTGCAACATGCACCATGCCACTATTATCTGGCAGACCTTCTTGGGAGAGTAGCACAGGGATCCTCCTGTTAGATTGAGGCACCGAAACCTTGCCTTCAGGAGGCCAAAGCTTCTTTCTATGATCTTTCTGGTTCACCCATGTGCCTAATTGTAACGTTCTTCAGCCCTTGTCCTGGCATTCCTCACAGGGGTCACTAGCCATGATAGGCTGGGGTAACCAGAGTCACCCTCACATATTGAGGGACAACATTTAGCCACACACTATCCCATATGGCCCACACCATACCCATATACCAACATATACAGGGAGGGGACCAGGGTTCACCTATTAGCCACACCCTTTGCCTCTGTAGTTGACCGATCACATTTGGGATGCTGCTATTCCTCAGGATAAAGGCATAATGCACCAACCCAGAATACTTAGCATTGACATGGGAGATGTACTGGTCCGCCTAGCACACCATATGTACATTAATTGAGTGGAAACTCTTACGATTTCCAAACACCTGTTCATTTTGACGGGGACGACGACCAATGCAATATGTGTTCCATTAATCGCACCAATTATGTTGTCCCTTTGCATAGAAGTCAGCATTCACTGTGGCCAAATCTTCCATCTGGGGAAATACAATGTAGCTGCACATGTGTTTGATCAGGGCAGACAACACTCTGGTCAGCACAATTGAGAACATTGTGGGCCTCATTCTGAGGCCGGCGGGCGGCGGTCGCCGCCCGCCTGGCGGGAACCGCCATATGGCCGCTCGACTGCGGAGGCCATTCTGGCTTTCCCGCTGGGCTGGCGGGCGACCGCCAGAAGGCCGCCCGCCAGCCCAGCGGGAAACCCCTTCCCACGAGGAAGCCGGCTCCGAATGGAGCCGGCGGAGTGGGAAGGGTGCGACGGGTGCAGTAGCACCCGTCGCGAATTTCAGTGTCTGCTAAGCAGACACTGAAATTCAAAGTGGGGCCCTCTTACGGCCCCACGACACCCCTCACCGCCATCCTGTTCCTGGCGGTCGGAACCACCAGGAACAGGATGGCGGTGAGGGGGTCGGAATCCCCCATGGCGGCGCAGCAAGCTGCGCCGCCATGGGGGATTCCTCAGGGCAGCGGAAAACCGTCGGGACACCGCCGGTTTTCCTGTTCTGACCGCGGCCATACCGCCGCGGTCAGAATGGCCTGCGGAGCACCGCCAGCCTGTTGGCGGTGCTCCCGCCGGCCCCGGCGGTCCATGACCGCCGGGGTCGGAATGACCCCCTGTGTCATTCCTGCTTCCAAGCCCCCTGTCACTTGGAACAAACTAGTTGCCAGGAAATGGAGTAGAGATAAAACTTGCACAAGAGGGGGGATCCCAGTGTGGTGACAGATAGCAGCTATCAGGTCAGGCTTCAATTGGGCACACAGCTCTGTGATTGTGGCCCTGTTCAATCAATAGGTGAGGATAATGTGCCTGTCCTCCAGAGTTGCCAAGTCCATCAGAGGTCTGTACACGGGGTATGTCTCCATCTTCTATTCATCCGCAGCGGTAGCAATCTAAGGGACAAAAGAGTGAGAAGCTGGTCACAAACTGAACAATGGGGCTACAACAGTACATTGCATGCAGTCAAATTGTAATGGGTCAGTGAGAATTGTCCTTTATATCCAAATTGAAACAGTGATGCAGTAATTATCCTAGGCCTCCCCCCCTGAAATGGCGTCTGTCTGTCCTGTGTGGAGGGACAGGTGGAAGAGAGGTAACTCCGCTGACATTGTGCGCTGTTGCAGAGGTGGTCGGGAACCTCCGTGCGACTCCTATTAGTTAATATAGGGCCCTATGGGGTACAGTGGCCAATGGTGATGTACGCCGGCAGTGACCGTATGCACCGCCGGGGACACGACCGCCATTTTATATCTGATTCCTCATTTGCTACCTGACCTTCAACAGGAGAGGACCTACACTGCATGTGCTGCTGTGACCTGAGTCTGGAACCTACCATGGACCGTGTGACTGGGGAGAGGGCCCTTGCCTTCACTTCAATGGAGCTGGAAAGACTGGTGGATGGGGGTCCTACCCTGTTCGGACTGCTGTATGGGCCTCCATACCAACAGGTGAATACACTGTTGGCACGATGCATGTGGCATGAATGCATGGAGTGGTGTGTGAAGGCCTCGTGTAAGGGGGGTTGGTGGATGTCCCCTGTGCGGCGTACAGGTTGTGTACTATGCCATGTGTGTTGAAATGGTGATGCGAATGGGTAGGGGGAGCCATAAATGTAACAGACTGGACTATCTAACTAATACTATTTTCTTGTGTGCATTCCCTCTGCAGGTCAGTGCCCATCAAAAGAAGGGTATATGGTGTGCCATCGCCAAGGAGGTGTGGAGCCTGGGGGTCTATGGCAGGCAGAGCACACACTGTCGGAAACGGTGGAAGGATCTGAGATGGTGGGCACGGAAGACTGCAGAGGCCCAGCTGGGGATGGCATCCCAACGAGGAAGGGTTGCCCGTCGAACCCTGACCCCCCTGATGGCCTGCGTTCTGGTGGTGGCCTATCCAGAGCTGGATTGGCGCTTGAGGGCATCACAGCAGCAAGAGGTGAGTACAGTGTCCATCATTACAACTTACGCATGGTAGGGTGGTATCCGGGTGGGGGATGTGTGTCAGCGGGTGCCCCTAGGCCAGGCCTGACATTGCAGTGTAGGTCCCCTGATGGCAAGGGTCCTGAAAGGATAATCCTGCTACCTAGCTCGTAGGCATGCACTATTGGTCAAGGCTGCGTGGGTCCCAGGTGTGCTAGATTGTGCCAGTGTGTGCCCCTCCCCATGCCTTGGTGGCTAACAATATCACTGGTAGTGCAATGCACAGTGCATAGGCCTGTACCCTGTGTGTGAGTGTGCTGTGTACGCCAACGGTGGTGTTGGTGCAGCAATTGACCAAGTGTATCCTTTTTCTCTTCCCCCCTTTTTGTTTTGTCACCCTGTCCTTATGTGCATTAGCATCATCTAGTGGAGGAGTAGAGGCACCGGCGATGGAGGGAGCTGTATCCCACAGGACCCAGGGGCGATGGAAGCTCCCTGGTGGTGGAGAACACCTCTGTGACTACCCCGGCAACCGCCCTCCAAGCAGCCTCTCATCGAGTTGCCTGTGCCTGCTGACCCAGGAGAGTGGGCATCTCCTTCTATCCAGGCACCTCAGGCCCTGCCCCATTGAGCCCTGCTGCCCTGAGTGAGGAGGCTATGGACCTCCTGAGATCCATCTCTGTAGGGCAGTCAACCATTGTGAATGCCATCCAGGGGCTGGCAGCCCAGATGCAACAGACTAATGCATTTCTGGAGGGCATTAACACTGGCTTGGCAGCCCAACAGAGATCATCCAGGCTCTGGCCTCCTCTCTGATGGCAGCCATTGTCCCTATTTCCCCCCTCCCCCGTCAAATTCTTCTTCCCAATCTCATTCCCATCAAACCCAACCTATCCCAAGCCCACAGGCAGACGAACATGCACACAAGACAACACGCAAGAGTGGCACAGGCAAAAAAAAGCACCACACATCATTACACAGGCACTCACATAAACACCATCCAGATTCTCCACTTCCCTCCCAGTTCCGTCTACACTCACACCTGCATGCACTACATCCTTATCCACTACCAGCATCACCACCACACCAATCAGAATACACACCTCACTGGCAGACACCTCCACAACAGCCAAGCACACGTCCCCATGTGTCCTCTTCCAATGTGTCTGCCCCCCTCCTAAAGTACACAAATACAAGCACTAAGACACCCAACAGCCATCCACCTCACAACAGCATCCAGCCCATGCACCTGCACCCAAAATCAGAAGACAGACACCTCCTGCAACCACTCTCTCTTCCTCCACTAACAAACCTTATCCTTCTTCCCACCCCAATGTCCCTAAAAAGCTTTTCCTATCCACCATTCACCTGTTCCCTACCCCTACTCCTCCCCTCGTCCTGCACGTCTGGCCAGGGTGGCAAAAACCCAGCCAAGCACCTCAGCCACCCAGTCCACCGACCCAGTAGACACCCCACCCATTCGTCGTGGGAAAGGATCCATGGTACATATCCTGAGGGTGAAGGAGCCTACACAAAGCAGCCTCAAGGGTAAGGAGTCTGCCCCAGCTGCTGCCGGGAAGACCAAGGAGCCCACCCCAGACGCTTCCAGGAAAACCAAATACCCTGCCCCAGCTGCTGCAAGGAAGACCAAGGAGCCTGCTCCAGCTGCTGCCAGAAAGACCAATGAGCCAACACCAGCAGACAGGAAGGCGCAAGGGGTCTGGGCCAGGGACTCTGATGGAGCCCCCACCACCAACCATGGTTGTGCAGCCATCCGAGGCTGCAGGGGATGGGCTGGAGCCTCCATCCACCAGCAGGAGCAGCACCACCACCACCAGTGGGCAGCCATCCGAGGCTGCAGGGGATGGGCTGGAGCCTCCATCCACCAGCAGCAGCAGTATCACCACCACCAGTGGGCAGCCATCCAAGGCTGCAGGGGATGTGCTGGAGCCTCCCCCCCACCAGCAGCACCAGCACCACCACTGAGCAGCCGGGTGGTATGTAGCCTGCCTCCATCGTCTGCTGTGCGGCCTGCGCCCTGCAAATCCAGTGGGTATGACACCCACCTAAGAGACTGTGACCTTTCATTCCCCAGGATCAAGAGAACAGGGCACGATGCCCCTCCAGAACCAGTGGGTAGGACACCCACCACCCCTGCCTCTCCAGGATCAAGAGCACAGGGCACGATGCCCCCTCCAGAACCAGTGGGTATGACACCCACCTGGGAGACTGTGGCCTTGCACTCCCCAGGACCAAAGCACAGGGCATGTTGCCCCCTCCAGAGCATGTGGGCAAGTCACCCACTCGAGAGACTGTGACCTATCACTCCCCAGGACCAAGCACAGGGCATGTTGCCCCATCCAGAACCAGCGGTCTTGTTTCATCTCCCTGCTGAGGTGCCCCCCGTCCTTCTGAGGTGCCTGCATATTTTCTAACTGATGCCCCTGCAGTGTTCTCTCCTTGTTGATGCAGGTGACAAGTGGGGCTTTGGACTTTGGCTTGTGGCTCTGAGGCCCACACAAACTGAGAACTGGGCAGTGTCCCTTGATCTGTACAGTTGTAAAAATCTGTTACATTGCATAATTCTAATTTATACTGTGTTGAACTTATTGCACTCGCTTTAGTTAATTCATTTTGTCCTTGCATTATTCAGCCGAATCTCGGGGAGTTATCTTGTTTTTTTGTGCATCTGGTTGTGTGTATGGTGTGTGTGTATGGGGCGTGTGGTGCTTGTGTGTGTCACTCTCTTTTTTCTCTCCCCCTCCATTGTGTGCTAGGCGGCTGTACTCACCATCATCGTCTTCGACGTCGTTGGTGTTCGTGGTGGAGCAGCACGTAGAAGAGCATGGGGAAGACATGCAGCTCGTGCTCAATGGCGGTGTGGTTGTTCCCTGTGTCTCAAATGGTGAGTCCTTTCCCTTCTGTGCAGTGTTTCCGCCAGACTTTTGATGTCATTGGTACCACCCCGGAAAAGGTGGCGGAGTGGCATGTCTTAATACGGTGAGCGGAACATTGACTTCTCCCTGTTTGTAGGTGGCTACCGCTGTGGTGCCTGTGGTTTCCGCCCTGGTGGTTGGTGTGGTAAAGTGGCTGTCTATCTGAGATCAATCTGCCATGGTCATAATTTGGCGGTAATTACCGCCAGCCTGTTGGCGGTATTACCGCCACTTTTACACCAACTGCCAGGGTTGTAATGAGGGCCTATATGTCAAAGCATCAAGCCTACACAATCAAATCTGAAGGGTCCCAGAGCTGTCAAAATGCAGAGTAAGGTTGGAATTTATGACCCGAGATTGTGAGGGCTGTGTCACAAGACACTGGTTTATCTGTTGACAACCTCTGACAGGCATTACTATTCCCACAGTATGGTTAGCAGGGCCTGGTGCACAAAGGGGCCATAAAACACAATGTGAACACACACCATTGTTCTCTAAAGAAATATATGTGTATAATTAACAGTTGTCACAGGTATAGAAAAACCCGCAGTAACCCTGGACACAGACCCATTTTAGACAATTTTAATTCCCCACCAATTTGGAGTTGTGCACAGCGCAGAGTTATTCCAGGTCCCTACCCCAAGACATCTAACTTGTCCAAGAAGGACGCAGCCAAGAATGCGGGGGGAGACCAACAACTACATCAGGTAAGTAACTGTCATACTTACATTTTATATTTAAGTTTAGCGCAAATAGGCTGCCTATACATACTACAACTAGCCCCAAATGTGAAATATAATGGTGGTTAAGGCTATGTACACGGGCATTTTACAAATAAATAAAACGTTACATGTTTTGTTGTACTCACTCTGTGATGGCAGTATTTGTGGTGGGGTGGCTGGTAATATCCTCAAGAGTATTCTCTGATTGTTGAGCTGATGGCCCTTCTGAGGTCACTGTTGCTTTTTAGGGGTCCGGTAGTGTTTCTGGTGGCATCTGTATTTTTTTTTTATCTGAATCCACAATTAATATTATACGGTCCTGAGCTGTGTACACCAGTACTCAGGTCTTTTTTGTGGTTCAGCTTGTACAGCCTCGAAAAAGGCTTCGAAAAACATTCTTTCTTTTCCCATCCTTTCTTTTCATGAATGTTTTTGTCAGGGCTGTTTGGTGTTAGTGCAGACATTTGATTAACAGTACTTTGTGACCATTGGGAGAAGGCGCTTTACAAATCTAGTTACCGGTAGTACTAGTGAGAGCAGCAGCAGCTGTAGTGTTAATATCCATTTGCACCATGAGGACTTCTTTGCCTTCACACAGGTGGGACTTCTTATGACTGAAGCACTAGTGGTTACTCCCTAACCCTTTTGGGTGATTCTCACACTGGGCCACCCAGCTCATCCTAGCTCGTGGTCCTTATAGTCTCACTATTGGGCTCACCACAATTATAGGCGCATGGAGAGCATTTCTGTGGGCTGCACCCAGCAAAATCAATGGGGTTGTGTCAAGGAAAACTAATATTCCCCCCTGGATAGCTAATGCCTGGCTAGGACTCCTAGACCAGGATCACAGCTGAGATGCCACCAGGCCGAAGAGACAGTACACACCCAAGGCCCTGCCGTCACTATTTTGTCCTATTTAAGAAACACCTTTCTCCCTTTTGATCGCAGTTATGCAAAAATCTTCAACCTAGGTTTCCTAAACCTCATCAATGGAGGCAGGCAAGTAGGAGGATTTATGTAAAGAGTTGAGCTAGAGAAATGGCTTAACTCTTCAAGCTGTAACACAAAAAAGTCATGCTCTGACAGGCTTTGGGGGGATGGCGGGGTCTGGGATATGTGCATGTGGGACAGGTAGAAGCAGACTGGCCTATAGTTGGATAAGAACCAATGTATTTAAAAAAATCACTGGGGACTGGCGTCGCCTCAGCGTTGCGCCGGTCCACAGCTATGTTTTAAAATATATCAGGAGCTGTCACCTCACCCTAATGTGGTGCCGGCTTCTGATATATTTTAAAAAATCACAGGGGACCGGCGTTGTACCAGCGTGGCGCCGGTCCTCACATTGGACATGGCGGCAGTGCAGAGGGGTTTGGGAGACGGCGCTACGATGCTGAGGTGCAGACTCCACTAGGGGTATTTCATTTTTTTTTTTTAAAAGAACAGCGGGACCGCTATGGTCCCGCTGTGCATGGAGCCGCTGCTGCGCGGCCTAAGGTAGTGGCCTCCTACCTGCTTCGGGGCTGTGCGCCGGAGACCGACACCTCGTCATGGCTCGAGGTGGCATGCAGTAACACAGAGCCCTGTCAGGGCTCCATACACCATCCAGGGCGGCGGCAAGCTCTGAAACATGGCCGCCACCATAGAAAAGTTTCCAACCCAGTTTGAGCTGGTTTGAGGACAGCTCAGGACGTCCCCACCCCCACTATAATGCAAAGGGTTTCCCGAGCCATCCCCTTTAAGGGTTAAGCGGCGATGCTTAAAGGCATTGTCATACTGTGCCGGCCCTGGGGGGGCTTGTAAACTAAAAAAACACAGCGCGTGCTGAGTTTAAATAATTATTATTATTATTATTTTTTTTTAAACAGCCCTGTATCAATAACCCAGCTCTGAAACAGGAGGCTGCAGCAATTAAATGTGTGAACACAGAATAGTGAGGCCGCCTAACCCTGAAGCGATCTCGAGCCTCTTTAATGCATTTACAGCTTGCCCCCCACCCTGCAGCTCACACTGGTGGCTTGATGTTTTTAACCCCTGCATGCCAGTTATCACTCTATCCCAACAGCTTTCCACTCATAGGGGTTCATTACGACCCTGGCGGCCGGCGGTAAGGTGGCGGTAACACCGCCAACAGGCTGGCGGTGTTCCGCCAGCAATTATGACCGTGGCGCAATTGCCACGGCCATACCGCCGGCCCCTCCAATATACAGCCAGGATTCCGCCTGGTGGTCATAATCCCCAGGGCAGCGGTGCAAGCACCGCTGCCCTGGGGATTATGAGTCCCGACCGCCAGCCTGTCTGTGGCGGTACACACCGCCATTGAAAGGCTGGCAGTAAGGGGACTTTGGGTGCCCCTGGGGGCCCCTGCACTGCCCATGCACTTGGCATGGGCAGTGCAGGGGCCCCCAGGCATAGCCCCGTTGCGCATTTCACTGCCTGAATTTCGGGCAGTGAAATGCGCGACGGGTGCTACTGCACCCGCTGCACATCAACATTGCCGCCGGCTCTATTATGAGCCGGCTGCAATGTTGATGTGACATTTCCGCTGGGCCAGCGGAAATGTCATAATAGGGAGACAGGAATACCGCCGGCAATGGCGGTATTCTGTCTCTCGCGGCCTCGGCGGTGTTTTTCAAAGACCGCTGAGGTCGTAATGACCCCCATAGTGTCTTTTGCTCAAACTAAATGCATAAAAGTTAGGGGAAATGTATGATTTAGATCACAGTCTTGCCCTGATGAAATTAGATTTAACTCATGTTTTAAATGCAATTTTCCGTAATTCTTTTTAATGGGGGTGTTGTGTGAAAGGTTACTACCATCATTTTGCTGTGAAATATGCCATTAAAAGTTTATTTTAGGGCAGAATATGTGTCAGGGCAATATTAGTAAGTTGCTGCTGAGTTACAATATTGAAAACGCATGTTGCTAATCCTAAATAACAGAATGTGGCCCATTGAATCTGTTTTCTGTCTTTTCTATGCCCCTACCTTTCACAAATACATATTTTATGTGCGCTGTAAACGTCTAAATGTATAACAAAAAAATATTTGTTTTAGGGATAATAATGCAAAAGCGAGATTACATCAAATGTAACAATGTGCTCTTTTTTAAAAACATTTTTATAAATAGTCAAACACAATGTTTTGTAGTGTCTTATTCAGATCAGTTTTCAAACTGTCCATCCCCACTGGTTTGTTTCAATACCTGTAAAGTGTACGTGTTGAAAAGTGATTTTTGTGTGAAACACTCGCTTATGGTATTAATCACTGTGTATTGTGCTGTGTTACTATGAAAGGCGCATGTGGTCTTTTTCTATTGTATTACACCAGCTTTTGCAATTTTCAAAGTGTTTTGGATGTGTTGGTGCTTTGCGGCTAGTAAAGGCGGGTCAAAATAAATGTTGGAATTCTGCACAAATGTTGTACCACAACCTGTCTGGGTTTTGATGTTTCTTTTAAAAAAAATGTTTTTCTTAACATTGTAGGCCCCTGCACGGTTATTGTTTATAACTTATTTTACTCATGACTGATGCCTGGGTTGATGCCGGGGTGTCAAAGGGTGTTGAGACTTAAAACCTGCGGCTCTCTTAGATATTATTTTAATGTCAATGTGTCTGTTCTGTATGCAGGATATCCCAGAACTAGCATGGACATTTCAACAAACTGAAGCCTTCCAACAAGATACAAGTATTTGGAGCTTTATAGCTTAGAGACCCATCATCAACCCCAGTGTTTTACCCAAGGTGTTTTATTTGGTAATTTTTCTAAAATGTTTTTACAGGTTACAAAGCCGAAGAACAGGTGGCTGTGGATGCTCTGCAGCAAATGCTTGACGATCAGGACACCGTAAACACAGTGTCGCCTATTACAACTCTTGCTGGTAAATGAAATAGGGACTTGTTGCAAACGTTGTGTTAACATTAGAATAGTATAGGTTGAAACTTTCAGAGGGTCTATTGGAACCAGGCCTGTTATAATATTGTGAATGTGGCACTGATGTCTTTTTTCTCCTTTACAGTTGCCATGGAAGAGTACCTGGATCGCGTAGGACCGTTAAAGGTAGAACCCATCGCGAAAAAGAAGGGTCAGAAAAGAAAGTCCAAGGCACTTGGTGAAGGGCCATCTGTAAAGAAAGGAACGCCGCTAAGGAACAAAACAGGTATGTTTTTCACAACTGTAGAGTCAAAAAGAACCCTAACATCTCTGTCTCTCAACAGGTTACTCCTCGTGCATGTAGTAATGGCTGTAAAATGTATTGTAAAAGCTAGAATTGCGGGGAATGTAGTTAGGGGGTGGTAATCATAAGTGATGTCTTATAGTTTTTCTAATACGTACTTTTATGTATTCACCGCAGAGACGGCGTAAAGGTAACTCTGAAGGGGACCAGCGTAAGCGTGAACGAACTGTGGTGCCGCTCAAGGTCATCACCATGAAGCTTTAAAATGTCCTGGCACCAGCTACCGTTGAAAGCGACACAGCTCTAAATGAACCAGGTACATCACACAGCACCAACACTGTTATCCGTGTGATGCCGACACACAGATCTTTGAACACTCCTACATGTTCCACAGATCAGCCACCCTCTAAGGCTCCAAAGAACGTGTGCTACCAAGCGCCGACCTACATCAGCAAGGAAATTGTAAACCCCTTGAAAGGGGTCTCCAACCTGTCATACAGGGAAAAGTGAACAAGCTTTCTCGGAAGTATAGGAGGCAGAAGCAGGCACTACCGGTCCTACAAAGAGGTCCGCTAGACTTATCATTAAAAAATAGCATTACCTTTGAGACAAACGCACAGAACCAGGGGCTCTCTATTTGTTCACCCCCGGTGTCGGATAATACCTGCGTTATTCCCAGGGGAGTGCACCTAAAACCATGTATAAATTACAATCAGGGGCCCGAGGGTGGCGATCCTGAAACAGACCAGGCAGAGCAGGCCCCTTATTCCCACTGTACTGACCTTCTCAAAGGGTTGGCGGATGGTCCAAAGAGTTCTGAAAACCCAGTAGCAGCCGCGCACAGTGTAGACCTTGAACAAGGGCAAACACCGGTACACAGTCTCTACGACGCCTACACCACAAGGCCTTGGGTTACTACAATTACCAATTAAGTTTCCCAGACCCGTTGTCACCTCCTACACCCTCTGGAGTGTAAGAACCTACCAGCCCTGTGTCAAGGGCAATAATAATGTCATTGGCCTCAACATACCCTGAAAGTGGCTTAAGGTGGAGCAACAGTCAAAACTATGGTTTTGAAATGTCTTTCAGGCCTCCAAAGCCCCAGGATGTTCACACTGGGGCACTGTGTTTTTTTAACCCCCCCCGAGGCCTGATCTACACAAAAGCGCTGCTACGCTGACACAGCAGATGCCCCTAAACTAGATATTTTAGACCCTAAAAAAGTGCTAGAGACCTACATTGAAGACATCCAGGGGGCTGTAAGAAAGCTAAAAGAGTCGCTCCGCTATAAGACATTAAAACCGGGGAAGGGTGGAAAAGGGAAGCAGCCCCTGAGGGTCTTTCCCTCCCTGTTACCAAAAGATACATTTCAGTGAGAACACAGGGACCACCACAAACTTCAAACCCCCTTTGCAACAAGTAGGGTGACTTAAAGACCCCAAACACTTAGAAGATTCATCTGAGGGACCTGTAGTAGGGTCCTCAGCGGGGTCAGCTGCAGAGGGTGTCGCGGAAGTCGTTCAAATAGGCAGTGGGAGACTCCCTAGAAGGGGGTGGGCCGGTAAGAAGCAAAAGTGTACAGATAGCGCCAAACAGCATCAGCTTTTCTTAAGAAAATTAAAGAAAGCCAGAATATGCGCTGTGTGGAGGTTAAACACAACAGGGACCCTAAACAACGGTCAGACTCCCCAAAATGGTCCTCCAGAGAGTCCCCACTCCAGCATAGATCCTCAACCTGGGGCATTTGAAATAGTTTTTCTAGGGAGCGGGAGACGTTATAGTCACAACGTAGAGTGGTTTAAAACTAGGGCGCTATGAGGAGTTATGGTTTGTTAACCTAGACCGTCTAAAATCCACTGATCAGGGTGTTATAGCTATCCACCAGGCTGGACAAACGCTCATAGAACGATTGTTACATGATGTGGGGCCTAACGATTTCTTCCAGCTATGTTTTCAGGGGCAGGGTCTCAACAGTCCTCTGTTCATCAGACGTTCATCTTGAGATGTGTTTGACGCTGTGACGTTTATATAAAACCTGTCTAAGCTTTTACAGAGCAGGGCTGAATTAAAAGCGTATCAGAATCATCTCCCTTGTTGTTAGGGGTCGTGAGGGCAGTGCTTCCAGAACCTTAAAGACCGTCACGTACAGTAAAATCATCAGCAAGAAATATCAATGGTTGCTCGACTTTAACACCGGAGCTGCCAAAATGAGTCTGGCGGCGAGCATCGCAGGGTTGTGGGTGGACCTAGCCACCCCAGAAAACGTCATTATCTCTATGATGGCGGCAGCCCTCAAGGCGCTTCAAATACCACCCAACAGACTCATTGGTTTTGGGGACCTGGGACTTTTTGAGAACCATTTTGCCATTACAGTAAAATTTCTGTACCACAGAGGTTATTGGCAATACTTCACTACCAATGAGCGTGTGAAAAACAAGACTGCTTATGTGCTACATCACGAAAACTACTTTTATGGTATCTTGAATGTGAAGGGTTTTCTAGGAGCCAAGTACATGTGCGAGCATTGCAACCACATATACAACAACTGGACCAGAAACCAGTGTGAAATGCACTGTAAAATGTGTCAGAGGGACCGATGCGCTGACAACGGCACTCGGAAGGTGAACTGCTCAAGTGTAAAATGTTTTGTCGGTCGAAAAATGCTTGAACGTACACATCAGCCTCCGACAGGAGTCCATAAATCAGACTGTCAGACTTGCAGGCACTGCAAGGCCACCAACCACAATTGTAAAGATATGTAATGTCTGAGGTATAAAGCGTATTTTATAGCCAGAACAGCACACAAGTGTTACATGCTCGAAGGGTTCCCCCAGAGAAAAACAGAAGACTGTATCGTATTCGATATAGAGTGTACACAGGAGACGGGTGTGCACCAGTCTAACTACGTTTACGCTCATCATCTAAGAGACAATGAAAACTGGGAGTTTGAAGGCAGGTCGTGCATGAACGATTTCCTCAACACATTCATGCAGCTGAAATACTACGAGGATACCATGCTGGCTCACAACTCGAAAGCGTACAACTCGTTCTTTATTCTCCTGGACCTGATTTGTAAAAAGATGGGCGTAGAGGTCATCACCCAGGGCTCCAAACTAATGCTGTTAAAAGTTGTGACTTTTGAAATTAAGTTCATAGAAACCTTGAATTGTCTGCCCATGAAGTTGAGCAAGTTGTCAAAAGCCTTTGGTTTTGAAGGCTGTAAAGGTTATTTCAGCACATTTTTAACACATGGGCTAATCAGAAATTCTGCGGTCCTATAACTCCGCCCGACAGTTATGGCATTGAGTACATGATGCAATCTGAAAAAGAGAGCTTTCTACAGTGGTACGATGAAAACCGTGAACATCGTTTTCATTCTCAAACAGAATTGAGAACTTACTGTCAGGCGGATGTAATGATATTGCAAAAAGCGTGCAACCTTTTCAGAGACGTTGTGGTAGAGATGACAAAACGGGTCAGGATTATCAAAACCAAATCCCGTAAGAGGAAAGAAATGGTGGAATACCTTGACCCATTTAAGAACATTACTCTGGCTTCCAAGTGCATGTCTCTTTATCAGCACATGTTTTTAAAACCTGAAACCATAACTTTAGTACTGCCTGACCTCTATAACGGTAAGCAGAAACAATACTCCACCCAGTGGCTCATTTACGCCTCGGAGAAAGAGAACATCTTCATTCAACATGCGTTGCAGGGTGGCGCATACCGCTTGGGTTTGCTACTATCAGACATGTATGCATTAACGGGGTACCAACCACCTTTGAGTTCAATGTTGCTTTTACCAAAAGCCCCATGAGTTTAATAGACTGCAGGGCACAACATTTGAACATCTGCATCATCGTACTCTGGAGAAGGTGCAGTATATTGAAAACAGCGTCTTTGTTCTGAGAACCCTCTGGGAACATGATTGCCTAGCCGTGCTAACAAAAGATGCGGAACTCAGCGCTTAAATGAAAAGCCGACAGTTACCCGCACCGTTGGAATCCCGTGACACCTTATTCAGCAGTCAAACAAACGCCATACAGCTGTACCGGGTCGCTGGTGAAGGTGAGAAAATACACTACTACAACTTCACCAGTCTGTATCTCTGAACAAGGGGAAGTTGTACCCGGTGGGGCATCCTAGGATCATATATAGGAACTTTAAGTCCCTAAGTGAGTACTTTGGTCTCGGTAAGTGTCAAATCCACCCTCCACGGAAGCTTTACTTCCTGGTACTTCCGTACAGAGTCGACGGCAAGCTAATGTTCCTCCTATGTCAAACACGGGCTGAAAGTAAACATATTAGCGACTGTAGACATAGTGATGAGCAAAGGTTGCTGGATGGGACATGGTGTATCATTGAGGTGCAAACGGCCCTCAAGAAAGGGTATTGCCTCTGTAAAATGCTGGAAATTTGGCACTTTTTATACACCACAATCTGACTCTTTTCTGAGTGCATCAACTTGTTTCTCAGAGACAAAAAGGAGTCATCAGGGTATCCCGACTGGTGCATCGATGAGCCTTTGAAGCAAAAGTAGATCACTGATTACCATGATCAAGAGGGTATTAGGCTGAGACCGGTGTTAATTAAGATTAACCCCACCAGACGCTAATTGGCTAAGCTCTGTTCCAATTCCTTATAGGGGAAATTCGCACAGCGTGCCAACTTGTCAAACACATCCATCGTCACAGATCCAGATGATCTTTTTAAGTATCAATTTGCCCACCCTTACGACATGTCCATTTGCGAATTTATCAATGATGAGACAGCCATTCTATGCAGGAAATATGCCAATGAGTACCCCACAACGTGTAACAATATTAACATCTTCATAGCGTGTTTCACAACTGCTTACACTCGTCTAGAGCTTTACAGGTGGCTGGATAAGCTTCAGGAGTGTTGTTTGTACCACGGCACTGACTCTGTAATTTTTGTGAGTAAAGAGGGTGATGAAGATCCTGCGCCAGGTGATTATCTAGGGGATTTGACCAGCGAGCTTGAAAAGGATGAGAACATGCTCGAGTACACCTCCTCCAGACCCCAGACATATAGTTACAAAACCTCTAACAATAAGGTTTGCATGAAAGTCAAAGGCATCACGTTAAAAGTCAGCAACACAGTTAAAATACATATTGACAGTCTGAAGGGTCTGGTGCAAGAGTCTTATGCATTGAGCGATCACAAAAATAATCATGCAATAGTCATAAATCACCTTAGCATAGCCAGGTCCAAAAAAGGTAGGAAATTACAACACAGCCATTACATAAAACCTTGCGTTAGTGTTTGATAAAAGGGTCCTGACAGAGGACTACAAAACACTGCCGTACGGTTATTAAAAGACATTAGAGGGGCGAGCACCCAACCACTATTGACAACTGGCCACAACACCCATCCTCCTGTGTTTTAGCAGGTCCATCAAACAGCGGTAAAAGTTATTTTATAAAGAAACTATGAGAAAATGGTCACTGTGTTTTACCTCAGACCCCTAACAACATCGTATGGCTTTATTCCTGCTGGCAAGATCTGTACACGGAACTATCCCTAAAGTTCCAGCACATCAAATTTACAGTAATCCCAACAACAATGACTTGTTAACCTAAACACCTTCTAAACATGGTCATTGTGGATGATCTAATGCACGAATGCTTGGAACACCCCGAGATCGAGAGGGCTTTTACTCAATATTCACATCATCGTAATCTAAGCATAAGCTTCATCGTGCACAACTTGTTTTACAAGGGGAAGAGCAGTCGTTCTATAACTCTCAACGCCTAATACCTGGTCTTATTTAAAAACCCCAGTGACAAGCTTCAGATATCAATTATAGCTAAACAGATGTATCCCGGGAATACGCAGTTTTTCATGGAAGAGTTTATCAACGCTACCGCAAAACCCCACGGCTACTTACTGGGAGATTTAAAACCCAATACTCTAGAAGACTACAGACTACGCTCCAGTATTTTCCCACCTGACTTCCCAGTCACTTACACACCTAAACCAATCCCCAAAGGCTATAAAAAGACCCATTAAAAAGGCTTTCATAACATTTACACTCTAAACCTTACAATATAAGGTCGTGACCATGTCTGTTCGACTACGTCGTAATTTAGACCTCCTAAAAATACTGGTCACAGCCAGCTCCCTGAAAAGAAAGGCTATCGTGTGCGCAGCTTTGGAAGATTTAGTGGCTGCCATTTCAGAAATATCCCTAAATACTCTAAAAGGCATTGTCCAGATATCAGCAAGCCAGTTCCTCGTGCTGAAGAAGAAGCACCACATTATTAAGAAGCTCAGCAAGAAAAGGGTTACGCTCATTTCCAAAAAGAAACTGGTCAAGCAGTCTGGAGGTTTTATAGGGGCGCTGCTGGGTAGAGCTATACCACTAATTACAGGTCTCCTGTAAAGGACCTTATAGAGCATGTTTAAAAAATGTACCTTGTGCCTCGCCAACAGCTGGAACAGTTGGGCCTTTCTACCACCAACGTCTGGGACATACGGAGAAACGAGATGCAGCGCCTTGATGCTGAGATCAAAGCCTTTTTAAACCGAACCGATTTAAAACCACACAACAAAGCAGGGCTTTACTAAGGAGCCCTTCAAAACTATTTACAGTATTACAGACAGTGTAACGCTGAAGAAAAAAAACAGATTCTGTATACCACCGACACGGAACAGCCGCCAGCACACCCGGTAGCACCTCAGGACCCGCAACCTCCTCAACACCCAGGACCTCCAGCTCCCACGGACACCTTTGTTGAGGACCTTTTAAAAAATATGTCAGAGGTATAGAGGAGCAGCGCAAATGCTGCTTGGTAAAATGACTGCTACTAAAGATCTGACCTCTTGGAACACCCAGGGTGAATTCGTCTACAAGAGACAACCGGTTGCTGGATCACAAATGTACAATATGGTCAGAGGTCTCACGCACAGCAAAACACTATTGACCCAAAACACTCCTAGAGGATGGGAGCAGTTCCTACACGCCTCTGCTGAACTCAACATTCCTTCCACGATCGTCGGTAACGCGTACCACCGGCGAAGGCTTGAAAGTTTGAAAGATCCGACCCCTGGTGTTTTTACCATGAGTCCCACTGTGTCGATATCACCTTTCTTTCCGCAGCTAACACCGTCTTGGAGCAGCAACACTCTACCTATGGCGCCTAAGAAGAGACCGTTCAAAATGAACACTTGGCTACCGCTCTAATGTTATCATGACGTTTGAACAGTTGTGCAGTTTTGGTAAAAGGTTCACTTCTCAACTTCTCATTTCTTTACCCGTGTAAATGTTTGTGCTAAAAACTGTTTGCAATAAACACTTTTAAGTTTTCAACAGTCATCAGTCATCTTTTTTTAAATGGTTTTAAAATGTGTGGAGGGTGAAAAGAAAATGCATAGTCTGAATTTATGTTTAAAATGTTTTGATTTTAGACAGTCATCAGTATAAATAGAGGTGTTACAAGGCCTTACACTTTTGACAAACACCGTATTCTGTTTTAACAACACTCGACATAGGCCCTGATTCTGACCCCGGCGGTCTGAGACCGCCGGGGCCAGGGTCGGCGGGAGCACCGCCGACAGGCCGGCGGTGCCCCGCAGGGCATTCTGACCGTGGCGCTTTGGCCGCGGTCAGATTTGGAAAACCGTCGGTCTCCCGACGGTTTTCCGCTGCCCATGAGAATCCTCCATGGCGGCGGAGCGCGCTCCGCCGCCATGGGGATTCTGACACCCACTACCGCCATCCTGTTCCTGGTGGGTCTCCCGCCAGGAACAGGATGGCGGTAGGGGGTGCCGCGGGGCCCCTGGGGGCCCCTGCAGTGCCCATGCCAATGGCATGGGCACTGCAGGGCCCCCGTAAGAGGGCCCCACTCTGTATTTCAGTGTCTGCTATGCAGACACTGAAATACGCGACGGGTGCCACTGCACCCGTCGCACCTTCCCACTCCGCCGGCTCAATTCTGAGCCGGCATCCTCGTGGGAAGGTTGATTTGCCCTGGGCTGGCGGGCGGCCTTTTGGCGGTCGCCCGCCAGCCCAGGGCAAATCCCAAAATACCCTCAGCGGTCTTTCGACCGCAGAGCGGTATTTTGGTGGGGGAAGTCTGGCGGGCGGCCTCCGCCGCACGCCAGACTTAGAATGACCCCCATAGTCCTTTAGTTTTCATTCACATATTTCATGACAATACCGTCGATGTTTACTAGATCGGTGGAATACAGATTAAAAAAAATTCTAAACGTCATACCCTCAGTCATTTTACTAATAAAATATAGACAATGTTCCCCGCAGGTGATGGCTGAAGAATCCTGTACACGCATCTTGTTAAACTCGACCGTTGGCAATGCTTTTCTTTACATATTTGAATATCGGTTATGCTCTGGGAATTCCGCTAAACTGTCAACCACTATAACCTTGTCTACATCCAGAAACAGGGACACCCAATATGTACCACTCTTGCAATGCGGGTCGGTGTTAAAGACGAGTGTGCGGGGTCTTTCTGGGACTATTTTCCCCTGTAGCCCGTCACTAGGAAATACACCTAAAAAGTATTTCTTAGCATATTTATGCCTGCTTAGGAAGTCACGTATCTGCACAGTGTCCATTTTGCAGTCTTTTAATGATAGTCAAACATAATCTGTCTGGCATGATTGACTTGGATGACGCTGTCAAATACAGAGAATACAACCATGTTCACGTTGGTAGCCAGCGCCTGTGTAAAGCGTATTTCAGCTTTTAGATTTCTGTTTTTGATCAAGTTGTAGTGGTCACCGTCTTCCATGTCAGGAGTCAGGTTGGACCCAAACAGTGTGTAGCTGGCCCCATACCTCTCTCTTGAAACAACGACTCCTGAGTCACGCGGGTGTTTCCCTGTTATCAAGACTAGCCGAGATGTTCCCTGACAAAATTGGATGTTCCAAAACTCAGGATGAACGGTTTTGCAGGAATAACAGCTCCCTCGTGGACCAAAGTGGCATAGTTGATGTCGTATTTTTTTAAGTTGAAAGGGTTAGAGGCATAGAGCCCACTAAAAGCTGTATTATCCACAAACCCTATGATGATGAGTTTCTGGAGTTGCCCCAGAAATATGTTTTGCTGCTAATCTAGTACTGGTGGGGATGCTGAATATCTTCAGGGCCACTCTTTCAATGGCGTACTTGGTATTCAATAGTTGTAAAGCTTCGGTGTGGGCCAGTCTGACACTCGGTGACACTTTCACTCTCTATACAAATAGGCTTGCGGACAATATAATCAGTTTATACTGTTCCGCATCACCACTGATGAGACAGAACACGTCCTTGTTGCGGTTGAGTTTGATCTTAAGATCAATACTGTTGACGAGAAGTTTATCTTGGAATAAAATGTCTGAATTTATGTGTCTACTGCGGGCGGCAAAGCTGGCTCTTTTTTTAAAACCATTGTTGCCCCTGTCCAATGCCGTGTCCTCAAAATGCACATGAGTATCTTTGTATAAGAGCCCCACTGAAAGCTGTGTGTCCAGGGCATCGCAACTGTAATTTAGAATACTCTCTATGTAGGCCCTGTAGGCGTACGAGTCGATCGCCCAGGTTAATGTCCACCTGACAAAAAATGGTTGCGACGGGGTAGGTGATCGGCACTACTTTAGCATCGGCCTCGATGTTGGTGCCGTTAGCTTTTGTTATTTTGCAGAGGAGGTGCAGCAGAGTGTTGTCGAGATACAAATACATATCCATGGATCCCAACACAAAAAACTCTGTCAGCGCCAGAGGTGTCAGAACGGCTAGAGGCGATACTTCCATGAAAAAACTGTTCTCGATGCTGGTCTGTGTGGGTATTAGAGAAAACAAATCTAGCTCAGATTTGGCACATTCACCCGAGGTGCACTGTACGAAGGCCATGATAGGTGATTTAAAAAATATTCGCACTAGACTGTGTTCTCTTCTTCTTCTTAGAAGATCTCTTCCCCCTTACTACTCTTCTTTTGTGTGGGCCTTTTGAAGAAGTCCTCCATTTTTTATAGGTCATTGGCGGGTCCCTGCGCCTTGAAGCCCTTTGCTTCCTTTTAACACCCACACATCTTGTACAAAAACCCAGCTCATTCTTGTTGCTGTTTGTTCATGCCCTCGGCGACAGCCGACGTTACAGACCCCAGTACGTCATGGGCCATGTTCATAGCCACTAATTTAACATGAGGATTTGCAATTTCGTACCCTCTTCTCAAGAAAGGCATGGCTCTTCTAAACAAACTCCGAAAGAAGCCCAATCCGGTCGTGTACATAACAAGGGCCCCTTGAAAGTAGGGCAGCAATCCGCCATAGCTGGGATGAACTCTATAGTAGTCCCTGTACATAGAGGGGTCCCAGTATGTCTTCCTCGATGACCATCACAATTGCCTCATAGTCACTGTTGCGACGCAGCCTTAAATGAAGCTTAACAATAACTTTCCCATATTTAAACGCCTCCGGCTCTGAATGATCGTAGAAATACCATAATGGTTATGGTGTCAAAATGGTTTTTAAAAATTGCCACGTAGTCGAGTTTGTGATGTTGTATATTAACCATCATGTTATTGCCTCCATTCACCGGGGCCCATCTCACCAACGGCGAATAACTATCCCCTATCCTCTGAGGTTCTACGATGTCTCTATACATGTACAGTGTACAAAATCCACCATTAATATTGGGACACATAGGGTCTGGAAACACCTGTCTTTTCACATGTTGTACCCTAAGACCCTTTGTAATTTACCAGTACAGGTAAACCTCGTATCAAGCTCAGGGGCTTTAAGAAACACTTTCCTTCTAGTGTTATCCGACACCAGATGTATATTTGCATATTCTTCAATGCCGGCTATAGCTCTGTTGATGGCGTGGACCACCGCCGCAACGGTGGTGTAATACCTGTGTGGGAAACTCACGGGGAGGCTCAAGAAGTCCTGAGAGAGCTTTATGATAAATTTAGCATTGTGCTTTTAAATGTATTCCATGTTCTAGGGTGTTGTATCTCTGTTAGGGCCACCTCCCACTAACCTTTCAGGTCCACTGGATTAGCCAGTTTCACTGTATAATTTGAAATCTAATTGTCGGGGAACATGTCCTTCGAGGCATTGGACAGCAGCGTCATATAAAAAGGTGAGGTCTCCATCACGGCGGTTACAGCGCGACCTCACAGACCATGCAGCGAGCTGTCAAAAATCCAACTGTTAAATTTCTCCGGCCACCCCCCCCCCCTTTGATCAGCGCCTCTCTATTAGCTACGCTGTCTTTCCTTTTCAGAACCTTTTCAAGCTTGTAAACCCTGTTCAGATCGTAGGGCACCTTTTGTACCTCCTTTTTGTAAAAGACACTTGTTCCTTTTTCCCCGTCTTAGTCCATCAACTTGTAAATTTATACCCCTTCTTTAAACTTCACACTTTCCACTATAAATATCTCATCGCTAAATGTCTGTTGGTAGCCTTTGGTGAAGACACCCTTCAAATCTGAAACCCTGCATAATCCCCTTCTTTTAAAACAAGTTTCTTGACCCTTGCTGAGAGATGACTCCCGTACACAGTTCTCCACACTATTAACAAATTATCAGACGTTCCGTCCACGGGAGACATTTTGATGGTCCTATGGTAACTGGCATTATAAAAATTTAAAAAGCCTGTAGAACATCCATGTATCTGTAGGTATTGTTGTCTGTTAAATATTGCCACAGCTTTGATTTTAAAGTTCTGTTAAAACGTTCTACAACCGCCGCTTTTACCTCAGTGTGCGAACCAAAATGCTGAACAGCGTGCTGCTTTAAAATTTTCTGAAAAGGCTTGTTTAAAAATTATTTTGTTAAAAAATTATTTTCCAGCGTCTGTTTGTAGTTTTTGAGGTACTCAACCTCTCATGAAGATGACTTTGAATGCGGCGGTGACGCTGGTACTACTTTTATCATTTAGCGCTTCTTCATAGACGTACTTGGACAATACGTCTATGACTGCTAATATATACATTGTGCCATTGTTATGCTTTGCTAGATCTTGGAGACTGAATATGTCAGGCTGCCACTTATAATCTAGCTGCGCGCTAACAACTGTGGCCCACTTCTTAAAACATCTCCTGGCTAGTTTGTGGAATGTATACGCTTCTTCCCCCGATATTCAAATCTTCATCCCTGATCGGTTTACAGATTAATTTTCAACTCAAGCCCTTCTAAACAGAGCTTTGGCGCTTCGGAAGCTTCCAACCCCTAGTGTATCGTAATAAAGCTTCCTTAAACCAGCCCGTCATGATTTTACACACAGCGACCATGAAATGAAAGACGTTTGTTTTGTGTAAGGTTGTTTTATTCATCATAAAAATTTTAACAGTACATAAAAACTGCAGACTTTACAGTTTCCAGACACATGTCAAAGCCATTGTCGGACAATTTGAGGTCTTTTCATTACGTATACATAACATGACATTGTGCACACACATTATGGGGGGCCTGACAGCTATTAGGTCTCAGCGTCACATGTTTTGCTATTTTCATAGATATAAATTCAAAGGCTTTAGAGAAGTTTGTACAGTTCTTGTTCGGACAGTGCAAAGCCCTTATCATTCAAATAATGTTCAGTAACACACTCCAAGGTCTTGCATAATCCGTTCATCGGGTGTAGTCTTAAATCCATCGACCTTCGCCTGTATACGCTCCGGTATTCACCCTGCATAAGGCGTCCCGCTTTGTTCTGCTGCTTCGCTACACACTCGGAACTGCTGCACTGCTTCGTATCTGGTGGCTCACAAAACTGCATATGGCTCCATGTTCAAGGCTTTATCTCAGCTATTCTTTCTTTGAACAACACATACAAAATTTTCGGAGTACAAAAGAATCCGCGGTGTAATTCATAGCCATCTTGTGCAGCATCGTTCTGACCCCCGTCCTAAAAAAGTGAGTATGTAACGTTAAATAATACAACTACGATACGTTATCAGTTTGTCTCATCATTCTTAAAACAGTCTACGCAGGGCTAAAGTGACCGTTCTTTCGTTTTTAAAGTAAACATCACACATACGACTTTCTATGATCCTTTCTACCATACTTCTGTCAACAGCAGCACCCAGACTTTGCATGCTTTCAGGCTTTGAGTGCGGATCACATGCGTATCGGAGCTCACATAGTGCAGTCAACAAAACTTTAATCATATCAAGTTGAACATTTTTCTTCAAAGTCAACATCCTGTACACCCATCTTAACAGTTTATAGAATTTGTACGGATCTAGCAAGCTGCAGATGTGCTTGGTTATTTTTTGGTCATACAACGGGTCTAGACATTCGTGGCCCTCCTGTCCCGCATCGTTAATTTTGTGGGTATCTAAGTCACATTTCACACAAGCTTTCACAACTGTCGCTGCACAACCTTTAACAGCCCAGAAGCCAGCGTAGGGAATTCTCGATGTTTTCTTTTCAATGCTCGAGACATTGTAGGGCCAAACACCATTCTTACACAATTCGCTGTTTTGGCTCGTGGAACTTTCACTCTGATTTGAACAGCAAAAGCAATTAAAATTTACATTGTCAACCATTGATTGCAACTCCTTCACAGCTGTTCTTTTGGCCGCTAACTCCTAGGGTTCAAAAGAAAGACAGCTATTAGTTAAGAATACATAAAATACCAGTATACATGCTAACTGTCTATAGACGGTTCTTACTAACCTCAACACTTCCTCAAGACACTGCAGCCCCTCTTAAATCTTGAGAGTCCTTGAGTTCCATCGTCGCATGACTAGAGTCTAAGTTCAGCTGCTGCGTGATGCCAGACTCAGGCGCCTGGGTCACCAAAAACCCCATGTCTTCATAAACAGGTGCGTTATGTGACTGCATAGCCTCTTCAAGATCTTCCATGTCGATGGGGTTGTTTCCACCCTCTGTACTACTACATGAGGCTTCGCTCCTGCCGCCGTTACCCTTAATAGGTGATATCAACATCGACACATCCTTGAAGGGAAGCTTCTCAAACCGATGGTCGGGGTCCCCATGAAACCCCGTAACGTTGAAACCCGCATTTTTAGGGGTGCCCGGCAGCATGTCCTCGTCCAATGCCAAGAGCGGGCGGTTGGTATATCTAACAAAAGTGGCCATACCGCCTTCGGAGGACGCCCTTCTGATGATGGGATTGTTTCTCTTCATATTGGCGATGAAGGGCTCTTATTGATCAGGATACTCCAATGCTCAACACTGCTTGCTTATGGGAGCCTTATATGCGGTCTAAGAGCGTAAAAGTGGGCGGGCACACATTACGCAAGCTGTTAGGATTGTAATGTTTCACAACCCTCTGACAGCCAGACCATGTCCGGGCACACACAGACACAGGACACAGGCTTTTAGGGCTATCAATCACACAGCCACAGACACCTGACAGGCACGGTGATTGATTGACAACCTCGGGGTAGGGCAACCACGTCATTGCCTATGTCATCACACGGCGTGGCACCTGTCAAAAAGTTTGATGGAAGGTATTCCCTTATGCTACTTGCATGAATGATGAAAGCTCTACACTCCTGCTTACCTCCCGGACTGGTTCAACTAGGCACCCAAGAGCTATGAACATTCAGGGTAGAAATCAGATGCACCACCTAATTTGGAAAAACAGATATATTTTCATTTTTGCAATCATAATTTTTAGAGTGCGTTGGCTTAATTAACTCCTCCATAATTAGCATTTTTTGAACCTAGATGACAGAACATTTAGATATCAAGTAATAACTTGGGTCCCTGTGGCTGAAGGACTGTTTGCAATGCATTTAACTGAACTGTGTCATACGTATTCCTTAATGTCTTTCAAAGCAGATTGATGATGATGTGTTGCTCATCACTCTGATGAATATTGTTGTGGTGTTCTACAACATTTGTCTTTGTCACACCTTTCCCCAAATCCACTTTCCGATCCATTCATCAAAACCTTATCCCTCTTCCCCAGGCGGCATGATTTTTGAGGTGCGACTTAATTTACACCATGAATGTATCAAATACTCGTGGTTAAATGAGACAGAACAAACTCAGTACAGAATGCTCTATTACTTGGGCAAAATCCCACAACAGCTCCACTTACCCACTCACACATAAAAGTGATCCATAATTTAGATGTAGGAAAACAATATTCGTCAACAATCAACATCATTATTCAGGCCTTGTGTTGCATAAAAAATTAATTGTGTCCACTCTAGACTTTTAGTACATTTTTCCTGACTCAGTTTTTGTAAATTTTGTTTTAATTAAATTCCATGCTTCCCATTGCTCAGAATAAGTTACTATTACTAGTTTTTGTTATAATAGATGGTATTCTTTGTTTTGTCATGTTGGTTGTAGTCTGGTCTCTGTCTTTCTAAAGCTCTGAAATATATAATCCACTAACTGTGTTTTTCTTTCAATTTAGTTGCTTGTGATGGATAATCTTTTTGATTTATACTATATTTTGAGCTCAACTAGATGGGAGTGGGACCTCGCTTATGATGCCTTCTTTGTAAGGGTACTACCACCACATTAGGAAGGTACCTTGGGAAACCTTGCAGTAAGGAAGCGAGAGAGATAGCAGCTGATACTTCATCTATTTCAGGCAAAACAACTATGGAGTGACATGAACTTGTTTAGCTAGTAACTAACTAACTTCTACTGCAGATAAGTAAGTACTTGTTTATCTAGATTGTTGTAGATGATATAGGCAATGGCAGCATGTACACCCCCTAATGGTTCATGTAGTTACAGGGGGTAGTAGGACAAGGGTATACACTTTAATAATTAGATTAAAACATAATGCATGAAAAGGCAGCAGTGCAAAGTAGAAGTAAAACACACACAACTATCCAAGGCATAAAATATAAGAACATTTTCCCTTTGCTCAACTAGTTCCAGCTTCCAACAATACAATCCAACCCCCTCCATCCACAACAGGCCCACCACACTCACTCGGTATCCTTGTTGTGCTAAAAAATGGAGCCATGCTAGCTAGCACATAGGGTACAACTTTGCTACTCTCTGCAGTCTGCGGCTGGTGCATCTGCATAAGGCAATTATTTTACTTTAATTCCAATGGCGCTGTTCTTCTCCAAATGTCTTTCAATTCTACCCTGACTCCAAACATCCACATGAATAATACAGCACAACCGTCATGCATAACATGGGGACACTAGATATCCTGTCTGCCGTAAGTAGATGGTGGGAAAAATGGTACACTGCAGTACAGGGCAAGAAACAGGATATATAGATTTTTTGGACATCTTCGTCACAGAGTATCCCATCCAAAAAACCCAAAATCATGAACTAAATTCCCTAGCCTTGTCGTCCAACACAAATTATTTCAAACATACATATTTGATTGGCAGTAAGGTAAGGAAACCTAACTTACTCTACCCCAGGGTAAGTTAGACGATTGGGCCAGATAAGTAGAGGTTTTGCTATAGATTAGTTGGGTGTCACTGATCATCATCATGTGCCTAAGCTTGGGCCTTGTCAGTCACTGTAATTGACAAATGTCAAAAGGGAAACATTTGAACAGGTATAAATTCATTATTGAAGCCATTAAATATATGAGCCACTTGGCCAGAAAAATGTGGCACATGCCAGAAATTGATTTTTCTTTTTTCTTTTAGAATCTAGGGAAGAATAAAGGAGTGAATTACTAGGAGGTGACTGACTGGGCACTTGGAAAGTAAGGGAAACACATATTATTCTCATTTTGGTTTGCAATGCATTGAAAACTTTAGAAATGCTGCATTAAATGAAGCAGGTGCGCATTGCACAGCCAACACTGCAGTTCCGCTTGGAACCATGCTACAGTTGGGTCATGGGTCGCGAGATGCCAGAGGCAGGGAGGTGATGAATGATGATGGGTAGGATCTGCCTTGCTTAGCAAATACGGTGAGCATACTAGTAATTGTCAATATCCAAGAAATGTGACATACCACCTCCGTCCCTGCCGCCGCTGGGACTCCCCTTCCAACCATCTCTGCATCTGGTGCACTGGTGCAGCTAGAAAAAACATTACACATTTTAGATGCCAGATACGCCACCCCTTATTTATTTATTTTTTTAAATACAACCTCAATATATCACTACATTTCAGCTAGCAGTATCTTTTCTTTTATTGAAAATAGCACTCCAGGCATTTTGTTGGCTGACAATACTAGAAATGCCAGGTCAAGTCAACCAAAAATGTTTCATAATGGAGATAATGGAGGAGTAGAACTATGATGACTGTCAGTCATTTGAAGCACAATGAAGGGGTAGAATAAATTGGTCAATAAAGGACATATGGTTTTATTTGGCAAATGCAATGGGACCATCCTCATTCTTCTTTCCTACCATGCTGCACTGTCATTGAAATTGTCATAGAAACAGCTGGTATACTGAATAATACATACAACATAACATTGTGGGGGTCACCATGACCATGGCCACTATCTTGTTTTACTCTTTGACCATGAGCAAGAAAAAGAAAGTCTTCTCAACAAACATGCATAGAATAGCTTGCTTGAGTTTGCAATCTTTACATTAGAGTGCCTAAAATCTATTCTCTTAGTCTTACAGCACCAGTCCACAGGATATATACAGTAGGGGAGATGGAAGGCTTAGTAGTAAAGAAGAAGAAAGCTACAGATTAGTACAGAGAGGAGGAAGTCAGCTGCAGAAACATGAATTATAGAGAAAAGGATAATGCACAGATAACAAGAATTAACAAACATTTGCCAGAACTAAGAACATTTGAAAAAAAAGTCACAGTATAATAATTATTCTAAATGAGGAGAGGTAAAAGTTAGGTAAGTGATATTAACAGAAGGATGTACTGTGGCCAGCAGAGCCGTCATTCATTGCTACGAAGCTGGTGGTGGCGGTAGTACTTCCAACCACCACTGCACTGATAACAAAAATAGATTAGTGCTATAGTTAATCTCCCGGAAAATGTTTTGACAGACAATAACCTATCGTACTTTTCTAAATCAGATCACCTATATTGCTACTATCGAGTTGACCTATTCCTAACTTCCTAAACATAAGCCCTATTCCAAATGTCCTAAACTACTAATGCATTGTTATGAATGATCTTTGATTCTCTGATGGGCCAACTCAGTTTGCCTTTTCAATGAATAAATGCATACCACGTAGCACTGGGAGATTGCTTGGAACTGTATGGCTTACTTAAAGAAAGACATGCTAACTAACTGATATTACTACGGCCATTATCTTAATGACAGGACATAGGTGTCTGCATGACTTCTTAAATAATCAGCCCAACCGAGTGCTGACAAGTGCTAAAATTGAATCACATAATATTTGTAATAGTACGTAAATTAACTTACCTTTGAGTGTGAGAAGCTCGCTATTAAAAAAAAACATATTAGCAGTATAGTACACAACAAATCAATAATTACTCACTTAGCCCCTGTAGGAAAGTACCCTCTTTCTTGCCATGGTTACCCCCTTTTTCTGCCTGATGTCAGTGTGTTTGACTGTGTTTATTGGGATCCTGCTAACCTGCCTGCAGCTGTACATATCTCTGAGGTCATGGATTCTCCCTGTGAGAACCTGACCTTCAAGGAATTGAAGGGGCTGTGTGCAGAGAGGAAGTTGAACGTGGGGAGGAATCCTAATAAGAGTCTGCTCTTGGGACTCCTCCTCCAGGATGACCAAGATCATAGTGGTGGCCAGGAGGAGGAGGAAGGAGAAGTAGAAAATGAAATTCTAGACCGAGATGAGGGTTCCTCAGAGGATCTTTCAGTCCCTAGCAGCCCAACTAGTGTAGCTGGTAGTGGGAGGGGAAGTCACAGAGGTAGGGCTCCCCTTACATCCTGAGGACAGGTAAAAAGGGTCACTAAGACTAGGCAAAGTTCCACCTCTGCCCACTCTCATGCATAACTCCGGGGGATGACTCTATAAATAGAGAGCTCAGGAAACTGAGACTGGTGGAGGCCAGGCTGAGGCTGCAGCAGTAACAACTAGCTCTAGATAGGGAGGCCTTGGCAGTGGAGAGTGAGAGAGAGGGACCATGTGGGTAGCACCCCATGGTGGCAGCAGCAACTCTGGTTTCAGGGATTACAGAGTCAGAGAGGACTCCTTGGACATGGACCTGGGACAAGGCGGGTATGATATTTAAAAGTAGTTTGCTGCACTTGAGAGGGCCTGTAAAGTTCAGAGGGTTCCTCAAAGGCAGTGGGTTGCTATTCTCTGATTCTCCTTCTCTGACAATGGGAGGGATAGACTTCTGACTGTCAGAGAAGAGGATGAAGACCATTACAACATATTCAAACCAGCACTCTTAGATGGTTTTGATCTCACAACTGAGCAATAGAGAATCAAGTTCATAGAGACCAGAAACGAGGCCTCAAAGGATTGAGTTGACTTTGTGAGCTGTTCTGTTAAAGCTTTAGAAGGCTGGTTACGTGCCAGCAAAGTGTCTAACTATGAGGGTTTGTACAATCTATTACTGAGAGAGCAGATTTTGAATAATTGTGTGTCTGACATGTTCCACCAGTACTTGGTAGACTCAGATTCGACCTCTCCCCAAGAATTGGGTAAGAAGGCGAGAAATGGGTCAGAACAAAGGTGAGCAGAAAAGGTCATACAGGGGGTGAGAAGGACAGGAAGAAGGATGGTAAATCTAATGACAAAGGTGGGAGAAAGAACAGAAAGATTCTTCATCAGGCCCACAAAACTCTTCTGGGGGTGGATATAAATCCTTTTCACATCACAATCAGAACAATGCCTCGTGCTATATTTGTAAAAACAAAGGCCATAGGGGAAGGAGATAGCTCTTGCCATAAGAAAAGCACCAAACCTCCTACCACCACTAACCCACTGCTACAACTAGTGCCCCTAGGCAATAGCAGTGGTGGTAGGAAGACTAATTCTAGCAATAGTCAATCCACGGGTGTAGCATGGCTAACTCTGGGAAGTGTATTGGGAGCTGCTTAGTTAGGGAAAACACTGAGGCTGTTTTAGTTTCTGATGGTGGCATTGACCTTGCCACCCTTGTTGCTTGTCCCCTTAATATGGATAAGTACAAGCAACAACCCCTAATAAATACTGTTCAGGTTGAGGCTTACAGGAACACATGTGCCAGTGTCACCATGGTGACTGAAAAGCTAGTGTCCCCTAAGCAACACCTACTTGGTCACCAGTACCAAGTGACTGACATCCACAACACTACTGTGAAACACCCTATGGAAGTTGTTGACTTCAACTGGGGGGGTTTACTGGCCCTAAAAAAGTTGTATTGTCCACAGACCTACCTGTAGAGTGTCTACTAGAGAATGAATTGGAGACTTCAGCATGGGCTGAAGTAGAGTTGGAGGCCCATGCAGCCATGCTGGGCATTCCTGGGTATATTGTTGCTTTGACAAGGGCACAGGCAAAAAAGCAAGGACCAAGAGTCTCCCAAAGGCAAGGCTAGGAAGGGTAAAAAAAATATCCCCTATCCCTCCCGCCACTGATAAATCCCCCTGTGTGGAGGAGGAATCTACTTCTTGGACAGAACCTACACCTGTAGAACTTCAAGCTGACACAGCTGAACTCTTAGGTGTAGTGGGGTCTGCCAAGAAGGAGTTAAGTGTAACTCAGCAAACGTGCCCCACACTTGAGGGTTTGAGACAGCAAGCTGTCAAAGATCAAGCAGTGGATGTCAGTGCCACCCATGAGAGAACAAACCTGGTGTCACCAGAAGATTGGTCATTCCTCTGCAATACAGAGTTTTCGTTGACCTTAGCCCGTGATATTCCCCTTGCTGGTCACCTGGGGCACAGTAAAACTTGGGACTTACTGGGCCCTCACTTTCACTGACCCCACATGTCAGAAGACACAAAGGAGTTTTGTTGCTCCTGTGTCACCTGTCAAGCCAGTGGCAAGACAGGTGGCATGGCATTTCAAAGGCCCCCTTAATCCTATTGCTAGTGATTGGGGGACCCTTTGAAAGGGTAAGGGTTGACATTGTTGGCCCCCTAGGTCATCCCACAGCTTCTGGAAACAGGTTTATACTGGTGGTGGTGGACCATGCCACCAGGTATCCAGAAGAAATACCTCTTAGGACCACTACAGCTCCTGCAGTGACCAAGGCCCTCCTGGGAATTGTTTCTAGGGTGGGTTTCCCAAAAGAGGTTGCATCAGACAGAGGTAGCAACTTCATGTCTGCATACTTGAAAGCAATGTAGAAAGAGTGTGGTGTAACTTACAAGTTCATCACAGCTTACCATCCCCAAACAAAAAGCGTTTTGATACTCAAAAGTATGATAATGTAACTCTCTGAAAAACTCAGGAGGAGATGGGATGTTCTGTTACCATGCCTCCTCTGTGCCTACAGGGAGGTACCCAAAAAAGGAGTGGGCTGCAGCCCCTTTGAACTCATCTTTGGTCACCGTTTTAGGGATCCACTTGCGCTTGAGAAGGAGAGTTGGGAACAACCCCTGAAGCCCTCTACACAAGACATAGTGGATTATGTACTTGGCCCTAGATAAAGGATAGCTGAGCACAAGAAGAAGGCCAGTAGTAACCTTCAGGCAAGCCAAGAATTGCAAAAGCAATGGCATGACCAGAAGGCTGTCCTGACTATGTGCCAACCAGCTGTGGCAACAAGAGCACTCCAAGACAAATGGAGTGGACCCCACATCATAGTGAAAAAGAAGAGGAAGGTCACATGTAGTAGATCTTGGCTCTCCAAGAAGTCCTTTTTGAGTACTTCATGGGAACCGCCTAAAGCCCTACTATGACATGGCTGAATTAACTCCGCTCATGGCCACTGACGAGGGAAAGGAAGATGAGAGTGACCCTCTCCCAAGCCTCTTTTCAAATTCTGCAGCAGATGGCTCAGTTGAGGGGGTAGTCTTAGCAGATTGTCTTTCTCAGTCTCAAAATGAGGACTGCAGAAATCTCCTGGGACAGTTCTCTGAACTGTTTTCCCTTACACCTGGTCAAACCACATGCTGTGCACACACCATTGATACAGGGGACAGTCTGCCTGTCAAGAGTAAAATCTACAGGCAACCTAATCATATAAGGGACTGCATCAAAACTGAGGAGCAAAAGATGCTTGGCCTCTGAGTTATTGAGCACTCCGATAGCCCCTAGGCTATCTCAGTGGCGCTAGTCCCAAAGCCACACTCTGAAAATGGAAAAAGAGAGATGAGGTTTTGTGTTGACTATAGAGGGCTCAATACAGTAACCAAAATAGATGCTCATCCTATCCCTAGGGCAGTTGAGCTCTGTGATACACTGGCATCAGCCAAGTATCTTAGCACTTTTGACCTAACTGCTGGCTATTGGTGGATTAAGTTGTCAGAAGAGGCTAAACCCAAGACAGCATTTTCAACCATTGGAGGGCACTGCCAATTCACAGTCATGCCCTCTGGACTGAAGAATGCACCTTCCACATTTCAGAGGTTGATTAACACAGTCCTCCAAGGTCTGGAAGTCTTCAGTGCAGCATATCTAGATAATGTATCTGTCTGTAGCTCCACCTGGGATGATCACCTGGTCCACCTTTGGAAAGTTTTGGAGGCTCTGTAGAAAGCAGGCCTTACTATAAAGGTTTCAAAGTGCCAGATAGGGCTGGGAAAGGTGGTTTATCTGGGACACCTAGTAGGTAGGGAACAGATACATCTACTACAGGGGAAGATCCAAGCCATTTTAGATTGGAATCCCCCACCACACAATCCCAGGTCAGAGCCTTTTTAGGTCCAAATGGGTATTGCAGGCAGTTCATTAAGAACTATGGTTCCATTGTTGCCCCTCTTAATGACCTCACCTCCAAGAAAATGCCTAAAAAGGTATTATAGACAGCCAGCTGTCAGAAAGCTTTTGGGGAACCCAAACAGACCATGTGCTCTGCACCTGCTCTAAAGAGCTAAAACTAGTCCAAGAACTGATGCTTCAGAGGTCTGGGTTTGGGCAGTTCTCTCACAACTTAATACAGAGGGACAGAATCAACCAGTACCTTTTATCAACATAAGGTTGACCCCCAGAGAAAAGCGTTGGTCAGCCATGGAGAGGGAGGCCTTTTCTGTGGTATAGGCCTTGAAGAAGCTGAGACCACACCTCTTTGGTACTCACTTCATTGTTCAGACGGACCACAAACATCTCTTATCATCTCCCCTCCCCTGCATTAGTCCTCTTTCTAGTTTTTATTACAACTCAGTGGCACCCAGCTTATTAGTCTTATGCCTCAAGCACATGAAAGGAGAACACCCAAAATTGTTGAGGTGGTCCATTTCCCTACAAGGTATGGACTTTACAGTGGAACATAGACCTGGAAGTAACCACTCCAATGCAGATGGACTATCCAGATATTTCCACATAGACAGGGAAGATTCATCTGGACAAGGTTAGCCTTCTTGTCCCTCGCTTGAGGGGGGTAGTGTAGGAAAGTACCCTTTTTCTTGGAATGGTTACCCCCTTTTTCTGCCTGATGTCAATGTGTTTGCCTGTGTTCACCTGGATCCTGCTAACCGGGACCCAGTGATTATGCTTTCTCTCCCAAAACTCCATATTTCGCTCACAATTAGCACACTCATGCCCCTTTATAAGTCCCTAGTATATGGTACCTAGGTACCCAGGGCATTGGGGTTCTAGGGGATCCCTATGGGCTGCAGACTATATTTTGCCACTCATAGGGAGCCCAAGCAAAGGCTTATGCAGGACTGCCATAGCAGTCTGCGTGAAAATGTGCAAGCACCCTTTCACTGCCATATTTCATTACAGCAGGATACTTATAAGTCACCCCTATGGCAGGCTGTCTATCCCAGAGGGCAGGGTGGAAACAACCTGTCTATGAGAGCACCCCTGCACTAGCAGAGGTGCCCCCACAAACTCAAGGCCAATTTGTCTTGACTTAATGGATGCGGGGACGCCATTTTAGGTGTGTACTGGATATAGGTCACTACCTATGTCCATATACATAATGGTAAATCCGAACATAGGTATGTCTGGTATCAAACATGTCGGAATCATATCCCAAGGCTTTTGTAAGCATTGTCTATATGATTCCATGCACTCAAAGGACTCCTTAGGGGACCCCCAGTACTGCTATTATAGCCTTCTGAAGGTATCCAGGCAGCCCAAGCTGCTGCAACCTCCAAGACAGATTTCTGCCATCCTGTTGCTTGAGAAGCTCAAGCCCAGGAAGGCAGAACAAAGGATTTCCTTTGTGAGAGGGGTGTTACACCCTCTCCCTTTGGAAATTTGAGATACAGGCTTGGGAGGGGTAGCCTCCCCAAGCCATTGTAAATGTTTTGAAAGGCACAAATGGTGCCCTCCTTGCATAAACTAGGCTACACCAGTTCATGGACCCCCAGTCCCTGCTCTGGTGCAAAACTGGACAAAGAAAAGGGGAGGGACCACTCCTCTGTACATCACCCCTCCCCCAGGGGCGGTGCTCAGAGCTCTCCCAGAGGGTCCCTCTGTTTTTCCATCTTAGATTCAAGGTTGACAGGGAACTCTGGGAGCATCTGGGTGGCCAATGCCAGCAGGTGATGTCAGAGCCACCTCCTGATAGGTGGTCACCCAGCTAGGTGACCAGTCCCCCTTTCGGGGCTGTTTACGGTTTCTCCTTTGGGTGATTCCTCAGTTTCAGATTGCAAGACTCCAGCAGGAATCCTCTGCACCCTCCACTTCGACTTCTGACCAAAGAAACTGCGTCTGGACTCTCCAGGACCCTACAAGCTGCAACAAAAAAGCAAGACGCCTTCTGCAACATTGTATCTCTGGCTCCTTCCAGCAACTGCAACATTTCTCCTGTTGTGCATCCTCTGAGGACAGTCTGTCTTCAGCCTGCATTAGAAGAAAGAAGGAATCTCCCTGGGAGCAAAGGAGTCACTCCCCTGCTTCTGCAGGTACCAACTGCGATGATGAATGGCTGCGTGGATCCCCTCACTCGCTGAGCTGCGTGGATCCTGCATCATGGGTGGTACACTGAAGTAGTCCCAATGGTCCTCTTTTCCAACTGTCCAACTTAGGTGAAGGTAAGCCCTTGCCTGTCTACATAGGACAGTACCCCTACGCACTGCATCTTTTGCAGCTGCCAAGGCTTGTTGGCATCCGTCCTCCAAGATCTTCTTGCATCCTGAATCTCCAGCCCCCAGCACTCCTTTCTGTGATGCACAGCTCACTGAGTGGTTCTCCGGCAGCGTGGGACCCTTTTTGGTAGTGCTGTGTGGGCTTCTTCTGCGACCTTCCAGTCCCCATCCTGTGGGACTCCTGTGGGTGCTGCCTGGTCTTCTGTGGGCTCTCTGTGCTGCTGAGGGCCCCCTCTGAGTCCTCCTCCTAGGTAGAGTCCATCTGGTCCTTCCTGGTCCCCGGCAGCGACATTTTCCGCTAACCATGAGCTTTGTTTGTGTCAAGGCTTATTGGCGGACTCCGACAACACAAACCCAACTGTGATTATCCATCCAGCGTGGGACATCACCTGCACCCTCCAGGAACTTGACTTTGTCTTCTCGGGTGCAGTGCAGACTCTTCTTCTTCACTGGTGGTTCACCCTTCACACCTTCATTGGAGTTGGTAGGGGTTCCTGCCTTTCCTAGCCCCTTCTGTGCTTCCTAGACTTGGACCCCACTTTCCACAGGTCTTCTTGTCCAGCAATCCACTGTTGGTGTCTTACATTCTCTTCTGGGTTTTGCAATATACTTTTTTAATTCTCTGTGTGTGCTCTGGGAAACCCACTGTGATTTACTCCTGTTTTCCTGGTCGCTGGGGTGGGTTGTGGTACTTACCTTTGGGCTTTCCTAGTACTCCCAGCTTCCCTCTACACACTACACTTGCCTAGGTGGGGGACCAACTTTTGCATTTCAATTTCATAGTATATGTTTTGTGCTCCCCTAGGCCCGTTTCTTCCTATTGTGATTTTCTCGAATAGCACTGTTTTTATGCCTATTTCTGCATACTAGTGGACATAATTTGTGTATTACTTACCTCCTAAGGGAGTATAGTCTGTATGGTATTTTTGGTATTTGTGTCACCAAAATAAAGTACCTTTATATTTGTAACACCTAGGGGGTCATTATGACCTTGGTGGTAGGTGGTAATGAGGCGGTAGTACTGCCAACAGGTTGGCGGTACATACCGTTACATTATGACATTGGCGGGTTGGCTGCAGCCAACCCGCCAATTTACCATTCCTACCGCCATGGCGGTAGCAGCTGCCGGGCCGGAAATAACAGTCTCCAGCATGGCAACCGCTATTTTACAGCACGTGGCATTTTCAGCATACCTACCGCTAGGCTTGGTTTTCGTGGCATTAGCTATGCCACAAACACCATGGCGGTGGGCCCTACCTGTGACAGGGAATTCCTTCCCTGTCACTGGTAGGAGGCTGACCCACCGCCCAAACACTCCCCAGACAAATCCCCATCCACGCTCCCCCTTCTGATCCCCCACTCCCCCATGCATGCACACACTCGTATACACGCACCACACATACACCCACTCGCTCACACTGGCATACACGCATTCATTCATGCATACATCCATGCATGCTAGCACACATCAGTACACACATTCACACTGACATGCAGACACGCATTCACATTTCCATTCTTACACGCATTCACACACATGCATGCATGCACGAAAACAAAACTACATACAGAGACGTATTCACGCACACACTCACACATTCATGCACACAACCCCCCCACACACACATAACACCCCCCACCCCTCTCCCCTGTCAGAAACCCAACTTACCTGCATCCAGGTGGTCTTCTGGCAGAGAATGGGACGGGACACTGCTACCACCAGCAGCGCCCGCCAGCAGAACACCACCAGGCCGTATCATGTGTCATGATACGCCTGGCTGCGGTCTACTGGCATGGCAGTGCTGGTGGTAGCAGCGCCACCTTACCACTATCCGCCAGTATGCCACAGCCAGATTTCCGCCCTTCTTGTGGCAGAGGTCTGGCTGTGGTCATAATATGATGAACGGATAGTACCCGCAGTGACAGACTTTTGGCGGCTGTCACTGCGACAGTAGGGAGGTTATACTGTCAATGTCTTAATGAGGGCCTGAGTATTTTCTTCATGTGTATATGTACTGTGTGTGACTACAGTGGTATTGCATGAGCTTTGCATGTCTCCTAAATAAGCCTTGGCTGATCATCCACAGCTACCTCGAGAGAGTCTGGCTTCTAGACACTGACTACACTATAGTCAAAAGGGATATCTGGGCTTGGTATAAGGTGAAAGTACCACAGGTAGCCACCACACACTTGGCCAGCCTCCTACATCCCCACAGCTTGGATACCCACCAGGTCGATCAGGTCCTGTTTCCGGTTGAGGATGGCAGCCCAGAGGTGTGTCAACTGCTGCTGGGTGTGCCTCACTCCAGTCCTCCTCTGCATGCACCAGGGCAACCCCTTCCACTGGTTCCAAAGGCAAGGTTGTCCTGCACAAAAAATATTAGTGCCTTCGCCATTGAAAAAATGACGTGGGGCTGCACCCGTTGGAGGTTTAGGTGATCACAGGTGTGTGCTTACCAGTTGCGCTGCTGCTACCTCGCCCACGCTCTGCCATCGTGCTGGGTGAAGAAAAAAAAGAAATAGAAGAAAGGAAGGAAGAAATAAGGAATTAGAGGGAAAACCAAAAAAAAGGTACAAAAGTAACAGAAAAATAAAAAAGATAAAAGATAAAAGCGTAAGATACACAAACCAAAAGACACACACTGAAATAATAAATGTAAATGAGGGGTGGATGAGTGGAATAAGGGGAAGATTGAAAGATTTTAGGGTGGATTGAAAAAACAGGCCTAGCACAGAACACCGAATTAATAAAACAAAATGGCTGCACACATGTAACTGCGTGGTGTCGTTAGCACTCATTTTGCAGCGCGAACACACTATTGGCACCAAGCAGCATGAAGGGGCAGCCAACCACAATTCGAGGTGGAATATCCCAATGTTTTCTTAGCACTCAGCAGAAAAGCGCAGGGCAGTGACAGGTCACAGGTGGAGTGTGGTAACACTTAGCCAACAGCTAACCACACAAGCTTAGATCAGATCCCACAGATAGGCAGCAGAACTACAATGGTCCCTAGGGATTGGTCCCAATAAAGCACAAATGACCAGAGGGGCCCTGCATCCCCAAAACACCATAACGTTGGATGCCACATGTAGTTAGGTACACTTAGCCAATCAGTACACCTCACATACACTGCATGCAGTGTCCATGCGCCCCTCAGGATAGACATCTGGACACATACTCGCTGGCCCACATAGTGACCACACCAGGTTGATGCACACCTTCATTCCCTATCTTGAAAATTTATCTGTGACTCCTTGTCAATAGTTCACATATTTCACCAAGACAATAATTTTTATGTGTTTAATGTTCTCAGAGAAATGTACAAAACATGGGTGATTTCGATGTTCTATGAGAGACAGTCCTCAGACCCATGTGCAGTAACTGCTCTCCCAACTGTAATCTTTAATTAAACAAACCGTTTCCTGTTTTGCCAGATGCCTCTTGTCTCTTGTTTTTAAGGTAAATCTACATTCTAGCACTGTTGCCATTAATTTTTAAAAGGTCACATATTTTTTCAAATTGATTGTGCAAAATGCTATATTACATAGTTTTCCTTGTCTGTATTAGCAATCATGCCTAATTGCTCACTGTGTATCTGTTTACTTGCTTTTCCTATACCCTTTTGTCTTTCCTTAATTCCATTAGTAAGCCATCTACCTTGCATCCACCAGCAAGTTTCCCATCCCAACATGGCCACCTTTTCCGCTGCTCCTTGCTTTAGTCCTCTCCCCTCCCCTGCATTAGTCCTCCTTCTAGTTTTTATTACCACTCATTGGCACCCAGCTTATGAGTCTGCTGGCACTTGCACAACTCTGTAGCACCCAAAGGCTCAGACGGCCCAGGCACATCTTTCTGGTTCCCACTAAAACTTTTGGTTCATGCATGATTGCACTCCCCTGGCAGCTGGCACATTACTGAGGACACGCTCGACAATGTCATACTTAGATGCAAAGGTAACAGTTACGGCAACTCTTACCAATTTGTGTGAGTGATGCCTTAATTTCACTTACCCAACCAGTACATACCCTTCTTCCAGAACGCTGCATACTGGATGTGGATGAAATCTCCTTTCCTTCCACCTTAAATTGTAGTTTTTTTGTGGTCACAAATTCTTACACCCACTCATTGACTGGGCCTGCGTTCTGTATCATAGTTCCCAGGTAACGGTATCTTTCCCATGTGGCTATACTGCAGGATTAAATTGTGATTTTCCCACATTGTAATCAACCTCTGCTGCCTCTAGTTATGATTGCGTTTGTCTTGGTACTGCAATCGTGCTTTGAAATACGGTTCTCTACTACTGGCTACTGCCCCACTGCCTAGTATTAGTAGTATTCCCCAAGGTGAGCAGATGACCTTTTTATGATAGTATCTAATTGTGCCCCCATTTCCCTCTCATTTACAGGCTGGTCATTCCACATTCAGCACCCCCCAATCACAGTAATTGGTTCAATCCCTAACGGTCCTTGATCTTCCCCACATATACTCTTTTGGGACTTCACTTGATTGTAAGGCCCTAGGCACTTAACTTATGCACTACTTGCACCCAGGGCACAATGTGAGTAGTAACTGATTTGCTGGGCTTGTCCTGCTAATTACTCATGTAAATATTACCATTAGGTTGGTAGCTATTTTTTTTTCTTTTTCATTTTTTCCTTTCTATTTCTCTCAATTATTTCTTTGTTATTATTGAGTAATATTTTCATGCATCATTTTGTAATGTTCAGAAGATGATCCTTGCATTGTTATTGGATCAAAACATTGAGTCCTGCACACTGACACAATATTTTGTACTATAGTCCCAGATTCACAAGAAATGGTGCAAAACTTACAATATGTCGCAACATGGAGGTAAGGAATGTTTAGTCTCACAAAGAATGGCACTAATCCTAGTGACATGTTGTAAAAGAAGTTGGCGCTATTGCCGGAAAAGTGCTGCTAATCTGATTTGAGGCACATTATTTGATGCTAATCGCAACAGTGTCACTTTTCGACTACAAACATCCAGGAAAAACCCACAAAAATGCCAAACAGAAGCCTCAAAATAGAAAAAAATTAGAATTCTGAACAGGAGAGACCTCAATGAGTACAGTACCAGCCAGATGCCCATACAGAACCACAGAAGAAGGGGAAAAGGAAAAGGAAGTGTAGGTTCATTCAGGAGGAAAATAAAGCACTGATCACAGAGGTGACAGAGCACCAACACCAGCTCTTTGTCTCCTCTAAATTTCCAATAGGTAGGAAGGAGATCATTTGGCAGTCCATAGAAGATAAAGTCAACAGTGTGCCTGAGGTTAGAAGAACTGTGGCAGACTGTAAGAAGCGCTGGCACGATTGCAAGCACAGAAATACAGAGAACCTGGCCAGCAACAGAAAGGCAGCACTGTAGACCAGAGGTGGAAACCCCACACCTCAGGAGCCGCTGGATGAGCTGGAGGAAACGGTGGCAACAGTCATCCAGGATAAGGTGGTGGAAGGAGACCAGGGAGAGGATACTGCAGCAATTGAGAAGCTACAGCAAGCACAGGATAAGTTGCAGTGGGGGGCAATATTGTAACTCACAAATGACACAAGGGGGAGGCACTTTGGAGGTACTGTATGCATGCTAAGGGGTTGCATGGGGGCACACTAATGGCTAAACATCAAATGCATGTGATGTCCACTGAACCCCTCCCCCACTTACATGCACAGACCACTTTATTACCTTGACACCACTACCTTTACCTTCATGGGGCGGCATGATGGCCCACATGTCACACCGCTAGAGTGCACTCCAAACTTGCCCCCCAACCGGAAGCGGAAGTGTCACCCTGATCAAAATGAAATGTGGTCGAGGGGACATAGAGAAAGAGCAAAGAATGCAAAGCGGAGGATCCCGCCCCGTGGGAGAAAAACTCACATGCTCCCCCACACAGAGCAGAAGGTAATCGACAGGACTGCAGGGCTACAGGGAAGAAACACAACGCAGTCTGGACCACGTACTGAGAAAAGGAGGTCTTCCCCACCAGATGGCAGGTGAGAAAGTCCTGCTCTGAGGAGTTGGGTGGGCCGTGGCTCACCTTTCCAATGAGAGGGGAGGCTCACTGGCTCAGCAGAATGGAAAAACATATTGCATAGTACGCTCAGAGCCCTAAATCCCTAAGCTCTGATAATCTGCCTGCTCCTTACTAAATAAAAAGACTGTTGTTTTTTCAACCTTCGAAAAGCCAAGAGCAGTTGTTATTTACCTTTAGCTGGGGTAGGGGCTGGAGTTGACCCAGGGCACCGTGTTTGACCCTACAGTGTACCACCTCCAGCAAAAGAGAGTCAACACTGCCACTGCAGCCACTTCCAATCAGCTGACGCCAACCACTAAACTGAAATGCATATAGGGTCTGGGGAGAGTCCCTGCTGTCACTAAAGTTCCCCATAACTCTTTACATAGGATGACTTTGCAAGCATTGGAAAACCTGGAGGAAGAGATGTTAAGCAGGACTAATTAGAGTGGCCGAAGAAGTTGCAAAGAGAGTGAAATTAATGGAGACATAACAGCATCAGCATCTATGCCACTTTTCACAGACTCTTCCAGTCCAGGGCCAGCACCTACAAATCTAAATGGGTCCCCTGATGCACCCCTTGCCAGTGACCCCCCACATGGCATCGGTATTAAGAAATACCCTCTAATCACATCCTGGAGGGCGGAGAGGTCCCAATGTCATTTCGATTTGCAGTAGTTGTGAGTTTCCTAAAGAAAGGCAAGGATAAGGAAAATCTTAATTCTTACAGACCCATAAATTTGCTAAGCATTTTTCATACATATCAGGAACTCTGAGGCTATAAAACAAAGCTAAAACAGAGATACTAATATGTAACTGTGCAGTGGATACATTACGCGATGATTTCCACCCTCTAATTATTGTTAGACCAAAACAATACTTAGGGGTAATGTTTCAGAAAATGTCAATGATTTGTGTACATTAAATTCTGTTCTAATAATATCTAAAATTAAGAATTTTTTAAATAAATGTGTATACAGGCCCTGTCAATTTTGGGCCATTCTGCCCTGTTGCAAATGCCTATTCTCCCCCTAGGTAATTTTCTCTTTGCCTCTCACCGGGGCTTTGCAGATAAAGTTTTTTGAGGAGCTAGAGAAACATTCAAGTCATTTCTATGGGCCAATAAATGTACCAGGTTATCTATAAAAGCATTGTACTGACTAGTGAAAAAGGGGGGGCACAGTTTCCCAGATTTAAGGGGATCTTATTTTGCAAATTTTGCTTGCATCACATGTAAGTCAGAATTTCTTTCTTGATTTGATTTTTCAAGTGTACGAAATTTTACATTTTCTTAGACTTACTAGTGTAGGAGGCTGACCTAGTTTATAGGAGGTACCTAATGTACTTACACCTTATACCAAGTCCAGTTATCCCTTATTATTAAAATGTAGGCAGTGCCTAGCAGCTTAGGCTGTCTAGGGGTAGCTCTTACAATACCACTATAGTCACACAGTACTTATACACAATAAGAGACAATACTCAGGCCCTCATTATAATCCTGGCGGTCAGTGATAAAGCAGCAGTAACACCGCCAACAAGCCGGCGGTAAAACAAATGGGATTATTACCACGGCGGAAACCGCCCACACAGACAGCCACTTTAACACACCGACCACCACGGCAGTAGCAACAAGCACCACGGTGGTAACCGCCAACAGCCAGGCAGAAGACAATGTACTCACCGTATTACAACAGGCCTATCCGTCACCTTTTCCGGGGCGATATCAACGACATCAAAAGCACGGTGGAAACAGAACACAGAAGGGAAACGACTCACCTCTGGACACCCAGGGAAGAACCATGCAACCATGGAGCCCCAACTGCATGTGTTCCTCATGCTGGTCTACCTTCTCCTACACCATGAATACCAACGCCGGAGAAGACGGCCATGGTGAGTATTGCCGCCTAGCACACAAGGGAAGGGGAGGGAAAAGAGTGTGACACACACACACGCAACACCCCCACCCCTAACACCATACACACAAAGAGATGCAAGAACATTACATATCCACCCTGTACCCCTCGGGAATGATGCAAGGACAAAAGGAAGTGATTAAAGTGAGTGTAATAAGATAAAACATAAGAAATGTGTCCTCAAAAATCAAAACAGTATATACATATATACAAATGGAGGGACACTGCCCAGTCCACAATGTCCGTGGGCCACAGGGCCACATCACATAGGCCAAGGCCCCACTTGACTCCTGCATCGAAACGGAGAGAACCCTGCAAGGACATAAGGTCAAAAATACACAGGCACCTCAGGGGTCAGGGAACGGGGGGCACCTCAACCAGAAGATGGTACAACACCACTGATCCTGGAGGGGCCAACATGCCCATTACTCTGTCCTGGGGAGTGCAAGGCCACAGGCTCTCAAGTGGGTCGTCTGGCCACTGCTTGGTCCTGGGGAGTGCAAGGCCACAGTCTCTCAAGTGGGTCGTCTGGCCACTGCATGGTCCTGGGGAGTGCAATGCCACAGTCTCTCAAGTGGGTGGTCTGCCCACTGCTTGGTCCTGGGGAGTGCAAGGCCACAGTCTCTCAAGTGGGTGGTCTGCCCACTGCGTGGTCCTTGGGAGTGCAAGGCCACAATCTCTCAACTTGATGGCTTCTCCACTGGTTCAGGAGGGGGTGTTGTGCCCAGTGTGCTTCATCCTGACAAGGAGGTGGTGACTGGATGCCTTATTCCACTGGTTCTGGAGGGGGCTTTTTGCCCAGTGTGCTTCATCCTGGCATGGAGGGGGTGAGTAGATGCCTTCTTCCACTGGTTCTGGAGGGGGCTTTGTGCCCAGTGTGCTTCATCCTAGCAAGGAGAGGGTGAGTGGATGCCTTCTTCGACTAGTTCTGGAGGGGGCTTTGTGCCCTGTGATGCAGATCTTGGGGAGTGCAAGGTCTTAGTATCTCACCTGGTTGTCAGACCCACACGACCCACACGATTTGCAGGGGTCATGATGCCTTACAATACATATAGGCAGGACTACACACTGCCCGCCAGTGGCGATGGCTGCTCAGAGGTGGCAGTGGTGGTGCTGGTGTCGGGGCTGGCAGTGGTGGGGGAGGCTCCAGCCCATCCCCTGCAGCCTTGGATGACTGCCCACTGGGGCTGCTGCTGATGGAACTGCTGCAGGCTGTGATGTTGGTGGCGGTGCAGGTGGCGGTGCTGGTGACGGTGCTGGTGTCGGGGATGCCAGTGGTGGGGGGAGGCTCTAGCCCATCCCCTGCAGCCTCGGACGGCTGCCCACTGGGGCTGCTGCTGCTGGCACTGCTGCAGGCAGTGATGCTGGTGGCAGTGCTGGTGGCAGTGCTGGTAGCGGTGCAGGTGGCAGTGCTGGTAGTGGAGCTGGTGTCGATCAATCAATCAAATAATTTCTTAAGCACACTACTCACATGGTAGGGTCTCAAGGTGCTGGTGGGGTGGGGGAACGGGCCAGTTACTGCTCGAAAAGCCATGTTGTTAGGTGCTTTCTGAAGGTTAGGAGGTCCTGGGTCTTGCGTAGGTTGGTGGGGAGGGAGTTCCAGATGTTGGCGATGAGGTGGGAGAAGGATCTGTCACCGTTGGTGGTGGTGTGTTTGATGCGGGGGACTGTAGCGAGGGCGAGGTTGGCGGGGCGGAGCTGACGAGTTGGTATGTGGAAGTTTATTAGTTAATTGAGGTAGGCCGGTCCAGTGTCGTGGAGGGCTTTGTGAGCATGGACGAGGACCTTGAAAATTATCCTTTTGTTGATGGGCAACCAGTGTAGGGATCTGAGGTGGGTGGATATGTGTTTGTTTTGAGGGAGGTTGAGGATGAGCTGTGCGGCTGCATTCTGGATTCGCTGGAGTTTTCTTTGAAGTTTGGCTGTGGTCCCTACGTGGAGGGCGTTGCCGTAGTCCAGTCTACTGCTGATGAGGGCGTGGGTGACTGTTCTTCTCGTTTCTAAGGGTATTAATTTTAAAGTCTTGCGTAGCATGCAAAGGGTGTTGAAGCAGGAGGATGATATGGCGTTGATTTGCTGAGTCATTGAGAGGGATGAGTCCAGTATGATGCTAAGGTTGCGTGTGTGGGTGGTGCGTGTATGGGGTGGTCTGAGGGTGGTGGGCCACCAGGAGCCGTTCCATGCTGTCTTGTTGGGGCCGAAGATGATGATCTCTGTTTTGTTTGAGTTCAATTTGTTGTCATCCATTTGGCAATGTTGAGGAGTACGGCGTGCAGGTTAATCTTGGCGGTGACTGGGTTCCTTGTGAGGGAGATGATGAGCTGGGTGTCGTCAGCGTAAGAAATGATGGTGAGGATGTGGGGACGGAGGATGTTGGCGAGAGGAGCCATGTAGATGTTGAAGAGGGTGGGGCTGAGGGAAGATCCTTGGGGGACCCCACGGATGATCTTGGTGGCTGAAAACCGGAAAGGAGGGAGGCAAACTCTTTGGGTTCTTTCAGAGTGGAAGGAGGAGAGCCAATCCAGGGGCTTGTGGTGGATTCCGGCGTCAAACAGGTGTGCGCATAGAGCTTGGTGGCATACAATGTCAAAAGCTGCAGAGCGGTCTAGGAGGATGAGGGCGACGGTCTCGCCCTTGTCCACTCTGGTCCTGATGTCATCTGTCCAGGCGATGAGGGCGGTCTCAGTACTGTGGTTCTTGCAGAATCCAGATTGGGAGGCACCAAGTATATTGTTTTCTTCAAGGAGGCGAGACGGCTGTGCGTTGATTATCTTCTCTGCAACCTTTGCGGCGAAGAGGAGAAGAGAAATGGGTTGGTGCTTTGTGAGGTCTTCCGGGTCTGCTTTGGGTTTTTTGAGAAGAGTGTTGACTTCAGCGTGCTTCCAAATATCTGGGAAGGTTGCGGTGTCGAAGGAACTGCTGATGATGGCACGGAGCTGGGGAGCGCTGATTTGGCTGGCCTTGTTGAAAGTGTGGTGGGGGCACGGGTCTGTTAAGGAGCCTGAGTGGATGGAGTTCATGGTTTTGTCTATTTCTTTGTCGTTGGTGGGGGGGCAGGTGTTCAGTCGGTTGGTGCGGCAGGGTGTTGTAGTGTTGGTTGTGTCAGTGGTGGTGGTGGTGGTGGGTGCTGATGTGAAGCTGTCGTGTTTGTCTGCGATTTTACGGTGGAAGTAGTTGGAGAGGGAGTTGCAGAGGTCTTGGGAGTGTGGGGGGTTGATGGTGCAGGATTTGGGTTTGGTGAGTTCTTTGATGATGGCAAAGAGTTCCTTGCTGTTGTGTGTGTTGTTGTCTATGCGTTCTTTGTAGAAAGATTGTTTGGTGGTCCGGATTAGTTGGTGGTGTTTGCGCATGGTTGTTTTGAGGGTGGAGAAGTTGCTCATTGAGGGTTCTTGGCGCTAGGCTTTCTCAATTTTTCCGTATTCTCATTTGGAAGATTGAAGTTCTGTGGTGAACCAGGGGCGGTCTTGATGTTGCGGATGTTGTTGTTTGTTTACAAAGGGGCGAGGGAGTCTGTGGAGGTTTCTAGCCATCGTGTGAGGTTGTGGGCGGCGGTGTTGGGGTCGTTGGCGATGGGCAGTGGAGCTTGTTCGAGGTTGGAGATCAGGTGTTCCTTGGAACTCTTGTTCCACTTGTGGTAGGGTGTAGTGTGTTGTTGGTGGTGGGTTTCATGAAGGAGAAATGGAGGCAGTGGTGGTCAGTCCAGTGGAGTTCGGTGGTGTGAGTGAAGGTGATGTGGTTGCTGGAGGTGAAGATGGCATCTAGCGTGTGTCCCGCTGTGTGGGTGTGTGAGGTGACCAGTTGCTTGAGGCCGAGGTTTGTGAGGTTGTCCAGCAGGGCTGTGGTGTTGCAGTCGTAGGTGCTTTCCAGGAGAAATTTGAGGTCACCAAGGAGTATGTAGTCTGTAGAGGAGAGGGCGTGGGAGCTGATGGTATCGGCAATGGTGTCACAGAATGGGGGACGGGGTCCTGGTGGTCTGTAGATGAGGGTTCCTCTAAGGGTGGTGTTAGCGTTTATGTGTATTTGAAAGTGTAGGTGTTCTGCGTTGTCTAGGGAGTCGTTGGTGTTGGTGGAGATTTTGGTGGAGTTTTTGTGTATTATGGCGATACCTTCTTCTGGTTTGTTGGTGTGGTCTCTACGGGTGATTTTGTAACCCTCTGGGATGGCTATGGCGATGTCGGGGTCTGATGAGGAGTTCATCCATGTTTCAGTGAGGAAGGCGATGTCTGGGGAGTTTGTGGTGAGCAGGTCCCAAAGTTCGATGGCGTGCTTGTGGACGGAGCGGGTTTTAAGGAGGATGCAGCTGAGGTGGTTGCGGGGTTTGGTGTTGTTGCAGTGCTTGTTGGTGTTGGTGTGAGTGCAGGAGAAATGGCATGAGTGGCATGTGAAAGGTCCGTGTGTTTGTTTGGGGTTGGCCTGGGCGCAAGCGGGATGCAGGTCTGGGTTGAGAGCAAGGAGTTCTGTGGAGGAGTTGTGGTGCTTCGGGGGGGTCGGAGGAGCAGGCGCACACAGGCTTGCCTCTGGCACGCCTCCAGTGTGCCAGTGGCGTGGCTGCACAACAGCCACCATTAAGAAGGGGAGGTTGGAGGGAGGAGCAGCTGGGAGGCAGGAGGGAGAGTCCAAAGGGGATGCGAGGGGGGCGGGGCTGCAGGACACGCAGCAGCTGGGATATACGGGAACCGGTGAGCACTAGAAAAATGAAACGGGCACAATTGGACCGCGAAAACAAAGCAGGGCACAAAAAGGGCACAGTCAAGGTACAAGCACAATTCTAAAAACTAAAATTAAACACAGAAAACAAAATGCAATGTGCAGAACGAAATACCTGACACGCCTACCACTAGGCACCAGGGATGAGGCGCAGGCGGGTGCCTGCGGGTGGTGGAGGGCCTTGAACTTCTTCTGTAGCAGGAATGGCAGGGACAGGGGCACGGAGGCAGGCTGGTGGAGCCGAAGTGTACTCCTGGCCTGGTAAAGGTGTCAGGGATGCCAGTGGTGGGGGGAGGCTCCAGCCCTTCTCCTGCAGCCTCAGACGGCAGAACCGCCATGGTTGGTGGTGGGGGCTCAGAATCAGTCCCAGCACCAGGCCTCCTGTCCTTCCTGCCTGCAGGCCCTCTGACCTTCCCGTTGTAAACTGGTGGTGCCTCCTTGCCCTTGCCATCTAGTGGTGCCTCCTTTCCCTTGCCATCTGGTGGTGCCTCCTTGCCCTTGCCAGCTGGTGGTGCCTCCTTGCACTGGCCAGCTGGTGGTGCATCCTTGCCCTTCTCTTTGGCAGCTTGTATAGGCAAACTGCCAATGCGGATGGGTGGTTCCTTGGAGCCTCTCACATCTGCAGTAGCTGCTGTCACTACTGTGGCCGTGGACTGGGTGGCTGAGGTGCTAGCCTGGGTTCTGACCAACCTGGCCCAAAGTGAAGGCCGGTGGGGGAGGGGGAGTGAAGAGGTCAACAGCGGAGAGGAGAATGCTTCTTAGGGACACTGGGACGGGAGGAGGGTGAAGGTTTGAGAGTGGAGGAAGAGAGAGTGGTTGTTGGAGGTGTCTCTCTGCTATGTTTGGGTGCAGGTGCATGGGCTGGGTGCTGTTGTGAGGTGGATGGCTGTTGGGTGTCTAAGTGCTTGTGTTTATGTACTTTGGGAGAAGGGGGCACAGACACAGTGGGAGAGGACACAGGGGACGTGTGCATGGATGTGGGAATGGTGACTGCCAGTGAGGGATGTGTAATGATAGGCATGATGATGATGGAGGCAGTGGATAAGGATATAGTGCATGCAGGTGTCAGTGAAGACACTACTGGGAGGGAGGTGGACAAGGAGGAGGAGGGAGACACAGTGGAGGCAGTGGATGTTGGTGTGTCTGCATTTGGATGGTGTATGTGTGAGTGCCTGTGGGGTGATATGTGGTGCTTGTGTTTGCCTGAACCACTTCTGTGTGTTGTCTTGGGTGCATGCTGGTCTGAATGTGTGCTTGGGATAGGTTGGTTTCAGGGGAATGGGACTGGGCAGAGGAAGTTGGAGCGGGGAGACTAGAGACAGGAACAATGGCTGCCATCAGGGAGGAGGCCAGAGCCTTGTTTGATCTCTATTGGGCCGCCATGCCACAGCGAATGCCCTCCAGGAATGCATTTGTTTGTTGCAAATGGGCTGCCAGCCCCTGGATGGCATTCACTATGGTTGACTGCCCAACAGAGATGGATCGCAGGAGGTCAATAGCCTACTCACTCAGGGCAGCAGGGCTAACTGGGGCAGGGCCTGAGGTGTCTGGGGCAAAGGCGATGTCCACCCTTCTGGGTGAGCGGGCACGGGAAACTCACTGAGGGGCTGCTGGGAGGGCTGTGCTGGTATGGGGGTGAGAGCTGTACCTGTAGTTGGGGTGGGCACAGAGGTGTCCGTCACAACCAAGAAGCTTCCATTGGAGGAGGTTTCACTGTCAGAACTATCCCCTCCTGTCTCTGCCGTGGTGCTCCCCTCGCCCTCCGTCCCACTGGTGCCCTCACCGTCGATGGATTCGGCCTCATGGGCCCTGTGGGATGCAGCTCCCCTCCGTCACCGTTGCCTTTGCTCCTCCGCCAGATGATGCTAATGCACTTAAGGACAGGGTGACAAAACAAAAAGGGGGGAGAGACAGAGGATACACTTGGTCAATGGCAGCAAAACACCACCGTTGGCGTACACGACACAAACACACACACACACAGAGGGAACCTTCTACACACTAGGCAATGCACTACCAGTCACAATGCTAGTCACCAGGCCATGGACAGGAATACCTAACGCCAATTGCAGAGCCCTGCTCAGTAGTGGAAGCCTACTAGCTTGGCTGGAGATGGTGTTCATCAGCCCCTGCCCAACATGGAGCCTACCATGCAATGTCCGGCCTGGCCTAGGGGCACCAACAGGCCCACATCCCCCACCCACAGACCACTCCACCACGCACAAGTAGTATAATGTGAAACTGTACTCTGTGGCTGCTCTGATGCCCTCAAGCACCCATCCAGCTCCAGATAGGCCACCGCCAGTATGAGGAACATAAGGGGAGTCAGGGTTCGACGGGCACCCCTTCCTTGTTGAGAGGCCATCCCCCGCTGGGCCTCCGCTGTCTTCTTTGGCCAGCATCTCAGGTCGTCCCACCGTTTGCGACAGTGGGTGCTCCACCTGCCGTAGACCCCCAGGGTCCGCACATTCTTGGCAATGGCACACCATAATTTCTGATGGGGTTCTAACCTGCCCCCTAGATTGCAACTGCTGCAGATGAATAGAAGATGGAGACATCCCCCCATGTACAGGCCCATGGTGGACTTGGCAACAATGGAGGACAGGCAGATTATCCTCACCTACAGACTTGACAGGGCCACAATCCAAGAGCTGTGTGCCCAATTGGAGCAAAACCTAATCTCTGCTATCCGTCACCCCACTGGTATCCCCCCTCCTGTGCAGATGCTATCTGTGCTCCATTTCTTGGCAACTGGTTCTTTCCAAGTGACAGTGGGCTTGGAAGCAGGAATGTCACAGCCAATGTTCTCAATAGTGTTAACAAGAGTGTTGTCGGCCCTGATGAAACACATGCGCAGCTACATTGTTTTCCCCCAGGTTGAGGATTTCGCCACAATGAAACCTGACTTCTATGCAATGAGACATATCCCCATCATCATTGGGGCAATTGATGGTACACATATTGCCTGTGTCCCTCCCCCCAGAGAAATTAACAGGTGTTCAGAAATCGAAAGAGCTTTCACTCCATGAATGTGCAGATAGTGTGCCTGGCGGACCAGTACATCTCCCATGTCAATGCAAAGTATCCTGGCTCTGTGCATGATGCCTTTATCTTGAGGAATAGCAGCATCCCATAGGTGATGGCTCAACTCCAGAGGCACCAGGTGTGGCTAATTGGTGAGCCCATGGGTCCCACCCAGTATATGTTGGTGTATGGGTATGGGGTTGGCCCTAAGGGTTAGTGTTTGACTAACAATTGTCCCTCGATATTTGCGGGTGTCTCTGGTTACCCAAACCTCTCATGACTACTGATCCAAGTGAGGAATCCCAGGACAAGGGCAGAGGAATGTTTCAATGAGGCACATGGGCGAACAAGAAGAATTATAGGGCGAACATTCGGCCTCCTGAAGGCCAGGTTTCGGTGCTGCCATCTAACAGGTGGTTCCCTGTGCTACTCACCCAAGAAGGTGTGCCAGATCATCGCGGCATGTTGCACAACCTTGCCTTACATCGCCAGGTGTCTTTTCTGCAGGAGGATGAGGCTGGAAATGGGCGTGTGGCAGCGGTGGAGCCTGTGGACAGTGACGAAGAGGAGGTAGAGGATGAGGATGTGGACAATAGAACAGCAATCATACAACAGTACTTCCAGTGTCACACAGGTAAGACACTGTAACTTCACCTTCCATTGACAGTTTTGTATTGGATATTGTCACTGGCAGGCTGATATTACCACTACTATTGCCACTTACTGTACCCTTTGGCATGTCGATTTACAGATATATGTGCCCCACTCTGGCTCCTGGTATGTTGATTGCAGCAAACTACAGGTCATACATATGTATACATTACTGTGCAGTTAAATTGTATTGTTTACAGATTGTTAAACAAATACAAAGTTCAATCACTTGACAGACTCAATACTTGTATTTTTTACAAATACAGGTGCTCTGTCCAAGGGGGCATAGAAAGTGGAGTTATGGCAGTTCAAGGTGGACATGGTGACATAGTGGGACACAAGGGTGACATTCAGGAGAGTCTTATTTCCTGGTGGGGGTCTTGGCAATAGTCTCTGGCTTCTGCCTGGATCACAGGGACCGTCTGTGTGGTGGTTCTCCTTCTGCAGGCGGTGGGGTGCTGTGGCCTGTTGGTCCTGTGGCGGGGCCTCCTGTCCACTAGCGGCAGCCGAGGTGGAGGGCTGTTCATTGGTGTGGCTAGTGTCAGGGGCCCAGTGGTGTGCCACTGCCTCCCTCATGGTGTTGGCCATGCTAGCACCCCTGCAATGGTGACCAGAGGCCTGTTCTTCCCCTGTCGCACAGCAGTCCTCCCATTTTCCCTGTTGTCCTGTGCCTCTGTCTCCTGAACCGTGTGCCCACTGCCACTGACCCCAGGTCGCTGATTGTCATATGTTTGTGGGGTTGCCTGGGATCCCTGTAGTGGTGGACATGTTGCTGATTGACATGTCCCTGGGACAGAGGTATGGGCCCGCTGGGTGGGTGCTGTGCTGGTGTTTCCTAAGGGGGGAGGCTCTGTTGTGGTATGGGACTGTGCCTGGGTAACAGACTGTCCAGAGGTCCCTGATGGGCCAGGTTGGTCATCCAAATCCAGGGATGCAGAGCTGCTGTCATCACTGTGGGCATCTTTGGTGGGGGGACTGGATGTTGCTGGCACCTCCTCTCAAGTGACTTTGTGTGGGGGACCTGTGAGGATGTAAATGCAGTGTTATTGTTCTGCTTGTGACATCTTGTGCATGGGTGTGTTGCCCTGTATGGGTGTAATTGCCCAGGCAGCTTTGGATTGTATGAGTGGTGATTTGGTTGGAAAGGTGTTTGTCTCAAGTGTGTATGCTTTGGTGATGGGTGTGCATGCAGGTCTGTGATGGGTGCCCATGCATTGATGTTGCATGCAGGGCTTAGTAGTGGAAGGGGTGGGTTGTGATGGTGTCTTATTTTAAAAAAAGGTTCTTTGACAGTCAAACGCTCCTTGGTTCTTAGAGACAGCACAAGATCACAATGCTGTCCATTCCCCAAATGGTCTGAATGTAATGATCCATCAGAAGATCTATGAACCTTGGGTCCTTCGTTGTCAACTTTGGTACTCCAGTGCCACCTTTTTTAAAATAAGACTTGTATGAAAGATTTGTCATGTGCAGAGACTTTTGAATTCATTTTGGGCGATTTATAAATATATAATTGTTAGATGTGGATCAATCATGTTGCACTTACATGTAGATATATGTGATATTGATGAAATGTAAAAATTAAATATTTGTTGTGTGTTTGTCTTTAGATTTGGTTAGAGTGTGTTTGTCTTTTACATATTCCATCATATGTTGTCTTAATTGTCATCTGTGTAAGTGTAAGTTTACTTTGTGTTGTTAATGATATGGAAATGACTTGAGTTGAATAGGATTTGTTCAGTTATGAGTGCATAGCATTAGGGTAGGTTTGACTTTATTTACATTTTCGTTAAAGGTATTTATCATATATTTGAATTTGTACTTTATTTGCATATATTTTCCTCTGTTATTTTGACAGGAGAGTATTTTTCTTTTTTTGTTTTGTATGCTCTAACCTATACAATAGACATGATGGAGAGCAAGCTGCATTGTATAATAAGATTTTTTGAACTACAAACTTAAGTCAAAATACACACTAACTAAACTACCTAACTAAACTATGCTATCCTACACTAACTTATCCTACCATATAACTACAACTATCTTAGCCTATCTTGACCTATTCTAAACATCAGACATCAAAATTAAACATCAACCCCCCACTCTCCTTAAATTGCGTCCATTTTCAAGAACAACAGTGACTACAACTAAACATTGATTAACTATAAATAGGTGCTAATCAAATGTAAATATATTTTTGTAATTTTTGGAATGTTATATATATATATATATTTTTTTTTTTATACTTAGGACATTGACCTAAAACATCTCTCCACCCCCAACTATCACACTTATAACCACCAAACCTACCCCCTACTAATATACAACTATGGCCTAGAACTAACTACACTACAGTAACTTAACTACACCAATCTATCTACAATAAAAGACATCTATGAAAAAAACAGTTAGAACAAGGGGAACGGAAAACTGTTCTATTCACAGCTCTTCCAGATCAATGTCTCTTCTGGTTGGCCTGTTTTTCCTTCACAATGGTCAAAATATGTTCAACCTTATTCTCAAGACGAGCAATCCTATATTTTTGATCAGCCAGTTCAGTACTCAGGTTCTGGATGTAAGCTGGTTCCATATGGAGCTGGCCTGCCCGGGGTCCTGAGAGTGGTGGCCATAAAGTAGATGGCATAGATGCCAAGGAGGGTTCTGCTCCTGATGGTCCCCCAACATCAGGTGTAGCTGACCTGCCTGCTGGTTGGGTTGCAGATTCACCATCGTCTTTTCTTGGGCCCCCAAGCAGGAATGCCTTCCCGGTTCCTGAGGCCTTTTCCCAGTCATAGAGAGCCTCCACTGGCTGTACCCCCTGCAAACCTGTCTGATATGGCAATACCTTTCTGTCTGTTTTGCAAAATACCTTTTTTTGGCAAGGGTCATATTGGCAGATGCATAAAAAATAGGACATGTTAGGATACTTGTCAGGCAAAAGACCAACAGGCATGCATTGAAAACAGCAAATGCAAACCTCTGACAGTGATATGCGCATCTAAATTATTTGCCCTTATGAGCAATGTGTAAACAGGTTAGCCCATCCTCAACCTTCCTAGAAACGGAACTTGTTCAAGGAGTCAAAGCTATTTCTGCGGAATGATACAAAATAACCATCCTTGATCATCTTCTAAGTACCATGAAAACGCTGGCTACTATTGTCATACACATCAACCATGTGACCATGGTCTGTTATTCTCATTATGTGTATAGCTCTTCTATGTTCCTCATTCATGCATCACAGAACCCCCTGCTCTGATTGCCTGTACAACACGTATCTGAGCAAAGAGCGCTATTGACAGGTAGGCTCGCAACAGTTGGTGCCTGCTATGGCAAGGATAGTATCAGACAACATTCTACATGCAAAATGTCTAAAATGCGTATATTATGGGAGATTGATGGGAACAGCACACACCCATGTCACACAGAGGAGGGTGACCCAATACAGCTATCCACAGAGCTCTTTACCTGGTTAATTGTGCCGTACCTGAAGGTATAGTCCAAGAGTTTCTATATGTGTAGCACTACGTTTGCCATACTTTGTATTCAGGTCAAAAACATATACGTTGCAAGTAGTACTACAGCACTCAGTGCCCCCATCTCATATGTGGATGCAGAAGTCAAAGACCTCTTCTGCACTGGGAATTCAGGACAGCACTGGCTAATGCTGTTCATGGTGTGAAGCTGTTTGCATCACACCATGGACATTTACAGTTCTAGCACTAATAGGGAATTTATGGCATGACGGCATGTGGTCTGACAATGTTGTATGGACAACCCACATTTACAGGTCAAGATATCTGAGGACGACATGTGTTGGCAATGTGGTGACTAACAACACTGAGTATGAGGTATGACACCGTCACGCTGGTTGAGACGTACGTAGTTCTGAATTGTTGGACATTGCCCACTATACAGTATAATGAGGGAAGTAATCACATGGTGACATATCTCACTATGAACTGAGTTGATGTGGGGCGCACAGTGCAGCCACATGTTTAGCAAACAACATATACACAATGACAATACATGTCTGATTTTCAATCTCATGCACATTTACTAACAGTCAACACTGTTATTGACACTATATACTATGACAAATATTTTCAAGTTTTTACCTGTACATGTTGACACCAGTGAATTGTGTACTAGGGATTCACATCTTAATCACATGTGCAACAAGAGCATCCCAGATAAGCAGGGCACATCTTACAACATACTTTAAACACAGAAGATGTAAACAGATTGACTCTTAGTGCAGATTTGGGATCAGCAAAAGTGAAGACCTTTCCCATGGTATAGGGAGGGGGCCCACCACAAAAGAAAACATGAGACATAACATTGTGAATGCTGATCAAAGAACAGCATGGATGCATATTGCACATCACACAGATTTTCCTAAAGAACATAGGGGACTTAGGTTAGTGATAACTCAATAAAAGCCAAATGAGATGTCTTTGAGACATAAATTGGATAGGCCAACTTGACATGTTAACATGTCTGCAGGGGCTATACATATTTATCTCAGCAACATTGTTCACATATTGCAAATGTTTCATTAGTGCATAATTTTCGAATCATAGACAATCAGCATGTCACTCCGCACATACGTGACTCAAAGGACACACTTAGGCATTTTTCCTCTACTCCTGCCTAACTTCCATCATCACCGGTACATGACTATGCAACATACGACATCTGTCAATCCCTTTGAGGACATATCTTCCTGTGAAAGTCTTTCTATACATTCATGACACAGTTGTGCCAACATTGCTGCACATCAACTCTGTAACAAAAGTAACATACCTACTATACAGGGGACAAGGTGAGGAATGTGCAATTTGCTCACTGTATGTTGCTTCACTGGCCTTTTCATGTATGCATATATTCGGATTGGATCCCACCCACTAGGCAGCCCTGATACTTTACTTTGTACATTTTGGCATTTGTCACACAGACATGCAGTGGCATTTGCACAACAGAAGTCACCCACAAAGTTTTTATACTCACCAATTGCTCTGCTGACCTCAATTCCGAGGAGGTCCAGCAGGTCCCGCTCATTTGCCATCAGGTCTACCCAGTGATGTTTAAGGTGCCAGATAGTCCTATCGACCTTAAAGATCAGGTTCATATGTGACAGAACCTTACCCCAATGCAACTTTCTGGCCTTGTTGTGGTAACCCTGGATCACCCTGCCACCCTGGGCCACCATGTGGGGGAGGTAGTGCAGGACCAACCAGATAAAACCCCCACCTCATCAGCTCCAAAATGACGGGCCCTACCCTTCCCCGACATTCTAACCTAACACAGCACTTTGGAGTCCAAAAAACCCTATCCTCACCTCAACTGACCCAACTACTTAACTACCCCAAATACAAACACCCCACAATACAATGACCAAATAGTATTCAAAACAAATATCAGACACCAAATTGACACAAGGAACACAACACAGCACAACACACCACTCCAACTGCACTCCAAATCTCTGCTCACAACTATAACAAACTCCCTCCAAGACAGGCAAAGAGACTGTGAGTTGTAAAGGAAAGTGAAAGTATATTTACAGGTCCTCTTGTGCAGCATGGGACATCCATTACATCACTTCCTGTGCATATGCTGCAGGTTTTCAACAATGCGTCTTTTTTTTTACACTTCACTCAAGAACTGCATTTTCTTATGTTGTCACAATAGTAAAACATAGGGAAGTACATATGCGTCGCATAGTATACGTTGTACATTTTATGCACAACAGGTGTAAAAAACACACATTTTAAGTATGTGTCATTTTTTGGACAGAAATGTGTGTAATGTGTGTTTGCAGATGTTGGTTTCATGTTGTACACATGTTCACATTTTTAAGTCATGTGGATTGACGTCCTGCTTATGTATGTGTGTATGGCGCATACTGCTCTCTATATATGTGTACAATGTATGTTTAAACGGTTTACATGAATGATAGATAATGCATGCCTTACAAAGATATCTACATGCTAAGACTGCATTTTATTATATTCTTATACATGTGAACTACAGATATTTGTTCAATGTACTAACTTTGTGTTGTTATCAAATACCAATGCCCATGTCACACCATGTATTGGCATGGAATGTGGTCTGTATATTTACATGTAGACTTGTGCACATGTCAAATATTATGTGTAATATCCTAAAGTGAAGAGTGCAGGCTGTCATGCAAGGTTGTGGGGGAGAGCTAGGGGGCTCATTTAGTTCTGCAGACATGTTTTGGGATTTGATGGACAGACAAGTGTAATGGTGTATTTTTTATTGATGTGACATGCATGTGATTGGCATATGTTCCTCATGTATCTTTATCTTCTGCAAGCTAATGTGGTGTGTTCTGGGTTGTCACGTCTACAATCCATGTACTCATTAATGGGGCAATGCAGTCCTTCTGAGCACTATCTTTGCTAATAATGGTATGTGACATGATGTTCTATGTGGAAACATATCTCCTGTACCTAAGCGTGCAGAGGTGGTTTCCCCATACACCAGGACCTATAGTGCATCTTTGCATTTGCCCTTGTTCAAAGGTATGATACACACAATGCAGGGGGCAACAAGAGAGTACAATTTGGTAGTATCTTGTGTAAATATTCCTAACACATGCACGTTTGTTGGAGGTGGGATTCCACTTCATGTGTTGTTTCACAGACTTAATTTTGGCAAACAATATATATGGCAGGGCTTGTGTCAGACAAGGATTGCAGGCTACACATCAGTGCACACATCAGTGCAGTAACACAAAACATTGCCTACCATAACCTACCCTATTATCTACTAGGGACTTACAGGTCTATTGGTGTCAGCCATACCCTATTATCTACTGGGACGAAGTGGTCAATTGGTGCTAGCCATGCCCTATTATCTACTAGGGACTTACATGACACTGTGATATTTGGTTTCATGTATTCCCTCTGTGCTGTAATACTTCATTTTTAAATATTGGGACAGGGACATGTGTTGCAACCTGGGGTACAAACAGTGTCAGTGCCAACATGCCTCATACTTGTTAGTGCTGGGCTAACACACTGTGGGACTTGCTGACAGTGGGAGTGTGATGCAATGTAGCATGCACAATCTGTGAACGTGTGTGGGGCTAATATGGCTACAGTGATCATTTGTGGACTACATGTGGACATTTTATAGTGATTTCCACATGTTGCAGCTACTTTGTCAACTGTAGGTTTCAGTTGTTACTTGGCTGCCACTGTTTGCAGATTTTAAAACAGCTGCTCATCTTCCTCATCCTCACTGCCCAGCCCTTAATGCATATTACAGTCTTTGGGCCACAAAAAACTTGCTGATACACTTTGGCTCATCTACAAGACTTTCACTATTTGCTGTGGCATTTCCATTGACCACAGTATCAGCGGCTGACTCCCACACATTTACAGACTTCAGCCACGATACTTGTGCTGTCTGTTGGTGGCCCCCACAAAGTGGCTGGACTAGTTGAGTAGAGGAGTGTTTCAGATGTCCTTCAAAATGTGTGTGTTTCACATGTGTACTCCCACACACCTGCAGCCAAAATCCTTTGTCAGATAGACAATGAGTGTGGGCTGCCTGTATGATTAGTTCTGACAGATATGAATGCAACAAGCCTGTGCCTATACGTCTTTGTCCTGAGTACCACATGCATATTTCCTAGATTTTGAGACAAGCAACCTCATACTTTAAAATACATGCAAGATGACAACTGATTTGAGTGTGAAAGGGCTAGACAGGAAGGTGCTGTGTCCTTTGTATTTCAGTGACTATATGTCATACATGTGAGTGCCAATGAGGAGTGTGTTGGTAATTTTCACCTGTAATAGTGTAAGTCAGACATTGATTTGTCACATAGCTCACAGTGACACACTGATGCTGGCACTGACTACTGCTGTTCTACCTATTACTAACATATGGATGGCATTCATCACTTGGATATACATTTTTTCTTCTGTTGTGTTTCATTGCTAACAAACTTGTGTGATATGAATGTATCTATGTGATAACTATGCGCAACTGGCAGTGCATACATTTCACTTTCACATTCCTTCATCAGTGCATTTTGTGTGTGTGTTGGGACTTCTACAGTGTGTGAGTCCTTGTCTATCAACTGTTGTGGGCTAGTTATGGTTGCAGATTTGTGGCTGATTTGCTGTTACATCCTAATGTCACAAATACTCCAAGACAGTTGTGTGAAAAAGTGATTTATTTACAGCAATGGTGCACAGTGGGTAAATGTTACAAGTATTAATGAAAAAAAATATTGCACTAAATTTTCCCTTCTACATGCCCCAGTAGCAGTATTATGTAGTCCTCTTTTGTGTGGTGGTGCATCATTGTCCTCATCCTCCTCCCTGGGGACTTTCACTTGTTCCTCCAATGGGACATTGGTCCTCCCACATATATTGTGCAATATGGCACACACAGCTATATTTTTACACACAAGTGGTGTTGAGTACAATAGTTTGACTCCAGATAAATCAGGGAAATTGAAGCAGTCCTTTAGAATGCCAAATGTCCTCACCCCCACATTCCTGGCCTTTTTGTGTGCCTCATTGTACACCTTCACAGAGTCTGTTTGTGGGATACCAAATAGGTTCATCACCCACTGTTAGATACCATATCCCTGGTCCGCTGCAATGGAACAGGAGAGACAGTGTTAGACTTGCCCTTGTGCATCTTTTTGATGGGCTTGGCACAGCATTGGTGTATGAATTAGGGAATCAGACTTTCTTCTTGCGTTGTGTGAGTTCCTGTTTGCATACATGATTATACTGGTGTATTGTGGCAACCTTCCAGATGAGTGTGCAGCCTCAGGGGCTTGGGAATTGGTTATGTGATTGGCATTACAGTTCACCCATGAAGGATGTGTGTGATGTAGAAGAATGTGGAAGAAATTTGTTGTAACATGTGACCTACCAAAGAGCCATGTTGTGTGGGTTTGATGCTTTTGTTTGTGTTCTGTTCCATAAGACATGTGTTGTGCCCTGTTTATAGCCTGCAAATCCACCCCTCTCCCTTAGACATCGCACTCCTCCCATGCACAAATGGCTATTTTCCATATTTCCTGACTTACATGCATATGTGTGTGGGCATCATGCAAAGTGGCATAGTAGCTTAGGATATATTAGGATGTGTGTGAATATTGAGGTAGCCCCTGTGGCACAGGATGAGACACAAATTGTCTTGCAACACCTCCCTACACCACTGGGACATATAAGCAGTGAACAATGACTAATAGGTGTGGAGCATTGCTGTTCTCACCCACTGTGCTGACATCCAGCTGCCAAGTTGCAACATTGGCACCGTAGCACCTTGCTAGCATGATGCCTGCATTGCAGGGGTGATTGCTTATGTGCATGAAGGTGTCCTTTTGTGCACATGACATATCAATGATGACAATGTGCTATTTCTATGTGTGCTGTAGACTGTTGTACACATTGGGAGATCAATAACAATTGAAGTGTGTAGTGTTCCTACATTTTGCACAATCGTGTTTCCACCCCTATGGTGTGCTTACTTTTTGGTGCTGCCTCTGGTGTACATATTGATGTTTATGTGACCCAATGCCAATATGGAATGTCTTATCTGGTGGCACACCCACATCATGACCCAAGGTATGGCCCTACCACACTCAGTGATGCATGTGATATGGCTATGTTGACACAGTTGCGTTAAGACCCAAATGAGTTACTGAACACCACCATGTGAATACAGGCAGTACTACACAGGAGCATCTTTGAAAATGACAATCAAGTGGCACTAGCGGCTTGTACAGTGGTCTTTATGTGTTGGAGATGTGTATTGGGAATTTTCTGTGATGCATGTTGCATGTGTGCTGCTGATTGTTGATCCATGTGTCCCTATCCATGTGCGGGGGTGTTGTGTGTGCATAGCTTGCACCACGTATGTTGTGTGTTGTATATGTTAAGTGATAGCTGTTTGCTTTCCTAATAACAGGCCATTGCCTTATTCTTCATCCTGGAAGTTTTGGTTGTTGGTGGAATGCTGGAAGATGTAGGCATTATGCACACTTCCAGGATACTTGGCCAGCACATTGGTGAACAGTCCCTTGTGGCCCACAATGGCAATTGATTGAATGCAGGTGCTTCCTGTTCCTTTACATGTATTCAGTTTCGGCAGGAGAGGCAAGTAGCACATGTGTGCAGTCAATGTGGGAACCCACTAACTTTAGAAAATCCTTGTTCAGCCTCCTGCTGCAGTTGTTGGGTGCTGGGGAAAAGGATACAGTGAGGAGTGAGTTGGATGATGGCATTCAACACACTTGGCAGTGGGGCTGAGAGGGAGGGCAGGGATAATCCACCCATTTCTGCCACAGTTGAATGGAATGTGCCAGAGGCCAGCATGTTCAGCACAGCCAGGAGCGTGGTCATGGGTGTTATATTGGTGGACCAATGCATCCTGGGTGTGATTGCTGGTTGCTGGTGCGATGTCATGAAGCAGCTGCACAATGGACTCTGGCTTCAACTGGTAGAATCTGATGACAGTTTCCTCTCTTTGGCCAAGGATCAATGTCTGCCGGCAATAGATTTGCTCTCTCCTCTTGCGCTGCCTTTGTGGTTGGTGTACTGGTGATGGAGGGTCCTGTGGTGAGATTGGCAGTGCTTGGCATCATCGCTGTCATGTTCTTTTCATGCCTAGCTGGAGCAGTAACAGGTCCATGTTTCTCTGATGGTTGCCAAAGTGCTTAATATGTGTTTTCCTTTCATACCGGTGCCTTTGTACCATTTTAATGCCTGCTCTGACCAGGCATTATCATTTCAGCGCTAATGGGTATTTGCACCGTTCTTCCGATACGCAAGCAATTTTTCAGCAGGCTTGTAAATATGGATTTAATCTGCAACCACCTTTGTTCAGTAGGGAACACCTACCCTGCATATAATTTTAGATAATAGATAAATGACGCAGGGTTAGAGAGTGCTACTCAAAAATGGTGCAATGTTCTGGAAAGTGGAGCACAACAGGTGTAATGCCACTTTGTAAATATGGCGCTGATTTTTTTGCTGCCGTTGCACCAAAAATTGTGGTGAAACAACAGTGCTAAATATTTATAAATCTGGGCCATAATATATTATAGGGCAGAATTGCTGCTATTTGTTCATTTGTGATAAAGAGTGTTTGTCTAACTTGTGTCACAGATTATTGTCTGAGTCTTTTTATATGGTTTTTACTGTTTTGTGTTTTCTGTTCCCACCCAACATTTGACTGATCTGTTAATACATGGGATTCGATTTGCTTGCATAGACATTGTGGCATGTTCTAACTTTTTCTTTTTATGTGTGATTGATGGTCATAAGGATCCTTGTTCTTTTAAACTGTAATCTTTAGGTGGGCCACAACCTAACCAATACGCCTCATTAACTTTGTTCCTGTGGTTTAGTTTAGTCAGAGTTTAGTAAAGGTCAAAGATTGTTCTACACTGTTAAAGCATTTACGCAGTAGGATCTCATGTGATTTGAAACTAAATGCTTCAAGCTGACCTATTAGCTAGTTATCCTCAACCATTTGTCCTCTTATTTGCTCTTGTCGCTTAAGCCATTAAGAGTGACATAAAAAAGAAACACAAATAGGAAATACAATGCAATGCTTATTTGAACAGAACGTGAATTGAAGGATATGCTGTTTATTACCACTGATCATGCAGCATACAAGAGAAAAAAGATTTGCATTAGCAAGGATTAAAGAACGCTGCTATGGGACATCGATTTTAGAGGACCTGGGACAATCAACTATTAGGAACCAATTGTGTCAATGGTGTTCTGGTTTCCTGTGGCCTCCAAACCGCAGATCCTCATATTTGTGGCAAGGTAAGGCATGTGTCTTTGTGTATTGTTACTGGTGCTCATGTAAAGTGCTCCATTACCTTTGGGTCGAGTTTGCACTGTTCAAAAAAACTGTAAAAAAAAACGTACTCTTTTTACGACTTGGCTCTCAAGGTATTGTGGCATAGCATCACCAAGGCTGAGTCAGGAAGATACTGCGGAATAAAAACTCAAAACTCAGTAAAAACACACAATAAGACTCAATAAATAACTTCCATGCAATGCTTTTTCCTGTAAAATGAAAGTATGTTAATGTCCACACAACTAAAAACTATGCATGACAAACTCTTTCACGTTCAAATGTGGCATTTCAAAACTCTCCGAAAGGGGATGTTCATACTAATTGTGCTGAAAATCATGCACTGAAAAACAATGCTACAGGCATTAAATGACCAGATTAGTCTAGTTTTCTCCCATAATCTGTGAGGCACTATGTGACAAATTGTGTACCAGCCGACCCAAATCCTAAAAACACACCACATTCACTATTGATGACTATGGAAATATATATGTAGCTTTCCAGAGTCATATGAATCAGGCATATTGGCTTTGTCAATGGGAATTAGAAATAAACAGAAAAAAGTCTCCAACTCTTATCTTTTTAGGTCGAGCAGTCAAGACCTCGTGCATATACTTTAGTATATACTTCTATACTTTTTGGTGGGGTCTCTGCTTTTTCACTGGTCTGTTCAGTGTTGTTAAGAAATCCTTGCTTTCTAGTGGTCAATCCTTGCTCTTTTTTCCACCTTTTCCACAGTTGTACACTCCCCTGGAGCATGGCCCTAGTACTTGTACCCTTCCACTTGTGCCTACGTGCCTGTAGTGCTTTATGTGAGCACGTTCATATAAAGCACCACCGCTCTGTGACAGTGTGAAGGGATGATTTGTTTTACATATTGTTTGACTTCTGTATGTGCCAGACAACTGCTTGGATTGAAAACACGGCAATGTGATTGCAGCTCGTCCCTTTTGCTGAGCGTAGTGTTACTGCCTTTTGATTTTTTGGGTAAACTGCCGAAGGAGTAGAGAATGTTTAATTTTCTAATTATGTAGAATAAATAAACCCATTTTTTCCACAGATGATAATCCTTAATTTTGGTGATTGCTGCCTTTTCCTTTTGCAGGCCGTATAAGACAGGCTGCATACTTTAACAGCACTGGCATCTAACATTCTAGCCGCCGGGCATTGTTGTTCGAGCGCTTAGAAGCTTGTCTAGTTTGTTTGTGTCTTAGGTGGTCATTACAACCCTGGCGGACGGTGTTAAAGCTGCGGTAATACCGCAAACAGGCCGGCGGACAAAAAAAGGGAATTACGACTCTGGCAGAAACCGCCAACTAAGACAGCCACTTTAACACACCGCCTGCCACGGCGGTACAGACAAAGGGGCTCATTCCGAGCCTGGCGGGCGGCGGGCACAGCCCGCCGGGCGGAAACCGCCCAAAGACCTCACCGCGGTCAAATGACCGCTGGGGTCATTTTGACTTTCCCGCTGGGCCGGTGGGCGATCTCCAGAAGATCGCCCGCCGGCCCAGCGGGAAAGCCCCTGCAACGAGGAAGCCGGCTCCGAATGGAGCCGGCGGAGTTGCAGGGGTGCGACGGGTGCAGTAGCACCCGTCGCGATTTTCACTGTCTGCATAGCAGACAGTGAAAATCATGGTGGGGCCCCCAGGGGTCCCACGACACCCGTTCCCGCCATCCTGTTCCTGGCGGGTTTTACCGCCAGGAACAGGCTGGGGGGAAGGGGGTCGGAATCCCCATGGCGGCGCTGCAAGCAGCGCCGGCATGGAGGATTCCCTGGGCCAGGGGAAAACCGGCGGGAAACCACCGGTTCGAGCCCTGGAAGCACCGCCAGCCTGTTGGCGGTGCTTCCGTTGCCCTCCACCCTGGCGGTTTCAAACCGCCAGGGTCGGAATGAGGGCCAAACAGCGCTGCGGTCACCGCCAACAGACAGGCGGAAGACAATGTACCGCCCACACTATCACAACACACCAATCCGCCACCTTTTGCGGGGCGGATTCACCGTGGATAAAAACAAGGCGGAAACAGCTTTTGCAATGGGAAAATGCTCACCTCAACACATGCCACGAGGAACAAGGACACCATGGAGCCGGAACTACAAATACTCCCTGCCCTTGCATTCTTGCTCATCTCCGACCAACAGCGACGTAGGCGCAGAACATACTGGTGAGTACAGCACCTACGACACAGGGGAGGGGGGAGGCAAAAGTTACGGGGACACCCACCAAACACCCCCACCCCCACCCTCGCATATTACAACATACACACCAATGCATTCACAAAAATCACAGTAACAACCCACAATCCCCCCGGAAGAATGCAAAGACAAAGCGAATAGCGGTCAAACTTTGTATTGTGCCAATATACTACTCATTAAAAAATATACGGATATATATATCACGAAATCTGTCAAAAATAAATGTACAATACAAGAAGTAGTGCAGATATGTACACAACAATGTCCGTGCACCAACAGTAAAAAAATGCATGGGCGAGGCCCACAATAGATACCTGACCAAAATCCGAGAGAACACTGCTGGGGCATCAGATAGAAACAATACAGGCACCTCAGGGGGAAGGGAAGGGGGGCCACCTCAGCCAGATGAATCCCAAGCCAGATCCACGACGGGGCTCCATGCCCATTGATGTATCCTGGGGAGTGCAAAGCCACAGTCTCTCAAGTCACTTCAGTGGGTGGGTTGCCCACTGTGCCATCCTGGGGAGTGCAAAGCCACAGTCTCTCAAGTCTCTACAGTGGGTGGCTTGCCCACTGTTACATCCTGGGGAGTGCAAAGCCACAGTCTCTCAAGTCTCTACAGTGGGTGGGTTGCCCACTGTTGCATCCTGGGGAGTGCAAAGCCACAGTCTCTCAAGTCTCTACAGTGGGTGGCTTGCCCACTGTGCCATCCAGGGGAGTGCAAAGACACATCTTTGCAAGTAGATGCAGTTCTCTACTGGTACTGGGTGGGACTGGTGCCCACACTGGATGAGTCTCCCCGTGAAAGTACATGTCCTGTCACAGTCCCAGCTACACATGGGAGAACGATGCCTGATGTGCCGGACTATTCATAGCCACACGGTCTTTGCCCTGTTCAGCGGTCTTCACCATGGCGGTCTTTGCCCTGTTCAGCGGTCTTCACCATGGCAGTCTTGGCCTTGTTCAGCGGTCTTCACCATGGCAGTCTTGGCCTTGTTCAGCGGTCTTCACCATGGCAGTCTTGGCCTTGTTCAGCGGTGCTTTGCCATGGCGGTCTTTGCCCTGTTCAGCGGTCTTCACCATGGTGGTCTTTGCCCTGTTCAGCGGTCTTCACCATGGCGGTCTTGGCCTTGTTCAGCGGTGCATTGCCATGGCTGGCTATGGACTGTTCAGCGGTGCTTTGCCATGGCAGACTTTGCCCTGTTCAGCGGTCTTCACCATGGCGGTCTTTGCCCTGTTCAGCGGTCTTCACCATGGCAGTCTTGGCCTTGTTCAGCGGTCTTCACCATGGCATTCTTGGCCTTGTTCAGCGGTGCTTTGCCATGGCGGTCTTTGGCCCGGTTCAGCGGTCTTCACCATGGTGGTCTTTGCCCTGTTCAGCGGTCTTCACCATGGCGGTCTTGGCCTTGTTCAGCTGTGCATTGCCATGGCTGGCTATGGACTGTTCAGCGGTGCTTTGCCATGGCAGTCTTTGCCCTGTTCAGCGGTCTTCACCATGGCGGTCTTTGCCCTGTTCAGCGGTCTTCACCATGGCACTCTTGGTCTTGTTCAGCGGTGCTTTGCCATGGCGGTTCTGGTACGGATATTGGTGTGTGGTATTACGATCTCCACAATGGACATTGGTGTGTGGCATGACGAACTCCACACTGGACGTTGGTGTTTGGCATGACGAACTCCACACTGGACGTTGGTGTGTGGCATGACGAACTCCACACTGGACTTTGGTGTGTGGCATGATGAACTCCACACTGGACGTTGGTGTGTGGCATGATGAACTCCACACTGGACGTTGGTGTGTGGCGTTGGTGTGTGGCATGACAAACTCCACACTGGACGTTGGTGTGTGGCATGACGAACTCCATACTGGACGTTGGTGTGTGGCATGACAAACTCCATACTGGACGTTGGTGTGTGGCATGACGAACTCTACACTGGACATTGGTGTGTGGCATGACGAACTCCACACTTGACATTGGTGTGTGGCATGACGAACTCCACACTGGATGTTGGTGTGTACTCCATACAGGACATTGGTGTGTGGCATGACGAACTCCATACTGGACATTGGTGTGTGGCATGACGAACTCCACACTGGACGTTGGTGTGTGGCATGACGAACTCCAAACTGGACGTTGGTGTGTGGCATGACGTTCCATCATTGCCCAGCGGGGCTGTGGGATTCTGGACCCTCCTGGGCTGTGACTCCGGCGGTGGCGGTGGTCTCCTGACCAGTAACAATACTTGAGCCCTCCTGGGCTGTGACTCTGGCGGTGGCGGTGGTCTCCTGACCAGTAACGATACTTGGGCCCGCCTGGGCTATGACTCTGGCGGTGGCGGGGGTCTCTGGACCAGTGACGATACTTGAGCCCTCCTGGGCTATGACTCTGGCGGTGGTCTCCTGACCAGTGACGACGGTGCTGGCGGTTGTGTTTGGACCGCCGGAAATGATGGCGCACTTCTCCACTGTGACACTCACAACAGGTTGGGGAGACTTCCTCAGGACCTTCCCCACCTTCTTTTGAGTTACATATGACTCACCAATCGTCTTGGATCCCATTTCACTGTTTCTCCCACCAGGAGTCTTGACATGGTCCCGTCGTCCACTCTCCAGTTTCGGAGCCTTTACAGGGGGTGGGCTGACAGTGCCTTGGCTCCGGGTCCTACTGCCTGCCCTGGTGGACGGGGCACTCCAAAAACCACTGGTACTGGAGGCTTTTTGGCTGAGGCGCTACGACAGGACTGATGAATTGGAGGGGGGTGGGTGGGGGCAAAAAGGTCAATTTGACATAGGGACAGTTTCTGACGTGCACTGGGATGGGTAGCTGGAGGGGCTCTGGGAGTGGAGGAAGAGGAGGTGGTTGTAGGAGGTGTCACTTTAGCTGTTTTGGGTGCAGGTGCAGGTGCAGGTGCAGGTGCAGGTACTGGAGGATGTCGTGTGAGTGATTGCCGGTGTTTGTGTACTTTGGGAGGGGGCGTCACAGACACACTGGGAGAGGACACAGGGGACGTGTATATGGCAGTGGAGGTGGTGAGTGCAAGTGAACGGCTTGTGGTGCTGGGTGTCCTGGTGCGAGTCCTAGTGCCTGTAGATGTGGTGCATGCAGGTGTATGTGTAGACGAGACTGGGAGGGAGGAGGTAGAAGAGGAGGAGGGGGACACAGTGGAGACAGTGGATGTTGCTGTGTCTGTATGGGTCTGATGCTTGTGTGAGTGCCTGTGGTGTGTGTGGTGCCTATGTTTGCTTGAGCTACTTGTGTGTGTTGACTTGTGTGCATGCTGGTCTGTAGGTGTGCTTGGGATGAGCTGGGGTACAGGGGATTGGGTCTGGGTGGAGGAAGTTGGAGGGGGGAGGCTGGACACAGGGACAATGGCTGCCATCAGTGCTGAGGCCAGAGATTGCAGGGTTCGCTGAAGGACAGCCTGACCAGAATGAATGCCTTCCAGGAATGCATTACCGTGTTTCAACTCTCGTTCTACACCCTGGATGGCATTCACAATGGTAGACTGCCCAACAGTGATTGACCTGAGGAGGTCAATGGCCTCCTCACTGAGGGCAGCAGGGGTGACTGGGGCAGAGCCTGAGGTGCCTGGGCGAAGGTGATGCCCACCCTCCTGGGTGAGTGGGCACGGGGCGAATGCTGAGGGGCTTCTGGGAGGGTGGTGCTGGTAGGGGAGGTGGTGGCTTTACCTGTAGAAGTGGGGCGCACAGATGGTGCCGCCACCACAGGGGAGCTCACATCGGCGGACGAGTCCGTGTCACTGTTTGGTGATCCTGTGGCCGACGTGAAGCTCCCCTCGCCCTCCGTCCCACTGGCGAATTCAGAGTCTGTGGTGTGGCCCTCCATGGCCATGTGGGATGCAGCTCCCTCGTGCTCCGGTGCCACTGTACCTCCGCCTGTTGATGCTGATGTACAGAAGGACAGGGAGAGCAGAAAAAGGGTGGAGACAGAAGAAAGAGAGTTTTAGTGCATGGCATACCGCTACCGTTGGTGGACAAGACAAACGCAGCAGCCCCCTGCATTACGCCGTGCTCCTGCCCTCTGCACATGCAATTTCTGGGATATGGCCTACATGGCAATGGTAGAAATCTGCCCACATGGATGGCAAAGGGGCACCTATACATCAATTTGCCTTTTTTTTTAGCTGGGGTAGAGTGCCACATGGCCTACATAACGGAGGGGCCTTGCCTACCTAACTCGCCCTGGCCTTTGGACACCCACAGCCCACCACCCCCACCCAGACAGCTCCACTGCACGCAAAGTCCATAGGATGAGGTTGTACTCACCCCCTTGTGTCTGCTGTGATGTCCTTCAGCACCCATCCAACTCCGGGTAGGCCACCGCCAGGATCCGGAACATCAGGGGGGTCATGGTGCGACGGGCACCCCTACCACGTTGGGAGGCCATCCCCAGCTGAGCCTCCGCCGTCTTCTTGCTGCAGCGGCGAATGTCCTCCCATCTCTTACGGCAGTGGGTGCCCCGTCTCTGGTGAGCCCCCAGGGTCCGGACTTCTTTGGCAATGGCACGCCAAATGTCCCTCTTCTGGTGGGCGCTGACCTACATGACATGCACAAGGAAAGAGGAACAGTCATTACCTACAGCACCATTGTTGTAATTGGCCCCCTCCCAACTCTATCCCTGTGGCCCATTCATCCTCATGCATGACTGTTCTATGTACTCTGCCTCCTTCCCTCATCCACCCAGCCCTAGCCCATACAACGTGCTCCCTGTGTACTAACCTGTTGGTCTGGAGGACCGTAGAGTAGCGTATACTGGGGGAGGACCCCATCCACAAGTTTCTCCAACTCCTGTGCAGTGAAGGCAGGGGCCCTTTCCCCAGACGCAGCAGCCATCGTCGCTTCCAGACCGAGGTCATAGCAGCACTAGCAGTGTAGGTCCTCTCCTGTCGAAGGTCAGGTATCTAGTGATTGAACAGATAGAAAATGGTGGTGACGTCCGCAGTGGTGACGTCCGCGGCGGTGCGCATCATCACCGCCAGCGCACCTGTTCATTGGCTCCTGGGACCCATAGGGCCCAATGTTAACCAATGCAGCATTGCGCCACGCTCTATGACCGCCTACCGCGATGGTGTCCAACGCCAGCGCAGTTACACCACAATTCCATTGTCCCAGTTTAGAGGTCAGGCAGCCGCCATTTCAGTTGCCCACATGGCTTCAATTACTACTGCGTCACACATACCGAGGCCTAAACTCAAAACCTTTCCCGGATAGGTTAATTGTCTGGTGTAGTCTTGTGTGTGACTGTGGGTACCTGGAGGAATGCTGACAGTTTCTTTGCTGTTGTCCTTCTTAGGCACCGTCAGTTGGGACATATTGGAAGAGGGCGGAATCCGCCGGTGTACCGACCGCTGGTGGACCTGTTGACAATGGAAGAGCGACATGTCATCGTGACCTACCGGTTTGACCGTGCCACAATCCAGGAACTATGTACCCAGTTGGAGCCAGACCTGATGTCACCAATCCGCCATCCGACTGGAATCCCCCCTGACGTGAAGGTGCTGTCAGTGCTCCATTTCCTTGCAAGTGGTTCTTTTCAGACAACCGTGGCCATGGCATCAGGGATGTCCCAGCCTATGTTTTCCAACGTGTTGTCCAGAGTGTTGTCTGCCCTGCTGAAACACGTAAGGAGATACATCATTTTCCCTGAGGTGGCGGATTTGCCTACAGTGAAAGGTGACTTCTATGCCCTTGGACATATCCCCAACGTCATAGGAGCCTTTGATGGGACCCATGTAGCTCTGGTCCATCCCGCAGGAATGAACAGGTGTACAGGAACAGGAAGAGTTATCATTCCATTAATGTCCAGATGGTCTGTTTGGCAGACCAGTACATCTCGCAGGTAAATGCTATGTTCCCTGGCTCAGTGCATGACACCTACATCCTGCGGAATAGCAGCATCCCTGATATGATGGGTGAACTCCAGAGGCACCGTGTATGGCTATTGGAGGACTCTGGTTACCCCAGCCTATCCTGGCTACTGACCCCAGTGAGGAATCCCAGGACCAGGGCAGAGGAACGGTACAATGAGGCCCATGGGCGGACTAGGAGGGTGATCGAGCGGACCTTCGGCCTCCTGAAGGCCAGGTTCAGGTGCCTCCATATGACAGGTGGGTCCCTATTCTACTCACCGAAGAAGGTGTGCAACATCATCATCGCCTGCTCCATGCTCCATAACTTGGCATTGCGACGCCAGGTGCCTTTTCTGCAGGAGGATGATCCAGATGACGGTGTTGTTGCAGCGGTTGAGCCTGTGGAGCCTGTGGACAGTGATGAGGATGAAGCTGATGAAGATGAAAACGACAACAGGGAGTCAGTCATACAGCAATATTTTCAATGAGACACAGGTGAGTACAATTTCATGTTTCACATTATATTACATTTCACACGTCTACCTCTATTCTTACCTACATTTCACTCCCTATTTGTTAACTGAGTTGTCCCCTTCCATTTCAGTTTCAGTAATGTGGTAACCTACGTGTCAACAGCTTGCACCCTTGAAAGGCTTGTGATGTGTGACATTGGTATGTTGACCTTCCAATGGGTAACCTTTTTTAACACTGTAATTGACAATACAAAGTTCACAATTATTGACTGACTCCACTATTATTGAGGTTTCAAGGGTGTTTATTGAAGTGCATAAAAATGTAGGGGGGTTGTGAAATGGGGAGAGGTCATGGTGGAAGAATGTCCATGGCAGAGTCCAGTCTATTAGTCTCACAGGTACATTGCACATCTGGCCATTGGAAGTGGAGCTGGGGCAGTTCCAATCTGGACAGGGTAACAAAGTGGGACAGTGGGGGGACAATCAGGGTGGTCTTATTTCCTGGCGGGGGTCTTGCCATCTTGCTCTGTCCTGTTCCTGGATCTCAGGGCCCGCTTTCGTGGTGATTGTCCGTCTGCCGGGGTGGGGTGCTGGTGTGGTGGTCCTGTGGCGGGGCGTCCTGTCCACTAGCGCCGGCGGAGGTGGTGGGCATTTCATCATCCTGGCTAGTGTCAGGGGCCCCTTGGAGTGCCACGGTGTCCCTGAAGGTCTTTTGAATGTCCATCAGCACCCCTACGGTGGTGCCCAGGGCGGAGGCGATGGTCCTGAGCTCCTCCCTGAACCCCAAATACTGCTCTTCCTGCAGACGCAGGGTCTCCTGCAACTTGTCCAGGACCGTTGCCATCGTCTCCTGGGAGTGGTGGTATGCTCCCATGATGGAGGATAGGGCCTCGTTGTGAGTAGGTTCCCTTGGCCTGTCCTCCTTCTGTCGCACAGCAGCCCTCCCAGTTCCCCGGTGTTCCTGTGCCTCCGTCCCCTGGACCGTGTGCCCACTACCACTGCCCCCAGGTCCCTGTTGTTGTTGGGGTGGTGGGTTAGCCTGGGTGCCCTGTAGTGGTGGACACACCGCTGATTGACCTGTCCTGGGTAGGGAGGTATGGGCCCGCTGGGTGGGTGCTGTGCTGGTGTTACCAGAGGGTGTAAGCTCGGTGTTGGGCTGTGGCTGGGCAAGGGGTACCGACTGTCCTGAGGCTGGTCATCAAGATCCAGTAGGGCAGAGCTGCTGTCGTCACTGTGGGCCTCTTCTGGGGGTGGAGTGGTGTTGTCTGGACCCTCTGGTGTGGTGACATTCCTTCGGGTTCCTGCGGGGGTATAAGTACATGATTATTGCATGTTTGTGTTTCATGGTGTGCAATGGTTGGGTGTGCGTGAACCCCAGTGCAGGCATTCCTGTGTGGGGGCTTGTGTGGTGATGGTTAGGGGGTGTTGTGGTTCTGTGCAGTGGGCATGCTTTAGTGATTGGTGTCCATGCTTAGTTGTGTCATGCAGGTCTTGGGGTTGGGATGGGTGGTTGGTGTTATGGGTAGATTAGTGAGGAGTTAGGGTGATAGGGGAGGGTGTGAGGGTGGGTGTGTGTGATAGCATGCAGGTAGGGTGGGGGTTATGATAGTGAAGATTTGACTTACCAGTGTCCGTTCCTCCAACGACTCCTGCGAGGCCCTCAGGATGCAAGATGGACAAGACTTGCTCCTCCCATGTTGTTAGTTGTGGGGGAGGAGGTGGGGGTCCGCCTCCAGTCCGCTGTACCGCAATGTGGTGCCTGGATACCGGGGAACATACCTTCCCCCATAGGTCGTTCCACCTCTTCCTGATGTCCTCCCTATTTCTTGGGTGCTGTCCCACAGCGTTGACCCTGTCCACTATTCTTTGCCATAGCTCCATCTTCCTGGCTATGGATGTGTACTGTACCTGTGAGCCAAATAGCTGTGGCTCTACCCTGATGATTTCCTCGACCATGACCCTGAGCTCCTCCTCAGAGAAGCGGGGGTGTCTTTGGCGTGACATGGGGTGGTGTGTGTGATATGTGGGTTGGTGTATGTGTTGATGAGTGTGGTGAGTGTAGTGGTATGTGGTGTTTTGTGCGTGGATGTTGTGTGGGTGATGGTGTAGTGTGCCTCTGTGTGAGGGTGTTATCTATTCTGTGCTGTCTCTCTCTGGCCTTCGTCTCTAATTTGTGGTCATGGGGGTTTGTGGGTGATGTGGGTGTGTGTTTTATATTGTGTTGGGTGTGTGGGAGTGGTGTGTGTATGTGTATCAGGTGTGTGTATTTGTAATTGTCCAATGTGGCGGTGTTTTGGAGATGTGTGTGTATTTTGAGCGCGGCGGTGTGTACCTCCAATGGAATACCGCGGTTGAAAGACCGCCGCGTGGATTCGTGGGTCGTAATACCATGGGCGTGTTTCTGTTGGCGTGGAGGTGGAGGATTTATTTCCGCATATTTATCGCTGGCGTTTGGTGTGGCGGACTTGTGTGGGTGTCTGAATTTCGGCGGAATCCGTGATTTGTGTCATAATAGCTGTGGCGGTCTCCCGCCTCCGCAGCGATGTATTGGCGGTCTTCTGCACGGCGGTAAGCGGCTTTTACCGCCAATGTTGTAATGACCCCCTTAGTATTTTTGCATTATTTTATATATGTGTTATTTTTAAAAACTTGCAATAGTGTAGCTATAACATGGCCAAAGGTATTGTAGTGCTTTATATGAGCACGGTCCATGGGCGGTGTGAATGAATGATTTGTTTTATGGAATGTTTTATTTCTCTATAATATTACCACACTAGACAACTGCTTGGATTATTAATATGATTGCAGCCTGCCCCTTCTTCTGGTCATAATATCACTGCCTGTATTGTGTAGATTGTATTATCCCTGGTACAACCAAATGCTGTAACTTTTGGTGTATATTTTATTTATTACATAAACAAGCAAAATGATGATGTAGCGGAAGGCTGGAAATTGATTTTGGAATCATATGCAATTTATGAGATAAAATAAGGGTAGCGCTTATTTAATTTTTTATTCTTTGGAGGTTGAAAAATGCAATCGCAGCTTTGGGTGCTCCATTGGGAATTTAAAAAAAAAAAAATCAAAGTAGTGGTGACATGTCCGACGGTTTTGTAGTGTTCTATATGAGAAAGGCCCGTTGCACTGTGAAGGGATGATTTGTTTTACAAATTATTTTACTTCTGTATAATTTTACAGTGTCACACAACTGCCATAGCGTTTTGGATTGAAAGCATAGCACTTTATACTGGCCGGAGATCGCAGTCTGCATACTTTGAAGAGCACTAATATGTAAAACTCCATCCGCTGTTCGGTTTTGCTGTGTCATTTATTGGCAGGCCACCCATAGCTCTTAGCGATAAGGTGAGCAAGAAATGTCTGTATCCATGAACTACCCAGAGTCAGGGGATGCAGGAATTTGTTCACCCCAAACCACTCTACAACACTCTACAACACTACACCCTACCTCCAGGCAACAAACAACAAATCTACAACATACCACTATAATAAAAACCAAAAAGGGCATTAAACCATACTCCAACAAAACACTCAAATGTAATCTTGATCTATATGCTAAACAAACTCTACAGCTCTCTATACACTCTACTCACCTCCCTCTATACCACTCCATACCACTTTAGTCCACTCTACAACACAAGAATCCACCCTACACCTCCACTCTATGCCACACCACTATAATGAAAGCCACTAAAATTCACAAAACTCAGTATCATTGCACTCTCTTTCAACACTCCCCTCTATACCACTCCAAACTCAAACTGGACTCCACTCTTAGACACTCTACTCTACAAGACTCTAAAACAATGTACACAACACCCTTTACACCACACAAACCTACTCCATACCATACACCACACTTAACAACACTCTACTGCACTAAAAAATATACTCCACTCCAGCAATCTACTCCACTAGACACTATGGGGCTTATTACAACTTTGGAGGAGGTGTTAATCCGTCCCAAAAGTGACAGTAAAGTGACGGGTATACCACCAGCCGTATTACGAGTTCCATAGGATATAGGGGGTCATTCTGACCTTGGCGGTAAAAGTCGCTTACCGCCGGTCAGAAGGCCGCCACAACACCGCAGCGGTCGCGGTAAACCGCCACGGTCATTCTGACCCTCAAGAGGCAAACCGCCAAAAACCCGACATCCACAAAAGTCTGGCACACCAACGGCCAGCGTTAAACTGGTAAAGACCAAACCTCCACCGTCACGGCAACAGAAATACGCCCATGCCATTACGACCCACGAATCCACGGCACCCCATGGCACCCCCAAGACACCCCAGGTTCTCAGACGCAGAACTCAGGGTCATGGTGGAGGAAATAGTTCGGGTAGAGCCCCAGCTCTTCGGGACACAGGTGCAGCACACCACCATTGCCAGGAAGATGGAGCTATGGCAAAGAATAGTGGACAGGGTCAACGCTGTGGGACAGCATCCACGAAATCGGGAAGACATCAGGAAGCGGTGGAACGACCTACGGGGGAAGGTGTGTTCCATGGTATCCAGGCACAACATCGCAGTGCAGAAGACTGGCGGCGGACCCTCACCTCAACCCCCAGAATTTACAACATGGGAGGAACAGGTCTTGAACATCCTGCATCCTGAGGGCCTCGCAGGAGTATCTGGAGGAATGGACTCTGGTAAGTCTAATCTCAACTACTTCATCCCCCCCACCCACCAGCATGCCAACTCATACCTCCACCCTCCCCCCCACCCCATCACACATCCTCCCTGCTAATGTCTCACCATCACAACCCACCCATCCCAACACCAAACCCTGCATGCCACCACAAACCATCGACACCCATCACCTAAGCATGCCCACTGCACATACCCATCTCTCCCACAAACCGCCATCACAACAGCCCCCACAAAGGAATGCCAGCACTGGGGTACACGGGCACCCACCCATTGCACGCTATGGCACACACAGAAGCAATAACCATACTCTTATACCCCTGCAGGACCCGAACGCCACCACATCGCCCAGGAGGGTCCAGAAATGTCCATCCCACCCCCAGAAGAGGCCCCCAGTGATGACAGCAGCTCTGTCTCCCTGGACCCAGATGACCAGCCCGGCCCATCGGGGACCTCGACACAGTCGGTTCCCCTAAGACAGCCACAGGCCACAGCAGACCTACCCCCCTCTGGGAACACCAGCACAGCACCCACCCAGCGGGCCCATGCCTCTGTCTCCAGGACACGTCAATCAGCGGTGTGTCCACCACTACAGGGCACCCAGGTTAACCCACCACCCCAACAACAACAGGGGCCTGGGGGCAGTGGTAGTGGGCACAAGGTCCAGGGGACAGAGGCCCAGGGAAACAGGGGAACTGGGAGGGCTGCTGTGCGACAGGGGGGGGACAGGCCCAGGGAACCCACTCTCCACGAGGCCCTCACCTCCATCATGGGAGCATACCACCACTCCCAGGAGACGATGGCGACGGTCCTGGCCAGGTTCCAGGAGATCCAGGTACTGCAGGAGGAACAGTTTATGGGGTTCAGGGAAGAACTGAGAAACATTAGTTCCGCAATGGGCACCATCGTTGTGGCTCTCAACCAGATTGTCACCACATTGCGGGACCATGTGGCACCACAAAGGGCCCCTGTCACTAGCATGGACCAGGAACAGGCTACCACCTCTGCCGGCGCTAGTGGACAGGAGGCCCCGACACAAGAACAACCGGCCACCAGAACCCCACCTCCTGCAGAAGAAGAACCTCCCCGCAAGCGGGGCCTGAGATCTAGGAATAAGACAGAGTAGGATGCCAAGGCCCCCCGCCAGGAAAGGATACCCCCTGATGTCATCCCACTGTCCCACATTGTCACCCTGTCCAACCTTAAACTGCCCCTGCTCCACCTTCCACAGGCATATGGACAATGCACCTGTGAGACTGAGAATGTGGACTCTGCCATGGACATTCCTCCACCATCACCCATCACCGATTTTCAACCATGTCCCAAAATTGGGCACTTTAATAAACACACTTATTGCACACAAATAATCTGGAGTCTGCCTGTATTTTTGAAAATATGTATTAGACATAAACGTGCCAAAATGACCAGTTACATTGTGATGACAACATACCACTGTCACACAGCTGTAGTCCATGGGCAAACAAAGCAGAGGTCACGCAGTGGGTCCCACATCTCTGAAATTGGAAGGGAAAGTCACAACTCTGTTAGCATACACTGGGTGAAAAAGACAGACAGTAGAGAGGCAGGAGACTGTAAGTAAATGTAAAATGCCGGTGTTGATTCTTACCTGTGTGTTATTGAAAATACTGCTGTATCACTGTGTCCCTGTTTTCTGTGTCGTCCTCTTCGTCTTCCTCCTCTTCACTCTCCGCAGGCTTCACAGCTGTTACAACACCACCATCTGGACCATCCTCCTGCAGAAAAGGCACCTGGCGTCGCAAAGCCAGGTTGTGAAGCATACAGCAGGCCACGATGATCTGGCACACCTTCTTTGGTGAGTACATTAGGGATCCACCTGTCATATGCAGGCACCTAAACCTGACCTTCAGGAGGCCGAAGGTCCGCTCGATCACCCTCCTAGTACGCCCATGTGCCTCATTGTACCGTTCCTCTGCCCTTGTCCTGGGATTCCTCACTGGGGTCAGTAACCACGACAGGTTGGGGTAACCTGAGTCACCAATTAGCCACACACGGTGTCTCTGTAGTTGTTCCATCACATAACGGATGCTGCTATTCCGCATGATATACTCGTCATGCACTGACCTAGGGAACTTGGCATTTACATGGGAGATGTACTGGTCAGCCAAACAGACCACCTGGACATTCATGGAATGATAACTTTTTCTGTTCCTGTACACCTGTTCACTTTCTCTGGGGGGTACCAAAGCCACATGTGTCCCATCAATGGCACCAATGATGTTGGGAATATGTCCAAGGGCATAGAAATCACCCTTCACTGTAGGCAAATCCCCCACCTCAGGGAAACCAATGTATCTCCGCATGTGTTTGAGCAGGGCAGACAACACTCTGGACAACACCTTTGAAAACATAGACTGAGACATCCCTGATGAAATGGCCACTGTTGTTTGTAATGACCCACTTGCCAAAAAATGGAGTACTGACAGCACCTGCACTAGAGGGGGGATCCCTGTGGGTTGGCGGATGGGTGACATCAGGTCTGGCTCCAGCTGTGCACACAGTTCCTGTATAGTGGCTCGGTCAAGCTTGTATGTCAGAATGACATGTCGTTCCTCCATTGTCGACAGGTCCACCAGCGGTCTGTACACGGGAACATTCCTCCATCTCCTCGCAAGTCCCAGCGGACGGTGCCTAGTAAGGACAACAGCGAGCACAGAGTCAATCAACCCACAGGTACGTTCCCACAGCTTGCACAGTACACGATTCTCTATGCATTGAATGGCTTGTAAGAGTGTTGATGCAAGGCCTAGGCATGTGTGACGCAGTAGAAATTAAGCCATGTGGGCCCTTGAAATGGCGGCTGCCTGACCTGTGAAGTGCGACAATGGGATGTGAGGTCAATGCGCTGGCGTGGCACACCGTGGCGGTAGGCGGTCGAAGACCTCGGCGCAAAGCCGCATTGGTTAACATTGAACCCTATGGGTTTCAGGAGCCAATGACGAAGTGCGCCGGTGGTCGCGGTACGCACCACCGCGGTACGCACCGCCGCGGACGTGACCGCCATTTTCTATCTGCTTAATCACTTGAGACGTGATCATCCACAGGAGAGGACCTATACTGCAAGTGCTGCTGTGACCTCGGTCTGGAAGATACAATGGCTCCTGCGACTGGGGAAAGGGCCCATGCCTTCACTTCTGAAGAATTGGAGAAACTCGTGGATGGGGTCTTCCCCCAGTATGCGCTACTCTACGGTCCTCCAGACCAACAGGTAAGTACACTGGGAGCATGCTTTGGGGGCAATGCCTGTGTTGAGTCGGGTGGATGAAAGATGGTGGGGAGGGGAGCGATTGACGCATGCATCAAACGACGGATGAGAGCATGTGCCACATGGCAAGGGTGGGGATGGGGGGCCACTCACATCGAGCATGCAGAAAATTATGACAATGTTATTTCTCCCCCTGTACATGTGACATTCGTCAACGCCCATCAGAAAATCGACATTTGGCGTGCCATCGCCAAGGACGTCCGGACCCTGGGGGTCCACAACAGACGGGGCACCCACTGCCGCAAGAGGTGGGAAGACATCCGCCGCGGGAGCAGGAAGATCGCGGAGGCTCTGCTGGGGATGGCCTCCCAACGTAGGAGGGGTGCCACTCGTCAATTGACCCCCTGATGTCTCGGATCCTGGCGGTGGCCTACCCAGATTTGGATGGGCGCGTGAGGACATCACAGCAGACACAAGGGGGTGAGTACTAGCACATTTTGCTATCTTAGCGCGCAGTGGAGGTGTCTGGGTGGGGGAGGAGGGCTTTGGGTATCCCTAGGCCAGGGTGATTTCTGTAGGCTAGGCCCCTCCGTAAGGCATGGCCCTGTGCCCCCGCCTCCCACCTCTGTAGGGTGCCAAGTACAGCTATCCATGGCCCTGTGTCACCTATGTGTGCAGTTGTCGTCCATAGGCTTGTAGGCCAAGTCCCAATGATTGAGTAGTGTACCCCAAGTGCGCAGTGCAGGGGGCTTCTGTGTCTGTCCTCTCCGCCAACTGTGTTGCCAATGCATGCACTCAACATGTCTTTATTCCCCCCCCTTTTTTGCTGCTCTTCCTGTTCATGTGTGCATTAGCATCATCAGGCGGAGGAGAAGTGGCATCGGAGCACGAGGGAGCTGCATCTCACATGGCCCTGGAGGGCCATGCAACCAACTCAGAGTTCACCAGTGAGACGGAGGTCGAGGGGAGCTCCACAACAGGGACACGTGGAGACATCAGCGACACAGACACGTCCTCGGAAGGGAGCTCCCTTGTGGTGGCGGCAACATCCGTGCCCACCGCAACAACAGGTACAGCCGCCACCCAGCGCACCAGCTCCACCCTCCAAGCAGCCCCTCAGCGTTCGCCCCGTGCCCGCTCGCACACGAAGGCGGGCATCTCCTTCGCCCCAGGCACCTCAGGCCCTGCCCCAGTTACCCCTGCTGCCCTCAGTGAGGAGGTCATTGACCTCCTCAGAGGCTCATTGTTGGGCAGTCTACCCTTTTGAATGCCATCCAGGGGGTAGAAAGGGAGGTGCACCGGAGCAATGCATACCTGGAGGGCATTCATTCGGGTCAGGCTGCCCATCAGCGATCGTTCAACGCTCTGGCCTCAGCACTGATGGCAGCCATTGTCCCTGTCTCCTGCCTCCCTCCTCCAACTTCCTCCACCCAGTCCCACTCCCCTGTTCCTCTGCCTATCCCAGACACACCTACAGACCAGCCTGCACACACCTCAACACCCAAGGGCAGCTCATCCAGACATAAGCACCACACATCACAGAAGCATTCACACAAGCAACAGCCACATGCAGACATACCAACAGCCACTGCCTCCTCTGTGTCCCCCACCTCCTCATCTCCCACCTCCCTCCCTGTGACGTCTCCACTCACACTTGCATGCACAACATCATCAGCCACTACGTCCATCACCAGCACACCCACCAGAACACTCCGCACACATGCAGTCACCACCCCCACTGCCATTTACACGTCCCCTGTGTCCTCTCCCAGTGTGTCTGTCACCCCCTCTTCCAAACCACACAAACGCAGGTAGCCACCCACCCAACAGCCATCCACCTCACGACAGCCTCCGTCACAAGCACCTGCACCCAAAGACACCACACTTGACTCTCCTACAACCACATCCTCTTCCTCCACTCCCATACCCACTGCACCTACCCTTCCCACTGCTCCTAAAAAGTTTTTCCTGTCCAAAATTAACCTCTTTCCATCACCTGACCCACCCCCTCCATCTCGTAAGAGTCCAATCAGCACCTCAGCCACCACAACCCCTGGACCTACAAGGACCATAGTACAAGGATATTGGAGTCCACCACCTTCAAGGGCAGCTACATCGGCCAGCAGTAAAGGGACAGCCAGCCCACCCCCTGGGAAAAAATCCAAGAAAGGCAAGGCCCAGCGCGAGAGGCCAGAGACGGCAGCCTCCAAAGGCACTACCCTGGCACCGTCAGGAAGTGGGGTGCCACCTGGCACATCTACAAAGGGAGGCAAGGGCCACAGAGAATCACGGAAGGATGGCAAGGGCAGCACGGCCTACAAGTCCGGCAGCAGGCGAGCTGCCCAGGAGGGCCCCACCAGCCCCATTCCGGGTGTGAAGGAGGACACCCACGGGCCCGGGACTCCAGCAAAGGAGGGCCCCGCAAGCGAGAAGTCGGATGGCGAGTGAACTCCATATATTGGCCGGATATGGTGCCCTGGAGACACATGTCAAGAACCGCTGAACAGGGCCCTTCAAGACAAGGACCGCTGAACAGGGCCCTTCAAGACAAGCACCGCTGAACATGGCACCGCCGTCTCAAGAACCGCTGAACAGGGCCCTTCAAGACAAGCACCGCTGAACAGGGCCCTTCAAGACAAGCACCGCTGAACAGGGCCCTTCAAGACAAGCACCGCTGAACAAGGCCCTTCAAGACAAGCACCGCTGAACAGGGCACCGCCGTCTCAAGAACCGCTGAACAGGGCCCTTCAAGCACCGCTGAACAGGGCACCGCCGTCTCAAGAACCGCTGAACAGGGCCCTTCAAGACAATCACCGCTCCGGTGGGCCCTTCAAGACAAGCACCGCTGAACAGGGCCCTTCAAGACAAGCACCGCTGAACAAGGCCCTTCAAGACAAGCACCGCTGAACAGGGCACCGCTGTTTCAAGAACTGCTCAACAGGGCCCTTCAAGACAAGCACCGCTCCGCTGGGCCCTTCATCTCTGCACCGCTCCGCTGGGCACCGCCGTCTCAAGCACCGCTCCGCTGGGCCCTTCATCTCAAGCACCGCTCCGCTGGGCCCTTCATCTCAAGCACCGCTCCGCTGGGCACCGCCGTCTCAAGCACCGCTCCGCTGGGCCCTTCATCTCTGCACCGCTCCGCTGGGCCCTTCATCTCAAGCACCGCTCCGCTGGGCACCGCCGTCTCAAGCACCGCTCCGCTGGGCCCTTCATCTCAAGCGCCGCTCCGCTGGGCACCGCCGTCTCAAGCACCGCTCCGCTGGGCCCTTCATCTCTGCACCACTCCGCTGGGCACCGCCGTCTCAAGCACCGCTCTGCTGGGCCCTTCATCTCAAGCACCGCTCCGCTGGGCCCTTCATCTCAAGCACCGCTCCGCTGGGCCCTTCACCTCAAGCACCGCTCCGCTGGGCACCGCCGTCTCAAGCACCGCTCCGCTGGGCCCTTCATCTCTGCACCGCTCCGCTGGGCCCTTCATCTCAAGCACCGCTCCGCTGGGCACCGCCGTCTCAAGCACCGCTCCGCTGGGCCCTTCATCTCAAACACCGCTCCGCTGGGCACCACCGTCTCAAGCACCGCTCCGCTGGGCCCTTCATCTCTGCACCGCTCCGCTGGGCCCTTCATCTCAAGCACCGCTCGCTGGGCACCGCCGTCTCAAGCACCGCTCCGCTGGGCCCTTCATCTCAAGCACTGCTCCGCTGGGCCCTTCATCTCAAGCACCGCTCCGCTGGGCACCGCCGTCTCAAGCACCGCTCCGCTGGGCCCTTCATCTCTGCACCGCTCCACTGGGCCCTTCATCTCAAGCACCGCTCCGCTGGGCACCGCCGTCTCAAGCACCGCTCCGCTGGGCCCTTCATCACTGCACCGCTCCGCTGGGCCCTTCATCTCAAGCACCGCTCCGCTGGGCACCGCCGTCTCAAGCACCGCTCCGCTGGGCCCTTTATCTCAAGCACCGCTCCGCTGGGCCCTTCATCTCAAGCACCGCTGGCCCATTGGCAGAAGGGGCAGGCCCGGATCTGTGTCGGGCAGGGCTGCACGATGCACTCTGGGCACCATGCCTCCTCCAGTACCAGTGGAGTCTGTAATCCACTTGAGAGACTGTGGCTTTGCACTCCCCAGGATGTAACAGTGGGCAAACCACCCACTGTAGAGACTTGTGAGACTGTGGCTTTGCACTCCCCAGGATGGCACAGTGGGCAAGCCACCCACTGTAGAGACTTGTGAGACTGTGGCTTTGCACTCCCCAGGATGGGACAGTGGCCATGGAGGCCCCTCGTGAATCTGGCGTCGTGGACTCATGTGGCTGAGGTGCCTCCCCTTCCCTTCGCCCTGAGGTGCCTGTAGTTTTTCTATCTGATGCCCCTGCAGTGTTCTCTCCAATGGATTCGGGTCTCCTGTGTGGGCTTTGCCCATGTGTTGAGGCCCATTGGCCCACGTACAATGACTGAAACCCAATTTGGACAGGACAATTTACATATGTGTATATAGTTATAGATGTTGGAAATAATTTTTTACTTAGCCTTACAATATATTTGAATTTCATGATCATTTTATTTTGTCTTGGCATTCTTCCGGGGGGTTTGAGGGGTGTGACTCTGAGTTGTTGCCCTGCATTGATGTGTAGGTAGTTGTGGGTGAGGGTGGGTGTGTCGCGTATGTGTGTGTCCATAATCTTTTCTCCTCCCCCCTCCCCTGTGTCGTAGGTGCAATACTCACTGTTGCCTTCTGCGCCAGCGTTCGTGCTCCTGGTAGAGGAGCAGGTAGACAATAGCTGGTAGGATGTGTAGTTCTGGTTCCATGCTGTCCAGATTCCTCGTGGGGTGTGTAGAGGTGAGCGTTTTCCCGTTCGTAGTCTGTTTCCGCCGTGTTTTTATCGGCGGGGCTCCCCCCCGGAAAAGGTGGTGGATTGGTGAGTTTTGATAGGGTGGGCGGTACATTGTCTCCCGCCTGTCTGTTGGCGGTCACCGCCGCGCTGTTTGTTTGTCCCGCCGTGGCGGTCGGAGTGTTAAAGTGGCGGTCTGTGTTTGCGGTTTCTGCCAGGATCAGAATTCCATTTTTTTGACCGCCTGCCTGTTGGCGGGTTGGCCGCCGCTTTAACACCGACCGCCAGGGTTGGAATGACCCCCATAATGGACTCGTAATACGGCTGGTGGTATATCCGTCACTTTACCGTCACTTTTGGGACGGATTAACACCACCTCGAAAGTTGTAATAACCCCCTATGCCCTTCCACTATACAGCAACATAGCCCCCATGCCAGTCCATAACACAACATACCATTCACTTCAACTCTACACCACTATACTCCACTCAACTCCATACAACTACATTTCACTCTAATTTATAAACCTCCACTCCATTACACCAAAAACATTTAGACATACTACATAGCAATAAAACTAATATACAACAACAACAAAAGTACAAAGTCATCGGCGAGACCCATTGGCGATGCCAATGCTTGTTTCTTGTTTACTGCAGTGACGAACGTCACGTAGCCATGCTTATGTCACGGCAATGGAAGTGAAAGTAAAACAAGCTGATGGGCTTATTTTACTTTCGCCTAATCAGTACTCTGGGGCCTGTCTCAGCCCGAACACTGATTTTCATGGGAAAGGCATGGTGGGAAAGTGAGTGTCCTATTTTCAGCACACTTCCCCTAAACCCTAAGCTTCTAACAATGCTGCTGGGCTGGAGGAGGTGTTACAGAAGTCCACCCTTGACTCTTTCTATTGCTTGAAACAAAGGCAGCTTCCTCTGCATAGTGATGGCGGGCGGGAACTTTGTGCTTATATTTATGCATTTTTATTATTCCGCACTTACTTTAAGGGGTATTTTACTCCTATTTGAATTATCTGGCTTCACAGCACAGCTATTACCAGATACGTAAGTGATAATCAGCAGGAGAGGGAATGTGGTTCCACCTACAGCTTGGGAGTCAGGAGTACATGTTTTGGTTGTGCAAATGTTGTGTGCTTCCATAAAAATGTTCTCACTCTCCACACAACTGTGACCATTTTGGTTACTTATCCAGTTGCTTCAGCTTGAACCTTCAGGAGCACACACAAGACAATGTAAAGCTAATAAAGTGTCTTTGATAACTATATAATTCATAGTGGGTTTTTCCTAGCTGAAGCACAGATGGGAGGAAAGCATTTACTAACCTACACAGTTATTTAGGTCTGGCTTGCCAGTGCAACTGTCCTGGCCTTTTAACCTACACCAATATTATTCTACTGTTCTTTACTTCCACATAATTACATATTCATTCCCATGCTATCTATGTGTAATGATTCAGAGTACCATACAACATTGCTTTAAAGCCAGACCTATTGACATTGCCAATGCTTGTTTGATTGTTTATTCAATAGTTGTCTTTCTTCTATGAGGATGTGTCAGCATTGCAGATCTTCTTAGTGTATATGGTGATTTATGTCTCACAAAGAACTCTTGTCTAGATTTGCAAGGACATTGCATCACATTTGCCATACTTTTTAAATACCTATCTGTCCAAAAGTGTTGTATTGGGATTTACAATTCAACACAAATTGTAATTTGCATTGGATTGCAAACCATATGAATGCAACGCTGCCCTATGCTCTTCTTTGCATTACCTTGCATCAAAGGGGCGTTCCATGGGTGGTGCATGGTTGTGCCCAAGAAAGCACCCATTAGTTTTGACGCGCTTTTATTTTTTTTTTCTTTCTCACCCGGGGGCCGAGGAGGACACAGGCAGTCAATTGTTAAAGGGCAGGAGCCCTTTAAAACCAGCGCAGCGCTCCCGCCTCGACGGACGCGCTTTTATTTTTTTTCTTTCTCACCCGGGGGCCGAGGAGGACACAGGCAGCCAATTGTTAAAGGGCAGGAGCCCTTTAAAACCAGCACAGCGCTCCCGCCTCGCGGGACGCACTTTTGTTTTTTTTCTTTCTCATCCGGGGGACGCGCTTTTATTTTTTTTCTTTCTCACCCGGGGGCCGAGGAGGACACAGGCAGCCAATTGTTAAAGGGCAGGAGCCCTTTAAAACCAGCACAGCGCTCCCGCCTCGCGGGACGCACTTTTATTTTTTTTCTTTCTCATCCGGGGGACGCGCTTTTATTTTTTTTCTTTCTCACCCGGGGGCCGAGGAGGACACAGGCAGCCAATTGTTAAAGGGCAGGAGCCCTTTAAAACCAGCACAGCGCTCCCGTCTCACGGGGCGCGCTTTTATTTTTTTTTCTTTCTCACCCGGGGGCCGAGGAGGACTCAGGCAGCCAATTGTTAAAGGGCAGGAGCCCTTTAAAACCAGCACAGTGCTCCCGCCTTGCGGGACGCGCTTTTATTTTTTTTTCTTTCTCACCTGGGGGCCGAGGAGGACACAGGCAGCCAATTGTTAAAGGGCAGGAGCCCTTTAAAACCAGCACACCGCTCCCGCCTCGCGTGACGCGCGCAGGCGGTGCCCGGGCAAAGCCCGGGCCAAGGGGGGGCCGTCCTGTGCCCATCAGAGACCGGAGGAGACTGAGCTGGGCCCCCCCTCTTTCATCTACAGTAAGAGACCAGACTGTTACCCAGTATTGAGACTTTTCATAATTTAATTTGGGCTGTAGTATTTCTAGGCAGCTTTATTAATATTAGACTCTCCCTTTCACCTCTCCTGTTGTCATTATATTTTGGAGAGCTTCATTAAATAAGTATATAACAACAAGTGGGACGTTGATACCTTTAATAGAGGTTGGTTAAACAGGGCCAGATATTAAGCGGCAGGACACCCATCTGAAGAAAAAAAAAAAATAAAGGGGGGTGCATACAGTAAACAAAGGGGCAGACATATTCTAGCTTGCCCAGGGGTCTAGAATCCCGTGTCTGATACCTAGAATAATCTAAATAGTGTCACTGAGTAAGAGCCTAGAGCCCCCATATTAGATATTATATTTAGTAAAGGCGAAGAATCAAATAGTTGGTAAAGAGGTATGGGGAAACGCAAGGCACTAGAACTACCACGGGGAAAAGAGAAAACCACCAAAAAACGTAGAAATGCCGGTGAAAATTGTACGATATCCGAAATTGATGACCTCATAGAGGAGGTAGAGTATTTTCTAAGTAATAGGACTATGGCAGTCATTCTGACCCTGGCGGTTGAAAACCGCCAGGGCAGAGTGCCGCGGAAGCACCGCCAACAGGCTGGCTGTGCTTCATGGGCAATTCTGACCGCGGCGGTAAAGCCGCGGTCAGAAAAGGGCAACCGGCGGTTTCCCGCCGGTTTACCCCTGCCCCAAAGAATCCTCCATGGCGGCGCTGCTCGCAGCACCGCCATGGGGATTCCGACCCCCTTCCCGCCATCCTGGTCCTGGTGGTAAAAACCGCCAGGAACAGGATGGCGGGAACGGGTGTCGTGGGGCCCCCTAACAGGGCCCCATAATGATTTTCAGTGTCTGCCTAGCAGACACTGAAAATCGCGACGGGTGCCACTGCACCCGTCGCACCCCTTCAACTCCGCCGGCTCCATTCGGAGCCGGCTTCATTGTTGAAGGGGCTTTCCCTCTGGGCCGGCGGGCGGCCTTCTGGCGGTCGCCCGCCGGCCCAGCGGGAAAGTCAGAATGACCGCCGAGGTCATTTGACCGCGGTACGGTCTTCTGGCGGAATGACCCCCTATATCTCGGGAGGGTTCGGATAAAAAGATAACTTCATACTATACAAAGAAAACAGAAGTAGGGAAAGCGGAACCAATTGATAGGAAAGAGAGTGACAGCCAGCAAGAGGAAAATGTATCCCCCATTAATAGTATAGCCAGCCACAAAGATTATATAATTCGGGCCAAGCGCCATCCTCTAATTACACTAGAAAGCATTAAGAAGAAGGTCCATGTGCAGAAGAGTGACATTGTGTGTTCTAACAAGTATGCAGTCCTGGCAGAACCTGTTATAAGTAAAGCGCTGAAGGCCCAAGAGAGGAAATCTGTGGGTATGCATGATCAAACCACCCCCTTGGAACAGAAAGCTATAGAGAAGACATCATTAGCTAATCAAGATCTAGAGAACTGTTTAAAATGCAAAACAAGGAGTTTAACAGATCTTAATGATCTAATGACTGGACTAATGCAGGAAGTTAGAGAGCTTAAATTCAAAGTGGGAAAACTATCAGCTCTTGTGAAAAAGGGGGGAAATACAGGAACCCTTAGAGCCCAGAGCTCTGAGGAGACTTCATTAGTATCATTACATGTACAAGGTAGACGCATGTCCCCCCAAACTTTGAATGCAACTCTATTTTTAACTACAGCCAGTATAACACATGCACCACAAAAATGTGTGAGAGAGGAAAATGAGTGTAATAGAGGGACTCGTATTTACTCCGTAGTCAAGGCAGGAGAACTACGACAAGAACCTGTGAATCCCTTAAGGGAGTCACGTTTGTGAATAGGGTCACAAGAAGAGAAGATGGAAAGCATATTTAAACCCTGTACTCTATCACATAATGGTAGCATGCATTCTTTTATAAGGAGTAAACACCATGAGAGAAAAATAAGGTCCCGTAGGACTGATGTAGTTTACTTGCTAAATGTTCCGAAATTGGCTCAAAACCGTATTGAGGATGAGGATTCCCTAAAGAATAAACTTGGATCAGACATAAACGACATTGTTTATCCTTAATCCGCTCAGATATTACGAGGGCGGAAATGATTCCAGGAGAGGCTGGGATGCAAGACGCTGTCGCTTTGACATTAAGGGATGAAAGACTAATTGAAGGTTTGATCACCATGGAACAGAGAGCCAGTGCACCCACGGAAAATGCTATGAGATTTAGCCTGGATCCTTATATTTGTAAGTCTAAAGCACAGAGGAGCAAACTTGGGGATGGGGGAGCGCAAATGAGAAAAGGAGATTCTTACCTTGAAACAATTGATTGACTGAATCAAGTATATTTGAGACCAATCAGAGACCTATAAGTAGCAGAGACCCAGGAAGAAATCAGTTATCAAGTCAAAGGGGGAGGAAGCATTGAGGAGTACTTACAGTGTAGAAAGGAATTGACTATATCTCAGAGCCCTACTACCAATGAAATAACTGCAATCGGAAGGGGATTGGTCTCTATGGTCTCCTGGAATGTAGCAGGCTTAAAAAGTAAGCTTATAGACCCTGACTGGCATGATTACATAGAACAGTTACATGTCTGTCTCTTTCAAGAGACTTGGCTAAAGGATCCACCGCATAAGCTGGGATACAAAACTTTTTTTATTAGTGCAACTGCTGCAGCGAGAGGAAGGCCGTCTGGGGGGCTGGTTATATGGGTAAAAATTTCCCTTAATATCGAGATATGTAAACATGATACAGAGTCTGCTGACATTCTGTGGCTAGAATTAGGGGATAAAAACAAGATGCTATCCCATTTATTTAATGTGTATGTAAGGCCCAGAAGATCAAACCTGGAGTCACATGAAATAGAAATATTAGATGGCACGCTGAAAAAAATCTCAGTAGGAGAGTCAATCATGATTGGGGGAGATTTTAATTGCAACTATGAGCCTATAATTGGTCTTGAGCATCTGGCAAAAGAGGAAGACCTAGCAAGAGCAGTCCCCCATCATTCAATCGAAGAGTCGGTCCCCGGTACGGTTGCTGCGTTGCAACTCATGGGCTTTACATTAAAACATGAATTGAGGGCGTGTAATGGTAGAGTGGGCCAAGGTGGTCTTAATATGGACACTTTTCAAAGAGGTAATATAGGTTCAAAATTAGATTATATTATGCATAGCACTATTATGTGGGAGAGAATAGTGACCTTTAAAATAGAGAAGAGGAGGGAAAGTGATCATTTTCCGGTAGTAGTTGAACTTAGGGGTTACCTCACAGAAATGAATTGCATGGAAAAGGATAAGGTGGAGCTGCAACATACTCTTAGTAATAATCGAAGGGCAGTAAAATGGCCGGTGATATTGAGTAATTTGGGTGTCAAGACCAATATCTATAATAAATATATAGAATTAATGGAACAGCACGCCCATAAAATCTGTACTGATATCCCTATCATGGATATTCATCAATCCATGAGTATTGCATTAAGACCTTGTTTCACTAAACAGATACAACAACAAAATAAAAAGGGCAAGGAGCAAATCACTTCATCTAATCCTTGGTATACCATTGAATGCAGAGAGAGGAAAACATTATTGGTAGAGGCCCTTAAACAGAAAAACTCAATTGCCGTGCAACAGGCAAGGGCTGGTTACAAGAAAATTTTGGCTACAGCACAAAAAAACTGGAAGGATCAAAAATGGCATGACCTCTTAGAGGCAGCCAAACGCAATGATACAGTTGCTTTCTGGAAAATAGTTACTCACGGCAGGATAGAGGGGATATACAGTACTGAACAAGATATAGATCCCAGTGCCTGGGTCAACCATTTTACGTACCTCTATTCTGACTTGCCCAACCTTGATGCATATCTTTCTTGGTCAAAAGAAGTATCTTTTTGGAGTATTTTACCTGTTATACAGTTTAGCCTGGAAGAAACGTGACTGCCATTGAAGCGATTAAATTAGGCAAAGCCCCAGGTTTGGACAAAATCCCTGGGGATCTGTTCAAGCATAACATAGAAATCTGGGCACCTTATGTAAATTTACTCAGTAACGCCATAGCAAGGGGGGAGCCAGTTCCTGAGACATGGAAAGGTGCAGAAATAATCCCTGTCCATAAAAAAGGATCTAGGGAGGACCCTGGGAATTATAGGCCAATAAGCCTTATTGATGTTATGCAAAAAACGTATGCTAGGTTGTTGGATAGAGGCAAAAAACATCTTGACAATATACCAGGCAGGCTTCAGGCAGCAGACAAACACAATTGACCAGGTTTTCAGGCTACTAGCAATAATGTGTAAATACACAAAACTAAAGAAGGGCCATTTGTACATTGCGTTTGTGGACTTGCGTGTGGCCTTTGATCTGGTTCCAAGAGACTCTCTATGGACTGTATTGGGGAAGCAGGGTATGCCGGGGAATCTCCTGTTCCAGATAAATAGGTTGCACGAAAATACTTACGCAAAAGTACGGTGGGGCCCAAATGGAGAGCTGACTGACCCAATACCTATTAAAAGGGGAGTGAGGCAGGGCTGTGTGCTTGCCCCAACTCTCTTTTTGTTGTATATCAACGACCTGGTAGAGTACTTAAAAGAGAGTAATCATGACTCGCCAAGATTGAATGGAGACCCAGTTCCTGCTCTCCTCTTTGCAGATGATACTATCTTATTATTGCAAACTCCCATGGGTCTACAATCCTTATTAGGAATGTTTAGCAAATACTGTAACCTGAAGGGGCTGGAGATAAACGCAAACAAAACAAAGTATTTGACTGTTAATCCTCATAAAGCACTTAAAAGGAGTATTGTGGTCAATGGGCATGAACTAGAACGCATAAAATGTTTTAACTACCTAGGGATATTGCTGGATGCTAAGTTGTCCTGGACGCTGCAAATCAATAAAGCTGCAACTTCTCTAGTTCACAGCTCCACGGCAATAAACAATAACTATAAAAGTTCAAGAACTGGGATTGTTTCACCAGTGTTTGAGGTCTATAGATACAAAGCGCAGGCTGCTGCCTTATACGGTACCGAACTTTGGGGAATTGTAAATCTAAACTCACTAATATCCCAAGAAAACAGCTTTTTGAGGGGGGTATTGGAATTGCCACCATCTACTCCATTAATCTCTCTCACTTCTGACATAAATATGAAGCAAATAGGTAAACTGGCAGTTTTGAGGCCATTACTTTATTGGTGTAGACTTTGGACAATTCCAGAACTGATTCATTATAAGCAAGCACTAATGGAGGTAATGGACCTTGATAAATCAGTCTCTTTCCCGTGGCTACATCATGTAAGGTATTGGTTCTACAACCTAGGGCTGAAACCCTATTGGGACGAACCCCATACACTAACGCTACAATCCAAGATTCGATTAAAGCAAGTATACTGTGAATTTTCCTCGATTAGTCTTTTTCATAATAAGGATTTGGGTAGATTGACATCGAGCTTTTTGGATATTAAACCAACACCAAGAGCTGAGGACTGGTTAGATACAATCCACACTAGGCGAGCGAAAACACTATTTATGAAGTTTTGATATGGGATCCTTCAAACTAAGGCTTTTACTATTAAATGGAGTTCCCAGAGTGAGAATAATCATGAGGCGAAGTGTGGGTTGTGTAATATGGAGACTACTGAAACGGTGGATCATGTTTTGTTATTCTGCAAAGCCTACGATAAACCAAGGAAAAAATGGATTCGGCCTATCTGTAGGAATGAAGGAATTAGAAATTACAATGAAGCGACCAGATTGCTTAGGTCTACCATCACCCCATCCATTGTCTTTGGAATAAGTCGCTTTCTCTTAGCGACTTCATTTATCAGGGATAAGGAGGGCCTGAGGTTTTAATAAGCTCAGATTTAATAAACATCTATAGATACATTTTATGATGAATCAAGTGGTTAATAGGTTCTCCTCCAAGCAAGTTAACAGACCCTGGGAAGTTACCTTGCTTAAGATGTAATTTTAGTCTTTTATATGAAGGAAAATATTGGTACTTATGCATTTTAAGAATATTTCTTCTTATCTATTTATTGTTCTATATAATGGTTAAATAGCTCTCTATTAGCTAGCTAATAAAGTAGTGGTATTACTTTGGACAGGAGATTAATTTTAGGAATTTTTTATAACTTTTAGTCAAAGTAATGATGAAAATGATTGTTATTTATTGATCTTAGGAGCGTCATTTGTTATTTATTTATGTAAATTGGTTTTACTATTCATGTGAATATCTGCTGTTGAAATGATGTTTCTTTTGATTGTATTTTCCTTTTATGGTTCTTAGCCGAATAAAGGTGTGTTGATGATGATGACTCAAATCTCTATCTGCAAAGATCTGTAGACAGGGAATGGTGCAAAAATCTGTGCCTCCTCGAGGCAGGTGTACTGAGAAGAATTGTTTTCATTCCTCCTCGGTTTTTCCACATTGCATGTGTGCTGCATTATACAAGACACATACAAAGTGGGAAAAACCTCAACCTCTTTGGTGCGGCTGTCGGCAAATGACAGCTGCACTCCATCTCTAGTGTGGGTGTCCGCCATTCACAGACAGTGGAGATGGTTATAAATGATGCTATGGTGCTCTGCACCATAGAGAGCTTTTTTCTTTTTTACATAAGGCTTCCCGAGCAGCCCAAATGTTTTTTTCTTGTTTACTGCAGTGATGATCAGCTAGTAGGGCATGTTGATGTAATTGCAATCAAAGTAAAAGTAAAACGAAATGATGGGCTCATCTTACTTTCATGTAATCAGTGCTCTGGGGCCTATTTGAGTCCGAGCACTGATTTTCTTGGGAAGGGCATCTTTGGAAAGGGGAGGATGTCTCCTTCCCAATGGTACCTCCTCCCAGTGGATTTCTGCTTGGGGATCGCCACAGGAGCGCAATCCCCAAGCAGGGATCTACTTTCTAGCCTCCATGAAGAGGGGGAGCGGCCTCTAGGGCAAGGGCTTGTTCTTCCCCAAGGTGAATTGTTTTTTTCAGTCTTTCTTTCCTGCTGAAGGGCAGATGGGGACAATTGCCCACAACCCCCCACCCCCACAAGAGGGCAGAAAGCTCAGAAGACACTAAGGAATGTTTTTTGTTAAATATAGGGGTGGTGGCTATCTACCATAGGCATGGACAGGGATGAGCTCCACCCAAATAAATGGGGCAACAGTCTTTCTGCCCCCCCCCCCATTGGATGACAGATGTGTGTAATTACCCCCAACCTGCCCCGGGTGGGGCAGCAACAAACTAGACACTAGGGATTGAATTTATGAATTGTCTTTGGGGGAGTGCGGCCAAATAGGGATGAGCCTGTGCTCCCCCACCCCTAGGTCAAATAGACGTTCTTGCCCTACTGAAGTTGGGCAGACTATTCACACCCAATCTGCCACCCCCTCTCTTTGGGCAGAAACCCTGCTAGACACCAGGGATTTCAAAACAGCAACAAAACAAACAAAAGGATAGGGCAGCTTACCCTGGCATTTATCTGTACCCCTGCCCCAGTGGAGTCAATAGTGTCTTTCTCACCCCCTAGAGCAGATTGGATGTGTCAGAGTCACCAGATCCTCGGGGACTGTGCATGTTCCCAACACTTCCACCACAAGACAGCTCCAATACTCTCATTAGACTTGTCACAGAGTCTAAGAGAGTCCAAGTGGGGAAAAGGGGATTAGGAAGGAAACAGCTGGGAAGGATAACTGTAGGATGCAAAAGGTTAAAACACACATCATCAAAATTACATTTCAAGAAATCAGTACTAGGCTATGACTCTAAGCATCGTCATTCTGTAAACATGAACAACCTAAGAATAGACTTAAAATGACTATGCTTTAAGATGACTGAATGTGAAGGAATCAAGAGAGGTTAAATGAAACTTTCAAATTCAAGTACTTTCTTTAGCATGAGTATCAGGAAACAATCTGAATAAGTTCTGAACCATCATATGAATCTTATTTTAAGAATACATATCAGGAACACACAACATTTAGGGTCTGATTACGACCCTGGCGGTAAAAACCGCCAGGGCCGTGGTCCGCGGGAGCACTGCCAACAGGCTGGCGGTGCTCCTTTGGGCATTCTGACCGCGGCGGTACAGCCGCGGCCAGAAACGGAAAGTCGGCGGTGTACCGCTGGCTTTCCGCTGCCCAGGGGAATCCTCCAGGGTGGCGCAGCAAGGGATTCCGACCCCCATACCGCCATCCTGTTCCTGGCGGTTTTGGCTGCCAGGAACAGGATGGCGGTGTGGGGTGTCATGGGGCCCCTGGGGGCCCCTGCAGTGCCCATGCCAATTGCATGGGCACTGCAGGGGCTCCCGTAAGAGGGCCCCACTTAGAATTTCAGTGTCTGCTTAGCAGACACTGAAATTCGCGACGGGTGCTACTGCACCCGTCGCACCCCTTCCACTCCGCCGGCTCCATTCGGAGCCGGCTTCCTCGTGGAAGGGTTTTTCCCGCTGGGCTGGCGGGCAGCCTTTTGGCGGTCGCCCGCCAGCCCAGTGGGAAACCCAGAATGACCGCTGCGGTCTTTTGACCGCGGTACGGTCTTCTGGCGGTTGCCGCTTGGCGGGCGGCTCCCGCCGCCCGCCAAGCTTGGAATCACCCCCTTAATCTAGAACTCTAGCCTTTTTGTTCTCGCAAAATGTTGGAACATGAATTGCGCACATTGCAGATTTTCACATAGGTACTAAAACCTCATAAAAGGATTGTGCACAATGAATAACACAACGTAGATTCAAGGAATAAATCACGCGACTTGTCAACTCGAATACTTCCAAGTAAATGCCTTAAAATGGTAGCGCACAATGAATAACATGAATTAAACGCGAGGAAGGAATCACGCGTCTTGCCGATTCGAATGCCACCATGAAACTGCCAAGGAATGGTAGCGCACAATGAATATCATGAATTAAAACACAAGGAAAGAATTGCGCTTCGTGCCAATTCGAATGCCACCATGAAACTGCAAAGGAATGGTAGCGCACAATGAATATCACAAATTAAAACACAAGGAAAGAATTGCGCGCCTTGCCGATTCGAATGCCACCATGAAACTGCCAATGAAATGATAGCGCACAATGAATATCATTAATTAAAGCACAAGGAAAAAATCGCACGTCTTGCCTATTCGAATGCCACCATGAAACTGCCAAAGAAATGGTAGCGCACAATGAATATCATTAATTAAAACACAAGGAAAGAATTGCGCGTCTTGCCGATTCAAATGCCACCATGAAACTGCCATGGAATGGTAGCGCACCATGAATCTCACAAATTAAACACAAGTAAAGAATTGCATGTCTTCCCGATTTGAATGCCACCATGAAACTGCCAAGGAATGGTAGCGCACAATGAATATCATGAATTAAGCACGAGGAAAGAATCGCACGTCTTGCCGATTCGAAAACCACCATGTAATTGTCAAGGAATAGAAGCGCACAATGAATAACAAGAATTGCGCATCTTCCCGATTTGAATGCCACCATTAAACTGCCAAGGAATGGTAGCGCACAATGAATATCATGAATTAAAACACAAGGAAAGAATCGTGCATCTTGCCGATTCGAATGCCACCATGGAACTGTCAAGGAAATGGTAGCGTACAATGAATATCAAGGGTTAAATCTCCATGAAGCGAATCACGCGTCTTGCCGATTCGAAGGCCACCATGTAACTGCCATGGGATGGTAGCGCACAAGGAATATCACGAATTAAACACAAGGAAAGAATTGTGCGTCTTGCCTTTTCGAATGCCACCATGAAACTGCCAAGGAATGGTAGCGCACAATGAATATCACAAATTAAACACAAGGAAAGAATCTTACGTCTTGCCGATTCGAATACCACCATGAAACTGCCAAGGAATGGTAGCACACAGTGAATATCACAAATTAAACACAAGGAAAGAATCGCGCGTCTTGCCGATTCAAATGCCACCATGAAACTGCCAAGGAATGGTAGCGCACAATGAATATCACAAAATAAACACAAGGAAAGAATCGCGCGTCTTGCCGATTCAAATGCCACCATGAAACTGCCAAGGAATGGTAGCGCACAATGAATATCACAAAATAAACACAAGGAAAGAATTGCGCGTCTTCCTGATTCAAATGCCACCATGAAACTGCCAAGGAATTGTAGCGCACAATGAATATCACAAATTAAACACAAGGAAAGAATCACACGTCTTCCCGATTTGAATGCCACCATGAAACCGCCAATGAATGGTAGCGCACAATGAATATCATGAATTAAAACACAAGGAAAGCGAATTGCGCGTCTTGCCGATTCGAATAACAGCATGCAAATGCCATGGAAAGCCCAAACGCACATTCACACGCGCAAGAGTAAATTGTTTATCATGAAGAATAAGGCCCAAGAATTTGAGCGTCCTAGATAAGGGGGTCGGGGGCCCAGCACGACCTCCGTCTTACCGCCCTGATAAAGATCACCAATGTAGTATGAAGGGCAGAGGCCTGGGAGATCAAAGTAGGCCACCGGAACAGGAGCTCAGGAAACTACTGCTGCTCTGCACCGGGACCTCTGAATAGTGAGCACGTGGAGCTGGGATGGCTCCCTTCTATAGAGTCTTGGCCCAGCCTACAACCACACCCAGGCATGCTGCAGGGAAAGCTTCTAGAAGGCCCTGGTAAGGGACCACACCCTGACACACTCTGAAAGCCTGCAGCAATACATTGCAAATGAACAGTATTTTGTAAGCACCTTAAAAATAAGTCTTCAGGATTGAACTCTGCAATGCAAAAGGTTAAACAACAACATATCAGCACAATGCATAAATTATGTTATCTTGAGAGTGCTGGGTTTTTGCATTCTAGTCGCCCGTGGAGCGCACACTGCCCTGGTGTTGACAGTACTCCCCTCTCCCAGACGCGCTCTAGGGCCTGGTTTGTCTGGATTGAGACAATGAAAGTGTCTCACAAGTACTGGAGCATGAATATCAGACGCGAAAACCCATGAGTTACTTTCAGGGCCATAACCTTTCCATGAGGTTAAGTACCATAGGTTACGCCCTCTCAGTTTAGAATCCAACACTTTCTTGACTTCGTATTCTTCTTCCCACTGTACTAGAACAGGAGCTGGATGAGGGCGGACCTTTTGGACTGCCTTTTTCAAGAGGGAAGTGTGGAACACTGGATGAATCCGTAATGATCTTGGCAATTGCAGTTTATAAGTCACAGGATTGATTTGCTGAAGGACAGTGTAAGGACCTATGAATTTGGGGTTGAACATGTACTTCTTCTTGAAGTCTATATGTTTTGGGAAAGCCACACTTTGTCACCTGGTTGATACTGCGGTCCCTCACAATGTTTCTTGTCATAATGATTTTTTTATTTTTGTTTGGCTTTTTCTAAATGCTGTTGAATCAGTTTCTGGGTTTGATGCAAATGTTGAATGGTTTCTGACACAGCTGGAGTAAGAGAACCTCTTAAGGGATTGTGATGGGCAAGGTGTCAGGATGATAGCCAAACAAACCAAAAAAGGGTGTAACGCCAGTAGAAGTGTGGAATGAGTTATTGTAGGCTTACTCAGCTGACCAGAGCATTGATGTCCAAGGAATGAAGTGCCTTTTCAGCGTAAGCACGTAGGTATTGCTTCAAAGTCTGATTTAGTCTCTCCGTTTGACTTCTGTTTGAGGATGGTGGCTAGTAGATAGTGTAGTTGTCACTTGGAGTGTTTTACACCATGTCTTCCAGAAATTGGAGTCAAATTGCAACCCCCGATCGAAGAGGATCACTTTTGGCAGTCCATGATAACAAACCATTCTATTCAGTAAAATAGTTGCCAGTTCACTAGAGGTGGGCAATTTCTTACAGGCAATGAAAAGTCCATATTTCGTGAGACTATCTACTACCACCAGAACTAATGAATGCTGTTGAACCACTGGCAGACCGGTAATAAAGTCTAAGGAAATGTGCTCCCACGGACAACTTGGGGTTGGAAGTCGGTGTAACAACCCTTTCGGTTTTGAATGACTTGTTTTAGTGTGAGCACAGACTTCGCAGTTGTTCACCATTGCTTTTACATCTTTTGTTAGAGTAGGCCACCAAAAATAGCGTTGGATTAATTCAAGAGTTTTAGGAGTACCTGGGTGACCTGCCGTAGGTATAACATGCAACCAATGAAACACTAGCTTGCGAAGTTTGGTAGTGGGCACGAACAAACGAGCATCATGAAAGGGTAGTCCTTGCTAGATTGATCTGCTTGGGCCCATGTCTGCCATTTCTCAATAGTGAAAGAATTGCGTATGTCTTCAAAGAAATCTTCAGTTTTTATGATACATAGGACCTTGTCAGGAGCAATGATAGCTCTGGAGGTTTGAACTGCAGGCAACGTAGTAGACTCTTGGCGGGACAAGGCGTCAGCTTTGTAATTATCTTTACCAGGCCGGAAGGTTACCACAAAATCAAATTTGGCAAAAAACAGCATCCAGCGTAATTGCCGAGGCGTCAAAAGTCTGGCAGAACTCATGAATTGAAGATTACGATGATCAGTATATACTGTGACAGTGTATTTGGCACCCAACAAATGATGTCTCCGTTCTTTAAAGGCATCACGAATCGGCAGAAGCTCTTTTTCAGCAATGACATAGTTCTGTTCGGCTTCGTTCAACTTCCGAGACATGTAAGCTACAGGATGAAGTTGATCAGTGTCTTTGTTTCGTTGCGACAAGAGTGCTCCTATCGCCACATCTGAAGCATCAGCTTTCCACTATGAAAGGTCGATCCGCATCAGGATGAGTCAAGACTAGGGAATGGAGAAAGCTTCCTTCAAAGTTGAAAAGGCTTGATCAGCTTCTGGGGACCATACAAATTGTTCTTTTTTTCTTAATAGCTTAGTGATTGGTGCCACTGTCTGGGAGAAATTATTTATGAACCTCCGGTAAAAATTTTCAAACCCCAGGAAACATTGTACATCACGAACAGTCTTTGGGGGGGGGGCCAATCAGCTACGGCTTTTACTTTCTTTTCTGCCATCACCATACGTTGAGGGGTAAGGATAACCCCTAAAAACTCAACTGTGGTAACATGAAACTCGCACTTGGTTAGTTTGCAATATAAATGGTGCTTTCGAAGGGCTGCCAGAATTTTCTTGACATGTTGGACATGATCATTTTCATTGTCTGAGAAGATCAAAATGTCATTGATGTAGACTATGGCAAATATATTGAGGTACTCTCTAAGAACGTCATTCAAGAAAAATTGAAATGCTGCTGGAGTATTGCACAGACCAAAAGTCATGACGGTGTATTCGAAAAGGCCATATCTTGCCTTGAATGCTATTTTCCATTCGTCACCCTCTCTCATTCTGACCAAATGATAAGCACCTCGAAGGTAAAGCTTCGTGTATTTTTTTGCTTTCTTTACTTGTTCCAGTAGGACCGGAATTAGGGGCGAAGGATATTTATTCTTGATGGTGACTTTGTTCAATCCCCTATAGTCGATACAAGTTCGAAGTTCTCCATTCGCTATCAGAACAAACAACAAAGGAGAAGCTGTTGGAGACTTAGAGGGGCGAATGAAACCATTCTCCAAGAATTGATCTAGGTATTTTCGTAAATGTTGATTTTCATGTTCTGACAGGGCATACACACGACAGTTGGGTAGTATCGCACCTGCGACTAGATCAATTTGACAGTCATAAGATCTATGAGGAGATAAGTTCTCTGCTTCTTTCTCATCAAATACATCTTCGTAAGATGAATACTGTTTGGGCAACTGAACTTATTTCCCTGCGGCAGTAGCTATGTACAAGTTGCAAACTTTTGATACTTGAACCTTTTGGAAACATTGTTCTTTACATAGTGAAGATGAGAACACAACTTTTCGTTCTGCCCAATTAATCTCTGGATTATGATGAGTTAACCATGGCAAATCAAGGATAATCCCATACTGGGGAGCATGGATCACGTCAAGGATAAGTTTTTCTTTAAGTTTGTTTCTTTGATTTTTATCTTCACAAATCACTGACAAGGGAACAGTTTGAAGAGTTACCGGACCAGGAGTTTTCCATCGACTGCCTGGATGATTTCTGGGGTCTTCTTTTCAATAATGGGATCCCCCATGCACAAACCAATTGGGCATCAACAAAGTTCCCGGTAGCCCCAGAACCGACTAGAGCCTTCTTGAGATAGGTCTTTTTCTTAACCTGAACTCTTATTTCCAGTTTGAGATGTCTAGATTGTGAAGGGTCCACGGTGACAACAAAGAGCAACGCTTCTCTGCATCTTGGGTGCTTTAGTTTTCCGACTCGACTGGTGCATTGGCTGCAACCTTCTGGACTAGACCTCGCTTGTTCTTTGGTTTGATTGAACAATCTATGGCAAAATGACCCTTCCGCTCACAATATAGACATTGTCCATTCTTTCTGTGTAGGTCCTTTTCATCTTTGGTCAAAGGTCTTCTGATGGTTCCAATTTCCATCAGTTCAGGCGTTCTTTCTTTCGGAGTTCTTGAGTCTCTGTTATAGTGAACATGCCAGAAATATTTTTCAGTCCTTTTACGCGTTCCTTTTCGTTCTGTTATATGATGATCAAGCCTCAAGACTAGGTTTATTAATTCTTGACAGTCTGTAGGTTGCGGGTCGATTTGCGCTAAGATATCTTTTAGTTCCTCTTTGAGTCCCTTATAAAACAAGGCCGCTTGTTTTTCTTCTGGCCAGGATGTCTCAGCGACCAGCCGATTAAAGTTGGCTAAATATGACACTAAGGGGGTCATTCTGACCCCCGCGGGCGGCGGAAGCCGCCCGCCTGGTGGGAACCGCCAGAAGACCGTACCGCGGTCAAAAGACCGCGGCGGTCATTCTGACTTTCCCGCTGGGCTGGCGGGTGACCGCCAAAAGGCCGCCCGCCCGCCCAGTGGGAAAGCACCAGCAACGAGGAAGCCGGCTCCGAATGGAGCCGGCGGAGTTGCTGGAGTGCGACGGGTGCAGTTGCACCGTCGCGATTTTCAGTGTCTGCCAAGCAGACACTGAAAATCTTAATGGGGCCCTGTTAGGGGGCCCCTGCAGTGCCCATGCCAGTGGCATGGGCACTGCAGGGGTCCCCAGGGGCCCCACGACACCCGTTCCCGCCATCCTGTTTCTGGCGGTGAAAACCGCCAGAAACAGGATGGCGGGAAGGGGGTCGGAATCCCCATGGCGGCGCTGCTTGCAGCGCCGCCGTGGAGGATTCCCTGGGGCCGCGGGAAACCGGCGGGAAACCGCCGGTTTCCCTTTTCTGACCGCGGCTGTACCGCCGCGGTCAGAATGGCCCCAGAAGCACCGCCAGCCTGTTGGCGATGCTTCCGCGGTGGACCGCCAGGGTCAGAATGACCCCCTAAGTCCTGATTCCCCTGGCGTAAGTCTAATAATTCATGATCTGCAGACAGTGTTACAGTTCTACGATCAAAAACTCGCTCAAACTCACGAACAAAGTTTCTCCAGTTGTACAACAGGGGACTATCTTTACGCACCAGAGGAATAGCCCAGGTAGCTGCATCTCCAGACAGATGTGATAACAAGAAAGCTACTTTGGACTGGGCATCAGGGAAAGTGTGTGGTCTGCAGGTGAAATGTAGTTCCACTTAAACCAGGAAAGATTGCGCTTTCAAGGGGTCACCTGAGAAACGTTCCGGGGGAGCTAATGGAATGGCTGAAGGAACATTGGGGGAAATGTTTGTCGGATTACCTCCAGAAGTCTGAGAAGAAGTACCTGGCCAAGACACACCTGTGGGACTTTGTTCCTGCTTCTCTACCTTATCCTGTAACTGACTTACTCTCTCAGCTAGGCTATTTGTCAAATCTTTTGATGATACCACCTCTGACTGGAGCTGGGTGATAGCCTTGACTAGCTCGTCCAGTTTGGCCATGCTGAGAACATACACAAACCAGGAGGATAATAAATTTGTGGGCTCACTATTCTGTCAGAGTCACCAGATCCTCGGGGTCTGTGCATGTTCCCAACACTTCCACCATAAGACAGCTCCAATACTATGGTTAGATTTGTCACAGAGTCTAAGAGAGTCCAAGTGGGGAAAAGGGGATTAGGAAGGGAACAGCTGGGAAGGAGACCTGTAGGAAGCAAAAGGTTAAAACACACATCATCAAAATTACATTTCAAGAAATCAGTACTAGGCTATGACTCTAAGCATCGTCATTCTGAAAACATGAACAACCTAAGAATAGACTTAAAATGAATAGGCTTTAAGATGACTGAATACCTGTGAAGGAATCAAGAGAGGTTAAATGAAACTTTCAAATTCAAGTACTTTCTTTAGCATTAGTATCAGGAAACAATCTGAATATGTTCTGAACCATCATATGAATCTTATTTTAAGAATACATATCAGGAACACACAACATTTCATCAAGAACTCTGGCCTTTTTGTTCTCGCTAAATGTTGGAACATGAATTGCACACATTGCAGATTTAAACATAGGTATTAAAACCTCATAGAAGGATTATGCACCATGAATAACACAACATAGATTCAAGGAATAAATCACGTGACTTGTCAACTCGAATACTTCCAAGTAAATGCCTTAAAATGGTAGTGCACAATTAATAACATGAATTAAGCATGAGGAAAAAATCACTCGTCTTGCCGATTCGAAAACCACCATGTAATTGTCAAGGAATGGAAGCGCACAATGAATATCACGAAATAAACACAAGAAAAAAAAGAATTGCGCGTCTTCCCGATTTGAATGCCACCATGAAAATGACAATGAATGGTAGCGCACAATGAATATCATGAATTTAAACACAAGGAAAGAATCATGCGTCTTGCCGATTCGAATGCCACCATGAAACTGCCAAGGAATGGTAGCGCACAATGAATATCATGAATTAAAACACAAGGAAAGAATTGCGCGTCTTGCTGATTTGAATGCCACCATGGAACTGACATTGAATGGTAGTGCACAAGGACTATCAAGAATTAAACACAAGGAAAGAATTGCACATCTTGCCGATTTGAATGCCACCATGAAACTGCCAAGGAATAGTAGCGCACAATGAATATCATGAATTAAAACACAAGGAAAGAATTTCGCGTCTTGCCGATTCGAATGCCACCAGGAAACTGCCAAGGAATGGTAGCGCACAATGAATATCACAAATTAAACACAAGGAAAGAATTGCGTGTCTTGCCGATTCGAATGCCACCATCAAACTGCCAAGGAATGGTAGCGCACAATGAATATCATGAATTAAAACACAAGGAAAGAATTGCGCGTCTTGCCGATTCGAATGCCACCATGGAACTGCCAAGGAAATGGTAGTGTACAATGAATATCAAGGGTTAAATCACCATGAAGCTAATCGCTCGTCTTGCCGATTCAAAGGCCACCATGTAACTGCCAATGAAATGGTAGCGTACAATGAATAGCAAGGGTTAAATCACCAGGAAGCGAATCGCGTGTCTTGCCAATTCGAATAACAGCATGAAAATTCCATGAAAAGTCCAAACGCACATTCACATGCGCAAGAGTAAATTGTTTATCATGAAGAATAAGGCCCAAGAATTTGAGCGTCCTAGATAACGGGGTCAGGGGCCCAGCCCAACTTCCGTCTTACCGCCCTGATAAGGATCACCAATTTAGTATGAAGGGCAGAGGCCTGGAAGATCAAAGTGGGCCACCGAACAGGAGCTCAGGAAACTACTGTTTTCTGCACCGGGACCTCTGAACAGTGAGCACGTGGAGCTGGGCTGGCTCCCTTTTATAGAGTCTTGGCCCAGCCCACAACCACACCCAGGCATGCTGCAGGGAAAGCTTCTAGAAGGCCCTGGAAAGGGACCACACCCTGACACACTCTGAAAGCCTGCAGCAATACATTGCAAATGAACAGTATTTTGTAAGCACCTTAAAAATAAGTCTTCAGGATTGAACTCTGCAATGCAAAAGGTTAAACAACAACATATCAGCACAATGCATAAATTACGTTATCTTGAGAATGCTGGATTTTTGCATTCTAGGCGCTCTTAGAGAGTGCACTGCCCTGGTGTTGACAGGAGGCTTGTCCCAATATGGGTGGTTGCTCCAAACGTGCCCCCAGGCTTTTCTGCTGTGCCATATTTATAGAGCGGCAAAATGCTTGCTTTGCAGCACTTTGCGAACCCTTGCGCCACATTATGCCTGCATCCGGCACAATTTATGCAAGGGAGGTGTTCCAGCTCAGTGAGCCCCCGAAAAAATGGCACAGTGAAATTTGTAATATTTTAATGCCTGCTCAGAGCAGGTGTTAAAATGACGCACCCATCATATTTAAAGGCCTCCCTGTGCTATGCTGCACTAGCTTCAACATTTTTTACGCTAGTGCAGCAAAGCACCACAAGGGTATCAACCGTTTTGATGCTATTGTGCTAACGACCACCATGGTGCACCGTATTTTAAAAACGGCACAACCATGGTGTTGTTAGGTGCCAGTAAGGGGGGAAGGCAAGAAAAGTGGCACATCACCTATGATGCGCCACTTTCTCGTAAATATGCCCCTTAATGTGGCCAGGCTTGAAAAATAGTAGCTATTCATGTGTCAGCCCTGCATCAGTGAATCATTAGACCAGTGCCTCAAATACTACCAGTGCTATGTCTGCTTGAAGCCCCACTGACAGAAATGCCAGATGAAAACATTCCCTACAAACTCCATTGTAGAGTACAACATTTTAGGAAGCTGCTGCTTCACATGGATCTTTACCTTCAAAAGTATATTAGTTTGGCAGTGACGCAGCAATGCATTCTCCAGTTAATGAGTGGAAGGTCTTAAAGGAATTGTGAAAGGCCAGCAAGAAGTAGAAACAGTGACAAAGTGACAACAAGTGATCCAAATGAGACCAATGCTTAGTTTCTAAAAGAATAAGAGCTTTGGCCCATAAAATTCCATGGTCTGTGCTACCGAATGTAATGAGTGGTGGATACTCAGGGGCAGATTTACTAACCATGCCTTAACTGGGATTTACTAAGCCACACAGAGATACTTTGCATGACTCCATGTCTTAGGAAAGACAAAGTAACACAACGCAGTACTTAGCAGTGCCTTGCATTACTTTGCGTTGAGTAGGCGTCACATGGGTGGAGCATGGGAATTCCTGTGAATTCATCCATTTATTTTGAGCAAATACATATTTAAAAAGACCTGTAATCCTAGATTTGCATCAAAATAGTGTACCTATCTTACAGAGGTGTAACCAAAATAAATATCTTTATTTGGGGAAATATTTTTATTTCTCATAATTTATTCCTCTTTCCACAATTGCTGCATTCTGCATCATGCCCCGCATGCATAGAAAGAGAAATACGTTTCTAGGGATTATTTTTGTGCTGAAGGCTGTCCCCTCCACCAGAAAAATACACAACTGCCCGTAACACACATACACTTCCACTGTGGTGCAAGGGTGTCTGAGTTGGCACTAGGCACTAGTCAGCACACACAGTGCCAGCACAAGGAAAGAGGATAAATTATCAACATTGTTGTAAATATGGAGCATTTCTCCCCTTTCATTTTCCTGCAACACAGCTCAGCAAGTTGCCTTTCTGTGCTATTTTGAATGCAAGAAGGGTAAATGTGCTAATTAACAGTGTACCTTTATTACAAATCATGTCTGTTTCATTTGCCACCTTACTTTCTCTATCCATTGATTTCTCTCTTGGAGGTTCTCCTTCAACCTCACTTTTTCCCCTTTCACTGTTGTTTTAGTCCTTCTCTTCTTTTTTCTTCCCTTTTGTGACACATGTCGATTGTTCGAACCTCACCATAATGTTTATCTTTCCCACCATTTTCCAAGGAATGGAAAGCTTAGTATCACTACTTTCTTTATGAACTTCTCCAAATGTACCACAACCCAGCCACGAATATCTAGTTCTATATTTTCACAGAGGGGGACATTTATCATGCAGTTCACTTCTCCCTTGCCCCACGCAATGGCATGCTAGGGCCACACAACTACTAAGTAATATTTGTCAAGCCATGCAAGGCCATCTTGTGTGGCCCGAGTGGCTTGATAAATCTAGAGTAACTCAATGCAGCAATCATTGCTGCATTGCATTATTCTGCACCAGGGATGCGTTCCGTGTGTGGAGCATTCCTAGATTTACCATTATTGGTAGATCTGTGAATGTGTCACACTGCTATGCCATCCCAGGTGGGGCATATTGAGGACAAATATGTTTTTTCTCCTTGTTTTCTCCTCTTTTTTATGTACTGCATTCTGCCTCACAAGATTGTTTTTGTGCAGGAAGGTGCCCCTTCCTGCACAAAACAATGCTGTCTGCAACACAACCACCATTACACCATGGTGACTCACACAGACCTCACATTTATGTCCACCCACTTATGCAATTAGTGACAAAGTGCTCTGTCACCATTTGCATAAGTAAGAGGACAACCCTATATTGCAGATGAGAACTGTCCTGAACCCCTTTTAACTTTTATGTTTGTCAACATATTTCAGGCTTCAATCAGGGTGCTGCAATACTGCAAGCACTTGACACCTTTTGCCCTGCATCCTATACTTCAGTCCTGAGCATGAATCCATTACTAATTTTAAGCTCCACACATTTCAGCCAAGCATCATCCTGGCATCCACTTAGTAAGTGCATCAGAATTCTCTCCAGGATCCACCCAAACTAATAGCTTGCACTTCAGATTAAACCAAAAAAGCTAACTTTAATGCTATGTCTTTTAATTCACCTCACTCCTTGCAAATCGGGCATAGTGGCCTTAGGAACACTGTCTTATGCATGAGACACTTTTTAAAATTCTGTCCTATTCATTTCCAAGTTATAGGCACAACTATCCCTCACCTTTGAAATATTTTCCAGGTGACATGAAGTTTTATCGTTCTTAAACTCAGGTGGCCGTTTCTATTCTCACATGATTACGATAATTTTTTCGCTGCTCGTATTGCTGCAGGTGTATGTTTAAAGTATTCAGACCAATCAGTTTGCTGTACTACAGTTTTGGTTCTTTGTAATATTTACAGTGGGGTCATTCATCTTCATACAAACACCACAGTCCTGAAGATGGTCTTGTGGATTTTCATCAAAGGAGACCGAAATGTCGACGCATAGCCCATCTTTAATTTGGACTATTCTTATCACCCCTTTGAGCCTTGATTTCACCTAAAGATACCAGTGTCTATCTGTAGTATGAAAGTGGGCATAAAAACACATTGTCATATGTCAGAACATGTTGAGACTTCACCTACACTGTAATATACATTGTCAATGTACACACACACGCACGCACACACACACACACTGAGCCAGACACACAACTCCTCGCCTCTGTCGCACCCTTATCAGTCTCTGGCACGAGGTTCATTGGCAGATCCATGTGCAGGTCTATGGACTGAAGTAGCACTAAATATCAAGAGCAAGGTTACTGTTTTATAGGCATCACAGTTTTAAAGTTAGAATCAAGGTGTATGTGAAGTGAACTGTATGTCTTTACTGAGTATTTCATGGACAGGGCTTCTAATTGCAGGTCAGGTCTAAATGTAGTCCTTATCTATTTGGAAGCAGGATTTTGACCATGTCAGGACTGGCAAAGGTCGCAAATTGCACCATGACAGTAATGTGTAGCTCATCCTGTTCTACTGTTCATATTAAATTCTTGTCCAAGCAGTTCCCCTTTTCTCTTTCTAAATGCCAGGCAGCATGTATTAGAAAGGAAAGGTATGGCCATAGCTGACATGCTGTTATTATTCCCTGTCAAGTGGTACCCTGACAACTCTGAACTGGCCTCTTCTGAATGTCTCTCTCACTTTTACAGTGGTCTCCCGGCTTAGATGAAAAAACATGCCTGATTAGATGACGTAGTGTCAGCAGTGCCAAAGGGTGCCCGTTCATTCATCTTCAGGCTAGGGGTGAATGGGGAGGAGAAGGAAGAGAGGAGAGAAAGCAGGAGTGTAGGGGAAGAGCGCAATAGAGAAAGAGTCTGTCTTAGCAGTTCAGGAGCGTTAGGCCACTTTCGGAATCCGATCATTGAAGGAACAAGAGTGGATGGGCACATACCTTCAAGACATTTTTCTTCAGAGTCTGCAGCACTTAATTGTACCCAATGATACCTCTGACCAGTGGTTTCCTGCTTGGGAATCACCACAGGAGTGCAATCCCCAAGCAAGGATCCACGTGCTAGCCTCCAGGGAGCGTGGGAGCGGCCTTTAGGGCAAGGGCTTGTTCTCACCCAGGGTGAATTGTTTTTTCAGTCTTTCTTCCCTGCTGAAGGACAGATGGGGACAATTGCCCACAATCAGCCCCCCCACAAGAGGGCTTGTGCTCCCCCAGGGTGAATTGTTTTTTCAGTCTTGTTGCCCTGCTGGAGGGCAGTTGGGTAATTGCCCACAATATGCCCCACTTGAAGGGGGTAGAAAGCCCAGAAGACACTAAGGGCTGTTTGTTTGTTAAATTTACCACCCAAATAAATGTGGCAACAGTCTTTCTTCCCCTTATTGGATGACAGATGTGAGTAATTACCCCCAATCTGCCCCAGAGGTGGGCAGCAACACACTAGACACTAGGGCCCTCATTATGATCCTAGTGGTCTGGGCCACCATGCCAGCGGTGGCAGTAAATACCGCCATCCTGCATGGTGGCCTAGACCGCCATATAATGGACTGCCCTAAACCCTACGGTGGAATACACCACCAGCGGAAACGCTGGCGGGGGTGGTGTATTCCAATCCGACAGGGCAGCGCTGCAAGCAGCACTGCCCTCCGGATAATGATACCCATTCTGCCAGCCTTTTCCCAGCGGTTTACACCACCAGGGAAAGGCTGGCGGAATGGGTATCTTGGGGTGATTTGGGGGCCCCCTGGGTGCCACTGCATTGCCCATGCACTTGGCATGGGCAGCGCAGGGGCCACTGTGCAGTGTGCTATAGCGTAGGTCACTGCCTGATTTATGGGCAGTGATCTGTGTGACGGGTGCAGCTGCATTGACGACGGCTCCATGTGGAGCCGCTGGCAACGTCCCGGCCAGGCACTCTGCTGAGCTGGTAGGTGGAAACACTGTTTCTGCCCGCCGGCCCACCAAAATGTTTAATATTCGGGCGGCGGGATCCGAGGGGGGCTGGCGGTCACTGGAATGACCGCCGGCCTGAACACAGTGGTTAACACCGCTGTGTTCAAAATGAGGGCCTAGGTATTACATTTATTAATTTTCTTTTGGTGGGAGCATAACCTTGGAAATGACTCTCTGCTCTCCCGACACCTAGGTCAAATAGACTTTCTGCCACTGCTGTGGTTGGGCAGGCTGTTCACACCCAATCTGCCACGCCTCTCATTGGGCAGAAACCCTGCTAGACACCAAGGATTTCAAAATAGCACCAAAACAATCAAAAGGGTAGGGTGGCTTACCCTGGCATTGAGCTGTACCCCTGCCCCAATGGGGTCAATTATGTCTTCCTCCTCCCCTGGGCAGATAGAATGCTTGTCCCAATAGGGGTGATTACTCCAAACTTGCCCCCGGGTGGGTAGAAAATCTATCTGACACCATGGATTTTGCCTTTGTGACAAAAGAAAGTAATGCAGGTATTGCACTCTGGCATTGGCCAAACCACCCCCCAAAATGGACAAACTTGTCTTTTCTTCCACTTGGAGAAGAGAGGAGGCGTGCCCCAATTCACCTCTGGGGTAGCAGAAAACCCACCATAAGGCAGGAATATATATTTTCTTTATTAAAATAATGAAGTGAGTGTTGTTCATCCAAACATCAGGTTCCAACCTCACCCCTAAAACCTCAACAGTTATTTCAGTTTCCCTGTGGACTCAAGAACCCCATTCTAATGACAAACAAGAGGACATTTGGGTGGTGTTTTCACATATGGGCCAGGAGACTGTGACTAACTCCCAATGTCCGACTTGCAATGATGGATGGCCACCTGACAAAATGTAACAGACCCAGACAGTTCTGACTTCCAGGGGAGTCCAAGTGGTGCACTTCACATGCATAACACAAACGTTTCTCACCCACAATGTGCTATAAACCTCAAACTTTGACTTAAAACACACATTTTCTTCATATTTCTGTGAGGAGAACCTCTACAATCTGTGAGGAACCACAAATTCCCAGCATTCTCCCATGTCCCTAGATAAAATTGGTATTTCACTTGTGTGAGTGGGCCAAGAGCCCTTGACATAAAAGGCCCTAAAGTGTTACATGGAAAGACCAGCAACATAGGTAGCTGTGGGAATTCAGGCCTTGCTCAGCTTCCACCAATGGAAACCTATCAACCACATCCATTTTTAATAACTAGAAAACCAGGGGATTCCCAAATGGTGTGCCTTGCATGAATCCCAAGAGGTTCTCTTACCCACAATGCTGTGCAAAACTCAAAATGTGCCTGAAATCACACATTTTCTTTACATTTTTGTGATGGAAACTTATGGACTCCACAACAATCCAGAAAATTCCTAACACCCAGCATTGCCTCAATTATGTCAATATAAATGCTGTGCCACTCATGTGGTTGGGCTTAGTGACTGTAACAGGCAAGGATCAATCCAAAATCATTAAAAGGATTCCATTGACTTTGGTTTATTCTGTTCCTGTCGTTGGTACTAGGCCCAGCCACACAAGTGGTGTAGCATTTCTACTGGCACAACGTGGGTAATGCTGGCTGGTTGGAATTTTGTGGATTCCTGTAGATTCCACATGTTTCGTTCACATAAGTGTAAGGAAAATGCATGATTTCAGGCAGAGTTTGAGGTTTGCCGGGCATTGTCGGTAGGAAAACCTCATGGGATCCACAAAAGGCACAATGCCCTGGGGTCCACCGGGTGACTAGTTTTCAAAACATTTGCAGGTTTGCTAGGGCTTCTTAGGTGCCTCCTGAACTAGGCCCTAAACCCACAGCTACTCACTCTGTTTTGAGTTTTGCTGTAGTAGGCAGTAGGCCTACCCACACAAGTGAGGTACTATTTTTATTGGAAGACTTAAGGGAATGCTGGGTGGAAGGGCACTTGTGGCTCTCCACAGATTCCAGAACTTCCCATCACAGGAATGCAAGGAAAACATTTTGTTTTTTAGGCAAAGTTTGAGGTTTGCTAGGGAGTCTGGGTAAAAAAGAACCTGGTGAGAGCTGTGCAAGTCACCCCACCCTGGATTCCCCTAAGGTGTTTAGTTTTCAAAAATGTACATGTTTGCTAGGCTTCCCTAGTTTGAGACTGAGCTAGGGACCAAAATCCACAGCTACCTACTTTGCAAATAAAAGGGTCAGTTTTCAGTGGAAAAGTTGTACTTTGGGCCATTTCCTGTCACGGGTACTAGGCCTATCCACACAAGTGAAGTACCATTTTTATTGGGAGATTTGGAAAAATGCTGGTTGAAATGAAGTTTAAGGCTCCCTGAAGATTTCAGAACTCTCCATCAGAGAAATGTGAGGAATTTTTTTTTTTTTATAACCGGTTCAATGTTTAGAAGGGGTTATGGGTAAAAAATAACCTGGTGAGGATCACACAAGTCACTCTACCCTGGATTCCCCTAGGTGTCTAGTTTACAAAAACGTAGAGGTTTGCTGGTTTACTTACGTGCCAGTTGAGATAAGGTCCAAAATCCAAAACTACCCACACTGGGAAAAAAGGGTCAGTTTTCAGTGGAAACATTTGATGTGTTCATGTTGTATTTTGACCAACCCTCACAATTGAGTACCATTTTTATTGGAAGACATGTGGGAGCATAGATTAGTAGAACATTTGTTATTACCAGTTGGATTTCACAGTATTTCTAACTTCCAAAAATAAGCCAGTGTGTAAGAAAGAAGATATTTTGAAACATACCGTCCAAATCATATGCTATTGCTGCTACCTACATACTCAGTGATGTCCATATAACCACTACTCCTACACTCCATATCTTGTGACCATTTCAGAGATACATAGGTTTTCTTTGCAATATATTTTTTACTCTACACATTTCACCATGTGAACTGGGGTTCACTGACAAAATATTGAAAACCTAAATATTGTGATACAGACCTATTGTGTCAAAAATATTGTGCACAAACTATTGCTTTCCTGTACTTATAATAAATGAAAATACAAAAATATCAGAAGCACATATTGAATTACATTAATATAAAAATAAATTGACAAAAATATAGTTTTTTTAATATATATTGTTAAAAATAATAAACATTAAAAATATTAACATCTAACAGTAACATATTGTAAATTAAATATATTTAAACAATATAAAACATATAGATATATACTTATATTAAAAGCACACACATATATGTGTATATGTATGTTTATTTACACACATATGATATGAAGCTATCACTAAAATTATAATTTTAATTTGTATTCTAACTTAATATTTTTTAAATGCAATACTATAACAAGTATATATATATATATATATATATATATATATATATACATACACATTTATAATTGAAAATTAATTTAAAACATACACACATACTAATAATAAAAAACTTTTAAACAACATAAAAAAACTAAACATTCAAGGAATAATACATATAATAGTCCCACTCCACTCTGTGCAACAGTAGGGAAAGTGTTGGGCTCAGGAGGAGTAAAAACTTACCATTCTCACTCTAGCTTGTAGAACAGTAGGGAAAGCATTGGACTCAGGAGGGGTAAAATGTACTATTCTGACTTCAGTCTGTGCAACAGTAGGGAAGGCATTGGACTCAGGAGTAAAATTTACTAATCTTACTCCAGTCAGTACATCAGTAGGGAAAACATTGGATTCAGGAGGGGTAAAATTTCCTATTCTCACTCCAGTCGGTGCAACAGAAGGAAAAGCGTGGGACTCAGGAGGGTTACAATTTACTGTTCCCATTCTAATCAGTACAACAGTAGGGAAAGCATTGGACTCAGGAGGGGTAAATTTTACTATTCCCATGCCAGTCAGTGCAAAAGTAGCAAAAGCGCTGAACTCATGATGGGTAAAATGAACTATCCACATTCGAATCTGTGCAACAGTAGGGAAAGTACTCAACGTCAAACATATCCCTTATTTTATTACAAATATTAATTTAATGAAAGTATAAAACTATTAACATTTATATATATATATACATACATATTAAAAAGCAATGGAACAATTCAAATAACTATACATTTTTTAAATAATTTATAAAAGAAAAAAATGTTATTTCATATCTATTTCATCAAATTCCCAAACTATAGTCGCACACTAAACATATATCTAAATTCAAAAAGTATAATATTTACACAATTTACATAATACATTAACAATTAATTAATTAATTATGAATACATCATTTATAATTATTTATAATGTAATCAACTTCCTGCTTTATAACCCTGCAACTCCAACAACCTGCACCCAAAATGTAAATTAAAACATTATAATAATTTGACAATTTACATAATTAACATTACACTAATAAATTGTGAATAATTAACAATTAATTATTTAATAAGCTTCCCACCCTGTACCCATACAAATGTAACATCCCACAACTAAAATATAAATTAAGAAAATTATACTAATTAAAAAATTTGCATAACTAAATTATCAATTGCTTAGTTAATAATGTATCAACAACTATTCAATTATTATTTAATTAACTACCGACCCTACACCCCTGCAAAATCCCACAACCTTCACCTGAAATATAACTTTAAAGATATTTAGACAATATACATACTTAGTAACTCAAATAAGTGATTAATATCAATTTAAAAAATATATAAGTTAATTATACTTAATTAACTTCCCACCCTGTACCACAACAAAGCTCACAATCCATTATGAAACTATAAATTACTATTTTACAATTAAATTAAAAATATAATAACTTACAATTACAAATTCTATTTAAAAACATTGACAACAGTTGCACAACCAATATAAATATAGACAACTAAAATATAATTTAAACACATGAAGAAACTTAAAAAAACATATTTCTTACCTTAAAACATCAATATTTCTGTTAGCGATATTTTTGCACACCATATTTCTGTGTCATAATATTAAAAGATCTATATTTCTGAAACTCGATATGTTTTACACTGTGAATTGGTCTATGCTCGGTACACAATTATAGATCATTGTACAAGGCAGCTCACTTGCTGGCTCTGGATACCTTGGGTTTTTGGACAATCCACAAACCATATGTAACCCCACAACCAGAAGGGCCTAGCAAACATAATGGTATGTTGCTTTTGCAAATTGGCCACAGTGGCAAAAAGTTACAGATGAAAACGTTGTCACAAATGGTAGTTTTTACTGTTCATTTTCAGTATTTTTTAATTTCACCAGTTAATTTCTTTGGAAAACCTTAAGAGATCAACAGACATAACGCTTTGCTGAACTTTGAATTTAGGGCCTGATTACGATCCCCGCCGTCAAGCCTGTGGCCTCACCACTGTTGTATTATGATGTTCCCACTGAGCTGACTGGCAGGAACGTCATATTACAATGTTTCTGTCATTCAGCCCGGAGGAAAAAGTGTGGCAGCATCTGGCTCAGCTCCCTTAGGGAGCTGAGACAATGCAGTCACACACAGGCTCCCTTGGAATACTCACTGTCTGCAATAGCACACAGTGTGCATTCCAAGGGTACTTGCAGGGACAATTCTGCACTGCCCACGAGTGAATGTTTCCCCCTGTGGCTCCTTTCAGCTCGCAATCGTGCAGCAAGAATACCACTGGGCCACCAGGGATTCTTGTTTATGTGTGTGTGTGTGTTTTGGTGATTTTGGGAGCAGCTCCTTAGGCAAGGGTCACTCCTTGTAGGGGACATATATTTTGGGCGTTTCTGCCCCACTGGCCATTTCTTGAGGCCAATCTGTCCCCAAGGGGGCAGAAACCAGTAGGCCAACATGGATTTAAAACTGTATTGATTTTGGGGAGCAACCCCTTGGGCAAGGATCGCTCCCTTTAGGGGGAATATATATAAGCTGTTTCTGCCTCCTTTGGGGGCAGATCCGCTATTTTTTTAGGCTGATCTTCCCCCAAGTGGGACAGAAACCACCAGGCCACCAGGGATTTAACATTTTGGCGATTTTGGGGAACGACCCCTTGGGAACTAATCATTCCCTTTTGTGGGCAATGATTATGGCTGTTTCTGCCCCCTCGGGGGCAAATTAGCCTCTTTTTTTGTCCCATCTGCCCCAACGGGGTCAGAAACAACTAGATGCCAGGGATTTAAAATGTTGGCAATTTTGGGAAGCAACCCCTTGGGCAAGGGTTGCTCCCTTTAGGGGGCATATATTTTGGCCTTTTCTGTCTCCCGGGAGGGGGGGGCAGATCAGCCTCTTTTGTTTAGGCTCATCTGTCGCCAAGGGGGGCAGAAACCCTAGACACCAGGGATGTTTTATTCACTATGTTGCTGCTGTTGTCTTTGGCAAGGGTCATTCCCCTTTAAGGGGTGAATGTTTTTGCCTTTTATAGGGTGATCTGCCCCTCAGCTTGGTGTGTGTAGATTGGCACACTATTTGCATCTGTGATCATAGGGCCTGATTCACACAGGTAAATGTGGACCAAAAGTCTAAGGGCCTCATTACAAGTATGGTGGTCTGTGCACCACCATAGCGGTGGTCCAACCGCCATCAGCATGGCAGTCAGAACACTGTATTACCAGTCATGCAGGCATATGGAGCAAAGACCTCTGGGCAGCACATACTGCTACGGGTGAAGAGGCAAGATAAACAGGCTGGTGCAGCCCGTGTTTCTGCTGGACATATTATTAAGTTACACACCACCAATGCGACAGTGGCAGTCCAACCATCAAGTCTCAGCAGGCGGAAGGAGAGTGTAAAGGGAAAAACTCACCTGCAGGAAGCCTTACACATCCTGTGCTGCTATGGAACCCATTATACACATCCTTCCCGCTGCTGCTGCTGCTGCTCATGGAAGGTGCACAAAATTTACACCACCATGGATGCAACCAACCAGAAGTACATACACCTACCTGTGTCATTAACCTTAACAGTAGATCATTGCACAGTCATCAACATGATAGGGGGTCACGGTATGGGCATCAAGTGCACTTGTCGTTTTGCACACAGTTGGAGTCATTCACAAAGAATGATAGATTCACAGCCATTAAACGTCCCCTTTGGGCAGGTCACTCACACTGCAATGCAGCACTACACAAAAACACATGTCTGCACATCTTAGGCACAGGGACAGTGAAGTGTACACAACATTGTGTCATACAACACCAACAACACAGCAACATCACATCTACCAATATAACTGACACCCTCAAATTGCACACATGTCATGGATTGTCATCAGATTCAACACATATAGATATGGATGTGTCATAGAACACAAACAACACTCCCATTAAACATCCCTGGTGTGGACCCACACATCACCCACATTTCAAAATGTTGGAAGGACAACAGGATGCACAGTAGTCAGAGAAAACAAATATCCAAATCTCAGTATGCAAACAATAGGGATTGGGCCATCAGGAGCACTCAGGGAAAGATGCTGCCCTGGGGCACATCACACTTTGCACATGCCCCTAAAATAACATTTGACCAGTAACAGGCCCTACATGTATCACAGGAATAAACAATACTAGAGCCATGAGACATGCCTATCTTCAGAATGTGGAAGTGGAAGTCAAGAAAGCAAATACAACTGCAGCTGCATGGCACATACATCTAGATTACGTTTCTGAAAGGTATACACATCAAAATTGACTTATGTAAAGTCAAATGCAAACAAAAGTAGCACAATTGAATACCCTTCATGTCTGCATAAAGAAAATTCCAACTGCCACACATGAGACGAATGTACAATCCATACAAGGGGGACAAGTTTAACACCATACATTCTGACACTGGACCACAGAACATGTTATACTTACCATATGAAACAGAACACAATGCAATGAACCCACAATTGCATTGACAAACACATATCCCTACAGTCACCATATACCCTTGTCCTAGGTGTCACCAGTACTGCCTACAAAAATAGGTGTTGCAAAACAACAACAAATGGATCAGCAATCAGGCTGAAACACACAATCGTAGGCAGACAACACAAATTACTCTGGAACAAGATAAAGGTAGAAAAGGAATTGCTGGACACATGTATACCCAAAAAACAACTATTTGAGCTTATTTTTACCAAATCGATCATCTGCAAAGGCCATTGGCCAATCCATCATAAAGTCATTGCACAGTACTGTGCTTGCACTTGACTGCTATTACTGCCAGGCAGCCTACACAGGTAAGGGTCATAAAGTGGGAAGGCAGGCACCTCAGGGATCATCCTTGGGGGGAGGGTCAGATTTGGGATGGGTGGGTTGGGGTATGAGAGGAGTAGACTCTTTCTTAGGGGGTGGGATATGGGTGCCTGAATGGGGGGGGAGGACTTTGATGTGGAAGGGATGGGTTGGGCTGTGGGTTGAGACCTTTTGGGCTTGGAACAGGAGTGGAGGAAACTGGGGAAAGGGCAAGCTCAGAAAGGAAACTCTTTTGGAACACGGGAACGGTCATCAGAAGGGGTTGGGGATTTTGAGAGAGAGGTTGTCTGGTGTGTGGGTAAAGATTTCTTGGGTGTGCGTGTGCGAAGCATGCTTATTTTTCGGTGGTGTCTGTTGTGTGTGTGAGTGTGGGTCTCTGCATGGCTTGGGGCTGGGAGGTGGAGGTGCTCGGTGATGAAGTGGTGGATGTGTTTGTGTCTGGGGTGGTGTCTGCAGTTATGCTGGTAGTGGTGGATGTTTGAGTGTCTGTTGGGGTGCTGTCTGCAGGTATGATGTAGAGGGTGGATGGCTGTGTGTCTGTTGGGATGTGCCTGTAAGTATGATGGATGCGATGGATATCTGTGTGTCTGTTGGGCTGGTGTCTGCGGGTATGGTGGGTGTGGTGGATGTGTTACTGCCTGTTATTGTGGTGTTGTGTATGTGGGTGCATGTTGATTTCCTGTGTGCTGGTATGTCTTGTGGTGTTTGTTTTTATGTGTGCTGCTTGTGTGTGCTGAAGTAGGTGTGTGTGGATGTGTCTGTGTGCTTTGGATATATAGGGGAATGGGAGATTTGGATTGGGAAGTGGAGGTGGAGGGGGAGGAATGTAGGGGGTAACTGGCTGCCGTCAGTGAGGAGGCCTGAAAAGATCTCTGTAGGCCAGACATGGCACTATGAATGCCTTCCAGGAAAGTATTGGTCTGCTGAAGTTGGCTGGCCAAACTCTGGATGGCATTCACAATAGCAGTCTGGTCCACAGAGATATTCCTCAGGAGGTCAATAGCCTCCTCACTCAGGGCAGTAGGGGGAACAGGGGCTGAAGCAGAGGTGCCTGCAGCAAAGGAGATGCTCACCCTCTTGGGTGAGCAGGCATGGCCAACTGTGTGGGGAGCAACAGAGAGGGTGGCAATACGAGTCGGGTGGTGGATAAAGAAGGTATAAGTACATTCCGAAGGGTCCGCTACCACTAGGGAGTGGCCACTGGAGGTTGAATCCGATGATGAGGATTTAGATCCATATCCTCCATGCACGCCCCTCACCCTCCAGGCCACTGGGTCCCTCTGAGTCAATGGTGTCTTGAACGGAGGTACCATGGCCAGATGCTTCCCCACTTGGCTGTCTCCGCTGCTTGCCTGGACTTCTGCTGAAAATACAAAGAGAAAATGGGGTCACCACATGTTCCTGATCACACTTGAACAACTCTGATTAACAAATGTTACCATGATGTTAAGCAGGCTGCAGCAACAAACTCCACCAAAGTGACCCCTACATATACTATACAATATGCATGTATGCCATCTGAACGGTCAACAGTTACTACAGGAAATCAGGATCTCAGACAACAGCATTTGCATGGCTGTAGTTGAACAATCATAGTAACCATTGAACAAATAGGAGACATCATCAACTTCAATGCTTTGCTTCATAGAGCATACCTCAGTTACCTGTGTCATACAAAAGTAGGCCAATACCAACTTCATTCCCACAGATCCCACACAAGGTGATGCAGATATTTATTTGTCACATACACAATAAGACAACAATGTGAAATGATGCTACCAGAATATGCCATGTTGCTGAGAACAATACAGCAGCCTGGAGAAGGTGACATGGAATTAGTCATGTCATACTTGAAACAAAGCAACAATGCACACTTTACCAAGTTACATGTGTCCCAATGGAATCATTAAGGTAGTACCAATGTTGCTCTGATATGCCACACACTTGGCATGGAAATGTACACTGTAGACATCATGTGCAAATTGACAGGGAGATATTTTCCTAAAATCCACAACACAGAGAATCAGCAAGCCCCATGGAAATCACCACTAATGTCTGACACCCCTTACAATTCCATACTCTGATTGCATCAGTAGACACCATCAGTCCTTTGTATGTTGGAGAGGCCCAGATATTTATAAGTACCTGTGGAAGGCACTCAACATTTTGTCCAATGGGAAGCTACATCACTGCCTCCATGTTGGTCCTGCAAACCCAGATGTCTGTGGATGACTGGCTGTACCCAACCCCATGTGATTTTAACAAAACTTCAAGTAACTCCATGATACATGCCAACAGTCAGGTTAAAAACCTTCCCCAATACACAAGGGCAGTGCAATTTGCTACATGATGCCACATCAATGGCCTGGTAATGCACCTTGTGGCTGAAAAAATCTAGTCATACATGTCTTGTCTCTCACTGCTACAACAGCCGTATGTGCCAAATGACATGCAATTACTTTTGAGGGTCTGTTTCAGCAAATTATCAATGGTGAAACACACCTGTCTGTGGAACCACATGAAATGTACTCCCATAGTAAATGCACTGCTCCACACACTGTTTGGCATGCACATATATGAGAGGGAATTCAGGAATAATCCCATCAGCACAGGTAGACCATACATGAAACAGCAGCATACACGTTTTGTCAAAAGGGAAAGGGACACATGCTAACATGTAGGCACAAGGAATGTTGGCAACAGTGAGGGCATACAAATCATATCAATGGATATTACCCACTTACCAAAGGAAGGGAGTGATCTGTAGCTGACCCAAAGAACAATGTATGCTGTGTCATGTATGATGGCCGTCTTCACATTATAGACAGTAGTGAAGCACAAGCACCCATCACATGCTGAAGACAAGTAGCCTCTTGGTGGTAGATGACAATATAATCATTTGAGCAAATACATGGCTGAGGACAGTGATTCATCACTTCCTTTCCTTTGGCCTGTAACACTAAGGAGTAGTGGTCTACTGCATAGAATGTACACCCACTACGATAACAAACAGTGCTTGATTGATCAATTTACACAGCCATGTGCTGTCCCTGGAGAGCAAACTGTTTGTGGATTGTACACAGTTGTGTCCTAGGCCCCTGTGCCAATAGGCAAGGCACATAGGTTTGCACCACGTCAGATATCTACACAGTCACTCATCTACTGAGTCACACATGGCACATACCTAAACGTCAGAGGGAGATGTCAGAACCTGACACATTAACTTGGCAATTTTCCAGGTAGAAATATGCTGTTTACTTACACCTTTGTGGATGCTGTGATCCCCTAAAAAGTCCATCAAGATATGGGTAGGCCACCACCAAAATGCGGGCCATTGACCCAAATGGTTGAGTCACACACATGTCAGAAACACCAAGCTAGAAATGTTCAATTTGTTAACAAACCACAATTGTAAATTGCACAAGCCTATAAGTACAGGGACATGGCTACAGACATATCTATCCATCTGCAGACTAACCCACTAACCTTTTCTGGGCCTACAATGACTAAGCAGGCCTTCTGACATCAGGTAGCCAATGCTCCAGCAACATGTACTGTGATGTGAAACACTACACACACACATGTGGCTCCTGAAGGGTCATTTCTTAGGCCTGACTGGACCAACACATTCACACTCTGCGAGATTGACTCATTGTATACAGTCCTTACAGGGAACTGCCATAGAACAGACTTCACCAATACACTTTAGTGACAATGAAGGGAATGGCATGGCAGGTACAGAAAGTGTCTTCCTTGTGCATGTGTGGACATGTGGCCTACCAAATGCAGACTTCAGGGAGTGTGTTCTGTGGTATGTACCTTTGGACATATGTGTCTATCCTACAGAGATGGCATTTAACATACAAAGGTATGCATTGTGAAACGTCTGCTATATGCCCAAGCTACTGACTCAAATGTCATGGCCTCCCTGGAATCGACACACTGTCTTCACTGGGGGACTGCCATTTGTGCAATAAGCCTGTGAAGGACAAATATGACTTATGTGAAGGTGACAACAGAGCAGTGGGAGTAAGGGACCTGTCATGAGTCAAAGACACACATTGACAATGATGCATAATGCACGTATGGACTACTTCTGGGATGTACATAAGTACCCATTCTACATACCAAGATGTGCTGGTGTACAGAGAGTAGGCACAGTGCCACAGTTGCATAGCCACAGTGACTCTACCTCAGCCTAGGCTATTTCCCATACTGGCAGATACATTTGACAGGCCCTGGTCTCTGCAGACTGAGCATGCAGAACCTTCATGTCACTCCATTTCTATCACTTCCATGAGTGACAGTACAGCATGTGGTCATAAACAACTTGGCATGTGGTGTGTGTGGCAACCTGAAGGGCCAAGTGGGGCAGGAATACGGAATCCAGACTGTCAATTTGCAGTTTGTCAAGTCCAGATCTGGGTTTAAAGATCTGTCATCTTATACACATTGCTGATAAGATCCTCAAATGACTCATTCAAAATGCATACACAGCCCATACTGTTATGCACATACATGTTGTCCAACATTTACAATAATCATGAAGAAAGATATGTCATTGGATGGCTGTAAATATCCTTACCTAGTTATGTGCATCCAACACAGGGAGGATCTAGGACCCCAAAACCCTAACACAACACAATGTAACTAAACTTAACATATTTTACTCGCCGCCAATACCTGCACAATGTGCATTCCATTGATGCCGCACAGACTACAACAACAGGCACACAAGAAGTCTAACTGGCCCACAGGGGGCACATTGTAGCCTGTGAGGGAGGAAAGGATGTTGGAAAACAGAATAAATTGTGCCTATGAGATTCTTACCTGCTCCTCTGGTGATCCATAGAGCCCTCCATACAGGTGTAGGTCCTCATCAACAAGCCTCTCCAGCTCCTCTGGAGAGAAGGCAGGGCCCCTATTACCTTCAGGATGTGGCATGATTTCTCCCAGAGGTGGCACACAGCAGATCAGGTAGGGGAGGTTTTACTGACAGCTGTGTCGGAAGTTAAGAGAGTGGATGTGCACAACATGGCGTCACGTTCACCAAGTACGCAGGCATCACCACTGGCGAACACAGCCATTGGGTCACGACCTCCACAGGCATGAACGTTAGCCTATGGCTCTGTGTGCTGTGGTTGGAACCCCCTACCTCCCTGACGACTTCTGCCGGCAGTTGCGTGCGGTTCCTATTCCCAGTGGAGTAGGTCAGGTATCTGCCATTTTGGCGGCCTGAAATGCTATATTTTGCTAGTTAAACTGCATCACACCTACAAAATATGTGTTGTAGCATCACATCCCTATTCTGTCTTGTCATGTAGGTCTTTCTTCACAACCACCAGTGTAGTGTGTTGCAGGGCACAGATGACATTTGACTGTGGTGCATGGTCCACCACTGCCGATGGTCATTTGGGCAGCTGAAATATACAAACACATTTCGAGGGGCAATTGTGTCGCACATATTTGAGTTTTGTCCAAATCTATGTTGTGGACACATGTGTTGACAATCATGTGGTTCACATGTCACCTTTGTGTACTTCCAGCTGTGATGTGTATTGGGTTCATGTATATCCAGTCAGAAATGTTTTGTCACATGATATTTTTGGCATACAGCATTTATGTTGCTTTTGACACACTGAGTAATGTTCTAAATCATCGCTTGTCACACATAGGTACCCTGTCTATCGTCCACTGCCAGACCATCAGACCATCGAGCAACAGCATACTATTATGCTATACTGACTGAATAGGCAACCAATAGTGGACTTATGTCATTAGTTGGATACAAATCTAATGCCAGCTATTCGTTATCCAACCTACATATTGCCCATTGTACAAGTCATGTCAGTATTGCACTTCCTAGCCACAGCGTCCTTCCAACATATAGTGGCCCTATCTGCTGGTATGTCCCAATCTATGTTCAGCCTGGTGTTGAAAGATTTCCTCTCAGCCATGTTGAGAACCATTGACAGCTATATCAGGTCCCCCCAATGTGAGGATTTAGCCAATGTGAAGGCTGACTTTTATGGTTTTGCCCATCTCCCACATGTGGTGGGGTCTATTGATAGCACACATGTTGACTTGGTGCCACCACAGGCCACTTAACAAGTGTATCGCAACAGAAATACCTTCCATTCCATCAACGTGCAAGTTGTCTGTTTGGAGGATCGCTACATCACAAACATCTCTGTCCATTATCCCAGGATCAGTCCAAGATTCTTTCAAAATGTCAACCAGCACCAAACCCCAGCTGATGTCCAGCTGCAAACAGAGAGGCCCTGGCTGGTTGGTAAGTCATGTCTTTCTTGATTGAATGTGTGCAATGTTAGGTGTTCCAATCATGAATTGAGTGATTCATTGCACTTATGTCCAATTCCTTAACAATAGACTCCGCATGTCCAAACCATCTTTGGTTCTTGATGCCACTGAGGAATCCAACTATGCCAGGGAAGGACACTTCAATAAGGCCCATGGAAGAACACGGTGGGCAGTGGAGCAGACTTTTGGACTCCTGAAGGCCAAATTCTGCAGTCTGGACAGGACTGGCGGGGCCCTCCGCTACTCACCTGGGAAACTGTGTCAGATCATTGTAGTATGCTGCATGTTTCACAACATTGCCCTGTGGAGGAATATCCCGTACATCCTAGAGGAGGGGGAGTCTGCCTTGCCACTGGTACATGGTGACACTCCTGGTATCCTCCCAGGTCAGTATACTTCAATTGAGAGTTGAGGAACAGGGGTATGTAGACAAGTGAACACTGGGCTGATGGAAAGTTTGGAGTTATAGATACACGTGCCTACTGGCCTCAGCAGTCATGTCACTCCCTGCACTACACACACTATGCAAATGTTATCCTCCCAGGTGAGTACACTTCATTTGTGAGTTACCAAACAATGGTATTTGGACACGAGAACACTGAGCTAGTGAGATGAGTTACACGAACAAAGCCTCTTGGCCTTAGCAGTCATGTCACTCCTTGTACTATACACACTATGCAAATGTTAGCCCACCAGGTGAGTACACTTCAATTGAGAGATTACAAAAAGGGTGTTTCGACAAGTGACTACTGGTCTGATGTTTGGAGTTACAGACACAGTGCCTCCTGGGAGTTGCAGTCATGTCACTCCCTGTACTACATACACTATACAAATGTTGTCTCGCCAGGTGAGTACACTTCAATTGAGAGTTACCAAATAGTGGTATGTAGGCAAGTGAACACTGGTCTGGTATTTGGAGTTGGAGAAACAGTGCCTCATGTGAGTTGTAGTCAGGTAGCTCTCTCTGCTACACACACACTACACAAATGCTGGCAATACATATCTGTATGCAGACCACATTTAGGTTTGGGAATTAATTTACCTGTTGAGACATACCATGAGTCCTGGGATGATTTGTGTATATTGAAAAGACTTACAGGCCCCATTTGGACCAATGGCATGTGATGGCCCTTAGTAGCTGTGATGTTGGGTCCAAAATACAAGTTGACAGTGTCAAAATCCAGATACTCCGGGTATTGAATGTTGGTGGGATATATGAACAAGACAGTGTCAAATGGTAAGCAATGAGCAAGCATGACATAGCATTTCTGTGACATATTTTTGTGTTGTGACTTACCAGACTCCACTCCCCCAGGTATTCCTGTCAAGCCTTCAGGATGGAGGATGGCCAAGACCGTCTCCTCCCAGGGAAAGAGATGTAATGGGGCACTGGGAGGGCCAGTGACAGTCTTCTTGGCCTGCAGCTGGTGCCTGAAGACCAGGGAACGGACATTGCCCCTGAGGTCATTCCACCTCCTCCTAATGTTCTTCATTTGTATGCAGTGTGGTGCCTATTGCATTTACTCTGTCAACGATCCTGTCCAACGTTTTGATTTTCCTACTGAGTGGAGTATGCTGGGCTTGTGCTCCAAACAATTGTGACTCTACTCTTATGATTTCATCCAACATGACTCTTAACTCATCTTCGAAAAAAAAGGTGATTTTTAGAATGTGACATGGTGGAACAAAAACAAAACGGGTGAGAGTGACTTACTAAACAGGGGAAGTACAAAAGGGTGTGACGGGGAAAAGGTTTATGCAGGGTGTTCTATGGGATGGTGAAAAAAGGGGTGCCTGATGTAAAGGCATCAGGGCTTTCGTGTCTTCTTGTGTAAATGCAAAGGGTGATGGTCTGTTAAGGGGTGTGTTTTAAGGTGTGTACATTGTGGCAATGTGTGTCAGCTGTGTTGTTTTCAAACTATCCAATGTGCAGGTGTCTATTATTTAGCTGGCCACAAACTGCATATAGAGGCAGCCACAAAGACTGTGTGCTTGTAATATACCTGGCTGTTGTTTGCGGTACTGTTGGTGCTTGAGGCCGGACCGCCTATTTCTAGGCTGCCGCACCTCTGGCAGTATAGCATTTTTGCTTGGTGGTTAGCGGTCCTGTCTGTGTAACTCGTAATAAGGCAGTCTGAAAGACCGCCAAATTTGCAGTCTTTTTAGGACTGCCAACATGGAGGTCTGGCGGTCTGACTACCAAACTCATAATGAGGACCTAAGTTTAGACCTAAAGACTAACTTTACTCCTAGGAAAGTTAGACTTCTGGTCTAAGTTTAGACTTTTGGTCTACGTTTAGACTTTTGGTTTAATTTCAGACCTAAAGTCTAAACTTAGGTCAAATGTCTAACTTTACAACCAGTAAAGTTAGACTTTAGGTCTAAACTTAGGCTTCAGGTTTAAAGTTCGACTTTTGGTTTAGGTTTACCTTTGTGAATCAGGCCTGTAATGCCTATTTCTCCTTTTTATTCTAATGCAAAGCTGTCGATTTCTTTATGACTTCTGCTTGCAGTTTCATCAGTGGTAGATCTTCAGTTTGCGTAGTTGCTTGCGTTTGGTACGAAAAAACATTTTTGCACTGTTTTCTTCAATGAGTATCAGTGCTATGCATGAATGAGCTTTTTGTGAATGATGTAGCAATAGCAACATATTTAGCCTATGTTTTATTGTGTGAAATTCTCCTTGGATTTGTCACTGTGTGTATTGAGTTGTCTTATGTGTAATTTTATCTTGTTTTTCCTTTTTAGTGGAATATCGTTGGTGCTTGCTGTGTCTGAGCAGAGTAGATGCTAATGAGTCTAGTTTTCTCTGGCAAGTGAGTGGTATCATATTTGAGTATATAGGTCTTTCTGATAAAGCAAAAGTTTGTTTATTACTTATTTCACACAGTGGTGGTTGTTGTTGACATATTTGTCAAGTTACTTTTATGATGAAGAATTATGGCTAGCTGCAGGATGACCGCTCAGCAGGTTGTTTATATGCTTTTTGAATCTTATTCTGACCATGATTATGAAACTGACTCTGCATCTGGGGCAGAGGAGGAAGTGCAAGATTCTGGTAGTGAATTTTTTGTCTGAGAGGATGTTGGAAAATGGGTTATTGGTAGGGCAGGTAGGTACCTACACCTAGCAACAAGCCACTAACCTCCACATAGGTACAGTTAGGTCTCAGTAAATTAATCCCAGCTCAACCCTTGGTAGCTTGGCAACGAGCGTCAAGGCTTAACTTAGGAGACAAAGTGTAAAGCATTCAAATATCACAAAACAGTAATTAAATAAAACACAGGAAACAGTTTAAAAATCCAAAACCAATTTATAAAAATAGTTTATATTTTTATCTTTAAAATGACACAAAAACGATTAAAATCGGTTCAGGGGAACCGGAGATATGAATTTTTAAAGAATTATTACTTTTCTAGCGCTTAGAAACAAAAAGCGCCAATCGGGTCATCTGGTTGCACCTCGACCGGGGCAAAGTCAAACTTTCAGGCCGACCGCGATGGAGCCCTGCTCGGCTACAGGTCGCAGGAGGCCTCGGTTAAAAAGTTACCTTCTGACTTAGTCTTTATTTTGAAGTTTTTCTTCACCGGGACGAACCTGCCAGTTGAATCCGACCTCCTGGAGCCCTTGTCCGGATACGCAATGTGGGTTTCCTCGGTGGAGACTTTTACCTTCGGACTTAGTCGTTTTTTCGAGATGAAAATCCTTCGACCGGGGTAAACCTGGATCTTGATCCGACGTCCATGGAGCCCTTCTCGGATACGATGGCTGGGAGGTCCCGGTCAACTTTTTACGTTTGGACTTAGGCCCTCATTCTGACCCTGGCGGTCTTTGACCGCCAGGGCGGAGGACCGCGGGAGCACCGCCGACAAGCCGGCGGTGCTCCAATGGGGATTCCGACCGCGGCGGTAAAGCCGCGGTCGGACCGGCACCACTGGCGGGGTCCCGCCAGTGTACCGCGGCCCCATTGAATCCTCCGCGGCGGCGCAGCTTGCTGCACCGCCGCGGGGATTCTGACCCCCCCTACCGCCATCCAGATCCCGGCGGTCGGACCGCCGAGATCCGGATGGCGGTAGGGGGGGTCGCGGGGCCCCTGGGGGCCCCTGCAGTGCCCATGCCACTGGCATGGGCATTGCAGGGGCCCCCGTAAGAGGGCCCCTACATGTATTTCACTGTCTGCTGCGCAGACAGTGAAATACGCGACGGGTGCAACTGCACCCGTCGCACAGCTTCCACTCCGCCGGCTCGATTCCGAGCCGGCTTCATCGTGGAAGCCTCTTTCCCGCTGGGCTGGCTGGCGGTCTGAAGGAGACCGCCCGCCAGCCCAGCGGGAAAGTCAGAATTACCGCCGCGGTCTTTCGACCGCGGAACGGTAACCTGACGGCGGGACTTTGGCGGGCGGCCTCCGCCGCCCGCCAAGGTCAGAATGAGGGCCTTAGTCTCTTTTTTGGATGTTTTTCTTTACCGGGACGAACCACGAAGTCAGGCCGGGTCGCGGTTGAGGCAAGCCGGCTAGAATTTCCGTGGCGGGTCGGTCCCTCTCTGGAGCTTTTTTACAAAAAATCTCAAATCTTTTCCAAACTTCTGGGGCTTCACCCAGATGTTCTTTTAAGGTTCTTTTGGGGTCCACAGCTCACCCCAAGGGTCCAGAAGTTCTGTGATGGTCCTTGGGGGGTGCAGACTTCAACTCCCAGAATGCACCTGGCGCAAACTCCTTTTTGGCCACTGGACAGTGGTCAGCTGGTCGCTTTCTTCAGGAGTTGGTGCAGGGGACTCTGGTTAGCAATTTTTCACCTGTAGCAAACAAGAAGTCCCTCCTTGAACCAGTTGAAGCCAGGCAAAGTCCTTCTTGTGGTGAAGCCCAAGTGTGCAGCTGGTGCAGTCCTTCTGAGTGCAGGTTCCAGGTGCAGGCCAGGGGTCCAGCAGGGCAGTCCTTCTTCTTCTTAAGTTCCTTTCTTGTTGAATTCTGGAGGGGATCTGAGGCGTGGGTGCAGGTCTGCCAGTTTTATCCTTGCTCCTGGGTGAAAAGCAGGGGGGCCCTGGTTCTCCAATCAGGGACAGGGTCATCCCCCTGTGATGACCACTTCCTGGGAAGTGTGGCAAAAATCCATCCCAGAAGGCAACAGTCTCTAAAAATCCAACATGGATTAATCTGATTTTTGGAGGTTACATCTGGCTGAGCCCACCCACTGGTGTGGCTAAAAATCATAAACACACCCCTCTCCTGCCCTCTCCTAATCTAATCAAGGGGACACCTAATTGTCTGGGGTTGCAGGATGTGGGGGTGTTGCTGGGTGCTGCAAATGTCCTTCTCTGCCTTTGAAGACCAGCTTGGCAGCCCTCCCCCTTCCTGCCTCACCATCTGCTGAGGGGAGATTCTCTCCCCCAAGCACATTCCTTTGTGTGAAGCCTGGCCACTTCACACCTCATCAAGGCAGCCTGGCAGAAGCTGCTGCAGGCTGGCCAATCAGAGCACAGCAGCAAAAACAATGCAGAGCTGAAATTGGCAACTTTTTAGGTAAAGTCTAAACTTTTTACCTGAACTAGTTATATTAAATCCAACAACTGGAAGTTGTGGGATTTATTGCAACAATCAATTTGATACCAAATTCTTGGTATGTAACATTTAAGGAGACTTTAAAATTTAAAATAAAGTCTGCCCATTCTAGCCTATGAAGGCCATTTACTTCAATGAGGGAAAAACGAATCTGGCTGTTTTTACCTCACCAGGGCTTATAAATCTATGTTTATAAAGTCCCTGCTTATAGTTACATGGCACCCAGCCCTAGGGGCACATAGGGCACACCTTAGGGGTGACTTATATGTAAAAATAAGGTAGTTTAAGACTTTGGAAGTACCTTTAATTCCAAAGTCGAATTTGCATATAACTTTAATTTAAAAGCAGCCAGCAAGGCAGGCTTGCTTTTAAAATGACACTGGGCACCTCAGCAGTGCACCTAGGTGTGCACCACCTATGCTGTGGTCCCTAAACCTACATGCCCTACCATATACTAGGGACTTATAGGTAGGTTAACTTAGCCAATTATAATTAGCCTAATTTGCATATCCATTTTACACAGAGCACAGGCCCTGGGACTGGTTAGCAGTACCCAGGGCACCATCAAAGTCAGGAAAACACCAGCAAAAAGAGGAAAATGGGGGCAAAAAGTTATGGGGCCTCTGCAATCAGCCCTGTTTTCTCACACAACCCCCCCCCAGCCCACACACCCAGGAGACTCAGCCCAACCCTGGGAGAGTCTTCCTGGCTTGTTAGGCGAGGAAGACAGTGAAGAAAACTGGCTGTCCGTTTGCAGGGCCTACTCTGCCTTATATCCTCCTGTCAGGGTCACTCCCTATGGGTAGTGAAGCCATCCCAACAGTAAAAGGACCCAACTCAAACTGAAACTTTCCTCTAGGGGGGTCTTCCTCCTTTCTCTCTGCCAACTTGGGTAGTGAGGTGCCCACCTCCCCTACTCCTAACTTTGCTAGGGCAACACCTAGCTTACCCAAAGAGGTCACCCAACACTTGAGCAACCCCACCATGACCAATAGGGTCAGGGGGCCTACTTTGCTATTGGCCCTGGGGTCTGCCTCCCAGGCCAAGTACAGTGCTGCCAGGAAGGCTAGCACCCAGCAGAGGCTACTGACAGCTGTCAGTACCCAGAACCACACCCTAAGCTCTCCACTGACAGGTGGCTGAGTTGCTTTAGGGGCAACTTTGGGGTCCTGGCACCCCTCTTGCTGTCTAGAGTGGGGGGCTACCACCTCCTGTGGCAGACACCCTCCTTCCACTCTCCCTTCTGTCAGTGCAGGGGCAACACCTTGCATCTGGACAGCTGCCTGACTACTAAGGACTTCCTTGGGGTCAGGTGAGGCCTCACCAGTGCCAACTCTGGGCTCCCCCCCTACTGGGGCAGAATGCCCTTGGCTCCCTGGAACTCTCTTTAAGAGTGGCCTACCCTTCCTTTTCTTCTTTCCTTTTCTTGGGGACCCCTGTCTCCTAACTGTAGGGACTGACTCCCCAGGACTTTGGGTTGGGGGGGCGCACTGGGCGACCACCCCATCTGTGACCAGACTCACCTCTGGGAGGTCATTGCCCAGGATACAATCTAGGGGAAGGTCAGCACTGACTACCACCCTAATCCAGTCAAGGATACCCTCCCTCTCTAGGGGCACTATGTCTACAGGTTTGGAGGTGACCTCCCCTGTGGCTATCCTGACTTTCTTTGTCTTTCCTGGGACATACATGTCTGGGGTCACTAACCGGTCACTCACTACAGTGTGACTGGCACAGGTGTCTCTCAGGCCAGTGGTAGGGATCCCATTCACTTGAATGTGGTGGAAGTGCCTACTCCCACCCTCAGGGATCACCAGCTTACCATCTGGTCCTGTCTCCCAGCTCAATGCTAAGAGGACTTCATCATCTGAGGAATCCTCCTCTATGGCTACACTGGACAGCCCAGTGCTAACCACCTTCTTTGGACAGGCTGCATCTCCTCTGAAGTGACCTGTCTGCTGACAGTCAAAGCAAGCCCTACTGTCCAAGAGCTTTTTTAACCCTGGGTCTAACTGTCTCTGCTGGTCAGAGTGGGATTTACTCTCCTCCTTCTTAGGGTTCTGGGGTATAGAGGGAGTCTCTGTGGTGGGCTTACCACCTCCCTCCTTAGGTTTTTGGGGACCTGTCCCCCCCTTCTTGGAGTCTCCCCCCTGGGACTTGACAACCACCCTGGTTCTCAACCACTCATCAGCTGCCTCCCCTAGCTCTCTAGGGTTGGTCTGCTTAGAGTCCACTAGATGCTGGCGTAACCTTTCTTGGGTACAATTGGTCAAGATGTGCTCTCTCATGATCAGATTGTATAACCCCTCATAAGTATCTACTTTGTTACCAATAATCCAGCCCTCTAGTGCCTTTAGTGAAATGTCCACAAAGTCAACCCAAGACTGGGTACTGACCTTCTGGGTGTCCCTGAACTTCATTCTATATTGCTCTGGGGTCAGACCAAACTTCTTGGCTAAGCACCTCTTCATACTAGGGTATGAATCTGCCTCCTCCCCCCTTAAGGTCAGAAGCCTATCCCTCCCTGAGTTGGGGACCAACTCCTACAAAAGGGAACCCCAGTATTGAGGCCTAACCCTTCTCATTTGGAGTGCCCTCTCAAAGGCCCCCAGCCACTTATCTATGTCATCCCCCTCTACATAAGCAGGAACTACCCCCTTGGGTAATCTGGGGCAAACTCCCCCACCCATGGACACCTCAGCTTCTTTATCGCTGCTTCCATCTCTTTTCTCTTTGTATGCCCACTTTTTCTTTTCTAGGGCCAGCTTCTCTGCTTCCAAAGCTATGTATGCTAGCTGGGCCTCCAACTCTCTTTCTCTGATGGATGGGTTCTCTCCTCCTGAAAGGACCCCCTTCCCACCACTAGCTTTGGATCTGCCCCTAGTGACTGTATTTACTGAGGACCGTTCTTCCTCATCCTCACTTGGGCTCAGATGCCTTCCCTCCCCTGAGTGGTTAGAGCTTGCATCCTCCCTTCTTTCTCCCTCCTCTGGAGCTTCTTCTGACTCTACCTCTTGGGCCTCAGCCCATGCTGTCAGGGATGTGATCAGGATTTGCTTCCTGAGATCAGTGGTTGCAGGCAACCCTCTTTCAATACACAACCCCCTAAGCTGGACTACTGTCAGTGTGGGTAGGCTAGCCAGATCAAGCTCCATGGTTCCCTAGTTTTGTGTCAACAAAAACTTTTTGCAAAAATTGGAAACAAGAATTTAGAAAAATTACAAACATTCAATAATTGAAATTAATCCAAATTAAAAATTAAAAACAATTTTTGCACTAGGACAATTTAAAGGATTTTTTATTTGTTTTACCCAAAACTGTAACGTGATATTGAACACAAGTACAGGATCCCGTCGCTGCTTCCAATTATGTTGGAAAATGGGTTATTGGTAGGGCAGGTAGGTACCTACACCTAGCAACAAGCCACTAACCTCCACATAGGTACAGTTAGGTCTCAGTAAATTAATCCCAGCTCAACCCTTGGTAGCTTGGCAATGAGCGTCAAGGCTTAACTTAGGAGACAAAGTGTAAAGCATTCAAATATCACAAAACAGTAATTAAATAAAACACAGGAAACAGTTTAAAAATCCAAAACCAATATATAAAAATAGTTTATATTTTTATCTTTAAAATGACACAAAAACGATTAAAATCGGTTCAGGGGAACCGGAGATATGAATTTTTAAACAATTATTACTTTTCTAGCGCTTAGAAACAAAAAGCGCCAATCGGGTCATCTGGTTGCACCTCGACCGGGGCAAAGTCAAACTTTCAGGCCGACCGCGATGGAGCCCTGCTCGGCTACAGGTCGCGGGAGGCCTCGGTTAAAAAGTTACCTTCTGACTTAGTCTTTATTTTGAAGTTTTTCTTCACCGGGACGAACCTGCCAGTTGAATCCGACCTCCTGGAGCCCTTGTCCGGATACGCGATGTGGGTTTCCTCGGTGGAGACTTTTACCTTCGGACTTAGTCGTTTTTTCGAGATGAAAATCCTTCGACCGGGGTAAACCTGGATCTTGATCCGACGTCCATGGAGCCCTTCTCGGATACGATGGCTGGGAGGTCCCGGTCAACTTTTTACGTTCGGACTTAGTCTCTTTTTTGGATGTTTTTCTTTACCGGGACGAACCACGAAGTCAGGCCGGGTCGCGGTTGAGGCAAGCCGGCTAGAATTTCCGCGGCGGGTCAGTCCCTCTCTGGAGCTTTTTTCCAAAAATTCTCAAATCTTTTCCAAACTTCTGGGGCTTCACCCAGATGTTCTTTTAAGGTTCTTTTGGGGTCCACAGCTCACCCCAAGGGTCCAGAAGTTCTGTGATGGTCCTTGGGGGGTGCAGACTTCAACTCCCAGAATGCACCTGGCGCAAACTCCTTTTTGGCCACTGGACAGTGGTCAGCTGGTCGCTTTCTTCAGGAGTTGGTGCAGGGGACTCTGGTTAGCAATTTTTCACCTGTAGCAAACAGGGAGTCCCTCCTTGAACCAGTTGAAGCCAGGCAAAGTCCTTCTTGTGGTGAAGCCCAAGTGTGCAGCTGGTGCAGTCCTTCTGAGTGCAGGTTCCAGGTGCAGGCCAGGGGTCCAGCAGGGCAGTCCTTCTTCTTCTTAAGTTCCTTTCTTGTTGAATTCTGGAGGGGATCTGAGGCGTGGGTGCAGGTCTGCCAGTTTTATCCTTGCTCCTGGGTGAAAAGCAGGGGGGCCCTGGTTCTCCAATCAGGGACAGGGTCGTCCCCCTGTGATGACCACTTCCTGGGAAGTGTGGCAAAAATCCATCCCAGAAGGCAACATTCTCTAAAAATCCAACATGGATGAATCTGATTTTTGGAGGTTACATCTGGCTGAGCCCACCCACTGGTGTGGCTAAAAATCATAAACACACCCCTCTCCTGCCCTCTCCTAATCTAATCAAGGGGGCACCTAATTGTCTGGGGTTGCAGGATGTCGGGGTGTTGCTGGGTGCTGCAAATGTCCTTCTCTGCCTTTGAAGACCAGCTTGGCAGCCCTCCCCCTTCCTGCCTCACCATCTGCTGAGGGGAGATTCTCTCCCCCAAGCACATTCCTTTGTGTGAAGCCTGGCCACTTCACACCTCATCAAGGCAGCCTGGCAGAAGCTGCTGCAGGCTGGCCAATCAGAGCACAGCAGCAAAAACAATGCAGAGCTGAAATTGGCAACTTTTTAGGTAAAGTCTAAACTTTTTACCTGAACTAGTTATATTAAATCCAACAACTGGAAGTTGTGGGATTTATTACAACAATCAATTTGATACCAAATTCTTGGTATGTAACATTTAAGGAGACTTTAAAATTTAAAATAAAGTCTGCCCATTCTAGCCTATGAAGGCCATTTACTTCAATGAGGGAAAAACGAATTTGGCTGTTTTTACCTCACCAGGGCTTATAAATCTATTTTTATAAAGTCCCTGCTTATAGTTACATGGCACCCAGCCCTAGGGGCACATAGGGCACACCTTAGGGGTGACTTATATGTAAAAATAAGGTAGTTTAAGACTTTGGAAGTACCTTTAATTCCAAAGTCGAATTTGCATATAACTTTAATTTAAAAGCAGCCAGCAAGGCAGGCTTGCTTTTAAAATGACACTGGGCACCTCAGCAGTGCACCTAGGTGTGCACCACCTATGCTGTGGTCCCTAAACCTACATGCCCTACCATATACTAGGGACTTATAGGTACGTTAACTTAGCCAATTATAATTAGCCTAATTTGCATATCCATTTTACACAGAGCACAGGCCCTGGGACTGGTTAGCAGTACCCAGGGCACCATCAAAGTCAGGAAAACACCAGCAAAAAGAGGAAAATGGGGGCAAAAAGTTATGGGGCCTTTGCAAACAGCCCTGTTTTCTCACAGAGGAAATATCTAATGATGATGCCACTCTCAGTGTGAAGGAAGTGCCTGTTCTAGAGGAGGACACTGATGTGCTGATAGTGCAGCAGCCAGGGACTGAAAGGCTTCCCATAAGAAGATCTGAACTCTGGGTTACTCCAAACATTGTGCAGCCAGTGTTGCCTGTCTTTACTGGCGTTGAAGGGTGTAGAGTGATAACTGAAAACTGTTTGTCTATACCTTTCTTTGAGTTGCTTATGGATGATGTATTTTTGGGTGAGATTATTGAGCCAACTAATTTGTATGCTGAATAGTATTTGAATGACGACTTAAGCCCCACCACAAATTCGGAAGAGTTGAAGAAGTGGGTTAAACCTTTTTGATGGGCTTAATTAGGAAGCAGTCACTGTCTTTATATTGGTCTATTAGTCCCTTGAAGGCAATGACAATATTGCCTGCAATCATGTGTCATGATCAGTATTTACTTCTGCTTCAGTTGCTGCATTTTGTTGATAATGCTTTAGCATTGCCACAAATCACCCTGCTGTTAAATGTATTTTTTTTTTTTTCTGTCCTTCACTACTTTTGAGATTGATTTTCAGAGATCTATGTTTCAAGGAAAGAAATAGCTGTGGATGAGTCTTTGGTCCTGTTCAAGGGCTGTTTGGTTTTTAGGCAGTACATTCCTAGCAAGAGAGCACGTTATGGAATTAAGATTTATCGGCTGTCTGAGAGTAGTACAGGATATGTCTATAATTTCTGGGTCTACACTGGCAGGGACTCCACTATAGACCCCTCCCTCTGGTTGTGTGTCCATTTTTGGAGTTAGTGAGAAACTTATGTGGGAACTTGATAGACAACATTTTAGCAAAGGTCACCAAATGTACCTAGATAACCTCTATACTGGTGTGCAGTTGTTCAGGGAATTGTTCAAAGTGGACACTGTTGATTGTGGCAGAGTCCGCTCAAACCATATAGGTTATCCTAAAGAACTTCTTTGTAAAAAACGTGAGAGGGGACAGTGCAGTGCCTAGTTTAGTGATGAACTGCTAGCCATGAAATTCGCAGACAGGAGGGATGTCTACATGCTGACTAGCATCCATGATGATAGTACTTCACCTGGTGTTAAGTTGCTGAAGTGCACAAACCTATTTGCATTTTAGACTACAATACGCACATGGGTGGTGTAGATAGAGTAGATCAGAGGTTGAAACCTTACACTGCTGTTCATAAAGCTTACATTTGGTGCAGAAGTTGACTAATCATCTCTTCCATTTAGCATCCTTTAATGCTTCTGTTGTGTTCAATGATTGTTCTCCAAAGATGACTTTTGTTCAGTTTCAGGGATCTGTGATAAGCAGCCTTGTTGTAGTGGCAAGTGTTGCTAGAGGGGGAGTAGTGGTTGATTTGGCTATATTGAAAGATCACCACTTTGATGATCACATTCCTTCCATGCCAACAAAAAAACAATGTCTGTAAGCGATATAGAGTTTGTATGCGAAGAGGCTTGCTGAAGAGAGCTGTATGCAATGTCCTAGTTATCCTTCTAAACCTGGACTGTGTGTGCCCACTTGTTTTAGAATGTATCAAACGAACAATAGTTTTTGGGAGAACCCGTGGGCATTGCCTGGTCTATCTTTTTTTTTGACAGTTTCAGGGTTGCCATTAGTATGATGTATTTAGTTAGAGCTGTTGTGTTTGTAGTTTTGCATTTACTTAAAGTTGGTTTGTGTTTTCTTTTTTTTTAAATGTGCTGGGGTGTGTGGACTGGCGCTTGGCTGGTGATGTGTGCGGACTGGTGCTTGGCTGGCAGTGTGTGTGAGCTGGTCCTTGGCTGGTGGTGTGTAAGTAGTGACTTTCTGCTGGTCACTAAACACACTGCTAGCCAAACACCAGTCCACACACTCAATCAGCTGGTGTGATTGCTGCGTCAGGCATGTGGGTATATGAAAGTGATGGGCCCTTGAATAGGGCTGTCTGTTGGTGTGAGTATTGTAGTGTGTTGGGCGCACAACTGGCAGTGTTAAGGGTAATGTGTGTGTCACATATGAAAGGTGTGTGAATGGACTGTAAAGTGGTTGGTTCCTTAACACAGCTTTATAGCTCAAGAGTTGTGAGTCATTGGTTCAGTTTTTTGGCCTATCAATTATTAACAGAGCATTTCATTTTTGTGAAATCTCTTGATAATAAAATTTTATATATTGAACCATCATTTACCCTTGTGCCAAATCCAACTAATATGTGTGTGTACTTACTGAATTTGTGGTTGTGCAGTAATAATTGTCTTTTCTGTCTTTCTTGCCAGGGTGTACATTGTCTCTACATTGTCTCTTGTCATGAATGTTGTAATGTACTGGGGCCATGGCTAGAGGTGTTAATTATCGTGTGTGTGTCACATATGAAAGGAGTGTGAATGGCTTGTGAAAGTGGTTGGTGCCTTGTTGTGGCTTTAGTACTCACGAACTCTGAGTCATTAGTTCAGTTTTTTGACCTTACAATTATTAACAATGCATTTCATTTTTCATTTTTGTGAAAAATTGCACATATTGAACCATCAGTCACTCTCTTGCCAAATCCACCTAGGACGTATGCGCACCAGTAACAGGAGTGAGAAGAGAGAGCTCGCTCACCTTCCAAAACAACCACAAGAATCGAGCACACTACCAAGTCTCTTACTTCTGTGATGTCCCAAATTTTCAAATTACAAAAATAACAGTTTGTAACCTTTGCCCAAAGTTACAGCAATAAAATACACCCCTTATTGGTGGGTAATCACAAGAAAATTTAATTGCACTTCTCCTCTGAGTTGGGAATTCAACTCATGAAAAATAACCGATTCTGCTGTAATCAGGCATTGAATCACACCCCTGATATGCTGGGTGTCTCTGGTGGGATCCCAATGATGAAGCATGCTACTATTTAGGTTCCTGGGTGAGGGGTCTTTTTAACAAAGCCTTAGAGTGTTTTTTTCCCAATTTGAGTGTTTGGGACATCAAAGAAGTAAAACACTTGATAGTGTGATCACTTCTTGTCTAGAGAAAATCCACCAACTCTAGATATGTCTGAAAACTAGATACCCAAGGGAGTACAGGGTGGTGTGCCTCTCATGGATCTCAACAAAATTTCTATACCCACAATGCCCTGCAAACCTCAAAATGTGATTAGAATCACACATTTTCTCTGCATTTTTGTGCCATATTCTTCCTAGAAACAGAAATAAACCAAAAATGTCCTACCACCCAGCGTACCGATAAAATAATACCTCACTTGTTCGGATTTCGAAAGCACAGTCAGCCTAAAAATGTATTAATTTAAACTGCTCTTATGAACATGCTTTGGTGCCCAGACAATCTCTACATGTTTTTCGCCCTTCCCTGTCGCAGGCACTTAGCCCACTCACACATGTGAGGTATCATTTTTATTTGGATACTGAGGGGAACGCTGAGTGGTAGGAAATATGTGGCTCCTCTCAGATTCCAGAACTTTGCATCACAGAAATATGAGGAAAATTTGCTTTTTTAGACAATTTTTGACGATTGCAAGGAATTCTGGGTAGAAAAATGTGGTAAGAGCCACCCAAAGCACCCCATTCTAGATTTCCCTAGGTGTCTAGGTTTTAAACATGAACTGGTTTGCTAGGTTTCTCTATATGCTGACTGAGCTAGAGGCCAAAATCCACAGCTAGGCACTTTGTAAGAAATAAGTCCGTTTTCAGTAGAAAAATATGATGTGTACTTGTAGCGTTTTGGGGCATTTCTTGTTGTGGTCACTAAACCTACCAACACAAGTGAGGCACCATTTTTATCAAAAGATTTGGGGGAATTGCTGGTTGGAAGGAAGTTTGTGGCTCCCCTCAGATTCCAGTACTTTGTATCATAGAAATGTGACACATTTTGAGGTTTGCAAGGGATTCTGAACAGGAAAATGTGGTAAGAACCTCACAAGTCTCCCCATCCTTGATTCAACTATGTGTCCAGTTTTCAAGCATGTACAGGTTTGCCTAGGTGACAGCTGAGCTACAGCCCAAAATCTACAGCTAGGCACATTGCAAAAATCAAGTCAGTTTTCAGTGGGAAAAAGTGATGTGTCCACATTGTGTTTTGGGGCATTTTCTGCCGTGGGCGCTAGGCCTATCCACACAAGTGAGGTACCAGCAAAAGGGTTAATAGGCTGTGAGTGGAATTTTCAATTGTTCAAGTTTATAGCCAATAACTGATAAAGGGAAGAAATGTGTTTTAAATTGAGGAGAGTGGAGAGAGTTGATGTAAGCTCTTGTGAACAGTGCGAAATTCTAACATGAGTATGCACAGTTTTTTCCTAAGTGCAGCCCAACCTGGAATCACACAGGGGACAGCTTGCACAAAAGGAGTAGTGGCGTCTGGCCCACGTAGCATCCCTAATGAACTTCATAACCCTGAGAATGTATCAGGGGCCGCTGCGTAAGCTGCAGCTGATCTTCCCAATGCTTAGTTCCCAATACATGAAAACCCTTGCATCTTCCTAATGCATACTTCATCAGGCTGCCGAAGTTATCATTCAAAATTAGGCTGTGCTCCACATTTTTTTCTCTCAAACTAGTCATTCACATTGTAGTTTAACAGCGTATTTGCATACAGAGCCTACCATAGTTTGTACCAACAGACTTGCTGCCTTGCTGTCTATTATGAATGAGGACCCAAATTTACACAAATTCGACCAAACCATTCAGGTAAAAAAGAGCTCTTTCAATTCAGCGTAAAATGTAATAGCTGGTTTATTCAAAGAAGTGAACAATCTGCTCTAGGCATCAGCCTTTAGATTGAATGATGTACGAGACAGAGGATTCAAGAATAGTTCAACTCCTGCTTACAGTGATAGTAAGGGTAGCACAAGAAAGATAACCATTCATTCCTCTGTTTTTAGGCAAACAAATAACGGGTCTCACTAAACTCCCGTGCCCCCTCTCCATTTGAGGCCAGTAGTAGTAAGTTACAAAAGACTTCTAGCCCCAGTATTTGTACGGAGAGTCCTCCTATCAACCATTGTGTAGAGGGAAGTAAAGTAGGCTTCCTAAATGACAAGTGTACACCTGCATTACTTGCCGTTCATGAAAAAGAGCATCAGATGATTGAAGATCTGCCAAACAGGGGCATGAAAGCTGACAACAACTTCAACATTTGTTCGCAGACTCATTAATGGCAGGCTAAACTGGAGGATGGATAGTCGAGAGGGGGCAACTATCTTTATGATTTATCTGCGTCACTTAGGAAAACATCTGTGGGAGGACTCAGAATCACTAAAAACAAGGTGATCTATTGGATTAGAAATCATTGTCATTGATACTCCCTTATTTGTTTACATAATCTGGGTGTACAACGTATTTCACAAACTTCTGAAACGTTTGATTCAGTCAAAATTACCCTTAGTAACCCAAAATATACAGAAGGGTTAGTGGCTTTGGATGCTCACATGATTGCACATATGGGTTCACTGATTCAATTTAAACCAAAACCCTTTCCAACTCATGGTGTAGTAACTTGCTTGATTATACTTCTACATCTCATTTGGGTTTTAGGGGTTGTCCACCAAGGTTGAGTCCATAAGCTACAGCTCTTAGTAACGTTGATTAACTGAGCAATCTGGCTCTCTTCGTGGCCTTGTGATATATTATCGGAATTTCCTTCCTGCGTTGATGCCCATCTGTTGAGTAGTACTTTTGGAGGAAGTCAAACAATTGGGGAGGAGGTAGTAGTTAGAAGTATAGCGAATCCTGAATGCCCCCAGGGGAAGGAACTTTACAATTTTTGTCCTGGAACTTAGCAGCATTGCTGAAGAAATGTTCTTATCCTTCATGGCTCTATTTCATTGACCAGTATCATCTCTGCATGTATTAGGAAACTTAGGAGCATATTTATCAAAAAGTGGCACAGTGCAGCGCAGCAAGTAACTTTACTGCACTGCATCACTGTGAAAGGGCAGACATATGCCCTATTTAAGGCATATGGTGCATTCCGTACTTTTCCCCCTGTGCTGGTGCTCAATAGGCTGCCAAGCACCAATGCAGGCAGCCTTGCACCATGATGCAAGGTTCTCTGCATTGCATGGGGGATTATGTTTGTGCAGGAAAGGACAACCTCCTGTACAAATGCAATCCTGGTTGGCATATTCCTCTTCTATGTGTGCTACAGAATGCAGCACACACAGAAAGAGGAGGAAATATAGATATTTCTCCTCATTTCACTTCCCCTGGGGAGAAATAAGATTTTGCCGCATCCCCAGGTTTACAAGGTCTCGTAGATCTGGGGATGCATCAAAATTCATGGGAGTTGCGTGGGAACACCCAGGCAGAGCCCATAGAACACCTCCCTAGCACAGAGTAAGGCCAAACAGCAATTTGCACCATGTTGCCTTACTCCAGATTTCTGAAGCCACTCAAAGCCAGGCAAAGTGGTTTTCGTGGGGCTTGAAAAATCTGACTTTAGGTTTACATCACTTTTACACCATGTTGTGTGGCACAAGAGCATCACAAACCAGGTCATAAACATGGCCCTTTGTTTTTGTGTGTCTCTTCCATTTAAGGCTGGGCAGGCTGCTGGGGACTTATTACCTGTGTCAAACTATCACTCATTTACTCTGTTAAAAGATTTGTTATCAAATAATCAGATACTTTAGGCCCGATTCTCAGATGAAATAAACTCTCACTCTCATAGTTTAGTTTTTGTCTAATTTCAGTGTGAGGCCCTTTCTTATGTTAGCAGGTGACTTTAATATGACTTTCGAGCTTCTACACTGTACTCACTTAAGTATTGAGGAAGAGGATGAAGCTTTGGGTATCCCTTTTCTTGATGCCGATCTAATTAAAGTCTGTTCTGCAAGAGCTACACCGCTCACTTCCTTTACACTCTTTCACAGCGTACACATGTGCAATGGTTGTTCTCTTGCAGACTAGGATAGAGCTGTAAAAGCAGAAACATTTTCTCTTATTGAATCTGACATTCTAGGATAAAATGGTGGACTGCTTAATAGAATCCAGAACGGATAGCCACCATAATGCAGAGCATCTTATTGTTAGAGATGCCTTAATAACCAATCTTGTAGGATGTAGAAGGGACACCTTGGGGGAGCCCCTGATTTCTAAAAATTGTAGGTCTATTAAATGGAGATGAGTATTGGTTAATGTGGAGCTACATACTAAGATTTACAATTCCTTCTATAAAGCTATTCCACCCTCTGTCCACTGGCCCATATGTCATATTCCAATCTCGGAAATCCATCACTCTGTTTTTTGAATATTGAAAGAATATTTTCTTCAGGCTCATAGAGCCAGAGTTCAAACAAAAAAAGTCAAGGAATCAACCATGGTATACAAGTGATGGATGTAAAGCCAAATACCAATTGACATCACAATTAAATCTTATCACGTTACCACATTACTGCAATCTGTCTTTTCATCTCCCATTCTTGTCATACTCTTGAAATTAGCAAACCTAATTGGGATGAACCTCACTCGCTAGCTCTTACAGGGGCTTCTAAAAGAAGCGATCAGTCAACTTCTTGGCTATCATTGTGCATGGTAGTCAAATTAGATACTCTTCCACTGATCATTGCATTCATTCCTCTACTTTTGGGTCCAACAGTTTTCAAATGTGTAGTCTTGTAATAGTTCTGCTAACCATTGGGCTGTACATGATTTTCAAATAGCTGCCATTACTCATACTGATTCATTGAATAAGCAATCTTTTTCTCTTTCCGTTACCAGGGCCACTATAGAAAACTTGAAATCTGGAAAGGAAACTTGCCACAGTAAGATTCTTGGGGACTTAAATGGCTCAGATGTTTCAGTTTGGACTCTGTATATCAATGTATCACCCAATTATATAGTTGCAGGAGCAGGCATCCCTTGCTATTGGCCAGTGGCTGAATTAGTACCCATTTTTAAAGAGTTAGACAGGGAAATTCCTAGCTGTTGTTGGACAATTTAAAAATATTATTTTGCAGTCAAATTCTAAAGAAACCAAAACACTGGATGGATGAGGTCCAAGTCCTTTCCTCATTCCAGGCTGGTTTAAAAAAAATAATTACCACTATTCCCAAAATGTTTATGTTGTTCTTAATTCTATGGATGTGCATCAAGCTTACAAAAGATCACTTATATTTCACCTTTGTGGACTTGAGGGCAGCATTTGAGCTTGTCCCCAGACCTTTTCTGTGGGAATTACTCAAATCCCTGGGTGTCCCTGCTTTGCTATTGTCAACCATAGTAGGGATCCTTGAAAACAACTATGCACTGGGATGTTGGGATCGTCAGGGCACACAAACTGAACACATTCTCTTTCGTAGAGGTATGCATCAGTGTTGCTATTTAGCATCTACCCTTTTTTCTTTGTACATTAACAATGTCAAACAAAACCTGTGGACTGTACACATGACCTCCCTAGGTTAGTTGGCTCTGCAATCCTCGTCCTGCTCTTCACAGACAACACTGATTATCTTGAGAATGCACACTGGACTTTATTCGAAGAGTCTCAAAATCGACATCCAAAAGTCTTGGGGGCTAACTTACAGGATTCCGTGCGCCACCAGAGTGTCACTTTTTAGATGCTCCTGTGGTGCCCAGTGCAGACCCATATCTACAAGGCCACGCAAAGCCATCCTGGGTGGCATTATGAGCCTTGTAGATATGGTGTAAGGCAATGCAGGAAGCAGTGCAAGTCTCTGTGTTGCCTCACACGTCGTCATGGTGGTATGCCCTGGGCATTGCTGTAAGTGTTCCAAATCAGCACCCATGGTTTTTGACACTGCCCCAGATTTACAACATAACGTAAATCTGAGGCAAAGCCAAAAGCTCACACCTCCCCAGAGCAGGCATAACGAGGAGTAATCTTTTCATTTCTCCTCATTTTTTCTCCTTCCACATGTGCTGCATTCTGCAGCACACATAGAATGAGAAAAACACCTTGAGTGATTGTTTTTGTGCAGGAGCATGCCCATTCCTGCACAAAAACAACCATGTCAACAACACAGACACACTTGCACCATGGTGCAGGGGTGCCTCCATTGGCGCTCAGCTGCAGTTTGTGAGCCAGCGCTGGCTGTAAGGACGGAATGCACCATATCTTGTAGATACAGCGCATTCCTACCCTTTTCTTTTGATGCAGGACAGGGCAACAAAAAGGCTTGTGGTGATGCCCTGTGCCAAAAAAATGTAAATGAGGCCCTATGTACATGGCCATAAAGCCACATAAGTTCTCTGTGGGGGGGGGGGGTGCTGAGGTTGGGGAACACGTCTTGATAGAGCAGACCAATTCCACTATTTGGGTATTACAATCATAGTAGTTTATTTTGGCATCCACACATTGAGAAGAACAGGACCATAATAGTATATAGAGCCACAGCGATTCCTAAAAAGCATATAGAAGGTGTAAAAAATCTCTGGCTTTGAGCTCTATAAAGCTAAGGCACAATATGTTGCCTTGTATAAAGTCGAAATATGGGGAGTTGAAAACATTAAGGTGTTGTCTTTATGGGAAAATCAATTGGCTAGCTCGCTTTTTAATTTGTCCAAAGTACCTGCATGTTGCTTTCATTTCTGCTCTTTTTAAACGTGTGGTTTATGGGGTTATACTTCTAAATAAACATTCTGATGATCATGAACATGCTTTCATAAATGGCACTGCATACCATACTTCTTCTGTTTTTTAAGCACTGCAAATAAGAGCAGTACCTATTATATTTTACTATTACCTAGTTTAATGGCGTTCTATGTACTGATCTCGTCAGGATGGACATTGACATTCTTGATGTGTTAGGAACACTGTTTACAAAATGTGAAATTCCTGAAAAGTTCCTAAAATTATTCCATTATATATAAAAGGACATCTCAATCACCGTAAACGTTACTGTTCGATTGCCATCCTAGGTACAAAAACGTTTTGCAGATGTGTTTTATCAAGACTATCCTCAAACCCAACAATCTCCTACCAGCTGAACATTAGGATTCAAGGGGAGATCTTCTACTGTGAAAAATATATCATGACTGATAACGATTGCTAAAAGATATGGCAAAATAAGAAAGTCAAACTGGTTGTGACATTTTGCGATTTTAGTAATGCCTTTGATAAGGTGCATCGACCAACTTTGTGGAAAAAAACGAATAAACGGGGGTGCCGCTAACATTCTGGGAAATGGTTAAAGAGCTCGTTAGGTTCTAGTTCAGAATATATCACAAAATATCTGTTCCAAAAAAGATTAAAGAGGTAAATTGTAATCTTCCTAAAATTGTTTACAGGGGTAATTTCCAACCTTACGTATAGCAATGATTTGATTCTAATGCCCCTTACACCTATTGACCTAAAAAAGACAGTTAGTTGCTTTAGCCTCCTTTGCAACGTCATAATTTATCTGTGAATGAAGGTAAGAGCAAAAAACATGAAAATGGGTGCCTTAGGCATGAACACCCTAGGACAATGTTATTATAAAGGCACTAAACTCGAACTAGTAAAATACTACACCTACCTAGGAGTGAATATCTCCAACAATTTAACATGAGTGAGCCATTGTAAGGGTCAAATCTCTAAAGTTACAGAAATAGGGTTTGACCTTCAGAACCTTTATAGATCAGTAGGCAGCAGAGACATTCCTTCCCTAGTCCTGTGTAGCCATTGTCTCCACAGCAGCATTATAGGCAGCAGAAGCTCATTCCAAGAGCGCCATGAAAAGTTGTGTAATCGTAGTATTCAAATTATTGAAAAACGAGTTAGGTATTTAGTGGTTCAGCTCAATCAAAATGATACGTTTAGAACTAGACTTAACACGCTAAATATATAGAACATATGGGCACATTTTTCTGACGCATTGCTACACAAATGTAAGTACAGGTAGACCAAGGCACACAGAAAAGTAAAAGTTCAACAATGTTCATGGGACGAAAGTAGAGCCCAAGTACAACGGATCCAAAGGCGAAGAGTAAAGCGATGATTCTGGGTAGGTGTTAAAGGTAGAGTCTTTATTTCTCTTGTGTTTGATGTTGTGTCTGATCCCTCCCCTCCTAGTGTGCTTCTGTTTTGGCCTGGTCTGTTGAAGTTCTGCCGTATCCCTTTCCTGTATCGGCCTAGTTCCTCTAAAAAAGCATTTGGTTGATGAGAGGCATTTGCGTGAGTAGTGTTGTCAGAGGGCCTGTCTAAAGAAAGGCTTGTGCTATCACTGGAAAGATTGGAGACGTCAGACAGACTATTGGAGATGGACTCAGTCGGAGTGGTGATTCTAGTTTGTACGTTGGTGGTTTCTCTATTAACCTGGTCGAATTTTCGTGCAAACGTGTATATTCTTCCACTACTGTAGTCATTCTCGTCCCTAATGAGCTTCCTCATTTTTTTATCTTTCACATATAGTTGGTAACCATTAAGGATATCTTTCATGATTGCATAGTTCTTATCGGTTGCTTCAGTGAGGTTGAGATTCCTGATCTCCTCCTCAAGTGAGGCAATCTCCAAAAGTAATTTGTTTCGTTTTCTGTCAGCATGTTTAATAAGTATGTTTATCATGCTGAAAGAGGTAGAAGAGATGAGATGTTCCCACTCTCCTAACAAATCTGGATCTAGGTCTTCAAATGATGGAAAAATTATGACACACAGTCCTCTCGGGACTTGTTTGATTTCTAGGTAACGCTTGAGAGTAGTTATATCCCACCAACGAGCTAATTCTTGTTTCCTAAGTCTCTCTAGTTTAATGAATTTATGTTTGAGCCCTTCTTTGGGTGGTGTGGGATTAATGACACGTGTAGTGAGTGATTTCTTAGAGAACAATTCAGCTGCTAAAATGTCTCGGTTATCGTCAAAAGAAGCCATGCCTGAACTCTAGGTGGAGAAAACGTCTTGAAAGTAGAAAACACAGCTGTTAATGCAAATCGTTTAAAAGTTGGCGGAGTCCAGGTATACCACAAAGGAGGCAAGACCAAGCCAGAGACTAAATTATAGACACGGGTAGTGAGTGGTAAGAATGCCGCACTTCCGTTCCGTTACAATTCTTGTTAAGGTAACACAATATGTTAAATGAGAGAAAGAGGTGCCACTTGGTCAGGTGCCCCACTACCCTGGTAGGCACAAAGATTTGTGTATCAAGATACACAAAAACAGTAAGTACAGGTAGACCAAGGCACACAGAAAAGTAAAAGTTCAGCAATGTTCATGGGACGAAAGTAGAGCCCAAGTACAACGGATCCAAAGGCGAAGAGTAAAGCGATGATTCTGGGTAGGTGTTAAAGGTAGAGTCTTTATTTCTCTTGTGTTTGATGTTGTGTCTGATCCCTCCCCTCCTAGTGTGCTTCTGTTTTGGCCTGGTCTGTTGAAGTTCTGCCGTATCCCTTTCCTGTATCGGCCTAGTTCCTCTAAAAAAGCATTTGGTTGATGAGAGGCATTTGCGTGAGTAGTGTTGTCAGAGGGCCTGTCTAAAGAAAGGCTTGTGCTATCACTGGAAAGATTGGAGACGTCAGACAGACTATTGGAGATGGACTCAGTCGGATTTGTGATTCTAGTTTGTACGTTGGTGTTTTCTCTATTAACCTGGTCGAATTTTCGTGCAAACGTGTATATTCTTCCACTACTGTAGTCATTCTCGTCCCTAATGAGCTTCCTCATTTTTTGATCTTTCACATATAGTTGGTAACCATTAAGGATATCTTTCATGATTGCATAGTTCTTATCGGTCGCTTCAGTGAGGTTGAGATTCCTGATCTCCTCCTCAAGTGAGGCAATCTCCAAAAGTAATTTGTTTCGTTTTCTGTCAGCATGTTTAATAAGTATGTTTATCATGCTGAAAGAGGTAGAAGAGATGAGATGTTCCCACTCTTCTAACAAATCTGGATCTAGGTCTTCAAATGATGGAAAAATTATGACACGCAGTCTTCTCGGGACTTGTTTGATTTCTAGGTAACGCTTGAGAGTAGTTATATCCCACCAACGAGCTAATTCTTGTTTCCTAAGTCTCTCTAGTTTAATGAATTTATGTTTGAGCCCTTCTTTGGGTGGTGTGGGATTAATGACACGTGTAGTGAGTGATTTCTTAGAGAACAATTCAGCTGCTAAAATGTCTCGGTTATCGCCAAAAGAAGCCATGCCTGAACTCTAGGTGGAGAAAACGTCTTGAAAGTAGAAAACACAGCTGTTAATGCAAATCGTTTAAAAGTTGGCGGAGTGCAGCTATACCACAAAGGAGGCAAGACCAAGCCTGAGACTAAATTATAGACACGGGTAGTGAGTGGTAAGAATGCCGCACTTCCGTTACAATTCTTGTTAAGGTAACACAATATGTTAAATGAGAGAAAGAGGTGCCACTTGGTCAGGTGCCCCACTACCCTGGTAGGAACAAAGATTTGTGTATCAAGATACACAAAAACAGTAAGTACAGGTAGACCAAGGCACACAGAAAAGTAAAAGTTCAACAATGTTCATGGGACGAAAGTAGAGCCCAAGTACAACGGATCCAAAGGCGAAGAGTAAAGCGATGATTCCGGGTAGGTGTTAAAGGTAGAGTCTTTATTTCTCTTGTGTTTGATGTTGTGTCTGATCCCTCCCCTCCTAGTGTGCTTCTGTTTTGGCCTGGTCTGTTGAAGTTCTGCCGTATCCCTTTCCTGTATCGGCCTAGTTCCTCTAAAAAAGCATTTGGTTGATGAGAGGCATTTGCGTGAGTAGTGTTGTCAGAGGGCCTGTCTAAAGAAAGGCTTGTGCTATCACTGGAAAGATTGGAGACGTCAGACAGACTATTGGAGATGGACTCAGTCGGATTTGTGATTCTAGTTTGTACGTTGGTGGTTTCTCTATTAACCTGGTCGAATTTTCGTGCAAACGTGTATATTCTTCCACTACTGTAGTCATTCTCGTCCCTAATGAGCTTGCTCATTTTTTCATCTTTCACATATAGTTGGTAACCATTAAGGATATCTTTCATGATTGCATAGTTCTTATCGGTCGCTTCAGTGAGGTTGAGATTCCTGATCTCCTCCTCAAGTGAGGCAATCTCCAAAAGTAATTTGTTTCGTTTTCTGTCAGCATGTTTAATAAGTATGTTTATCATGCTGAAAGAGGTAGAAGAGATGAGATGTTCCCACTCTTCTAACAAATCTGGATCTAGGTCTTCAAATGATGGAAAAATTATGACACGCAGTCCTCTCGGGACTTGTTTGATTTCTAGGTAACGCTTGAGAGTAGTTATATCCCACCAACGAGCTAATTCTTGTTTCCTAAGTCTCTCTAGTTTAATGAATTTATGTTTGAGCCCTTCTTTGGGTGGTGTGGGATTAATGACACGTGTAGTGAGTGATTTCTTAGAGAACAATTCAGCTGCTAAAATGTCTCGGTTATCGTCAAAAGAAGCCATGCCTGAACTCTAGGTGGAGAAAACGTCTTGAAAGTAGAAAACACAGCTGTTAATGCAAATCGTTTAAAAGTTGGCGGAGTGCAGCTATACCACAAAGGAGGCAAGACCAAGCCAGAGACTAAATTATAGACACGGGTAGTGAGTGGTAAGAATGCCGCACTTCCGTTCCGTTACAATTCTTGTTAAGGTAACCAAATAAGTTAAATGAGAGAAAGAGGTGCCACTTGGTCAGGTGCCCCACTACCCTGGTAGGCACAAAGATTTGTGTATCAAGATACACAAAAACAGTAAGTACAGGTAGACCAAGGCACACATGAAAAGTAAAAGTTCAACAATGTTCATGGGACGAAAGTAGAGCCCAAGTACAACGGATCCAAAGGCGAAGAGTAAAGCGATGATTCCGGGTAGGTGTTAAAGGTAGAGTCTTTATTTCTCTTGTGTTTGATGTTGTGTCTGATCCCTCCCCTCCTAGTGTGCTTCTGTTTTGGCCTGGTCTGTTGAAGTTCTGCTGTATCCCTTTCCTGTATCGGCCTAGTTCCTCTAAAAAAGCATTTGGTTGATGAGAGGCATTTGCGTGAGTAGTGTTGTCAGAGGGCCTGTCTAAAGAAAGGCTTGTGCTATCACTGGAAAGATTGGAGACGTCAGACAGACTATTGGAGATGGACTCAGTCGGATTTGTGATTCTAGTTTGTACGTTGGTGGTTTCTCTATTAACCTGGTCGAATTTTCGTGCAAACGTGTATATTCTTCCACTACTGTAGTCATTCTCGTCCCTAATGAGCTTCCTCATTTTTTGATCTTTCACATATAGTTGGTAACCATTAAGGATATCTTTCATGATTGCATAGTTCTTATCGGTCGCTTCAGTGAGGTTGAGATTCCTGATCTCTTCCTCAAGTGAGGCAATCTCCAAAAGTAATTTGTTTCGTTTTCTGTCAGCATGTTTAATAAGTATGTTTATCATGCTGAAAGAGGTAGAAGAGATGAGATGTTCCCACTCTCCTACCAAATCTGGATCTAGGTCTTCAAATGATGGAAAAATTATGACACGCAGTCCTCTCGGGACTTGTTTGATTTCTAGGTAACACTTGAGAGTAGTTATATCCCACCAACGAGCTAATTCTTGTTTCCTAAGTCTCTCTAGTTTAATGAATTTATGTTTGAGCCCTTCTTTGGGTGGTGTGGGATTAATGACACGTGTAGTGAGTGATTTCTTAGAGAACAATTCAGCTGCTAAAATGTCTCGGTTATCGCCAAAAGAAGCCATGCCTGAACTCTAGGTGGAGAAAACGTCTTGAAAGTAGAAAACACAGCTGTTAATGCAAATCGTTTAAAAGTTGGCGGAGTGCAGCTATACCACAAAGGAGGCAAGACCAAGCCAGAGACTAAATTATAGACACGGGTAGTGAGTGGTAAGAATGCCGCACTTCCGTTCCGTTACAATTCTTGTTAAGGTAACACAATATGTTAAATGAGAGAAAGAGGTGCCACTTGGTCAGGTGCCCCACTACCCTGGTAGGCACAAAGATTTGTGTATCAAGATACACAAAAACAGTAAGTACAGGTAGACCAAGGCACACAGAAAAGTAAAAGTTCAACAATGTTCATGGGACGAAAGTAGAGCCCAAGTACAACGGATCCAAAGGCGAAGAGTAAAGCGATGATTCCGGGTAGGTGTTAAAGGTAGAGTCTTTATTTCTCTTGTGTTTGATGTTGTGTCTGATCCCTCCCCTCCTAGTGTGCTTCTGTTTTGGCCTGGTCTGTTGAAGTTCTGCCGTATCCCTTTCCTGTATCGGCCTAGTTCCTCTAAAAAAGCATTTGGTTGATGAGAGGCATTTGCGTGAGTAGTGTTGTCAGAGGGCCTGTCTAAAGAAAGGCTTGTGCTATCTCTGGAAAGATTGGAGACGTCAGACAGACTATTGGAGATGGACTCAGTCGGATTTGTGATTCTAGTTTGTACGTTGGTGGTTTCTCTATTAACCTGGTCGAATTTTCGTGCAAACGTGTATATTCTTCCACTACTGTAGTCATTCTCGTCCCTAATGAGCTTCCTCATTTTTTGATCTTTCACATATAGTTGGTAACCATTAAGGATATCTTTCATGATTGCATAGTTCTTATCGGTCGCTTCAGTGAGGTTGAGATTCCTGATCTCCTCCTCAAGTGAGGCAATCTCCAAAAGTAATTTGTTTCGTTTTCTGTCAGCATGTTTAATAAGTATGTTTATCATGCTGAAAGAGGTAGAAGAGATGAGATGTTCCCACTCTTCTAACAAATCTGGATCTAGGTCTTCAAATGATGGAAAAATTATGACACGCAGTCCTCTCGGGACTTGTTTGATTTCTAGGTAACGCTTGAGAGTAGTTATATCCCACCAACGAGCTAATTCTTGTTTCCTAAGTTTCTCTAGTTTAATGAATTTATGTTTGAGCCCTTCTTTGGGTGGTGTGGGATTAATGACACGTGTAGTGAGTGATTTCTTAGAGAACAATTCAGCTGCTAAAATGTCTCGGTTATCGTCAAAAGAAGCCATGCCTGAACTCTAGGTGGAGAAAACGTCTTGAAAGTAGAAAACACAGCTGTTAATGCAAATCGTTTAAAAGTTGGCGGAGTGCAGCTATACCACAAAGGAGGCAAGACCAAGCCAGAGACTAAATTATAGACACGGGTAGTGAGTGGTAAGAATGCCGCACTTCCGTTCCGTTACAATTCTTGTTAAGGTAACACAATATGTTAAATGAGAGAAAGAGGTGCCACTTGGTCAGGTGCCCCACTACCCTGGTAGACACAAAGATTTGTGTATCAAGATACACAAAAACAGTAAGTACAGGTAGACCAAGGCACACATAAAAGTAAAAGTTCAACAATGTTCATGGGACGAAAGTAGAGCCCAAGTACAACGGATCCAAAGGCGAAGAGTAAAGCGATGATTCCGGGTAGGTGTTAAAGGTAGAGTCTTTATTTCTCTTGTGTTTGATGTTGTGTCTGATCCCTCCCCTCCTAGTGTGCTTCTGTTTTGGCCTGGTCTGTTGAAGTTCTGCCGTATCCCTTTCCTGTATCGGCCTAGTTCCTCTAAAAAAGCATTTGGTTGATGAGAGGCATTTGCGTGAGTAGTGTTGTCAGAGGGCCTGTCTAAAGAAAGGCTTGTGCTATCACTGGAAAGATTGGAGACGTCAGACAGACTATTGGAGATGGACTCAGTCGGATTTGTGATTCTAGTTTGTACGTTGGTGGTTTCTCTATTAACCTGGTCGAATTTTCGTGCAAACGTGTATATTCTTCCACTACTGTAGTCATTCTCGTCCCTAATGAGCTTCCTCATTTTTTCATCTTTCACATATAGTTGGTAACCATTAAGGATATCTTTCATGATTGCATAGTTCTTATCGGTCGCTTCAGTGAGGTTGAGATTCCTGATCTCCTCCTCAAGTGAGGCAATCTCCAAAAGTAATTTGTTTCGTTTTCTGTCAGCATGTTTAATAAGTATGTTTATCATGCTGAAAGAGGTAGAAGAGATGAGATGTTCCCACTCTTCTAACAAATCTGGATCTAGGTCTTCAAATGATGGAAAAATTATGACATGCAGTCCTCTCGGGACTTGTTTGATTTCTAGGTAACGCTTGAGAGTAGTTATATCCCACCAACGAGCTAATTCTTGTTTCCTAAGTCTCTCTAGTTTAATGAATTTATGTTTGAGCCCTTCTTTGGGTGGTGTGGGATTAATGACATGTGTAGTGAGTGATTTCTTAGAGAACAATTCAGCTGCTAAAATGTCTCGGTTATCGTCAAAAGAAGCCATGCCTGAACTCTAGGTGGAGAAAACGTCTTGAAAGTAGAAAACACAGCTGTTAATGCAAATCGTTTAAAAGTTTTCGGAGTGCAGCTATACCACAAAGGAGGCAAGACCAAGCCAGAGACTAAATTATAGACACGGGTAGTGAGTGGTAAGAATGCCGCACTTCCGTTCCGTTACAATTCTTGTTAAGGTAACACAATAAGTTAAATGAGAGAAAGAGGTGCCACTTGGTCAGGTGCCCCACTACCCTGGTAGGAACAAAGATTTGTGTATCAAGATACACAAAAACAGTAAGTACAGGTAGACCAAGGCACACAGAAAAGTAAAAGTTCAACAATGTTCATGGGACGAAAGTAGAGCCCAAGTACAACGGATCCAAAGGCGAAGAGTAAAGCGATGATTCCGGGTAGGTGTTAAAGGTAGAGTCTTTATTTCTCTTGTGTTTGATGTTGTGTCTGATCCCTCCCCTCCTAGTGTGCTTCTGTTTTGGCCTGGTCTGTTGAAGTTCTGCCGTATCCCTTTCCTGTATCGGCCTAGTTCCTCTAAAAAAGCATTTGGTTGATGAGAGGCATTTGCGTGAGTAGTGTTGTCAGAGGGCCTGTCTAAAGAAAGGCTTGTGCTATCACTGGAAAGATTGGAGACGTCAGACAGACTATTGGAGATGGACTCAGTCGGAGTGGTGATTCTAGTTTGTACGTTGGTGGTTTCTCTATTAACCTGGTCGAATTTTCGTGCAAACGTGTATATTCTTCCACTACTGTAGTCATTCTCGTCCCTAATGAGCTTCCTCATTTTTTTATCTTTCACATATAGTTGGTAACCATTAAAGATATCTTTCATGATTGCATAGTTCTTATCGGTCGTTTCAGTGAGGTTGAGATTCCTGATCTCCTCCTCAAGTGAGGCAATCTCCAAAAGTAATTTGCTTTGTTTTCTGTGAGCATGTTTAATAAGTATGTTTATCATGCTGAAAGAGGTAGAAGAGATGAGATGTTCCCACTCTCCTAACAAATCTGGATCTAGGTCTTCAAATGATGGAAAAATTATGACACGCAGTCCTCTCGGGACTTGTTTGATTTCTAGGTAACGCTTGAGAGTAGTTATATCCCACCAACGAGCTAATTCTTGTTTCCTAAGTCTCTCTAGTTTAATGAATTTATGTTTGAGCCCTTCTTTGGGTGGTGTGGGATTAATGACACGTGTAGTGAGTGATTTCTTAGAGAACAATTCAGCTGCTAAAATGTCTCGGTTATCGTCAAAAGAAGCCATGCCTGAACTCTAGGTGGAGAAAACGTCTTGAAAGTAGAAAACACAGCTGTTAATGCAAATCGTTTAAAAGTTGGCGGAGTGCAGCTATACCACAAAGGAGGCAAGACCGAGCCAGAGACTAAATTATAGACACGGGTAGTGAGTGGTAAGAATGCCGCACTTCCGTTCCGTTACAATTCTTGTTAAGGTAACACAATAAGTTAAATGAGAGAAAGAGGTGCCACTTGGTCAGGTGCCCCACTACCCTGGTAGGCACAAAGATTTGTGTATCAAGATACACAAAAACAGTAAGTACAGGTAGACCAAGGCACACATAAAAGTAAAAGTTCAACAATGTTCATGGGACGAAAGTAGAGCCCAAGTACAACGGATCCAAAGGCGAAGAGTAAAGCGATGATTCCGGGTAGGTGTTAAAGGTAGAGTCTTTATTTCTCTTGTGTTTGATGTTGTGTCTGATCCCTCCCCTCCTAGTGTGCTTCTGTTTTGGCCTGGTCTGTTGAAGTTCTGCCGTATCCCTTTCCTGTATCGGCCTAGTTCCTCTAAAAAAGCATTTGGTTGATGAGAGGCATTTGCGTGAGTAGTGTTGTCAGAGGGCCTGTCTAAAGAAAGGCTTGTGCTATCACTGGAAAGATTGGAGACGTCAGACAGACTATTGGAGATGGACTCAGTCGGATTTGTGATTCTAGTTTGTACGTTGGTGGTTTCTCTATTAACCTGGTCGAATTTTCGTGCAAACGTGTATATTCTTCCACTACTGTAGTCATTCTCGTCCCTAATGAGCTTCCTCATTTTTTCATCTTTCACATATAGTTGGTAACCATTAAGGATATCTTTCATGATTGCATAGTTCTTATCGGTCGCTTCAGTGAGGTTGAGATTCCTGATCTCCTCCTCAAGTGAGGCAATCTCCAAAAGTAATTTGTTTCGTTTTCTGTCAGCATGTTTAATAAGTATGTTTATCATGCTGAAAGAGGTAGAAGAGATGAGATGTTCCCACTCTTCTAACAAATCTGGATCTAGGTCTTCAAATGATGGAAAAATTATGACATGCAGTCCTCTCGGGACTTGTTTGATTTCTAGGTAACGCTTGAGAGTAGTTATATCCCACCAACGAGCTAATTCTTGTTTCCTAAGTCTCTCTAGTTTAATGAATTTATGTTTGAGCCCTTCTTTGGGTGGTGTGGGATTAATGACATGTGTAGTGAGTGATTTCTTAGAGAACAATTCAGCTGCTAAAATGTCTCGGTTATCGTCAAAAGAAGCCATGCCTGAACTCTAGGTGGAGAAAACGTCTTGAAAGTAGAAAACACAGCTGTTAATGCAAATCGTTTAAAAGTTTTCGGAGTGCAGCTATACCACAAAGGAGGCAAGACCAAGCCAGAGACTAAATTATAGACACGGGTAGTGAGTGGTAAGAATGCCGCACTTCCGTTCCGTTACAATTCTTGTTAAGGTAACACAATAAGTTAAATGAGAGAAAGAGGTGCCACTTGGTCAGGTGCCCCACTACCCTGGTAGGAACAAAGATTTGTGTATCAAGATACACAAAAACAGTAAGTACAGGTAGACCAAGGCACACAGAAAAGTAAAAGTTCAACAATGTTCATGGGACGAAAGTAGAGCCCAAGTACAACGGATCCAAAGGCGAAGAGTAAAGCGATGATTCCGGGTAGGTGTTAAAGGTAGAGTCTTTATTTCTCTTGTGTTTGATGTTGTGTCTGATCCCTCCCCTCCTAGTGTGCTTCTGTTTTGGCCTGGTCTGTTGAAGTTCTGCCGTATCCCTTTCCTGTATCGGCCTAGTTCCTCTAAAAAAGCATTTGGTTGATGAGAGGCATTTGCGTGAGTAGTGTTGTCAGAGGGCCTGTCTAAAGAAAGGCTTGTGCTATCACTGGAAAGATTGGAGACGTCAGACAGACTATTGGAGATGGACTCAGTCGGAGTGGTGATTCTAGTTTGTACGTTGGTGGTTTCTCTATTAACCTGGTCGAATTTTCGTGCAAACGTGTATATTCTTCCACTACTGTAGTCATTCTCGTCCCTAATGAGCTTCCTCATTTTTTTATCTTTCACATATAGTTGGTAACCATTAAAGATATCTTTCATGATTGCATAGTTCTTATCGGTCGTTTCAGTGAGGTTGAGATTCCTGATCTCCTCCTCAAGTGAGGCAATCTCCAAAAGTAATTTGCTTTGTTTTCTGTGAGCATGTTTAATAAGTATGTTTATCATGCTGAAAGAGGTAGAAGAGATGAGATGTTCCCACTCTCCTAACAAATCTGGATCTAGGTCTTCAAATGATGGAAAAATTATGACACGCAGTCCTCTCGGGACTTGTTTGATTTCTAGGTAACGCTTGAGAGTAGTTATATCCCACCAACGAGCTAATTCTTGTTTCCTAAGTCTCTCTAGTTTAATGAATTTATGTTTGAGCCCTTCTTTGGGTGGTGTGGGATTAATGACACGTGTAGTGAGTGATTTCTTAGAGAACAATTCAGCTGCTAAAATGTCTCGGTTATCGTCAAAAGAAGCCATGCCTGAACTCTAGGTGGAGAAAACGTCTTGAAAGTAGAAAACACAGCTGTTAATGCAAATCGTTTAAAAGTTGGCGGAGTGCAGCTATACCACAAAGGAGGCAAGACCGAGCCAGAGACTAAATTATAGACACGGGTAGTGAGTGGTAAGAATGCCGCACTTCCGTTCCGTTACAATTCTTGTTAAGGTAACACAATAAGTTAAATGAGAGAAAGAGGTGCCACTTGGTCAGGTGCCCCACTACCCTGGTAGGCACAAAGATTTGTGTATCAAGATACACAAAAACAGTAAGTACAGGTAGACCAAGGCACACAGAAAAGTAAAAGTTCAACAATGTTCATGGGACGAAAGTAGAGCCCAAGTACAACGGATCCAAAGGCGAAGAGTAAAGCGATGATTCCGGGTAGGTGTTAAAGGTAGAGTCTTTATTTCTCTTGTGTTTGATGTTGTGTCTGATCCCTCCCCTCCTAGTGTGCTTCTGTTTTGGCCTGGTCTGTTGAAGTTCTGCCGTATCCCTTTCCTGTATCGGCCTAGTTCCTCTAAAAAAGCATTTGGTTGATGAGAGGCATTTGCGTGAGTAGTGTTGTCAGAGGGCCTGTCTAAAGAAAGGCTTGTGCTATCACTGGAAAGATTGGAGACGTCAGACAGACTATTGGAGATGGACTCAGTTGGAGTGGTGATTCTAGTTTGTACGTTGGTGGTTTCTCTATTAACCTGGTCGAATTTTCGTGCAAACGTGTATATTCTTCCACTACTGTAGTCATTCTCGTCCCTAATGAGCTTCCTCATTTTTTTATCTTTCACATATAGTTGGTAACCATTAAGGATATCTTTCATGATTGCATAGTTCTTATCGGTCGCTTCAGTGAGGTTGAGATTCCTGATCTCCTCTTCAAGTGAGGCAATCTCCAAAAGTAATTTGTTTCATTTTCTGTCAGCATGTTTAATAAGTATGTTTATCATGCTGAAAGAGGTAGAAGAGATGAGATGTTCCCACTCTCCTAACAAATCTGGATCTAGGTCTTCAAATGATGGAAAAATTATGACACGCAGTCCTCTCGGGACTTGTTTGATTTCTAGGTAACGCTTGAGAGTAGTTATATCCCACCAACGAGCTAATTCTTGTTTCCTAAGTCTCTCTAGTTTAATGAATTTATGTTTTAGCCCTTCTTTGGGTGGTGTGGGATTAATGACACGTGTAGTGAGTGATTTCTTAGAGAACAATTCAGCTGCTAAAATGTCTCGGTTATCGTCAAAAGAAGCCATGCCTGAACTCTAGGTGGAGAAAACGTCTTGAAAGTAGAAAACACAGCTGTTAATGCAAATCGTTTAAAAGTTGGCGGAGTGCAGCTATACCACAAAGGAGGCAAGACCAAGCCAGAGACTAAATTATTGACACGGGTAGTGAGTGGTAAGAATGCTGCACTTCCGTTCCGTTACAATTCTTGTTAAGGTAACACAATAAGTTAAATGAGAGAAAGAGGTGCCACTTGGTCAGGTGCCCCACTACCCTGGTAGGCACAAAGATTTGTGTATCAAGATACACAAAAACAGTAAGTACAGGTAGACCAAGGCACACAGAAAAGTAAAAGTTCAACAATGTTCATGGGACGAAAGTAGAGCCCAAGTACAACGGATCCAAAGGCGAAGAGTAAAGCGATGATGAGGAAGCTCATTAGGGACGAGAATGACTACAGTAGTGGAAGAATATACACGTTTGCATGAAAATTCGACCAGGTTAATAGAGAAACCACCAACGTACAAACTAGAATCACCACTCCGACTGAGTCCATCTCCAATAGTCTGTCTGACGTCTCCAATCTTTCCAGTGATAGCACAAGCCTTTCTTTAGACAGGCCCTCTGACAACACTACTCATGCAAATGCCTCTCATCAACCAAATGCTTTTTTAGAGGAACTAGGCCGATACAGGAAAGGGATACGGCAGAACTTCAACAGACCAGGCCAAAACAGAAGCACACTAGGAGGGGAGGGATCAGACACAACATCAAACACAAGAGAAATAAAGACTCTACCTTTAACACCTACCCGGAATCATCGCTTTACTCTTCGCCTTTGGATCCGTTGTACTTGGGCTCTACTTTCGTCCCATGAACATTGTTGAACGTTTACTTTTCTGTGTGCCTTGGTCTACCTGTACTTAGTGTTTTTGTGTATCTTGATACACAAATCTTTGTGCCTACCAGGGTAGTGGGGCACCTGACCAAGTGGCACCTCTTTCTCTCATTTAACTTATTGTGTTACCTTAACAAGAATTGTAACGGAACGGAAGTGCGGCATTCTTACCACTCACTACCCGTGTCTATAATTTAGTCTCTGGCTTGGTCTTGCCTCCTTTGTGGTATAGCTGCACTCCGCCAACTTTTAAACGATTTGCATTAACAGCTGTGTTTTCTACTTTCAAGACGTTTTCTCCACCTAGAGTTCAGGCATGGCTTCTTTTGACGATAACCAAGACATTTTAGCAGCTGAATTGTTCTCTAAGAAATCACTCACTACACGTGTCATTAATCCCACACCACCCAAAGAAAGGCTCAAACATAAATTCATTAAACTAGAGAAACTTAGGAAACAAGAATTAGCTCGTTGGTGGGATATAACTACTCTCAAGCGTTACCTAGAAATCAAACAAGTCCCGAGAGGACTGCGTGTCATAATTTTTCCATCATTTGAAGACCTAGATCCAGATTTGTTAGAAGAGTGGGAACATCTCATCTCTTCTTCCTCTTTCAGCATGATAAACATACTTATTAAACATGCTGACAGAAAACGAAACAAATTACTTTTGGAGATTGCCTCACTTGAGGAGGAGATCAGGAATCTCAACCTCACTGAAGCGACCGATAAGAACTATGCAATCATGAAAGATATCCTTAATGGTTACCAACTACATGTGAAAGATAAAAAAATGAGGAAGCTCATTAGGGACGAGAATGACTACAGTAGTGGAAGAATATACACGTTTGCACGAAAATTCGACCAGGTTAATAGAGAAACCACCAACGTACAAACTAGAATCACCACTCCGACTGAGTCCATCTCCAATAGTCTGTCTGACGTCTCCAATCTTTCCAGTGATAGCACAAGCCTTTCTTTAGACAGGCCCTCTGACAACACTACTCACGCAAATGCCTCTCATCAACCAAATGCTTTTTTAGAGGAACTAGGCCGATACAGGAAAGGGATACGGCAGAACTTCAACAGACCAGGCTAAAACAGAAGCACACTAGGAGGGGAGGGATCAGACACAACATCAAACACAAGAGAAATAAAGACTCTACCTTTAACACCTACCCGGAATCATCGCTTTACTCTTCGCCTTTGGATCCGTTGTACTTGGGCTCTACTTTCGTCCCATGAACATTGTTGAACTTTTACTTTTCTGTGTGCCTTGGTCTACCTGTACTTACTGTTTTTGTGTATCTTGATACACAAATCTTTGTGCCTACCAGGGTAGTGGGGCACCTGACCAAGTGGCACCTCTTTCTCTCATTTAACTTATTGTGTTACCTTAACAAGAATTGTAACGGAACGGAAGTGCGGCATTCTTATCACTCACTACCCGTGTCTATAATTTAGTCTCTGGCTTGGTCTTGCCTCCTTTGTGGTATAGCTGCACTCCGCCAACTTTTAAACGATTTGCATTAACAGCTGTGTTTTCTACTTTCAAGACGTTTTCTCCACCTAGAGTTCAGGCATGGCTTCTTTTGACGATAACCGAGACATTTTAGCAGCTGAATTATTCTCTAAGAAATCACTCACTACACGTGTCATTAATCCCACACCACCCAAAGAAGGGCTCAAACATAAATTCATTAAACTAGAGAGACTTAGGAAACAAGAATTAGCTCGTTGGTGGGATATAACTACTCTCAAGCGTTACCTAGAAATCAAACAAGTCCCGAGAGGACTGCGTGTCATAATTTTTCCATCATTTGAAGACCTAGATCCAGATTTGTTAGGAGAGTGGGAACATCTCATCTCTTCTACCTCTTTCAGCATGATAAACATACTTATTAAACATGCTGACAGAAAACGAAACAAATTACTTTTGGAGATTGCCTCACTTGAGGAGGAGATCAGGAATCTCAACCTCACTGAAGCGACCGATAAGAACTATGCAATCATGAAAGATATCCTTAATGTTTACCAACTATATGTGAAAGATAAAAAAAAGAGGAAGCTCATTAGGGAGGAGAATGACTACAGTAGTGGAAGAATATACACGTTTGCACGAAAATTCGACCAGGTTAATAGAGAAACCACCAACGTACAAACTAGAATCACCACTCCGACTGAGTCCATCTCCAATAGTCTGTCTGACGTCTCCAATCTTTCCAGTGATAGCACAAGCCTTTCTTTAGACAGGCCCTCTGACAACACTACTCACGCAAATGCCTCTCATCAACCAAATGCTTTTTTAGAGGAACTAGGCCGATACAGGAAAGGGATACGGCAGAACTTCAACAGACCAGGCCAAAACAGAAGCACACTAGGAGGGGAGGGATCAGACACAACATCAAACACAAGAGAAATAAAGACTCTACCTTTAACACCTACCCGGAATCATCGCTTTACTCTTCGCCTTTGGATCCGTTGTACTTGGGCTCTACTTTCGTCCCATGAACATTGTTGAACTTTTACTTTTCTGTGTGCCTTGGTCTACCTGTACTTACTGTTTTTGTGTATCTTGATACACAAATCTTTGTGCCTACCAGGGTAGTGGGGCACCTGACCAAGTGGCACCTCTTTCTCTCATTTAACTTATTGTGTTACCTTAACAAGAATTGTAACGGAACGGAAGTGCGGCATTCTTACCACTCACTACCCGTGTCTATAATTTAGTCTCTGGCTTGGTCTTGCCTTCTTTGTGGTATAGCTGCACTCCGCCAACTTTTAAACGATTTGCATTAACAGCTGTGTTTTCTACTTTCAAGACGTTTTCTCCACCTAGAGTTCAGGCATGGCTTCTTTTGACGATAACCGAGACATTTTAGCAGCTGAATTGTTCTCTAAGAAATCACTCACTACACGTGTCATTAATCCCACACCACCCAAAGAAGGGCTAAAACATAAATTCATTAAACTAGAGAGACTTAGGAAACAAGAATTAGCTCGTTGGTGGGATATAACTACTCTCAAGCGTTACCTAGAAATCAAACAAGTCCCGAGAGAACTGCGTGTTATAATTTTTCCATCATTTGAAGACCTAGATCCAGATTTGTTAGGAGAGTGGGAACATCTCATCTCTTCTACCTCTTTCAGCATGATAAACATACTTATTAAACATGCTGACAGAAAACGAAACAAATTACTTTTGGAGATTGCCTCACTTGAGGAGGAGATCAGGAATCTCAACCTCACTGAAGCGACCGATAAGAACTATGCAATCATGAAAGATATCCTTAATGGTTACCAACTATATGTGAAAGATCAAAAAATGAGGAAGCTCATTAGGGACGAGAATGACTACAGTAGTGGAAGAATATACACGTTTGCACGAAAATTCGACCAGGTTAATAGAGAAACCACCAACGTACAAACTAGAATCACCACTCCGACTGAGTCCATCTCCAATAGTCTGTCTGACGTCTCCAATCTTTCCAGTGATAGCACAAGCCTTTCTTTAGACAGGCCCTCTGACAACACTACTCACGCAAATGCCTCTCATCAACCAAATGCTTTTTTAGAGGAACTAGGCCGATACAGGAAAGGGATACGGCAGAACTTCAACAGACCAGGCCAAAACAGAAGCACACTAGGAGGGGAGGGATCAGACACAACATCAAACACAAGAGAAATAAAGACTCTACCTTTAACACCTACCCGGAATCATCGCTTTACTCTTCGCCTTTGGATCCGTTGTACTTGGGCTCTACTTTCGTCCCATGAACATTGTTGAACTTTTACTTTTCTGTGTGCCTTGGTCTACCTGTACTTACTGTTTTTGTGTATCTTGATACACAAATCTTTGTGCCTACCAGGGTAGTGGGGCACCTGACCAAGTGGCACCTCTTTCTCTCATTTAACTTATTGTGTTACCTTAACAAGAATTGTAACGGAACGGAAGTACGGCATTCTTACCACTCACTACCCGTGGCTACACAAATGTACACTGTGTGATGGATGCACAGTAAGTTCCCTGCATTCGAGGTGAGGGGCGTTCATAGCCATGCAACAGGTGCGATGCATGGGTTCAGACCCATGCAACAGGGGCGATGTGTGGGTTCAGACCTGTGCAACAGGGGCGATGCATGGGTTCAGACCCATGCAACAGGGGCGATGTGTGGGTTCAGACCCATGCAACAGGGGCGATGCATGGGTTCAGACCCATGCAACAGGGGCGAAGTGTGGGTTCAGACCTGTGCAACAGGGGTGATGCTCTGGATTTACAGTAGAAAAATGGCTTCTGCTGGAGCGAACACCTTCTGCCCACTTTCTCTAGTCTAGGACTGGGATGGCACCACTTGGCGGGTCAGAGTGACAGATGGCAGTGTCCAGGTGCTGAAGAAGGGTGGTTGAATTCTTTCATGTCCCTTAGGTTTGATGACAGGCCTGGGTTCAAGGGATGCATGTGCAGTCATTATTACCCAGCCAAGGGAACAGCAGGCAGGTTGGCAGGTTGGCAGCAAGGCAGGAATCCAGAGCAATAAATGTGGCAGGCTCCATACTATGAAGTGTGAAAGTTTGGGCCAGATTTACAATGCTCTTGCACCCCTTAGTGCCACATTTGTGGCAAACTTTTTGCCACAAATGTGACGCTAACGGGCCACTAACATAGCGCCATATTTACAAGGTAGCGCAAACTAAGTTAAGGCCACCTTGTCAACCCTTTGAGCCACAGCATGCATAATATATGCATGATGTATGCAAAGTGGGCGTTCTCTCATTAGATGGTCGCTAAAAATGGCACAATGGAATCTACAAGATTCCATTGCGCAATTTCTAGCGTCATTTTTAATGCCTGCTGAAGCAGCCATTAAAATGAGGCTCTCATTGATTTCAATGGGCCTCTTAACACCATACTGGATTAGTGTCATTAATTTTACCCTAATGCAGTATAGCGTTACAATAGCACAAAATAATTACACTATGCCCCTAACATGCACCATGGTGTGCTGTATTGTAAATACGGCGCTATTGTGGTGGCATTAGGGGATGCAAGGGGGGCCACAAGAAAAGTGGTGCATAACTAGTGATGCTGCATTTTCTTGTAAATATGCCCATTAGTTTCACTTTCTATTACAGTCTGTTAATTTGAGCTGGAGGTTGGCAGTGTTTGGAGGGTGTCTGGTGGAGTTGTTTGCAGTTTGTGCTCTAGTCAGTGTCTGCTGAGTGCCTGTCTTCCCTTCACTGTATACTTTTTGTGTGTTTGTCTAATTAATTTGCATTAGTATTTGTTTTTGTATTGTCAGGTGTTTGTCCTTTGCAAGCTTTTTGTGTATTATAGGTAGTTAATAGTTCAGAGGGTGTTATTTTTAATTTTAGGCTGCTAAGGAGGGATAGAGTCATACTTGGGAAGGGTAGAGGGAGCAACTACAATGATGGAGAGGTAAATGGACTTATATGGCTGATTATGCATTACCTGCCACAGATGGTGGTGGCTGGGAGTAGTGTGAGCCAGGGCTTACCCACAAAGGATCGAATGAACAGATGTGTGAGGTTCTGGTGTCACATGGGTCAGGTATTTGGCAAGGACTGGACAATCAGCCAGATCATGCACCAAAATTATAAGCAAAATGTAGCTGCAATGTGTGGATGCCTTGTGACACATAAGCCGACAGAGAGAGTTACACCAAGTGCCAGAAGTATCAAAGGGGCACACTAAACAGCACACCTGGCATAGAAACTGTCTTGCGTTAGATGGAGCAACCAGTCATGGGGTTAAGAATCACCTCTTTCCCCAATTGAGAGTCAATATTGACCAAGAGCATGCCCTGATGAATGTATTTACATGTCAAAATAATAGGCTACATGATGCATTGCTAATTTTTCTCACTCAGCTGAAGCTGATACTGCATAATATGTCAGACAAACTGCCTCTATGGCTAGATTTACTTTACATATCACCATCCACACTGCACATGGTATAAAGTGTGTGTGTGTTTTATGTTTATCATTATAACACATAGCAAAGCAACACACCTTTCTGTGGTGCCCCGGAGCGAAAGGGCAGGAATGCATCATATTCAACCTTTAGGCTGCATTCCTGTTCTTTCCCTTCACAGGAACACTTTTGTGTGCATAGTTCCAATGATTGTACCCTTGTGTCATGGTGAAAAGGGGGCCGTGATGATGCTAGCCAGCAGTGCTTAAACATCACATGCTTGAAACATGATTCTGCCATGTAATATGAGATATCTCTGACCTTGCACCTACAGCCAGGTCTGCCCTGCATGGTAACTAGATGTATTCCATGCTTTGACAGTATGCGTGTAAGGCTGTTGAAATGTGCCATTACACTGGGATGTCATTCTACTTAGTTTTTTTAATTTTTAACTATGTATACTAGCACCATTTACAATGTAATTTCTAAATAAATGCATTGCCGGTGGATATATGCCTTTCACCCGGGGAGAGGTGGACAACTTCCAGGACACTAATGCGACAAGTAAGTGTAATGAGTACATGGTAGTAGCTGTTTGACATCTATGGGTGATCCTTGATAGTTATAACGGTGTGATGTGTATGGGGAGGTATTCATCACCTGGCAACTAATGCTAATCAGTGTGCCAACATAACAGCCCGAGTCCGAGGAATCTTTTGGAATTGAGGAAGCATGTGAATGTGAATGCAGTGCCAACATGGGCAGGGCCACTGGAGTTAGCAATCATGAAGTGTGGGGATTTTAGCATATTTTTAAATTAAAACATTTAGCATGATCTAGCACATAATCTGCAAATTTGAAAAATAAGAACAATCATTTATTCACATGGATTGGCATATCAATGCTAACCTCATAGCCTGTATATCCCCTGTATGGCATTTATGTGGTGCATTCATACAATACAAGGTGTGAAGCAAAGTTGCTGCACTGTGTAAAATTTAAACCGCAGGATTGCACAGTGATGTCAGGATACAGCTCATTACTGTGATTTTCTACTGGTGGTATACCTTTGCTAGGATACCACCAATGCAGGGCCCCTTGCATCATGGTGTCTGAGTCAACGCATTGTAGACAACATAGTTTTGCCAGGTGAATACTCTTGCCTGCATACACACACTCCTGAGACACATTTGACGTTTTCTTGTTGCGGTGATGACTGCACCACTAGGAGAACGAGTGTAAAGAAAATATCAAAATCGAAAGTTTTGTCTGGTGTTGGTACACCGGTATACAGGATATATTATGTCACGTTTCCAGGTTAATAATTGATGCCTTTTTAGTGAAGGGTTCAAAATGAATGTCTTGCAGTGAGACACCCACTCTCCATCTATGACTGGCTCCCTGATGCAAGTGGAAGGCAAGCCAGCAATGTGTGCTGCCTTGCGCAATTCCAAATTGGTAATAAAATGCAGAGTTACTGAAGCTGGGCTAGTTTACCTTAACACCTCTCACATAAGTTTTGTGAAGACTTTGCCCTGCTTGCATCATGAAAGATCAACACCAAAAGTAAACATATCTGGACCATGTCTACATTTTGCCATTGACACATCTGAATGAGTGTGCATCGCGGGTATGAGAAATATACATGTAATCTAATTGTGACTACATATACATATATATTGCACAACTATCTCACTTGCGTCAGTTTGACATATTTTATTAGAAGCTGCTAATGTGCTGAAGGTAAATAGGGGCTTATTTGAAAGAAGCGTGGCCACCATTGCATCAATTGTTTGCACGCATCAGTGGTGCATTTTCTGCTCCATGTTGCCCCATATTTGCAAAACAACACATTGGGCCCAATGTGTCAGTTTTAGATGGCTTGTGTCAAAAAATACATGTGCTGGAACCCATGTGCTGGAACAGGCTGTGCCACGCAGTTTGAAATGTATGCAGGGTAGGTGCGCCTTCAAAAAATAACACTAAAAACTGACGCAGTGACACGTTTTTCAATGTGTGACGCATCTTTGAGATGTGTTGCACTACCCCTGGAATGCATCAACATTCCTACACCTATTCAACCCAGGCATAGGAACTGACAAAGTGGCCTCTCTACTAGTGGTGGGTCTACACATGTGACAATCATGTTGTAGGACCTTTTGACCAACCTGGGCTCATGGCACACATAATATCATCATCCACTGCAGTAAGGCTATGTGACATTGTGTACTCCCTGTAAGGGTCAGGTCAGGATTGTCACTTCTCCATGGAGGAATAGGTCAAGGCCAGCATACTTCAAAGGACAACAGGTAAGAAAACACATAGGTTAGGTGATACATGAATTGCCACTTCATATCACAACATATAATTGCATTCATGCACATTACACTGTCACTCACTATGTCACCCTTACTCTTAAGTATACTATTCCCATTTTAATGTGACACATAGCCATACTGCATACATTACATCCAGGACCCATGCAAGAGTGTAGAAGGTGTAATTTCACCATTTTACAGTCTTATACATTGGTCCCCGCACAAAAGGCTACTTGCGTAAGTCAGAACTGACACATCGCCTCTGATTTTTGATGCATTGCTGAAGTTGCATTGGTTGTGAGGCCAGCTTCAGCAATGTGACACTTTTGGGGTTGATGCGCTGTGGCAGAGTTCCCTCAGAAGCGTCAGAATTTCTGCCATATCCTTGGGACCTTATGCCATGGTGTCTCATATTGTAAATATGACACATCGATCGCGCATTAACCTTTCTTGCTGCACAAGAATGTCGGATGCATTACTGCTACAGCACAGCAATGCAACAATCCTTGTAAATGAGGTCCATTATACATATATGTATCTCAAGATTTGGTGAGGGTGTGGACTGGCACCGATGATTGCATATCAATGTCACCCAAATTTGATAAATGCCATGCACATTTGCAAAAAATATGTGTTTACATTCATTCCTTAACCCCTAGGGTGCCTTGGACGAGGTGATCTGGTCCAAGGCACCGGTTTCCTGCACCGGTTTCCTGCACCCGGGAACTGGGGGAAGCGCTAGTGCTCCCCCCATGTGCTCAGGCAGGGATAGAAGGGGAAGCCGTTCCCCTTCTACCCCTGACCTCCCCACCCCCGTGACGTCAGCTCACATCTCGTGCTGACAATCACAGAGGGCCTCCTCCCATCGCGCTGGAAGCTCAAGCTCAGCTTCCAGAGCGATCGAAAGAGAAATCTTCCGATCACGTGGGGGAGGCCCAGAGAGGCTTCAAAGGGGAAGGAAAGGAATTTCCTTCCCTTTGAAGTCTCTCTGAGCGTTTCAAAAGACAGAGGGGGCAAATTATATTTAGGCCATTTCTGCCCCTGTGAATTTCATGCAAGGGGAGCGACCCCTTAGACAACGGTCTCTCCCCTGGGGGGGAAATTTATTTTAGCCCGTTTCTGCCCCCGTGGGTGGCAGATCAGCCTATTTTAATTAGGCCTATTTGTCCCCAAGGGGGGCAGAAACCACTAGGCACCGGGGATTTTTTGTTTTTTTTTGTTTTACAGATGGGGAGCGACCCCTGGGACAAGGGTCGCTCCCCTGGAGGGGAAAATTGTATTTAGGCCATTTCTGCCCCCTTTGGGGGCAGATCGGCCGATTTTTTTGCACCAATGTCTCGCAGGGGGGGCGACCCGGTAGGCAAGGATCGCTCCCGGGGGGGGGGGGGCCTTGGGAGGGTTCCAAATTTATTTTAGGGCATTTCTGCCCCCCCCTGGGGGCAGATCGACCTATTGTTATTAGGCTAAAAACAAATTGTTTTTTTTTTTTTGCTTGTTTGTTTTTTTTAGAGATGGGGAGCGACCCATTAGGCAAGGGTCGCTCCCCTGGGGGACAAATTGTATTTAGACCATTTCTGCCCCCCTTAGGGGCAGATCTGCCAATTTTAGGTGAATCTGCCCCCAAAGGGGAAGAAACCACTGGGCACAGGGGATTTCTTTTTTTTTGCACCATTGTCACGCAGGGGGAGCGACCCCGTAGGCAAGGGTCGCTCCCAGGGGGAGGGTTATGGGGGTGGGGGGACAAATTTATTTTAGGCCATTTCTGCCCCCCCGGGGGCAGAAACCTCTAGGCGCCAGGGCAATTTTTTTTTTTTTTTTGTTTTTTTAGAGATGGGGAGCGACCCATTAGGCAAGGCTCGCTCCCCTGGGGGGCAAATTGTATTTAGAACATTTCTTCGCCGATTTTAGGTCAATCTGCCACCAAGGGGGCAGAAACCACTAGGCACTAGGGATTTTTTTTTTGGCGCCAATGTAGCGCAAGGGGAGCGACCCAGTAGACACGGGTCGCTCCCGGGGGGAGGGTTCAAATTTATTTTAGGCAATTTCTGACCCCCCTGGGGCCGGCTGAGCTAGAGGCCAAAATCCACAGGTAGGCACTTTGCAAAAAACAGCTCTGTTTTCTGTGAAAAAATGTGATGTGTCCACGTTGTGTTTTGGGTCATTACATTTCGTGGGCGCTAGGCCTACCCACACAAATGAGGCACCATTTTTATCGGAAGACTTGGGCGAATGCTAGGTGGAAGGGAATTTGTGGCTCCTCTCATATTCCAGAACTTTCTGTCACTGAAAGGAGTGGAAAACGTGTTTTTTTTGGCCAAATTTTGAGGTTTGCAAAGGATTCTGGGTAACAGAACCTGGTCAGAGCCCCACAAGTCACCCCATCTTGGATTTCCCTAGGTCTCTAGTTTTCAAAAATGCGCTGGTTTGCTGGGTTTCCCTAGGTGCCGGCTGAGCTAGAGTCCAAAATCTACAGGTAGGCACTTTGCAAAAAACACCTCTGGTTTCTGTCAAAAATTGTGATGTGTCCACGTTGTGTTTTGGGGCATTTCCTGTTGCGGACCCTAGGCCTACCCACACAAGTGAGGTATCATTTTTATCAGGAGATTTGGGGGAATGCTGAGTGGAAGGAAATTTGTGGCTCCTCTCATATTCCAGAACTTTCTGTCACCGAAATGTGAGGAAAATGTTTTTTTTTAGCCACATTTTGAGGTTTGCAAAGGATTCTGGGTAACAGAACCTGGTCAGAGCCCCACAAGTCACCCCATCTTGGATTCCCCTGGGTCTCTAGTTTTTAAAAATGCACTGGTTTGCTAGGTTTCCCGAGGTGCAGGCTGAGCTAGAGACCAAAATCCACAGGTGGGCACTGTTTTCTGTGAAAAAATGTGATGTGTCCACGTTGGGTTTTGGGCCATTTCCTTTCGTGGGCGCTAGGCCTACCCAAAGAAGTGAGGTACCATTTTTATCGGGAGACTTGGGGGAACGCTGGGTGGAAGGGAATTTGTGGCTCCTCTCAGATTCCAGAACTTTCTGTCACCGAAATGAGTGGAAAATGTGTTTTTTTAGCCAAATTTTAAGGTTTGCAAAGGATTCTGGGTAACAGAACCTGGTCAGAGCCCCACAAGTCACCCCATCTTGGATTCCCCTAGGTCTCTAGTTTTAAAAAATGCACAGGTTTGGTAGGTTTGGTAGGTTTCCCTAGGTGCCGACTGAGCTAGAGGCCAAAATCTACAGTTAGGCACTTTGCAAAAAACACCTCTGTTTTCTGTCAAAAATTGTGATGTTTCCACGTTGTCTTTTGGTGTCCCAGGTGCTAGGCCTACACACACAAGTGAGGTAACATTTTTATCGGGAGACTTGGAGGAATGCTGGGTGGAAGGAAATTTGTGGCTGCTCTCAGATTCCAGAACTTTCTGTCACTGAAATGGGAGGAAAACGTGTTTTTTTAGCCAATTTTTGACATTTGCAAAGGATTCTGGGTAACAGAACCTGGTTAGAGCCCCACAAGTCACCCCATCTTGGATTCCCCTGGGTCTCTAGTTTTCAAAAATGCACAGGTTTGGTTGTTTTCCCTAGGTGCCGGCTGAGCTAGAGGCCAAAATCTACAGGTAGGCACTTTGCAAACAACACCTCTGTTTTCTGTCCAAAAATTGTGATGTGTCCACGTTGTGTTTTGGGCCATTTCCTGTTGCGGGGGGCGCTAGGCCTACCCACACAAGTGAGGTATCATTTTTATCGGGAGACTTGGGGGAACGCTGGGTGGAAGGAAAGTTGTGGCTGCTCTCAGATTCCAGAACTTTCTGTCACCGAAATGTGAGGAAAATTTGTTTTTTTAGCCAAATTTTGAGGTTTGCAAAATATTCTGGGTAACAGAACCTGGTCAGAGCCCCACAAGTTTCCCCATCTTGGATTCCCCTAGGTCTCTAGTTTTTAAAAATGCACAGGTTTGGTTGGTTTCCATAGGTGTCGGCTGAGCTAGAGGCCATAATCTACAGGTAGGCACTTTGCAAAAAACACCTCTGTTTTCTGTCCAAAAATGTGATGTGTCCACATTGTGTTTTGGGGCATTTCCTGTCACGGGCTCTAGGCCTACCCACACAAGTGAGGTATCATTTTTATCGGGAGACTTGGGGGGACACTGGGTGGAAGGAGATTTGTGGCTCCTCTCAGTTTCCAGAACTTTCTGTCACCGAAATATGAGGAAAATCTGTTTTTTTAGCCAAATGCTGAGGTTTGCAAAGGATTCTGGGTAACAGAACCTGGTCAAAGTCCCACAAGTCACCCTATCTTGGATTCCCCTAGGTCTCTAGGTTTCAAAAATGCACAGGATTGGTAGTTTTCCCTAGGTGCCGGCTGAGCTAGACTCCAAAATCTACAGGTAGGCACTTTGCAAAAAACACCTCTGTTTTCTGTCAAAAATTGTGATGTGTCCACGTTGTGTTTTGGTGTCGCGGGCGCTTTGCCTACCCACACAAGTGAGGTATCATTTTTATCGGGAGAAATAGGGGAACGCTGGGTGGAAGGAAATTTGTGGCTCCTCTCAGATTCCAGAACGTTCTGTCACCGAAATGTGAGGAAAATGTGTTTTTTTAGCCAAATTGTGAGGTTTGCAAAGGATTCTGGGTAAAAGAACCTGGTCAGAGCATCACAAGTCACCCCATCTTGGATTCCCCTGGGTCTCTAGTTTTAAAATATGCACTGGTTTGCTAGGTTTCCCCAGGTGCAGGCTGAGCTAGAGGCCAAAATCCACAGGTGGGCACTGTTTTCTATGAAAAAATGTGATGTGTCCACGTTGGGTTTTGGGCCATTTCCTTTCGTGGGCGCTAGGCCTACCCACAGAAGTGAGGTACCATTTTTATCGTAAGACTTGGGGGAACGCTGGGTGGAAGGGAATTTGTGGCTCCTCTCAGATTCCAGAACTTTCTGTCACCGAAATGAGTGGAAAATGTGTTTTTTTAGCCAAATTTTAAGGTTTGCATAGGATTCTGGGTAACAGAACCTGGTCAGAGCCCCACAAGTCACCCCATCTTGGATTTCCCTAGGTCTCTAGTTTTAAAAAATGCACAGGTTTGGTAGGTTTCCCTAGGTGCCGACTGAGCTAGAGGCCAAAATCTACAGGTAGGCACTTTGCAAAAAACACCTCTGTTTTCTGTCAAAAATTGTGATGTGTCCACGTTGTGTTTTGGGGCATTTCCTGTTGCGGACCCTAGGCCTACCCACACAAGTGAGGTATCATTTTTATCGGTTGATTTGGGGGAATGCTGAGTGGAAGGAAATTTGTAGCTCCTCTCAGTTTCTAGAACTTTCTGTCACCGAAATGTGAGGAAAATGTTTTTTTTTAGCCACATTTTGAGGTTTGCCAAGGATTCTGGGTAACAGAACCTGGTCAGAGCCCCACAAGTCACCCCATCTTGGATTCCCCTGGTTCTCTAGTTTTTAAAAATGCACTGGTTTGCTAGGTTTCCCCAGGTGCAGGCTGAGCTAGAGGCCAAAATCCACAGGTGGGCACTGTTTTCTGTGAAAAAATGTGATGTGTCCATGTTGGGTTTTGGGCCATTTCCTTTCGTGGGTGCTAGGCCTACCCAGAGAAGTGAGGTACCATTTTTATCGGGCGACTTGGGGGAACGCTGGGTGGAAGGGAATTTGTGGCTCCTCTCAGATTCCAGAACTTTCTGTCACCGAAATGAGTGGAAAATGTGTTTTTTTAGCCAAATTTTGAGGTTTGCAAAGGATTCTGGGTAACAGAACCTGGTCAGAGCCCCACAAGTTACCCCATCTTGGATTCCCCTAGGTCTCTAGTTTTAAAAAATGCACAGGTTTGGTAGGTTTCCCTAGGTGCCGACTGAGCTAGAGGCCAAAATCTACAGTTAGGCACTTTGCAAAAAACACCTCTGTTTTCTGTAAAAAATTGTGATGTGTCCACGTTGTCTTTTGGTGTCGCAGGCGCTAGGCCTACACACACAAGTGAGGTAACATTTTTATCGGGAGACTTGGAGGAATGCTGGGTGGAAGGAAATTTGGGGCTGCTCTCAGATTCCAGAACTTTCTGTCACTGAAATGGGAGGAAAACGTGTTTTTTTAGCCAATTTTTGACGTTTGCAAAGGATTCTGGGTAACAGAACCTGGTTAGAGCCCCACAAGTCACCCCATCTTGGATTCCCCTGGGTCTCTAGTTTTAAAAAATGCACAGGTTTGGTTGTTTTCCCTAGGTGCCGGCTGAGCTAGAGGCCAAAATCGACAGGTAGGCACTTTGCAAACAACACCTCTGTTTTTTGTCCAAAAATTGTGATGTGTCCACGTTGTGTTTTGGGCCATTTCCTGTTGTGGGGGGCGCTAGGCCTACCCACACAAGTGAGGTATCATTTTTATCAGGAGACTTGGGGGAGCGCTGGGTGGAAGGAAAGTTGTGGCTGCTCTCAGATTCCAGAACTTTCTGTCACCGAAATGTGAGGAAAATTTGTTTTTTTAGCCAAATTTTGAGGTTTGCAAAATATTCTGGGTAACAGAACCTGGTCAGAGCCCCACAAGTTCCCCCATCTTGGATTTCCCTAGGTCTCTAGTTTTAAAAAATGCACAGGTTTGGTAGGTTTCCCTAGGTGCCGACTGAGCTAGAGGCCAAAATCTACAGGTAGGCACTTTGCAAAAAACACCTCTGTTTTCTGTCAAAAATTGTGATGTGTCCACGTTGTGTTTTGGGGCATTTCCTGTTGCGGACCCTAGGCCTACCCACACAAGTGAGGTATCATTTTTATCGGTTGATTTGGGGGAATGCTGAGTGGAAGGAAATTTGTGGCTCCTCTCAGTTTCTAGAACTTTCTGTCACCGAAATGTGAGGAAAATGGTTTTTTTTAGCCACATTTTGAGGTTTGCCAAGGATTCTGGGTAACAGAACCTGGTCAGAGCCCCACAAGTCACCCCATCTTGGATTCCCCTGGTTCTCTAGTTTTTAAAAATGCACTGGTTTGCTAGGTTTCCCCAGGTGCAGGCTGAGCTAGAGGCCAAAATCCCCAGGTGGGCACTGTTTTCTGTGAAAAAATGTGATGTGTCCACGTTGGGTTTTGGGCCATTTCCTTTCGTGGGTGCTAGGCCTACCCAGAGAAGTGAGGTACCATTTTTATCGGGCGACTTGGGGGAACGCTGGGTGGAAGGGAATTTGTGGCTCCTCTCAGATTCCAGAACTTTCTGTCACCGAAATGAGTGGAAAATGTGTTTTTTTAGCCAAATTTTGAGGTTTGCAAAGGATTCTGGGTAACAGAACCTGGTCAGAGCCCCACAAGTTACCCCATCTTGGATTCCCCTAGGTCTCTAGTTTTAAAAAATGCACAGGTTTGGTAGGTTTCCCTAGGTGCCGACTGAGCTAGAGGCCAAAATCTACAGTTAGGCACTTTGCAAAAAACACCTCTGTTTTCTGTCAAAAATTGTGATGTGTCCACATTGTCTTTTGGTGTCGCAGGCGCTAAGCCTACACACACAAGTGAGGTAACATTTTTATCGGGAGACTTGGAGGAATGCTGGGTGGAAGGAAATTTGTGGCTGCTCTCAGATTCCAGAACTTTCTGTCACTGAAATGGGAGGAAAACGTGTTTTTTTAGCCAATTTTTGACGTTTGCAAAGGATTCTGGGTAACAGAACCTGGTTAGAGCCCCACAAGTCACCCCATCTTGGATTCCCCTGGGTCTCTAGTTTTCAAAAATGCACAGGTTTGGTTGTTTTCCCTAGGTGCCGGCTGAGCTAGAGGCCAAAATCTACAGGTAGGAACTTTGCAAACAACACCTCTGTTTTCTGTCCAAAAATTGTGATGTGTCCACGTTGTGTTTTGGGCCATTTCCTGTTGTGGGGGAAGCTAGGCCTACCCACACAAGTGAGGTATCATTTTTATCAGGAGACTTGGGGGAACGCTGGGTGGAAGGAAAGTTGTGGCTGCTCTCAGATTCCAGAACTTTCTGTCACCGAAATGTGAGGAAAATTTGTTTTTTTAGCCAAATTTTGAGGTTTGCAAAATATTCTGGGTAACAGAACCTGGTCAGAGCCCCACAAGTTCCCCCATCTTGGATTCCCCTAGGTCTCTAGTTTGTAAAAATGCACAGGTTTGGTTGGTTTCCATAGGTGCCGGCTGAGCTATAGGCCATAATCTACAGGTAGGCACTTTGCAAAAAACACCTCTGTTTTCTGTCCAAAAATGTGATGTGTCCACATTGTGTTTTGGGGTATTTCCTGTCACGGGCTCTAGGACTACCGACACAAGTGAGGTATCATTTTTATCGGGAGACTTGGGGGGACACTGGGCGGAAGGAGATTTGTGGCTCCTCTCAGTTTCCAGAACTTTCTGTCACCGAAATATGAGGAAAATCTGTTTTTTTAGCCTAATGTTGAGGTTTGCAAAGGATTCTGGGTAACAGAACCTGGTCAAAGTCCCACAAGTCACCCTATCTAGGATTCCCCTAGGTCTCTAGGTTTCAAAACTGCACAGGATTGGTAGTTTTCCCTAGGTGCCGGCTGAGCTAGAGTCCAAAATCTACAGGTAGGCACTTTGCAAAAAACACCTCTGTTTTCTGTAAAAAATTGTGATGTGTCCACGTTGTGTTTTGGTGTTGCGGGCGCTTTGCCTATCCACACAAGTGAGGTATCATTTTTATCGGGAGACATGGGGGAACGCTGGGTGGAAGGAAAGTTGTGGCTCCTCTCAGATTCCAGAACGTTCTGTCACTGAAATGTGAGGAAAATGTGTTTTTTTAGCCACATTTTGAGGTTTGCAAAGGATTCTGGGTAACAGAACCTGGTCAGAGCATCACAAGTCACCCCATCTTGGATTCCCCTGGGTCTCTAGTTTTAAAATATGCACTGGTTTGCTAGGTTTCCCCAGGTGCAGGCTGAGCTAGAGGCCAAAATCCCCAGGTGGGCACTGTTTTCTGTGAAAAAATGTGATGTGTCCACGTTGGGTTTTGGGCCATTTCCTTTCGTGGGCGCTAGGCCTACCCACAGAAGTGAGGTACCATTTTTATCGGGAGACTTGGGGGAACGCTGGGTGGAAGGGAATTTGTGGCTCCTCTCAGATTCCAGAACTTTCTGTCACCGAAATGAGTGGAAAATGTGTTTTTTTAGCCACATTTTGAGGTTTGCAAAGGATTCTGAGTAACAGAACCTGGTCAGAGCCCCACAAGTTACCCCATCTTGGATTCCCCTAGGTCTCTAGTTTTAAAAAATGCACAGGTTTGGTAGGTTTCCCTAGGTGCCGACTGAGCTAGAGACCAAAATCTACAGTTAGGCACTTTGCAAAAAACACCTCTGTTTTCTGTCAAAAATTGTGATGTGTCCACGTTGTCTTTTGGTGTCGCAGGCGCTAGGCCTACACACTCAAGTGAGGTAACATTTTTATCAGGAGACTTGGAGGAATGCTGGGTGGAAGGAAATTTGTGGCTGCTCTCAGATTCCAGAACTTTCTGTCACTGAAATGGGAGGAAAACGTGTTTTTTTTAGCCAATTTTTGACGTTTGCAAAGGATTCTGGGTAACAGAACCTGGTTAGAGCCCCACAAGTCACCCCATCTTGGATTCCCCTGGGTCTCTAGTTTTCAAAAATGCACAGGTTTGGTTGTTTTCCCTAGGTGCCGGCTGAGCTAGAGGCCAAAATCTACAGGTAGGCACTTTGCAAACAACACCTCTGTTTTCTGTCCAAAAATTGTGATGTGTCCACGTTGTGTTTTGGGCCATTTCCTGTTGTGGGGGGCGCTAGGCCTACCCACACAAGTGAGGTATCATTTTTATCAGGAGACTTGGGGGAACGCTGGGTGGAAGGAAAGTTGTGGCTGCTCTCAGATTCCAGAACTTTCTGTCACCGAAATGTGAGGAAAATTAGTTTTTTTAGCCAAATTTTGAGGTTTGCAAAATATTCTGGGTAACAGAACCTGGTCAGAGCCCCACAAGTTCCCCCATTTTGGATTCCCCTAGGTCTCTAGTTTTTAAAAATGCACAGGTTTGGTTGGTTTCCATAGGTGCCGGCTGAGCTAGAGGCCATAACCTACAGGTAGGCACTTTGCAAAAAACACCTCTGTTTTCTGTCCAAAAATGTGATGTGTCCACATTGTGTTTTGGGGTATTTCCTGTCACGGGCTCTAGGCCTACCGACACAAGTGAGGTATCATTTTTATCGGGAGACTTGGGGGGACACTGGGCGGAAGGAGATTTGTGGCTCCTCTCAGTTTCCAGAACTTTATGTCACCGAAATATGAGGAAAATCTGTTTTTTTAGCCTAATGTTGAGGTTTGCAAAGGATTCTGGGTAACAGAACCTGGTCAAAGTCCCACAAGACACCCTATCTTGGATTCCCCTAGGTCTCTAGGTTTCAAAACTGCACAGGATTGGTAGTTTTCCCTAGGTGCCGGCTGAGCTAGAGTCCAAAATCTATAGGTAGGCACTTTGCAAAAAACACCTCTGTTTTCTGTCAAAAATTGTGATGTGTCCACGTTGTGTTTTGGTGTCGCGGGCGCTTTGCCTATCCACACAAGTGAGGTATCATTTTTATCGGGAGACATGGGGGAACGCTGGGTGGAAGGAAAGTTGTGGCTCCTCTCAGATTCCAGAACGTTCTTTCACTGAAATGTGAGTAAAATGTGTTTTTTTAGCCACATTTTGAGGTTTGCAAAGGATTCTGGGTAACAGAACCTGGTCAGAGCATCACAAGTCACCCCATCTTGGATTCCCCTTGGTCTCTAGTTTTAAAATATGCACTGGTTTGCTAGGTTTCCCCAGGTGCAGGCTGAGCTAAAGGCCAAAATCCACAGGTGGACACTGTTTTCTGTGAAAAAATGTGATGTGTCCACGTTGGGTTTTGGGCCATTTCCTTTCGTGGGCGCTAGGCCTACCCACAGAAGTGAGGTACCATTTTTATCGGGAGACTTGGGGGAACGCTGGGTGGAAGGGAATTTGTGGCTCCTCTCAGATTCCAGAACTTTCTGTCACCGAAATGAGTGGAAAATGTGTTTTTTTAGCCAAATTTTAAGGTTTGCATAGGATTCTGGGTAACAGAACCTGGTCAGAGCCCCACAAGTCACCCCATCTTGGATTTCCCTAGGTCTCTAGTTTTAAAAAATGCACAGGTTTGGTAGGTTTCCCTAGGTGCCGACTGAGCTAGAGGCCAAAATCTACAGGTAGGCACTTTGCAAAAAACACCTCTGTTTTCTGTCAAAAATTGTGATGTGTCCACGTTGTCTTTTAGTGTCGCAGGCGCTAGGCCTACCCACACAAGTGAGGAACATTTTTATCGGGAGACTTGGAGGAATGCTGGGTGGAAGGAAATTTGTGGCTGCTCTCAGATTCCAGAACTTTCTGTCACCGAAATGGGAGGAAAACGTGTTTCTTTAGCCAATTTTTCACGTTTGCAAAGGATTCTGGGTAACATAACCTGGTTAGAGCCCCACAAGTCACCCCATCTTGGATTCCCCTGGGTCTCTAGTTTTCAAAAATGCACAGGTTTGGTTGGTTTCCCTAGGTGCCGGCTGAGCTAGAGGCCAAAATCTACAGGTAGGCACTTTACAAACAACACCTCTGTTTTCTGTCCAAAAATTGTGATTTGTCCACGTTGTGTTTTGGGCCATTTCCTGTTGCGGGGGCGCTAGGCCTACCCACACAAGTGAGGTATCATTTGTATCGGGAGACTTGGTGGAACACTGGGTGGAAGGAAAGTTGTGGCTGCTCTCAGATTCCAGAACTTTCTGTCACCGAAATGTGAGGAAAATTTGTTTTTTTAGCCAAATTTTGAGGTTTGCAAAAGATTCTGGGTAACAGAACCTGGTCAGAGCCCCACAAGTCCCCCCATCTTGGATTCCCCTAGGTCTCTAGTTTTTAAAAATGCACAGGTTTGGTTGGTTTCCATAGGTGCCGGCTGAGCAAGAGGCCAAAATCTACAGGTAGGCACTTTGCAAAAAACACCTCTGTTTTCTGTCCAAAAATGTGATATTTCCACATTATGTTTTGGGGCATTTATTGTCACGGGCGCTAGGCCTACCCACACAAGTGAGGTATCATTTTTATTGGGAGACTTGGGGGAACGCTGAGTGGAAGGAAGTTTGTGGCTCCTCTCAGATTCCAGAACTTTCTGTCACCGAAATGTAAGGAAAATGTGTTTTTTTAAGCCACATTTTGAGGTTTGCAAAGGATTCTGGGTAACAGAACCTGGTCAGAGCCCCACAAGTCACCCCATCTTGGATTCCCTTAGGTCTCTAGTTTTCAAAAATAGACAGGTTTGGTAGGTTTCCCTAGGTGCCAGCTGAGCTAGAGTCCAAAATCTACAGGTAGGCACTTTGCAAAAAACACCTCTGTTTTCTGTCAAAAATTGTGATGTGTCCACGTTGTGTTTTGGTGTCGCGGGCGCTTTGCCTACCCACACAAGTGAGGTATCATTTTTATCGGGAGACATGGGGGAACGCTGGGTGGAGGGAAAGTTGTGGCTCCTCTCAGATTCCAGAACGTTCTGTCACCGAAATGTGAGGAAAATGTGTTTTTTTAGCCAAATTTTGAGGTTTGCAAAGGATTCTTGGTAACAGAACCTGGTCAGAGCCCCACAAGTCACCCCATCTTGGATTCCCCTTGGTCTCTAGTTTTTAAAAATGCACTGGTTTGCTAGGTTTCCCCAGGTGCAGGCTGAGCTAGAGGCCAAAATCCACAGGTGGGCACTGTTTTCTGTGAAAAAATGTGATGTGTCCACGTTGGGTTTTGTGCCATTTCCTTTCGTGGGCGCTAGGCCTACCCAGAGAAGTGAGGTTCCATTTTTATCGGGAGACTTGGGGGAACGCTGGGTGGAAGGGAATTTGTGGCTCCTCTCAGTTTCCAGAACTTTCTGTCACCGAAATGAGTGGAAAATGTTTTCTTTTTTGCCAAATTTTGAGGTTTGCAAAGGATTCTGGGTAACAGAACCTGGTCAGAGCCCCACAAGTCACCCCATCTTGGATTCCCCTAGGTCTCTAGTTTTAAAAAATGCAAAGGTTTGGTAGGTTTCCCTAGGTGCCGACTGAGCTAGAGGCCAAAATCTGCAGGTAGGCACTTTGCAAAAAACACCTCTGTTTTCTGTCAAAAATTGTGATGTGTCCATCTTGTCTTTTGGTGTTGCAGGCTCTAGGCCTACCCACACAAGTGAGGTAACATTTTTATGGGGAGACTTGGAGGAATGCTGGGTGGAAGGAAATTTGTGGCTGCTCTCAGATTCCAGAACTTTCTGTCACCGAAATGGGAGGAAAACGTGTTTTTTTAGCCAATTTTTCACGTTTGCAAAGGATTCTGGGTAACAGAACCTGGTTAGAGCCCCACAAGTCACCCCATCCTGGATTCCCCTGGGTCTCTAATTTTAAAAAATGCACAGGTTTGGTTGGTTTCCCTAGGTGCCGGCTGAGCTAGAGGCCAAAATCTACAGGTAGGCACTTTGCAAACAACAACTCTGTTTTCTGTCCAAAAATTGTGATGTGTCCATGTTGTGTTTTGGGCCATTTCCTGTTGCGGGGGCGCTAGGCCTACCCACACAAGTGAGGTATCATTTGTATTGGGAGACTTGGGGGAACGCTGGGTGGAAGGAAAGTTGTGGCTGCTCTCAGATTCCAGAACTTTCTGTCACCGAAATGTGAGGAAAATTTGTTTTTTTAGCCAAAGTTTGAGGTTTGCAAAAGATTCTGGGTAACAGAACCTGGTCAGAGCCCCACACGTCCCCCCATCTTGGATTCCCCTAGGTCTCTAGTTTTTAAAAATGCAGAGGTTTGGTTGGTTTCCATAGGTGCCGGCTGAGCTAGAGGCCAAAATCTACAGGTAGGCACTTTGCAAAAAACACCTCTGTTTTCTGTCCAAAAATGTGATGTGTCCACATTGTGTTTTGGGGCATTTCCTGTCACAGGCGCTAGGCCTACCCACACAAGTGAGGTATCATTTTTATCGGGAGACTTGGGGGAACGCTGAGTGGAAGGAAATTTGTGGCTCCTCTCAGATTCCAGAACTTTCTGTCACCGAAATGTAAGGAAAATGTGTTTTTTTTTGTCACATTTTGAGGTTTGCAAAGGATTCTGGGTAACAGAACCTGGTCAGAGCCCCACAAGTCACCCAATCTTGGATTCCCCTAGGTCTCTAGTTTACAAAAATAGACAGGTTTGGTAGGTTTCCCTAGGTGCCGGCTGAGCTAGAGTCCAAAATCTACAGGTAGGCACTTTGCAAAAAACACCTCTGTTTTCTGTCAAAAATTGTGATGTGTCTAAGTTGTGTTTTGGTGTCGTGGGCACTTTTCCTACCCACACAAGTGAGGTATCATTTTTATCGGGAGACATGGGGGAACGCTGGGTGGAGGGAAAGTTGTGGCTCCTCTCAGATTCCAGAACGTTCTGTCACCGAAATGTGAGGAAAATATGTTTTTTTTAGCCAAATTTTGAGGTTTGCCAAGGATTCTGGGTAACAGAACCTGGTCAGAGCCCCACAAGTCACCCCATCTTGGATTCCCCTGGTTCTCTAGTTTTTAAAAATGCACTGGTTTGCTAGGTTTCCCCAGGTGCAGGCTGAGCTAGAGGCCAAAATCCACAGGTGGGCACTGTTTTCTGTGAAAAAATGTGATGTGTCCACTTTGGGTTTTGGGCCATTTCCTTTCGTGGGTGCTAGGCCTGCCCAGAGAAGTGAGGTACCATTTTTATCGGGTGCCTTGGGGGAACGCTGGGTGGAAGGGAATTTGTGGCTCCTTTCAGATTCCAGAACTTTCTGTCACCGAAATGAGTGGAAAATGTGTTTTTTTAGCCAAATTTTGAGGTTTGCAAAGGATTCTGGGTAACAGAACCTGGTCAGAACCCCACAAGTCACCCCATCTTGGATTCCCCTAGGTCTCTAGTTTTAAAAAATGCACAGGTTTGGTAGGTTTCCCTAGGTGCCGACTGAGCTAGAGGCCAAAATCTGCAGGGAGGCACTTTGCAAAAAACACCTCTGTTTTCTGTCAAAAATTGTGATGTGTCCACGTTGTCTTTTGGTGTCGCAGGCGCTAGGCCTACCCACACAAGTGAGGTAACATTTTTATCGGGAGACTTGGAGGAATGCTGGGTGGAAGGAAATTTGTGGCTGCTCTCAGATTCCAGAACTTTCTGTCACCGAAATGGGAGGAAAACGTGTTTTTTTAGCCAATTTTTAATGTTTGCAAAGGATTCTGGGTAACAGAACCTGGTTAGAGCCCCACAAGTCACCACATCTTGGATTCCCCTGGGTCTCTAGTTTTCAAAAATGCACAGGTTTGGTTGGTTTCCCTGGGTGCCGGCTGAGCTAGAGGCCAAAATCTACAGGTAGGCACTTTGCAAACAACACCTCTGTTTTCTGTCCAAAAATTGTGATGTGTCCACGTTGTGTTTTGGGCCATTTCCTGTTGCGGGGGGCGCTAGGCCTACCCACACAAGTGAGGTATCATTTTTATCGGGAGACTTGTGGGAACGCTGGGTGGAAGGAAAGTTGTGGCTGCTCTCAGATTCCAGAACTTTCTGTCACCGAAATGTGAGGAAAATTTGTTTTTTTAGCCAAATTTTGAGGTTTCCAAATATTCTGGGTAACAGAACCTGGTCAGAGCCCCACAAGACCCCCCATCTTGGATTCCCCTAGGTCTGTAGTTTTTAAAAATGCACAGGTTTGGTTGGTTTCCATAGGTGCCGGCTGAGCTAGAGGCCAAAATCTACAGGTAGGCACTTTGCAAAAAACACCTCTGTTTTCTGTCCAAAAATGTGATGTGTCCACATTGTGTTTTGGGGCATTTCCTGTCACGGGCGCTAGGCCTACCCACACAAGTGAGGTATCATTTTTATCGGGAGACTTGGAGCAACGCTGAGTGGAAGGAAATTTGTGGCTCCTCTCAGATTCCAGAACTTTCTGTCACCAAAATGTAAGGAAAATGTGTTTTTTTATTCACATTTTGAGGTTTGAAAAGGATTCTGGGTAACAGAACCTGGTCAGAGCCCGACAAGTCACCCCATCTTGGATTCCCCTGGTTCTCTAGTTTTTAAAAATGCACTGGTTTGCTAGGTTTCCCCAGGTGCGGGCTGAGCTAGAGGCCAAAATCCACAGGTGGGCACTGTTTTCTGTGAAAAAATGTGATGTGTCCACGTTGGGTTTTGGGCCATTTCCTTTCGTGGGTGCTAGGCCTACCCAGAGAAGTGAGGTACCATTTTTATCGGGCGACTTGGGGGAACGCTGGGTGGAAGGGAATTTGTGGCTCCTCTCAGATTCCAGAACTTTCTGTCACCGAAATGAGAGGAAAATGTGTTTTTTTAGCCAAATTTTGAGGTTTGCAAAGGATTCTGGGTAACAGAACCTGGTCAGAGCCCCACAAGTCACCCCATCTTGGATTCCCCTAGGTCTCTAGTTTTAAAAAATGCACAGGTTTGGTAGGTTTCCCTAGGTGCCGACTGAGCTAGAGGCCAAAATCTGCAGGTAGGCACTTTGCAAAAAACACCTCTGTTTTCTGTCAAAAATTGTGATGTGTCCACGTTGTCTTTTGGTGTCGCAGGCGCTAGGCCTACCCACACAAGTGAGGTAACATTTTTATCGGGAGACTTGGAGGAATGCTGGGTGGAAGGAAATTTGTGGCTGCTCTCAGATTCCAGAACTTTCTGTCACCGAAATGGGAGGAAAACGTGTTTTTTTAGCCAATTTTTAATGTTTGCAAAGGATTCTGGGTAACAGAACCTGGTTAGAGCCCCACAAGTCGCCGCATCTTGGATTCCCCTGGGTCTCTAGTTTTCAAAAATGCACAGGTTTGGTTGGTTTCCCTAGGTGCCGGCTGAGCTAGAGGCCAAAATCTACAGGTAGGCACTTTGCAAACAACACCTCTGTTTTCTGTCCATAAATTGTGATGTGTCCACGTTGTGTTTTGGGCCATTTCCTGTTGCGGGGGGCGCTAGGCCTACCCACACAAGTGAGGTATCATTTTTATCGGGAGACTTGTGGGAACGCTGGGTGGAAGGAAAGTTGTGGCTGCTCTCAGATTCCAGAACTTTCTGTCACCGAAATGTGAGGAAAATTTGTTTTTTTAGCCAAATTTTGAGGTTTCCAAATATTCTGGGTAACAGAACCTGGTCAGAGCCCCACAAGACCCCCCATCTTGGATTCCCCTAGGTCTGTAGTTTTTAAAAATGCACAGGTTTGGTTGGTTTCCATAGGTGCCGGCTGAGCTAGAGGCCAAAATCTACAGGTAGGCACTTTGCAAAAAACACCTCTGTTTTCTGTCCAAAAATGTGATGTGTCCACATTGTGTTTTGGGGCATTTCCTGTCACGGGCGCTAGGCCTACCCACACAAGTGAGGTATCATTTTTATCGGGGGACTTGGGGCAACGCTGAGTGGAAGGAAATTTGTGGCTCCTCTCAGATTCCAGAACTTTCTGTCACCAAAATGTAAGGAAAATGTGTTTTTTTATTCACATTTTGAGGTTTGAAAAGGATTCTGGGTAACAGAACCTGGTCAGAGCCCGACAAGTCACCCCATCTTGGATTCCCCTATGTCTCTAGTTTAAAAAAATGCACAGGTGTGGTAGGTTTCCCTAGGTGCCGGCTGAGCTAGAGTCCAAAATCTACAGGTAGGCACTTTGCAAAAAACACCTCTGTTTTCTGTAAAAAATTGTGATGTGTCCACGTTGTGTTTTGGTGTCGCTGGCGCTTTGCCTACCCACACAAGTGAGGTATCATTTTTATCGGGAGACATGGGTGAACGCTGGTTGGAAGGTAAGTGGTGGCTCCTCTCAGATTCCTGAACGTTCTGTCACCGAAATGTGAGGAAAATGTGTTTTTTTAGCCAAATTTTGAGTTTTGCAAAGGATTCTGGGTAACAGAACCTGGTCAGAGCCCCACAAGTCACCCCATCTTGGATTCCCCTGGGTCTCTAGTTTTAGAAAATGCACTGGTTTGCTAGGTTTCCCCAGCTGCATGCTGAGCTAGAGGCCAAAATCCACTGGTGGGCACTGTTTTCTGTGAAAAAATGTGATGTGTCCATGTTGGGTTTTGGGCCATTTCTTTTCCTGGGCGCTAGGCCTACCCACAGAAGTGAGGTACCATTTTTATCGGGAGACTTGGGGGAACGCTGGGTGGAAGGGAATTTGTGGCTCCTCTCAGATTCCAGAACTTTCTGTCACCGAAATGAGTGGAAAATGTGTTTTTTTAGCCAAATTTTAAGGTTTGCAAAGGATTCTGGGTAACAGAACCTGGTCATAGCCCCACAAGTCACCCCATCTTGGATTCCCCTAGGTCTCTAGTTTTAAAAAATGCACAGGTTTGGTAGATTTCCCTAGGTGCTGACTCAGCTAGAGGCCAAAATCTACAGGTAGGCACTTTGCAAAAAACACCTTTGTCTTCTGTCAAAAATTGTGATGTGTCCACGTTGTCTTTTGGTGTCGCAGGCGCTAGGCCTACCCACACAAGTGAGGTAACATTTTTATCGGGAGACTTGGAGGAATGCTGGGTGGAAGGAAATTTGTGGCTGCTCTCAGATTCCAGAACTTTCTGTCACCGAAATGGGAGGAAAACGTGTTTTTTTAGCCAATTTTTGACGTTTGCAAAGGATTCTGGGTAACAGAACCTGGTTAGAGCCCCACAAGTCACCCCATCTTGGATTCCCCTGGGTCTCTAGTTTTAAAAAATGCACAGGTTTGTTTGGTTTCCCTAGGTGCCGGCTGAGCTAGAGGCCAAAATCTACAGGTAGGCACTTTGCAAACAACACCTCTGTTTTCTGTCCAAAAATTGTGATGTGTCCACGTTGTGTTTTGGGCCAATTCCTGTTGCGGGGGCGCTAGGCCTACCCACACAAGTGAGGTATCATTTGTATCGGGAGACTTGGGGGAACGCTTTGTGGAAGGAAAGTTGTGGCTGCTCTCAGATTCCAGAACTTTCTGTAACCGAAATGTGAGGAAAATTTGTTTATTTAGCCAAATTTTGAGGTTTGCAAAAGATTCTGTGTAACAGAACCTGGTCAGAGCCCCACAAGTCTCCCCATCTTGGATTCCCCTAGGTCTCTAGTTTTTAAAAATGCACAGGTTTGGTTGGTTTCCATAGGTGCCGGCTGAGCTAGAGGTAAAAATCTACAGGTAGGCACTTTGCAAAAAACACCTCTCTTTTCTGTCCAAAAATGTGATGTGTCCACATTGTGTTTTGGGGCATTTCCTGTCACGGGCGCTAGGCCTACCCACACAAGTGAGGTATCATTTTTATCGGGAGATTGGGGGAAACACTGGGTGGAAGGAGATTTGTGGCTCCTCTCAGATTCCAGAACGTTCTGTCACCGAAATATGAGGAAAATCTGTTTTTTTTGCCAAATGTTGAGGTTTGCAAAGGATTCTGGGTAACAGAACCTGGTTAAAGTCCCGCAAGTCACCCCATCTTGGATTCCCCTAGGTCTCTAGTTTTGAAAAATGCACAGGTTTAGTTGGTTTCCCTATGTGCCGGCTGAGCTAGAGGCCAAAATCTACAGGTAGGCACTTTGCAAACAACACCTCTGTTTTCTGTCAAAAAGTTTGATGTGTCCACGTTGTGTTCTGGGCCATTTCCTGTTGCGGGTGCTAGGCCTACCCACACAAGTGAGGTATCATTTTTATTGGTAGACTTGGGGGAACACTGGGTGGAAGGAAAGTTGTGGCTGCTCTCAGATTCCAGAACTCTCTGTCACCGAAATGTGAGGAAAATTTGTTTTTTTTGCCAAATCTTGAGGTTTGCAAAGGATTCCGGGTAACAGAACCTGGTCAGAGCCCCACAAGTCACCCCATCTTGGATACCCCTCGGTCTCTAGTTTTGAAAAATGCACAGGTTTGGTTGGTTTCCCTAGTTGCCGGCTGAGCTAGAGGCCAAAATCTACAGGTAGGCACTTTGCAAAAAACACCTCTGTTTTCTGTCCAAAAATGTGGTGTGTCCACATTGTGTTTTGGGGCATTTCCTGTCACGGGCGCTAGGCCTACCCACACAAGTGAGGTATCATTTTTATCGGAAGACTTGGGGGAACACTGGGTGGAAGGACATTTGTGGCTGCTCTCAGATTCCAGAACTTTTTGTCACCGAAATATGAGGAAAATCTGTTTTTTTAGCCAAATGTTGAGGTTTGCAAAGGATTCTGGGTAACAGAAAATGGTCTTAGCCCCACAAGTCACCCCATCTTGGATTCCCCTAGGTCTCTAGTTTTCAAAAATGCACAGGTTTGGTTGGTTTCCCTAGGTGCCGGCTGAGCTAGAGGCCAAAATCTACAGGTAGGCACCTTGCAAAAAATACCTCTGTTTTCTGTCAATAAATGTGATGTGTCCACGTTGTGTTTTGGGGCATTTCCTGTCGCGGGCGCTAGGCCTACCCACACAAGTGAGGTATCATTTTTATCGGGAGACTTAGGGGAACATAAAATAGCAAAACAACTGTTATTGTCCCTTGTCTTTCTCTACATTTTTTCCTTCCAAATATAAGAGAGTGTGTAAAAAAGACGTCTATTTGAGAAATGCCCTGTAATTCACATGCTAGTATGGTCACCCCGGAATTCAGAGATGTGCAAATAACCACTGCTCCTCAACACCTTATCTTGTGCCTATTTTGGAAATACAAAGGTTTTCTTGATAGCAATTTTTCACTCTTTATATTTCAGCAAATGAATTGCTGTATACCCGGTATAGAATGAAAACCCCTGCAGGGTGCAGCTCATTTATTGGCTGTGGGTACCTAGGGTTCTTGATGAACCTACAAGCCCTATATATCCCCGCAACCAGAAGAGTCCAGCAGACATAACAGTAGCTTTCAAAAATCTGACATTGCAGGAAAACGTTACAGAGTAAAACGTAGAGAAAAATTACTGTTTTTTTACCTCAATTTCAATTTTTTTCTTTTTCAGTTGTTATTTTCTGTAGGAAACCCTTGTAGGATCTACACAAATTAGCCCTTGCTGAATTCAGAATTTTGTCTACTTTTCAGAAATGTTTAGGGATCCAGGATTGGTTTCATGCCCATTTCTGTCACTGACTGGAAGGAGGCTAAAAGCACAAAACATCGTAAAAATCGGATATGTCCCAGTAAAATGCACAATTTGTTTTGAAAAATTGGGTTGTCTGATTCAAGTCTGCCTGTTCCTGAAAGCTGGGAAGATGGTGAATTTAGCACCGCAAACCCTTTGTTGATGACATTTTCAGGGGCAAAACCACAAGCCTTCTTCTGCAGCCACTTTTCCCCATTTTTTGGAAAAAAATGAAATTTTCACTGAATTTTGGCTCATTTCTTGGTCTACTTTAGGGATACCCACAAAGTCTGGGTACCCCTAGAATCCCTAGAATGTTGGAAAAGAAGGACGCAAATTTGGCTTCATTAGCTTATGTGGACAAAAAGTTATGAGGGCCTAAGCGCGAACTGCCCCAAATAGCCTAAAAAAGGCCTGGCACAGGAGGGGGAAAAGGCCTGGCATGAAGGGGTTAAAGAACATGACTAAAAAAAAAAATATATATTTGAGGGTTGATGGGCACACTATGTCCACGTCAGGAAAATAGTGCTTGGCTTCTGCTAAATCGCACAGATTTATGAGGAGGCAAAGGCCAGTGGAATCTGGGGATCTGGATGGAGGTCCGGGCCACAGATGACCCCAGCAGCAACAGTGAGTCAAGATGTCAGGCAGCAACAGGCCAGCATGCAGTCAAATCTGGAACCCTCAAATGGATCAGCCAGGCCAATCACAGGGAGAAAGAGGGTCAGACGTGCCCAACCCGCCACCTTGAACTATTCCTTAGTGAAGCTGATGTGACAAATAGATAGGAGGAAGGGAAGCTTGGGGAATGGGATGTCCAGCATCAGAAAAATCCTATTGATATGTTAGAAGGCAGTGGAAGGGATAGCAACCAAGATATGACTTTCCCTCCCTCAGGACATTCCCTTTCATGCTATTGTAGAATTTTTCATTTTATTAGGAGAGGTAGTGATAGTTAGGATCTAGTGTAGGTACAGAGTTAGCTTAGATAAGTAAGTAGTATTTGGATAGCAGTGTTTTAGTATGTTCTTAGTATGGTAGGCCTTCTCATGGCAGGAATGACGCCAGCACCATCCGTCAACTCGAAAGGTAATTTATTTTCTTATTTCTTGTAGAGTATAAAAGTGTATAGTGCTATTCAAACAAAAATGGCAATGCTTATCGGCCTGATCCTTCGACCATATATATATATTCTATGTGTAGTTAGTAAATGTTTAGGATGTAGTTGATGTTTGTATTGAACTGATCTATGTGTATTAAGGTGGGGTGGGCGTTGATGATCAACTTTTCATGTGTGACTGGTGGATAAGAGAGGAATAAAGTTTGATAAATTAGTACAGGGTAGTGTTAAGGATAGTTAGTTTATGAGAGGCAGGGTTAGTTAGTTTTTTTAAAGTATTACTTTTCCCAGTTAAATGAATATATTTTATTTTCTCTAGTTGGATGTGATTTTTAAGCAAATGTTGGTACTATTGTGTTAGGTGAGTGGAGTACATGATGGAAAAATGGTACTGAGTTCCTTGTTGGTATATGTGGCTTTGTCAGAGGCCTCTGGACAACTATAAGTCTTCCTCTGATTTGAGTTCTGTATGGAGTCATTTCCAATCTTAAACTACTGAAAGTGGGGCTCAGAAAGTGAGATTACACACCACACAACACAGGTAATCTCCTACTGTAGCACCCTGCGTGAAAAAAGTGGGTAGGTAAGTGTTTAACTGGCCTTTTTGGTACAGATTCCTGCTCCCTGTCTGTATTGTGAAATAAACTGCTGAATCGCACTAGCGCTATCATCCTTGCACCATTGTGCAAGTAGGCCTGCATTGTTGGGTGGAGTTTTAATGTTCATGAAGTAACACATGGTTGGACGACAACCATTATAAGTTAAACGCTCTGCTTGTATGCCACATCATGCAGCTTGTTTATAATTTGGAAATACAAATGCCTATCTTACCATAAGGCTTAAATTTACCCTCACCTGGGGAGGTGTAGCATTTATAACAGCTCACTGGTGTCCCACTCATGTAAAAATTGCTTGTGCAAATGTTTTAATATGTGCATGCACCCAACTCATGCGAAACCTCACTGTGGCAGAGTATCAGCACGCATTTATTTGAGCCTCTGTTGAGTTATTCTGCACTTATCAGTAAACACAAGTGCGTCAAGGTTTACTTGCACGTCTTGGGCACAATAATTTAGAGTATTGTCTTGCCCCTGCACATTTATCTGTACAATGCTAAGCCATGCAACCTATGGGCATAGTTCTCTGGCTAGTATAAGTACACAATCAAGCCTTTGGTGTTGTTCAGTATGATTTTGTAGACCAGTGAGGTTTATTAAGTTAGTAAATCATGCAGGACTCTTGCAAAAGGAAACATTATTGTTGACATTAGTTACATTGTTTTAACCTCACATACCTCACACATCCCATGTATATGTGGAAATACTGTGTGTACTTTTCAGTGGATTCTCACTGTGTGTCTCTCAAGAAACGTCATCTTGTTGATACATTCTGTTATGGCATTGCTAAACTACACATTGCTATTAGGACATTGTAATGAGTGGAATAGGTGTTTGTGCACATACCAAAGCACCATGTCCAAATAAGTTTAGCTCAGTCTTTTTTACATTCACAAAAGTTACATTTGTGCTTACATTTTCAATGCAACTGTAGACCTTTGGAGTACAACCATACAAAACATGATATGGATCTAAAAAAACAACAGATTTATTATCTTGTAGAGGTTCCTAACCTCACATTGCATCATGTGATATAGGTTTGACCTCATAGAGTAGCATATACAAATAGTTAAAATGACAGTTATTGGGTCTGGTTACAGTTAATTTACCCATGGAATGCAAGAATTGCATTTGTGTCATGACTTCAATGAGAAGAGAAACGTTGCCATTAGGTGGTGCTGCTTCAGATGTTGGGCACCAAGTAGACAGAAATGCTGCTGAACTAACAAAGAGTACTGTCCTAGGTTCAAAAGAGGGTGGCATGATGTCTGATACAAGACAGATTTGAAAACTGGGCAGGGGCAGTCAGAAATGTTCATTGGGATGTTTTTCTTCGAAAACAAGGGAAATCATCAACTTCCTCCTCTCATGCATTTTGGACTCCCTTGGATGTTGTGGAGTTTCATGGGAGGCACTCACACAGACATCAGAGGCAGAAGATGGGACTCTTGTGTTCCCAACCGCATTTGTGAGTGCTAGTAAGACAGCATAGTAGTTCCTTCAATGGGTTTGCTGTTGAAGGCACTCATTGTTGCTATTAAGGAGTCTAACTTGGTCTATAGGGACTGAATGGATGTATTAGTACCCCCCAGCTACCTGACAACTTAACTGGTGTCAAATGTAGAAGGCTGGTGCTGTTGTTCATTCTGCATCATTACACCAGTGATGCCGCCTGGGGACTCATCAATCCCATGGAGCCAAGCTTAGGTGTCAGTGATGGCCTTTGATAAACTCTTATTAGGACTAAGACATTTACAGACTCTTTCAAGAGTGCCTATTATGGTCTTCATCCCCACCCAGACCTCAACAGCCATCTGCTGCTGTACTCCTACCACTCACTGTTGGAAAGCAACATGGGGGTCCTCAAAGTCCACAGTAAAGATGTCTTGGTTGATGGCCCATGTTCTGTGTCTGTTGGTTTATCCGGAGACCCAACATCATCATCTACCCTTGCCATTCCCAGATGAGTATTGTCCAAAAAGTCCAGGAGCTGTTGGAAGGTGTCATGATCCATGAAGGGCATGGTGGTGTCCTCAACCGGTTGGCCATCACGGACAGGCTGAAGTCCAGGAGGTGGTATCAGTCTCTCTGGAAATACATTTTGATATGTTTAGAGGATTCCAGGAATGATTATGTCATAAGTGATTTCTGTAACGTTTAAAGCAGATTTTTCTTCATTTTCAAGTACACAGGGATATGTGGAACTTATATTTCTAAAATGTTTATTGCCACATACTAAAGTTGCTTTTCACATGGCAAGACGTATGCTTTTTACACAACCTCAGAATTCACTTGGGGGACTATTAGTATATATTTTACACAACACAACAGAATTCAGCAGCAGCCTGTCCTGCCTGAATGAGTGAGTGCAAGTAAGGGCCATATTTTTTGTTTGTGCTGTCTACCTGCACTGCTGCAAAATTGGCTTCTTGGTACCGCTGCGGAGACACTTCCACCATGTTACAAGGGTGCATGCATTTGCTCTAGCCATCTGTTTGCATTACAGCACAGATGAAGACATGTCAATCATTTCAACTCACACTAATCTGCACTCATTTACACAGCACTACACACTAAGCTGCCTCACTGTACTGTCTTGCATGCAATTTGAGCAGCATTGGACCCTAGGGCTCAGCTTTCCATAACAGCCGCATAAAACTACACATCAAGCCACCATACTGCATTGGTGGAAGGGGAGAGTCCTGTACAAGCCCTTGATCCAAATCTGACTGGAGAATCCTGTAGTTTTATAACACACTTAGACATAGGCACATAGACTTAACAACACTATGAACTAAGGAACATTACTGAAGTAGATACCTATTAGAAATGGGGTCTTTGCTTGGCAGTCAGGTTACCACCTGTCCAAGCAAGGACCCTCAATCTAGTCAGGGTAAGTCACATACAATCCAAATTATCTTGTGCCCACCCTCTGGTAGCTTGGCACTGAGCAGTCAGGCTTAACTTACAAGGCAATGTGTAAAGTATTTGTGCAATAAATCATGCAATAACACAGTATAGCACTACATAAATACACCACACAGTGTTTAGAAAAATATATAATATTTATCTGGATTAATGCAGGTCAAAATAATTATGATGCAATAAGTATATGTTGAAAATATCACTGTAGAAATGATTTAAAGTGTCTTTAGTCTCTTAACCCCTTCGCTGCCAGGCCTTTTCCCCCTCAGGTGCCAGGCCTTTTTTTGGCTATTTGGGGCAGGGCACGCTTAGGCCCTCATAACTTTTTGTCCCCTTAAGCTACCCATGCCAAATTTGCATCCTTTTTTTCCAACATCCTAGGGATTCTAATGGTACCTAGACTTTGTGGGATCCCCTGAAGGAGACCAAGAAATTAGCCAAATTACAGGAAAAAAATCTTTTTTTTTCCCCAAAAATGGGGAAAAAGGGCTTCAGAAGAAGGCTTGTGGTTTTTTCGCTGACAATGGCATCAACAAAGGGTTTGCGGTGCTAAAATCACCAGCTTCCCACCTTTCAGGAACAGGCAGACTTGAATCAGAAAACCACATTTTACAACACAATTCTGGCATTTTACTGGGACATACCCCATTTTTACGATTTTTTGTGCTTTCAGCCTCCTTCCAGTCAATGACAGAAATGGGTGTGGAAACCTAACCATTTCTGACAAGTAGACAAAATTCTGAATGCAGCAATGGGTAATTTGTGTAGATCGTACAAGGGTTTCCTACAGAAAATAACAACTGAAATAAAATGAAATTGAAGTGAAAAAACAGCCATTTTTCTCTATGTTTTATTCCGTAACTTTTTCCTGCGATGTCAGATTTTTGAAAGTGATATACAGTTACATCTGCTGGACTATTCTGGTTGCGGAGATATATAGGGCTTGTAGGTACATCAAGAAACCTAGGTACATGAAGGCAATAAATGAGCAGCACCTTGCAGTGGGTTTTCATTCTATACCTGCTGTACGGCAATTAATTTGCTGAAATATAAAGAGTGAGAAATAGCTATCAAGAAAACCTTTGCATTTCTAAAATGAGCACAAGATGTTGAGGAGAAGTGGTTATTTGCACATCTCTGAATTCTGGGGTGCCCATACTAGCATGTGAATTACAGGGCATTTCTCAAATAGATGTCTTTTTTAAACACTGTCTTATATTTGGAAGGAAAAAATGTGGAGAAAGACAAGGGGCAATAACACTTGTTTTGCTATTCTATGTTCCCCCAAGTCTCCCGATAAAAATTGTACCTCAGTTGTGTGGGTAGGCCTAGCGCCTGCGACAGGAAATGCCCCCAAAACACAACGTGGACACATCACATTTTCTCAAAGAAAACAGAGGTGTTTTTTGCAAAGTGCCTACCTGTGGATTTTGGCATCTAGCTCAGCCGGCACCTAGGGAAACCTACCATTTTTTAAAACTAGAGATCTAGGGTAATCCATGATGGGGTGACTTGAGGGGCTCTCACCAGGTTCTGTTACCCAGAATCCTTTGCAAACCTCAAACTTTTACAAAAAAAACACTTTTTCCTCACATTTCGTGACAGAAAGTTCTGGAATCTGAGAGGAGCCACAGATTTTCTTCCACCCAGCGTTCCTCTAAGTTTCCTGATAAAAATGATACCTCACTTTTGTGTCGGTAGGCCTAGTGGCCGCGACAGGAAATGCCCCAAAACACAACAGGGCACATCACATTTTTCGACAGAACACAGAGGTGTTTTTTGCAAAGTGCCTACCTGTGGATTTTGGCCTCTAGCTCACCCGGCACCTAGGGAAACCTACCAAACCTGTGCATTTTTAAAAACTAGAGACCTATGGGAATCTAAGATGGGGTGACTTGTGGGGCTCAACCAGGTTCTGTTACCCAGAATCCTTTGCAAACCTCAAAATTTGGCTAAAAATCACTTTTTTGACACATTTTGGTGACAGAAAGTTCTGGAATCTGAGAGAAGCCACAAATTTCCTTCCACCCAGCGTTTCCCCAAGTCTCCCGATAAAAATGATACCTCACTTGTGTGGGTGGGCTAGGTGCCTGCAACAGACAAAGGCCAAAAACCTGAGATTGAGGGCATAGTACAGCGAGCTGATAAGCATATATTTTTCTTTAATACATCTTTAGGCTGACTCTGCTTTGGGGACCCACATAACTGAGGTGTCATTTGACTTGGTAGACTGAGGGGAACGCTGGGTGTAATTTTATGCTGGAGCGGTGATCCTACAAAAAAAGTCAGGAAAATATGTTTTTTTAAGCAAACGTTGAGGTTTGCAGAGGAGTCTGGGTAAGAAAATGTTGGGGGGTCCACGCAAGTCACTCCTCCCTGGACTCCTTGGGGTGTCTAGTTTAAAAAAATGTCTGGGTTTGGTAAGCTTCCCTAGATGAAAGTCGCACCCGGGACCAAAAACATAGGTGCCCCTTCCTCTCCAAACACTGGTAGTTTTGTAATATATCATTTTGATGTGTCCACGTACGTCTGTGATGTGCCAAACACTAAAGTTGTGAAAAGAAACGCACTTAGGTTATGTGAAAAAGACCCCTTGGTGGGGCATGCTTCATCATCGTGGTCCCACCTGAGACACCTAGCGTTTCACAAGTGTGCTGCGACGCCTGATTACAGCGGAGCAGGTTTTGTCATTTTTACCACACATACTGGTTGGATTTGGCACGAGGGTGAGTGATGGTTCAGTAGATAAAATTTTATTAACAAAAGATTTCACAAAAGTGAAATGCACTGTTAATAACTGAAAGGGCAAAAAAGGAACCAATGACTCACAGCTCGCAGTCCATTCACACACCTTTCATAGATGACATGCACAAGACCATTCACGCCGCCAGCCAGTGGTCCAACACATTACAACACTCGCATCGACAGACAGCGCCACTCAAGGGCCCATCACTTACACACGGCCACATGCCTCATACAGCAATCACACTAGCTGATGGGAGTGTGTGGACTGACGTTTGGCTGGCACCACCAGCCAAGCGCCACCCCACGCACACCGCCAGCCAAGCGCAACCCCAAGCACACCGCCAGCCAAGCACCACCCCACGCACACCACCAGCCAAGCGCCACCCCACGCACACTGCCAGCCATGTGCCACCTCACGGACACCACCAGCCAAGCGCCACCCCACACACACTGCCAACCAAGCGCCACCCCATGCACACCACCAGCCAAGCGCCACCCCATGCACACCGCCAACCAAGCACCACTCCATGCGCACCGCCATCACTTCTTTTGTTTATAAACAACAAAGAAACCACTAACTAATTATAAGATAAGTACAAAACTACAAACACAAAAGCTCTATCTAAATACATGACAGTAATGCCAACTGTGAAACTGAATATATGAAAAAATAAAATAGGCAGTTTACGCTCACGGTATTTCCCCCCCAAATTTTTTGTGCAGTAACTCCTAAAACAGCCAGCCACACACAGCCCAGGCTTTGAAGGGCAATCGGAACAGTACATCCGGCTCTCCTTCCGGATACCTCTTTGGGCACATACGTTACATTTCTTAGTGGGCAAGTCTTTTTTGGGAGTGGGAGAAATGTGATCTGGAAAGTGACGATCTTTCATTCTAGCCACATCCTCCACCACTGCTACTCTAGGAACTCTTGCCTGTTCCACCACAATAAGGCTCTCTATCACTGACTTCTGAAATTTAACAAATTTCATCCTTGACTCAGGTGAACAATCCTTGAACACAATAAAATCATTAAAAGTTGCCAAATAAAATAAATGTTGGGCCAACTTTTTATACCACACGTAAGACTTACGAAGAGCAGTGTAAGGTTCCAACCTCTGATCTACTCTATCAACACCACCCATGTGATTATTGTAGTCCAAAATGCATGCAGGTTTGCGCACTTCGGCAACTTGACCCCAAACAGTCACAGTGAAAGTACTCTCATCATGGATGGTAGATAGCATGCACACGTCCCTCCTGTCTGAAAATTTCAGAGCTAGCAGCCCATTATTCTGCAAGGCACTGCACTGTCCCCTCCCAAGGTTTTAACAGACAAGCTCCCTTGGATTGCCTTTCCGGTTAGAACGGATTGTGCCACAAGCAACAGTGTCCACTCTAAACAACTCCTTGAACAACTGCACTACAGTGTAGAAATTATCTACGTACAAATGGTGACCTTTGTTAAACAGTCGTCTACCAAGTTCCCACACAATTTTCTCGCTAACTCCAAAAGTGGGCGGACAACCAGGAGGGTCAATACTGGAATCCCTACCAGTGTAGACCCGGAAATTATACACGTATCCTGTACTACTTTCTGACAGCATATACTATTTAATTCCATACTGTGCCCTCTTACTAGGAATGTACTGCTTAAAAACTAAACACCCCTTGAAAAGGACCAAAGACTCGCCCACACTTATCTCTTTGCCTGGAACATAGACCTATGAAAACCGATCTACAAAATGATCAAGGACAGGCCTAATCTTAAAAAGACGGTCACAATCAGGGTGATCTTGTGGCAAGGCTAAAGCATTGTCTACAAAATGCAGCATATGAAGAAGAAGCAAATAGCGATTACGAGTCATAGTTGCAGGAAATATAGCCGTTGCCATCAAGGGACTAGTAGACCAATAAGAAGCCAGTGACAACTTTCTTATCAACCCCATCAAAAAAGTCAAACCTAAAAACTTTTTAATCTCTTCCACATATGTGGGAACCCACTGAGTAGCTCTAGACTGAGGCTCTAGACTGAGGCCTAAGTCGGGCAGCGTTGTCCCTAAAATATTGCTCTGCACCCAAATTAGTCAGCTCCACAATCTCTTCCAAAAATGCATTGTCCATAAACAATTAAAGAAATTGACAGGCAAACGTTTTCTGTATTGACTCTACACCCTGGGAGAACAGTAAATGCAGGTAACTGTGGGTGCTCCATGTTTGGGGCAATCCAGGTGTCAGGTCTTCTGATAGGAAACCCTTCAGCCCAAGGCTGCTGCACTCTTGGCACATCAATGTCCTTCTCTAAAACAGGCCCTTCATCTGCACTGAGAGTGGCTTCTTTAGAAGAATCCTCTTGTTCAGAAAACTCAGAATCTTTCACTTCCTACTTTGCATAAGATACAGAGTCAGTCTCATAATCATGGTCAGAAGCCGACTCAAAAAGCATGCCAACAACCTGCTGAGCGGTCACTCTGCGGCTAGTCATGATCCTTTCTAACAACAAATGGATTGCCAACAACAACCAGCACTAAAATAAGTAATAAACAATGTGCAGCTTTATCACAAAGAGTTATGTACTAAAAAACTATACCACTCAGTTGCTTGAAAAAGCTACACACCAGCAACTACTCTGCACAGACACAGCAATCAACAATGATATCCCACTAAAAAGAAAAAAGCAAATTCGATATATGACAACACAGATATCATTGTGCTCAAATCTAAGGACAATTTCACACACAATCCTGCATTTAGTACACCACCTACAAGCATGTCATTCATGCATGTCAACAATACTCCTTTAGAGTAAATTGCTTTTCCTTACCTAAAACATGCAACTATGCAAAGGACAACTACTGCCAAAACCGCAAGGATCCACAGCAAAGGAATCAAAAGCTTTGAACTAGAACAAAAAGAAGAAATAAACTGTTATAATCACAAATACAAACACTTTGCCAGTTGACAAACACCCTGCCACCAAGAACTGTCCCTGGTGCCTAAGTGGCTTCTGCCCCCCTTGGGGGCAGATGGGCCTCAAAAAAATAGGCCAATCTGCCCCAAGGGGTGCAGAAATGGCTACCAGCACTGTACCCTGTTTGTGGGGGGGGGCAACCCCTGCCAAAGGGTGTAAAAGAGGGCACCCCAGCACAAAAAAACAAAGGGGAAAAAAATAAAATAATCTGTCACGTCTTGGTGGCTTCTGCCCCCTTGGGGGCAGATAGTCCTTAAAAAAAGCCCAATCTGCCCCCAAGGTGAGCAGAAATGGCCATCAGTAATGTGCCCTCCTTTGGGGAGTGGCGATTGCCAAAGGGGCCATCTCCCCACACAAAACCAACACACGCAAGATCCCTGGTGCCTAACTGGATTCTGCCCCCGCTGGGGGCAGTTGGACCTAAACAAAATAGTCCAATATATGGCCAACAGCTCTGTGCCTCCTTGGGTGGGTGACCCTTGTCAAAGGGGGCACCCCCAGTGCACAAATAAACAAAGGGAACCAAAAAAAAAAATCTCTGACATCTCAGTGCCTTTTGCCCCCCTTGGGGACAGATGGGCCTAAAAAAATAGGCCCATCTCAGAAATGGCCATCAGTAACGTGCCCCGTTTGGGGGCGACCCTTGCCAAAGGTGCCTCCCCCACACAAAACACACACACACAGGATCCCTGGTGCCTAAGTGGATTCTGCCCCCCTTGGGGGCAGATGGGCGTAAAAAAAACACGCCAATCTATCCCCAAGGGGGGGCAGAAATGGCCAACAGCTCTGTGCCCCCTTTAGGGAGGGCGACCCTTGCCAAGGGGGGCAAAAGGGGGCACCCCCAGCACAAAAAAAGGGAAAGAAAATCCCTGGCGTATTGGTGGTTTCTGCCCCCCTTGGGAGCAGATGGGCCTAAAAGAAAAAGGCCCATCAGCCCCCATGGCCAATATTAATTTCTCCCCCTTTGGAGGGGGCGACCCTTGCCCAAGAGATGCCCCTAAACACACAAAACACACACAACACACAATCCCTGGGGCCTAGTGGGTTTTAACTCCCCCGGGGGCGAGATCGGCCAAAAATATGGCTGATCTAACCCCGGGGGGGGGGGAGAAACATATAAAATAATATTGCATCCGGGGCAGCGACCATCGCCTAAGGGGTTGCTGCCCAAATACTTCTATAAAATAAATCCCTGGTTGTCTAGTGTGTTTCGACCACCCCCATGGGGGCAGATCAGCCAAAAAAATGGCTGATCTGCCCCCGGGGGGGGGGGGGGGCGAAACAGGATTTATTATTGCCCTCCCAGGGGAGCGACCCTTGCCCAAGTGGTCGCTCCCCTAAATAACATTGAAAAGGAATTCCTGGTGCCTAGTGAGGTTCCTGCTCCGCGATCGTGGGCCCGCCCGCGATCAAGGAGCAGGAATTCATGGAAAACAGGCACAGGGGGAAAGGAAAAACTCTTTCCTTTCCCCCTGTGTCTGTTTTCCCCCACAAAACCCCAAAAAAGAGAGAGACTTACCAATTGAAGTCCTCTTTTGTCGGCGGTCTGTGAGCACGCTGATGTCATCAGATTGCCGAAGGGGGGTCGGGGGTGGAGGAGGAAGCGATTCCCCTTCCGTCCCCGACTGGGGGGGGGTGGGAGGGAGGCCCACAGGGGGAGCGTGGGCCGGGTGCAGGACGAGCGTGTCTTGTTATAGGCACATGAGAACTGTGTGCCTGGATGAGACCAGCTCATCCTAGGCACCCTGGTGTTCAAATTCTCCGCATGGAACCGTAGAGGAGGAGATGCGTGGAAAACAGGGAGGTGTGCATCGATTTCTCGGGCCGCACAAGTTGATGCGTTTTTTATTTTTCACGCATGGAAGGCTTTACGTCAATTTCCGGTGCTCGGTCTTGGATCCTCTTTGGGCTGCGGGGTTTTCGGATACCCCAAGGACAGTGCATTAAACTCTGCCACTGGCAGGACGAAGTCACAGGGGCTGCGTAGATCCGCTGGGCGGTGCGTGGAAATTTCTACCGCACGGCAGGCGCTGCGCTGATTCCTCTCAGGAAGTCGGGCTGCGTTGTTCCAGCTTGGCTGTGCTTTGATCCAGTTGGCTGTACATCGAATTTCTGGTCGCTAAGCTGGCGCTGCGTCAATCTTCTCATTGCGAAGTCAGGCTGCATTGTTCTGGTTCTACGTGTGGTGATTTTCTCACTGTGATGCAGGCTGTGCGTCATTTATGGCAGGCTGTGTGTCGATTTTTGCCTCTCAGGGAGTTCTTCTTGCAGGAATTAAGTCTTTTTGGTCCTGAGACTTCAGGGAATAGGATGCAAGCTCTATCCAATCCCTTGGAGATCACTTCTCATCACAGCCAGTGAGCAGCAAGGAAGCAGGGCAATAGCAAGACAGCAGTCTTTCTCAGAAAGCAGCCAGGTGAGTCCTTTGGGCAGCCAGGCAGTTCTTCTTGGCACGTTGCAGGTTCTGGTTCAGGTTCTCTTCTCCAGAAAGTGTCTTGACGAAGTAGAGTGTCTACCTCAGAAGTGTCTTAGTTGGTAGGGGCAGAGTCCCTGTTTAAATACTCAAATGTGCCTTTGAAGTGGGGGAGACTTCAAAGAGTGGTTTAGAAGTGCACAAGGTCCCCTTTCAGTTCAATCCTGTCTGCCAGGGTCCCAGTAGGGGGTGTGGCAGTCCTTTGTGTGAGGGCAGGCTTCTGTCCTTTGACATGTAAGTGTCAGGCCCTCCACCCTCCCAGCCCAGAAAGACTCATTCAATATGCAGATGTATGCAAGTGTGGCTGAGCATCCTGTGTTTGGGGTTTGTCTGAATGAATGCACAAGGGAGCTGTCAGCTGAACCTAGCCAGATGTGGATTGTAAGGCACAGAAGGATTTAAGTGCAGAGAAATGCTCACTTTCTAAAAGTGGCATTTCTAAAATTGTAATATTAAATCCAACTTCACCAGTCAGCAGGATTTTGTATTACCATTCTGGCCATACTAAATATGCCCTTCCCACTCCTTTCAGATCAGCAGTTACCACTCAAACAGTATAGGAGGGTAGCCCTACTATTAGCCTATGGAAAGGAGCAGGCCTTTCAGCAGTGCAAAATGAATTTAGGAGTTTTACACTACCAGGACATGTAAACTACACCAGTATATGTTCTGCCTTTTGTCTACACAACACCCTGCCCTTTGGATTACCTAGGGCCTACCTTAGGGGTGACTTATATGTAGTAAAAGGGGAGTTTTAGACTTGGCAAGTACTTTTAAATATCAAGTCGAATTGGCAGTGTAACTGAAAACACAGGCCTTGCAATGGCAGGCCTGAGATATGGTTTAGGGGCTACTTAAGTGGATGGCATAAGCTGTGCTGCAGGCCCACTAGTAGAATTTAATCTACAGGCCCTGGGCACATATAGTGCACTTTACTAGGGACTTATAAGTAAATTAAACAAGCCAATTGGGTATGATCCAATGTCATCATGTTTAAGGGAGTGCGCATATGCACTTTAGCACTGGCTATCAGTGGTAAAGTGAGCAGAGTCCTAAAACCATCAGAAACAGTACCCAAAACGTGTAGGGAGGCAGGCAAAAAGTTAGGGGTGACCACCCTAAGGCTGTCAGATCTAACAATACCCTCCTTCTTATTTGGTAGTATGCAACAGCTCATGCTCAGTCCATTCCCTCATACCCCAGGGGGTTCATCTTCAGTGTTCATCAAATCACCTCACTCAGCCCCACTCTCTTGGACATGTAAATTACTCTTCTGGCAATCATTATTCAGACCCATGGACTGCACTTGATCTCTTACATTGATGATACCTAGATAGGGAGCTAACACTTAAGTGACAACAACACCACCAACAGTAGTTAATGTATGCTATCGATCAACATGGCTACTTGTATGTGAGGTGGGTTGCTCACACTCAACATGACAAGATAGAAGTGTTGACATTCTGCAAAATGTACTCACCGTGGTTGCCCACATGGCTAGGCCCAAAACCCTCAGCCTCCAACCACCACAGATGCCTGTCCATCATCCTGCACACCTACCTCACCATGAAACTTCCACCTGCTTTCACTTTATTTTCATTGTCAGACATTTCTTCATATGGCTTCCTCCCGACACCTGTGCAACCATCACCGAGCCCATCATTGCATGCTGACTGCAATTCATCAATGACCTCTACTACAGAATCTCTGCACACCTGTTACACATGGGGCAAAATTTCCAACAGCCCACTGTCAGACTATTATTCAGCCTACCTTGTGGCCACACATCAGACATCGCCTCAGAAATGTACTTAGCCTCACCATTCAGGGATACTGGAAGTTCAAGATGCTCAGCCACACACCTACAAAGCACTATACTACGCAGGACCCACCTAGCTCAGACACCAACTATACTTCCACAAAGCAATCATGATGCTCTACTTTACGTCACTTCCACTCACCCACATCCCCAATATACACATAATCATGTCAGGAGATATGTTGTTATACATGGCAGCCTGCACTTGAGACAACCTCGCCCAGCACATCCAGTCAGATGTATCAAATATGGATTATATTAGTAATGCTACTTGCAATGCCTTCACCGACTCAGCCTGGAGACCCTCATGGATGACACATTGACCTTCAACATAGACACAATGACTTATTTTATATTACAGTACACTTTGGACTACCTGGCCCCGACACAAGCACAATTGCGTGCTGCTGCAAGGGGGCCTGCATTGGTACTGGCATATATGCCAAATTTCCCAGGTCCCTAGATGATGTGAGACTCCAGTCCCAGTTTTGTACTTTGTATTCTGTATCTTTTAGTCCTGTTTTGTGAAGGCATAAATGACACTGCAAGTTCCTTTATTGCGAGTTAATCCCTTGAATGGGGAAGTCCATCATGCATGGACCTGTGAAACTTGTCAGGGCTAAACCTGGCTGGTAACATATGTACTGTCCATGAAAAGGTAGTGATGTGCAGGATGATTTGACATGTGGGGCATCCTGCTATTTTCCTTTCACACAGCGCAGCTCAGCTCAGCAGAGCACTGCACAGTGCAACACAGTGTGTTGCTGCATTGGCCTGCATGTCATATTGGTAATTTACAGTCACTTGTTTTGACTCACTGTGTAGTTGTTCCTGGTCCTCCACTCCAGCACTGTCCTGGCCTTTCACTCCTGCTTTGAACTTTGTTGGGATGAGGAATGCAACCTGCACATCCAATTAATTCAACATCTCCTGGGCATCAGGTCCTCCTCTGGTCCTCATGGCTGCCTTAAGGTTCCCAGTCAGTTTTTCTTTGGTCATTCATTTATAATCATGCCACCTCTCCATGCAGTCCAGAATGGTTGTTTTTGTTTTTGCAATGCAGTTGATTTTGCTTATTATGGTTTGCCAAATTACCTCCTTTCTCCCTAATGGCAATTATGAGGTGACAAAAATGTGTTCATTTTCTGTCACTTCACCTATTAATAGCTGATTCTGCTCCTCACTGAAGTTGGACTTCCTCTTCCTCTTTCCCAGGGATGCCGGCAAGTCTGTTGTTTGTCTCCTGAGGCTCCTTCCATGGTTGTCAATATTGTGAAGTATTAGTGTGGTAAAAGTGTCACTTTTTCGCTGAAGTATTAGTGGGTTAAAAGTATCACTTTTTCATGCGCTTCAGTGACACAAATCACTTTGCCTGACATAGGGGAATACTTGAATTGCTGTACCTGGTGCCATTCCCGGCACTGTTGCATCAAAATTTGTTACTTATCTTTGGTCCTTGCTACACATCCATGGGGCAAGGAAGTGCTGCAGCACAGAGCAGGTTTTTGTGATGCAACATTGCATTAATTTCTCATAACTATGCCTCTACTTACTCGCTTAGATTCAATTAAGGACTCTGAAATGTAGAAAGTCATGCAACCTAGCCCTCCATTATAGCAGGGCTTGACTGCCCGTTTATTACAGCAATCTCCTGTGTAGGCAGAAGCCACTGGAGGCTGTTTTTGGAAGGCTGAAGGCCACTGTGATGCCTCTGCCACTTTCTCCAGCTCCTCTAGGTAACTACAGAAGTCACAGTATGTACTTTAGGCGAGAGAGAAGAAAGAGAGAGAATGAAAGAAAGAGAAGGTTAAATCAAATTTGTAGTAAAGCTAAGAACTGTGCTGGTTTGAATATTTCTGTCAGGGTTAGTTTTGGTCCCAGTTGGGACTTGCAAGTTAATAAACCTCTACTTGTGTTCTTATCCAGCAAACCATATTGGATATGGTCAGTAAAGTCACCCTTAATGTTCACTTCAGTATAAAAAGGAAAAAAAATCTGCTCATGTGGTACTCATATCCCATCAGTGGTAACTGATTTTTTTCTTTTCTGCACACCATGTTTTAGAGAGTAAAGGCCAGATGTACAAAGCCCTTTTGCATTTCTTAATGAACTGAATCAGAATTTCGGGCCATTAAGAAATACAAAAAGGCCTTTTCTTAGGTACAAAGCCCATTAAGAAATCGCAAATTATGATTTCTACCCTGTAGAAATCGCAATTTGGAATTCCCAGATTAGGAAATCACAAATGGGGATTTCCTATTTTCGATTCCTATTCTAATGTACAAAGCATTTTCTAAATGAGACTTGGTTATTTATGAGATGCAATTACCAAAGATTTGAAGTTGATGGTAACTAGGTGCAATTTAAAAAAAGCACCCTAAGGTGCTTTTTTTAATTGCAATTGAGCAATACAGCACACACATGCCCCTTAGGCATATGTGTGGTCTACAGGTGCACAGGGGGCCTTTTGCCATCCTTGGTTTTGCATTTCCTAAGTAGCAATTTCCTAATAAGAAATCACTATTTAGGAAATGCAAAACCAGCCCATTGGCTAAAATGCAATGGGATTTGTTAATACCGATTTCCTAATAGCGGTTCCTACTAAATCAGTATCTCTGTCCGTAGCATTTTTCATTTCTTATATAGCGATTTCTATGAAGTCACTATATAAGAAATGCAAAATTGCATTTTTGTACATCTGGCCCGAGTCCCCAGCACCTGAAATCGATTCACATTTTAAAGCTAATTGCTAGAGGTAGGGTGATGTGCTTAGGACGTGCAAGAGCACTGAAGATATTAAGGGGCATATTTATACTCTGTTTGCACCGAATTAGCGTCATTTTATTTTACTCTAATTCAGTGCAAAACTAACTTCATATTTATACTTTGGCGCTAGACCTGTCTAGCGCCAAATTTATGGAGTTAAAGTTATTTTTGGGAAGTGGAAAACTACCTTGCCTTAATGAGATGCAAGGTAGGTGTTCCTGTGCACCATTTGTTAATGCCTGGGTCAGGGCAGGCGTTAGGGGACCTGTGGGCCTATTTCCATGGTGGAACACCATGGAATAAGCACACAGGTGCCCTCCCCAGGCCCTGGGGACCCCCCCACACCAGAGGGACTGCGGAGGATAAGGGACCCGATCCCAGGTAAGTACAGGTACGTATTGCATTTTATTTTTTAAAGTGTTATAGGGGGCCCTGAAATGGGCCCCCATACATGGCACAGGATGCAATGGTCATGCCCAGGGGACCTTGGTCTCCTGTGCTGGCCATTGGTGTGCTGGGCATGACTCCTGTTTTTTCTGAAGATGGTTTTGCGTCAGAAAATGACTCTAAACAGAATAGAGTCATTTGTTTTGCAAAAACCCCCTTCTTCCATACCGCCAGCCCTATCCGACTAACGTCATTTTTATTTTTTTAAGCTAACCTACCCTTTGCACCGGCTTGCACCATTCCATAAATATGGTGCCCGGCTGGTGCACAGAATTGGTGCAAGCCAGTGCTAATCTTTTTGGTGCAAAACTGAGTTGGAACAGTTTTGCACCAAAAAGTATAAATCATGGCCTAAAAGTTGAACGTTGGGAAGCCAAGTCCCTCAGTCAGGCGCAGAGAGTCAGATAAAAATATTAACAACATCTCTGACGGGTGAGGATGAAGCATAAAGTAAATAATATAATACTGTTAATTAACTCAAGCATGTTTCTTAAAGAATATGAGGGTCATTCTGACCCTGGCGGCCGGTGGCCGCCAGGGCCACCGACCACGGGAGCACCGCCAACAGGCTGGCGGTGCTCCAATGAGCATTCTGACCGCGGCGGTTCAGCCGCGGTCAGAAGCGGAAAGTCAGCGGTCTCCCGCTGACTTTCCGCTGCTCTTTGGAATCCTCCATGGCTGCGGAGCGTGCTCCGCAGCCATGAGGATTCTGACCCCCCCTACCGCCATCCAGTTCATGGCGGGAAAGCCGCCATGAACAGGATGGCGGTAGGGGGGGTCGCGGGGCCCCTGGGGGCCCCTGCCGTGCCCATGCCAATGGCATGGGCACGGCAGGGGCCCCCGTAAGAGGGCCCCGAAAAGTATTTCAGTGTCTGCCTTGCAGACACTGAAATACGCGACGGGTGCCACTGCACCCGTCGCACCTTCCCACTCCGCCGGCTCGATTACGAGCCGGCATCCTCGTGGGAAGGTCGTTTTCCCCTGGGCTGGCGGGCGGTTTTACTGGAACCGCCCGCCAGCCCAGGGGAAAACTCGTAATACCCTCCGCGGTCTTTTGACCGCGGCGCGGTAATTTGGAGGGCGGGATCCTGGCGGGCGGCCTCCGCCGCCCGCCAGGGTCATAATGAGGCCCTATGTGTTCTGTAGTGACTCTTTGGGACCATACAATAGCACCCTCTTATTCTAACGTATAAATGATTGCACCAAAGTATGTGTGTTTGCATGTTTATGGAAAAAAACTTTTCACAATCAACTTTAACTAGATGTATTTGTTTCAGAGTTCTGCGTCCCCTTTCTCTTACGTCAAATTGGTCTTTGGTTACTACTACCTCTACTGTTGATACCACTCCAACGGTAGAACATACGGCCACATGTACGATCTTTTGGAATTGCGATTTCCTAATTGTGATTCAATGTGAATCACAATTAGGAAATTCCAATTCCAAATGTAAGAAACTCCACTGAGTTTATTTTGCGATTATCAGTTAATATTAATAAGGTAGATTGCAATTTGTGGCCCATTGGGAATCGCAAAAATCACAGGGATGGTGGACTGTTGTGGTCTTTAAAGGAAAACGGGATGTGTTTAAAAATAAAAAATGAAACATTTCAGCACTGCCTGCTTAAGAAACGTTTTCACATGCATTCACAATGGGGTCCCTAGGGACCCCTTCTCATTTGCAAATGGGTAACACCAATTTGAAATTGGTTTTCGCTGCGATTGTTTTGCGACTGCATTCATGGTCACAAAATAATCATACATACCATTCAGATTTGGTATAAGGAAGGGACACCCTGAAAACATCCCTTCCTAAAACCGAATCACAAAACCAAAATTGCAATTCGGTAACAAGTTACTGCATCGCAATTTGGGCTTTCTACATCCCAAAAAGCATTTTTCTTGTCGCAAATGGGCAGATTTGCTGCAACTAGAAAACTGCTTTGTACATGTGGCTCTTTGTGTTTAGGATTTAGCACTCATAAAATTCTGGGGAGAAAAAAAAATTCTGTGGAAATACTTTAACACTAAATACATCAGAGAGCAGTATAAAAAGGTACAAAGGATACCATAGGGATCTTCTTCTCTCACAAAATCGAAATAGATCAAAATTACTCCAGAGGTTTGCATAAAAATAATTACATATTCGGCGACGGAAAGTGTGTATAGGCAAGGGTTTTGTTCTTATACTAAAAATGCTATGCAGTCTCCTATAGGCAGGGCAATAGGGGGATTGTGCACCTGGGTCAAGACGACTGAGGTGGGAGAAGTAAGGGAGATTTTTGTAGATTCCCCTGACATTCTGGCTATAGCAATTGTGCCTACTTCAGGTAACCCAGTTTTATGTATTAATATTTCCAACAGACCAGGCCCTTCCAACCATCAGTCTACTACAATTGACATGTTGCATAACCTAATTTTCGATCTAAATATCGCATTATTATTGCGGGTGATTGTAATGCTCCAATTGAATTCAATTCTGCTTTTATTGAGGTCACGCAGATGGAAGATGAAGTGTGGAATATCCCCCCTCTTTTAATTCAGCCAGTGTCATCCACTGTTTGTAATAGAGTGCTGCAGATAATAGATCTTATCATAACTTATGGTCTTCGCCTTGGCAATGGTCGCTTTTCAGCTGACACCCCCGCTAGACCAACTTTTTTTAGGGGATCATACAGTAGCATCCTGGATTATGTCATCTTTGATTTAAGGGTTTGGCATTCCATAATAGATATGAAGGTGGGTCCATGGCACACCACTGATCATGCGCCTCTTCAAATTGTATATCACAGATCTCTTTTATCAGGGGCTGTATCTTTTCCTGTTTCTAAAGTTCATGGACCCCTGAAGTTATCTAGCAACAGGCGTGCTGTGAGATGGAATTCGTTCCAGAATTCCAACAAGCTATGGGACAAATTGTGCACCTTAGTCTCCAAACATCAGCTTTTTTACGATTATCTTCTATTAACCCCACTGGAAGTTATGTCCTCTCATGCGGACCTTTTTGTGGCCCTTAAGGAGTTGTTTACTAAAATTATCATGAATCGAAGTAACTCCTCCCGTCCATCCGGTAGCAAGTGGTTCGACAAGAGTGCCGAGAGGCAAAGAGATCCCTGACCAAAGCGTTATGATCCAAGGATCGGGAAGCTATAGTGAGGGCAAGAAGAACTTATGTCTCCACATGCAAGATGTGCAAACTCGAGCATGAGGAGAGATTATAGGGTGAACTGACTGAGGCTGCTAAGGCCCATGATGCTAAACTTCTCTGGCTTTTGGTTACACGTAGTGATCCAAACCACTCATCCATTCCAGAATGCCATATTGCCGCTGATATTTGGCTAACTCACTTTAGGGAGCTGTATGGCTCCACATCAGATTCCGCTGACACCAGCTCTGGAGAGATATCGTCACTCTATTCACTGCTGCTCCCTCTGCTTCCCTTCACTCTAAAAGAAACCGAGCTGGCTATTCTTGCCCAAAAATCAGGGAAAGCCTCTGGCCCGAATGGAATTCCCTCAGATTTATATAAGTCAGATTTGCTTAAATGGACTGGGTACATAAATAGGATTTCGAATACTGCCCTGTCCAATAGATCCTACACTGACTCTTGGAAGGAGGCAATAATTGTGCCCATCTATAAGAAAGGCGAGAAAAACCTTCCAGGGAATTATAGACCCATCAGTCTTCTAGATAATTTGCAAAAAATATTTTGCTATCAGCTGGTAAGTAGACTGAAGCATTGGATAGTGGAAAATCAGGCATTAAGTCATCTTAAGGCAGGGTTCAGAGATAAGGTCAGTACCATCAACCAGGTTTTCTGCTTTATTACTATAAAGTGGAAGACCGTAGACGTGGATTCTGGCTGCCTTTTTGTGGCATTTGTTGACTTGAAATCTGCTTTTGACCTTGTCCCGCGCCCCAAACTGTGGGAAGTCATGAGTAAAGCTAGAGTCCCCGGCTCCATGCTTAATATCATCAAAGTTCTTTATTCAGGAAATTGCGCCAGAGTAAGATGGAATTTGGCAGGCAAACTGACTTCAGCATTTCCCACAGTTCGTGGTGTGAGACAGGGTTGTGTACTTGCGCCCACCCTATTTCTTTTATTTATCAACGCATGCATTCCCTACCTCTTGGATTGCTCTAGTGATGCCCCTATCTTGGGAGGGCAGAAGCTTCTTTGTATTTTGTTCGCTGACAACACTTTGTTACTTTCTTAAACAGCTATGGGCCTTTCAAGTTTGCTTGTAAGATTTGTGGAGTTTTGTAAAGATCATGGTCTGGAAATTAACTCACTAAAAATGAAATATATGGTTTTTGGAGACAAAAAGTATAAAATGAAAAGACCTGTTTATCTAGAAGGCGCCTTACTGGAAAGGGTGGGCACTTTTGATTACTTAGGTGTAAAATTAGAAGATTCCCACTTCTGGCATGCCCACTTCCAGAAATCACTGATATGCCTGAAGCAAGGGGCGGGCGGCATTGCGAGATTTGCATCCCGCTCCTCTAGGTTTGCCTTGACTCCTGCTCTTGAAATATATAAATCACAAGCCGGGGGGGCTTTGTACGGTGCTGAGTTATGGGGCCACTGCAATTTGGAGGATTTGGCTAGGGGGGAAAACCAGTTTTTAAAGATACTGTTAAGAGTTCCTTCAAGTACTCCCTCCTTGCCCATCCAAATGGATTTAAATCTTTTTTCCAATTAACCAGATCGCTGCTTTAAGGCCACTACTGTCTTGGATCCGGTTATGGTCAACCGATGCGCTTACTCCATTTAGATGTGGGCTGCCCAAACTGATGAGCATTAATTCTAATGGCAAAATCAAGTGGTGTGTTTATGTTGAACGGTCTTTATCCCATCTTGTCCTAAGGTCCTATTGGAAGGACCCCTCTTCTATTCCCAAAAATGCCATTCAGACCTTGAAGGATGCTTTCTGGCTTAAAGTTCAAACTGCACAAATGACTGAAGCTGTGCCCTCTTCTATGACTGATAGGTTTCTGGAACTTAAATGTCATTATGCGTTTGAGCCTTTTATGGATGCAGTGCTTTCTCCATTTGCGCGTGCTCTTTACATCAGATTTAGAATAGGGTCTCTTCCTTTGTGTTCTTTAACTTACAAATGGCCCACTTCCACTAACAAGCCTAAGTTATGTCCGATGGGCTGTATGTATGAAGAAACTGATCTTCATGTTTTTTTTTCAATTTCGTGCATATGGCAAACAGAGGGCCCTTTGGATTACTCCCTTATGTAAACAAATGGGTTTCAGGAACTGTCTATCTGCTCAGAGAGTATTCAAATCAGACCCATCTGTACAAATAGTTTGCTCTGTGGCAAAATTTCTTGAATCAATTTGGCATTTTAGACTAGCAATTTTAAAGAACAAGACTTGGTAGCAGATCTTAGAAGCAGGCATATAGTGCTCATGTGTTGTATTTAAGTGTAAATCCGTTTGTCCGATGTTTTAGTAGGGACTGAATGTCTTTTTAGCATTATATTTATAGGGAAAATATTTAGCTATTGTTATATCCTGTTTTAATATCTTATTTTTAAGAGTTTGTAATTTATTTTATTTGCACTTCCCTTCCACTATTTCTCTCTTAAACTGTATGTATTGTACTTTTATGGTATGTTTTTACTGAAATAAAGTAAATGATGATAGAGTGGTAATTACATATTCTACAGAACTGGCCGCTGTTGTTCCTCCTTCCGAAAAATGCAAAATTATTTTGAAAACAAGATCTTCTATTCAAGGGATGTATTCATGCACTGACTGAAATAATGAGCTAGTAAAATGATATAATAAAATAACCTTCCGTTCCTGGCACAATCTATTGCAACTCAATGAGCTCTCTCCCGAGAACACATAAGCATGAATCCTATCTCATGCTGGGAAACCAGCTCATCTGTTACCACAAAGGAGTGCCAAAAAGCAAGAAGTTCATTCTGGAATGGAATAATTCTTTGGAAAAAAAAAAATAATGATTTTTTAGAACCTCTTGATCCAAAAGACTAGAAGACCACTTTCAATACTGCTTTGTTGGTAAAGATACCGGAATATTCTGCTGCCATACATCTTCAGAATCATTCAGAGAAGTAAGATGAACTCGGCGATTGGCAATCTGGGTTTCTCCCTAATAGAGGAACTGAGAAAGCTCTGGAACGGGTGCAAACAATTTTATAGAAACCAGTGGAGAAGGAGGACCCCACCTTATTGATTTTAATGGATCTATTTTCAACTTTTACCACACTGAACACTCCCATTCCACAAAAAAAAGTGAATGAGGTCCTGGGTGTTTCTTCCAACAGATGTTTTTGTCATTTTCAGTTGACTTTCAGCCGAACTAGGCAATGGGAAAATAACATTGGCAATCACCCTGAAGCTGAATACATAATTTGGCAATCACCTTGATGCTGTATAGATGGCCCCCTGATATACCTCTGTAAAAAAATTGTTGTCTAGAGATTTTTCATTTTTGATTTGTGTTTTTCTATCATTAGAGAAACAATTTAGCTTGGGTAGACATTGAGATCCGGGTCAAATTTTTCTGAATGTATTTTTAAAAATGACGAATGTGTTGCAGTGATGATGTAATATTTCAAGAACTATGGGACCTATATACTTCATTTTGATGGCAAAACATGGGTTTTAGAGGTCAGGTAGTCTTATAAAGAAGGAAATTACTCCTCAGAGCAACCATTCTCTAAAATGGTGGGTATTATAGAGGAAGAAGAGAGATATATAGGAATGAAACAATTAATAATGGGTTTGAATTATTTTATGTATACACCAAACAATATTTATGTTCTGAATATGAGAAAAAAATTTTTTAGTCACGTCTGTTTTTAGACATATTTTCATAGTTCACTTTATTTGTTTCAGCAATCACTCGTGGTACATTTGCAGAATGTAGGCACCTGGATACCTAACCTGCCACTTGCTGTGGCTTTCAGTTCCTGCTTTTCCAGACAGATCCAATAACACCGCAGCTGCCTGTGTTTTCCCGGCAGGGTTCTCCCAACTGGGTTTTCCTACTCACCGTTCTTCCTAGCAACAGAAGCCCCGCCCACCACAGGACCCACTTAATGCAGGCAGCAGCGTGACGGTGAGCATCAGACATGCAATGGTGCAGCAAAGTGGTGCCAAAGGCAAGCCTGTCTGCACCCCTCCGTGCCTGAACTGCACCCAGTGCCACAACCTCTGGCTCTCCCTCGAAGATACACCATCACTGAGCTCTACACCCTCGACCCCGGATGTGCAACAAACACTGCCACCCTGTGGACCCATGCTCCACATTAGGACCCTTTACCTGCACCCTCTGACATTTCACCTGCCACAGCACACACACCAAGCCACTGACCAGTCCCACCCCAAACACACCAAACACACCACCTGGACAAAAACACCAACTCGCATGCGCCCTCCTCAACACACGCTCACTATGCAAGCATTCCACTGAATTATGGGACCTCATCGCCACCCTTGCACCCCAAATCGTCTTCCTCACTGAGACCTGGCTCAACACCACATCCACCCCAGAAACTGCCACAGGGATCCCTGACAAATATAAATTTACTCACCAAGACTGCACCAACAAGCTGGGAGGAGGAACAGCCATCATCCATGTTAGAAATGGGGTTTTTGGTTGGCAGTCAGGTTACCCTCTGTCCAAGCAAGAACCCTCACTCTAGTCAGGGTAAGTCACACACAATCCAAAATGATCCTGTGCCCACCCTCTGGTAGCTTGGCATGAGCAGTCAGGCTTAACTTAGAAGGCAATGTGTAAAGTATTTGTGCAATAAATCATACAATAACACAATATAGCACCACAAAAATACACCACACAGTGTTTAGACACGTATATAATACAGTATTTATCAGGATAATTGTAGGTCAAAACGAATAAAGATGCAATGTGAAATTGTAGAGATATCACTGAAAAGTGATATAAAGTGTCTTAAGTCTTTAAAAAGCAAACATAGGGGGTCATTACAACCCTGGCGGACGGTGTTAAAGCGGCAGTAATACCGCAAACAGGCTGGCAGACAAAAATAGGGAATTATGACCGCCAACAAAGACAGCCACTTTAACACACCGCCCGCCACGGCGGTATAAACAAACAGCGCAGCGGTCACCGCCAACAGACAGGAGGAAGACAATGTCCCGCCCACACTATTACAACCCGCCAACCCGCCACCTTTTCCGGGGAGGATTCACCGCGGATAAAAACACGGCGGAAACAGCTTTTGCTATGGGAAAACGCTCACCTGAACACATCCCAAGAGGAACGAGGACTCCATGGAGCCAGAACTCCAAATACTCCCTGCCCTTGTGTTTCTGCTCCTCTACGACCAACAGCTACGTAGGCGCCGAAGACAACGGTGAGTACTGCACCTACGACACGGGGGAGAGGGGAGGCAAAAGTTAGGGGGACACCCACCAAACACCCCCACCCTCGAATATTACAACATACACATCAATGCATTCACAAAAATCACAGTAACAACCCACAATCCCCCCGGAAGAATGAAAAGACAATGCGAAATTCGGTCAAACATTGTAATGTGGCAATATATATGTCATACAAAAATATACAGATATATATTTGAAAATCAGTCATAATTATATACAATAGGAGAAGTAGTGCAGATATGTACATAACAATGTCCGTGCACCAACAGGAGGCCCACAAAGGATACCTGACCACAATCGGAGAGAACACTGCCAGGGCATCAGATAGAAATACTACAGGCACCTCAGGGGGAAGGGAAGGGGGGGCACCTCAGCCGGATGACTGCAAAGCCAGATCCACAACGGGGCTCCAAGCCCATTGATGTATCCTGGGGAGTGCAAAGCCAAAGTCTCACAAGTCTCTACAGTGGGTGGGTTGCCCACTGTTACATCCTGGGGAGTGCAAAGCCACAGTCTCACAAGTCTCTACAGTGGGTGGGTTGCCCACTGTTACATCCTGGGGAGTGCAAAGCCACAGTCTCTCAAGTCTCTACAGTGGGTGGCTTGCCCACTGTGCCATCGTGGGGAGTGCAAAGCCACAGTCTCTCAAGTCTCTACAGTGGGTGGCTTGCCCACTGTGCCATCCTGGGGAGTGCAAAGCCACAGTCTCTCAAGTCTCTACAGTGGGTGACTTGCCCACTGTACCATCCTGGGGAGTGGAAAGCCACAGTCTCTCAAGTAGATGCAGGTCTCTACTGGTACTGGGGGTGACTGGTGCCCAGACTGGATGAGTCTCCCCGTGAAAGTTCTTGTCCTGTCACTGTCCCAGCTGCACATGGGATAAGGATGCCTGATGTGGCGGTCCATCCATTCCTACCCGGTGCTTGCCCTGTTCAGCGGTGCTTTGACATGGCGGTCTTTGCCCAGTTCAGCGGTGCTTTGACATGGCGGTTCTGGACTGTTCAGCGGTGCTTTGCCATGGTAGGTCTTTGCCCTGTTCAGCTGTGCTTTGACATGGCGGTTCTGGACTGTTCAGCGGTGCTTTGCCATGGCGGTCTTTGCCCTGTTCAGTGGTGCTTTGCCATGGCGGTCTTTGCCCTGTTCAGCGGTGCTTTGCCATGGCGGTCTTTGTCCTGTTCAGCGGTGCTCTGACATGGCGGTTCTGGACTGTTCAGCGGTGCTTTGCCATGGCGGTCTTTGACCTGTTCAGTGGTGCTTTGACATGGCGGTCTTTGCCTTGTTCAGCGGTGCTTTGACATGGCGATTCTGGACTGTTCAGCAGTGCTTTGCCATGGCGGTCTTTGCCTTGTTCAGCGGTGCTCTGACATGGCGGTTCTGGACTGTTAAGCGGTGTTCTGACATGGCGGTTCTGGACTGTTCAGCGGTGCTTTGCCATGGCGGTCTTTGCCCTGTTCAGCGGTGCTCTGACATGGCGGTTCTGGACTGTTCAGCGGTGCTTTGCCATGGCGGTCTTTGCCCAGTTCAGCGGTGCTTTGACATGGCGGTCTTTGCCCTGTTCAGAGGTACTTTGACATGACGGTTCTGGACTGTTCAGCAGTGCTTTGCCATGGTGATCTTTGCCCTGTTCAGCGGTGCTCTGACATGGCGGTTCTTGATTGTTCAGCGGTGCTTTGACATGGCGGTTCTGATATGGACATTGGTGTGTGGCATGACGTTCTCTACACTGGGCATTGGTGTGTGGCATGACGTTCTCTACACTGGGCATTGGTGTGTGGCATGACGTTCTCTACACTGGGCATTGCTGTGTGGCATGACGTCCGATCATTGCCCAGTGGGACTGTGGCAGCCGGGGCCCTCCTGGGCTGTGACTCCGGCGGTGGTCTCCTGACCAGTGACGATACTTGGGCCCTCCTGGGCTGTGACTCCGGCGGTGGTCTCCTGACCAGTGACAATACTTGGGCCCTCCTGGGCTGTGACTCCGGCGGTGGTCTCTGGACCAATGACGATACTTGTGCCCTCCTGGCTGTGACTCCGGCGGTGGTCTCTGGACCAGTGACGATACTTGTGCCCTCCTGGGCTGTGACTCCGGCGGTGGTCTCTGGACCAGTGACGATACTTGGGCCCTCCTGGGCTGTGACTCCGGCGGTGGTCTCTGGACCAGTGACGATACTTGGGCCCTCCTGGGCTGTGACTCCGGCGGTGGTCTCCTGACCAGTGACGATACTTGGGCTCTCCTGGGCTGTGACTCCGGCGGTGGTCTCTGGACCAGTGACGATACTTGGGCCCTCCTGGGCTGTGACTCTGGCAGTGGTCTCCTGACCAGTGACGATACTTGGGCCCTCCTGGGCTATGACTCTGGCGGTGGTCTCTGGACCAGTGACGATACTTGGGCCCTCCTGGGCTGTGACTCCGGTGGTGGTCTCTGGACCAGTGACGATACTTCGGCCCTCCTGGGCTGTGACTCCGGCGGTGGTCTCTGGACCAGTGACGATACTTGGGCCCTCCTGGGCTGTGACTCCGGCGGTGGTCTCTGGACCAGTGACGATACTTGGGCCCTCCTGGGCTGTGACTCCGGCGGTGGTCTCCTGACCAGTGACGATACTTCGGCCCTCCTGGGCTGTGACTCCGGCGGTGGTCTCTGGACCAGTGACGATACTTGGGACCTCCTGGGCTGTGACTCCGGCGGTGATCTCTGGACCAGTGACGATACTTGGGCCCTCCTGGGCTGTGACTCTGGCGGTGGTCTCTGGACTAGTGACGATACTTGGGCCCTCCTGGGCTGTGACTCTGGCGGTGGTCTCTGGACCAGTGATGAGGGTGCTGGCGGTTGTGTGTCGACCGCCTGAAATGATGGCGCACTTCTCCGCCGTGACACTCACAACAGGCTGGGCAGACTTCCTCTAGCCCTTCCCCACCTTTGGTGGTGTCACAGCTGACTCTCCAATCCCCTTGGAACCCATGTCAGTTGTTTTCCCACCAGGAGTCTTAACACAGTCCCGTCGTCCACTCTCCAATTTTAGAGCCTTTACAGGGGGTGGGCTGCCAGTGCCTTGGCTCCGGGTCCTACTGCCTGCCCTGGTGGCCGGTGCACTCCACAAACCTTGAACAGGCACCACTGGTATTGGAGGCTTTTTGGCTGAGGCGCCACAATGGTACTGATGAATTGGAGGGGGGGTGGGGGCAAAAAGGTCAACTTTACACAGGGACAGTTTCTGACGAACACTCGGATGGGTAGCTGGAGGGGGTCTGGGAGTGGAGGAAGAGGAGATGGTTGTCGGAGGTGTCACTTTAGGTGTTTTGGGTGCAGGTGCAGGTACCGGAGGCTGTCGTGAGGTGGATGGATGTTGGGTGAGTGATTGCCGGCCTTTGTGTACTTTGGGAGGGGGCGTCACAGACACACTGGGAGAGGACACAGGGAACGTGTAAATGGCAGTGGAGGTGGTGAGTGCAGGTGAGCGGCTTGTGGTGCTGGATGTCCTGGTGCGATTCATGGTGCCTGTAGATGTGGTGCATGCAGGTGTGTGTGTAGACGAGACTGGGAGGGAGAAGGGAGAAGAGGAGGAGGGGGACACAGTGGAGGCAGTGGATGTTGCTGTGTCTGTAAGTGGGTGAGGCTTGCATGAGTGCCTGTGGTGTGTGTGGTGCCTATGTTTGCTTGAGCTACTTGTGTGTGTTGACTTGTGTGCATGCTGGTCTGTAGGTGTGCTTGGGATGGGCTGGGGTACAGGAGATTGGCTCTGGGTGGAGGAAGTTGGAGGGGGGAGGCTAGACACAGGGACAATGGCTGCCATCAGTGCTGAGGCCAGAGATTGCAGGGTTCGCTGAAGGACAGCCTGACCAGAATGAATGCCCTCCAGGAATGCATTACCGTGTTGCAACTCTCCTTCTACACCCTGGATGGCATTCACAATGGTAGACTGCCCAACAGTGAGTGACCTGAGGAGGTCAATGGCCTCCTCACTGAGGGCATCAGGGGTGACTGGGGCAGGGCCTGAGGTGCCTGGGGCGAAGGTGATGCCCACCCTCCTGGGTGAGCGGGCACAGGGCGAACGCTGAGGGGCTGCTGGGAGGGCGGGGCTGGTAGGGGAGGTGGCGGCTGCACCTGTAGAGGTGGAGGGCACAGATGGTGCCGCCACCACAAGGGAGCCCCCATCGGTGAACGAGTCCGTGTCGCTGCTTGGTGATCCGGTGGCCGATTTGAAGCTCCCCTCACCCTCCGTCCCACTGGTGCATTCAGAGTCCGTGGTGTGGCCCTCCATGGCAATGTGGGATGCAGCTCCCTCGTGCTCCGGTGCCACTGTACCTTCGCCTGTTGATGCTGATGTACAAAAGGACAGGGTGAGTTGAAAAAGGGGGGGAGACAGAAGAAAGAGGGTTTTAGTGTATGGATTACCGCTACCGTTGGCAGACAAGACAGACACAGCAGCCCCCTGCATTACGCCGTGCTCCTGCCCTCTGCACATGCAATTTCTGGGATATGGCCTACATGGCAATGGTGGACATCTGCGCACATGGATGCCACAGGGACAACTGTACCTCGACTTGGCACTCTGCTGAGGTGGGGTAGAGTGCCACATGGCCTACATTACGGAGGGGCCTTGCCTACCTAACTCGCCCTGGCCTAGGGACACCCACAGCCCACCTCCCCCACCCAGACACCTCCACTGCACGCAAAGTCAGCAGAATGAGGTTGTACTCACCCCCTTGTGTCTGCTGTGATGCCCTCAAGCACCCATCCAACTCCAGGTAGGCCACCGCCAGGATCCGGAACATCAGGGGGGGTCATGGTGCGACGGGCACCCCTCCCACGTTGGGAGGCCATCCCCAGCTGAGCCTCCGCCGTCTTCTTGCTGCAGCGGCGAATGTCCTCCCATCTCTTATGGCAGTGGGTGCCCCGTCTCTGGTGGGCCCCCAGGGTCCGGACCTCCTTGGCGATGGCTCTCCAAATGTCCCTCTTCTGGTGGGCGCTGACCTACATGACATGCACAAGGGAAGAGGAACAGTCATTACCAACTGCACCGTCGTTGTGAGTGGCCCCCTCCCTACTCTGGCCATGTGGCCCATTCATTCCAATGCATCGTTGTTCTATAAACTCTGCCCCCTTCCCTCTTCCAACCAGCCCTCTCCACCCAGGCCTAGCCCATACTACGTGTTCCCTGTGTACTAACCTGTTGGTCTGGAGGACCGTAGAGTAGCGTGTACTGGGGGAGGACCCCGTCTACCAGTTTCTCCAACTCCTGTGCAGTGAAGGTAGGGGCCCTTTCCCCAGACGCAGCAGCCATCGTCGCTTCCAGACCGAGGTCACAGCAGCACTTGCAGTGTAGGTCCTCTCCTGTCAAAGGTCAGGTATCTAGTGATTGAACAGATAGAAAATGGCGGTGACGTCCGCGGCGGTGCGCATCATCACCACCAGCGCACCTGTTCATTGGCTCCTGGGACCTATAGGGTCCAATGTTAACCAATGCAGCATTGCGCCGCGGTCTACGACCGCCTAACGCGACGGTGTGCAACGCCAGCGCAGTTACTATTTGGTAACTGAGTTGTACCCTTCCATTACGGTTTCACAGGTGTGGTTACCTACGTGTCAACTGCTTGCATCCTTCAAGGGCTTGTGATGTGTGACATAGGTATGTTAGCCTTACAATGTTAAACCCATTATGCCACTGTCATTGATAATACATATTTACTAAATCACAGACTGACTCCAGATTGTTTTGTGTTTCAAGGGTGTTTATTGAAGTGTTCTGAAATGTGAGGGGTTTGTAAATTGGTGATGGGTGATGGCGGAGGAATGTCCATGGCAGAGTCCAGTCTATTGGTCTCACAGGTGCACTGCCCATAGGAAGTGGAGCTGGTGCAGTTTAAGTATGGACAGGGTAACAAAGTAGGACAGTGGGAGGACAATCAGGTTGGTCTCATTTCCTGGCGGGGTCTTGCCATCTTGCTCTGTCCTGTTCCTGGATCTCATTGCCACGGTGTCCCTCAAGGTCTGCTGTATGTCCTTCAGCACCCCTACGATGGTGCCCAGGGCGGAGCTGATGGTCCTGAGCTCCTCCCTGAACCCCAAATACAGTTTGTCCTGCAGGCGCAGGGTCTCCTGCAACTTGTCCAGGACCATCGCCATCGTCTCCTGGGAGTGGTGGTATGCTCCCATGATGGAGGATAGGGCCTCGTGGAGAGTGGGTTCCCTTGGCCTGTCCCCACCTGTCGCACAGCAGCCCTCCCAGTTCCCCTGTGTTCCTGGGCCTCCGTCCCCTGGACCGTGTGCCCACTATCACTGCCCCCAGGTCCCTGTTGTTGTTGGGGTGGTGGGTTAGCCTGGGTTCCCTGTAGTGGTGGACACACCACTGATTGTCCTGTCCTGGGTAGGGAGGTTTGGGCCCGCTGGGTGGGTGCTGTGCTGGTGTTACCAGAGGGTGGAAGGTCAGTGTTGGGCTGTGCCTGTGCAAGGGGAACCGACTGTCCCGAGGCCCACGATGGTCTGGGCTGGTCATCAGGATCCAGTAGGGCAGAGCTGCTGTCGTCACTGTGGGCCTCTTCTGGGGGTGGAGTGGTGTTGTCTGGACCCTCTGATGTGGTGACGATCCTTCGGGTTCCTGCAGGGGCATAAGTGCATGATTATTGCATGTGTGTGTGTAATGGTGTGCAATGGGTGGGTGTTTGTGTACCCCAGTGCAAGCATTCCTGTGTGTGGGTTTGTGTGATGATTGTTGGGGGGGTGTTCTGGGTATGTGCAGTGGGCATGCTTTAGTGATGGATGTCCATGCTTAGTTGTGTCATGCAGGGCTTGATGTTGGGATGGGTGGTTTGTGTTATGGGTAGATTAGTGAGGAGTTGGAGTGATAGGGGAGGGGGTGAGGGTGTGTGATAGCATGCAGGTAGGGTGGGGGATATGATAGATAAGATTTGACTTACCAGTGTCCCATCCTCCACCGACTCCTCCGAGGCACTCAGGATGCAAGATGGTCAAGACTTGCTCCTCCCATGTTGTTAGTTGTGGGGGAGGAGGTGGGGGTCCGCCACCAGTCCGCTGTACCGCGATGTTGTGCCTGGAGACCGTTGAATGCAACTTCCCCCGTAGGTCGTTCCACCTCTTCCTGATGTCCTCTCTCTTTCTTGGGTGCTGTCCCACGGCGTTCACCCTGTCCACTATTCTGCACCATAACTCCATCTTCCTGGCTATTGATGTGTGCTGTACCTGTGAGCCAAATAGCTGTGGCTCTACCCGTACGATTTCCTCCACCATGACCCTGAGCTCCGCCTCGGAGAAGCGGGGGTGTCTTTGGCGTGACATGGGGTGGTGTGGGTGATGTGTGGGGTGGTGTATGTGGTGATGAGTGTGGTGAGTGTAGTGGTGTGTGGTATTTTGTGCGTGGATGTTGTGTGGGTGATGGTGTTGTGTGCCTCTGTGTGATGGGGTTGTCTATTCTGTGCTCTCTCTCTGGCCTTCGTCCGTGAATTGTGGTCATAGGGGTTTGTGGGTGATGTGGGTGTGTGTTTTATATTGTATTGGTTGTGTGGGAGTGGTGTGTGCATGTGTATCAGGTGTGTGTATTTGGAATTGTCCAATGTGGCGGTGTTTTGGAGCTGTGTGTGTATTTTGACTGCATCGGTGTATACCGCCAATGGAATACCGCGGTTGAAAGACCGCCGCGTGGATTCGTGGGTCGTTATAGCATGGGCGTGTTTCTGTTGGCGTGGAGGTTGAGGATTTGTTTCCGCCAGTTTATCACTGACCTTTGGTGTGGCGGTGTTGTGTGGGTGTCGGAATTTCGGTGGATTCCAAGATGTGTGTCATAATAGCTGTGGCGGAATACCGCCGCTGCGGCGGTGTATTGGCGGTCTTCTGCACGGCGGTAAGCGCCTTTTACCGCCAATGTTGTAATGACCCCCAACGTCTCTTTCAAGCACAAAGTACCTGGTTAAAAGTGGAAAATCTCCGAAAAGGGCCGCAGAAGAAGAGATACGTGGAAAAATGGTGTGTGCGTCGATTTCTCCCCTGCACACACGGGCTTGCGTCATTATTTTTCAAGCGGGGAAGTCGTGCGTCGTTTTCCGGCGCGCGGACACTCTCTTTCTGTTGGTCGTGGGATTACCAGATGTCCCGGGCTCTGTGCGTGGATTCTTCAGCTTGTTTTCCGGCTGCACGTCGTTCTGGGAGGCTGTTTGTGGAATTCTCGGTCTCACGGCAGGCGTCGCGTCTATTTCCCCTCTGGAAGTTGGGCGGCGTTGTCCTTGCGAGGCCGTGCGTCAAAGTTCCGGTCACCCGAAGGTGTCGCGTCGATCAGCGTTGGTGTGCGCCGATTTTCTCGCCGCGGAGCAAGCTGTGCGTATAAATTTTTGCCGCACAAAGGGTCCAAATGAAAAAGAGAAGTCATTTTGGTCCTGAGACTTCAGGGAACAGGAGGCAAGCTTTATCCAAGCCCTTGGAGAGCACTTTTACAGCCAGACAAGAGTTCAGCAAGGCAGCAGGGCAACAGCAAGGCAGCAGTCCTTTGTAGAAAGCAGACAGGTGAGCCCTTTAGGCAGCCAGGCAGTTCTTCTCCGCAGGATGCAGGTTCTAGTTCACGTTTCTTCTCCAGCAAGTGTCTGATGAGGTAGGGCAGAGGCCCTGTTTTATACCCAAATGTGCCTTTGAAGTGGGGGAGACTTCAAAGAGTGGCTAAGAAGTGCACCAGGTCCCCTTTCAGTTCAATCCTGTCTGCCAGGGTCTCAGTAGGGGGTGTGGCAGTCCTTTGTGTGAGAGCAGGCCCTCCACCCTCCCAGTCCAGGAAGACCCATTCAAAATGCAGATGTATGCAAGTGAGGCTGAGTACCCTGTGTTTGGGGTGTGTCTGAGTGAATGCACAAGGAGCTGTCAACCAAGCCCAGCCAGACGTGGATTGTAAGGCACAGAAAGATTTAAGTTCAAAGAAATGCTCACTTTCTAAAAGTGTCATTTCTAGAATAGTAATATTAAATCCAACTTCACCAGTCAGCAGGATTTGGTATTACCATTCTGGCCATACTAAATATGACCTTCCTTCAACCACACAGCACCCTGCTCTAGGGGTTACCTAGGACACACATTAGAGGTGACTTATATGTGGAGAAAGGGGAGGTTTAGGCTTGGCAAGTACTTTTAAATGCCAAGTCGAGGTGACAGTGAAACTGCACACACAGGCCTTGCAATGGCAGGCCTGAGACAAGGTAAAGGGGCTACTTAAGTGGGTGGCACAACCAGTGCTGCAGGCCCACTAGTAACATTTAATCTACAGGCCCTAGGCACATATAGTGCACATTACTAGGGACTTATAAGTAAATTAAATAGTCCAATCAGGTATGATCCAAGGTTACCATTTTTAAAGGGAGAGAGCATATGCACTTTAGCACTGGTCAGCAGTGATAAAGTGTGCAGAGTCTAAAAGCCAGCAAAACAGTGTCCAGAAAGTGGAGGGAGGCAGGCAAAAAGTTAGGGGTGACCACCCTAAGGCATGTCAGGTCTAACAATCCACAAATAGACCATAAAGTGCATCACCACCACCAACAACACCAGCACCCCCATGGAACATCTCAACTGCAAGCTCCACATGAATGATAAAACAACCTTCAGAGGCAAACTCACATACCAACCACAAAGCCTGTACTCCAGCTTCTGCAATACCATCACAGACTTCATTGCACCCCTAGTGTTAGACTTTAGGGGCTACATCTTCCTCGGTGACCTAAATTTCCACATCAACGACCCCAATGACAACAACACTGCATACCTCCTCAATAGAATAAGCAGCCTTGGATTGACCCAGATCATCCATGATCTAACACACACCACACGACATATGCTGGACCCCATTTTCATCCTCCCACAATTGGGTCAAATACAGCTATGTTACAGAACTCATATGGATCGATCACTCCATAGTCCATTTCAGCATCTCCAGCTCCAGCACTTCCACCCCCAAGATGACCAGTGTCTTGATAGGGATGATGCTATTGGCACAATTGGTTATCCAGGTGTTAAAGTTTTTTACTTCCTGTTCAAGCATCATCTCTATCAAGACCAACATCCAGCGAAAATCCTTCAAAAATGACATCTGATAGATCCAAGAACTCAGAACTGGGAAACGAGACAGGAAACAGCTGTAGAGCAGATGGCACGCCAGCAAGGACACCTCCGACTGGGCACCCTTCAAGACCTCCCTCAACCTGTATCACTGACTGTTGAGGGCAACAAAGAAGACAGCCCCTGCCACATGCATCGAAACCAGTGCCAACAAAACCAAGAGACTTTTCAACATCATTAAGGAATTCACCAACCCAGCTGACAGCAAAAACAACATCACACCCTCCCAGGAGTTGACAACCTTTCCCACTTCTTCCAGAGCAAGACCTCAACCATACACAGAAACTTCGAACACCAACCCATACCTATGGACTTCCTTGACACATACTCCACCACCATAATAGACATATACCACATACTGACCACCTGAAACATCCTGTTCACCCAGGAAATCACTACCACCTTGAAATCCATCAACTTGGGAGCTCCCACAAACCCATGCCCACAATGCATCTTCAACCTGGGAAACCAAGGGATCGGCCAGGAACTCATCACCCCTTTCAACACCTCTATTAACACCGCAACATTTTGCTACGCCTGGGAACATGCCAAATTTAGACGACTACACAAAAAACCCTCTGCCAACCCCACCAAACCAAAAAAGGGTAGGCCAGTCTCCCTGCTCCATTTCCAGCAAGTGTACTGGAAAAGATCATCAACAAGTAACTCATGGCATACCTGGAGCAGAACCAACTACTCAGTGCCTCCCAATCCAGCTGAAACTGCTCTGATCGCAGCCACCAATGACATCCAAACCCTCCTCAACCAAGGACAAACAGCAGTTTTGATCCTCCTCTGTCTCTCAGCAGCCTTCAACACTGTATCACACCACATGCTGATTGAAAGACTCCACCACATCAGCATCCAAGGGGACGCACTCAGACGGATCACCTAATTTCTCACCAGAAGAACCTAAAAGATCTAACTCCTACCTTTCATCTCCAGACCCAAGGAGATCACCTGCGGTGTTCCCCAAGGCTCATCCCTCAGCCCCAAACTCTTCAACGCATATATTACCCCGCTGGCCAACATCATCAGATCCCATAGTCTCAATGTAATTTCCTACGCAGGCTACACCCAACTCATCCTCACACTCACCAAGAACCCCTGCACTACCAGAACCAGCTTCCACTGATGCATGGCAAACATTGCTGATTGGATGAAGAACAGCTGTCTGCATCTGGACACAGACAGGATGGAAGTACTGATCTTTGGCAACAGTAGCAACACATGGAACGACTCCTGGTGGCCATCAGATCTACTACCCACACCGCCTCCCTCCAACCAAACCAGAAACCTCGGAATCATCATTTACAACAAGCTCACCAGGAAAGCACAGATCAATGCTGTCTCCTCATCCTGCTTCCTCATTTTGCACATGCTACATAAGATCTACAGGTGGCTACCTCTGCACACAAGACACCGGCCATCATCACCAGTCGACCAGACTATGGCAACACCATCTGTATAGGAATTGCCACAACCCCCTTACTGAGGCTTCAGACATACATACCGCCGCATCCAGACTCATTCTTGGCCTTCCCTGACAAACCCAGATCACACCCCTCCTCAGGCACCTCCACTGGCTCCCCATACAAATGAGATAGCAATTCAAGATGCCGACCAACTCACACAAAGCTCTAAACACCAAGGACCCGCGTTCATTAACCACTGCCTGAACTTCCACGAACCGTTGAGAAGGCTATGCTCTGCCTCCCTTTCACTTGCCCATACTCTTTGCATCTACCTTCTCTCACGTTGCAGAAAAAACCTGGAAAAGCCTCCCCCATCACCTGACCTCTGGAATTCCGAATAGCCCTCAAGACCTGGCTGTTCGAAGAAGCCTCCGGGACCTGCAAGCGCCTGGATACCCTAATGGGTGATTATCTGCTCTTTATAAATCCTGATTGAATGAACATTTGAGAAGAGGGTATCAACAGGGAAATGTTTTTGTAGCACAGGTTTTGCAAGTACCTGCATGTGGTGGAGGCTTTAGAATTTTCATAGGTTTTATCACCCCATCAATATCTTCCCAATCAAATTCACAGAGATTGTTCACTACATATGTATGATCCAAAACATTTACACATCTTCTAATCAAGTAGCATGCTTTATTAATGTGTCCAGGCACAGAGCATGAGGATCGGTGGAAGGTCGCTGAAGGACACTGATCTCTTGAACTCAGTGCACTGAAGATCATCAAATGTGTGACAGTCAGTACTTGTTTTCCACGCATGCACAAGGTATTTTTCTATTTATTTACAATCACAATCTTCTTCTGTCTCAGTAAAACCTTTCAGAAACGTCGCAGTTTCATCAGTTAAAGCTTCAAGTTTTTTCTCATAGTGTCATCACCCATAAAAATATGTGTCTTGGTAAGAATACAGGGCATCTCTGAATCAAGCTTCTTGTACAGAATATGAAGCTGGGTTAAATGTATTTTCTCACCTGTTTAATAATGTATCCATAACTCTGACAATGTTTGATGTGTAGACATTGCAACAAATCTAAGTAGCACAATAATAACATCTGTGTCATTTGACAGTACAATGGCTTGACTAGAACCATTTCGAACAGCCCACTCAACATGTGGTGCAATATTAAGGTCAGCTTACTCCATTTTGCTGTTAAGTTATTGAACAATATAGCCCATACCTTTTGAATATATCTATGCAGGCACCAACTCCTCATGGACAATCATTCCACTTGCAATAATTGGAAATTCAGTGTTCACTGAAGCATCAGCAATCTTTTGGTGAGTTAACATCTCCAAGCTCATCTTGTTCGATGTTGATGACCAGAATTTATCAAATTGCACAGGTATAGGTGTTGAATGTTTGATACAGGCAAGGTCAATTGTTCCAATTGTAGACATTTGTCTGATTCTCTCACATTCTTTGACAGTTACTTCAAGATAACGGCCAAAGACAATGTGCAGGTATTGCAAGGTGCACACTGACTTTAATATCTGTAGAACAGTCTGCACACCCTCTCTGAAGATTTTCACGCCTGAAATCTTGATCATTCTCAATTGTGACATGTAGTTGACAACAACAGCAGTTTTCAATGGGGACACCTTTTTTAATTGGAATTCTACAGGTGAAAGATTTTTTTTGAGCTCTTGTACAAGTTTGTGCTTCACTGGTTTGGTTGCATTATCTCCATCAAATAATGTGTTTGTTGGAAGAAGATCATGCAACAGAATGCCCTTGATAAATTCACGTTTCTTTTGCTACATCCATCTCTCTATGTGCTTGCAAAAGGTATATTTTAACAGTAACCTGTTTTGTAGTGGCTGGTTGGACGAAACCCTTACTAAGGCAATTAAGCGTGGAAGTTTAGCTTTAGTGAATATGTCAAACAAGATTTTCTCTGTCAATACAAATCTCTCCTGCTTCAGTTCTGCGCATAGTTTCAATCCATGTTCCAGAAGACCTGGTAAGTATGTCTTTATATCGTTATCCAAATATTGTTTTGACATGAAGTTGCTTAGCTGCACAGGCTCAGTTATTTTAAAGGAGTTTCCTTTGGGCTGCATGAAAAGAAGAAGGCTGTCAACAAGTTTATTCAAATGATTCCCTCTCTTTCCTACAAGTTTGTGATGAGTAACAGTTTCACAATGGTCCATTCATTTTGAAGCTGTCATCTCTCTGAAAACATTGCACATTAAAAGGACTTCATGGTAAACCAGCTGCATTTGAGTAACATATTCACTTTTACATGTCTGACTAACAATTCCCTTGGAACTTTTCTCTGGATCATCTGTTCAGGTTTCACATCTGGAGCCACAGCATTGAACCTTCCCTCTCTTGATTTAACCACAAAATGTATTTGGATGAATTTTCTGTAGAGCTATGTTTTTCCACCTCAAGCTTCTTCACTCTTTCTTAATACCAGGACCCATAAACATTCTGATTTTTCTTCACATTCTTTGACAAACTCTATGAATGTCGGTTTCAGATTTTCTGATTTTGATTATATTGATCACTGCCTTACTTTGAATTATGTCTTTTGAATGTAGTGCACCCTTGTAGTACCTTGTTCACTTTTGAGATACGATATGCAAAACCTAATTAGACATTATTATTGCAGAAAGTATTCCAACACAATGCTTCTATAGCCTCAGATATGATGAGCATTCCTTGTAAGGAATTAAAATAGTGAGTTTCACTCAATACGGACTCTACAGTTTTGCTTACAAAGATTTCAGCCTCAATAAGTGCATCATCTATGCCACATCCACTGAGATAACTTACGGCACAGCGCAACACAACTTTTGTCATGTTGATAACACCCATCATTGAATAAAGGTCATCAAATTCTACTGGATTGCTCATACAAATGTCAGCTACAATACAAAAACACGCACATCGCAGCAAATTGTCAGGATAGGCTGGTCTTCAAGGTGATCACACACATTTTTATTAGAGCTGTGTATACTGTTGCATAGTTTGTGACTGGAGATGGTATTACTGAGTGAAAACCCCATCTTCTTTGGTGTGACTGTATTCTGGGAGATCAGAGCATGAAATCCAGCCTCAGAGAAACTGTTTTCTCTTCATCCTTGAGTCTGCACCGAATAAGCAATATGACAAACTCAGTTAAATCAGCTTTGTGGACCATAGCATCAGGTAGAACATTTATGTCCTCAGCCACTTTGAAGCTTTCTGGTAGACTGAGGTGCGTTGATGGCTTGTAGTGATTTTGCACAAGTTGGCAAGGCAGTTGGATTATATGTTTACAGCTTTGTTTGTTTATTCCTACAGCAGACACAGAGGGGGTCATTCTGACCCTGGCGGCCGGTGGCCGCCAGGGCCACCGACCACGGGAGCACCGCCAACAGGCTGGCGGTGCTCCCACGAGCATTCTGACCGCGGCGGTTCAGCCGCGGTCAGAAGCGGCAAGTCGGCGGGCTCCCGCCAACTTACCGCTGCTCGGGGGAATCCTTCATGGCGGCGGAGCGCGCTCCGCCGCCATGAGGATTCTGACCCCCCCTACCGCCATCCTGTTCATGGCGGGAAAGCCGCCATGAACAGGATGGCGGTAGGGGGGGTCGCGGGGCCCCTGGGGGCCCCTGCCGTGCCCATGCCAATGGCATGGGCACGGCAGGGGCCCCCTGAAGAGGGCCCCGCAAAGTATTTCAGTGTCTGCCTTGCAGACACTGAAATACGCGACGGGTGCCACTGCACCCGTCGCACCTTCCCACTCCGCCGGCTCGATTACGAGCCGGCATCCTCGTGGGAAGGGAGTTTTTCCCTGGGCTGGCGGGCGGTCTTTTGGAGACCGCCCGCCAGCCCAGGGAAAAACTCATAATACCCTCCGCGGTCTTCTGACCGCGGAGCGGTATAATGGGGGCGGAATTCTGGCGGGCGGCCTCCGCCGCCCGCCAGAATCAGAATCACCCCCAGATTGTTTTCCAGCAACTTCTTCATTGGTACAATTTTGAAAAAGCACCATGGCAGTATCATGTATGCTGTATGTTCCAGACAAAGATGAGCTGTCTTTAAGATCAAAATTATCAAGAGCAGCAATTATAAATGTATTCCTAGTAAAGTGACTTGGAAGTGGTGTGCTGTCAGATTCACAAGATTTCACAGCATGAGCTGCTAACAGGTTCCTGCTCAGTACTATGTAATTATAACATGTTGATACACCAATTCCATTCACTGAAGTGATTACCTCCCTACTTTTGCACTTTTCTTAGATTGCGTGGGCAGTCATCATGTCTAGCAGAGTTTCATTTTTGGCATGATATAATTCATTAAACATGATTTGGAAAAGACAGCACATTTGCACAACATAAGCCTGTCAATTTATAGGACTGTCTTCAACGTCTTCGCTTATATCTTCAAAACCATCATCAATGTTGTCGGCTTCTGTTCCAAACTCAGGAACTTTACAGCGTCATTTATGAGGCCCTTGCGCTACCTGGCCGTCACGATGTGATGATAGTGTGCTGATCCCTGCCCCAAATATACAAGGCGCTGTTTTGGGTCACCTCAATGTAGTTTTCTGTGCCAAAGAGGCATGCATTGGGTGTTGCTGCCGGCATACCAACACAACAACCATTGGTTTTTGACGCTGCCCCAGATTTACGAACAATCATAAGCTTGAGCCAGCGCCAAAAACAAATGCCACCCCAGGGGTTGCGTTATAGTGGCACAACTAGGAGAACATTTTTTATTTCTGCTCAGTGTTAGACTTGGCATCCTTGGCGTGGTCTCCCCTAACATTTTGCCTCTACTTCCCAGGTTGTTAATTTGTGCTGGACTCTGTTTGTGCTGTTATAGATACTCTGGGCACTTTACCACTGCAACCAGTGATAAAGTTCAAGTGCTCCTATATAAAATATATGTGTAAATGGGCTTATCCATAATTGGAAAATTTGATTTTACTAAGTAAGTCCCTAGTAAAGTGCACAAGAGGTGCCCAGGGCCTGTAAATCAAATACTACTAGTTGGCCTGCAGCACTGGTTGTGCCACCCACATTAGTAGTCCTGTAAACATGGCTCTGACATGCCACTTCAGTATCTATGTGTGCAGTTTTAAACTGCTGATTCAACTTGGCAAGTGTACCCATTTGCCAGGCCTAAGCCTTCCCTTTTCATACATGTACGTCACCCCTAAGGTAGGCCCTAGGTAGCCCAATGGGCAGGGTGCAGTGTATGTTAAAGTTGGGACACGTAATGATGTGTGTTACATGTCCTTACAGTGAAATACTGCTAAATTCAGCCTTCACTGCTGCAAGGCCTTTATCCCTCATAGGATAAGATGGGGGATGCCTTTAAATATTGTTAAAGTTCAGATTCCCTTTGAGAGCAGATGGAAATGTTGAGTTTGGAGTCTCCGAACTCACAATTTAAAAATACATATTTTAGTGAAGTTGTTTTTTAAGATTGTTAGTTTGAAAATGCCACTTTTAGAAAGTAGGCATTTTTTTTTGCTTAAATCATTCTGTGATTCTGCCTGTTTCTGGATAGCCTGTCTGGGTCAGTTTGACAGTTGGGCTGCTTGTGAATCCCCTGCAGACAGTGAGAGGGAGCTAGGGTGTAGCCTGCATATCCCGATGAGCCATCTGTGCTACAGTGGAGGGAGGAGTGCTCACTCACATCTGAATGGGCTGTGCTTGCCCTCTCACAATGCAGTCTCCAACCCCCTGGTGTGCGTGTGGGGCCTGGCCTGGGCAAGGCAGGATCTTGTGAACAACAGAGGCTTTCCTTTGAAGTAGGCCTACTTCAAAGGCAGAAATGGGCATAAGTATTGGACCCAAAACCCCTGAATATCAGAACACTTCTGGAAACCAGAGGAACCTCTGCCAAGGAGAAGAGCTGAAGAGCTGAGGAGCAGTGCTGCCCCTGCCTGGAACTGTGCTTTGTTGGGCTATCCTACAGTTGCTGCTGCTGTCTGTGAAAAGGGACATAGACTAGAGTTTGTTCTGCATTCCTGCTTGGAAAGAATCTCGAAGGGCTTGAGTGAGCTCGCCTCCTTTTTTGAAGTCTCAGGGCCATCAAAGTCTTCCTCTGCTAACCTCTGGACTCTCTGCTGAGACTCCTGCCCTGCCAAGTGGTGTCCTAGCTAGTCCCTGGGGCCTTGAAAGGTGAAGTTGGCAGACAAGAGCTGAAAATCCACACACAGAACACTGTGTGGGGAAATTTATGAAGAACCATCTGCAACACGGCTCATAAATGACGCGCCGCCGGCTTCATGGCTAAAATCAACGCTCCACCTGCGTCGCAGCTGGAGAAAAGATGCGCAACACCCATTTGAGGCTGCTGATGATGACGCAAACCCCACACAGCATGGTTTTCTAACACTGTGCAACATGATTTTCAACGCATTGTCCCTGGGCATCAAAGTCAACCCGACTCTGTGTGGATTCAAGGTGCCCTGTCCAAAAAGCAACGCATCGATCCCCTACAAGGAAGAATAACAATGCATCGCTGACCCAACTGGAGAAGAAACTATGCACAGCCCGCCTGGCGAGGAAGGAATCGATGCATTGCTGCCTTTTCCGATGCACGCTCACCCGTGCAGCTTTATTTTTTATGCTAACCAGGTACTTTGTGCAATATCATTGTTTCCATTGTTTTCCATGGAGTAAGACTCTTATTCTTTTGAAAATTCATATTTTAACTTGTGTATGTTGGATTTTTGTCTTGTTTGATTGAGATAAATATTACCTATTTTTCTAAACTGGTGTGTAGTCCATTTTGTAGTGTATTTACTGTATAACTTTGTGTGTTGGTACAAATACTTTACACATTGCTTCTGAGATAAGCCTGACTGATTGTGCCAAGCTACAAGGGGGTAAGGAGAGTTTATCTAAGTGTGTTTCTGCATTGTCCTGACTAGAGTGAGGGTCCTTGCTTGTACAGGGAATAACCTGACTCCCATTTCTAACACTAATTTTTTGTTCTTTCTATGTGTGCTGCATTCTGGTGTCCCTTCCTGCACATAAACAATCACCCCTGCAAAACAGGCATCCTTGCACCTGGTGCTAAGCAGCTGATTTAGTGCCATCGCAGGAGAAAACACAGGCATGCACTGTATTCTTGTAAATACGGTGCATCCCTGCGTTTTGGAAATTGCACAGCTCAGCACAGCAATACTGTAACAGGAGTCATTTCCATGGGGGATGTGCGTTAAAAAATGGCGCAAGTCATGTTAGAGCCAATGATTTTTACTCTAATCTGACTTGCACCATTCTTTGGCGCACAACCCCCAGTCTTCCCTTTGCCTCCACTGCCCTCTAAGAGTAATTTATTTTGACGCTAACCAGGCCGCAGCACCGGCAAACGTCATTCCATATATAAGGCGCCCGGCTGGCGTGTTGGAATGGCGTTAGCCGGCGGTAAACTTTTTGAGGCACATCTGCCCTAGCTCTGATTTGCATCAAAAAGTATGAATATGGGCCTAAATCTTTCAGGATATTTCTTAAAATGGTTCATACTGTCATTACTTCATCCTGTGATCTTATCTTAGCAGCAAGAACTTCAAATCAGCCTCAAATGCCATAAGTTCCTCATTCTTTTTGTTAGACTGACAAAAACTAATTCTGTCATTGTACATTCTCATCAGAAAAATCTTAATTTCATTATTATGGATCAATACAGTTTCATCAATGTTGACCATTATTTCTCTGATCTCACTGAGTGCGAACCCGTAGCCAGCACTCAAGAGTGGCTATAAAACTTAATTGGCTTTTTCAAAGAGTGTAAACTTAATTGAAGGCTGGTGGATAAGTTGCTGCCGGGAGCTCATTGTACATTCATATTTTTTAATGTTTGCACGCGTTCAGGTGGAAATACAAATCTGCTGCAAACACATTCACCTCACTGTTTAAATCAGCTACTCAGCTGAAAAATGTATATAGCTGCAATAAAAGACTTTTGCCCTTTGAGATTCGCATACTCTGTACTTTGTTCTTTCATCAATCCCTTTGGACCTTGCTCTGGCTGAAGCACAGATGACACATTGAAGATCCTCTGCTTACCGATCAGTTGTTGGAGGTGAACGAGGGGTAGCCATCGATTTTCTAAGTGGATGGGCATTAGGTTTGGTTGTCTCCGATTTCTCAGAAGACTTGGATTCTTGTTTTGATTCACTGGTTTCTGCTATTGTTTGTCAATTTCTTTCAAGGCTTTTTTCTATTGTATTCAACTTGTGGCACTTGTTACAATGATAAAATATTTGATCCTTTTCACCCATCAAGCTTTTGTGAGCTTCAAACTCTCTTCTGTCAAGCCACTGTTAGTTTTCTTTCAGATTATTTTGGCATATGACACATTTTTATTTGTTGAAGGAGTCATCAGATTTTGTAGTTAGCAATCCTCTGCTACCACCGGCTTCATTCATGTTTACATATTTGAAACAACAGAAAACCTGAGGCAAAACAATAATAAATTACCGATTTGTTGGCTAAAACACATAATTATAGAGCTGTCATTTTGGGAAATGGTGGGAGTTGTTCTGAGGAGTTATTTTCTGTCTCTTTAAGATTACTTGACCACAAAACCTATGTTTTGACACCAAAATGAAATATATATGTCTCATGGTTCCTAAAATATTACATCATCATTGCAACACATCCGCCATTTAAAAACTGTAATCCAGAAGAAATCGGCCCAGATTGCCAAAGTCTACCTAAGATAAATGACTTCTCTAATGATACAAAAACATTATAGGGGCTAGGACTACAGGTGTGTTTCAGTCTCCTCTGTTGTTTAATATGTACTCACAGCCATGTCTCACAATTTCCTGTGAGTCAATGGTCTGTGTCGAATCTATACTAATGACATACCGATTTTTTTCTTGTTATCCTGCATGGCGGTGTTAGATCACTATGTGGTTGCATAGAGCTGTGATCCATCCATGGATGGAGGTCTAAAAGCTGCCATATCCTGAACTCTGCAGTTTTTTTACTAGTATGTGCTTACAACATCCTAAACAAGCATTGGCATGTCAATTTGTCTGGGATGCATGTGTATAATATCAACAATAGACACATGGAGTCATAAAATGTGTATGTTTGAATTGTGAATCTTAAAATTACTAAGCCCTATCAGTGCTGATATAATACAAAGTCAACTGAAGTATATCCTTATACATATGATGGGTCTGGTGATGAATTCAATGGCTGGAAAAAGACTGCTAAGGTCGGTCTGTACCAAATGCTAAAAAAGTAAAATGCTAATAAGCTAATGACTCTGAGATACCTGTTAAGAAGAAAGGAAAAGGTTTTGGTCTCTGGTTGAACTCCGGAATGTAAATTGACAAGCAACCTTGCACAACAGTGGCTTCCACTATCACCTTCAGTTATTAAGGAGAGTACATCTACTCCAAGGTGAAGCAGAAAGAGTCACCCTAGCCAGTATTATCATAGGAACAAAACTAGAATAATGCACTTCAAAAAACAATCCAATCTTGCTAAATTCTCTAAGGTCCCTGAATTGACTTTTGGTTAATGTAATAGACAGGTTTCAAGTGTTCACTAATGTCTTCTAAAAAATGTGATTCACCTCCAATACAGCTAAAAACAGCAATTTGATTTGTAGGCTTAGCATAACACTCCAGTCTAATGGCAAATTACTCAAGTCTCTTCTCAAGCATATCTTGTGAGAGGAGAGGACTTGAGTTCCTATCCATAGCTAGCAGTGTCAGAGCAATTGTGTCTAACTGAACACCTAATGCATTTCAGAAAAGCTCTCCCTCAAAGCCCTCAAGGCTCAACTTTTGGTATTTTGGTCATTTTTAGCTGTACAGTGCTTGGTGACCCATGTCATTTAGTATTATTTGTTAACCCTCTTTATTGTCTTCACCCCAGTTCTGGCATAATGTCTGGGCACCTGATAGGCCACTGGCTACCCTTAGATCAAATGCCTGGCTCCTTGGGCTGGATACCTCCATCTACTGGCACTGGCTGGTAGTCTACAGTCCACCCACTTTTGTTTCTTCCAGGGATGATTCTGGCAATGGGCTTCAGTTTGGATGACTCTGGTAAGGAGTTGCAGACTGGATCCATAAACTAGTGCTGTCAAGTGATATTGAGTATGAGATTTTTTTCTCTTCTCTGTGGGTGCAGGTTGTGGATGTTGTCAAGGCATGAGGAACATGTCTCTAATCCCCTCAATGTTCGTCACTCGAAAATCACACAAAGTGGCAGTAGTTACACAGTTGGCCTTCCGAAAGCTAATATGCAGGAATGAGACTGCCCAGTGCCAAGAGGTTTCTGGCCCTAGGGCCTTTCATTCAGTTTATCACTTTGTCCTGGTTCTACTGGCTGGTCTTTTCTCTTGTGTGGTATTTGAATAACAATATAATCAGGCTTCTTCTTCTTTTTTGTCTTATCTTGTTGTTGTTTGGGGCTTCTTGTTGTGGTTTCCAAACTAATATCTACCATCCTTTGAAATGTTTCGGACCATTTTCTGTCACTTTTGTTATGCAACCTTGGTTTCAATGTCTGCCTCTATGTGATTCTCATGCCCTGGTTGGGTCTGTCGTCCTGTATCCTTTAATTGCCTGTGCGCTGAAGACTTTCTCCTCTCAAGTCATTAAAAAGTGATCATGATCACTAGCTACTCCCTGTCTGTGCTCTTTGGCCCCCGTAATCCTTCCTTCATTGTCATTACCTCAGTTGTGGCATGCCTACGGGCAATGGAACGGGTTCATTGGACTTCCTAGTTTGAGTGGCTGTTTTCTTCAGCCTATCCGTGAATATATATTTGATCCATGTTCTCCAGGTCTGGAGGCATGCTGTATTTCTTGTCAAGTAGGGTCTATCTCTGGCTGTTTTATGGCAAGCCTGTTTTCACCAAGTTTGGATCTTGTGAGGTCCCATGATTTGAAGAAAGTCTGTTCACCAAAGCCCTGTGATGGCTGCCTCTGCAGACGACATGGAGAAGTTGTTGGCATTTGGGCATACTCCCTATGGTACTGGCCTAGAGCCTACCCTTAGTTTCATCCCTTTTGTGTTCCTCATGTTGGAGTCTACATGGAGTCTCAGGTTTTAATTAGCTTGAAGGCAATCAGCTTCTTCCTTCTCAGTTGTCAAGGATGTTGTTTGCCTTGGAATGTGTCTGTCACGTCTAGTTATGGTCATCCTCCAGAGTTAATTCTCTTCAATACTAAGATGATAAGCATGCAAAGAGTGTGATCCCGTTGCCTCAGAGGTGGGGCTATTGTGGCTCTCAGCTTTGTAGTCTGTTGCAGTATCAACAGCCAATTAAAGGTTAGCTTTATCATAACCTCCATCATGCACTTTGAGCCTGTCCTTCCACTCCTGTCCAAGATCTTGTGAAATGTCCCCGGCTAAGGCAGTGGTCCTCGTTTCTCGATCATGATTTATTACTATATCTTCTTATGAGGAAAGAGGTTCATTAAGAACTACATTTATTTACACTTGGTGAGCATGTACACTGCATTCCTATTTCCTGTGATGAACCAGGCTCCAAAGAATCAAGAACGAAGAAGACCTAAAATGGCTGCCAGACAGGCATAGGTTCATCTGCACTTCTTTTGGTGTGTTTTGGTGTTTTCCTGTGGCTATTCTGTTGCACTGGGTCATGTGCATTACTGTGACTGTTGAGCTGTTTGGGTTCTGTCTCTCTGGCACTAGCTGTCTTGATTTGAACCACAACTATTTCATCATCCTCACCTACTTTCATCCTGTGCATCTTTTGGATTTATATTTTCTTGGTATCTGAGGATCAGTTTGCAAGCTGATGTTCCATCTGTAGTGCCTACCCTACCAACGCCTGCTCTGGCTAATGCCTGGCTGCAGGTCCTGTACCATGATCGCTTCTATAGCCTTTTGTTTTCTTTTTTTGGATGCTGGTCTCCTCCTCTCAGGTTCTGTCATTGTCTTCTTCATGGTAGCAGTAGTGGTAACTCATTGCAAGTGACCGTACCTGAAGATGGTACCTTGCAGTGTTATTTAACACTATGCTCTAGCTTGAACCTCTTTGGGGCCCTGCTACCACAGTGGGCTTTGTAGTGATGGTACTTATGGTAATAGTGGCTTTGGGGGAATTCCTCAAGCTGTTATAACTAGGGACCTTTCATCCTATCTATGGATGATTTATGTAATGGTTTAGAGCACAGCGATGCTCTTGGCTCTGGAACAATGATCAGAAGGGGTTATATCCTGGTCCTTGGCTGGAGTGAATCACACTGTCATTTTTCTTGCCCCTTGTACCTGTACCTGTGGTCAGTGGTGGCTGGTTCAGACTTCACAGCACCACTGACCTTGGTGTACTGTTGGTTAGGGTGTGCACATCTTGGAAGTTAGTCCACATTTAGGTAGAGTGGGAAGTGGTCTGGATGTCTCTGAAGTCAGGGTTTATCTGCATTTGGGCTGTTGTTTGCCAAATGAGTGTTTGTGACTTTGTGTGTTTGGGTAGGGGTGCCATTCCTGGTTTCTTTTGGTACCTGTACTAGCGCTCTGCAGCCTACATTCAACTCTCATCTTGGTAGAGGGTGTGTGGGTTGCAGATTGTTTCATCTTGGCATTGGCATGCCTCTCTGATCTCCAGTGCCCTGGCTCAAATATGTATTGCATTGATTGAGGTTGATTTTGAAGGTGAATGGACAAGATTGGGGTGATCTTGTTTCTTTTTCAAATGTTTGTTGCTGAAGTATGGAGGCTCCTGAGTTCTTCTTGTTTCCGCTGGTTCAACGTGTCTTCCGCTTTTCACCTAGGCATTCTGCTTTGCTTAAAGGTTACAATTATCTCTGGTTCTGCTGGGACTCTGGGCTTTGATTTCTTCCCCTCTGGATCCTGGAGTTCTCTAGTAGGGCCTTAAGGCGAACCTAGATTTTTTGCTACAGAAGCAATAATTAACAATTTAGACTTTTCACTGCTCAAGATGTTTGATGCATGATGTTGTGCACATTACCTGCAGGACTTTTCTTTATTCTGTCTTCAGTGTATGTCTCCTGCTCCAGGCTGGTGCCTGTCTTTGTTGCTGGTGCACTGGGCTTCAGTTCACATCCAAATTTACCCCTGCTGAGGCCTCTTTGTTTGTGGCGAGATGATTGTTTGTTTTATTCATTTTGGTTCTCTTAATTATATCTGATTTGTCTGTCCCATCCTGTCTTGTCCTTGATGGAGTGGCCACATCTTTGACCCATGCCATGAATGTCAACAGGGTCTGATTGTTTGTTCCTTTTGATCAATAACCACTGGTGCCCTTAACTGCTGACAGCATTAGCTTCACTCTTCTACCTACCCTTTGGCTGTTCAACCTTTCAGGTTGGTATAGTGGGTTGGGCCATCGAAGGAATGGTGGCCCCAGGAAGCGCTTTTAATTATCTGTTCAGCCACTGGTTGTGCGTCCCCTGTTCCTTTAGGCACCCTCTCTCTCATGTAGCTGGAGATAGGTGAAGGTAGGGGGAAGGACTTTGGGCCATTTTTATACTTTTTGACGCAAACCAGTGCTGACGCTGGTTTGCGTCAAAAGTTTTACCGTCGGCTAACGGCATTCCTATGCGCCCTGCGGTCACCATATTTAAGGATTGACGTTAGCCGGCGCTGCGGGCTGGTCAGAGTAAAATAAATGACTCAAACCAGGCAGCGCTGGCGTAGGGGAAAATAGGGGTTGTGCATCAAAAAATGTTGCAAGTCAGGTTTGAGTAAAAAATCATGGCTCAAACCAGACTTGCACAACCCCCGTTGAAATGACTCCTGTCTTAGCAAAGACAGGAGTCATGCCCCCCCTTGCCAAATAGCCATGCCCAGGGGACTTCTGTCCTCTGGGCGTGGCCATTGGGCACAGTGGCATGTAGGGTGGCCCAAGTTTCCCCCCCCCCATGCCACTTTAAAAAAAAAAATACTTACCTGAACTTCCCTGTACCTACCAGGGATGGCTCCCCCCCATCCATGGGTGTCCTCCAGGGGTGGGCGAGGGTGGCAGGGGGAGTCCCTGGGTCCAGGGAAGGGCACCTCTGGACTCCTTCCATGGTCAGAGACCATGGAAGTGAGCCCACAGGTCGATTAATGCCTGCCCTCACCCAGGCGTTAAAAAACAGCGCTCATCAGGCTGGTCGCCGTTTTTTAAGGCCCTCCTCCTCCTGTGCGTTAAAATGACACGGGAGTATAAATAAGGCGCACAGGCCTTAAAGTCATTTTTTGGGCGTGAGCGCCTACCTTGCATGTCATTGACGCAAGGCAGTTTCCCGCATCCAAAAAATGACGCACACAGAGGAATTTTGATGTCCGTAGTTGCCGGGCGTCATAGTATAAATATGGGCACGTTTTGCGCTGAATGTGCATCAAGAATTTTGACGCACATTCGCCGCAAACAGATTATAAATATACCCCTTTGTGTTCTGAGTGCTTTAGTCCATTTTGACTGCTTTGTTGTTTATTTGCATACTTATAAGGTTGTTCGTATACTGGCCTATACATGTGGTGGTTGATTTTGAAATGAGCGTAGCTTGACTTAGACATTCTTTTTTTGTTAAATGACTGGGATAAGGAATATGAAGCGGTAGATAATGCTTCAATTTACTGTCTGTAATTTCATTATTCCGATTTAATCTTCCTTGTCCAAGTTCACTCATCCTCCTTGTGCGTCTGGGTCTACGTTTATCGAGCATCTGTAGTCTACAAAGGAGGAGTGGTTTGTATACCTATGATTACATACCTATGTGTGTATGGCATATATTTAGGGACCTACACGATTGTGATCTAATAAAAAAACAGATCTTTTTTTAAAGTCACATCATGCTGGAGGTGTACAGCGAATGATGTGATTGTATTTCTTGCGAAAACATCTAACATGTCAACTTGAAATCAAGCCTTAACGCAACTCCAATTCTGTTTTTACAGACAGCTGACACACAATGCAATTTAGTAATGCTGAATTTGCTTGCAAAGAAAGATATCTTGAGCACAGCAATTCCTAGCAGCTGAAAAAATTGAAAGAAATTGCATTCACAGAAGTGTGAAATAGGGAAGCGAAAGAAATAAATGAGATTCTGCATGCCCTCCATTGTAAGACGCAAAGAAAGAATGAACACTCTCAAACTCGCTATGTTAAGGTATGCCTAGGTTGCATTAGCAAAGCTGTTTTAAGGTGTGAACAAAATGTGAAATTGCTTAGGGACCCGACATTTCAAGTGGCCAACTTGTTCCAGTCAGAAACCCCACAACGATAACAGTGTACATGATAAAACAGATTGCAGAGAAGCTTAGGGCCATATTTATACTTTTTAGAGCCGCATTTGCGTAATTTTTTTATGCAAATGCAGCGCAAACTTTCAAAACACAATTGTATTTCCCAAGTTTGCGGCGCTTTTGTGTCAAAAAGCGGCGGCAAATGCGACGCTAAAAAAGTACAAATATGGGCCTTAGGGGCATTTTTATACTCCGTTTGCTCCGATTGTGTGACAGATTTGACGCACAATCAGCGCAAATGTTGCCCCATATTTAAACTCTGACGCCCGAGCCCGCGGACGACAAAATTCTGCTGTGTGCGTCATTTCTTGGATGCGGCAACCCACCCTGCGTTAATGATATGCTGGGTAGGCGTTCCCGTCCAAAAAACGACGCAAACGGCCGTGCGTCGGATTTTTGCCTCGAGGCAAAAATTATGCACGGCCGGGAGGCGGAGCCAGAAAATGACGCACAGCCCGATTTGCGTCAAAATTTAACGCCTGGGTCAGTGCAGGCGTTAAAATGGGGCAAACACACCTGTATTTAATCAGAACACACAGAACAAACAGCAGAGCAGCAGAGCAGCAACAGGGAGCCATGGAGGTGATTCTTATCCAGCGTGCACGCAGACGCAGAGCCCAGCAGCAACAACAGCAGCTACCACAACACCAGCAGGGTCCCCAAAGGCAGCGCAGAAGGCAGGAGAGGATATTCCGCCCAAGAACAACCCTTCAGGGCCTCAGGGAACACAACATCATACAGAGGTACCGGTTGAACTGGCAGGCCATCCAGCAGCTGCTGCGAAACATTGAACAGCAGTTGGCCCCCACTTTGGTGACACCCCGCACCATACCAACAGAAACAAAGCTGCTTGCCGTACTTCACATGCTGGAAAGTGGCTCATTTCAAACAACTGGTGCCCTGGTTGGCGGAATATCACAACCATCATTCTCTGCATTTCTGCCAAAAGTACTGGGCGCCATTATTCGCCTGACACCCCGCCACATCTGCTTCCCTAACACACTGCAGAAGCAGCAGGAAACTAAACAGGGGTTCTACGCAATCAGTGGCTTCCCACACGTCCTTGGTGCAATCGACTGCACACATGTACGCCTTGTGCCACCTGCTGCGACTGAGCACCTCTACCGCAACAGGAAGCACACACATTCAATCAACGTGCAGGCCATAGTCGATCACCAAGGAATGTTCACAAACATTGTGGCTAAATATCCTGGGAGTGTCCATGACTCATTCATCTTCCGTTACTCTACCATCAACCAACACTTCCAGGATGGACGGTATGGCAATGGACTACTTGTTGGTAAGTACTAAAACCTACCTATTCACACACTGCACAGCAACCCTCAAGGACACACAACACATACACCACAACAGCAACATCTAGACAGGAACACACTGAGGTCCTGACATCACTAACCATGTTTCGTAAGTCACCATTGAAGCTGTCACACATTGGAATTTACTGTACAGCCGAATGTGAAGACGTCAATGAGTGTGGTAGCCGAAATGTAATCTTGCAAATTGTAAGTGTCACAATGACCTTTACATTAATACACTGCCTAAGTCTAAAGGTATGGGATGTCCAGGGTACTTTCATATGAACGTGCTAACAACACTTATAAATTAAACTCTACATTGAACTATCTACTCACCCCAAGTGAAGACACAAGGACACCTGTATCACAAGTCACAATGTTAGGGAGGGCACACTGCACTGAAAATCACAAAACATACTGATGACAAACTGTTAGCAGACAAACACGTGCTCAGCCAAGGTAAAAACACAATGCAGATGGTTTAGCCTACAAGTATAGGATGTCACATCAGTACACAAAAGAGTCACAGACAACTCAAGACAACTACTGCCATGAACGGTCTTTTCAATAATGCAAGCTACATCAACATGATCCCATTCTTTCTTTCTTTCAGCTGATCAGGGGTATGGCATCCAGCCATGGCTAATGACACCATTTGGGAACCCGAGTACTGCTGCAGAGCGGGCATACAACGAGGCCCATAAGAGGACACGCAGCATTGTCGAGTGGACCTTCGGCATCCTCAAGTCAAGGTTCCACTGCCTTGACATTACTGGTGGTAGCCTACTATATTCCCCCGAGATGGTCTGTAGGATCATACTCACATGTGCAATATTGCACAACATTTGTGTAAAAAGGAACATTCCCCTCCTCGAACCAGACCCATACATGCCTGAAGACGACGAAGAGGAGGATGCTGGCCTGCAACAGGAGGGGGAACAAACAAACACGGCTGCTGGAGTGTGTAGGCGCCAACAGATTGTAAATAATTTCTTTTCATAATTATCACCATCACCACTTAATGCACTATTGTAAATAAACACTGATAACAAACACCACATCATGGTTTGGCCTATTCATTTCTGCCCACCTTTAGCTTTAAATATCAGAAGAAGAATGGTGTCTAATGGAGCAATAATGATATAACAATCAGGACACAGAAAAACACACAACAAATGTAATGCCCATCATACAATGGTCACATACACACACAATGTAACTGACTGACATCCTGTACAGTTCACCTTTGAAGGGCAATAGCTGAGGACCACACATATGACACACATACATGTAGGAAACATGGTTCATCGCAGCAGATGGCACACAACTAAAACACCATCACTCAACTAGGGGAAAACAGGCCTCATACATCAGGCAGTTGACATGCTTATGCTTCAGGAACAGGAATGTATTACCAGACTCTTGGCAGCAGTAATTCCAACTACTTACAATCTTTGCAATGACTATCTGTCACTAGAGTTACACATAAGCAGAACATACACAGCACAAGTGCCACACATATGACAAACATCCAGCACATCACTACCCATCTACATGTCAGCCCTTTTCTAAAAACATTACACACACATGCGGCTGGTCACACCCCACCTGTCTGAAGAGGTCCCTGGAATGCTGATATGTGTACACTGAGATTCCCTCATCTACACACACACACTCACAAGAGTCATCCAGTGTGCCACACCCTTTCCTATGCCTACCATTGTCATAGTACCATCTCACTGCATGGAACTCAGCTCATATAATACACAGGCTTGGAGTTTTTAAGGCCTGGTATCACCTGTAGATTGATTTTCGTGTGAAAGGTACTGTAGGCTAATTTTCAGCAAATCTCATCTGACAGGACTAGTGAGACACTGATGGAGGCCACACCAGTGATCCCCGCCATGCACACCACCCAAATGTACATGCCCCGTCCCTGCTGATGCCTCCTACAGCATAGATGTTGGCATTTTGGCAATTACATCATTAAGCATTGCTACTAATGTTGCTGTGTAACACTTTATCAGGGTTCATGTGTTACCTTCAAAACAACACAGGACATACACAGTGTGACATGTCAACTGTCTACTGCTCCCTCTGACCAGTCCTAGTCAGACCACTGATCATGTAATTTGTGAAAGAACTGGCTCCTGATTGACCCAGCATCCTGTCAGCCTGACTGGCACCTGTCCGTGGGTCACCCTAAAGATACCTGGGGTCCACCTATGGACCACACGTGCTGTCCAAAACCTCTTGTACCTCAGAGACTAATTTGTCATTTGCCTCATCAATGTATGCTCAAATACATAGTATTGCATCATCTGACTGTTATTTGTATCATATTTGTGACAGTGCCCTTGAATAGCTAAATCATGGCCCTTCCGTTGTCTGGGCCTCATTAATGCCTAAACTACAAAGTGTGACAGTGTACCTGGACCATAGCGTTTGATGGTGTACGTGGCCTCCAGCCAAACCAGCAACCTCAGATAATGTCCATGAAAAGTCAACAGATATGAGGACCCTGACAGTTCACACGCTGAGTTACATTGTTCAAATAATAAAGATGCGTTGTGTGTGCTGAATACCAGCCATTTACTTCTGCACAGAGGTTATGATGTTTCCTGATACATTACCATCCACAGAGGCCCACTTGAGTACAAATGTTGCAATAACACATGCCGGATCCAGACACCTGAGACATTCTCTCACTCAGCACAACAAGGTTGCCCAGTTGAAAGTCTCATTACACATCTTCAGTGACAGGGTGGGACCATCCACGTGTAGGTTACCATGTCCTCAATGACTTTTCCCACATTTAGCTACAAACGATACTCATTAGATACACGATTAGCTGCCACTAACTCATGAGGAGACATGGACGTTACAGTGACAACATACACCTTAACAGTTGATACTGGATCAATATTGGACCACACACATGTACATGTACCATCCAATAAACAAAATGGTTGCAAGCAGCCTATCACAGTAGTGTCCCAGTTGTAACCTAGCAGGAAGAATGAAACATGCCACTAAACCAGGTAATGCATAAAGGGCCACATACATCAACAACCTATTTGCTATCATGACATAAGGAACGTTGAGATTTTGCTATTAAATCAATGCTAAATGGTATGTCAGAATTCCCCAAAGAATCAATAGGGCAAACGTCAAATGGGCAAATGGGATTACAGATTAGCAAACAGCGAATCATACCCAATTTGCTTCCATGGGCCTGCTGCCAATGTTTTTGCATTACTGAATTTGGGAAACCCTAGGATAAAGTTACAAGTCTGGAACAGCAAACCCCAGGGTGCTGGGGGCCTAAGTCCCCCTCTGCTGCACCCCAAATATACATTTGTTATGCACATGTGAAGCACACACATGCATAAGGCGCATGTGTGCCCTACATGTCAAAAGTGAAACACATTTTAGATACATTAACTCGTAATAAGGACATGGTTACCCCCCAAAAAAATTTAGGCGACAATTGCACTATCTAATTGGCCTTTATGCAATTTGGAATAGCTTGATACATGTGGACACAATTTTGCTAAGGAATACATCCTGGTATCTCTTTCATATTTTGAAATTAGCAATCAGCAATTACCTACATATTTGTACAATTATGAGTAATATCCAGTCTGGCTAATCATTACTATTGCACTGTGAATACCTTCTATACATCCTATAAGGGACATTTGCTATAGCTAACCCCAAAGTTTATCACTTAGCACCGTTTGGTCATGCCAAAATTCATTTCTCATTTGGACAAATGAAATACATATTTGTCATAATGCGTCATATTTCCACGCATACAGCTTGTGCGTCATAATTTTTGACGCACAGGAGTGCAGATAATGCAGAGTCAAAAATATATTTCATAAATAGATATCATAATATCCTGCATAACATGGCCGCCGTTTTTTTCCATTGTGCGTCATATTTCCACGCATACAGCTTGTGCGTCATAATTTTTGACGCACAGGAGTGCAGATAATGCTGAGTCAAAAATATTTTTCATAATTAGATATCATAATTTGCTGCGGCTTAATTTTCACCTCTAGAACTGTAAAATATGCCTCAAACAAACATTATATCCCAATAATGAATTTTTTTTTGACTCTGCATTATTTGCACTCCTGTGCGTCAAAAAATATGACACACAAGCTGTATGCGTGAAAATATGACGCATAATGGAAAAAACGGCGGCCATTTTATACAGGATGTGATGTAATAGGATATCCTGTTTACAGAATCTGTACAGTGGGTGTACTTTCACTTTCACTTTGCAGTCCCTGATTGTTCTAGACTGTGTGGCTGTGTGCAAAGTGTTGTCCTGTGTATTAGTGCTTTTGTGTCCAGTGTGCCATCTCACTTGTTCTTTTGTCATCATTATCTTGTTGTAGCATACTGTCTGAGTCTGTGTTGTATTAATTTGTCAAGTCCAGTGTTGTATATATTGTCTGTGGGAGTCTGTTGTGGGTACTGTGATATAGGGGATAGTTGGGCTCTTCTTCTTGTTAAGTTTTCTTTGTATTTCCCCACTCTACCTTTCCCCATTTCCCCCTTTTCCTTTTTTCTACTACTTTTTCCCCTTTTTCAGTGCTGAAATGTCTGGTAGGCCACGGCTTTCCAGGATGGGTGAGGAGGAATTGGGGGGGTTTATTTGGCTTGTTTGCCATTTCCTCCCACTTATGCTGGAGGCTGGGGGTAGGGTGATACAGGGGTATCACACGGAGGCCCGAAAAGTCCGGTGGGGGAAGGTGCGCCATCACTTGGTGCGTCTATATGGTAGCCAAAGGAATGACCATCAATTGAAGCACCGCTGGGCTGATCTGATCTGCAGGGAGCAAGATCTGCTGGACCACCTGGGAATCAGGATTGGTGGCCATGTTGGTGAGTACAGATCATGTAAATGTGCACAATTTAAAGCTGTGTTGTGACATGTGATGATTGTTACCCAATCTGCCTGATAAGTAGCTGACTGTGTCTAATGGTAGGGAAACATACAGGGTAATTGATGCACTATGTGAAGGATGACAAATGCTAGCAGTCAGGTAGCTCATGTTTTCAACACATACAGGTTGCTTGTAGCAGAATGTAATGTAGTGCCGCCTTTGTGTCAGACAAGTGACACATTAATGAGGGAATCAGGACTCTACAGGTCACAATAGCAAGTGAAGTATGGATGTAGAAACATCATACCTACATATGTTGACGCTATAGCTAGACTGACATTTGTATACCCTACATGATGCTGAAAATGAGTGCTGCCTTCACGTCAATTGAAGTTAGCAATGTGGCCCACACATATGTCACATGTGTGTCTGGTTGGTGTGTAGGGAAAATGTTCACGGAAGTGCCATGCCTTGTCGTGATAAATGTGCTCCTTCACATTTAATTGTTACATGCCAGATCTGAGCGTGAACCATGTTTGTAAAAGACTCAGGTGCCCTCAGCTAACATATTAGACAGGTATTTACTGTCACTTGTGCCCAAATCAGAATAGGGATGGCAGTCCAAAGGTATGGACTAGGGTACAAACATCTATGTTTGGTGCCAATCACCATTGTTTGGACACATCAATGTATGAAACTGTAACAACATGAGGTATTGCCAAAGTACCTGGCCCTCTGTACCATGTACCTATCAGTCACATATGTGTCATGACCACATAGGCTGTTTGACAGGTCAGGCAGTCCTCTAGTAACCAGCTTTTGAATGCACACCTATATTGTTGCTGCATACTAATGGAGGTGCATCTTTGCCACCATATGACAGTCCGGGCCACTGCATGTGTGTAGTAGTGTGTGTGCCTGTAGCAGGAGACTCATCCGATGTAAATGTTGTGCATGAATAATTCCATGCAGTATGAGCATGTGTGAAAGTGTTTCATTACTCATGTCATATTATCACATTGTCTTTGTATTTGCAATTGTTTGTCATTGCACGGATTCTGAGTATATTCTTCCTTCCATGCTTTACAGGTGGACCTGCACCGTACACAGTGGGAGAGGTGGCTCATTTTGAGGACCCCGACACCTACAGTGAGTGTTGCATGTGTGGTATTTTTTGTGTTTGCTGGTGATGCGTGATGGACTACTGTGTGTTGAACACATTGCAAGGTTTGATGCGCTGCCCAATCATTAGTCTTGTTCCATTAGTGGGATTTCAGTTATCACTTCATTTTGAGTTGACCTATGCTTATCCATTTGTCTGATTTTGGGTCTGTAGGCCATTCCTGTAGGGTCCGCTATGGGAAATGGGGTGAGTCATGTGGAATACACTAGTTAATGTAAGAGTTGCTCTGGGACTCGTCTCGGACTGAGTCTGCATGTCAGACTGACATTCTCCCAGATAGCTTCTGCAAATGGATTGTCTGAAATCTGCTGCTTCCCTAGTAACCGATGTACTGAGTACACTGTAGGTTGGATCTTCCGGGGGCATGTACTTCCACAAGTTGTACTAGAAGTGTGTGGGACTAGAGTGCAATGGCCTAGGTGTACATGCTATTCATGATCATGGGTGTTCTTGCTCCTCTGTGTCTGTAGAAAAATATGCCTCACTGGAAGTATGTGATGTTGGCCTAGGTCAGTACATTTTGACATGTGTGGACCTTGGATAGGACAAGGTTTAGCTGACTCCAATTCGTTGATAGCCCTTCACTGGTGGTGTGTGTGTGGAGGCAAAAACATGTTGAGCTTTCTATACACTCCTGGCTGTGCATCGATTTTGGGATTGTTGGTTGTTCTTCCCACCCCCCCTCAAAGACAGGCATGTGTTTGGGAATAGGGTACCTAGGACTGAAGCAACCAGTATGTTACACATACTTGTGACCATTTGAAACTTTGTTTTGAACCTAGTGTACACACTCGGTTATGGCACATGAGTTCTATACTAGCGAATCCCATTACAAATTGCAGATCTTGAGGTTTGTGAGTGTTATCACATACACTGGCATATGGAGTCCAGGCAATAGGCGGAGAAGGTGCAGCATGAATGTTGGCTGCATTTGTAATTTTTATGATGACAAGTTTTGGCTGATGTCACCCATCATGTAGATTATTGTATATGCTATGTGTGAGATGACCTTTGTATGCAGGCTTCCCATGTACTTCCTCTGAGACTTTCAATGATCTATATGGTGATATGAGCTGTTACAACTACAGTAAATGTATTTTCTGATTGACTACTTGTGCTATTCCACACAATGCATTTCCTATGGTAAATAGTTGCCCTTTCTCTTCACAGCTGCAAACATGAGTGCCGCACAGAGGCATGAATTTGAGAGGTGGGCCATGAGGTACCGACACATCCTGCAGGTGCAGTCGGGGTTCCGACGGATGGCCCGAAAATACCAGGCAGATCGGGTCTCCGGAGCATGGTGGGCTTCACCACAGGGTGGCCCAACGTTGCCCACTACAGCCACCACCACCACAACCACCGGTTCTCCCCAAGTGGCCCCAGCAATGGCGGGGACTGTTGTCCCTGCCTCTGCAGCACAACCAGGACCCAGCATTATGACAGTCCAGTGGGCTAGGCTCAACACCCACACAGAGCACCTCTTCCGGGACCCAGACAACAGCAGCACCTCCAATTGACCCTGCGGCATTCCAGGCTTTGGACCGCAAAATGGACAAGTTCATAAGGAAGGTGGACAAGCTGAGCCAGGATGTGGCCTACATCAAGAAGCGGGTCAGGTCCATCAGGCGGACCCTCCGGAGGGCCAACCTCTAGGACTGATATGGTCTATTTACATTAATCCCTTCCCTCCCTCCTCTTTCCTTGTTATCATGATTAGTGGGCTTGGGGGATTAGTGTTAGGTTAGTATAGGTTATTAGCTTAGTTAGTGTTAGGGAGGAGGGTGGGGGTCCTTATTCTTTCTACTTTTCATTCTTAAGTGTGTGGGTGGGTGGGTGGGGGTCAATGTTGGGGTTCCTGTGTGTTTAGAAAAAAAAGAAAAAAAAATGTATGATTGTTTAGGATAGTATAGTGTGTGTGTAGGTTAGTATGTGTTGTCCTGCATGTGTCCTGTCTCATAATGGTGGGTGGGGGGTTGATGTTTAGATCGATTCATTATATGTGTAGAGTAAGTTTAGCTTAGGTTAGTTAGGGACAGTTGTGGGTAAGAAGTAGTCAGGTTAGATTAGTGTAGGTATGACTTTTCCCTTAGTTGCCTCTGGTGTGATTACTTATGAATAAATATATAGTTAACCCTTTGCATTATGTGTTAACTGCTACTTGATCATGGCCTTGCCATCAGTGTAGATGATTGTTGTTCTATGACATTTGTGTCCTATGCTACAAACCAAAGAAAAAAGAGGTTTAAAATGGCAGCTACCCCTGTGCTAACTTGGTAAGTATCCACCATTTGATAGAACCACCATTTGGAGTTTACATGGATCACAAAGGATTTGTGTCGATGAGTATGTTTTCTACATCACAAAGTGTGCTTCCAGACTTGGTATTGTGGGGAATTTTTTAGGTCGGACTGCAGTGTGATGTTCAGGGACATCTTTGAAGATGAGGTGTTGTTAACACTCTTGTCTTCTTGTCTTCATTACTGACATAGATCATGTGTGCAAAAAATCAGCATGATTACCTATTTGGAAGTTTACTCAGAAAGGTTGATTGATGCTGTGTTTAGTTGTGTTTGCTTAGATTAGACTGCATAATTCAATGTATTAGTATTGCATGGTGACAACATTTATCAGCCACCATTAGTTGACTTTGATTTCTATTGATTAAGCATTATTCTGTCCAACACAGCATGATTGTGTGTGGTTTCTCCCTTCATCAGTTATTCTCCTCAGGATGGGCAGGCTATGATGCAATCCTGGCCACTGCACAGATGTATCTGACTACATGATGTCAGGACAGTTGTATTGACAAGCTACATGGTTGTCACACAGGCACTTTTGTGTTATCTACTGCACAGTTGATGTGTCAAATTTCACAGAGACATATTAGGTGTGCAAGTGGTATTCATTGATAGGTGCTGTAGTGCAATATGTACATTGTCCAGGTTTGCTGAGTCCGTTTTAGTGAAATCTTACATGGTGATCCTACAGAAGGGATGTGGATAATGCTCCTGACATGCTGGGGTGATGTTACAGACAGTGCAGAGGGACAGGATTTGCCAATTAGTAGGAGAGAGACATTCACTGGCAATGCTGACAAGTTATACAGTGGTTAGCAGAACAGTCATTGAGTATAGTTCTAGTGAGACTGGCATTTGACAATACGTGGGACCTTGGTCGAAGTAGGCCATGGTGCAGGGACTAGTGCTTCCGGGTACTCTTCCGTGTGAATGTGATCTGTTCGTTGTCTTCATCTTCTGATGTGTGTGTTGCCTGCTTCGTCCTTGTTGTTGTTGGTTGTGAAGGGGCAATACACACCTCAGTGTTAGAAGACGTACAGTCAGATATCCCGGTCGGTGCTCCCTGTGAAGGTCTTAAGGGCAGTACTGCAGCAGGGAGGGCCTGCTGGTTTTTGAGAATAGCAGCTACATCACAATGGTAGGCAGCCAGGTCGGCCCTGAGGGAGTCATGATTGGATTTGTGCATGCAGTGGAAAGTTTGGGGTGCGAGGTGTTGTGGCAACTCCCTTACTGCAGTGGTGAATTCCTTGACAGTTTCTTGTAGTCCTTGCAGTATGGATGTTAGGGCTTGCATAGCTGCTGCCTGATCTGCAGATGACATCATGCATGAGCGCACCCCCTCAAGGCTGGCTGCCATAGTTTGCATCCCCACCCGCACCTCCTTGGCCAGCTCCCGCTGTACTCCAACTACAGTTCTTTCAAAGCTGGCGCCAGTGTCGTCAGAGTCCTCAGCTGTATAGGAGCTGGCATGTCTTGCAATTGGGGTGGTGGGTGGTTCTTCTGTGATGGCTGCTTGTTCTGTGCTCCTCCTTGTGACTGAAGGTGGGGTCTGGAGGGTTTCAAGGACCTTTTAGATGGTCTACTGGGGAATGTTTATGGGCTCGTCATCCATGTCATCAGGGAAATCTGGGACAGGCATATCGGCAGGAGATCCATCTTCCTCTGCAATGAAACAGGGTACAATTAGTGTGTCTGTGTTGTGACAATTTTGACGTAACATGCCTGCCTTTTGATGAATTCACTTTGTGATCTTGTTTGGTATTGGTATCTGCTGTCCTTCATATGGGCATTGTTATAGGCCTATGGCCCACCTGTGTGTCACATGTATGATATTGAGTTATCAGACTTGTCTGCCTATTTGCCTCTAGGTGTTGCTTTATACCAAATAGAGAATAGCCACCTTTTTGTCCTACTCAACCCTCCGTGTATATACATTCTCATGGTAAAACCTTTCACTGGCTGTGGGTGTTCTGATGGTCCTGGCAGCACAATTGCCTCTCTGGACCTGCCCCAATCCCTGATTGTTCACATTGACTTAAATGTAATTGACATGTAGCATATCCTATGCATGGCAATGTTATGATGTGATATGGATGTTGATATTGTTAATGTGTCCTGCTGATGTTGGGTCATGTGTGTTACATTGGATTGCCCTGATTATCATATCAGTGTCCTATTTCCCCCTCTGACTGTGCAGGTGTATTTCAGTGACCAGTTCCATGTATCTCCTCCTCAATGCTGTTGTCTGAGCAGTATGACTTTTGTGATGTTGCCTTGTTTGCCAGGCACAGGATGGACCCTGACATATGCAGCATGGGTGTGTCCTTAGTGCTGTGTCGCTCCTATTGTTGTTTACATTGGCTAATGTTTGCGGCAACTATGGGCATTGACATTTGAGTGTACTGGGGCCTTTGTCTTGTTTCAGGGGATTGTTGCAGATGTCATCCTCACCCCCTAATTTAGGTATGTATGTTCCATGGGGAGGTTACTGCCATTGGCTACTATAGCTGCACAGAGATCAGAGGTGGTAGTGTCAACTGTTGTTGCAGTTACATTGCAGTTGTTGTTTTGGCTAGAGGATTGCTGATAGGGCCCTAGTTAATGTAGGAGATATTTTGGCTGACGAGTGCCAGGATGTAAGTTTGACGTAGTGGCCTTCCCTCCTGTCGAGGCTTTCCCTTTGCTCCATTGTTGGCATGACAGGATGCCCCCATGGGACTGTTGTTGGTGTAGTGTAATGTTATGCCCCAGATTCTTTTTGTGCAGGCCATGCCCCCCTGCAGTACCCCTTTACCTATGCCACTCCATGTATATGATGACTTACATGCAATCTGTAGTACGTATTTCCCACCCCTGCTCACAGTTGACATTATTGCATTTTAAATCCCCATGCGACTTACCCTGCATGTGCGTTGTCTCCTGGTAGTCTGCACTGTCCTGTCCTTGAATCCCTGTGACGATCTCCTCTGGGATGACGGCTGCAACCATCTCCTCCATGTGGTCCAGGGCCTCCTGGTGTGCTGGACTCCCACCTCCAGTCTGCAGTGCTGCCTTCCTGTTCCTGGCCATTTTTTCCTTTGTCCTACGTTTGCAGTCATGCCAGCGTTTCTTACACTCGGTGACTGTCCTGCGTACTTCAGCCACACTGTTGATTTTGTCAACAATTTGTTGCCCACAGTCATTTACGCCCCCTTAACGTCGTATTCCTTTACGTCATGACGCCGCGATGTGCGTAAAAAAAATTACTCCCACCTGTTGATTGCGCCGCCGTGCGTCAAAGTATAAATATGACGCCCGCACGGCGCTACGAAATGGCGTTAGCCGGCAGTAAAATTTTTTACTCAAAACTGCGGCGGCGCAGTTTTGCGTCAAAAAGTATAAATATGGCCCTTAGTGTGCACGCTTATCCTGCCTTCCTGAGCCTCTCACTTTCAGGCATTTATTGCTAATTCAGTTAAAGAACAACCATTCTGCCTCATGTATATCTCCTTACTTTATTTCTCTGCTTCTACATCATTGTCTCTTCACCTTTTCTCTACCTGTCGCTACAGTTATGTAGGTAACTCTGTCAAGCTCACCTCTTTTAATATACCACTCTCTAACCTAACACTGCCTACCTCACTTATGACATCAACTCTCACTCTACCACTCTTTGTGTTTATTTCTACGCCCATGTCAGTCTACTTCATCTATCATCACTCTTTTTTCCTAACCCCTCTCTCTTCAGCTCAGTTTAATGTACCTGACCTACTCCCACTTCACCTCTCTCAACCTCCTCTCTCTCCTAACTTCTTTTCTCTCTCTCCATCTCTATATGCCATACATCTCTCTGGCTCTCCCAGACTTCTAGGCACTTCACAGCTCTGAATCTCACCAGCGTCTTTAGGCCATTTTTCTGTTTTCCTCACATCTCACACACTCGCTCATTTCTCTCTTCCCCTTGTCCTTCTCACTATCCAACCCCTCAATTTACCTCACCAATTTTAATTCATTTCTCCACCTCTTCTTTCTCTATTTACCTCTGTTCATTATTACCCATCTCTTTACTGTAATCCTTTCCTGCTGTCACTGTTTCTCTTTCTCTGACTCTTTTTTCTACATTCGGAGTGCTATGTACATATGTTCTTTTTAATGCTACTTACGAGCCCATTAAGCAGCCACAGAACCATCCATACTGTGCTTATCCTATAAGAGGAAAAGGCTCATTAGTTAAGGTTTCTTGTAAAGTGTTGTTGCAAGGCAAAATAACTGTAAATTCACAGACAAAAAGAAATACCTCTGTCAATGCTTTTTCAATATTTCTTCTGCTACTATTTGGTTTCTGGAATTGGAGCACCAGGAGCTTTCTGCTGTTGTTTGCATGCCCCCATTACGGAAAAGGTTAACATATACTTCTATGATGTTTGGTAAGCAAGGGATTGAATTAGCTGAAAATAGGTTATAAAGTTGTTACGAAACAGTGGACCGAAAATATGTCTTGCATGAGGGCATAAAAATGGTTAAAATGGCACCTCACATGGAGAAGTGTGGCTCAATGGTTACAGCGGCAGACCCTGAAGCATAGATCTGGCTCAAGACCAGGGTTCAAGTCCCGCTTCGGCAGGTTTCGGGCTCAATTCCCCTTGACCAGATAATTCTCGCCTTGGTGCCTAATCTAATTCATGGGTCCCACTCTGCAACTCTGGGCAATAGCTTGCTTAATCTCCACAATGGCCCCAACAGCGCTTGGATGCCTGGCTTCACCCTGGGGGTGCTCAGGAGTGGGTGCCTCACAGGGAAAAGCCAGGAGGGGTTCCATAGCGGTATGAGTACAGCGCCTTGAGACCCTAACGGGTGAGTAGTGCGCTATACAAGTGCTAATTTACATTTTTAATTTTACATAGGTAATTGTAATAATTGTATATATACAGCACTTACTACCCCTGATGAGAGGTTAATAAGCTTGAGGATGAGTAGCACACTTCTCCCCTTGGTGGTTAATCTAGTGGTTATTTTTGTTCTCTGCGATTAGTTATGTGCTCTTAAGAAACTAATTGCATGCATTTATTCCAGTTACTTTGTTATATTGGTACTAGCTATGTGTGATCATGAGTGGGGGCTATGTAGTTTCTGGTGAATGGTAGGCACAATAGTAAGACTGGAGGAGATTAGGTAATGTTAGTATACAGGGACAAAGTTTTAAAGAAGAGGAGTTATGATCTATGAAATGAGGTATCAGCCAAATTCAGAATTACATTAAGAAGGATGAAGGCAGTTGTGATACTAAGAGGAGACTATACTCAGAAACAGGAAGTATGCAAAGGATGGAAGCCAACAAGAGGGTCCCTGAAGAAAGGAGAGGAATCAAAGGGAAGTACATCAAGGTCAATGTTTCATGGAGGGTTTTGGAAATATAGTGGGGATTTTTTTCTGAAACAATAAGCACTTGGATGATGTATGCTGTAAAAAGAAACAACATTTGCAGAGATCTTCATATCTGGGCCTTCAACATGCAATTCTGAGTGTACGCATCATTTAAACACTATGCACCCTAACTTGCTATCTGCCAAGACTACGGCAGCCATTGTAAACATAGCCAGGAGTATTTCAACTGTGGTACAAGGTCTGCATGCAGCACAAGGGGAAGTGCCAATAAAAAATGAAAAGGTCTAATTTAAAGATCTTTCATCACTACTCTGTGATTACAGGGTTTCCCCCACTGACTAACCATAAGTTATTTGGCACTGACCGAGAGTGTCTCACAAATACTCAGTCAGGTTCATCGTGTATGTTGTGTGTGTTTGTGTGTGTGGCTATTGTAGTATATACATTATACTTATAAGTGAAGCAAAGTGGGGAAAGCCTGTGGGTTCCACTTTGAAGGTCCTGAGACTGTTCCAGTGCACATGGGAGGGTGGGGTGATGTTGTTTTCCCAGATGGTGGAAGTGTATCTTCAGAGATACAGGAAGGAGGAGACCTAGACAGTGTAGTGAAGACAAAGGAGACAATACTCCTATAGAAATTCGATAAAACCCTTCTTGTAGCATGATAGTTTGTGGGGGTGATGTGGATTGAAGTATGATGTTCACATTGAGAAGGGTCTTTTAGTTAAAACCACCATTTCTTTTCTTTACTCTGTCTGTGCATAGCCAGGAGCAGATGGTTCACACCTCTTTATGCTTCTGTTGTGGGTGCTCCCGGCTGGAGTCTACCCTGCTGTGGAGAGCATCACCCCACACAAAGGCTGTGTCTGCAGAGCTTCACAGAGAGCCACTTGAAAAAAGAAGCCACCCTAAACCAGTTCTCATGCCTGCAGAATTCTGGGAACAAAATAAAGGCTTCTGCTCTTCTAACAACCCTGTCTTCGATAATCTCACCTCAATTTGGCAAATGTTGGCTAAATGTGATACGAAGGCTAGCTTGTCAAATGTTTTAAACAGAAAGAAAAATGATTGTCAACTAATGTGCTGCCTTCAACTCAGACCACAACATTACGTCCTCAGGTCTGTTCTCACCAAAATTCAGGCTGGCACTACTGAAGGTCAGTGCAAAAAAACACACGAAGGTGAAAAAAGTATTTGCTCATATTATGCTACTTGCTCAAGTCTCATTGCAGGAAAAATGGAAAAGAACACCCCCCAGAAGCATTGTTCACAAGGCTCTGCCTATGTACCCCTCTGTGCATGTAAGGACTTTAATCTGTTGAAACAATATGATGCCTTTGTGGATGGAAACCCAGGACTGCCCCCTGTCCACCCTCACTCTGGACATAAGATGAGGACCCTATTCAGCCAAGAGACCCTACACAAGGCCCTGTCCTGCACTCTAGTTGATTGAGGCCAGGGGCATGCTTCCAGTCTGTAAAGTACTAGGGCCCTTTAGTCTAGCTGAGAGTGCAGAACACATCACATCACGGCAAGGATTTCTCACTGTCAGAGCACAATACTACCTTTTGGGACCTCAAAATAAAATGGGAGAGAGAGTCGTCAGATTTGAGCCTTTAATCAATAAAGCCTTGAAAGAAGGCAAAATCACCTCAAATACAGACCCCCAGTGCAAAACACTTCATCTGAAAGCCGTTTTAAAGCACTTCAGTAACAAAGAAGAACATGCCTCTGTATTGATCCTTTGAAGTATCCAGCATGTGCCATATAACAAGCAGAACAAGCAGAACTTTTGTAGCAGGATGAGAAACCACAACATTGTCTCAAAAGGATCAGAGTGGCTCACATGAGCACCGGATTACACTACACAAAGTGAGATTTTGTTTTTTTTCTTAAGAATTGGGAGATCCAGCTACGTGCCCAGAATCACAGGATGCTGAGTCGATGCTGGGACTTGAGGTTCCCCAGCTACAAAGTCGTTAGCTGAATATTTTTATTGCATTTTATCCATAGAACATATTTAGAGCACAACCTATCCTTTCAAATACTCCTTGCTGTTGGTATTCCTAGCACAGTGGGGTAACCACCATGAGGTGAGTGGTGGGGGTTTAGCCAGTCCTGCAGGCATAGGTGTCCCATGCAAGAGAATTACCTCAGCTAAAACTGAGTCTAAGGCACTTTGAGCTACCCAAGAGCGGAATAGATTGGTAGTAGCTGGTAGATGGCAGCCTCAAAGACAAGGGTTCTATACATTAACTGTATGGCATGAATAAAAGATACACACCTTTTATATTTATCAACACATAATTGCAGCTTGTACACACCTGTGGGTTTAAGATCTTCACTGACTCTCTCGGTTTGATTTAGCTTGAATCTTGGTCAGGAACAACGCAGCGCTGTACATCAACAGGTGGCTGGGATATGACACAAGAGTGTGTACAGCCTGTGGGGATTTAAATCTTCAAAAGATATAGGACCTCATTATGACCCTGGCAGATGGCACCTTCCCCCTAAATATGACATTGGCAGTGTACCACTCCATCCGCCAGGGCAGTAATAGCTGCCAGGCTGGAGACTACGGTCTCCAGCCATGCGACCGTCACTGACCTTCCCTGTCACTGACAGGGGTCTTTTCTGCCCCCCTCCCCAGAGTCCTCATTCCCTCCCCTTCCCACTCCAGGGCCCCCGACATACACGCACATTCACGCACCATCATACACATGCATACACACACTCATACCTACATACACCCACGCATGCATACATCCATTCACACACACACATCCACACACACTGACATACATACAAGCACACACGCATTCAAGCACACACAATACACGCACTCACACATGCACACACATACCACACGAAATGCACACCCACACTCACGAACACACACACACCCCACACACAACACCTCCCTCCCCTGTCAGAGAACCAGACTTACCTGATTTCAGGAGGTCCTCCGGCAGGAGATGGGAGGGGGCGCTGCTGCCATCAGCAGCGTCTGTCAGCAGAGCACCGCCAGGCCGTATCATGGGTCATGATATGGTCTGCTGCTGTCTAATGGGGTGGTGCTGCTGCTGGCAGCTGCACCACCTTACTGCTGTCCGCCGCCATGACCGTAGCCGGAATTCCGCCATCCTTCTGTGGAATTCCAGCTAAGGTCGGCTAGTAGCTGGTCGGCGGTCGGCTGGTAGCCACGGCGACAGTCTTTTGCTGCCCATCGAAATGGCGGTAGGCAGTTTTTACCGCCACTGTCATAATGAGGGTCAGAGTTTTTTATATGTCTTTATTATATTTAACTTCAGTATCACTTTGCCATCTACATACAGTGATAGTTACGTTTCTGATGTCGGTATCATAATCCGTCAAAGAAGAAACAAATTGTTACATTGAAGTCCCATGTACTACATGTGTCTGTAACCAACCTACCCAAATGCGGGCTGTTTCTGTCATAATTAGCTGATGTATTGAAACTGTGTCAAAGAGAAGAAACAACAAGTTCAACCACACTAATAGCATACAATGTAATTCATGCATCACAACACACCTCCTCAAGCCCATCCATCCTGTCTGTGCCCACAACGGGACACTCCCATCTCCATTGCCACCATTCCCATTGCTCCTTCCAGGTGACCTACAGCAGTCACTGCATCCTCCAGTGACCCTCTGTTATCTGTTTTTGGATTTAGTTTGTCCAGATAGATGTCCCAGATTCCCAAGGTCCTTGGTGCACCCTCTAGATTGTATAGCAGCATAAACAGCCATAATTGTTCTAGTCATACTTCCAAGCATCTATGCATCTTTCTTGCCAGAATCTAAATCAGACTTTAAAAGTGTGCAAGGCACTTTGCTTTTTTATAAACATATCTCACATCTAATAAGTACTGGAGGGTGTCCAGCAGAAGAAGACAGATTGTCACCTCTGGTCACATTCACTGAACTGCTTGCTGGAGCTAGAGAAAAGCATGTTGGACTGGGTGTGGACAGAAAAGTACAATGAGGCTTTCTGGTCCATCAAAGACACACTGCTCACAAAGGCATACTTTGACCCTCAACATACAAGAAAATTGTTAGTTTCTGTTGGTCCTTCTAGACATAGGCTCTCATTACAACCCTGGCGGTAAATCGCACTTACCGTGGTGCAGAAGACCGACAACACACTGCTGCGGCGGTGGAATTCCGCTACAGCCATTATGACCCACAGCTCGGAAACTGCCATAATCCAGACACCCACTCAAGTCCACCACACCAAAGGTCAGTGATAAACTGGCCATAACAAAACTGACACCGTCACGCCAACAGGAATACGCCCACACTATCACGACCCACGAATCCACGCGGCGGTCTTTCAACCGCGGTATTCCATTGGCGGTACACACCGCCACGCTCAAAATACACACACATTTACAAAACACAACCACATTGGACAATTCAAAATACACACACCTGATACACATACACACACCACACCCACACACCCAATCCAATATAAAGCTCACAACCACATCACCCACAAACCCTTACTACCAGAAATTGAAAGCAGACCAGAGAGATACACTAGCTTAAACAACAGCAGCATCCACAGACACACAACATCATCACCCACACCACATCCACACACCTCAAACAACACATCCCCTCACACATCACAACACACACCTCCTCACACATCACCCACACCACATCATGGCACCTCAATGACACCCCCGGTTCTCTGAGGAGGAGCTCAGGGTCATGGTGGAGGAAATCGTCTGGGTAGAGCCACAGCTATTCAGATCACAGGTGCAGCACACCTCCATTGATAGGAAGATGGAGCTATGGCGCAGAAGCGTCAACAGGGTCAACGCAGAGGGACAGCATCCAAGAACTAGGGATGACATCCAGAAGAGTTGGAACGACCTACGGGGGAAGGTGCATTCCGGACACCAGATTGCTGTACAGAGGACTGTCGGTGGACCCCCACCTCTTCCCCTACAACTAACAACATGGGAGGAGCAAGTCTTGGCAATACTGCATCCTGAGGGCCTCACAGGAGTAGGAGGAGGACTAGACTCTGGTAAGTCAAAGCTTTAGTACCTTATCCCCCCACCCCACCTGCATGCCATCACATACTCCCACCCTTACCCTCACACCCATCACCCCAACAACCCACAGATACCCTACCAACACAACCGACACATCCCAAAACCAAGCCCTGCATGTAAAACCAATGCATGGACACCCATCACCCAAGCATGTCCACTACAGATACCCACACAGACCCCAAACCAGTTATCACACAAGGACCTAGACAAGAATGCAAGCACTGGAGCACAGGGTCGCTCACCCATTGCACATGATGGCACACACACATGCAATAATCATGCCTTTATACCCCTACCCAACGTCACCGGACAGGAGGTACTAGACATATCCAGTCCCCCCACAGAAGAGACCCACAGTGATGACCGCAGCTCTGCACAACTGGACCAAGATGACCAGTCCGGCCCATCAGGGGACCTCAGGACAGACGGTTACCCTGACACCGGCACGAGCCACCAAAGAGCCTCCTCCATCAGGAAATACCAGCACATCACCCACTCAGCGGGCCCATCCCTCTGTTCCCAGGACACGTCAATCATCAGTGTGTCCACCACTACAGGGAACCCAGGCAAATCCACCAACCCAAGACAATCAGGGACCTGGGGGCAGTGGCAGTGGGCACACTGTTCAGGGGACAGAGGCACAGGATAACAGGGGAACTGGGAGGACTGCTGTGTGACGGGGGAGGACAGGCCCAGGGGACCCACTCTCCACAAGGCCCTCTCCAACATCATGGGAGCGTACCATCATTCCCAGGAGACGATGGCAACGGTACTGGCCAAGTTTCAGGCCAAGTTTCAGGAGACCCAGCAGCTGCAGGAGGAACACTATCTGGGGATCAGGGAGGAACTGAAGTCCATTAACACCACCCTGGTCACCATTGCAGGGGTGCTGCAAGACCTTGTCAAAACCAGGAGGGACACTGTGGCACAACAAGGGGCCCCTGACACTAGCCTGGATGATGAACAGCCCTCCACCTCCTCAGGCGCTAGTGGACAGGAGGCACTGCCACAGGAACACAACAAAAGCACCCCACCCCCTGCAGATGGGGAGCCACCCCTCAAACGGTCCCTGAAATCCAGGAACAAGACAGAGAACATTGCCAAGACCCCTGCCAGGAAATGAGACCCCCCTGAATGTCACCCTTCTGTCCCACTTGGTCACCCTGTCCATCCATCAACTGCCCTTGCTCCACTTCCTATGCCCCTTTGGACAATGGACCTGTGAAACAAATAGACTGGACTCTGCCATAGACATTCCTCCACCATCACCCCTGCCCATTTTACAACACCCTCCACTTATTTGCACAGAAATAAACATACTTCAATCACAAAACAATCTGGAGTCAGTCTGTGCTTTCACAAATGTGTAATTGCAATAACTATGGAATATAGCAATGTCAATTTAATTGTTCACATACCGATGAAACACAGCTGTAGGGCTGGAGGACCCACATCTGTTAAATGCAAAGTGACAAGTCAGGGTCCATACACTGAGTTAAAATGACAGACATATGCTAGCTCCAACAAAAGTATGAGATGTGTGAGGCAGTGACATCTTCTTACCTGTGTCTCACTGGAAGTATTGCTGGATAATGTTGTTTCTGTTGTCAATATCCTCTTCTTCTGCCTCCTCTTCTTCACTGTCGACAGGCTCCACAGCTACCACAAGACTACCAGCTCGACCATCCTCCTGCAGAAAAGGCACCTGACGTCGCAAAGCCAGGTTGTACAGCATAAAGCAGGCCACGATGATCTGGCACACCTTCTTTGGCGAGTAGTAGAGACAACCATCTGTCATATGGAGGCACCGGAACCTGGCCTTCAGGAGGCCGAAGGTCTGTTCAATCACCCTCCTAGTTCACCCATGTGCCTCATTGTAGCATTCCTCTGCCCTTGTCCTGGGATTTCTCACTAGGGTCAGTAGCCATGGCAAGTTGGGGTAACCAAAGTCACCTGCAAATGTCGAGGGACAACTGTTAGACACACACTAACCCATAGGGACAACCCCAGACCCAGACAACTATTCACACTGTATAGGGTCCTTGTCCTCACCTATTAGCCACACACGGTGCCTCTGGAGTTGCCCCATCACATAAGGGATGTTGTTATTCCTCAGAATGTAAGCTTCATGCACTGAGCCAGGATATTTGACATTCACATGGGAGATGTACTGGTCGGCCAAATACACCATCTGCACATTCATCGAACGGTAGCTCTTTCGGTTTCTGTACATCTGTTCACTCCTGCGGGGGATACCAAGGCCACATGTGTCCCATCAGTGGTACCTATGATGTTGGGGATATGTCCCAGGGCATAGATGTCACCTTTCATTGTGGACAAATCCTCCACCTGAGGGAACACAATGTAGCTGCGCTTGTGTGTCAGCAGGGCGGACAACACTCTGGACAACACGTTAGAGAACATTGGCTGGGACATCCCTGATGCAATGGCCACTGTTGTTTGAAAGGAACCACTTGCCAGGAAATGGAGTACTGTCAGGAACTGCACCAGAGGGGGTGTCCCTGTGGGATGGCGGATAGCTGACATCAGGTCTGGCTCCACCTGGGCACACAGTTCATGGATTGTCGCACGATCAAGTCTGTAGGTGACTATTACGTGTCTCTCTTCCATTGTGGACAGGTCCACCAGCGGTCTGTACACCGGAGGATGCCGCATCTCATCACCTGCCCCAGCGGACATGCCCTATGGACGAGAACAGCGAGCAGAGAGTCAGCCAACACTGAGGTATCACAAAATATAATTTGCACACATTTAATAATCCACAATGTGCCTGTTACTGTGTGTATGCAAGGCCTACATTGGTGTGACGCAGTTAAAATTAATGCCATGTGGCCTCCTGAAATGGTGGCTGCCTGACCTCTAAGGTGGGACAAGGGGATATGAGGTAACTGCGCTGGTGTTGTTCACTGTTGCGGTTGGCGGTCGAAGACGGTGGCACAATCCTGCATTGGTTAACATTGGACCCTCTGGGTCCCAGGAGCCAATGACGATGTATGCCGGCGGTGACGGTATGCACCGCCGCAGACGTGACTGCCATTTTCTGTCTGTTCACTCACTTGATACCTGACCTTCAACAGGAGAGGAACTACACTGCAAGTGCTGCTGTGACCTCAGTCTGGAAGCGACGATGGCTCATGTGTCTGGGGAAAGGGCCGCTGCCTTAATTTTGGAGGAGTTGGAGAAACTAGTGGATGTGGTCCTCCCCCAGTACACACAACTGTACGGTCCGCCAGACAAACAGGTGAGTGCACTGTGATAATGCTGCCTGGGCAATGCCTGTTTGGAGTGGTGTGGATGGAAGAAAAGGGTGGGGGGACTGAGGCCTGCGGACGGTGAGTGTATGTGCGTCAGGGTAAGGGTGGGAACATGCGCCAAAGAGGATGACGGTCCGGACGGGTAAAGATATTCCTTTTCCCCTGTACTATTCCCCTGGGTCAGCGCCCACCAGAAGAAGGATATTTGGTGTGCCATCGCCAAGGACGTCCGGACCCTGGGGGTCCACCACAGACGGAGCACCCACTGCCGGAAAAGATGGGAGGACCTTCTCCACTGGAGCAAGAAGACAGAGGAGGCCCAGCTGGGGATGGCCTCCCAATATGGGAGGTGTGCCCGTCGCACCATGACCCCCCCTGATGTTCCGGATCCTGGCGGTGGCGTATCCGGAGTTGGATGGGTGCTTGAGGGCATCACAGCAGCCTCAAGGGAGTGAGTAGACTATCATTCTGCTGACTTTGCACGCATTACAAGGTGTCTGGGCGGGGGAGGTGGTCAGTGGGTTCGCCTAGGCCAGGGCGAGCTTTGTAGGCAAGGTCCCTTGTGAGACAGGCTCTGTGGCACCCCAACCCCACTAGTGGTTAGTGCCATCTACACATAGTCAGGCTCCTGTGACTTCCAGGTGTGCAGCAATCAGGCTTAGGCCTTGTACCCCATGGGCATGTGATAAATCTAGGAACTAAAAGTGCATGGCGTAGTGCAGAGGGCTGCTGTGTCTGTTGTTTCTGCCAACGGTAGTGGTGTTGCATGCACTGAACATGTCTTTCTTCTGTTTCCCCCCCTTTTTGTGGTCTCCCTGTTCTTGTGTGCAATAGCATCATCAGGTGGAGGAGCAGTGGCACCAGAGCAGGAGGGAGCTGCATCCCACTTGGCCCTGGAGGTCTGAAGCCAACAGTGGGACGGAGAGTGAGGGGAGCTCCACGGTGGGGACAGGAGCAGACAGCAGTGACTGCAACTCCTCCTCTGATGGGAGCTCCCTTGCGGTAGCGGGCCCCTCTGTGCCCCCCGCATCAACAGGTACAGCCGCCAACCCCCTAACAGCACCGCCCTCCCAGCAGCCCCTCAGCGTGTGTCCCGTGCCCGCTCACCCAGGAGGGTGGGCATCACCTTCGCCCCAGGCACCTCAGGCCCAGCCCCAGTCAGCCCTGCTGCCCTCAGTGAAGAGGCTATTGACCTCCTGAGATCCCTCACTGTTGGGCAGTCTACCATTCTGAATGCCATCCAGGGTGTTGAGAGGCATCTGCAACAACAAGGCATTCATTCTGGGTAGGCAGCCCAACAGAGAGCATTTTAGGCTCTGGCCTCAGCACTGACGGCAGCCATTGTCCCTGTGTCCAGCCTCCCCCCTCCAACTTCCTCCACCCAGACCCAATCCCCTGTACCTCAGCCTATCCCAAGCACACCATCAGACCAGCATGCACATACCTCAACACACAAGGGTGGCACAGGCAAACATTAGCACCACACATCCCACAGGCACTCACACAAGCATCATACCCATGCACACATACCAACATCCACTGCCTCCACTGTGCCCCCCTCCTCCACGTCTCCCTTCTCCCTCCCTGTCTCGTCTCCACTCACACCTGCATGCACTATATCCTCAGCCACTACCTCCATCACCAGCACACCCATCACCACACACCACTCACGTGCACTCACCACCCCCACTACCATTCACACATCCCCAGTGTCCTCTCCCAGGGTGTCTGTGAGCCCTCCTCTCAAAGTACACAAACGCAGGCACACACCCACCCAACAGCCATCCACCTCACAACAGCCTCCAGCCCATGCACCTTCACCCAAATTCAGCAGACGTATACCTCCTACAACCACTACCTCTACCTCCACTCCAAAACCCCCTCCATCTACCCGTTTCAGTGTGTCTAAAAAACGTTTCCTGGCTAATATTGACCTCTTACCTACACCTCCCCCCGTCCTTCCCCTAGGGCCATGCTTTCCAGGTCCCAGCCCCTCAGCCACCACATCCCCAGGCACAGTGGTGCCAGCAACTGCGGGGTCATGGAGTGCGACAGTGTGCCACGGAGCGAGGGCAAGGACATTCCGCCACCTGCCAAGGTGAAAAAGGTGCCCACATCCCAGAGGGAGAAGCTGAAAACACCTGCCACCAAGGGGTCAGGGAAAACGAAAGGGGATAGTGGCAAGACAGCTGCGCCACCATCAAAGGTGGGGAAGGGCCAGAAAGTGAAGGGCAGGTCAGGAGAGGACATGGTGGATCTGACTGAGGGACCAGTGTCACACCTTCTGTCCACGTCGAAGCCAACCTGTACGGCAGAGAAGACTGCCACCTGAACCGCCACCTGCATCGCCACCTGCCCTGCCACAGAGCCCCCCTCAGCACCGCTGCTACATAGCCCTCCACCAGCACCGCCATGACTGACACCGCTGCAAGCACTGCCAGACGCCCCGCAACATCCTGAGCCAGTGGCACCACCGCAGACATGGCTGCCATCCCCAGTGGTCAGTCGTCCAAGGCTGGTGGTGAGTTCCAGGACCCTGGGCAGCTTCCATAAAGCATCACTGTCATCACAGTTGTCACCTGCATATGGAATGTGAAGCCACAGCAGTGTGTGGTATGTCTCAGCTTCCATGGCTTGTCAACCTACATGTACCTCGGGAATCTCGTGGCACACACACCCAGGTGAGTGTATTGTTGGGGCCACAATGCACGTGGAGCACTCTGGGCACAAAGCTCCCTCCAGAATCAGTGGAGTATCACATCCACTACCTCAGTCCTTGGCAGGATGAAGCACTCTGGGCACCAAGCCCCCTCCAGAACCAGTGGAGTATCACATCCACTTCCTCAGCCCTTGGCAGGATGAAGCACCCTGGGCAAAAAGACTGTGGCTTTGCACTCCCCAGGATAAAGCAGAGGGCAAACCACCCACTGGAGAGACTTGAGAGACAGTGGCTTTGCACTCCCCAGGATAAAGCAATGGGCAAACCACCCATTGGAGAGACTTGAGAGACTGTGGCTTTGCACTCCCAGGATACATCAATGGGCATGGAGCCCCCTCGTGGAGCAGTTGCATCGTGCGTTCATCTGGCTGAGGTGCCCCCCCTCCCCTGAGGTGCCTGTTTATTTTCAATCTGATGCCCCAGCAGTGTTCTCTCCGTTTCCAGTCAGGTATCTAGTGTGGGCCTCACCCATGCATTTCGGGCCCAATGGTCCTCGGACAATGATTGGTGCACTATCCGGACTTGTGTAGTTGGTGTACATAATTGTATATATTGGATTTTGAGTTTTGACTGATGGATTTTTCAAGATTACAATTGTTACAATTATTTCCTTTTGTCCTTGCGTTCTTCCGGGGGGGGTGGAGGGGTGTATATGTAATGTTGCAGCATGTATTTGTGTGTATGGTGTTGTGGGTGAGGGTTGGGGTGGGGGTGTTGCGTGTTGCATGTGTGCGTCACTCTCTTTTCCCTCCCCCCTCCCCTGTGTTGTAGGTGCAGTACTCACCGTGGTCGCCGCCGCCGTCGTTGGAGCTCCTGATAGAGGAGCAGGAAGACCATGGCCGGCAGAATCTGCAGTTCGGGTTCCATGGCTTCCTGGTTCCTCGTGGGGTGTGGAGAGGTGAGTGTTTTCCCTTCTCTGTACTGTTTGCCGTGTTTTTATTCACATTGGTTCCGCCCCGGAAAAGGTGGTAGATAGCCGTGTTGTGATAGGGTGGGCGGTACATTGTGTTCCGCCTGTCTGTTGGCGGTGTGCGCCGCGCTGTTTGTTTGTACCACCGTGGCAGTCGGAGTGTTAAAGTGGCTGTCTATGTTGGCGGTTTCCGCCACGGTCGTAATCCCATTTTTTTTTCCACCGGCCTGTTGGCGGTATTACCGCGGCTTTAACACTGACCGCCAGGGTTGTAATGAGGGCCTTAGTCTTCTACTTTTGCTCCAGGAGGTCAACTTAGAATGGTTTGGCCATAGTACCTGCAATCTAAGATCAAGGAACACATAAGGAAGGTGATAGAATATTTAGCACCAACATCACCCAAGCTGGAAGACATGTCCATAGTGACTACTCAAAAAGCTTGCCTGGAAATTCTCCTGAGAGATGTGACGGAGAAATGTTGTAGAGAACAATTGCCATTGCTCAGCCAATGTAAGTACTCATAAACGTTTCATACAATTCGTTTGTATCAACTGAAAGGCTCATGCAAAGTGGTTGTCCAGTTATGATGGCAAAATGGTTCATAGGAAAGAATATCTCTCTGGCATATGAGTCACAATATTTTGCTGCAAATTCAAAAGAACAAAGACAGGAAAAACATTAGTTTTCAGGTATCGACGTCACAGTATAGGAGGAGGTCTGGCACCTTTTGATGTATCAGGCCATGTGGTCATCAGGCAAGAGTGATGAGCAACACTCTTTTGTACAATGGAAGATAGCATCATTTTCTGTTATGTCCGTGCTGATTTCTGCAATATTCTAGATGGAAGACACCTGCTGATAAAGGTGTATGATTTATGTTGATATTCAGAAGTGAAAGTGAGTTTGACAACAGAAGAGGCAGTCCTCAATCTGGAGAAAATCTGTGCATGAATTTTTTACTGAACCAAAGATTCAGAGTAACCTTTCAAAGAAGGATGGTACAAACCATAGACAGAGATGTTGGCCTAGTACAAAGACAAACTAATACCCAATGTACCTCAGGCATATGCCACATCACAGGTGGGGAAGGCATGAACCTTAAACTGGCCTTGTGTTCCTTGCAAAAATAAGCTACCATTTCTCACTCTTTGAGTTAAAGCAGCCCATCAACCTGCCTAAGAATTATGTCACATATCCATATGTGTTCAACTGGGTTGTACGACGGAACACCGATTTCGAAAACAACTAGTGCCTTAACAACGAGGTCATAACACCGACCTCGTTCTTACTACTAATGATTTTACCACGAATGCCTTAACAACGATATTTCGTTGTAAAGGCATTCCTGATAAAAGCATTACTAATAGGCACCATTCACCCTACGTCCCTCACCCCACCCCACTTCGTTAATAAAACATCGTAATAAACGCCCCACCCCCCAACCCTGCCCCAAAAACGTAAAACCCCCTGACCCCCACCCCCTCCCCAAAACCAAAAATGCCCCACCCCCCCAACCCCGGCCCAAAACCTAAAACCCCCTGAACCCCTCCCCAAAACCAAAAACGTCCCCACCCCCCAACCCTACCCCAAAACCTAAAACCCCCTGACCCCCACCCCCTCCCCAAAAACAAAAACGCCCCACCCCCCAACCCCGCCCCAAAACCTAAAACCCCCTAACCCCCACCCCCTCCCCAAAACAAAAATAGCCCCACCCCCCAACCCCACCCCAAAACCTAAAACCCCCTGACCCCCCACCCCCTCCCCAAAACCAAAAACGCCCCACTCCCCCAACCCCACCCCAAAACCTAAAACCCCCTGACCCCCCACCCCTTCCCCAAAACCAAAAACGCCCCACCCCCCAACCCCACCCCAAATCCTAAAACCCCCTGTCCCCCCACCCCCTCCCCAAAACGTAAAACCCCCCACTTACCTTAGTCGACCCCTTGTCACCTGCGTCATCCTCCTTCGCCAACTCCCTTCTTTGTACCTTAACCACGCATGTTCGTTGTTCAGAACATACGTAGTTAAGGCACAAAATAACGGAGTCGTGGTTGAAAAAAGCGTTGTTGCGCTTTCGTTAACCATGACTTCGTTAATAAAACGTCGTAATAAAGGATGTTTCCCGTTCAACTGTATTGTCTCAAGATAGACATCTGGAGATAGAACAGAAAACAAAGGATTACAATGAAAATATCACAGATCGGAGAGAACCTCAAACCTCCAATGACTAACCAGGCAACATAGTGCTACTCAAGGACCTTCACTCTTGAGGCAATTTCCAACCAGATTTTAATCTATGCTCCAATAGTGGCACAAAGAAGTTGGCAATCGTGACTTATAACCCAGGGCAATGATACGATATCAACTAATGTATCCATATTTAAGATGCACAAAGGAAAGAGATCATCTTTAGAGAAAAATAGGTCTGTTGAAGAATGTTGTTAGAACTGGAAGCCTCAGGGAAGTTGTTTGAAATAGGGTCTTTGGTTGGCAGTCAGGTTACCCCGGGGCTGCGGCCGTGTTGGGCCTGCGGGGTCGTCGCACTCCAGCGAGGACAACAGCTTTGGTTGCAGGCAGCGTCACGGGATTCGGCAGCAGCGTCGGTCCAGAGTCATTCAAAGTCTGTTTTCTTGGATTTTCACCAGCTTCTCCTTTTAAGGGCTCAGGGACTGGATTAGGCACCACTTGGCAGGGCAGGAGTCTCAACAGAGAGTCCAGGTGGTGGCAGAGGAAGTCTTTGATGGCCCTGATACTTCAAACTAGGGGGCAAGCTCAGTCAGTCCAAGCCCTTGGAGATTCTTCTCAAGCTGGAATATACCACAAAGTCCAGTTTTTGTCCCCTTTCACAGGCAGAAGCAGCAACGGCAGGATAGCCCAACAAAGCACAGACACAGGCAGGGGCATCACTACTCCTCATCTCTTCCAATCTTCTCCTTGGCAGATGTTCCTCTTGAATCAGAAGTGATCTGATTTGTAGGGGTGGTGGGTCCAATACTAATACCCCTTTCTGCCTTTGAAGTTGGCAAACTTCAAAGTAAAGTCTCAAGTGTTTGAAAGATCCTTCCTTGCCCAGGCCAGGCCCCAGCCACACACCATGGAGTTGGAGACTGCATTGTGTGAGGACAGGGATAGTCTTTCATGTGTGAGTGACAAAGCCTCCCCTCCCTCCCAGCACAGATGGCTCATCAGGATATTCCGTCTACACCCCAGCCCCCTTTGTGTCACTGTCTAGAGAAAGGTGCAAACAGCCCAACTGACCCAGACAGGGAATTCACAAACAGGCAGAATCATAGAATGGTTTAAGCAAGAAAATGCCTACTTTCTAAAAGTGGCATTTTCAAACACACAATCTAAAACCAACTTTACTAAAAGATGTATTTTTAAATTGTGAGCTCAGAGACCCTAAATTCCAGATTTCTATCTGCTCCAAAAGGGAATCTACACTTTAATAATATTTAAAGGTAACCCCCATGTTAATCTATGGGAGAGATGGGCCTTGCAACAGTGAAAAACTAATTTGGCAGTAGTTCACTGTTAGGACATGTAAAACACATAAGTACATGTCCCACCTTTAACATACACTGCACTCTGCCCATGGGGCTATCTAGGGTTTACCCTCGGGGGTGCCTTACATGTATAAAAGTGGAAGCTTTCGGCCTGGCAACTGCGTACAACTGGCAAGTCAAGTGGCATAATTTTGGTCTTTTAGGAGCTGGAGTAAGGTATCCCATTCCTTCCTAACTTTTTCCCCCTTGAGCTCCCATATCTGTTTCTTAAGGAATCTTCTGCTATTTGATACCTGCGCCAATGTGTCTGGTGTGGGCTTTTGCTTGTGCCTAAGCAGGGCTCTACAGAGTGCCCGACTTGTTTTAAGCACGTTTTTGTCCATTTGTATTGGTATACTTCTTCGGACAGAGTGAATAACATGCGCACCAAGAGTTACCCAACAGCAGCGTGTGTAGATCACCCACCAACTTCATCCAGCATTCAAGGTTCAGGTTTGATTCTGGGGGTGAGGTTCTCAACCATAGGATTATTTTAGAAGAATCCTCTGGTCTCCATTTGATTCTTCGCACCAGGTGTACTTGCTCTGTGCCCGTTGAGGCCCCTACCACTGCATTCTGCTCGGCTGCTTGAACTTGTGATTCAATAACGCATTTCAGGGGATGTGGTCGCTCTCCACCCTCTCAGTGGCTAAGTCTCTGCTTAAGCTTTTCCGAGAGGTACATATAAATGATAGTTGAGCCTCTCTTAAGTGACAAACGAAGGGGGTGCCCATTCTGATTATTCCTTTGCTCCTGTTGGGTTGCCAATAGGCTGAAAGTTGTAAAACACATTTGGAGTAGTTGACAGCTTCTGTCCAAGGGGAGGTCCTCTGTTTTTGCATCAAGCCCGTGTACATTGAAATCACCCATCATAACACTTTCGTGGCCAGGGTGACTGAGGATGACTGTTTCCAAGTTTTTCAGGAGTTCGAGGAATGTTACTACCTTAGATTTCCTTGGGGCATTTATGTAGCAGTTGATTAGTATGAGATCTACATTTTGTTGGACACATTCCCAGGTTTCTTGCATACAGATTGTTAGAAATGGGGTCTTTGGTGGTCAGTCAGATAAGATGCAGGTCAAAACGATCAAAATGTAATAAGTATATGTTGACATATCACTGTAAAAGTGATATAAAGTGTCTTTAGTCTTTCAAAAACAATAAATGTCTCTTTCAAGCACAAAGTACCTGGTTTGCGTTTAAAATCTCAGCAAAGAACTGCAGAGGAGGAGATGCGTGGAAAACAAGGAAGTCTGCGGCGATTCATTGGGCCGCACACAGCGATGAGTCATTTAGTTTTCACACAAGGACGGTTGTGCGTCAATTTCCTGCCCTCGCTTGTGGATCCTCTTCGGGTTGCGGGGTTTTCAGACGCCCCGGTGACGATGCGTGGATTTCCAGCACAGACAGGACAAAGTCACAGGGACTGCATCGATCCGGTGGGCATTGCGTCAAAATTTGTACCGCACAGCAGGCGCTGCATCAATTCAATTCTGGAAATCCGGGCTGCGTCGTTGCAGCTCGGCTATGCGTCAATCCAGTGGGCCGTGCATCGAATTTCCGGTAGCTATGCTGGCGCCACGCCGATCTTCTTGTTGCAAAGTCGGGCTGCGTTTTTCTGGTTTGGAGTGTGGTGAATTTTTCACTGTGATGCAGGCTGTGCATTGTTTCTGGAAGGCTGTGCGTCGATTTTTGCCGCACAAGGAGTCCTTCTTTCAGAGGTGAAGTGTTGTTGGTCCTGAGACTTCAGGGAACAGGAGGCAAGCTCTATCCAAGCCCTTGGAGAGCACTTCTCACCACAGCCAGAGAGCAGCAAGGCAGCAGTCCTTAACAGAAAGCACTCAGATGAGTCCTTTGGGCAGCCAGGCAGGTCTCCTTGGCAGGATGCAGGTTCTGGTTCAAGTTCTCTTCTCCAGGAAGTGTCTGAGTTGGTAGGGGCAGAGGCCCTGTTTAAATACCCAAATGTGCCTTTGAAGTGGGGGAGACTTCAAAGAGTGGTTTAGAAGTGCACAAGGTCCCCTTTCAGTTCAATCCTGTCTGCCAAGGTCCCAGTAGGGGGGGTGTCAGCCCTTTGTGTGAGGGTAGGCTAATGTCCTTTGACATGTAATTGTCAGGCCCTCCACCCTCCCAGCCCATGAAGACCCATCCAAAATACAGATGTATGCAAGCGAGGCTGAGTATTCTGTGTTTGGGGTGTGTCTGAGTGAATGCACAAGGTAGCTGTCAACTGAACCCAGTCAGATGTGCATTATAAGGCACAGAAGGATTTAAGTGCAGAGAAATGCTCACTTTCTAAAAGTGGCATTTCTAAAATAGTAATATTAAATCCAACTTCACCAGTCAGCAGGATTTTGTATCACCATTCTGACCATACTAAATATGACTTTCCTATTCCTTTCAGATCAGCAGCTACCACTCAGTATATGAGGGTAGCTCCATTGTTAGCCTATGAAGGGAGCAGGCCTCACAGCAGTGTAAAAAATAATTGAGGAGTTTTACACTACAAGGACATGTATACTACACAGGTACATGTCCTGCCTTTTGCCTACACAGCACCCTGCCCTATGGGTTACCTAGGGCCTCCCTTAGGGGTGAATGATATGTAGAAAAGGGAAGTTTTAGGCTTGGCTAGTACTTTTAAATGCCAAGTGAAGTTGGCAGTGAATCTGCACACACAGGCCTTGCAATGGCAGGCCTGAGGCAAGGTTCAGGCCACCAGCACCGCCATGACTGACACCGCCGCAAGCACTGCCAGACGCCCCGCAACATCCTGAGCCAGTGGCACCACCGCAGACATGGCTGCCATCCCCAGTGGTCAGTCGTCCAAGGCTGGTGGTGAGTTCCAGGACCCTGGGCAGCTTCCATAAAGCATCACTGTCATCACAGTTGTCACCTGCATATGGAATGTGAAGCCACAGCAGTGTGGGGTATGTCTCAGCTTCCATGGCTTGTCAACCTACATGTACCTCGGCAATCTCGTGGCACACACACCCAGGTGAGTGTATTGTTGGGGCCACAATGCACGTGGAGCACTCTGGGCACAAAGCTCCCTCCAGAATCAGTGGAGTATCACATCCACTACCTCAGTCCTTGGCAGGATGAAGCACTCTGGGCACAAAGCCCCCTCCAGAACCAGTGGAGTATCACATCCACTTCCTCAGCCCTTGGCAGGATGAAGCACCCTGGGCACAAAGACTGTGGCTTTGCACTCCCTAGGATAAAGCAGAGGGCAAACCACCCACTGGAGAGACTTGAGAGACTGTGGCTTTGCACTCCCCAGGATAAAGCAATGGGCAAACCACCCATTGGAGAGACTTGAGAGACTGTGGCTTTGCACTCCCAGGATACATCAATGGGCATGGAGCCCCCTCGTGGAGCAGTGGCATCGTGCGTTCATCTGGCTGAGGTGCACCCCCTCCCCTGAGGTGCCTGTTTATTTTCAATCTGATGCCCCAGCAGTGTTCTCTCCGTTTCCAGTCAGGTAACTAGTGTGGGCCTCACCCATGCATTTCGGGCCCAATGGTCCTCGGACAATGATTGGTGCACTATCCGGACTTGTGTAGTTGGTGTACATAATTGTATATATTGGATTTTGAGTTTTGACTGATGGATTTTTCAAGATTACAATCGTTACAATTTTTTCCTTTTGTCCTTGCGTTCTTCCAGGGGGGGTGGAGGGGTGTATATGTAATGTTGCAGCATGTATTTGTGTGTATGGTGTTGTGGGTGAGGGTTGGGCTGGGGGTGTTGCGTGTTGCATGTGTGCATCACTCTCTTTTCCCTCCCCCCTCCCCCCTCCCCTGTGTTGTAGGTGCAGTACTCACTGTGGTCGTCGCCGCCGTCGTTGGAGCTCCTGATAGAGGAGCAGGAAGACCATGGCCGGCAGAATCTGCAGTTCGGGTTCCATGGCTTTCTGGTTCCTCGTGGGGTGTGGAGAGGTGAGTGTTTTCCCTTCTCTGTACTGTTTGCCGTGTTTTTATTCGCATTGGTTTCGCCCCGGAAAAGGTGGTAGATAGCCGTGTTGTGATAGGGTGGGCGGTACATTGTGTTCCGCCTGTCTGTTGGCGGTGTGCGCCGCGCTGTTTGTTTGTACCACGTGGCAGTCGGAGTGTTAAAGTGGCTGTCTATGTTGGCGGTTTCCGCCACGGTCGTAATCCCATTTTTTTTCCCACCGGCCTGTTGGCGGTATTACCGCTGCTTTAACACTGACCGCCAGGGTTGTAATGAGGGCCTTAGTCTTCTACTTTTGCTCCAGGAGGTCAACTTAGAATGGTTTGGCCATAGTACCTGCAATCTAAGATCAAGGAACACATAAGGAAGGTGATAGAATATTTAGCACCAACATCACCCAAGCTGGAAGACATGTCCATAGTGACTACTCAAAAAGCTTGCCTGGAAATTCTCCTGAGAGATGTGACGGAGAAATGTTGTAGAGAACAATTGCCATTGCTCAGCCAATGTAAGTACTCATAAACGTTTCATACAATTCGTTTGTATCAACTGAAAGGCTCATGCAAAGTGGTTGTCCAGTTATGATGGCAAAATGGTTCATAGGAAAGAATATCTCTCTGGCATATGAGTCACAATATTTTGCTGCAAATTCAAAAGAACAAAGACAGGAAAAACATTAGTTTTCAGGTATCGACGTCACAGTATAGGAGGAGGTCTGGCACCTTTTGATGTATCAGGCCATGTGGTCATCAGGCAAGAGTGATGAGCAACACTCTTTTGTACAATGGAAGATAGCATCATTTTCTGTTATGTCCGTGCTGATTTCTGCAATATTCTAGATGGAAGACACCTGCTGATAAAGGTGTATGATTTATGTTGATATTCAGAAGTGAAAGTGAGTTTGACAACAGAAGAGGCAGTCCTCAATCTGGAGAAAATCTGTGCATGAATTTTTAACTGAACCAAAGATTCAGAGTAACCTTTCAAAGAAGGCTGGTACAAACCATAGACAGAGATGTTGGCCTAGTACAAAGACAAACTAATACCCAATGTACCTCAGGCATATGCCACATCACAGGTGGGGAAGGCATGAACCTTAAACTGGCCTTGTGTTCCTTGCAAAAATAAGCTACCATTTCTCACTCTTTGAGTTAAAGCAGCCCATCAACCTGCCTAAGAATTATGTCACATATCCATATGTGTTCAAATGGGTTGTATGACGGAACACCGACTTCGAAAACAACTAGTGTCTTAACAACGAGGTCGTAACACCGACCTCGTTCTTACTACTAATGATTTTACCACGAATGCCTTAACAAAGATATTTCGTTGTAAAGGCATTCCTGATAAAAGCATTACTAATAGGCACCATTCACCCTACATCCCTCACCCCACCCCACTTCGTTAATAAAACGTCGTAATAAACGCCCCACCCCCAACCCTGCCCCTAAAACCCCCTGACCCCCACCCCCTCCCCAAAACCAAAAATGCCCCACCCCCCCAACCCCGGCCCAAAACTTAAAACCCCCTGACCCCCTCCCCAAAACCAAAAACGCCCCACCCCCCAACCCCACCCCAAAACCTAAAACCCCCTGACCCCCACCCCCTCCCCAAAAACAAAAACGCCCCACCCCCCCAACCCTGCCCCAAAACCTAAAACCCCCTAACCCCCACCCCCTTCCCAAAACCAAAATCGCCCCACCCCCCAACCCCACCCCAAAACCTAAAACCCCCTGACCCCCCACCCCCTCCCCAAAACCAAAAACGCCCCACTCCCCCAACCCCACCCCAAAACCTAAAACCCCCTGACCCCCCACCCCTTCCCCAAAACCAAAAACGCCCCACCCCCCAACCCCACCCCAAATCCTAAAACCCCCTGTCCCCCCAGCCCCTCACCAAAACGTAAAACCCCCCACTTACCTTAGTCGACCCCTTGTCACCTGCGTCATCCTCCTTCGCCAACTCCCTTCTTTGTACCTTAACCACGCATGTTCGTTGTTCAGAACATACGTAGTTAAGGCACAAAATAACGGAGTCGTGGTTAAAAAAAGCGTTGTTGCGCTTTTGTTAACCATGACTTCGTTAATAAAACGTCGTAATAAAGGATGTTTCCCGTTCAACTGTAGTGTCTCAAGATAGACATCTCGAGATAGAACAGAAAACAAAGGATTACAATGAAAATATCACAGATCGGAGAGAACCTCAAACCTCCAATGACTAACCAGGCAACATAGTGCTACTCAAGGACCTCCACTCTTGAGGCAATTTCCAACCAGATTTTAATCTATGCTCCAATAGTGGCACAAAGAAGTTGGCAATCGTGATTTATAATCCAGGGCAATGATACGATATCAACTAATGTATCCATATTTAAAATGCACAAAGGAAAGAGATCATCTTTAGAGAAAAATAGGTCTGTTGAAGAATGTTGTTAGAACTGGAAGCCTCAGGGAAGTTGTTTGAAATAGGGTCTTTGGTTGGCAGTCAGGTTACCCCGGGGCTGCGGCCGTGTTGGGCCTGCGGGGTCGTCGCACTCCAGCGAGGACAACAGCTTTGGTTGCAGGCAGCGTCACGGGATTCGGCAGCAGCGTCGGTCCAGAGTCATTCAAAGTCTGTTTTCTTGGATTTTCACCAGCTTCTCCTTTTAAGGGCCCAGGGACTGGATTAGGCACCACTTGGCAGGGCAGGAGTCTCAACAGAGAGTCCAGGTGGTGGCAGAGGAAGTCTTTGATGGCCCTGATACTTCAAACTAGGGGGCAAGCTCAGTCAGTCCAAGCCCTTGGAGATTCTTCTCAAGCTGGAATATACCACAAAGTCCAGATTTTGTCCCCTTTCACAGGCAGAAGCAGCAACGGCAGGATAGCCCAACAAAGCACAGACACAGGCAGGGGCATCACTACTCCTCATCTCTTCCAATCTTCTCCTTGGCAGATGTTCCTCTTGAATCAGAAGTGATCTGATTTGTAGGGGTGGTGGGTCCAATACTAATACCCCTTTCTGCCTTTGAAGTTGGCAAACTTCAAAGTAAAGTCTCATGTGTTTGAAAGATCCTTCCTTGCCCAGGCCAGGCCCCAGCCACACACCATGGAGTTGGAGACTGCATTGTGTGAGGACAGGGATAGTCTTTCATGTGTCAGTGACAAAGCCTCCCCTCCCTCCCAGCATAGATGGCTCATCAGGATATTCCGTCTACACCCCAGCCCCCTTTGTGTGACTGTCTAGAGAAAGGTGCAAACAGCCCAACTGACCCAGACAGGGAATTCACAAACAGGCAGAATCATAGAATGGTTTAAGCAAGAAAATGCCTACTTTCTAAAAGTGGCATTTTCAAACGCACAATCTAAAACGAACTTTACTAAAAGATGTATTTTTAAATTGTGAGCTCAGAGACCCTAAATTCCAGATTTCAATCTGCTCCAAAAGGGAATCTACACTTTAATAATATTTAAAGGTAACCCCCATGTTAATCTATGGGAGAGATGGGCCTTGCAACAGTGAAAAACTAATTTGGCAGTAGTTCACTGTTAGGACATGTAAAACACATAAGTACATGTCCCACCTTTAACATACACTGCACTCTGCCCATGGGGCTATCTAGGGTTTACCCTCGGGGGTGCCTTACATGTATAAAAGTGGAAGCTTTCGGCCTGGCAACTGGGTAGAACTGCCAAGTCAAGTGGCATAATTTTGGTCTTTTAGGAGCTGGAGTAAGGTATCCCATTCCTTCCTAACTTTTTCCCCCTTGAGCTCCCATATCTGTTTCTTAAGGAATCTTCTGCTATTTGATACCTGCCCAATGTGTCTGGTGTGGGCTTTTGCTTGTGCCTAAGCAGGGCTCTACAGAGTGCCCGACTTGTTTTAAGCACGTTTTTGTCCATTTGTATTGGTATACTTCTTCGGACAGAGTGAATAACATGCGCACCAAGAGTTACCCAACAGCAGCGTGTGTAGATCACCCACCAACTTCATCCAGCATTCAAGGTTCAGGTTTGATTCTGGGGGTGAGGTTCTCAACCATGGGATTATTTTAGAAGAATCCTCTGGTCTCCATTTGATTCTTCTCACCAGATGTACTTGCTCTGTGCCCGTTGAGGCCCCTACCACTGCATTCTGCTCGGCTGCTTGAACTTGTGATTCAATAACGCATTTCAGGGGATGTGGTCGCTCTCCACCCTCTCAGTGGCTAAGTCTCTGCTTAAGCTTTTCCGAGAGGTACATATAAATGATAGTTGAGCCTCTCTTAAGTGACAAACGAAGGGGGCGCCCATTCTGATTATTCCTTTGCTCCTTTTGGGTTGCCAATAGGCTGAAAGTTGTAAAACACATTTGGAGTGTTGACAGCTTCTGTCCAAGGGGAGGTCCTCTGTTTTTGCATCAAGCCCGTGTACATTGAAATCACCCATCATAACACTTTTGTGGCCAGGGTGACTGAGGATGACTGTTTCCAAGTTTTTCAGGAGTTCGAGGAATGTTACTACCTTAGATTTCCTTGGGGCATTTATGTAGCAGTTGATTAGTATGAGATCTACATTTTGTTGGACACATTCCCAGGTTTCTTGCATACAGATTGTTAGAAATGGGGTCTTTGGTGGTCAGTCAGATAAGATGCAGGTCAAAACGATCAAAATGTAATAAGTATATGTTGACATATCACTGTAAAAGTGATATAAAGTGTCTTTAGTCTTTCAAAAACAATAAATGTCTCTTTCAAGCACAAAGTACCTGGTTTGCGTTTAAAATCTCAGCAAAGAACTGCAGAGGAGGAGATGCGTGGAAAACAAGGAAGTCTGCGGCGATTCATTGGGCCGCACACAGCGATGAGTCATTTAGTTTTCACACAAGGACGGTTGTGCGTCAATTTCCTGCCCTCGGTTGTGGATCCTCTTCGGGTTGCGGGGTTTTCAGACGCCCCGGTGACGATGCGTGGATTTCCAGCGCTGACAGGACAAAGTCACAGGGACTGCATCGATCCGGTGGGCATTGCGTCAAAATTTCTACCGCACAGCAGGCGCTGCATCAATTCAATTCTGGAAGTCGGGCTGCGTCGTTCCAGCTCGGCTATGCGTCAATCCAGTGGGCCGTGCATCGAATTTCCGGTCGCTATGCTGGCGCCACGCCGATCTTCTTGTTGCAAAGTTGGGCTGCGTTGTTCTGGTTTGGAGTGTGGTGAATTTTTCACTGTGATGCAGGCTGTGCATTGTTTCTGGAAGGCTGTGCGTCGATTTTTGCCGCACAAGGAGTCCTTCTTTCAGAGGTGAAGTGTTGTTGGTCCTGAGACTTCAGGGAACAGGAGGCAAGCTCTATCCAAGCCCTTGGAGAGCACTTCTCACCACAGCCAGAGAGCAGCAAGGCAGCAGTCCTTAACAGAAAGCACTCAGATGAGTCCTTTGGGCAGCCAGGCAGGTCTCCTTGGCAGGATGCAGGTTCTGGTTCAAGTTCTCTTCTCCAGGAAGTGTCTGAGTTGGTAGGGGCAGAGGCCCTGTTTAAATACCCAAATGTGCCTTTGAAGTGGGGGAGACTTCAAAGAGTGGTTTAGAAGTGCACAAGGTCCCCTTTCAGTTCAATCCTGTCTGCCAAGGTCCCAGTAGGGGGGGTGTCAGCCCTTTGTGTGAGGGTAGGCTAATGTCCTTTGACATGTAATTGTCAGGCCCTCCACCCTCCCAGCCCATGAAGACCCATCCAAAATACAGATGTATGCAAGCGAGGCTGAGTATTCTGTGTTTGGGGTGTGTCTGAGTGAATGCACAAGGTAGCTGTCAACTGAACCCAGTCAGATGTGCATTGTAAGGCACAGAAGGATTTAAGTGCAGAGAAATGCTCACTTTCTAAAAGTGGCATTTCTAAAATAGTAATATTAAATCCAACTTCACCAGTCAGCAGGATTTTGTATCACCATTCTGACCATACTAAATATGACTTTCCTACTCCTTTCAGATCAGCAGCTACCACTCAGTATATGAGGGTAGCTCCATTGTTAGCCTATGAAGGGAGCAGGCCTCACAGCAGTGTAAAAAATAATTGAGGAGTTTTACACTACAAGGACATGTAAACTACACAGGTACATGTCCTGCCTTTTGCCTACACAGCACCCTGCCCTATGGGTTACCTAGGGCCTCCCTTAGGGGTGAATGATATGTAGAAAAGGGAAGTTTTAGGCTTGGCTAGTACTTTTAAATGCCAAGTGAAGTTGGCAGTGAATCTGCACACACAGGCCTTGCAATGGCAGGCCTGAGGCAAGGTTCAGGCCACCAGCACCGCCATGACTGACACCGCCGCAAGCACTGCCAGACGCCCGCAACATCCTGAGCCAGTGGCACCACCGCAGACATGGCTGCCATCCCCAGTGGTCAGTCGTCCAAGGCTGGTGGTGAGTTCCAGGACCCTGGGCAGCTTCCATAAAGCATCACTGTCATCACAGTTGTCACCTGCATATGGAATGTGAAGCCACAGCAGTGTGGGGTATGTCTCAGCTTCCATGGCTTGTCAACCTACATGTACCTCGGCAATCTCGTGGCACACACACCCAGGTGAGTGTATTGTTGGGGCCACAATGCACGTGGAGCACTCTGGGCACAAAGCTCCCTCCAGAATCAGTGGAGTATCACATCCACTACCTCAGTCCTTGGCAGGATGAAGCACTCTGGGCACAAAGCCCCCTCCAGAACCAGTGGAGTATCACATCCACTTCCTCAGCCCTTGGCAGGATGAAGCACCCTGGGCACAAAGACTGTGGCTTTGCACTCCCTAGGATAAAGCAGAGGGCAAACCACCCACTGGAGAGACTTGAGAGACTGTGGCTTTGCACTCCCCAGGATAAAGCAATGGGCAAACCACCCATTGGAGAGACTTGAGAGACTGTGGCTTTGCACTCCCAGGATACATCAATGGGCATGGAGCCCCCTCGTGGAGCAGTGGCATCGTGCGTTCATCTGGCTGAGGTGCACCCCCTCCCCTGAGGTGCCTGTTTATTTTCAATCTGATGCCCCAGCAGTGTTCTCTCCGTTTCCAGTCAGGTAACTAGTGTGGGCCTCACCCATGCATTTCGGGCCCAATGGTCCTCGGACAATGATTGGTGCACTATCCGGACTTGTGTAGTTGGTGTACATAATTGTATATATTGGATTTTGAGTTTTGACTGATGGATTTTTCAAGATTACAATTGTTACAATTATTTCCTTTTGTCCTTGCGTTCTTCCAGGGGGGGTGGAGGGGTGTATATGTAATGTTGCAGCATGTATTTGTGTGTATGGTGTTGTGGGTGAGGGTGGGGGTGTTGCGTGTTGCATGTGTGCATCACTCTCTTTTCCCTCCCCCCTCCCCTGTGTTGTAGGTGCAGTACTCACCGTGGTCGTCGCCGCCGTCGTTGGAGCTCCTGATAGAGGAGCAGGAAGACCATGGCCGGCAGAATCTGCAGTTCGGGTTCCATGGCTTTCTGGTTCCTCGTGGGGTGTGGAGAGGTGAGTGTTTTCCCTTCTCTGTACTGTTTGCCGTGTTTTTATTCGCATTGGTTCCGCCCCGGAAAAGGTGGTAGATAGCCGTGTTGTGATAGGGTGGGCGGTACATTGTGTTCCGCCTGTCTGTTGGCGGTGTGCGCCGCGCTGTTTGTTTGTACCACCGTGGCAGTCGGAGTGTTAAAGTGGCTGTCTATGTTGGCGGTTTCCGCCGCGGTCGTAATCCCATTTTTTTTCCCACTGGCCTGTTGGCGGCATTACCGCCGCTTTAACACTGACCGCCAGGGTTGTAATGAGGGCCTTAGTCTTCTACTTTTGCTCCAGGAGGTCAACTTAGAATGGTTTGGCCATAGTACCTGCAATCTAAGATCAAGGAACACATAAGGAAGGTGATAGAATATTTAGCACCAACATCACCCAAGCTGGAAGACATATCCATAGTGACTACTCAAAAAGCTTGCCTGGAAATTCTCCTGAGAGATGTGACGGAGAAATGTTGTAGAGAACAATTGCCATTGCTCAGCCAATGTAAGTACTCATAAACGTTTCATACAATTCGTTTGTATCAACTGAAAGGCTCATGCAAAGTGGTTGTCCAATTATGATGGCAAAATGGTTCATAGGAAAGAATATCTCTCTGGCATATGAGTCACAATATTTTGCTGCAAATTCAAAAGAACAAAGACAGGAAAAACATTAGTTTTCAGGTATCAACGTCACATTATAGGAGGAGGTCTGGCACCTTTTGATGTATCAGGCCATGTGGTCATCAGGCAAGAGTGATGAGCAACACTCTTTTGTACAATGGAAGATAACATCATTTTCTGTTATGTCCGTGCTGATTTCTGCAATATTCTAGATGGAAGACACCTGCTGATAAAGGTGTATGATTTATGTTGATATTCAGAAGTGAAAGTGAGTTTGACAACAGAAGAGGCAGTCCTCAATCTGGAGAAAATCTGTGCATGAATTTTTAACTGAACCAAAGATTCAGAGTAACCTTTCAAAGAAGGCTGGTACAAACCATAGACAGAGATGTTGGCCTAGTACAAAGACAAACTAATACCCAATGTACCTCAGGCATATGCCACATCACAGGTGGGGAAGGCATGAACCTTAAACTGGCCTTGTGTTCCTTGCAAAAATAAGCTACCATTTCTCACTCTTTGAGTTAAAGCAGCCCATCAACCTGCCTAAGAATTATGTCACATATCCATATGTGTTCAACTGGGTTGTACGACGGAACACCGACTTCGAAAACAACTAGTGCCTTAACAACGAGGTCGTAACACCGACCTCGTTCTTACTACTAATGATTTTACCACGAATGCCTTAACAACGATATTTCGTTGTAAAGGCATTCCTGATAAAAGCATTACTAATAGGCACCATTCACCCTACATCCCTCACCCCACCCCACTTCGTTAATAAAACGTCGTAATAAACGCCCCACCCCCCAACCCTGCCCCTAAAACCCCCTGACCCCCACCCCCTCCCCAAAACCAAAAATGCCCCACCCCCCCAACCCCGGCCCAAAACCTAAAACCCCCTGAACCCCTCCCCAAAACCAAAAACGCCCCACCCCACAACCCCATCCCAAAACCTAAAACCCCCTGACCCCACCCCCTCCACAAAAACAAAAACGCCCCACCCCCCCAACCCCGCCCCAAAACCTAAAACCCCCTAACCCCCACCCCCTTCCCAAAACCAAAAACGCCCCACCCCCCAACTCCACCCCAAAACCTAAAACCCCCTGACCCCCCACCCCCTCCCCAAAACCAAAAACGCCCCACTCCCCCAACCCCACCCCAAAACCTAAAACCCCCTGACCCCCCACCCCTTCCCCAAAACCAAAAACGCCCCCCCCCCCAACCCCACCCCAAATCCTAAAACCCCCTGTCCCCCCACCCCCTCACCAAAATGTAAAACCCCCCACTTACCTTAGTCGACCCCTTGTCACCTGCGTCATCCTCCTTCGCCAACTCCCTTCTTTGTACCTTAACCACGCATGTTCGTTGTTCAGAACATACGTAGTTAAGGCACAAAATAACGGAGTCGTGGTTAAAAAAAGCGTTGTTGCGCTTTCGTTAACCATGACTTCGTTAATAAAACGTCGTAATAAAGGATGTTTCCCGTTCAACTGTAGTGTCTCAAGATAGACATCTCGAGATAGAACAGAAAACAAAGGATTACAATGAAAATATCACCGATCGGAGAGAACCTCAAACCTCCAATGACTAACCAGGCTACATAGTGCTACTCAAGGACCTTCACTCTTGAGGCAATTTCCAACCAGATTTTAATCTATGCTCCAATAGTGGCACAAAGAAGTTGGCAATCGTGACTTATAATCCAGGGCAATGATACAATATCAACTAATGTATCCATATTTAAGATGCACAAAGGAAAGAGATCATCTTTAGAGAAAAATAGGTCTGTTGAAGAATGTTGTTAGAACTGGAAGCCTCAGGGTAGTTGTTTGAAAAAGGGTCTTTGGTTGGCAGTCAGGTTACCCTGGGGCTGCGGCCGTGTTGGGCCTGCGGGGTCGTCGCACTCCAGCGAGGACAACAGCTTTGGTTGCAGGCAGCGTCACGGGATTCGGCAGCAGCGTCGGGCCAGAGTCATTCAATGTCTGTTTTCTTGGATTTTCACCAGCTTCTCCTTTTAAGGGCCCAGGGACTGGATTAGGCACCACTTGGCAGTGCAGGAGTCTCAACAGAGAGTCCAGGTGGTGGCAGAGGAAGTCTTTGATGGCCCTGATACTTCAAACTAGGGGGCAAGCTCAGTCAGTCCAAGCCCTTGGAGATTCTTCTCAAGCTGGAATATACCACAAAGTCCAGTTTTTGTCCCCTTTCACAGGCAGAAGCAGCAACGGCAGGATAGCCCAACAAAGCACAGACACAGGCAGGGGCATCACTACTCCTCATCTCTTCCAATCTTCTCCTTGGCAGATGTTCCTCTTGAATCAGAAGTGATCTGATTTGTAGGGGTGGTGGGTCCAATACTAATACCCCTTTCTGCCTTTGAAGTTGGCAAACTTCAAAGTAAAGTCTCAAGTGTTTGAAAGATCCTTCCTTGCCCAGGCCAGGCCCCAGCCACACACCATGGAGTTGGAGACTGCATTGTGTGAGGACAGGGATAGTCTTTCATGTGTGAGTGACAAAGCCTCCCCCCCCTCCCAGCACAGATGGCTCATCAGGATATTCCGTCTACACCCCAGCCCCCTTTGTGTCACTGTCCAGAGAAAGGTGCAAACAGCCCAACTGATCCAGACAGGGAATTCACAAACAGGCAGAATCATAGAATGGTTTAAGCAAGAAAATGCCTACTTTCTAAAAGTGGCATTTTCAAACACACAATCTAAAACCAACTTTACTAAAAGATGTATTTTTAAATTGTGAGCTCAGAGACCCTAAATTCCAGATTTCTATCTGCTCCAAAAGGGAATCTACACTTTAATAATATTTAAAGGTAACCCCCATGTTAATCTATGGGAGAGATGGGCCTTGCAACAGTGAAAAACGAATTTGGCAGTAGTTCACTGTTAGGACATGTAAAACACATAAGTACATGTCCCACCTTTAACATACACTGCACTCTGCCCATGGGGCTATCTAAGGTTTACCCTAGGGGTGCCTTACATGTATAAAAGTGGAAGCTTTCGGCCTGGCAACTGGGTAGAACTGCCAAGTCAAGTGGCATAATTTTGGTCTTTTAGGAGCTGGAGTAAGGTATCCCATTCCTTCCTAACTTTTTCCCCCTTGAGCTCCCATATCTGTTTCTTAAGGAATCTTCTGCTATTTGATACCTGCGCCAATGTGTCTGGTGTGGGCTTTTGCTTGTGCCTAAGCAGGGCTCTACAGAGTGCCCGACTTGTTTTAAGCACGTTTTTGTCCATTTGTATTGGTATACTTCTTCGGACAGAGTGAATAACATGCGCACCAAGAGTTACCCAACAGCAGCGTGTGTAGATCACCCACCAACTTCATCCAGCATTCAAGGTTCAGGTTTGATTCTGGGGGTGAGGTTCTCAACCATAGGATTATTTTAGAAGAATCCTCTGGTCTCCATTTGATTCTTCTCACCAGATGTACTTGCTCTGTGCCCGTTGAGGCCCCTACCACTGCATTCTGCTCGGCTGCTTGAACTTGTGATTCAATAACGCATTTCAGGGGATGTGGTCGCTCTCCACCCTCTCAGTGGCTAAGTCTCTGCTTAAGCTTTTCCGAGAGGTACATATAAATGATAGTTGAGCCTCTCTTAAGTGACAAACGAAGGGGGCGCCCATTCTGATTATTCCTTTGCTCCTTTTGGGTTGCCAATAGGCTGAAAGTTGTAAAACACATTTGGGGTGTTGACAGCTTCTGTCCAAGGGGAGGTCCTCTGTTTTTGCATCAAGCCCGTGTACATTGAAATCACCCATCATAACACTTTCGTGGCCAGGGTGACTGAGGATGACTGTTTCCAAGTTTTTCAGGAGTTCGAGGAATGTTACTACCTTAGATTTCCTTGGGGCATTTATGTAGCAGTTGATTAGTATGAGATCTACATTTTGTTGGACACATTCCCAGGTTTCTTGCATACAGATTGTTAGAAATGGGGTCTTTGGTGGTCAGTCAGATAAGATGCAGGTCAAAACGATCAAAATGTAATAAGTATATGTTGACATATCACTGTAAAAGTGATATAAAGTGTCTTTAGTCTTTCAAAAACAATAAATGTCTCTTTCAAGCACAAAGTACCTGGTTTGCGTTTAAAATCTCAGCAAAGAACTGCAGAGGAGGAGATGCGTGGAAAACAAGGAAGTCTGCGGCGATTCATTGGGCCGCACACAGCGATGAGTCATTTAGTTTTCACTCAAGGACGGTTGTGCGTCAATTTCCTGCCCTCGGTTGTGGATCCTCTTCGGGTTGCGGGGTTTTCAGACGCCCCGGTGACGATGCGTGGATTTCCAGCGCTGACAGGACAAAGTCACAGGGACTGCATCGATCCGGTGGGCATTGCGTAAAAATTTCTACCGCACAGCAGGCGCTGCATCAATTCAATTCTGGAAGTCGGGCTGCGTCATTCCAGCTCGGCTATGCGTCGATCCAGTGGGCCGTGCATCGAATTTCCGGTCGCTATGCTGGCGCCACGCCGATCTTCTTGTTGCAAAGTCGGGCTGCGTTGTTCTGGTTTGGAGTGTGGTGAATTTTTCACTGTGATGCAGGCTGTGCATTGTTTCTGGAAGGCTGTGCGTCGATTTTTGCCACACAAGGAGTCCTTCTTTCAGAGGTGAAGTGTTTTTGGTCCTGAGACTTCAGGGAACAGGAGGCAAGCTCTATCCAAGCCCTTGGAGAGCACTTCTCACCACAGCCAGAGAGCAGCAAGGCAGCAGTCCTTAACAGAAAGCACTCAGATGAGTCCTTTGGGCAGCCAGGCAGGTCTCCTTGGCAGGATGCAGGTTCTGGTTCAAGTTCTCTTCTCCAGGAAGTGTCTGAGTTGGTAGGGGCAGAGGCCCTGTTTAAATACCCAAATGTGTCTTTGAAGTGGGGGAGACTTCAAAGAGTGGTTTAGAAGTGCACAAGGTCCCCTTTCAGTTCAATCCTGTCTGCCAAGGTCCCAGTAGGGTGTGTGTCAGCCCTTTGTGTGAGGGTAGGCTAATGTCCTTAGACATGTAATTGTCAGGCCCTCCACCCTACCAGCCCATGAAGACCCATCCAAAATACAGATGTATGCAAGCGAGGCTGAGTATTCTGTGTTTGGGGTGTGTCTGAGTGAATGCACAAGGTAGCTGTCAACTGAACCCAGTCAGATGTGCATTGTAAGGCACAGAAGGATTTAAGTGCAGAGAAATGCTCACTTTCTAAAAGTGGCATTTCTAAAATAGTAATATTAAATCCAACTTCACCAGTCAGCAGGATTTTGTATCACCATTCTGACCATACTAAATATGACTTTCCTACTCCTTTCAGATCAGCAGCTACCACTCAGTATATGAGGGTAGCTCCATTGTTAGCCTATGAAGGGAGCAGGCCTCACAGCAGTGTAAAAAATAATTGAGGAGTTTTACACTACAAGGACATGTAAACTACACAGGTACATGTCCTGCTTCTTGCCTACACAGCACCCTGCCCTATGGGTTACCTAGGGCCTCCCTTAGGGGTGAATGATATGTAGAAAAGGGGAGTTTTAGGCTTGGCTAGTACTTTTAAATGCCAAGTGAAGTTGGCAGTGAATCTGCACACACAGGCCTTGCAATGGCAGGCCTGAGGCAAGGTTCAGGCCACCAGCACCGCCATGACTGACACCGCCGCAAGCACTGCCAGACGCCCCGCAACATCCTGAGCCAGTGGCACCACCGCAGACATGGCTGCCATCCCCAGTGGTCAGTCGTCCAAGGCTGGTGGTGAGATCCAGGACCCTGGGCAGCTTCCTTAAAGCATCACTGTCATCACAGTTGTCACCTGCATATGGAATGTGAAGCCACAGCAGTGTGGGGTATGTTTCAGCCTCCATGGCTTGTCAACCTACATGTACCTCGGCAATCTCGTGGCACACACACCCAGGTGAGTGTATTGTTGGGGCCACAATGCACGTGGAGCACTCTGGGCACAAAGCTCCCTCCAGAATCAGTGGAGTATCACATCCACTACCTCAGTCCTTGGCAGGATGAAGCACTCTGGGCACAAAGCCCCCTCCAGAACCAGTGGAGTATCACATCCACTACCTCAGTCCTTGGCAGGATGAAGCACTCTGGGCACCAAGCCCCCTCCTGAACCAGTGGAGTATCACATCCACTTCCTCAGCCCTTGGCAGGATGAAGCACCCTGGGAACAAAGACTGTGGCTTTGCACTCCCCAGGATAAAGCAGAGGGCAAACCACCCACTGGAGAGACTTGAGAGACTGTGGCTTTGCACTCCCCAGGATAAAGCAATGGGCAAACCACCCATTGGAGAGACTTGAGAGACTGTGGCTTTGCACTCCCAGGATACATCAATGGGCATGGAGCCCCCTCGTGGAGCAGTGGCATTGTGCGTTCATCTGGCTGAGGTGCCCCCCCTCCCCTGAGGTGCCTGTTTATTTTCAATCTGATGCCCCAGCAGTGTTCTCTCCGTTTCCAGTCAGGTATCTAGTGTGGGCCTCACCCATGCATTTCGGGCCCAATTGTCCTCGGACAATGATTGGTGCACTATCCGGACTTGTGTAGTTGGTGTACATAATTGTATATATTGGATTTTGAGATTTGACTGATGGATTTTTCAAGATTACAATCGTTACAATTATTTCCTTTTGTCCTTGCATTCTTCCAGGGGGGGTGGAGGGGTGTATATGTAATGTTGCAGCATGTATTTGTGTGTATGGTGTTGTGGGTGAGGGTGGGGGTGGGGGTGTTGCGTGTTGCATGTGTGCGTCACTCTCTTTTCCCTCCCCTGTGTTGTAGGTGCAGTACTCACCGTGGTCGTCGCCGCCGTCGTTGGAGCTCCTGATAGAGGAGCAGGAAGACCATGGCCGGCAGAATCTGCAGTTCGGGTTCCATGGCTTCCTGGTTCCTCGTGGGGTGTGGAGAGGTGAGTGTTTTCCCTTCTCTGTACTGTTTGCCGTGTTTTTATTCGCATTGGTTCCGCCCCGGAAAAGGTGGTAGATAGCCGTGTTGTGATAGGGTGGGCGGTACATTGTGTTCCGCCTGTCTGTTGGCGGTGTGCGCCGCGCTGTTTGTTTGTTCCACCGTGGCAGTCGGAGTGTTAAAGTGGCTGTCTATGTTGTCGGTTTCCGCCACGGTCGTAATCCCATTTTTTTTTCCACCGGCCTGTTGGCGGTATTACCGCCGCTTTAACACTGACCGCCAGGGTTGTAATGAGGGCCTTAGTCTTCTACTTTTGCTCCAGGAGGTCAACTTAGAATGGTTTGGCCATAGTACCTGCAATCTAAGATCAAGGAACACATAAGGAAGGTGATAGAATATTTAGCACCAACATCACCCAAGCTGGAAGACATATCCATAGTGACTACTCAAAAAGCTTGCCTGGAAATTCTCCTGAGAGATGTGACGGAGAAATGTTGTAGAGAACAATTGCCATTGCTCAGCCAATGTAAGTACTCATAAACGTTTCATACAATTCGTTTGTATCAACTGAAAGGCTCATGCAAAGTGGTTGTCCAGTTATGATGCCAAAATGGTTCATAGGAAAGAATATCTCTCTGGCATATGAGTCACAATATTTTGCTGCAAATTCAAAAGAACAAAGACAGGAAAAACATTAGTTTTCAGGTATCGACGTCACAGTATAGGAGGAGGTCTGGCACCTTTTGATGTATCAGGCCATGTGGTCATCAGACAAGAGTGATGAGCAACACTCTTTTGTACAATGGAAGATAGCATCATTTTCTGTTATGTCCGTGCTGATTTCTGCAATATTCTAGATGGAAGACACCTGCTGATAAAGGTGTATGATTTATGTTGATATTCAGAAGTGAGAGTGAGTTTGACAACAGAAGAGGCAGTCCTCAATCTGGAGAAAATCTGTGCATGAATTTTTAACTGAACCAAAGATTCAGAGTAACCTTTCAAAGAAGGCTGGTACAAACCATAGACAGAGATGTTGGCCTAGTACAAAGACAAACTAATACCCAATGTACCTCAGGCATATGCCACATCACAGGTGGGGAAGGCATGAACCTTAAACTGGCCTTGTGTTCCTTGCAAAAATAAGCTACCATTTCTCACTCTTTGAGTTAAAGCAGCCCATCAACCTGCCTAAGAATTATGTCACATATCCATATGTGTTCAACTGGGTTGTACGACAGAACACCGACTTCGAAAACAACTAGTGCCTTAACAACGAGGTCGTAACACCGACCTCGTTCTTACTACTAATGATTTTACCACGAATGCCTTAACAACGATATTTCGTTGTAAAGGCATTCCTGATAAAAGCATTACTAATAGGCACCATTCACCCTACATCCCTCACCCCACCCTCCAACCCCACCCCACCCCTAAACCTAAAACCCCTTGACCCCCCACCCCCTCCCCAAAACCAAAAACGCTCCACCCCCCAACCCCACCCCAAAACATAAAACCCCCTGACCCCCCACCCCCTCCCCAAAACCTAAAACCCCCCACTTACCTTAGTCGACCCCTTGTCATCTGCGTCATCCTCCTTCGCCAACTCCCTTCTTTGTACCTTAACCACGCATGTTCGTTGTTAAGAACATACGTAGTTAAGGCACAAAATAACGGAGTCGTGGTTAAAAAAAGCGTTGTTGCGCTTTCGTTAACGACCACTTAGTTAATAAAACGTCGTAAAAAACGCCCCACCCCCAACCCTGCCCCAAAAACCTAAAACCCCCTGACCCCCACCCCCTCCACAAAACCAAAAATGCCCCACCCCCCCAACCCTGGCCCAAAACCTAAAACCCCCTCCCCAAAACCAAAAACGCCCCACTTCCCCAACCCCACCCCAAAACCTAAAACCCCCTGACCTCCACCCCCTCCACAAAAACAAAAACGCCCCACCCCCCCAACCCCGCCCCAAAACCTAAAACCCCCTAACCCCCACCCCCTTCCCAAAACCAAAAACGCCCCACCCCCCAACCCCACCCCAAAACCTAAATCCCCTGACCCCCCACCCCTCCCCAAAACCAAAAACGCCCCACTCCCCCAACCCCACACCAAAACCTAAAACCCCCTGACCCCCCACCCCTTCCCCAAAACCAAAAACGCCCCACCCGCAACCCCACCCCAAATCCTAAAACCCCCTCTCCCCCCATCCCCTCCCCAAAACGTAAAACCCCCCACTTACCTTAGTCGACCCCTTGTCACCTGCGTCATCCTCCTTCGCCAACTCCCTTCTTTGTACCTTAACCACGCATGTTCGTTGTTCAGAACATACGTAGTTAAGGCACAAAGTTGTGGTTAAAAAAAGCGTTGTTGCGCTTTCGTTAACCATGACTTCGTTAATAAAACGTCGTAATAAAGGATGTTTCCCGTTCAACTGTAGTGTCTCAAGATAGACATCTCGAGATAGAACAGAAAACAAAGGATTACAATGAAAATATCACCGATCGGAGAGAACCTCAAACCTCCAATGACTAACCAGGCAACATAGTGCTACTCAAGGACCTTCACTCTTGAGGCAATTTCCAACCAGATTTTACTCTATGCTCCAATAGTGGAACAAAGAAGTTGGCAATCGTGATTTATAATCCAGGGCAATGATACGATATCAACTAATGTATCCATATTTAAGATGCACAAAGGAAAGAGATCATTTTTAGAGAAAAAATAGGTCTGTTGAAGAATGTTGTTAGATCTGGAAGCCTCAGGGTAGTTGTTTGAAATAGGGTCTTTGGTTGGCAGTCAGGTTACCCCGGGGCTGCGGCCATGTTGGGCCTGCGGGGTCGTCGCACTCCAGCGAGGACAACAGCTTTGGTTGCAGGCAGCGTCACGGGATTCGGCAGCAGCGTCGGTCCAGAGTCATTCAAAGTCTGTTTTCTTGGATTTTCACCAGCTTCTCCTTTTAAGGGCCCAGGGACTGGATTAGGCACCACTTGGCAGGGCAGGAGTCTCAACAGGCTAAATCAGTAAGAGGGTTCCATCATGCAACCCGGTTAAGCTGGTAGAAGACAGACTGCCATAGCAAACACCATGTAGCCAATATGTAGTGGCAGACAACGGGCTAATACAAACTTCCTGCCCTCGAGCCTGAAATCCTGTACAGGTAACTTTCATTGTATTGGTATCATGTGATGCATGTAAACTATATATTTACTAACTTTTAAAACTTATTACAAGAGCAGAATTCGCCATTGCTTTGGATCCACATATGCTTTCGGAAAGACAGTGTCAACAGAACATTTGTAAAGGCTAAAACTGCACATAAAGTAAATTTCCCGAATCCACCCCTAAGCCAAGGTTATCTTCTTTACCACTTAGTTCATAACAGGATACCTAGATAATGTGTTTTACTGAATGCTTGGTGTTATGTGTAATGCCCATTGCAGTGTGCCTAGGACACAGGCACATTTATGCCCATTTAACCAAAGTCTGCAATCCATATTTAGGTATACACGATTACTTCCCGTAAAGCAAATCTGCAGTAAACTATTGTCTTTCTATGCATAAAATACCTTAAACGTTTTAATTAACACTTTAGTAAAGTAAACACATAGCTAGAAAATCTTGCCACTGTTGGCAGAACACTAAACAAAGCGAGGAATGGTATGATCTAGTAGCATCATTATTGACCACATACTGATTAAGTCCTCGCACTTTCATATGTCAGACCTTTTTGTGAGATCAGGCTCATAAGAAGTGCTGTATTCTTTATGGTGTGAGCCCATATACAGAACGCACGTCGCCTAATCATTGGATAGGTTGGCTTGTGACAACATACAGCCAAGGTCAATTTGCATAACTGCCAGAGTGAAATACAGTAACACTTGATTTTGGATATTAAACAAGCTATAAAATGCCATGGAAGATTTGCTTATATGCTTTTAAACTGCTATTAAAATGATATACTGTATATCCCTGAGAAGACATAAAGAAGGGATTAAATTAGGAGAGGCTGTTAATTGAAAAGGGGTTGCTTTACCTGAGATATATTATGTAGTGTTGTATAAAAGGATGAACCTGAACTCTAAAAATAAGTCCGTGAATGTGGAAGGGGCACTGGTAAGTGGCTTCATTCATGGCATGCTAATTAGAAATGAAAAATCTGCATTAATTCCACAGCAGAGAGCTAGCCTAAAAAGTTGCAAATCTGGAGAGGGTAGAAGTGTACTTTTTTAAAAAGGTCTTGGAGGCAACACATATGGAGTTATGTTAATAAAGCATCGTCGTGATTCCTGCTCTGGGGATAACTACTGCCAAGCATTCGTCACATGAAGAAAGAAAGAAAGGTTTTGAACACCTGATATTCGCTGTTTGCAAAACATAATGCAGCAGTTGGTTAGAATTCCCTTTGAATTTTTACTTTTATTTGAATTCTTATTTTTTATTATTAATTTGCAAAAAAAACTGTTGGTGATGTAAATAAATGTATCATATACGGCTAGGGATCATTGCTAAATTGGTAACAGATAGCCAATTTGTAAGGCTGATTACAATGATAGCGGAAGCTCTTGCAATAACCAGTCCCCTTTCTGAATCTGAAGCTGCTGAGGTTCAGAGATTGAGTGGATTTTCAGATTGACCTTAGGTGAGGGTGAGATTGCATTTAGTAGAATACTGCCCTATTTACAGTGGATCGTGGGGGAGCACCCATACTTTTTGGTTGATTGAGTGGGCTTATTTGAAGAAAATTGTTTTCATGTTTTTCTTTAGTGCTAGCAAATTTAGGCTCCATAAATTCCACAGCAAAGCTTCCACAGTGTTGAGCGACCTACCTATGTGGATCTTGCTAAGTATGTAGTTTAGGAAGTGAGACTGAGGCTAGTTTGAGGTGCGGCCTGCACAAGCTTTGAAGAAGCACAGAGAATTTTAAACATTTTGCTCTAAGCCACTTAAAGTCAATAAAGTCAGCCGGTCACACACTCGACGCCATCTTCTCCTCCAGCAGCCACATCATCTTCACTCACACCACTGAACTCCATTGGACCGACCATTGTTGTGTTAATTTTTCCTTCCAGAAACCCAACCCCACCACCAGCAGCATCGGATCCCTCACCGCAAGTGGAACAAGATCTCAAAGGACTAATGGATCTCCAACCTCGCCCACGCCCTACCACCCAAAACTAACGACCCCAGCACCGCCGCCCTCTACCTCAAACAATGGCTCAATGACTACACCAACACCCTCGCTCCACTCAAGAAAACCATCATTACCTGTGCCAACAAGAAAGCTCCCTGATTCACCGCAGACCTTCAGGCCTCCAAACGAGAATGCAGGAAAGCCGAGAACATCTGGCGCCAAGAACAATCAGAAAGCAACCACACCGCCCTCAAATCAGCCAACCGCAAACATCACCAGCTCATCCGGACCACCAAAAGATCTTTCTACATAGAACAAATTGACAACAACGCACACAATAGCAAGGAGCTCTTCAGCATCATCAAGGAACTCACGAACCCCAAGTCCTGCTCCACCGACCCACCCCACTTGCAAGACCTCTGCGACTCCCTTCTTTCACCGCAAGATCACAGACATCCATGGAAGCTTCGCACCGCCGTCCTCCACCACCACCACTGCCAAGGTCGACCACAACACACCCTGCCACATCAAAGTCCTGAACCACGAAGACCATGAGCACCATCCACTCTGGCTCTCCCGCTGACCCCTGCCCTCACCACGTCTTCAATAAAGCCAGCCAAATCATCGCTCCCCAGCTCCGGACCATCATCAATAGCTCCTTCAAGACCTCCGTCTTCCCGGAGAGCTGGAAACACGCTGATGTCAACGCCCTGCTCAAAAAGCCCAAAGCCGACCCAGAAGAGCTCAAAAACTACTGATCTATCTCCCTACTCTCCTTCCCCACGAAGGTCATCGAGAAGATAGTCAACAACCAACTATCCTGCTTCTTGGAGGACAACAGACTACTCAACGTCTCCCAGTCCAGATTCCGCCAGAACCACAGCACAGAGACCGCCCTTATCGCCTGCACCGACGACATCAGGAGCAGGCTTGACCAAGGTGAAAGCGTTGCCCTCATCCTCCTTGACCTTTCCGCAGCCTTCGACACTGTCTGTCACCACACCCTTTGCACACGCCTCTCCGATGCCAGAATCCACCTGGACTGGCTCACTTCCTTCCTCTCTGGAGGAACCCAAAGAGTCCGCCTCTCACCGTTCCTGTCTAAGGCCACCAAGACCATTTGCGGAGTTCCCCAGGGATTCTCACTTAGCCCCACCCTCTTCAATGTCTACATGGCTCCGCTCACCAACATCGTCCGATCCCATGGCCTCAACATCGTCTCCTACGCAGACGACACTCAGCTCATACTCTCTCTCACGAAGGACCCCGCAACCGCTAAGAACAACCTCCACACCAGACTTCACAACATCGCCAACTGGATGAAAGCAAGCCCCCTCAAGCTAAACTCGGAGAAGACCGAGATCATCATCTTCGTCCCCAACAGATCAGCATGGGACAACTCCTGGTGGCCTGCCACTCTGGGGTCGGCTTCAATGCCTACCACCCACGCACGCAACCTCGGCTTCATACTGGACTCTTTGCTCTCTATGACCCAGCAAGTCAACGCCATCTCATCCTCATGCTTCAACACCCTTTGCATGCTCCACAAGACCTTCAGATGGGTCCCCGTGGAAACCTGTAGAACAGTCACCCACGCCCTCGTCAGCAGCAGACTGGACTACGGCAACGCTCTTAACACTGGAACAACGGCCAAGCTCCAAAAGAAACTCCAGCGCATCCCTAACACCTCAGCACGACTCATCCTCAACCTCCCTTGCCACGAACACATCTCAGCCCACCTCAGAGACCTACACTGGCTCCCCGTCAACAAAAGGATCGTCTTCAAACTCCTGATCCATGCTCACAAAGCTCTCCACGATGCCGGACTGGCCTACCTCAACGAGTGTCTCAACTTCCACATCCCAACACGCCAGCTCCGCTCCGCCAACCTCGCCCTCGCTAGCGTCCCCCGCATACACCGTACCACAACCAGCTGCAGATCCTTCTCCCACCAGTGGTTCCTGGATCTTCCATTCAGTTGAAAGGAAAATGATCATATGAAGGGTGTCCAGTTTTTACCTGTTCAATGAAAGATAACTTTCCTTCATCAAGGTGAAAATTTATTTTAGACAGGAAGTGATGTATTAAAACTTCTAATTATTTCTGCTCACATGTATTCACAGTTGGATATTTTCTACATACATTTAAAACTGCAGACGGTAATGGGCGGTATCATGAGCTAGCTATATAATGTACACATTTTAACACAGGGAAGACAGCAGGAAGCAATCTGTGATCCCACATCACAGATAAAGAGGAGAATCATTTTCTGAATTACTGACTTTGGTTTGCTAAGAAGGAATGGCACCACCAGATGGCTGTTCCAGCTATGCCAGCCAACTGTTACTTGTTCTCCATCAAGTTGTTCTGAGCCACTGTTTGGTATGCAAAGGACATGTCAGCCAGGGTTAGAAGTTCATAATTAGTGAGTCCAGAAAGAATAGCAGATCCTATTAAAAACAAATGCAATTTCAGTTTCTCCACTTGGTTTAAAAGAGGATTATCTGTCATGTAAAACCGAATCAGATTCCACATTTGCTCAAATGTTACTTCATCTCCCACAGTCTTGTTACAAATGGAGGTTCAAGATAGGATGATTGATTGTCAGTGATTAGACAAATTGCAGGCATTCCTCCCATCACCTTTTGTGTGCTTCATGTACTACCGTAAGTGGCATGGGCATGCCCAGACAAGGGTCTTATGCTCATTTTGTCTCTGGAAGCAAGCTGTACCCGGCTGATGAGTCCATAATTAGGGTGAAACCAGTCCTAGGTTGGTGTGGTTCTAGTTCAGGAAAGACCTGGTCTGACAGTTTGGGCTGGACTGTTGCAATGAAGAACAGGACCAAGACTGATTTGCATGTGACTAGAACCAAACCGAGGTGGCATAGTGAGGAAAAAACTATGGGATGGGATGATACCCGAGTGATTGCCAGTGGTTAAACAAACTGCAACCATTCCTCCCATCACCTACTGTATGTTTAATATAGTAAATGAAGAAGGCTTAATGAGGAGGTTTAAGGCTTTCTTCTTATTAGTTGGTTTTCATTTGCTTGAGGGTCAAAACTACAAAAGATTTCAAAAGCAATCGGGTATTGGGATTGATGATCAGAGCTCAGAATAATATTCTCAATGGACAGAAAGCTTTTACAATGTTTTAATGCCTCTGGGTCAAAGGGTGTTATTCTGAGGAAGACATGAATTAGTTCCATAGACGTTTTGCATTCTGGATTGCTCTATGGCAAATCCTCATTTGCAATTTTCAAAGTTCTCTCTCACCTGCCTGAAGAAAATGAACCTACCTCTCAGAAGACTTGCTATAATATGGGAAGTGGGGAAAGGAAGAAACAACAAACAAAAGAGTCTATAAATTCAAGCTTCTGTCCACCATTCCAGCAACAACTTTTTAACCTTATGTCACCATGGACATTGACTCTTCATAGTTATAAAGATTATTATATGCTATGTTTTATATTCTTCCAGATTGTGGAATTTTAAGGAAACCTCACATAGAGCTTACCAGCCTCTCAAATTTTTGTCCTTTGAGTAAACATCCTTGGCTTGAAAAATATTTGACTGTTCAGCTGGACAAGCACACCTGATACAACAATCTTCTTGCTCCTGATTAATCTAACTTGAGAAATTGAGGCAGTACATAAATATCTTCTCTCAAAATACCTTGATAGTATCCATTCCATACTGGATAATGGTGCCATTTGTCTGCATTTTCTTTTGGCCTGATTAAAGGAAGGCTGATAACGGCCCTACTACAGGGGCAGGTGTGTCCCCTATGGGGGTCTGTGCATATCCTCTGTTGTTGGTTTTCCCCCATGGGGGGACCATGCATAAGACTGGGGAGGAGAATTTTCCTACCCTGCTGACTGCCTGTGGCTCCTGAAAGGCAGGACCCAGCACACCTGGCAAGGAGCCCCAAGTGGGTCCTGTTGGGCCTCTGATGGCTGATACCTGGTAGGACAAAAGGATGATGGACTGAACCCCTGTCCCAGGGTCATACGGACTGAGTGTGTTGAGGAAACCCCTCTGCTCCAGTGAACTGTGACACTTGGAGGTCCCCACCTGCTGACTGTGCACTTCCCTTGGCCGGGCTCTGCCTGCCATGATGCCCTGGTGGCCCCTTCAGTCACCACCCACTCACCCGATAAGGGTGTGTGTTGATGCCCTCTGTGTTAGGCGGTACTTCGATGACCTAGCGCCCGAGCCTCAGGGCCCCACTGACCATAGAGAAGCCCAAGATAAGCAAGAATATTACTCCGAGGGGGGGCACAACCTGTCTTGGGTTATGTGGCAGAGGAAGACGGACCTCTTCACCACCTTGAGGCCACCCTAGCTAGCCCCTCCAACCAATTTGACTACATTCTACAGACCATGCATGACACTAAGACAACACTGGGGTCCAAGATTGACTCAGTATCTCTGGATGTTGAACTGATCCATGCTGAACACCACAAGCTGGTTGACCGAGTTGATAATGCAGAATCCACTCTAACTACTATGCATCCCACAGTGCAAGATCTACAGGCGCAGTTGAAGGAGATGAAGTTGATATTCTGTCCCGACAACAATGAGCGGAGGAAACAGAGGGCTGCTCTTGATGTAACAATGTGCAAAAACGTTGGTTTTCTACAATGGATCGAAGGCTCTAACATCAAAATCTTTCTCGAACAGTGGCCATCAAAAGCCATACTAGCTGGCAGGATGCCAACATTCTTTTCCATTGAACTAGCCCACTGCGTACTGGTTCAGTCCCCATCGCAAGAAAAACATCCGTGCACGGTGATTGTCAAAATTCCTTAACTACAGATACAGAGTCTTTCTTCTCCAGCTTTTTTGGCCTAAAGGCCAATGAATCTATGAAAACTGTGAAATCACACCATACCTGGATTGCACTGTAGAGGTGCAGCATAGGCAGGACTCCTACATGGTAGTGAAAACCCAACAATGTGTGTTGGGACTCAAATATGCCTCCTGTTCCAATGCAAAGCTCTGTGGTGCGGACGGAGACCACACTCATTTCTTCTTGACCCCAGGTGATACATGAACATAGTTGCAGGCAAAGGAACTAGCAAAGCGGCCAGTGACGGCTCACAATTCCGTGGAATGGCTCACGCCACCACAACAATGATGCCATCCCTGGAAGCCCTGCTCTACACCAACATTGGAAACGGCAGCCCATACATGGGCACACACAGACCATGGGCACCTCAGCACATCTGTAATCCATTTGAGATCTTAAGGCCGGAGACCTCATCAGACCCCATGTCAGACTCTGAAGGTAAGATGATCTCCACTCATGGCAATGCAGAGGGCCTGTTGATGATACCCTACATCACTAATGACCTGCAACACCTGCCTGCAACTTCCTTAGGGTGGTTAGCTGAATGCACCATGGCAAGGGTGGGCTATGGCTGGTGGAAGGAGGGTGAGTGGGTAGTCAGTCACACCTTGAAGGACTACTCATTGATGGCACCGTCCATCAAGCTACCCATTCTGCTATTACTCATGCCCCAGGTTACTGTATTGGGCTGGAAGATTTCACTGTTAAGATTCTTGATATGTTTGTTTGTTAACCTGAAGTATGGCAGTGGATGGAGTATTTTCCCTGCTGGGATGGTGCAGGGGGGATTGTTTATGTCATTATAGTTAATTTTGTTTTCTCAAGGACTGGACTCCTTTCAATAATTGGCCTGAACATCTGCCATGTGCTACAAAGAGGATCAGACACTTGAGGGAACAAGAAGAAGGATGAGAATCTCACTGTGAGTGCACCAAAACCCTGAACTTAAGCTTGCCACTTCTCACCCACCCCACTACTTACATGTCCAGCTTCTATATGCACAGATCCCCTGAATACATTTTTATGCCCTGGAATGTGTGAGATAGAGCCACACCAGTCATGCCCCACAGTGTCCACAGTCACCACAAACAGTGACGTGCATATTTCATACCTGCAAGAGACACTCATCACACAAGCAGAGCTCCTGAAACTACGCACAAAGTGAAGGAGAAAGGCATATGACACCACAGTTTCTACCTCTGCTAGAGGGGTCTTCATTTGAGTTGCTCTAGGGGTTCCTTTTGTCCTGGACATCCACATGACTGACTCGAACAGTAGAAATGTTGCCGTTGAAGGGTGACCCCATAGCAGGCCCCTAACAATGGTGGTGGTGTCTGGCCCAACACAGGCCTCCCAGCCTTCTTGGATAAATCTACTGCAGCACTGTTTTGTGACCCCCCACACCTCTGCCATGTGGGGTGGTGACCTTAACTGCGTCCTAGACTTGGATAGCGATTGCTTGATTCCCCCTCATTGGGGCAACCTTTCACAGATCTACTAAGCATCTTTGGGACTGGTGGACCTGACATGGGATCAGTGATAAATGGCACCTGGAACACCAGAAGGAATGTGTATGTTCCTGTTACTCGCCTGTCCATGGCTTTCACACCCACAGACCTGTTTCTTTACAGTGTATCTCTAGTTTCCTTAATCCCATGCAGAATAGCTCAGGTGCACACTCTCAGACTGCTGCCTGCTCCTACTCACACTGAGATGGGGCCAGTCTCACCTCTGCATTCTGACATGGAGGCTGCAGACCGACTCACTCCTTGATTCTCCTTTTTCGAGAAGGACTAGCTGAATGCATAATGGAGTATTTTGCATTAAATGCAGCCTCAGCTTCCAACCAGGTGACCGAATGGGACGCCTATAAAGTCCTAATAATTGGGGGTCCGGCAGATGCTGAAAAGAGACATATTATTCAAGGAACGAGACATGCATAGCCTGGAGACAGATCAACCTCAATCCCCAAATAGGCTACACCCGCTCATACAGCTGCAACAGGAGCATATGGAATTAGAGCAGAGACTTGTATGACTCGGAGCACCTTCCTCAATGGCTGCAGCTTGCTGCAACTACTGCAAGCTGATTTTCATGCCACTAGTGTTCCAGTGGTGATGTCACTCGACGTAGAGAAGGTCTTTGACTCCATTTGGTGGGATTACCCAGTTGCAAAACTTGAGGCAATGCAGGTGGGACCAGGCTATTCTAAAGTGGCTTAAAACCCTCTTGTGTCCTTGCACAATAGTCAAGACTGATCAATGCATCTGACAAATTTGATAGTGGTCGAGGCACTCAGCAATGCAGCCTATGATCTCATCTGCTCTTTGCTTTGGCCATGGAGTCTCTGGCTTGTTGGTTTTGCTTTCCTGCTGAGGAATGGGAGATAGAGTCATGGGGTATCCTTCAAGTGATCCCTCAGCTACACATACAATGCATTAGTATAATTGAGTACTGGAGTCCACATTACCAGGGGTGATGGCACCACTGGAAGATGTTGTGTTAATGTCAGGTCTATGGGTGAACTGGGCGAAATTCTGTCTTTTTCCCCTCCACCCCACTCCTGAGTTAGAAAGGTGCACTTTTCCTAGGGCATGCCTTCAACAGCAATGTGATGCCTTGAAATATTTAGGCAAATGTGTATATCACTTGGAAGCCAATATGCTGAGGGCAACCTTAATAGGGCCTTTAACTTGGCAAGAGGATTGTTGCCTTTTTGGACATCTCTCCTATTATCACAGATGGGCCGGATGGCCATACTAAAGTTTCTGGAATTGCCATGACTTCTGTATTATTTCTTGTCTCTCTCAATCATGCCTTCCATGCACTTCTTCTCTGAACTTAGATCAGTGTCGGTAACATTTATCTGGGACAAGGGTCAATGCACAGTTGCTCTTGATAAATTGGCCCGCCTCTTACAAAAGGCGGGCTTGATGGCCCTAACTTTTCACTCTTCTTTGCAGTTACCCAGTGACTCCAGTGAGTCACAGTGGCCCCTGGAGCAGCTGGGGATGGCCCTATGTGCTGAAAGACCAGAGGTCATGCACTTTCTTTTGAGGACCTCCACAAATACCTGGCTCTCATCCCCCGGTCCTCAGCTCCCGGGAGACTCACTGCAAATTACAGCGTCCAGGCATTGCTGGCAGAAATATGTTTAGAGATTTGGTGATCTTAACCCATAGGCACTAGTGATACCACTGTGGCAGATGCCGGCTCTTCAAGACATTCTCCAACTCCACAACGTGACTAGCTGGAGGGAGGTGGGAGGGACCTTTATAGAGACAAGGTTTTACTCCTCTCCCAAAAACTCGGAGAAATATCCCATATACCTGCTGGACAGTTCCTGACCTATGGGGTTATCTGTCACATGCTGGCTTACGCATGTGGACACGGGCTAATTGAGCCTAAGACAGCACTTCCACTCTACACCATGTTGGCATATGAGGGCACATGCAAGATTATCACAGACCTGTAGCCGCTCACCTGGAACAGGGACAGGAGCCAGTTTCTAAGGTTAGAGAATGCAGGAACAGCACTCCTTCACCTTCCAATGACAAACAATTGGCTCAGGCCCTGCAACACTCTCAGAACTCACACTTCCATTTCACCCAGTTCAAATGCCTACACCAAACATATCTTACACCCGACTGCATATCACGCATGTTCCTCACAACCTACCTGGGTTACCCAAGACACTGGGTCATAAAGCAGGATTTTTACAGATAGTATGGGACTGGCCAGGTGTACAACGAGCCTGGTAAAAAGTGGCAAGGATCACATCGACCATAGTTGACACTGTGATCCTGCGTACCCCAGAGTCCTGCTTGTTGGGTAACTAATCTAGAACCCCGGGGGATGGTACTATGCAAGCAGCAGACTGCATGGCATGGAAATCACTAGCCACACCGGGCACAACGTCCTGGCTTTACACATGATGAAATGGGCGAAGGTTGAGTCTGCAGCACTTGCAGAGGCCTGACACAGGGATGGAACAGAAAGAGGGTTCACAATATGAGACACATATATACAACAACTAGAGACGAGGGTGCTGGAAGCGAAAGATGATGCAAGTCCACCATAGACTGAACACACCACATGCACTCACAATCCCCAGACATCAGTGAGGGATTGTGATGCACCCACGGAGAGGAGTGTGTGGGTGACCCATCACATGCTATATGTACTGCCCTGAATTGTATGAATTGTATTCAGAGATTGCATACTACCTGCATACCTTCTACAACGTGGATGTACTGACTCTCTGACACCCCCTCCCCCCGTCATAGGAGATTTCCCACAGGGTTTAGGGGTCGTCAAAAGGTTTTTGCTTTCAGATATTGCCACGTTTTGCATAGCTGTATGGGAAAGCAAAAACTGGCCATTAGTTAACATACTATATGTAGGGTGGGTGGACACAGCCAAATCTCCCACAGCCCTTGCTATGTCAGGCCAAGGGAAGTGTATGTAAGTGAGGGAGAAAGAGAAGTTTCCTCTTTTTACAGACTGGAGTTCTACCCTTCACTAAATGGGGCAGGCTGAACATTGCTTTGGCAGAGTCTAAATCAGGCCCTTAGTCTCTGAAATGAATTTCAAAAGCCTCCAGTGGGGCAAGGTTGCAGGCTGTATCTGAGGAAGTCCTCTTGAAGCCAGATAGACATTAGAATAGATCCTACTGAAGCTGTTGGTTTTGGCAGTAAAAGCTCTGAGCAGATAAAGTTCAAATTTGGGGCCCAGTGAAGTCAGCTGATGGCTACCTTTTATGCCTTTGCTATAGCATGAATCCTATGTATAGAGTCTTTTTCAGTCTCTGAACCTAGCAATGAGTTCAATGAGACCTCAATATTTTTTTTGCCGAATTGGAAACAACTTTGCTGCTGTAGAGAAGCTTGAAGTGGTAGAAACCTGTCTATTCAGCATAGATCATTTTTTACTTGGCTGGATCGGCTCGGAAGGTTGGTGCCGGTTTCTGCAGCTGCTGGAAGTCAGAAGTTACTGAGGCCCATATTTATACTTTTTTAGTGCTGCATTTGCGTATTTGTTTGGGCATAAACTTACAAAATTCTTCCCGCAACAGGAAGAAATTCACTTCCTCACACCCAAGCCTTTGTTTCTGTTCTAGGAGCAGTTTTGACACCTCATTAACCAATGAGAGGGCAGCTGTTACCAGGTAAATGCAAATTAGTCTTCAGAAGCTTTAGGCAGGGAAAAGTTATCCTAATATAACTTTCCTAAATCTTTGTTAAAAACCTAACTTCACCATTGAATTCAATTTTTAACGAATTTTAAAAATAGCAGTTGAACTGTTTTTCTCGATTGCCTTAAACTCGTGATAGCAGAATTACTATTTTAGTCCATACTCTAGTTTTCCTCATAGGACAGCCAGATTCTTCCACAGTGAAAATAGCTTTGTCACTGTAGGAGCATGGCAACATTACATTTCTACATGTCCAGCCTTTAATATCATGTACCTTGCCTTGTGATCTACAAGGCCTACAAAGAGATAACGTATTCATATTTAAAATTATGGTTTTCCCCTGTCATAAGTGTTGTTGTTAGACCTGGCATCCTTGGGGTAGTCTCCCCTGTCTGTTTGCCTCTGCTTCCTGTGTTGTGACTGTGTGCTAGACTTTGTTTTTGCTGGTTTTGATACTCTGGGCACTTTACCACTGCTGACCCGTGCTAAAGGGCAAGTGCTCTCTGTGTAAACTGTATGTGTAATTGGCTGGTCCATGATTGGCATGTTTGATTTACTAGTAGATCCCTAATAAATTGTACTAGAGGTGCCCAGGGCCTGTAAATCAAATGCTACTAATAGGCCTGGAGCACTGATTTTGCCACCCGCACGAGCCCTGTAAACTTGACTCAAACCTGCCACTGCAGTGTCTGTGTGAGTAGTTTTAAACTGCCAATTCAACCTGGCAAGTGTACTCACTTGCCAGGCCCAAACATTCCCTTTTTGTTCATGTAAGGCACCCCTAAGCCAACCATTACGTCCTTGGCAAGGAGCTCGGAGGGAGCGCTAGCGCTCCCTCTGTGGGCTTCCCTCCCACCCCCCAAGGCAGGGATGGAAGGGGAAGCCCTACCCCTTCCACCCGACCCCTCCAGTGATGTCTGATGACATCAGCGCGCATTCATCAGAGGCCACTTCCCCTTTACGCTGGAAGCTCAACTTCCAGCTCGATCGGAAGAGACAGCATCGGAAGCATTTCTCTTACAATGATGTGATGGGGGCCTGAGAGGCTTCAACAGGAAGGAAAGGAATTTCTTTCCCTTTGAAGTCTCTCAGAGCATTTCAGAAGCCGGATCGTAAAGCAATCCAGCTTCTGAAATGCCCACTAGACACCAGGGATTTATTTTATAAATAGAAATTGGCATAAGGAGAGCAACACCTTGGGCAAGGGTCGCTCCCCAGGGGGGCAATTTTTTTCAAGGCCTTTTCTGCCCCCGGGCAGCAGATCAGCCTATTGGTATTAGGCCGATCTACCCCCGGGGGGGCAGAAACCGCCAGACACCAGGGAGTTTTTTTTTTTTTTGTTTTTTTTTAAGTTGGGGAGCGACCCCTTATGCAAGGGGGCACATTATATTTAGGCCATTATTTTTATGAGGCCCATCTGCCCCAAAGGGGGCAGAAACCTCTAGATACCAGGGAGTTTTTTATTGTGCCAATTTCACGCAAGGGGAGTGACCCCTTAGGCAAGGGTCGCTCCCCGGGGTGGGACACATTTATTTTAGGCCATTTAGATTGGCCTATTGTTATTACAAACAAATTGTTATACAAACAACTATTGTTATCACAACAAAAATTGGCCGATCTTCCCCCGGGGGGGGGCAGAAACCTCTAGGCGTCAGGGATCATTTCTTTTTGTTTTGTTTTTTAGAGGTTGGGAGCGACCCCTTAGGCAAGGGTTTCTACCCTGGGGGGCAAATTGTATTAGAGCATTTCTGCCCACCTTGGGGGCAGATCGGCCGATTTTTGTCAGGACAATCTGCCCCCAAGGGGGGCAGAAACTACTAGGCACCAGGGATTTTTTTTCCCGCCAATTTCACGCAAGGGGAGAGACCCCTTAGGCAAGGGTCACTCCCTGGGGGGCAAATTTATTTTAGGCCATTTCTGCCCCCCTGGGACAGATCGGCCCATTGTTATTAGGGGGGCAAAAACCTCTAGGTGCCAGGGATCATTTTCTTTCTTTTTTTTTTGTTTTGTTCGTTTTTTTAGAGGTGGGGAGCGACCCCTTAGGCAAGGGTCGCTCCCCTGGGGGGCAAATTGGATTTAGACTATTTCTGCCCCCTTGGGGGCAGATCGGATGATTTTTGAAAGGCCAATCTGCCCCCAAGGGGGGAGAAACCTCTAGGCGCCAGGGATCTTTATATTTGTTTTTTCTTTTTGATTTTCAGAGGTGGGGAGCAACCCCTTAGGCAAGGGTCGCTCCCCTGGGGGTGCAAATTTATTTTTGGTTATTTCTGATCCCCTTGGGGGCAGATTGCTGTATTTCTATTAGGCCGATCTGCCCCCGGGGGGGAAGCAGAATCCACTGAGGCAACAGGAATTGGTGTGTGTGTGTGTTTTCTTTAGGGGGGCAGCCCCTTGGGTAAGGGTCGCTCCCCATGGGGCCATATGTGCCCCCTATTTTTGGAAGGCCCATCTGCCCCCAAGGGGGGGGAGAAAGCCCACCAGAGACCAGGGAAGATTTTGTTCCCCAAAATAAGAGGGTGGGGCCATACCCCACCCCAAATAAATGGGGCCAAAGTTGTTCTGCCCACCAGTGGGCAGATGGGGCAATTACCCCTGAACCACACCACAGGGGCAGAAAGTCTACTAGAGGACAGGGAATTAAAAAAATATATAGTGGGGTGGTGGCTACCAACCAGTATGGGCCTGGTATGCCCCCACCCCAACTGAAGGGGGTAACAGTCTTTCAGCTCTCCCCCGCACTCTAAAATATCTTATCCCACAACAAGCAAGAAGGCATTTGATTATTTTCGGTTTTGGTTTTACATTTGGGCCATGAGAGCTTGGCTAACTCTCAAAATCGTCCCACTTGGAATGATGAGGGCTGCACTTTATGGACTACTCTGGCATGTAGAAAAATCCACAAGACCTAGACACATCTGAAAACTAAACATCCCGGTGATTCCAGGGTGGTGTTTTTCACATGCACCTGCACCATTTTCTTACCCACAATGCCCTGCAAACCTCCAACTTTGCTGGAAATCACACATTTTCCCCACGTTTTTGTGATGTGTGGCTCCTCTCTGATTCCCGAACTTTCTGTCACCGAAATGAGAGGAAAAAGTGTTTTTTTGGCCATATTTTGAGGTTTGCAAAGGATTCTGGGTAACAGAACTTGGTCAGAGCCACACAAGTCACCCCATCTTAGATTCCCTCAGGTGTTTAGTTTTCAAAACTGTGCAGGTTTGCTAGGTTTCCCTAGGTGCCGGCTGAGCTAGGGGCCAAAATCCACAGCTAGGCACTTTGCAAAAAACAGCTCTGTTTTCTTTGTGAAAATGTGATGTGTCCACGTTGTGTTTTGGGGCATTTCCTGTGGCGGGCACTAGGCCTAGCCCCACAAGTGAGGTACCATTTTTATCAGAAGACTTGGGGGAACGCTGAGTGGAAGGAAATCTGTGGCTCCTCTCTGATTCCAGAACTTTCTGTCACCAAAAGGAAAGGAAATCATGGAAGAGTGCACAGGAGCCGGAGCAGCTGCAAATCACGCGGTACCCAGCAATGCAGTCTAGCGTGGGGAGGCAAGGACTTACCTCCACCAAACTTGGACTGAAGAGTCACTGGACTGTGGGAGTTACTTGGACAGAGTTGCTGAGTTCCAGGGACCACGCTCATTGTGCTGAGAGGGGACCCAGAGGACCAGTGAAGCAGTCTTTTGTTCCCTGCGGTTGCAGGGGGAAGATTCCATCGTCCCACAGGAGATTTCTTCAGAGCTTCTGGTGCAGAAAGGAGGCAGGCAACCCCCAGAGCATGCACCACCAGGAAACAGGTGAGAAAGCGACAGGATCAGCGATACAATGTTGCAGTAGTCGTCTTTGCTACTTTGTTGCGGTTTTGCAGGCGTCCTGAGCAGTCAGCGGTCGACCCTTTGGCAGAGGTGAAGAGAGAAATGCAGAGGAACTCTGATGAGCTCTTGCATTCGTTATCTAAAGAATTCCCCAAAGCAGAGACCTTGAATAGCCAGAAAAGGAGGTTTGGCTACCTAGGAAGTAGGATAGGCTAGCAACACAGGTAAGAGCCTATCAGAAGGAGTCTCTGATGTCACCTGCTGGCACTGGCCACTCATAGCAGTCCAGTGTGCCAACAGCACCTCTGTTTCCAAGATGGCAGAGGTCTGGGGCACACTGGAGGAGCTCTGGGCACCTCCCCTGGGAGGTGCAGGTCAGGGGAGTGGTCACTCCCCTTTCCTTTGTCCAGTTTCGCGCCAGAGCAGGGCTGGGGGATCCCTGAACCGGTGTAGACTGGCTTATGCAGAGATGGGCACCATCTGTGCCCATCAAAGCATTTCCAGAGGCTTGGGGAGGCTACTCCTCCCCAGCCCTGACACTTTTTTCCAAAGGGAGAGGGTTTAACACCCTCTCTTTGAGGAAGTCCTTTGTTCTGCCTTCCTGGGCCAAGCCTGGCTGAACCCCAGGAGGGCAGAAACATGTCTGAGGGGTTGGCAGCAGCAGCAGCTGCAGTGAAACCCCGGGAAAGGTAGTTTGGCAGTACCCGGGTCTGTGCTAGAGACTCTGGGGATCATGGAATTGTCTCCCCAATGCATTGGGGTGACAATTCCATGATCTTAGACATGTTACATGGCCATGTTCAGAGTTACCATTGTGACGCTGTACATAGGTAGTGACCTATGTATAGTTCACGTGTGAAATGGTGTCCCCGCACTCACAAAGTCCGGGGAATTTGCCCTGAACGATGTTGGGGCACCTTGGCTAGTGCCAGGGTGCCCACACACTAAGTAACTTAGCACCCATCCTTTACCAGGTAAAGGTTAGACATATAGGTGACTTATAAGTTACTTAAGTGCTGTGGTAAATGGCTGTGAAATAACATGGACGTTATTTCACTCAGGCTGCAGTGGCAGGCCTGTGTAAGAATTGTCAGAGCTCCCTATGGGTGGCTAAATAAATGCTGCAGCCCATAGGGATCTCCTGGAACCCCAATACCCTGGGTACCTCAGTACCATATACTAGGGAATTATAAGGGTGTTCCAGTATGCCAATGTGAATTGGTGAAATTGGTCACTAGCCTGTTAGTGACAATTTAGAAAGCAGAGAGAGCATACCACTGAGGTTCTGATTAGCAGAACCTCAGTGAGACAGTTAGTCATCACACAGGGAACACATACAGGGCACACTTATAAGCACTGGGGCCCTGGCTGGCAGGGTCCCAGTGAAACATACACTAAAACAACATATATACAGTGAAATATGGGGGTAACATGCCAGGCAAGATGGTACTTTCCTACACAACCCCCCCCTCAAACGAAGGACAATAAGACTAGCCATGACCTGATGAGTCTTCATTGTCTAAGTGGAAGTATCTGGAGAGTCCATCTGCATTGGAGTGGGTACTCCCAGGTCTATGTTCCACTGTATAGTCCATTCCCTGTAGAGATATGGACCACCTCAACAATTTAGGGTTTTCACCTTTCATTTGTTTTAGCCAAAGTAGAGGTTTGTGGTCTGTCTGAACAATGAAGTGAGTGCCAAACAGGTATGGCCTCAACTTCTTCAGTGACCAGACCACACCAAAGGCCTCCCTCTCTGTAGCAGACCAACGCTTTTCCCTAGGGGTCAATCTCCTGCTGATAAAAGCAGCAGGTTGATCCTTGCCCTCAGGATTGAGTTGTGATAAGACTGCTCCTTCCCCTAATTCAGATGCATCAGTTTGAACAATTAATTTCTTGGAGTAACATGGGCTTTTTAGGACAGGTGCAGTGCACATGGCCTGTTCCAGCTCTTCAAAAGCTTTCTGACAGCTAGCTGTCCATAATACCTTTTTAGGCATTTTCTTGGAGGTGAGGTCATTAAGTGGTGCTGCAATGGAGCCATAGTTCTTAATGAACCTCCTGTAATACCCAGTGAGGCCTAAGAAGGCTCTCACCTGGGTTTGAGTTGTAGGGGGAATCCAATCCAAGATAGTTTGCATTTTCCCCTGAAGTGGTGCAATCTGTTCTCCACCTACAAGGTTTCCCAGATAAACCACTTTCCCCTGCCCTATCTGGCACTTTGAAGCCTTGATAATGAGCCCTGCCTTTTGCAGGGCCTCTAAAACTTTCCAAAGGTGGACCAGGTGATCATCCCAGGTGGAGCTAAAGACAGCTATATTGTCCAGATATGCTGCACTAAAAGCCTCCAACCCCTGCAAGACTGTATTCACCAACCTCTGAAAAGTGGCAGGTGCATTTTTCAAACCAAAGGGCATTACTGTAAATTTGTAGTGCCCTCCAATAGTAGAAAATACAGTTTTTGCTTTAGCATCCTCTGATAACTTGATCTGCCAATACCCCGCAGTCAAATCGAAGGTGCTTAGATACTTGGCAGATGCCAGTGTATCTATGAGCTCATCTTCCCTGGGTATAGGGTGAGCATCAGTTTTTGTTATCTGGTTGAGACCTCTGTAATCTACAAAAAACCTCATCTCTCTTTTCCCATCTTTTGAGTGAGGCTTTGGTACAAGCACCACAGGGGAGGCCCATGGGCTTTCAGAATGTTCAACCACTCCCAGTTCAAGCATTTTATGAACTTCTTGTTTTATGCAGTCTCTGACATGGTCAGGCTGCCTATAGATCTTACTTTTGACAGGCATGCTGTCTCCAGTATCTATAGTGTGCTCACACCAAGAAATGGTGCCTGGCACAGTAGAAAAGAGTTCAGAAAACTGACCCAGGAGATTTATGCAGTTGTCTTTCTGCTCAGCAGTAAGACAGTCTGCCAAAACTACACCTTCCACTAGAGTATCTTGTTCTGTGGAAGAGAAGAGATCAGGGAGAGGGTCACTCTCTTCTTCCTGTCCTTCATCTGTTGCCATGAGCAGGGTGAGATCAGCCCTGTCATAGTAGGGTTTTAGGCGATTGACGTGGAGCACCCTAAGGGGACTCCTGGCAGTGCCTAAGTCAACTAAGTAGGTGACTTCTCCCTTCTTTTCAACAATAATGTGGGGTCCACTCCATTTGTCTTGGAGTGCTCTTGGGGCCACAGGCTCCAAGACCCACACCTTCTGTCCTGGTTGGTACTGAATCAGAACAGCCTCCTGGTCATGCCATTGCTTTTGGAGCTCTTGGCTGGCCTGAAGGTTTTTACTGGCCTTTTTCATGTACTCAGCCATTCTGGATCTTAGGCCAAGTACATAGTCCACTATGTCTTGCTTTGGAGCTTTTAAAGGTTGTTCCCAACCCTCCTTCACAAGTGTTAGGGGACCTCTACAGGGTGTCCAAATAGGAGTTCAAAGGGGCTGAAGCCCACTCCTTTCTGGGGTACCTCCCTGTAAGCAAAAATGAGGCAAGGTAACAGGACATCCCATCTCCTCCTGAGTTTTTCAGGGAGTCCCATTATCATTCCTTTGAGGGTTTTATTAAACCTCTCTACCAGTCCATTTGTTTGTGGATGATAAGGTGTGGTGAATGTGTATGTTACACCACATTCCTTCCACATGGCCTTCAAGTATGCAGACATAAAGTTGCTACCTCTGTCTGATACAACCTCTTTTGGGAAACCCACCCTGGAAAAGATTCCCAGGAGGGCTTTTGCCACTGCAGGAACTGTAGTGGTCCTTAGAGGAATTGCTTCAGGATATCTTGTGGCATGGTCCACTACCACCAAGATCAACCTATTGCCTGAAGCAGTAGGAGGGTCAAGGGGGCCAACTATGTCAACCCCTACCCTTTCAAAGGGAACCCCAACCACAGGTAGTGGAATAAGGGGAGCCTTTGGGGTGCCACCAGTCTTGCCACTGGCTTGGCAGGTCACGCAGCACTTACAAAAATCCTTTGTGTCCTTCGACATCCTAGGCCAGTGAAACAGGGGGACAAGCCTTTCCCATGTTTTGATCTTACCCAAATGTCCAGCCAAGGGAATGTCGTGTGCCAGAGTTAGGAGGAACTCTCTGTATTGCAGGGGAATGACCAATCTCCTGGCTGCTCCAGGTTTTGGGTGCCTTGCCTCTGTATACAAGAGGTTGTCCTCCCAGTAAACTCTATGTGAGTGACTGACATCCCCATTTTGCTTTTTGACAGCTTGCTGTCTTAGACCCTCTAATGTGGGACAGGTTTGCTGTGCCACACTCAGCTTTTCCCTGGCAGGCCCCCCTCCACCCAAAAGCTCAGCAGTGTCTGCTTCCAGCTCCTCTGGTGAAGGTTCTGCACAGGGGGGAAATTCTTCTTCCTCAGAAGTAGAATCATCTGTAGAGGGAGGGATAATGGGTAGGGATTTACCCTTACTAACCCTAGCTTTAGGGAGCACTTGGTCCATTGTTCCAGGATCCAAGTCACCCTGTCCTTTTTGCTTTTTGGCCTGAGCCCTTGTCAAAGCAAAAATATGCCCAGGAATGCCCAGCATTGCTGCATGAGCCTACAACTCCACTTCTGCCCAAGCTGATGTCTCTAAATCGTTCCCTAGTAGACAGTCTACAGGTAAATCTGAGGCAACCACAACTTTCTTTGGACCAGTAACACCCCCCCCCCCCAGTTGAGATTCACAACAGCCATGGGGTGGCTAAGATTGTTGTTATGAGCGTCTGTCACTTGGTAGTGGTGACCAAGTAGGTGTTGTTCAGGCTGTACCAGTTTCTCTATTACCATGGTAACACTGGCACCTGTGTCCCTGTAGGTCTGAACCTCAACACCATTGATTAGGGGAAGTTGCTTGTACTTATCCATATTAATGGGACAAGCAACCATGGTGGCCAAATCAATGGCACCATCAGAGACTAACACAGCCTCTGTGGTCTTCCTAACAAGACCAACCCCAACTAAATTACCAAAAGTGAGCCCAGCTACTCCCTTGGATTGGGTATTAGTAGGTTTGCTCCCACCACCACTGCTATTACTAGGCACACTAGAGGTTGCAGTAGGGTTTGTGGTAGTGGGAGGCTTGGTGCTTTTCTTTGGACAACTGGCATCAGTTGTCCAATGGCCTTTTACTTTACATAAATAGCACCATGGTTTCTTTACTTGATTAGAAGAGGATTTGGACCCACCACCCCCATCAGAGTATTTTTGTGGGCCTGATGAAGACTCATTTTTAGATTTGTCCCCACCCTTGTCTGAAAACTTACCATCCTTCTTCTTGCCATCCTTGTCACCCCCTGTATGAACTTTTCTGTTCACTCTTGTTCAGACCCATTTGTCTGCCTTCTTTCCCAATTCTTGGGGAGAGGTCAGATCTGAGTCCACTAGATATTGGTGTAACAAATCAGACACACAGTTATTCAGAATATGCTCTCTCAGGATCAGATTATACAGGCTTTCATAGTCAGAAACTTTACTGCCATGTAACCACCCCTCCAAGGCCTTCACTGAATAGTCAACAAAGTCTACCCAGTCTTGTGAGGACTCTTTTCTGGTTTCTCTGAACTTAATCCTATATTGTTCAGTAGTTAAGCCAAATCCATCCAAGAGTGCATTCTTCAAAACTGTAAAATTATTGGCATCACTTTCCTTCACAGTAAAGAGCCTATCCCTACCCTTTCCACTGAAAGATAGCCATAGGATAGCAGCCCACTGCCTTTGAGGGATCCCCTGTACCATACAGGCCCTCTCAAGTGCAGCAAACCACTTGTTAATGTCACCCCCCTCCTTGTAAGGGGGAACTATGTTATGCAGATTCCTAGAATCATGTTCTTTCACAGGATTACTATCTGGAATACTGCTGTTGCCACCATGGGGTCCAAACCCCAACCTCTGTCTCTCTTTTTCTAAGTCTAGAGATTCCCTGTCTAGAGCCAGCTGTTGCTGTTTAGGCTCCAGCCTGGAATCTTCCACTCTTAATCTATTGAGTTCCCTTTCTAACAGTCTGTCATCAGGGTGGGTGGGTTGGGAATGCTTTGTCACAGAAGAATGATGTGAATGAACAGAGGGAGACCTGTCCCTAACAGTTGGCACCCTAGCAACCTGGCCTGCAGGAATAAAATCATCCCTACTGTGATGTGAGCTCACATTACTACCAGCTATGCTAGGTGGTCTGCTAAGGGGCAGGTTAGGAAGGGCACCCTCTAACACTCTTACTGGGGGTTCCCCTGAGTCAGAGTGTGAGCTATCTCCTAACTTCTCAATTCAAGTGCCAGTTAAGGCCTTATCATTTTCAATAAGCACGTTAGACAATAATTCTCTAGAGGGGTTCTTTCCCACCACTAAACCTCTATCAATGCAGAGACTCCTTAAACCCTTCCAGTTAAGGTGGTCATAAGCTGAGCTGACCAGATTAAGAGGAGTTCCTACATCAGACATGATAGAAAAGGTTTAGGGACAGATAAAAAAGAGAAAAAGTTTCAGGACTTTTTAAGGAACAGAAAAAAAACCTTTTTCAACTTTTTAGAAACTTTTTGAAAGTTTAGGAGTACTTTTCAGCACTTAGCAGATAGTGTAAGAGAAGAAAAGCAAAACTTTTTGGTTAGGTGTACATACACTGAACTTGTTTTGTATATTATTCTCTTATGAAAAGTACAAATTGACAAAGTGGTAAGTAGTTACAAGTACTTATCCCACCGCTGCACAACCAATGTAGGAGGCTGGCCTGGCTTGTAGTGGGTACCAAGGGGTACTTACACTCTGTACCAGGTCCAGTTATCCCTTATTAGTGTAGAAGAGGTGTTTCTAGCAGCTTAGGCTGATAGAAGGTAGCTATAGCAGAGCAGCTTAGGCTGAACTAGGAGACATGCAAAGCTCTTATTATACCTCTGGTGTCATATGCACAATATCATAAGAAAACACAATACACATATATAGTAAAAATAAAGGTACTTTATTTTTATGACAATATGCCAAAAGTAACTCAGTGAGTACCCTCAGTATGAGGATGCCAAATATACACAAGATATATGTACACAATACCAAAAATATGCAGTAATAGCAAAAGGAAGTAATGCAAGCAATGTAAAGTTACAGTAGATTTCAATAGGAGCACATAGGTATAGGGGCAACACAAACCATATACTCCAAAAGTGGAATGCGAACCACGAATGGACCCCCAACCTATGTGAGCTTGTAGATGGTCGCTGGGACTGTAAGAAAACAGTGAGGGTTAGAAAAATAGCCCACCCCAAGACCCTGAAAAGTAGGTGTAAAGTGCACCTATATTCCCCAGAGAGCACAGAAGTCGTGATAGGGGAATTCTGCAAGGAAGACCAACACCAGCAATGCAACCAAAGTGGATTTCCGGACCAGAGTACCTGTGGAACAAGGGGACCAAGTCCAAGAGTCGCGACAAAGTCGAGAGTGGGCAGATGCCCAGGAAATGCCAGCTGAGAGTGCAAAGAAGCTGCCACCAGATGGTAGAAGCTGTGGATTCTGCAAGAACGAAGAGGGCTTGAAATTTCCCCTTTGGAGGATGGATGTTCCACGTCGTGAAGAAGCTTGCAGAGGTGTTCCCATGCAGAAATACCGCAAACAAGCCTTGCTAGCTGCAAGGGTTGCGGTTAGGGTTTTTTGGATGCTACTGTGGCCCAGGAGGGACCAGGATGTTGCTACTTGGATGATGAGACAGAGGGGCGCCCAGCAAGTCAGGGAGCCCTCACAGAAGCAGGCAGCACCCGCAGAAGTACCGGAACAGGCACTTGGAAGAAGAGTGAACCGGAGCTCACCCGAAGACACAAAAGGGAGTCCCACGACGCCGGAGGATAACTCAGCAGGTTCTGCACTGTAGGTTAGAGTGTCGGGGAACCAGGCTTGGCTGTGCACGAAGGAAATCCTGGAAGAGTGCACAGGAGCCTGAGCAGCTGCAAATCATGCGGTACCCACCAATGCAGTCTAGCGTGGGGAGGCAAGGACTTACCTCCACCAAACTTGGACTGAAGAGTCACTGGACTGTGGGAGTCACTTGGACAGAGTTGCTGAGTTCCAGGGACCACGCTCGTCGTGCTGAGAGGGGACCCAGAGGACTGGTGATGCAGTCTTTTGTTGCCTGCGGTTGCAGGGGGAAGATTCCGTCGTCCCACGGGAGATTTCTTCAGAGCTCCTGGTTCAGAAAGGAAGCAGGCTACCCCCAGAGCATGCACCACCAGGAAACAGGTGAGAAAGCACCAGGATCAGCAATACAAGGTTGCAGTAGTCGTCTTTGCAACTTTGTTGCGGTTTTGCAGGCATCCTGAGCAGTCAGCAGTCGATCCTTTGACAGATGGTGAAGAGAGAGATACAGAGGAAGTCTGATGAGCTCTTGCATTCGTTATCTAAAGAATTCCCCAAAGCAGAGACCCTAAATAGCCAGAAAAGGAGGTTTGGCTACCTAGGAAGGAGGATAGGCTAGCAACACAGGTAAGAGCCTATCAGAAGGAGTCACTGACGTCACCTGCTGGCACTGGCCACTCAGAGCAGTCCAGTGTGCCAGCAGCACCTCTGTTTCCAAGATGGCAGAGTTCTGGGGCACACTGGAGGAGCTCTGGGCACCTCCCCTGGGAGGTGCAGGTCAGGGGAGAGGTCACTCCCCTTTCCTTTGTCCAGTTTCGCGCCAGAGCAGAGCTGGGGGATCCCTGAACCAGTGTAGACTGGCTTATGCAGAGATGGGCACCATCTGTGCCCATCAAAGCATTTCCAGAGGCTAGGGGAGGCTACTCCTCCCCAACCCTGACACCTTTTTCCAAAGGGAGAGGGTGTAACACCCTCTCTCTGAGGAAGTCCTTTGTTCTGCCTTCCTGGGCCAAGCCTGGCTGGACCCCAGGAGGGCAGAAACCTGTATGAGGGGTTGGCAGCAGCAGCAGCTGCAGTGAACCCCGGGAAAGGTAGTTTGGCAGTACCCGGGTCTGTGCTAGAGACTCGGGGGATCATGGAATTCTCTCCCCAATGCCACAATTCCATGATCTTAGACATGTTACATGGCCATGTTCGGAGTTACCATTGTGACGCTATACATAGGTAGTGACCTATGTATAGTGCACGCGTGAAATGGTGTTCCCGCACTCACAAAGTCCAGCGGAATTTGCCATGAACAATGTGGAGGCACCTTGGATAGTGCCAGGGTGCCCATACACTAAGTAACTTAGCACCCAAACTTTACCAGGTAAAGGTTAGACATATAGGTGACTTATAAGTTACTTAAGTGCAGTGGTAAATGGCTGTGATATAACGTGGACGTTATTTCACTCAGGCTGCAGTGGCAGGCCTGTGTAAGAATTGTCAGAGCTCCCTATGGGTGGCAAAATAAATGCTGCAGCCCATAGGGATCTCCTGGAACCCCAATACCCTGGGTACCTCAGTACCATATACTAGGGAATTATAAGGGTGTTCCAGTATGCCAATGTGAATTGGTGAAATTGGTCACTAGCCTGTTAGTGACAATTTAGAAAGCAGAGAGAGCATAACCACTGAGGTTCTGATTAGCAGAGCCTCAGTGAGACAGTTAGTCATCAAACAGGGAACACATACAGGGCACACTTATAAGCACTCGGGCCCTGGCTGGCAGGGTCCCAGTGACACATACACTAAAACAACATATATACAGAGAAATATGGGGGTAACATGCCAGGCAAGATGGTACTTTCCTACAAGAAGCGGGCCCAAAACCCTAGACTTTTAGAACACTTCTGGATCAAGAGGAACATGTGCCAAGGAGAAGAGCTGAAGACTTGGAGGAGAAGTACTGCTGCTTTGTTGTTGGTGCTTCACACCAGCACCTCTGCTCCACAGCACCCGAACTGATGCTGCACCAGATCCAGCGACGCCTCACTCCCCGACTCCGTGCATCATCTTGTTTCCTCATTTTCATAAGGTACTGAACCTGGAGGTCAGTGCGACTTTGTGACCAGCGCCATTGGCATTGGATTGTTGGGAAAGATTCTGTCATGACGCCGTGATATCACTAGATAGAAGCATTTGTGTTTCCTAGTGCTATATCGAAGTTAATTGTTTGAAAATTCATACCTTTGCTTGTGTATGTTGGATGTTTGTCATTTTGGTCTTGTTTTACTCAGATAAATATTGGCAAGTTTTCTAAAGTGGTGTTGAATGCGTTTGTGGTGTTCTCACTGTGATACTGTGTGTGTTGGCACAAATGCTTTACACATTACCTTTGAAGTAAGCCTGACTGCTAGTGCCGAGCTACCAAGGGGATGAGCAGGGGTTATCCTAGGTCTGTTTGTCCCTTACCCTGACTAGAGTGAGGGTTCGCACTTGCGCAGAGTGCAAACTGACTGCCAACCAGAGACCCCATTTCAAACAGTTGCTTTGAGAGATTTGGCTGCAGGTTTAGAATCCTGCAGTCAGGCTTAAATGTGGCAGCAGACCTACCATTGTTCACACTAGTGGATGGCACAATATGTGCTGCAGTAAACAGGTGACATTTAATTTCCCTTGCCATGAGTATAATCTCTGCACCATTGAGTATAGCCTTACAGGACAGTTAAATGTGGCAATCAAAACTTTATATGTTTTAGAGGTCAGAACAAAAACATTAAGCACTAGAGTACAAGCCTAAAACCCAGCAATAAAATTCAGAAAAAACAAGATAACCACTCAAAATGGGGTATTTTCTCACATGTTTTGTCATGTCTGATGACCCATTTGTGGGAATTTGCATCCATGTACTGTGGCTAGACAGAAGCTGGAATGGCACAAGAACAGCTACTGACTGCTGGTTTCCCTTTATGTGTGGAGTAGGTCATACTAAAGATGGCACTAACCGAACATACAGAATAATGACAATACTCTGGGTTGTAATTAGAAACAATGACTTTGTTGGGTTGGAGAACAATGATATGGACATTTTAGAAGGACTAACCCTTGCCACGTGTGGAAAGCAAAAACGCCCTTTATCAGGTCATACATGTAAGGAAAACAACTCTTTTGCTGCCCTGCTCATGTGTGTGCACAAACTAATTTGTTACTTGTGAAAAGCCAGTGGATTCTGTATTTCACCCAGTGGTAGGAGTCACCATGGGCCAGATGTAGGAAAATCCTGCATTGCGACTCGCAATTTGCGAGTCGCAATGGAGGATGCAGGATGGTGTCCCTGACACCACCTGCGAGTCGCAAGGGGGTCGCAAAGGCCCACCTCATTAATATTAATGAGGTGGGTCACAATTTGCGACCCCCCTTGCGAGTGGCAGCACTCACAGGCATGGTGGAGTGCTGGAGACAGCAGACCACCATGTCTGTGACTGCTTTTAAATAAAGCAGTTTTTCTTTTTTTTTGTAATGCAGCCCGTTTTCCTTAAAGGAAAACGAGATGCATTACAAAATGAAAAAATGAAACGTGTCAGTTTCATTTTTTCAGAGCAGGCAGTGGTCCATGACACTGGTGGTAACTGCGATTGCTTTGCGACCGCGTTCGCGGTCACAAAGCAATCCTGCATTGCGCTGCGACTCGCAAATAGGTAGGGGAACACCCCTTTCTATTTGTGACTCGCAGTCCCATTTTGCGAGTCGGTAACCAGATTACCAACTTGCAATATGGGAATGGGCATCGCAATGTGGGTTTTGTGTGTCGCAAACAGCGATTTTCGCTGTTTGCGACGCGTAAAACCCTTTCTACATCTGACCCCAGGTACCAATTGATAAGCATTATGAGTCTGCTAAGTGAATGCTAGAACGTGTAGGTGAGAAGATGATTCAGTGAGAAAAAGGTTAATTATTGAGATCAACTATCCTGCAATCCTGCCAAGGACAACTCAGCTTCAGTCATTCACAGGTCAGTACATTAAGTGCCAGAATTAAAATATTTGAGCACTTTGGACATGTTTCCAGTGTAAACCAGGTACACAGCATCCATTCTCACTGCATGAATTAAAATATATTTCCATATACCACTGGCTCAATTACATTATTATGTACTCTGTCTAGGTCAGGGCTAGGTGCATGCCAGTGCTTAATATGAGACCGTTTTTTTGTGTGCGTAGCACTGGCATTTAATAGTCAACTCTGGCACTTATAAGTCCACCACATGGTGGCAATGTTTATCTATTTTTGAAAGGTGTACAGCAACAGGCACTAGATAATTGAATATACATTAAAACATACTAATTTCTTTCCGAACCCTTCTCATGGCTTTGGGTGGCCTGGAGGAAACTAAAAACTCAAGAGCCTCCACAGGCCCATGCCCTAACCACATGTACAGTTTAGGAGGATCCACAATCAGCTTCAAACTCACATCAGTCATTAACACAGCCATCAAGTTCACAATCTTCCCAGTCAACCAGTAGAATGGAGAAGTCAATGCCCTCTTGAAAAAAAACATTGGTCGACCCTAGCAAACTCAGCAACTACCAACCCATCTCACTGCTACCTTTCCCCGAAGAGATCATGGAGAAAGCAATCAACAAACAACTCTCCAGTCATCTAGAACATCATTAACTACTGGACAGCATGCAATGAGCCTTCCAAAAATAACCAAAGCACAGAAGCCAAGGTCATTGTAGCCACCAAAGACAACAGACCATCCTCGACCGTGGAAATACCACAGTCTTCATCCTGCTCGATCCCTCTGCAGCCTTCAACACCGTCTCTCAACATATACTCATCTCAAGGCTAAACCACACTTAAATACAAGGGCTAGCTCTGAAATTGATAGCCTCCTTCCTGACAGGCAGAACTCAAAGAGTCAGATTCCCACCATACAGCTCGGAATACATGAAATTCATATGTGGAGACCCACAAGGATCATCTCTTAGCCCAACACTCTTCAGCATCTACATGGTACCTCTCGCTGGCAGCATTGGAGCCCAATTTCATCAAAATCATATCCCACACTGATGACACACAACTCATACTACTGCTGACAGACAATGCCACCACCACCAGAAACAGCACTAGGGCCCTGATTTATACGTTTTGGTGCAAAACTGCACTAACACAGTTTTGCACCAAAACATTTAACACCGACTTGCACCATTTCTGTGCACCAGTCAGGCACCATATTTATGGAATGGTGCAAGCTGGTGCAAAGGGTAGGCTAGTGTAAAAAAAAATGGCTTTAGTTGGGTGGGGCTGGGGGGATGGAAGAAGGGGGTATTGCACCCAAAAAGTATGTTAGCAGGTTAGAGTAAAAAAAAAAATTACTCTAACCTGCCTAGAGTCATTTTCTGACGCAAAACCATCACATGACTCCTGTCTTAGAAAAGAAAAGAGTCATGCCTACCACCCCAATCCCCTGCACAGGGGGCCATGGGCCCCTGGGCATGGTCATTGCACCCAGTTCCATGTATGGGGGCCCATTTCAGGGCCCCCTATGGCACTTTAAAAAATAAAATAAAATACTTACCTGTGCTTACCTGGGATGGGGTCCCCCATCCTCTGCTGTCCCTCTGGTGTGGGTCGGGGTGTCTCTGGGGCCTGAGGAGGGCACCGGTTGCCGTATTCCATGGTGTTCCACCATGGAAATAAGCCCACAGCTCCCCTAACGCCTGCCCTCACCCAGGCGTTACAAAATGGGGCAAAGCAAGCTTTGCACCATTTTTTACCCCCCTCCCGTGCACCATTTTTGCACGGGATCATAAATATGGCGTTAAGGCCATAGAGTCATTTTTTGCACGGGAACACCTAACTTGCATCTCATTAAGGCAAGGTAGGTTTCGACGTCCAAAAAATGACTTTAACTCCATAAATTTGGTGCGAGACGGGATGCCAAAGTGTAAATATGGAGTTAGTTTTGCACCAAATTAGCGTAAAAAAATGACACTAATTCGGTGCAAACAGAGTATAAATATGCCCCTATGTGAGCAGCATGGATGACTGCAGAAAAATAACTGCCTAGTGTGCAACACAGACAAAACCGAAGTTCTGATCTTCAGAAATAAGAGCTCACCATGGGACTCCTCCTGTTGGGCACAAGCAATAGGATTCACTCCAATCCCCTCAGAACAAGCCAAAAACCAAGGAATTATCTGGGATAATAAACTCACCATGGCATCCCAGGTAAACGCCATCACCAATTCTTGCTTCCTCATCCTTTGAATGCTATGCAAGATCTTCAAGCGGCTACCCCCAAAGAACAATACGTACCATGACTCAAGCCCTCATCAAAAGCAGACTTGATACCTGCAACTCACTTTACACAGGAATCCCAGCCCACCTCACAAAGAGACTGTAGGAGGCTGGCCTGGTTTATAGTGGGTACCTAAGGTACTTACAACTCATGCCAGGTCCAGTTATCCCATATTAGTGAAATGTAGGCAGTGTCTAGCAGCTTAGGCTGTACAGGGGTAGCTGTAGCAGAGAAGCCGAGGCTGAACTAGGAGACATGCAAAGCTCCTGCAATACCACTATAGTTATACAGTAGTTATACACAATAAAAGACAATACTGAGTGTTACCAAAAATAAAGGTAATTAAATATTTATAAAGCAAAAAAGCAGCAGGCTACAAATCAACGCACCTAGCCAAAAGGTCCTGAAGTTTAAATCTGAATTCAGTTTATCTGACCTCCATGTGTGCATCCATACCAACACCTGCTACCAAGGTGTGTTCCTTGAAAACTAAAAGGAAAATTACAATTTAAAACAATGCATAATATCAAATTAAAGGACTGGATATTCTATATTTTTGATGGTGTTGCACTACCATTGTTTTAAACCAAAAATAAAGGTACTTTATTTTAGTGACACAAGGCCAAAAATATCTCAGAGGCAATACTCCTTCTGGAGGTAAGTAAACAGTCATAGAATAGTGCTAACAGTAGAAAATACAATAGTTTGGAATGGGCCTAGGGGCAACACAAACCATATACTAAAATAGTGGAATGTGAATGTCGAATTCCCCCCTAGGCAAGTGTAGTGTGTAGAGGGGCGCTGGGAGTGTAGGAAAACACCAAAAGTAAGTAAAGTACCCCACCCAGAGCCCAGGAAAGCAGGAGTAAAGTATTGCAAGTTTCCTCAGAACACACTACAAGTTGTGATGAAGAATTATGCAAAAAACCAAGCAAGACTGCTTGGTGGATTGCTTGGTGGATTCCTGGTTCTGAAGAACTGTGGAGAGAGGAGACCAAGTCCAGAAGTCGAAGAAGAGTCCAGTAGGAACAGGAGCCCCTGCCCACCTGGAAGAATGCGCAAAAGTGGATTCTCTGGTTGGAAGAAAAGTACAGAAATGCACCAAAGATGATAGCTGCGGGTTCCTGCTTGGTGCAAGAAATGTCCCACGTTGAGTTGTTGGATGCAGGCTGTTTGTGTTTCTGGATTCCACCAACAAGCATTGGTTCACAAAAGTATGCGGTTTTGCGCCAAAGAGGAGCTGCATGGGCCCAGGAAGGACCTGGGGGTCTCAACTCAGATTGAGAAGACCGAGGGGGCTCTCAGCACTTTAGAGAGTACTCAGAAGACCAGGCAGCACCCACAGGACTCCCAGAACACGGGTACAAATGAGTTGCAAAGTGTTGCCATGGCAGCACTACACTGGAGGATCCCACGCCGCCGGAGAACAACTCAGAGAGCTGTGCGTCGCAGGATAGAGTACTGGAGATATGGGCTATGCTGTGCACAAAGAACTTTCGGAAGAAGTGCACAGAAGCCCAAAGATCTGCAAGAAGACGCGGTGCACAGGGATATTGTCGCTGCACTGGGAGGCAAGCTCTTACCTCCACCAAATTTGGAAAGCTGGAACTTTGGACAATCTGGGGCACTTCAGCCCACCCCCTGTGTTCCAGGGATCATGCTCGTCGACAGGAGAGGAGTCCCAGAGTACCGGTAGTCGTCACAGAGAGGTGCCTACTGAAACAGGGAAGTGACTCCGTCACTCCTTGGGAGATTCCTTTGGTTCTTCTGGTGCAGGGTGAGGACAGGCAGTCCCCAGAGTGTGCACACCTTGAAAACTGTTGCAATTGCTGGCTGGAACTGAAGTTGCAGGTCACAAGAGTCTTCCTGGATACTTTGCTGCAGTTACTGCTGTTCGTGGAGCAGTCTGCGGTTAATCCGACAGTCAGAAGCTGAAGCAGAGGATGCAGAGGCATCCTGGAGGAATCTTGCAAACTAAATCTAAGAAAACACCCACAGGAGAGACCCTTAATAGCCCTGAGAGGGGTATTGGCTACCTACCCAGGTATGCACCTATCAGGAGGGGTCTGTGATGTCACCTGCTGGCACTGGCCACTGAGAGGTCTCCAGAGGGTCCCCACACCTTGGATTCCAAGACGGCTAATGCCTTGGACACTCTGGAGGAGGTCCGGGCACCTCCCCTGGGGAGCTGATGGACAGGGGAGTAGTCACTCCCCTTTCTTTTCTCTAGTTTCGTGCCAGAGCAGGGACTTGGGGTCCCGGAGCCGGTGTAGACTTGATTATGCAAGGAAGGTACTGTTAGTGCCCTTCAAATCATTCCCAGACGCTCTGGGAATATACCCCTCCCATGCCTGTAACACCTTTTTCCAACAGGAGAGGGTGTAATACCTCTCTCCTAAGGAAAATGCATTGTTCTGCCTTCCTGGGATTGAGCTGCTCAATCCCCAGGTGGGCAGAAACCTGTCTGTGAGGTGGCAGCAGCTGGGGCTGCAGTTGAAACCTCACAGAGCTGGTTTGGTAGTACTGGGGGTCAATGGTGGAGCCCCCACGGTGCATGGAATTGGCCCCCCAATACCAGATTTGGATTTGGGGTTCAATTCCATAATCTTAGACACCTCACATGACCATATTCAGAGTTACTATTGTGAAGCTACATATATGTATTGACATATATGTAGTGCATGCCTACAATGGTGTCCCCCCCACTCACGACCTCCAGGGAATTGTCCCTGGACACTGTGAGGATGCCTTTGCTAGTGCAAGGGTGCCCTCACACACAGTAACTTTGCCCCTAGACTTCAGTAAATGAAGGTTAGGGATATAGGTGTCTTATAAGTTAACTGGTGCAGTGAAAAAAGGCTATGAAATAGTGTGTGCACTATTTCACTCAGGCTGCAGTGGCAGTCCTGAAGAAAGGTTTGTGTGAGCTCTTTAAGGGTGGCAAAATAAATGCTACAACCCATAAGGATCTCCTGGAACCCCAATGCCCTGGGTACTAGGTACCATATTCTAGGGGCCAATAAGGGGGATCCAGTGTGCCAATCAAAATTGGAATATGGAGTCACTAAACTATAGTGACACATTTGGTACATAGAGAGAGCATAAGCACTGGAGTTCTGGTTAGCAGAACTCTAGTGACACAGTAAAGCTTACTGACAACACACATGGGCCACAAACTATGAGCCCTGGGGTCCTGGCTAGCAGGATCCCAGTGAGACAGTAAAACACACTGACAAATAGGGTTTGAACTATTGTAGGAGGCTGGCCTGGTTTGTAGTGGTTACCTTTAGTACTTTCACCTTACACCAATTCCAGTTATCCCTTATTAGTGAAATGTAGTAGTGTTCTAGCAGCTTAGGCTGATAGAGGCAGCTATAGCAGAGTAGCTTAGACTGAACTAGGACACATGCAAAGCTCTTGCAATACCACTTATAGTTACACAGTACGTATACACAAGTAAAGACAATACTCAGTGTTACCAAAAATAAAGGTAGTTTATTTGGGTGACAAAGTACCAAAAATATCTTAGAGGCAATACTCATTCTGGAGGTAAGTATTATACACAATATATACACTAGACACCAAAATATGGTAAGTAATTAGACATAGGATAGTGCAAACAATAGGAAATGCTATAGATACAATGGGCGATAATAGGTCTAGGGGCAACACAAACCATATACTAAGAAAGTGGAATGCGAATCACAAATTCCCCCGAAGATAAGTGTAGTGTGTGCAGAATCGCTGGGAGAGTAAGAATACAGTAAAGGTAAGTAAATTACCCCACCCCATAGCCCAGAAAAGCAGGAGTAAAGTACTGTAAGTTTCCTTAGGACACGCTACACCTTCTGATTGGAATTATTGTAAGAACCAACCAAGACTGCAAACAACAAATGGTGCATTCCTGGACCTAAAGACCTGCAAAGGAAAGAGACCAAGTCCAGAAGTCAAAAGACGTTCCAGAAAGGGCAGGAGCCCCTGCCAACTCACAAGAGTTTGCTAAAAGAAGAGTCCCTGGGTGGACGAAGACTGCAGAAATGCACCCAAGGAAGATGTTAGCAGGTTCCTGCATGATGCACTGGATGTCCCACGTTGTGAAGTTGGATGCAGGTGAGTTTTGACGCTGGATTCCTCCAACAAGCCTTGATTCTGGCAAAGTCATGTTTTGCCTCAAGTTGCGCTATTTGGACCCTGGAGGGACCTGGGGGCATTAACTCTGTGTGAGGAGGAAGAGCGGTCTTTCAGCACTTCAGAGAGCCCTCAGGAACCAGATAGTACCCACAGGAGTCCCAGGACATGTGGACAAAGGAGGTGTAAAATGTGGTTGGTGCAGCACTACAAAGGAAGGTCCCACACCGCTGGAGAACAACTCAGCGAGTTGAGTGTCACAGGACAGAGGGACCTGGGCCAGGCTGTGCAAGAAGGAATTTTGAAAATAGTGCACAGAGGCTTCAGGAGGTGAAGAAGATGCAGTGCACAGGGGTACTGTCGTTCTGGGGGAAGGCAAGGACTTACCTCCTCCAAATTGGGACAGCAGGACCTCAGGACAGTCTGTGTCAATGGGGTCCACCCTCTGTGTTCCAAGGAGCAAGCTCGTCGCCAGGAGAGGAGTCCAAGAGAACCGGTCGTCCACTTAGAAGGTGCCTGCGTGAGCAGGAGAGTGACTCCATCACCCTACGGGAGATTTCTTTGGTCTTTCTGGTGCAGGGTGAAGACAGGCAGTCCTCAGAGTGTGCACACAGTGGAAACTGTAGCAGTTACTGGCTGGAGCTGAAGCTGCAGAGGAAATGTAGCCCATCAGGATACTTTGTTGCTGTTACAGCGGTTCCTGGAGCAGTCTGCGGTTGATCCGAGGTCAGAGGATGAAGTGGTAGTTGCAGAGGATTCCTGCTGGAAACTTGCAAGTAGAATCTGAGGAGAACCCACAGGAGAGACCCTAAATAGCCCCGAGATGGGGATTGGCTACCTTATCAGGTAAGGACCTATCAGGAGGGGTCTCTGACATCACCTGCTGGCACTGGCCACTCAGAGGCCTCCAGAGTGCCCCCACACCTTGCAAAGCAAGATGACTGAAGTTTGGGACACACTGGAGGAGCTTTGGCACCACCCCTAGGGTGATGATGGACAGGGGAGTGGTCATTCCCCTTTCCTTTGTCCAGTTTCCCGCCAGAGCAGGAACAAGGGGTCCCTGAACCGGTGTAGACTGGCTTATGCAAGGAGGGCACCATCTGTGCCCTTCAAAGCATTTCCAGAGGCTGGGGGAGGCTAATCCTCCCCAGCATGTGACACCTATTTCTAAAGGGAGAGGGTGTAACACCCTGCTCCCAAAGCAAATGCTGAGGGACTGAGCTGCTCAGACACCAGGAGGGCAGGGAAGAACCCTGTCTGTGAGGTGGCAGCAGCTGTAGCTGCAGTGAAAGCCTCAGAGAGCTGGTTTGGCAGTACTGGGGGGCCATAGTGGAGCCCCCAGGATGCATGGAATTGGCTTCCCAATACCAGATTTGGAATGGGGGGACAATTCCATGATCTTAGACACCTTACATATCCATATTTGGAGTTACCATTGTGAAGCTACATATAGGTATTGACCTATATGTAGTGCACATGTTTAATGGCATCCCCACACTCACAAAGTCCTGGGAAATAGCCCTGAACTATGTGGGGACACCTTTGCAGTGCAAGGGTGGAGTCACACTTGGTAACTTTGCACCTAACCTTCAGCAAGTGAAGGTTAGACATATAGGTGTCTTATAAGTTACTTAAGTGCAGTGAAAATGGCTGTGAAATAGTGTGTGCACTATTTCACGTAGGCTGAAATGGCAGGCCTGTTGAAGGGTTTTTCTGAGCTCCTTATGGGTGGCAATCAAAAACGAGATGCATTAAAGAACCGGTCCCAAAAATGACACAAGTCCGATGAGCGTCAAATTGTAATGTCTATTCAGACCAGGCAATAAAATGAGGCCCACAAACTGATAATTAAGGAAAACACACAGAAGGAGCATTAGCAGCCCCTGGACAGCAAGAAACTGTTAATGCCCAAGCTTGGCACATGCCGCAGACAACAGCGCCAACAACAGGTCCCACCAGCACCACTGCAGCACCCCCAAACACCACAACAGCAGCCACAAAGGCAGTGCAGAAAGCGGGAGAGAATATTTCAACAGTGTACAACCATCCATGCGCCCAGGAAAGAAGAAGTCATCAGAACCTACCGTCTGAAGCGGGAATCCATTTTGCACTTGCTGCACCGCATTGCACAAGTCATCACCTCAAGGGTGGACACTCCTACAACTATTCCACCCATGACCAAACTCCTGTCAGTCCTCTATATGCTGGCATTGGGTTCATTCCAGACAATGGGTGCACAAGTGACTGGTATCTCCCAGTCATCCTTCTGAGACTTCCTATCAAAGGTTCTGGACGTCATCATCCACCTCACCACACAACATCTGCTTCCCCAATACCTAGCAACTGTATCAGGAGACCAAGCCTGTTTTCAACTAAATTCCAGGGTTCCCACATGTACTGGGTGCAATGGGTTGCAATCAGAACCTACCGTCTGAAGCGGGAGTCAATTTTGCACTTGCTGCACCGCATTGCACCAGTCATCACAGCAAGGGTGGAAACTCCTACAACTATTCCACCCATGACCAAACTCCTGGCTGTCCTCTATATGCTGGCATTGGGTTCATTCCAGACAATGGGTGCACAAGTGACTGGTATCTCCCAGTCATCCTTCTTAGACTTCCTATCAAAGGTTCTGGACGTCATCATCCACCTCACCACACCACATCTGCTTCCCCAATACCTAGCAACTGCATCAGGAGACCAAGCCTGTTTTCAACTAAATTCCAGGGTTCCCACATGTACTGGGTGCAATGGGTTGCACCCATGTCCAACTTGTGCCACCTGCGGCAACAGAACAGCTCTACAGGAATCGCAAACACACCCATTCTATAAATGTCAAGGCCATTGTGGACCACCGTGGGCTCATCATAAACACAACATATTCTGGCCCTCCACCATCAACAAGCGGTTCCAGGATGGGCAATAGGGTAATGGGCTACTTGTAGGAAAGCCACCATACCAATCATTACACAGACACCACACCAACTTTGTAGGACAAACATTACATACACCACTCTAAACACACATGGCCAGGGGAACTCAGATGTACAGACAACAACACATATGCCCCATGCCACACTACACCACATTCATTGTGCATCACACCCACATACACCACATGTACATAATACAGTCACATCTTACTGGCATACCACGTGAAGGACAGGTGGAGCTATGCTCTCTTTGCATAGAGAAGCTGGGCTCAAACCACTACAAGTGTCCACTGGTCGACAACTAAATACACATCCCTCACACATAAAACCTAACAAGGAATAGCTCATCTATATGAATGGCACAGGCCATGTCAATGTAAAGAAAGACACATATAGGGGGTCATTCTGACTCCCGCCGGCCGCGGTAACCGCAGGGCCGGCGGGAGCCACCAGAATACCGCTGCGCGGTCATAAGACCGCCGCGGGTATTCTGGGTTTCCCGCTGGGCTGGCGGGCGACCGCCAGAAGGCCGCCCGCCAGCCCAGCGGGAAACACCCTTCCACAAGGATGCCGGCTCCGAATGGAGCCGGCGGAGTGGAAGGGGTGCGACGGGTGCAGTTGCACCTGTCGCGATTTTCAGTGTCTGCATGGCAGACACTGAAAATCTTGGTGGGGCCCTGTTACGGGGGCCCCTGCAGTGCCCATGCCATTGGCATGGGCACTGCAGGGGCCCCCAGGCGCCCCACGACACCCCATACCGCCATCCTGTTCCTGCCGGCCAAAACCACCAGGAACAGGATGGCGGTATGGGGGTCGGAATCCCCATGGCGGCGCAGCAAGCTGCGCCGCCATGGAGGATTCCCCAGGGCAGCGGAGAACCAGCGGTACACCGCCGGTTTTCCTTTTCTGACCGCGGCTGTACCTCTGCGGTCAGAATGCCCTTGGGAGCAACGCCAGCCTGTTGGCGGTGCTCCCGCGGTGCCCGGCCCTGGCGGTCCATGACTGCCAGGGTCGGAATGACCGCCATAGTCACATCCCCCATTTTTCATGGTGTCGAAGCCTCCGGTAGCACCAGTATCAAATGCCATCCAAGTGTTGCCATCATCAACTACATATCACCTAAACATGCCAGATGTACCCAATGTGTGCGTCTTCACCTGTCTGGTGCATTGTGCTGTACACATAGAAATACAACAGCAGCAGCCATGAAAGACCATGGGGCAGATTTATGAAAAGTGGTACAACACCTTGCCCAGCACCACTTTTCATTCACCTATTAGTGCCCCCCTAACGCCACTATGTGTGAGCCATATACAATAAACAGCGCACCATGGTGCAGAGTAGGTGCAATAGTTTCGAGATAATGGATGCCATAGTAGGACTCTGTAGGAGTTTTGAGAAGATACCTGACCATTTCATGCTCAGTACATAGGGACCCATTCACAACTATGGTGTGTCTCCTCCAAACCTCTGACCTGTCCGTGTGTTGAAAGTTTCTGTGATAAATCACATCTAGGAACCTGGAAGATTCGTCTGCACCAATTTTGCTACTCCTCCTATTGTGTGAATCTCATCCTTGTACACATGATGGCTGCCACAGGCATAATCTGCCACAAAGGGTCACTAAGTGTCGCACTGCATGCGTAGTGCCAAATGATAACATGGAAGCCTGAGTTTTGCCTTGTAGGGCTTTCATAATGTTAATACAATTACACTATTGTGGTGCAAGGAGGTGGTAGGTTCCACTAACATTAGGACACAGCCTCAAATATGGACAACACAACACATATTTTGCATGGTCGAACTGTCAGTCCAGATTTAAATTGACAATCACAAGGTCCCTGAGCCACAACCCCTAATAGTAATGTCCACAACCACACACCAATAAAACCATTCATCAAAACAAGAACACACACAATACCAGAAGCAAGTCTGAGTCACTACTCACCTAAAAATAACATTGGCCATGGCACATACAAAAACACTAATATCCATGACGAACACATGTTCTTTCATTCCTGTGCAGCTGACCAAAGTTATGGCATCCAGCCATGGATGAAGACCCCCTTTGGAAACCCGACATCGGTTGAAGAACGGACATACAATGAAGGGCACAGAAGGACACGAAATGTGGTGGAGAGGACATTTGGGCTCCTGAAGGCAAGGTCCAGTTGCCTGGCCCTGACAGGAGGAAGCCTATTGAATGCACCACCCCAGTATGCAAGATGATGCTTGAAAATGCAATCTTGCATAGCATATGTATTCAGACTAATGTGCTCTGGGATGAACTGTTAGATGTCCCCAATGAGGAGGAGGATGACAATGGTGCAACACAGGTAGAGAGGGAGCAACAAAACACTGCTGTTAGAGTTTCCAGGAGACAACAAATTGTACAGTACTTCTACACCTAGACACTGTACAGATAATATCACCTTGTACATATCACCATTAAATTACCGTGCAGCAGATTGTCCATGGTATACTCATTCTCTATTACATATATCATTGGAATGTTGCTCATACCTCAGAGAGCAGGAAAAAAACACAACAGTTACAAAGATTGTTGGAACGTAGGTTGTGATGTAAGAGGGTCTAGCACCTCCATGCCACACATCAGCATCACATAACTCACACTCATGTAGCTGTCAAAGACCTAAATTCATGCACCAGAAAAACTAGGTGGCATTAAGAAGGCATAGTGCAAAATTCAATCCCTTTCACCACATCATGGCTACGCCAGGCAAGATGTATGCAAGGGGCCATACATACGGTATGGGCTGTTTCCAAATGGTGTATTTGAAAATAAGAAAATAAACAGTGCTAAATCTCAGGTGGGTAGCTGTAACACCAGCACTGAGCATGTGTGACAAGGGGGAACAGTATTGGCATCAATAGACCTTCATGAACTGTTCAGGGTTAGGGACAAAAGTTTGAGCCTAACCCTGCACCGTATATCAATGGCTTGATGCACCATGAGCACTATTGGCCCCAACCCTGCCACCTGTTGTGCTGTACCTCAAATATAGCGCATGCATGTTGGGTGTGGAGTGCACTAAGGATCGCTAGACAAGTGAAGCAGCACAGGGTGCTGAGCCACAATCCACACATATGCTCCATATCCAGGAATGATCAATAAAACGGGAAAATGCACCGCCACATGAATGTGTGGGTGGAATGTAGGCAGAGTCTGTAGCACTTCCTATGTACATTCTAACACACATGTCACACAATTGTGCTGTCTTGACAGATGCCTGTAGCTAATGCGGAAATACATGTGAAGACTGATGTCCCAGTGTTTGGCCTAGGTAGGAAAGGGTTTCCAATTACCTAAAATGGTTGATAATTGTCAGCAAGGTAACCCAATATAGTCTATTTGATGCCATCACAAACCACATATGAAAACACACCTCTCATTGACACTCACAAGCCTGTCCAAGAGAAAGTGACCTACTGGGACCAATACCTTAAAATGTCTAGGTCTCCCACATGCCAACCCAGTTTGGGATCTGCATGTAAGTCTAGCAATGTCTAACCATGTCACAGACACACCCTAAATTGTATGGGTGAAGAAGGGGCTAGATATGTTGTATGTGGGAAATCAAAAATTCATAGCAGAGATGATTTCACGCACTAACAAAATACACTTATGGTGACAGTGACACAGGTTGTGGAATGCAGATGTGAGTGCATGCTCATGTACACCAAAGGATGTGGAAGAACAGCTGAGAGACTCCCTCAGACACTTGGAGATGGAACATGGGGCAGTCACTTGGACACTATACAAGTGCTGTGGCTGGTGTACTGTCATGTGTGTGTGGAAGTTATGTAATCTCACAAAGCCTGGAAATGGGAGGGAAACTATCACGTAGCCTGAAGTAGAAGATGTGTACATCTTCAAATTACACAAGTCACACGTAGCATCCTATCCATGTATTACCAGACAACGTTGCAGTAGATGTGTACAAAGTGTAAATAGCCTAAAGAGTGCCAGCAATGTAGGACCCAATCAATTCCAAAAAAGATATGTAATTAATGTTTGAGAAGGTACACACATAGACCAATACTGACTGTGCAACACAACGTTACCATGTGATCACCAGACATATGTTCACAGAGGATGCCTAGAACAGTACATAACCCATTCATGTTTGCAACAACAACAACAACAACCATGTAGTTGCCCATCACATACTATTCTGACAGAAGGCAGTGGGTCAGAAAACATAAACAAGTTACACTAGAGATACATGCCCTAACCAAGCTGCATATGGAAAATACTAACAGTGTATAACCATTTGTGTCAGACCATGCCAAATGATGAGACAATGCCTACATGTACAAGCAGCCATCCCCCTGTACATGATAGGGCAAGCCTGACATCAAGTACCCCAAAGAAAATTGAAAATCCCAGGCTATGGAATTATGCTTGTGCAGTTGTCTGTTTGCAGGGGACTGCGCATTGCACTGCTGAAGACCTATCATGATGAGGGTAGATCCACGCCCAACACCCCTAACTCCCATTCCAAGGCTACATTGACTCTTGACACAGTTAGGTGCCTGATGCATGTGCACAATGAACTGTGCTGAGTGGAGCACCATCAACCTGCGTCAAAACACACAACCATGGGTCTTTGTGGGCACACAAAGTCCTACAGGAGCAATGATGACTAGGGTGCCATGATTGCCTGACTGCAACCGTGCTACACAGTTGTATACCATTGTATTTAACAGTGATATCAAACATGTTATGGTCGATACAATGTATCTAGTTTGTGCTTTGCACACATATGTCTGATTTCTCAGCACACATGTACCACTTCAATGGTACAGGCCTGGTATTTTGTACTGGAGTATGCACAAAAGTCTACTTTCCACTCATGAAAAAGTATTTGTGTCACATGATCATACATAGACTTAAATGACCGTCAGATGTGTTCCCACATCCGGAAACATAGGTGGCACTGATATAACTACACAGTCATCAAACAATGTCCAACATATGTCCGTGCAGGAAGATAGATTTGAGAGATTTCATATCCCATTAAGACACTGCTTTGGCATTCTTTGCACATATTACACTACACAAATCTTTCCACACACAAGTCACATATCAACCTTCATTGACACTTGTGAGTACACCATCTCCTGCATCATGGTTGAATGGGGAACCATATGTTATACGTGTAGCATAGCATCATGAACCCTGAACCATACAACACAACACAGTGTGGACACACATGCACTCACTTATCCATGAGTTATGTGAAATCGACCCAGCCAATAGTCCACCGCATCCGATTTGTCAAGGGTATGACATGCACGAAAATGTATTAGACTTAGTCCATCATATCTAATGTGTTGTTGTCAAAAGTACAATTGGAAATCAGACATAACAGTGAGCTAGACCCCTAAATATGTGTTACATCACATATGTACACTTTCAGTACACATGTGGTAACATGTATGTGGAAAAAGTCTTCCAACACATGCACATAAGCAAACGTATCAGTTATTGCATGCATCACACACACATGGAAACATAGGGTAACATATTCTGATGTCACCATTACAATAGGAATGCACATGCACACACACATAGCCATACCATACTGACTGAATACATGCACAGCCCCTGTGACATGGCATGTAAATCTGGGTGCAATGTCAACCTCCCAAACAAAATCCACGTATTCCCATTATGTGTCAATTTTTTGGGCGCAAACGTCAATACTCCATACTATGCTACTCTGAAAAATGACGCCTAGCCTCTGTGCGTCAATTGCATATCAAGAATCCTTGTCAGCTTTCATGGGAAGGAATACCATTCATTCCTGTTATTCGTTAAATTTTGGATGCAAACGCCAATACTTCATACTACGCTATTCTAAAAAATGACAGCCTTAATGAGAAAAAAATCAATGCATGACTGTCATGCATCAAAAAAAATTACGCATATCTGAAAACGTGATGCACACGTCCAGGAAGTGATGAAACAGCACTTCATTGCTGCATACATGGTACAGTGAATTCACTTTTACTTTACAGTCTTTTTGTCTGTGATTGAGAGAGGGTGAGTGGAGCTGGTGCTGCTCGAGGAGTGGTGGTTATTGAGATTTTTGTGCTGTGTCCTGTTGCTGTCTTGTGCATCTTCTCATTTTTCTGAGTCTTGTGTAGTGTGTTTGTCCTGTTATTGTTATTGTATTGTGGAGTGTTTGTCTTGGGGTAGCGTAGTCTGTTGGGGTATTTGGGGTTCAGTGGGGTAGTTTCTTATTTTAGTTGGGGGCTATTTGATTTGCAGTGAGGGGAAGCTGCAAAATGTCTGGGAAAGGGCAAGCTCATACGATGAGTGCAGATGAACTGGGAGGGTTCATCTAGCTGGTTAAACATTACCTCTCCATGATGTTGACTTTGGGTTGCCAGGACATACAGGGCTACCCAACAGAGGCAGGGAAGCTGCGGTGGGGCAAGGTGCTCAACCACATATGACAGATATTTGGAGTAGTGTGCACCGACCAGCAGATCAAACACCATTGAGCATAGCTCATTGCACAAGAGCAGGGTCTACTGGATCACCTAGGGATTTTGATCAGTGGACCAGTTGGTAAGTACCCCATTTGGATTGCAACATCCTCATTTGCATGTGCATGACAGGGGACCTGCGACTGACTGCAGCAAGTTTTGTAAAGGATCAGTACAAGAAGTTTTGTGCCAGATATGAGCCCCTAGCACCACCTTAGCATCACCATAGTGTCATTATTTTTGACACTAAGGTGGAGCTAAAGTGCCAATTTTCCCACTCCATATTTATAAAGAGGTGCAATGCATGCGTTGCGCCACTTGTAAACACTTGCGCCACATTATGTCTGCGCCAGCCATGATGTATGCAAGGGGGGCATTCCATTAGGTGGGGGCAAAAACATGGTACAAGGAAATCTAAGAGACTTCCTTGTGCCTTTTTTTTGGCACTTTTAACACCTGCTCAAAGCAGGAATTAAAAGGGGGGATAACATTATTTATAGAGAGCCCCTATTTACTCTATTTATGGATATTTTGCCCTACTCCTGCCGAGTACATCAATAGCGGCAAAAAAGAATGATGTTATTGCCCCATACCCTGTGCCACGGTGCACCGTATTTGAAATACAGCATACACATGGTGGTGGTAGGGAGTTGCTAAGGGATGCAAGGAAAGTGGCACTGCATTAGGTGCTTTACCACTTTTCTTAAATCTGCCTCTTTGTGTCTTAAGCAAACAGCATTAAGTAAGTTTAGCTATGCACCGGGTGCAGGCTATTTGCACATTCTTCTTTGTGTACATTGTGTATCACATACATCCCATAAAGTAACAAATATCAGACATACATGTGCTGAATTTGTATCACAAGCCTGTCCTTTATTACCAAGAGTACAGGGAAGGCCTAGGTCTCTGCCTGCACCGGCACATAACTCAGAAGACTGTGCCAAAGCAGGCTTACTTGGACCACAGTGCAAGTGTGTCTGTGTTGAGGGTAGTGTCTATGTGTAGGTAGGTATCCCTTCCAGGACATACAGAGTCTACAATGGTGACAATGGCTACCCACATAGTAATGTCAAAACATCCATTATTTTATTTTGTTAATGTGCAGGAAGGGACACCTACATGCACATAAGCAAACATCCATGGCATTTTAGCTCTACTCTGTGTGCCTTCAAATGGCGCACACTTATAAGAAGCAAGAAACAAGGAAATATCCCTGCATTACTCAACACTTTGCTGTGTTTACACCACCCCTAGGCAGTTGTTAGTCTTTTTGCATTGATAATAAGTAAGATGTCTTTAACATCTGGGGCAGCATCAAAAGCAATGGGTGTTACAATTGGACGGCCACTGCAACAACCACTGCATGCTCCTCTGATGCTAAATACTATGTCATGCTACCCTATGTACATGGAGATGTAACACTACAAAAAGTTGCATAATAAATCATTGAACATATGGTGCAATGAAATGCACCACAGGAGCGTCAGGGAAAATGATGCTTTAGTGGTGCCAGGGCCTCTATTATCTGGCCCTTGTTCTACTGACAGAATTGTAATGTTTGGCAGTTGTTCAGTCCTACCACAAAGTTGACTTGCTTACTCAGCTTCACAAGGTGAATTTGTAACAGTTGTCTATGTACTTAAATGTTCCAAAATCACTAAGCTAAGTATTCCTGTCATGTCTTGCACCCTATACTGGTAGAAAAGTGTCCCAATTTGAAGAATCCTACTTATCCAGTAAGTGTCACCTTGTGCATCAGATGTGTCATTCCAGGGTTTTGTGGGAGAGGGTATGATGTGTACAATGCAATGATGAAATGTAATGTTTGACAAATGAGATGACATCATCTGAGATAGGATGTGTACATCATGCCTGATGCAATGTTGTGGATAGAGAATAAGTTGATTGTTGCATAAGTGCCAACGTGTGCTGTTATGGAATTGTGGGTTTACGAAAAGGAAAGCATGTTCACATACACAGTGATGTCAGACAAGATTTGTGTCAGAGGTGCTGTTTATCTGAATAGCATGCCTGCTGCCTACATATTTGTCACAGTACTTTTTTACAGCAATGTATGCCACATGTTGCTTTCAGTTGCTCAAAAAATGGTACAGATGATGTACTTGTGTTGAGGTCTCTAGGGGACTTATGTAGGAGACACTTGAACCACTGGTGTGTCACAAATCTTCAGAATCTAAGTGAGGCAGCGGCCGTACAAGAAGCCTTATTGTGCTAGGCAACAGTCAGTTGAGTACACTATAAGAATACAACTCTGCTCCAGATGGATGTGGAACATGCCAACGGATTTTAGCAAACTACAATGTGTGCAGATTTACCAACATGAGCTATCCATCAAGATAATTGTGAGTAAGCTTGGTCACATCACGTGTGCTTAGAGTGTATACCTGGTACTTAGGAGATGTTAGACAGGCACTTCAATATTAAGGAATACTTTAGCTGTACCCAGTGCAGTGCCACTCTTTCTGTGCCCCTTAGGGCACCCATACACCCAGCATTAGACATGTTTGACACCATACCACAGGGTAGGGTGCAATAAGTTCAACATCTGTAGACAATATAGATGTACTGTTCAGGCTTAGGGCAAACTATATGGGCACTACCCCTGAACTTTAGATAGAGGCCAATTGTAAGCAATGGTTTGCCCCCTTGAAAGGCGTGCTCTGAGCAGTTGTTAACCCAAGGACACATGAATGACACATTGGCATTCCTTAGAATTCTCTGTGTCAATTTTTCTGTCCTCCTACCAGATGAATCTCACCTTGCATCCAGTATTGATGTAGTTCAAGGAATGTCAAAGTAGTGGCTTGCATACATTGCACTGCTTTTTGACTATGGCACAGGGATTTGGGACTTGCTGGGCCACTTGATCCCCACTAGTATGATGACTCAAATGTTGCGCTGAGACGCAGTAGTCCACTTACCTCTGGGCCCTTTTGGTCAACAATGGTTAGCCAGTGACCCAGTGACATGTACATGATACCGTAGATGGCTGGTAGGAAGTTTAGTCTTGATTTGGAGATTTACATTATTGTGGAATGTCTTCTGGACAGCATGTGTCATCTGAGGATGCTGTGTACAGTGCATGTTTGTTCTACCTCTGCCCAGTGCTGTATTTGATGCCATGTTCTCCTCATTTTTTTGCTGCCACTATGATCACAGCACAGAAGCGTGCTTTTGAAAAAGGGAAAAACATTTCTACCACATAACGGAGGTACAGGCTGGGGACCATAAGATGACCAAGAAGGATAGCCATGAGAAATCTTCAGGGGCATGGCTTGCCTTCCAACCTGGGGACCTCCGCTACAGGATGCAACTGTGCAGGCACATCAGGCTCAACATTTGGGGTCAGGGGGGGCCTCTGCTGGTGCACCCCCCTCCACATTACCAGGACCTATCTGTACTCAGGCACCTCAACAGCCACCTGCAGCAGCCACATCATCAACCTTTGAGAGGGACGTGAGGAGGGACATGACAGCCATAATATCAAGGTTGGACCAACTTGAGAAGGACAATGCCAGAAACTACAAGTTGTTGAAGTTTTGCAAGAAAAGCTAAAGAACATGTACAAATGTTGTTGCACAGCCTCCCTGTTTCTTCCCTCCTCCAGTTTTATATTTTTATAATTTTTAGTGTGTTTAGGAGGTTAATGATAGGTTAGTTTTGTCGATAAGGTTTGTTGTCGGATGGACTAAGTATAGTTGGGGGTGCGTTTTAGTATTTATTTTGGGGGGGTTGAGTGGGTCGTTTTGCCTGGGTTTCTATGTTTATAAAAAAATAACTCTATAAAATATATATATATTTGTTTAGGATATAGGTTAAGTTAGTATATGTGTAGCCTTAGTTTATGTTGTCCTACTTGAATCTTATCTCTTAAGGGGGTGGGGGGAACAATGTTTAGTGTGTGGCATTAAATGTCTAATATAAGTTTAGATTAGGATAGATAGCTGTTCCGCGAGTTAAGATAAGTTAGCATAAGTTAGTTTAGTGTATGGTGGTGTCTAGGTTAGGTTTTAATAAGGTGTTATTTTAATGTTTAACCAAATCCTGTTAGTTTTGTTGATTGAGTGTCTGGGTGTTCTTATTTGTGCACTGGCCAAGTTAGAGGAATGCCTTAGGGTATAATTTCTGTATTGATGTACATGTATGACTACGTGTTTCCCCTATGACCAAGGAGATGTCAGATTGGCTGCAATATGACATCAGCTACTCAAAACATTTGTCATTCCCAGTTCCAGACATTTACATTGTGCATATACACAGAATCTTTGACAGATAAGTATGGAACTTCAACTGTCATCACTGAGGTCTGACAGAAATGATGTTGGAAAGTGTGTCACATATTACATCAACTAATTAAGGCTATGCATCCTGGAACACTGAGAGCTGCCTGTCACTGATGAAATGTGCCTCTTATGTTCCACACATATTAGTTATACTGGTGGTCTCATCTGGGAACATTCCAACCACTTGGATCTGACCCATAAATGCCATATGTCAACTTGCATGTATATCTGTTCAGTACATGTTTTTAAGGCTCTATAAGTTGGTTGTAGCCCACAGTGCCATCAATCACCTTTTCATGCTACAGTCCTAGTGTGTGGCCTTGTGTCTGGCAATAAGCCACACATGTAACTAGGTTCTGTTGTCATTGACCTAGCTTCACACAATGCATACATTTAGATCAATTGATGGGTCACAGTAAAGGTTTACATGATACGTGTGAATATGGAGATTTATTAACATGTGCAAGTGTATTTTATAATGCAATACAATGTTCATTTCACAGACCCAATGGGAGATCCTAAGCTATTTGTTGTAAATTCAGAGTCCAATGGTGAGGGACATGTCATAAGACATAGGTAGGAGAAGTGTGCATTAGTGATGAGGTGTTCAAATTGACAATAGGTAGGAATTACGATAATGAGAGTCTATGGCAGATAAGTCAACAGTGGTTGAGTGAAGAGGACACATAGCCAGCTGTCACAACACTGGCATGATGTTAAGTCCAGATCTAAGGAGATACTGTCCATGTGGCACAGATTGGTGCTACCGGGTGGTTTTCCGTGTGAATATTGGTCCTTCCACATCTTCATCCTCTGATGTGTGTGGTGCCTTCTGTGCCATGGGTGGTGTTGTTGTTGAAGTTGAGGGGGCCACACGCACTTCAGGGAATAGAGATGTGGAGTCAAAGGTCCCAGCACCTGTCATCTGTAGGAACACATAAGGCATCACTGCAGCAAGGAGGAACTGTTGATTTCTCAACACCTCAGCGACATCACTGTGGTAGGCAGCCATGTTTTCCCTTAGGGAGGCCATTTCCCACTTTATAGACTCAAGGGTATTCTGTATAGCCCCCAGCCTGTAGTCTATCATGCTGCTGCCACTTTGGGAGTGCATTTATTGAAGCCTCTGCCTCATGACAGCAGCTATATCGGCCACAGACTGCTGGAGTCCATGTAGGAGGGAGTGGGTGCCTCTGATGGCAGCTGAGTTGTCCTTATGTGGACTGAGGCACCTCTGCACTCCCTCAATGCTGCCTGCCATGGTTGCCATCCCCTCTCTCACATGCTTGGCCATCTCCCGATGGACTCCTACCATTGTCCTCTGAAAGCTGATGTCTGGGTCATCGGAGTCCAGGGATGTGGCAGGACTGGTTGGTGCTCTGTGTTGGTAGCTAGGTGGTTCATGTGCTGTGTGCCCTCCCTGCGACTAGAGGTGGTGTCTGGAGAGAACCTAGGACATCCTGGAGAGCCTGTACATTGATGGTGGGCAGCTGGTCATCCATGTCATCTGTAAAATACAGGACAGACAAGTTGGCAGGAGGTAAGGCATCATCCTCTGCAATGAGATAGTGAAATGTCAACCTTTGACTCATGTGCTGTGTGTCCTCCCTATGACTAGAGGTGGTGTCTGGAGGGAACCTAGGACATCCTGGAGAGCCTGTTCGTTGATGGTGGGCAGCTGGTCATCCACGTCAGCTGTAAAATACAAGACAGGCAAGTCGGCAGGAGGTAAGGCATTATTCTCTGCAATGAGATAGTGAAATGTTAATCTTTGACTGTAGTGGCTGTTGACATGACTCATTATTTACTTTCTACTGGAGGCTCAGTGACATGTTATAGACCGCAGGCTGTAGTTGTGAAATATGTGCTGCAGTGTGCATCAAACATAAGAAAACATTTGAAGGTATTTTGTACATTGATCCCACACCACCATCTTCCTTGTATGCCTCTTACCCCTGCCACTAACACCATGTTAGCACATTATTTACCTTCATATTCACCATGGTGGACATTCCTACAGTAGTGTAATGTCAGTTGGCACTTTTTTCTGCTTTACTGCATTGGCACCATGAATGATAGCACTACTGCATCAAAGCACAGGTAGGTCCATTGCTTACAATGCTTTTGTTACTCTGTCATCTACCTTTAGCAGGCCCCACATATGTGCTAATTGGATGGGACAGTGCAACCATTATGGATTGTCTGCCCCATTAAGTTGTCCCTTCCTACATTTGGGACATTTCCTTGCAAACAGCATATCTGCCACAGGCATATGTTGGTGTAAGGATGTACAATGTGGATCAATGCATGCATTTTGAGATTTTCTTTAGGTGGCACAAGGGTAATGGCAGCTTGGATCCACATTGGCAACTATTTGTATAATTGTACAGTTGCATTACGGGCTAGTGACATTGTGCCCATAGTGCAACATTGATGCGACTTGTGCCAGTTCTTACGCATTCTCCGTTTATGCAGAACACCAACCCTTCACACAACACAACAACCTTCTTACATTGTGTCATTGAAGCTACTTGTACAGCAGCACAAATGATGGTCACAAAAATGCCCCATGTGTTGTATGAGTTCACTTTTGTGCCCATTCCCAAATGGCGCATGGAGGTGTGGAGAGTTGTTGTTAGGCTGACCTGTGTGAGCTGCATTCCACAGGTTGCACAATTAGGCCCTGATTTTTTCTCAAGTGGCACAGATTGGTGCAGCAGCAATATTAGTTGCAAAGGTTAGTTAGAAACAGAGGGATGCGCCATGTTAACTGGAATATGGCACATCCCCTGCATTTCCCTTAGCGCCTGCACTGATTAGTATGCCCTGCACCATGATGAAGGAGTGCTTACGTTGAGGGGATAGATCGTTTATATGCCTCAAGGATTTCGTTCCTGCACATAAACAATCTATTATGGCAAGGTGGCATTTCTGTGTGTGCTGCAGGATGCAGAACACATGAGAAGAGCAATGACACGAGGAGGATCGAAAGCATGTTGCCTTGTTGTGCCATCCTGACACCACTCCTGGGGTGGTGTTGACTTCAGTCACAGTTTCTGGTGAACATGTTGTCTTGGATATGGGGGAACAACAATATGCATTGGATGTTGTTGTGACACAGCCACACTAATTTCTTGTCCCTTCCACGCAATGTGCTGCATATTTACATGGGGGGTAAAGCCACACTAAGGCCCTCATTCTGACCCTGGCGGTCGGTGATAAAGCGGCGGCCAAGCCGCCAACAGGCCGGCGGTCTAAAATATGCAATTCTGACCCTGGCGGGAACCGCCAACACAGCCCGCCAACTTAACACTCCGCCCGCCACGGCGGTACAAACAAACAGCGCGGCGGTTTCCGCCAACAGCCAGGCGGCAGACAATGTACCGCCCACCCTATTACGACCCACCAATCTGCCACCTTTTCCGGGGCGGGAGCACCGCCGATAAGAACACGGCGGAAACAGACTACGAACGGGAAAACGCTCACCTCTACGCACTCCACGCGAGATTCCGGCAGTATGGAACCAGAGTTGCAGGTCATCCCCGCACTCCTATACCTGCTCATATACCAGGAGCACGCCCGGCGGCGCGGAAGACATCGGTGAGTACTGCACCTACGACACAGGGGAGGGAAAAGATTACCGGCACACACCCACCCACCCACACCCACTACAACACACACATCAATGCATTCCCACAGATCACTGTCACAACCCACAAACCATCCCCCACCGAAATAATGCAAAGACCAAAAGACGAGATCATAAACGGGCAGATATATTGAAATATGGACACCAGTAATCCCAATAAATAAATAAACTATGTACAAAATATATACAGCTACTAAATGTAGTCCAACCACTGTCCGTGGATCACAGGGGTCCTGTGCAAAGGGGCAAGGCCCAGTCCCACGACAAGAACTCCACGGAGAGAACACTGCAGGGGCATCAGAAAGAAAATAGGACAGGCACCTCAGGGGGAAGGGAAGGGGGGGCACCTCAGCCACTTGAGTACACGACGCCAGATCCACGAGGGGACTCCATGACCACTGGGCCATCCTGGGGAGAGCAAAGCCACAGTCCAAACAGTCCATACAGTGGGTGGCCTGCCCACTGGGCCATCCTGGGGAGAGCAAAGCCACAGTCCATACAGTCCATACAGTGGGTGGCCTGCCCACTGGGCCATCCTGGGGAGAGCAAAGCCACAGTCCAAACAGTCCATACAGTGGGTGGCCTGCCCACTGGGCCATCCTGGGGAGAGCAAAGCCACAGTCCATACAGTCCATACAGTGGGTGGCCTGCCCACTGGGCCATCCTGGGGAGAGCAAAGCCACAGTCCATACAGTCCATACAGTGGGTGGCCTGCCCACTGGGCCATCCTGGGGAGAGCAAAGCCACAGTCCATACAGTCCATACAGTGGGTGGCCTGCCCACTGGGCCATCCTGGGGAGAGCAAAGCCACAGTCCAAACAGTCCATACAGTGGGTGGCCTGCCCACTGGGCCATCCTGGGGAGAGCAAAGCCACAGTCCATACAGTCCATACAGTGGGTGGCCTGCCCACTGGGCCATCCTGGGGAGAGCAAAGCCACGGTCCATACAGTCCATACAGTGGGTGGCCTGCCCACTGGGCCATCCTGGGGAGAGCAAAGCCACGGTCCATACAGTCCATAACAGACCCCACTGCCACTGGAGGAGGCAAGTTGGCCAGAGGACATCCTGCAGCCCTGCCCGAGATAGATCCTGCCCTGCCACGTCTGCCAAAGGGCCAGCGGTTCTTGCCTTGAAGGGCCCAGTTCAGCGGTTCTTGAGACGGCGGGGCCCAGCGGAGCGGTTCTTGAGACGGCGGGGCCCAGTTCAGCGCTCCTTGCCTTGAAGGGCCCAGTTCAGCGGTTCTTGAGACGGCGGGGCCCAGTTCAGCGCTCCTTGCCTTGAAGGGCCCAGTTCAGCGGTTCTTGAGACGGCGGGGCCCAGCGGAGCGGTGCTTGAGACGGCGGGGCCCAGTTCAGCGCTCCTTGCCTTGAAGGGCCCAGTTCAGCGGTTCTTGAGACGGCGGGGCCCAGTTCAGCGGTTCTTGAGACGGCGGGGCCCAGCGGAGCGGTGCTTGAGACGGCGGGGCCCAGTTCAGCGGTTCTGGAGACGGCGGGGCCCAGCGGAGCGGTGCTTGAGACGGCGGGCCCAGTTCAGCGCTCCTTGCCTTGAAGGGCCCAGTTCAGCGGTTCTTGAGACGGCGGGGCCCAGTTCAGCGGTTCTTGAGACGGCGGGGCCCAGCGGAGCGGTGCTTGAGACGGCGGGGCCCAGTTCAGCGGTTCTGGAGACGGCGGGGCCCAGCGGAGCGGTGCTTGAGACGGCGGGGCCCAGTTCAGCGCTCCTTGCCTTGAAGGGCCCAGTTCAGCGGTTCTTGAGACGGCGGGGCCCAGTTCAGCGGTTCTTGAGACGGCGGGGCCCAGCGGAGCGGTGCTTGAGATGGCGGGGCCCAGTTCAGCGGTTCTGGAGACGGCGGGGCCCAGCGGAGCGGTGCTTGAGACGGCGGGGCCCAGTTCAGCGCTCCTTGCCTTGAAGGGCCCAGTTCAGCGGTTCTTGAGACGGCGGGGCCCAGCGGAGCGGTGCTTGAGACGGCGGGGCCCAGCAGAGCGGTGCTTGAGACGGCGGGGCCCAGTTCAGCGGTACTTGAGACGGCGGGGCCCAGCGGAGCGGTGCTTGAGACGGCGGGGCCCAGTTCAGCGGTTCTTGAGACGGCAGGGCCCAGCGGAGCGGTGCTTGAGACGGCGGGGCCCAGTTCAGCGGTACTTGAGACGGCGGGGCCCAGCGGAGTGGTGCTTGAGACGGCGGGGCCCAGTTCAGCGGTTCTGGAGACGGCGGCCGGTCTATGGCCAACTGTTCATTGCCTGGTGGTGCCCTCCTGGGCAGCGGGGATGGTGCTCCTTCAATGCCCACCTGGGCTGTGGGTGGTGGGGCCCTCCTGGCCAGCTGGGCTGGGTCCTCCCTGGGCAGCGGCTATGGGGGTGGTGGGCTCTCCCGGGGCAGCTGTGCCGGTTCCTCCCGGGGCAGCGGCTATGGGGGTTGTGGGCTCCTCCTGGGCAGCAGGCCTGCTGCCTGACCTCTCCGACTTGCTGCCCTTGCCCTCCTTAGTCGTGGGCCTGTGGCCCTTTCCTCCCTTTGGAGCTGTGGCTGGTGACTGTCTCTGGGTGGTGTCCGGGGGGGATGTAGAAGGCGGGCTCCTGCGGCGCCCCTTCTGCCTTCTGCTCCTCTTCCCAGGGGGTGGGCTGGCTGTCCCCTTGCTGCTGGGCGCAGATCCAGACATGCGGGCTGGTGGGCTCCAATACCCCTGCACCCTTGTCAAGGGGGCTGCAGGGCTGGTGGTGGCTGAGGTGCTCTTCTTACCCCGACGAGAAGGAGGGGGGGCTCAGGGTCAGGAAAGAAGTTAGTAGTGGCGAGGAAGAGCTTCTTGGGACAATGGAGAGTGGTAGGTACAGTGGGAATGGGAGTGGAGGGAGAGGATGTGGTTGTAGGTGAGTCACGTTTGCTGTCTTTGGGTGCAGGTGCAGAAGGGATAGGCTGTCGTGAGGTGGATGGCTGTTGGGTGGGTGGGTGGCTGCGTTTGTGTGGTGTGGAAGAGGGGGTGACAGACACAGTGGGAGAGGACACAGGGGACGTGTAAATGGCAGTGGGGGTGGTGACTGCACGTGTGCGGACTGGAGTGGAGGGTGTGCTGGTGATGGAAACACTGGCTGATGGTGAGGTGAATGGAGGTGTGAGTGTAGACGTCACAGGGAGGGAGGAGGGAGACGAGGAGGTGGGGGTCACAGAGGTGGTAGTGACTGTTGGCATGTCTGCATCGGAATGTTGCGTGTGTGAATGTCTGCGTGATCTGTGGTGCTTATGTTTGGATGAGCTTCTCTTGGGTGTTGAGGTGTGTGCAGGCTGGTCTGATGGTGTGGGTGGGACAGGCAGAGGAACAGGAGACTGGGAGGAGGGAGTTAGTAGAGGCAGGCAGGAGACAGGGACAATGGCTGCCGTCAGTGCTGAGGCCAGAGCCTGGAACGATCGCTGATGGGCAGCCTGACCCGAATGAATGCCCTCCAGGTACGCATTGCTGCGATGAACCTCCCTCTCCACCCCCTGGATGGCATTCAAAAGGGTAGTCTGCCCAACAATGAGCGTTCGGAGGAGGTCAATGACCTCCTCACTGAGGGCAGCGGGGGTAACAGGGGCAGGGCCTGAGGTGCCTGGGGCGAAGGAGATGCCCGGCTTCCTGGCAGAGCGGGCATGGGGCGAACGCTGAGGGGCTGCTGGGAGGGCGGTGATGGTGCGCTGGGTGGCGGCTGTACCTGTAATGGCGGGGGGCATGGATGGTGCCACCCCCGCAAGGGAGCCCCCTTCCGAGGACGTGTCCATGTCGCTGCAGGGTCCAGTCGTCCCCGTCGTGGAGCTCCCCTCACCCTCCGTCTCACTGGTCCAGTCTGACTCTGTGGCATGGCCCTCCTGGGCCATGTGAGATGCAGCTCCCTCCTGCCCCGATGCCACTTCTCCTCCGCCTGATGATGCTGATGCACACAAGCACAGAAAGACAAACAAAAAGGGGGGGGGAGAGAGAAATAAAGGGATATTGATTACATGGATCTCCGGTACAGTTAGCGGACATGACAGACACAGATGCCCCCTGCACTAAGTTGCGCACTTGGGGTCCGCTACGCATTCCGTGGAACATGCCCTACACGCCTAGAGTTGACAACTGCACCCATGGATGACACGGCCCAGGGATGGCTGTACTGACAAACTACTGAGGGTGGTGGCTGGGGACACAGGGGCTTACGGGGGTGCCCAGCCTACAGATATCGCCCTGGCCTAGGGGGACCCCCAGCCCTCCTCCCCCACCCAGACACCTCCACTGCGCGACAACAGAGTAGATAATGCTTGTACTCACCCCCTTGTGTCTGCTGTGCTGCCCTCACGCGCCCATCCAAATCAGGGTAGGCCACCGCCAGGATCCGGAACATCAGGGGGCTCAGTTGACGGCAGGCACCCCACCTACGTTGGGAGGCCATCCCCAGCAGAGACTCGGCGGTCTTCTTGGTCCCGCGGCGGATGTCCTCCCACCTCTTGCGGCAGTGGGTGCCCCGTCGATGGTGGACCCCCAGGGTCCGGACTTCCTTGGCGATGGCACGCCAAATCCCGATCTTCTCATGGGCGCGGACCTATGTGACACGTACAGGGAGGGAGAAATACCACGTTCAAGTTTGTTAGCATTTTCCTTGCCAGTGGCCCAACATGCCCCCCATCCCCGCCAGGCCCCCCGCCATGCCCCCCGCCAGGCCCAACATGCCCCCCATCCCCGCCAGGCCCCCCGCCATGCCCCCCGCCAGGCCCAACATGCCCCCCATCCCCGCCAGGCCCCCCGCCATGCCCCCCGCCAGGCCCAACATGCCCCCCATCCCCGCCAGGCCCCCCGCCAGGCCCAACATGCCCCCCATCCCCGCCAGGCCCCCCTCCAGGCCCCCTGCCAGGCCCAACATGCCCCCCATCCCCGCCAGGCCCCCCGCCATGCCCCCCGCCAGGCCCAACATGCCCCCCATCCCCGCCAGGCCCCCCGCCATGCCCCCGCCAGGCCCAACATGCCCCCCATCCCCGCCAGGCCCCCCGCCAGGCCCCCAAGCCAGCCAGTGGCCCCAAATCCAGATAGAATTAAACTCACTTGTTGGTCTGGAGGACCGTAGAGTAGCGCATACTGGGGGAGGACCCCATCCACAAGTTTCTCCAACTCCTCTCCAGTGAAGGCAGGGGCCCTTTCCCCAGGTGCAGCAGCCATTGTCCCTTCCAGACCGAGGTCACAGCAACACTTGCAGTATAGGTCCTCTCCTGTGAAAGTTCAAGTCGCAAGTGGATAAGTAGATAGAAAATGGCGGTCACGTCCGCGGCGGTGCGAACCGCGGCGGTGCGTCCCGCCACCGCCGGCGCCCTTCGCCATTGGCTCCTGAAACCCATAGGCTTCAATGTTAACCAATGCGGCTTGGCGCCGCGGTCTTGGCCCACCGCCCGCCGCGGTGTGCCACGCCAGCGCATTGACCTCACATCCCATTGTCACACTTCACAGGTCAGGCAGCCGCCATTTCCAGGGCCCACATGGCTCAATTTCAACTGCGTCACACAGGCCTAGGCCTTGCATAGCCACTCAGACACGCCATTCACTGCATAGAGAATCGTTTACTGTGCTAGCTGTGAGTAAGTACCTGTGGGTTGCTTGACTGTGTGCTCCATGTTGTCCTTCCTAGGCACCGTCCGCTGGGTTGGGCGAGGAGACGGATGAATCCTCCCGTGTACCGACCGCTGGTGGACCTGTCGACAATGGAAGAACGCCACATTATCCTGACCTACCGTCTTAACCGTGCCACTATCCATGAACTGTGTGCCCAGCTGGAGCCCGACCTGATGTCCCCCATCCGCCAACCCACAGGGATTCCCCCTCTGGTGCAGGTCATGTCAGTACTCCATTTCTTGGCAAGTGGGTCATTTCAGACAACCGTGGGAATTGCTTCTGGGATGTCTCAGCCCATGTTTTCGATGGTGTTATCCAGAGTGTTGTCTGCCCTGATGAAATCCGTGAGGAGCTACATCATTTTCCCTGAGGTGGGCGAATTGGCTACAGTGAAGGGTGATTTCTACGCCCTTGGACATATTCCCAACGTAATTGGTGCCATTGATGGGACCCATGTGGCTTTGGTTCCCCCAAGAGACAGGGAGCAGGTGTACAGGAACAGAAAAAATTACCATTCAATGAACATCCAGGTGGTGTGTTTGGATGACCAGTACATCTCGCATGTAAATGCCAAATTCCCAGGGTCAGTGCATGACGCCTACATCCTCAGGAATAGCAGCATCCCTTACGTGATGGAACAGCTACAGAGACACCGTGTATGGCTAGTGGGGGACTCTGGGTACCCCAACCTGTCGTGGCTACTGACCCCAGTAAGGAATCCCCGGACCAGGGCAGAGGAACGGTACAATGAGGCCCATGGGCGTACTAGGAGAGTGATCGAACGCACCTTTGGCCTCCTAAAGGCCAGGTTTAGGTGCCTGCATATGACAGGTGGATCCCTAATGTACTCACCTAAGAAGGTGTGTCACATCATCGTGGCCTGCTGCATGCTTCACAACCTGGCTTTGCGTCGCCAGGTGCCTTTCCTGCAGGAGGATGGTCGAGACGGTGGTGTTGTGGCAGCGGTGGAACCTGAGGAGAGTGACGAGGAGGAAGACGACGGGGCTGAAACAGACAACAGGGACAGAATCATTGAACAGTACTTCCAATAGGACACAGGTAACATTTCAAAGATAATTTAGTAAATGTTAACTACTCTCCTGCATCTCTGCTGCCTGTCTATTTGCCCCAGTGTATGATGACTGAGTTTTGGCTTTTCCCTCCCTATTTCAGATCTGGGGTCCCCACTACGAGTCCTGTGCTTCGTTTCCCCATGGACTACAGCTTTGTGGCAGCTGTTTGTTGACTTCACCATGTACAAGGACATATTTGCACTGTCATGTCAATTACAATATATTGAAATCACAGCCAGACTCCAGATATTTTGGTGCAAAATAGGTGTTTATTTAAGTGCTCAAAATGGGATGGGTGGTTTCAAGTGGGTGGGGGCTATGGTGAAGGAATGTCCATGGCAGAGTCCAGAGTAACAGTCACACAGGTGCATTGTCCAGAGGCCTGTGGAGAGATGGAGCATGGGCAGTTCAAGGATGGACAGGGTGACAATGTGGGACAGTGGGATGACATCAGGTGGTATCCATTGCTGGCGGGGGTCTTGACATCCTACTCTGTCTTCTTGCGAGATCTCAGGGCCCTCTTGCGGGGTGGTTCTTCTCCTGCAGGAGGTGGGGGTCTGGTGGGCTGCTGCTGTGCGGGGGCCTCCTGTCCACTAGCGCCGGCGGAGGTGGTTGGCTGTTCTTGGTCCAGGCTAGTGGCAGGGGCCCTTGGGTGTTGTTCAGTGTCCGCCCTGGTGTTGACGAGGTCCTGCAGCAGCACTACCATGGTAACCAGGGTGGTGTTGATGGCTCTGATGTCCTCCCTGTACCCCCGATAGTGTTCCTCCTGCAGTGCCTGGATCTCCTGGAACCGGGCCAGTACCGTCGCCATCGTCTCCTGGGAGCGGTTGTATGCTCCCATGATGGTGGTGAGGACCTCGTGGAGAGTGGGTTCCCTGGGCCTCTCCTCCCCCCCCTGTCGCACAGCTGCCCTCCGAGTTCCCCTGTTTCCCTGGGCCTCTGCCCCCTGGCCGGTGTGCCCACTACCACTGCCCCCAGGTCCCTGTTGTTGTTGGGGTGGTGGGTTATCCTGGGTGCCCTGTAGTGGTAGACACACCGCAGATTGACGCGCCCTGGAGACAGAGGCATGGGCCCGCTGGGTGAGAGCTGTGCTGGTGTTCCCAGAGGGGTTAGGGTCTGTAGTGGCCTGGGCCTGTGTGAGGGGAACCGACTGTCCAGAGGTCCCCGATGGTCCGGGCTGGTCATCGGTGTCCAGGTCGACAGAGCTGCTGTCATCGCTGACGGCCTCTTGGATGGGGGGTGTGGAGAATTCTGGCCCCTCCGCCGCGGTGTGTTGACGGTCGGGTCCTGCAGGGGTATAGAGGTATGGTTATAGTTTCAATGAGTGGCATATGGGTGTATCTATGGGTTCTCATGTCCCCAAGTGCTGGCATTCGTGTGTGGGGGCTTTGGTGAGGGTGGCTTGTGGGGGGGATGTGTATATGCATTGGGCATGCTTTGGTGATGGGTGTCCATGCTTAGTGGACGCATGCAGGCCTAGGTTTTGGGATGTGTGGGTTGTGATGGTGAGACATTGGCGGGGAATAGGTGTGCTGGGGGTGGGGGTGAGGATGGTGGTGGGGGTGAGGATGGTGGTGGGGGTGAGGGTGGGGGTGAGGATGGGGGTGGGGGTGAGGGTGGGGTTCGAGGATGGGGGTGAGGGTTGGGGTATGATTTGGCATGCAGGTGGGGGGGAAGCAGTATTGAAGCTTCAACTTACCAGTATCCATTCCTCCGCCGACTCCTGCGAGGCCGTCAGGATGCAGGATGTTCAAGACTTCCTCCTCCCATGATGTGAATTGTGGGGGTTGAGGTGGGGGTCCTCCGCCAGTCTTCTGCACGGCGATGTTGTGCCTGGATACCATGGAACGCACCTTCCCCCGTAGGTCGTTCCATCGCTTCCTGATGTCTTCCCGATTTCTGGGGTGCTGTCCCACTGCGTTCACCCTGTCGACAATCCTCTGCCATAGCTCCGTCCTCCGGGCAATGCTGGTGTATTGTATCTGTGTGCCGAACAGCTGGGGCTCTACCCGAACGATTTCCTCCACCATGACCCTGAGTTCTTCGTCTGTGAAGCGGGGTTGTCTTTGGGGTGCCATGGGGTGGTGTGTATGATGTGTGGGGTGGAGTATGTGTATTTAAGTGAGTTGAGTGTGGTGGTGTGTGTTGTTTTGTGTGTGGATAGTGTGTGGGTGATGGTGTTGAGTGGCTGTGGCTGTTATTTTCTGGATGCTGGTGTCTCGCTCTTGCCTTCTTTACGAATTTTTTAGCGTAGGGGTTTGTGGGTGATGTGGGTGGGTGTTTTATATTGTATTGTGTGTGTGGGAGTGGTGTGTGTATGTGTATCAGGTGTGTGGGATTCAAATCGTCCAATGTGGCTGAGTTTTGTTCGTTTGTGTGTATTCTGACCGCGGCGGTGTGTCCCGCCAATGGAATACCGCGTTTGAATGACCGCCGCGTGGATTCGTGGGTCGTAATGGCATGGGCGTATTTCTGTTGGCGTGACGGTGGAGGTTTTGTCACCTCCACTTTTCCGCCGACCGCTGATCTGGCGGTCTGTTGTGGCGGTCGGATTTTCGGAGGTTTGCCTTCTGCGGGTCAGAATGACCGTGGCGGGTTTCCGCGACCGCGGCGGGATTATGGAGGATTTCTGACCGGCGGTAGGCACCTTTTACCGCCGAGGTCAGAATGACCCCCTAAGTGGCTTAAGACCACATTGTGTATATGCCGGAATGCATTTTGCCACCAGATCATCACTAGAAGTGAGGCTTGGGTGGTGAGGGGGCATTTTGATTCAGGACCTACGTGTCCTGATGAGACCCTTTAGCATGCATTGAGTGTGTACATTTTGTCTCCCCCTTCTGCCATTTGTGAGATTCCAGATAGACCACCCCCCTGCAACTTACCCTGCATTTCTGGTAGTTCTTGATAGTCTGTGCTGTCCTGCGATTCCAGTAACCAGGATGACAGCTGCCACCATCTCCTCCAGCTCATCCAGATCCTCCTGTGGTGTGGGACTTCCACCTCCAGTCTGCAGTGCTGCCTTTTGGTTCCTGGCCAGTTTCTCCTTAGTTATGCACCTTACAATCATGCCAGTGCTTCTTGCAATTGGTGACAGTCCTCTTCAGCTCTGCCACGCTGTTGACTTGATCTACTATTGTATGCCATATAGACTCTCTCCTACCTATTGGCAATTTGGAGGTGACAAAGAGTTGGGTTTGGTTCTCCGTCACCTCTCTGACCAAGATATCATGCTCGTCCTCACTAAAGCGACACTTCTGCTTCCTCTTCTCCTTCTCCTGGGACTTTTGTGGACCCTCCTGGCTGATACTGGGCTGATTGGGGTCTCCCTGGGATCACTCCTGGCCTGCATTCTCCATCTTGTCTTCCCAAAAGTTTTTTTTCTTGTTTGCACTTTTTTTTACGCTAATGCTGTTGAATATGGTGCTAATCCATTTGCATCAAAAAACGTGCCACAAAAGGTTCTAACACCACTTTTGCAGCATTAGCGTAATTCTTTCTTACAACATGTTGCAGTGGTTAGCGTCATTTTTTTACACTACCCATTCCTTAGTGCCATTGTTCGTCATTTTATAAATATGGTGCACAGATGGCGCTACAGAATGGCGTTAGTTCGCTGTAATTGTTTTGGCGCACAACTGTGCCATTTTTGTTAAATATGGGCCTAAGTTTCTTGATTGGTACATGATTATACAAACTCACACATATTATCGTTCTTGTGCTCATATATTTACAAATACATTTAAAATATGGACTACGTCTGGAAGCTAATCCAGTCAGCAGGTACTTGTATATATACACTTTTGCCCAGATTTATGTTAAAGTGGAGCAGTGTGGTACTGCGCCAATAATAGCATCGCTGTGCCACTTTAGAAACACAGAGGTGCACCGTATTTAGAGGAACACGGCAAACCCCTGCATTTCCCTCTGCGCTGGCAATTAATTAAGCTGCCTAGCTCCAATGCAGGCATCCTTGCACCATAGTGCAAGGGTGTCTGCATTGAGGAGATAGATTGTTATTGTGCAGGAAGTTGTCCCTTCCTGCACGTCAACAATCATCCATGGCATTTTGCTTCTTCTATGTGTGCTGCAGAATGCAGCACATATAGAAAAAGCAAAAAAGAAGGAGGAGTAAAAGCATTCCTCCTAATTTTGTCCTGCTAACACCAACCTTAGGGTGGTGTTAGTTTTTGGCACTGCCTCAGGTTTAAGTCAAATTGTAAATCTGAGGCAGTGTCAAAAGCAATGGGTGTTGCGGTGGAACGCCCACTACAACACCCATTGCATGCCCTTCTGACACAGAAAACTGCATTGGAGGGGCCCATATTTGCAAGGAGGCAAAACGCCACAAAAAAGTGGCATTACACCACCTTGTAAATATGGAGCAGTGCTTAGCATCACGAAAAGTGATGCTACGGTAATGCTAGGTTCTCTATAATATGCCTCGTTAATCTTTTCAAAAACTTGACCCAGCGTCCAAACTATTTCAGGCTGGTTGGAGAAATGGGTTATTAATGCTCTGCATACCCTGAAAAGCAGAGAGAACCCATTCCATTCCACCATAAACATTTTACAAATCAGTGCCAAGAATGATTTTTCTGACGCTCAAATGGATCGCCCACTGCTTTATTCCAGCAAGTCAGGAAAAATTAAAAAAACTACAACAATCTTAGCCTAGGAAACCAATCACAGTCGCGCATCCTTTACTTTTAATAATGCCTTGAAGTTTTACAACTTTGGAAGTATTTATAGAAAGGCAGGTCTTCGTTTTCACCCATATCAGTGTCCCTTAAAGTCAATTTATTTTTCTTCCCGCCCTCAAATTGAGACCCAACAAAACCTATTGTTTGTTCTGACATCCGTTTTTCTGTCAGAATTGAAAAGCGTGAATTAAAGATGATTCCCACTGGCCCTTCACCCAACTGTTCGATTGATTTCTGTTGAAAAAAGTCATTTATTCCTGAAGTTGCAGCCTGGATGTATTTCGACTTTCATAAAATTGTATTGACTTTGTGGACATAAAATGTTATAATTGACACTACAAAAAATGTAACTGAAACCCCATGCTCTCCTATGTGCAAATTGTTTCATCATGGTAGTGGTGCAAGGGATTTTCATATGTCTAAACCCCGGTAGTGGAAGACACCATTTAACATCTCAGTTGTATTCAGTGCCGTACCTCAAGTCAAGTGTGACTCAGTATTTTGGACTTCCCCCTTGCTCTATATGACCTCGCTGCAACCAATGCACTCACTTAGTCAGAATAATCGCTCTTGCACCATGCCAGTGGGGCATCTGCGTTGCAAACCCAAAATCTGATTTATCAAGCCAAGCAAGGTCACCTTGCGTGGCCCTGAGTGGCTTGATAAATCTCGAGCAATGCAACACAGTGCAAACCGCTGTGTGCATTACTCTGCCCAAGGGAGGTTATCCATTGGTGTTGCGTGGGTGTCCCTCACGACATCCATGGATTTTGACGTATTCCCAGATTTACCAGAAATGCTAGATCTGGGAATGCAGCAAAATGCTATGCTTTCCCAGGTGAGGTGTAAGGAGGAGATATATCTTGATTTCTTCTAATTTTTCCTTTTTCTATGTGTGCTGCATTCTGCAGCACACACAGAAAGAGGAAAATCCTTTAGAGGATTGTTTTTATGCAGGAATGTGCCCCTTCCTTCCCAAAAACAATCCTCCTTACAACACATACTCCCTTGCACGATGGTGCAAGGGTGCATGTGTTGGCGCTAGGTAGCCAAAACGGGGCTAGCGCAGGAACAAAGGCAGGAATGCACCGTATTCTTTTAAACACAGCACATACGCCCTTCCCTCTCATGCAACACAGCAAGGTGACCTGCTGCGCTGCGTGACTTTGCCATAAATATGGCCCTTATTTTATAGATCTTAGGTATTTATATTTTTGCTTTGGAACAGTTATTGCTTGCTTTGTAAAGCCCCAGCTTGTTCCAGAAGAACACTTTATAACAGTAAAGCCAATTCTACACACCATAACAGACAGATAAAGCACTACAGCCTTTTTAACTAGGGGGCAGGGACAGTAATATTCCTGAGCATCTTCATATTAGGAGCTTTGTAGATAATGTCCTTCTGGCACAGGTCCATGCACTTTCTGAAAGGATAGTGCAAAATGAGCGACTTTCTGCATTTCTGACACATACCTGGCGATGATTCTATGATAAGTTATGACAATGGCACAGAATTGGCAAAAAATATGATGTAATTCTGCTGTACTCAGGAGGGAAAACATTTGTTCATGCTTCTGCTGAGGTACTCGTCGATTTCTTATGTAGTCATTGTAAATTCTATCTCATTTCTTAAATGTCAGGCGCTCATTTAAGATTTATTGAAATTCGTGTTGTCAAATGTTTTATTTCCCACAGAGTGAAAACAAGTTTTCCTTCTTAAATGTACCTAGCGTTCTATGATACAAAACGTGAGCAACATCATAAATCCGGTGATGCAGTATTTGGATTGAAGATCTGCTGGAACGAATGGAATAAACTGAGGAGCTGATTTAACAGGCACTAGCAACTCCTTGCGCCACATTAGTATCATTTTTTTCCCCCTAATGTGGCCCACAAGGCCAAAATCATTGTGCCAAAAATTTAGAAAGTGGTGCAATGCATGAAGTGCTCCACTTTGTAACACTTTGCGCTACATTATGCCTGTGACAGGCATAATATATGTAAAGGGGAGTGTTCCCGCATTAGGTGGGGGGCAGGAAAAATGGTGCGAAGAAAGGTAAAAGATTTTTTTGCATAATTTATTTAGCCACTTTTTATGACTACTCAGAGCAGGCATTAAAAGTATGTATGTCATTGTTTTCAATGGGCCTCAATAAGCTTTGCAGGATTAGCATCAACATTTTTTACACTCATCATTCAAATCTCTGAACTAGTGTCAAAAATGTTGATGTTAGTTCCCCTAACTACCACCATGGCGTGCCATATCTTAGACATGGTGCACACATGGTGGTGTTAGGGGGGCGCTAACGGGCACAAGAAAAGTGGCGCTGCACTGGGTACAGTATCACTTTTCTTAAATCAGGGCATGAATGTTTTAAATGATCGAAGACTTTAGTGAGAGATTCACATTAAGCACAAATAGCTCGAAAACAGCAGTACAACTTTCTAACAACATGTGGTAGAAGATTGCACTACAAATGTGTAAAATTCCCCACCAAGTTACGGTAGTACCCACATCAAGCTGTGCTAGAAGTTCTCAATTACAAAGGTAGATCCCACAGCCAATCAGTGGTGAAAGTCTCCATCCTACTGTAGCACAACACTCAACCAAGGTTAATTAGAACTCTACCTCATGATCTGTGGAATACAGCTCCACCAACACCCGTCACAGAGTTACCAAAAAGTATTGGAGCATTGAGCCAACAGCTATAAAAGAACAAGAGCTATGGTATAATCTCTTCCATTATGACGTAGTAGAGCTTTCCACAGATCTGTGGTAGAAGTTCACACCAAGATGTGGTAGTATTTTTCAAGTTGTGGTAGTACTCCCCATCAAGCTATTGAAAACCTTGTCACTAAACTATGGAAGTACTCTGCATCAAAATGTGGTCCACTTTTCCCCTACTGGCTGAGAAAGAAACCAACACTAATGTTATTTGAACTCTCCACCAACACATTTGATAGAACTCTAAACATTGAGCTGTGGTGGAAAGCTAAAACCACACTGTGCTAGAACTCTGATTCTAGCAGTGTTACATTGTTCCATCAAAAACAATTTGATTTCTGCACCAAGAGCTGATATGGCTCTCCCTACTAAGAGTAATGAATCTAATGAAACACCCAACAAACAGCAGTGGTAGAACTCTCCTCAGGAAGCTGTGTAATAACAACCCAAAAAGCTGTGGCAGCACGCTCAACCAAGCTCTTCATTAGGAGCCACTGTAGAATGTCATAAAGAATCACAAAAATGTTTGTAGTGTATTTTGCAGTTAAAAAACTGCCACAGGCAAACTCTGATGGTAGCCCTGCAGGCATGTCTGCACCGTCACTGTAGTCGGTGGCAAATCAGTACTACAGTCCACTAGTGACATTTTATTTATAGACCCTGGCTGCATTTTTGAACCATATACTGGAGACATATAGGCAGGTTAAATATGTAATTAGAAATATAAACAAATTTGGCATGTTTTAGGGGTCAGAGCAAATGCACTGGGGCCTGCCTAGCAGTGTCCAAGTGCACAGTGTCAAACTTCAGCAGCACCAGTCCACAAACAAAGGAGGTGGTCATACAAAAATAGGAATTGTCCTACACTTCTGGTTTACATACCGAAATAATGCCCACTTCTTTCATGGAAGGGGAAATCATCCATGTCTCTAGGAGGAATTGTATGCCTCTGTTAAGCACAGCCAAACTGAGGCCATCATTTACAGGGATTTGGCATGGGGCAGCGCAGCAAGTCATATTGCTGCTCTGTCCTACGCCAAAGTGAAAGGGCAGGAAAGCACCGTATTTATACAATACTGTGTATTCCTGAACTTTCCTCCTGCGCTGGCGCATATTTGGTTGCCTAGTTCCAGGCACCATTGCACTATGGTGCAGGAGTGCCTCCGTTGCATACAGGACAGTTTTTGTGCAGGAAGGGCTTCCTTCCTGCTCAAAACATGTGTGCTGCAGGATGCAGCAGACATGGAAAGAGGAAAAAAGAGGAGAAATGAAAATATTTTTATTTGTTATGCCTGCTCTGGAAAGGCATAGGTTTTTGGGGCTGCCCTAAGTTTACGTGATTAAGTGAATCTGGGGCATTGTAAAATATGGGTGTTGCGTGGGAAAGCCCAATGCAGCACCCCTTGAATGCCTCCCAGGTGCAGAGTAAGGCAACTCAGCAACTTGCACTGCTTTCTCGTACTAACTGTCTATGAGGCCATGCAAATCCATGCAAAGTGGCTTTGTGATTCGCCTCATAAATATGGTTGAGAGGCTTATGCCACTGAATCATCAAAAAGGTGCTGCTTCTGCAGCGTAAGCCTCTCATAAATATGTCCCTGAGTTCTTAAAAATGCATAGAAAGTGCTAGTGAGACCACTCGGTCACACAGCCTTTCTAGTTTATTAATCTTGAGTGCTTTCAGAACCTCCAATTCAGCTGTCTGTTCTCCCAGGAAATCACAATCATGTGGTGCCAATGTAGGGAAGCTAATGTACTGAAAGAAGTCACCCATTTCACAAGAATTAATGGTATCATTTTTATAAAGGTAATGAACTAAAGGGGAGAAGGTCTGTTGATTTTATAATTCACATGTTGAGTCAGCTCAGACGATCGCGCACATTACACATTCTAGTCTGCACTTTGGCCATGCATAGTCTGGCTGCTAGTAATTTATCTGCCATGTTAGCTCTTTCATGGAATCTCAGTTTAAGTCATAACAAAGCTGCCCTGACCTCTCTATAACAATCAATTTTGAGTTACTCTTTAAATAATTGGGAGCTATCAGTGAGGCCACTGTGCCTGTTTGCCTGTATTGTGGTTCTCTTCATTAGGTCCCTATTGCAGCCTTTCCTTAATTAAGGTTCATTTTCACATGTGATCATCTCTAGTGGTAATGCATTTACCTTAAAACACAGCCTTGAGAGCATACCAGAAGGTGTAAGTGGATTCCTCTTTTGTGTGATTAATGCGAAAAAAAGTATTGACTGTTCTTGCTTAACTCTTGCCCCCTACTCTGTCCTACACTATATCAGTATCAAATCTGTGGTTAAAGAGTGCTATGAGTCCCTCTTTAATGCTTTGTGTGGTCCTGAAAGAGGAGTAGGTTCCTCACATAATATCTATTCTAGAGCAGTGGTTCCCAACCTTTTGACTTCTGTGGACCCCCACTTTATCATTAATGGAACCCAGGAACCCCCACTGAATCATCATTGGAATCCGGGGACCCCCACTGAGTCATTACTGGATGCTCGAGACCTAATTTGTCAATACTTTTTTAATTTTCTAAGCAGTCGCAGACACCCTGAGAAGCAATGTTCCCTCTAATTTTTTTCCACTGTGTGCAACACTGTAAGGTCTCTGTGCGCGGCAGCCATGGATACGAGCACCAAGAAATTGACCATTCACGCGAGCCCAGCGCATAACTACCAAGATCTTTGCCATTTGCCTCTCTATAGCTTTGTTTTACCACTAAAGCAAAAAAGGGATATTTTATAAGCATTGCTCCATGTAATAGGGCATTAAGGCAGTTTTGTGACCTGGTGGCACACCCCCGGGACATGACCTGTTATTTATAGTCTTTAAATTATACGGTCCAAGCCTTGAGGGCGCCAGAGTCTTTAAGAAAGTGAACCGTGCCATCTTAACAACTGTGCACAAATTATTACAAGCAGAAGAGGTAAAACACAACCAGGGAAATAAAGCATGAGTGACATTGTAAGAATGGAGAGACATCATCCTCTTCTCCCTATGATGACTTTTCCAGATTGGGATAGCGGAAGTGACATATTCTAGATGACCATCGTCACCAACTTCGTTATCCTCTTTTTCTTGTTCTTTTGCTTACAATCCAATCCTTCATTTCCACTTCATTTGGTCTTGTGCTGAAAATTTCCCTTACTACACTGTTCAAAGAAAGGAAAGTTTTGTTTTTTTAACAAGCTAGGAATCACCTGCACTCCAATAATCACTGAAAGCGCAACGTTTCATATTTTTTTAAATCTTGTTTTAGTTTTCTGGTATGGCATTTTTTCACAGAACTGTCAATAAGCATCCTATACTAGCCTAACAAAATGTAGGCCATCATCCACACTTAGCAAAATTGCAGCATGTGAAGATAGGGGAACTTTATTATAACAAATACTAAGAAGACTTGTCGCAATTTGTGATCCCCAGGGACAGCTGCCCACCATCCTGATGTTTGCACTTTCAAATGCATTCCCATAAAGAAGATGGCACTGATTTAAAGAGAAACATTTTACTTGTTGTTCCGCACCAGCAGTTATTTTTGAGGGCCGGGCTTATTTTTCTTACTCATGCATTTACTGCGAGTAAAAGACACATATGGGAAAGGCGGAGGAAGAGAAAAACAAAAGAGTGTCACAAAGGGAGAAAACAGAAAGCTGCAAGAGTGAGCTGAAGGGGCAGGGAGTGGCTTTAAACGGATTGAAAAGGCCTGAGACGGCTCCAGGATTACGCTGCCTCAGCATTCTGTGTTTGCACTTTTAATTGCAGCAGCCGCGTGTTTAAGAAGAGGGCTTTGGGCACAGCATGTTTTTTTATTTACAAATTATGCACTGGAGAGAACACAATGCCCTCAGTGGCAAAATAAACATTTTATCTAGCAAGCGATTACCCCGAGCTGTATAAGCCAGCCAGCTTGATGATAAGCATGATATATTGCCCTTAATGCTGCCTGGTGCCCTCCAGCCAGATGAAGCTAAACTCTGTGACCTACTGTAACTCTGAGGCCCTGAAAAACCACAAACCTTATTCACAGTGATTTCTCCTCTGGATGGACTGTCGCTGCTTGTCCTGCACTGCTGGAAAGAGAGCATATTTTCGCGCTGCTTGCTATTGAAATGTGCGCGCTTTCCAAATATGTGTGCGCGTGGGAAAAGGCATCTTGCATGCACACGCGTGCACGCACCTTACAGGGAACATTGCTGAGAAGGCTTTGCAGACCCCCAGGGGTCCCCAGACCACCGGTTGGGAACCACTGTTCTAGAGAATATGCTGGTACTGCGTATCCTGGTCATTGTGAAAAGAAGGTCAGAAGGATGTGTGGATCTCAGTATATCGATCATGTCTAATTCAGATAAATGCCCCATAGCCAAATGAGCATAGCTACCCGTCTCTTGTTATTTTGTGGTTACATATCTAAGATTGGCTATTGCATCATAATAAAATCCTCTACCTTGATCAACTCCCCAATTATCTTACTTTTAACAAGATTTAGCAGGGTAAAGTAGAAAGTCTTTTGTAGCAAGTTAGGGACATTTGATGCAACCAATGTGACATCCTCTCCATTAAGATTTCCACTAACAATTGTATATCTTCTCCATGGTCTTTTGTCACCTCATTTGATTTCATTGACATGCTCTTAATAATCACTTTCACCTCCCTAATGATTTTCTTCAGAGGTGGCATGAAAGTGGGTTCGGTACTGCCTATGTGACATTAGTCTTGTTCCTTTAGAGCACAAGTAGGTCTCCTTTAAACATACACGGCCCTACACACAAAGGTAAATTTACATGTGAGGAAATCTACACGTTCACATTTACTTTTACACTTTGTAGTAACTTTACTGCTTTTGGCTATTCATCATTTCTGAGTGTATAGTTACTTTAAAGTATAGAAGTACATGTGGCGAACCCTTGAATTTAGGCGGTGGAGCCTAATTTACAAGTGTTAAGTTACTAATAGTCACGTTTCACATAGACTTGGATGTAGGTGGAGGTCTCCGTCATGGGGGGTCAAGTTTCTTAATTAAATAATAAGGAAACAATAAAAATAGTATTTCACTTACAAGAAGAAAATATATATTTATGTTGCATATTAATGAAAATTCATTTTATATATTTTTATATGTAGAACAAAATAAAATTGCTTCATTCCTATTAGACTATTTTTGAATATTTCAATAATTTAAAGGTATTAAGTAGAATTAAAATGAGTTTTTAAAGATTTGTTTTTTTAAAAAATTAACCGATAGTAAAATGTTCAAATGTATTTGTTATGTATTAAAAGTTACCAAAAGTTGTCAACAGAATAATTCTAAATTGATGTAATTATTTTTAGAAATATAATAGTTACCTTAATTCTGAAACTGAAATATGTTCCTTAAAATATTTTAAAATAAAATGATATTTATGCATATTTTTTTTTATATATATTTCTAAAATTAAATTAAATGTATATATATTTTGTAAAAGCTGAAACAAAATAACTTGCATTAAAACTATTTCCTATTGGAGTTCTATTTGAAGTCCCTACCTCGATTATTTTCAAAGAGAGGGTGTTACAGTATGGATGGGTGTCCTTGACTTCACTCCTCCAAATCTGAGTCTATTCGGACTGTTTTGAGTTCTTTTTAGCTATAGTAACTGTAGAAGTGCAGTTTGTGAATAGCAATGAGCTTACTCTTCGGTGAGTAGGTACATGTCCCTCCCTAAACTCCTCTGTGAGACCCCCTCTCAAAGGGCCACTGGAAAAGCAAGAGCTACTGGTCCCAACTGTGGAAGTTGAGGCCTTTTACTCCTGATATCCTGGGGCCCGACCTACTATGGATACTGAGCAACTGGGCTAAGTACCACTTCAGCATATGACTCTCAGTGGTAGCATTGGTTGAGCAGTCCCAGGCTTCTCGAGAGGGGATAAACACAGGGGGTAAACACAGGCTCACAGTTCAAAATAAGTTCAATAGCAGCACATTATGATTGTCTGGTCAAATACTTGATTCTCTGAAAAAAATATATATACCAACACAAACTAAAAATACAGCATTCACAAACAATACACACACACACAGTCCTGCAAGGTCATGGTTTTAGTGCTTCAATAGATGGGTTGCTGAGTCCCACTCCCCTTCCGCTAGCGGTAGTACTTATTCCCTATTCACTGTAGGTGACATTCAGGTTAAAGCTCACTAGAAGTACAAGTCTCAAGAGTTCCACTACGATTCCAAATAAAGTCAAGTTCTATAGAGCAGGCAAGTTTTCCCGGAGCCTTCCATCCCATCTATCTATCTTACCCATGCCAGCAGAACCTGCACAACTCTTCATCTTGATAACAGTCTTGACTAGGCCACACTCCTTGCCTTTTTCTTGGTAGCTCCAACTGGCATAAGGGGTTACTGAATGGCACAGAATCAATCGCCAATGAACCCTACATGACATACAGGGTTGCCAGTTTCCCTATGCACATAGACTACAACCGGAAGCCATCTCTTCACACCTCACTTCAGAGATCTAATTGTCAGGATCTCCCACTAGACCTCGCTTCCTCCAGTGCTCTCTACTTCCACACAGGGCACACTTTGTCTTGGAAAGCAGGTAGGCCCCCGTTCTCCATGTTCCAGGAACATGTGGTCTTGAATTCCTGGGTGATGTCCCTTCACTTAGCCGGGAGATTGGTAGGACTTAGCCTCCAGTTCTGGTCATAGGCAGACATCTTGCAGAGTTTTTTATCCTTGCACAGCCCGACTTGCTGCTTGACAACTGACAATTTTGGAGGTCTTGAGCTCCCGTTAATATAGTCTATTTCCAGATACCAAATGTGATTTAGGGTGTGAGCCTTTGAAGTCTATGTTGGTGGTATGCTTCCTTTTGAAGTGCCCTCTTCTCTGACCTTCCCTTCCCCTAGAAATCAGTCTATCACAGCAAGAGCTACTCAAGATTTGATAGCCCGACAACACAGGCTACAAGAGTAACTAGAGGTTCACACCTGAATGCCAGCCACAGTAAGATGTGTATCAAAAGGTTACAGCAGGGCCTTAAACATGCTCATTATGATTCTCCTATCAACCCCTTCTTGTTCCTGCAATGAGTCCAGGGACGTTTCCTGTGACCTCTCTCTGAAGAGCACCCTTTGAAGTATATTGAAGAGCCTGCCTCTCACTTCCTCATGTGTGTCCCACCCACCTCACAGAAAAGCAGAAATACACAAATCTGTCTTGGGGGGGGAGGGGTCCTCCCTTCCCCATGATCCTCCTGTCAACACTGGGTCTCCCAGTATGGAAACAGAATCATCCATGTATAGTATTATACATAGGCACACACACACCCAGCACATGCATATAGCACACATGCACTGAACAACGCTACATCTTCGATGTATTTTATCATTTACAGACACACATACAGACAACACCTGCATATAACATACCCACTGCCAAGCACTACATTCTAACCTGATGTAGGAGAAGGGTGAGTTAAAAACAGGGATGCAGGACTTTACATGAGTGAACCTGTAGGCCTCATTCCAGTGACACAGGTAGAAAGGCCACTTCGCTCCTACTCATTACAAGGTATGCTGCAACTGTCACACTCACGCTGCTTAACTCCTGGCAAAGGCAGTAGCCTGTCACAACTAAACGGGTAGTACTTTAGGTGCCCCTCTCAGACCAAAAAGACCACCATCCATGAGAAATGTCATGGCATACACACTTTGTCCATGTACATCCATGTCAGCAAAAATCAACATCAGGGATCCAGCCATCATTGCAGCTGGGGCACTCAGGGCAGGAGAACATGTCCATCACTATGTTAGGGACTTTTCTTTTCAAAACTCCTCCTTAACCATCCCTTCACCACTCCTTACTACTCCCTTAAGCTTTCCCATTTAGTAGTACTCCCATTTTCCAACACTCCAGCTGTCAATCCATCATTTATCACTAAATATTCTCTTGAGCATGGAAATCACCACAACTGGAGTTGAGCGCTCCAAACAGAAAGACATAGAGGTAGAGGCAGAATCCACCATCTCTATGTTTGCCTTTTCTAGTATGTTAGAAGTATGTTTGTAGTACTAGTAAATGTACTACAAAATGCAGTATGTGAATAGGACCCCATAAAGCATGTTTATTCGGACTTTCCATATTTGTGTCATTTCAAAACAAATTTGAGACCCCTAACACTCCACGTTAATAGTCACACCAAACACGTGGTTTTGATAGAATTTCATATGGGTGGGTTTACAAGATGCATTGTGTTTAGCTATTTGTATCGACCTCTACTACTGTTTTGCACCCCAAGGAAGGGGCCCAAGCAACTAACTGAACAGAAAAACAATTTTCATCAATTTTCATTCACTTAGGGATGGGAAACAAAATATCCCCAGGTGTGGTGATGATCTCTTACCTATGGTCAATAAGTAACAACTCCCTCATGGTTATGTTGTACCCATTTCTTGTCTCTCATCTGAAGTTTCATGTATCATATTACCAGTAATTATAGGATACTACAGTAAGATAAACAGATGTACCAGTATCAATTTGATATTTATAAAAATAGAGAATTTATTCCCAAAAATGTGGATCATAAGGTACTATGTCAGGGTGAACCGTAAAAGTCACTGAGTTAACCTGTGCTCAATTGTCTGGTAGCTTGGCACACAGGCAGTCAGACTTAACCTAGAGGCAATGGGTAAAGTATTTATGGAGTATTCAAACAGTAAAAATGATAAAACAAGACAAAATCATACCAACCCAAATTTAGAAAAATAGAATATTAGCAGAAAGTGTAATAAATAAAAAGGACACCAAGATGACAAAAAAACATTCAGTAGAACTAGAGTTGTGAATTTTTAAACTTTCAGGTGAAAACATCACCTAGGGTAAAAAAAAAGTCACTTGTGGTTATCTGGTCACACTGAACAGGATCAAAGTCACAGGATCACACTGACCGCGATGGAGCACATGTTAGATACAGGGACTACAGTTGCTCCGGTGAAGAGTTTACCATCTCCAAGTCAATGTCAATGCAAGGAGCCTGGAGCTGGGAATTCACATTGGTAAAGGACACAAGGAGGTCAATATCGGCATCAAGAGCGGTCACCCCTGGAGCTTCATGTTGAAAGGAGGCATGATTGGTCACTGTTTGAAGAAAATAGTAGGTTGCAATTGGAATTTTGCATCAGCATGAGGTTGGCAAGAGGTCCAAACTTCTAGATTTTCACATGTAATGCATATGTTGCATATTTGACCCAGGAGGAGTACGCTCTGATGCTAGACAAGGGTTCAGAACTTAGAGGGCACCTCTTGGCTCTCAGGATGCACTCCAGCAGAGGCCAACAGCAGGGCTCAGACATGCTCAGATAGTACTGGTCAGCTGAGCAGTTGCTGAGAAGGCCTCTGGAAGTTTGTTGTCTCTCTGTAGCTCAAATAGGAGGTTAGCCAAATGACCCTTGAAGTAACTTCTGGAATCCTAGGTTGAGGTGAGCAGGTCCAGTCTGCTCTGTTCAGACAACAGGGCAATTCTATTTCTGAATCTTCCACAGGCCCAGCAGTGTTTTACTGAGATGTTCTGAGAGTGCTACTCTTATACCCAGTGCAAACCCGTGGATGTTCCCTTGTGTAATCTTACATCCTTCCTGGGTTTAGCTCCAACCTGTCTGGGGTGAGCTGCATTTGTCAGTGGCAGCTCAGGCAACCTCAAAAGCCAGCTGACACTGCCATCACCCTAGCCTTTGTTCAGGAAGTCTGAATACAATCTTCAGGACATCCTGCTCAGGAGAGGACTACCATGCCCCACACTCTATTGTCCCCATGTTTGGAAGGAATACATGACACACCACAGGAGAGCCATGCACAGTTTTGTGACCAAGGACACTAGCAGAAAGACACTTTTGGTTTAAGAATACAAATGCCACCTTCTAAAAGTGTCATTTTCAAAATGTTAACTTGAAATCAAACTTTAGCATTAAAAAGGATTTTCAAATACAATTCTTATATGTTGAAGAAGCACTTCTCTATTGGTTCCCAAACTGAAGTTATCAGGAACTAAATGTAATAAGGTGCCCAAGTGTTAGCCTATGGGAGAGATAACCTTAGTCCAGTGAAAAACAAGTTTAAGTGTTTTTCATTCTCAGGGCATGTAAAGTGTAAACATACATGTTCTATGTTTTTAAATACCATGCACCCTGCCTTATAAGCCTTTAGGGCCTAACTTTGGGGTGTTTTATTGGTTTTAAAAAGGAAGGTTTATGCCTGGCAAAGGGTTTATTTTACCAGGTCGAAATGGCAGTTTAATACTGCACTACAAGTTGCATTGCTGAGCCTGGGATATGTTTTGCAGTACTACTTTACTGGGCAGTACAAGGGGGTCGCATCCCACTGGTACCATTTATTTAATTTAAAAGCCCTAGATACAGGTAGCACGATCTATTATGGGCTTAGTTTACTGGGGTAAAGTGCACAGAGTGCTAAAGACAACAAATATAAATTCAGTAAAAATAGGGGACTACAGACAAAATCAATGAGGTTATATAAATCCAAGGCTGTCAGGGCTAAACATTAAGTGATACATGCTCTCCTCACAGTGCCAATCTCATTTTTGACATGTGGGACAAGTCATGTTTAAGCATTCATACCTATGAACCTTCTCATGGTATACAAAGCAAATATGTATGCTATTCCCAGTATGGTTAAACATGTTTCTGAACCTTTTTATTTCTTTTTTCAAATTTTCCTTCATAAACTGACATCATCAAAAGATTTTCTGTGCGAAATATACTGTAATATAGAGTAGTTACAACAGATAGAGTGGAATATTTATTTGCCGTTATTTGCATGCTTTCCTCCCATTAGTTGAAGATTATGCTTTGTGTTGCATTTTTGTTGTGTTTATAAACTGCTTGTGCCTGTGGTCGTTCTCGTGATTGTGGGACTGGATTTGGGGCCATCCTCTGCAGATATGCTTCTCATTATAACATATCTATAACTCCTTTAAGTGTATAGCTTGTTTCTCTGCCAATGAGGGAAACAGGTGGAGGGAGAAACGGAAACCTGGGGGCAAATTTATGAGAAAGTGGCACATTTTTATTTTGCCCCAGCACCTTACAACACCATGGTTGTGTCGTATTTACAATATGGTGCACCATGGCAGTTGTTAGCACAATAATGTCAACATTTTTTACGCTATTGTGATATTTTGCTACACTTGCATCAAAAATGTTGACGCTTTTGCAGCAAAGAACAGGGAGAACCATTGAATATGATAGGTGCGTCATTTTAATGCCTGCTCTGAGCAGGAGTTAAAAATGACGGGAAAAAAGACACAATGAAATGTTGCAAATTTCACTGTGCCATTTCTTCGGCCTCCCTACGCTGGAATGCTCCCCTTGTATAGATTATGCCTGAATCAGGCATAATGTGGCACAAGGATTTACATGCAAGCATTGTGCCAATTTGTAAATATGGTGCAGCAGAAAAGCCCCCTTGGCACAGCCTTAGCGTAAAAAAATGACACTATGGCAGTGCTCCCATGGCACAAGCTGCTTGTAAATATCCCCTTGGGTGCATACATCACTCTGGAGACCGCAAATGGGGAGGACTCTGAAAATGCATCACATGCCATATGATGGTAAGGCAAAGGGAGACTGCACACAGCATTCTTGGTATTGGCACCACGTTGAGACCATTCTCTGGTGACTGACCATGACAAGTGTTCATGTTTGTTACATTGATATTACTTTGGAAGCTAGGAAATGGTGGTCAGTGTTGCCTCGTCAACGCCATCATGAGCAGTTATCTTGGATATGGACATGCATTGCACACATCACTATGAAGATACATGCCAGCCTTCTGGCAATGAAAAATGAGTAACAGCAAACATAGGGAAATGCTCACCTCTGCCATGTTGCCAAGAAGCCTTGGCTACACATAATACCTTTGTCTTGACCCCCAGATATTGAAGGAATACCAGTCTACTCAGAGGAGGGGTGAAAATAAACAGGTGGTCCATGAACCCTTTTCCATATCCCACAGGAAAAAGGATACATTTTAGTTTGCAGAGTCCTCCAAGAGAAATACCTTGATGCTTTTCCTGAACCCACCTCACACACGATATTAGTAGAAGCTTTTATTATAAGCCAAGCTTAATGAGGATACATTCAGAATGATGGTGGAAAATATTTTGTGTACAATATGAAGAAAACTAACAAGATATTATTTGGCATTTTGTTCGCTAACAATGTCCTTAGTTCTAGTAACTTAAGGTCTGCCTTTCTGAGAGGTGCCCTCAGCTAACACAGCCCAATGTCTTGCCATACTGGCAGGATTTAGGGCCAGATTTATCTTTTGGTTACATTGTCCATGCTTCATGCATGGTGAACAAGGGCAACACAATTCTTAGATCAGAGTTACCAAGCAATGCAAGGCCACCTTGCATGACCCTGTCATGTTTGGTAAATCTGGAGTAATGCAGGGCAGCCCAAGTCAATGCCTTGTGTAACTCTTCCCTAAGGAAGCTTTCCATGAGTGCAATGTGGGAGTTTCCAAGCATGCACTCATTGATTTTGGTGCATTCCCAGATTTACCAAGACCAGTAAACCTTGGAATGCATCAAAATAATATGCCTTCCTGATAGATGCAAAACGAGGAGAAATATCTTTATTTTTTCTCATTGTTTCTATATTTTAAGTGTGCTGCAACACTGCACACTTAGAAAGAGTAAAAATGATGTAAGGGGCAGATTTACAAAACTGCCAACCAGCACAGCAGCAAAAAATGCTGCTCTTCTTGACAGGGATGGAGCAAGAGAATGCCACATCTAAAAGATATGGCACTCTCCTCCCTTCTTTCTCTAGTGCCAGTGCAGATTTTGCTGCTGTGCCCCATGCACACACCTTTGCATTGTAGTGCAAGGGTGTGTGCAGGAGTCTAGCATAGGTTTTGTACCCTCCCAGTACAAAATATTATGCTTAGAAATACTTTAAAACGTTTCCTACTTTGTATGCACGCTGCACAGTGTAGCACGTATGCCAAGTCAGAAAAGAATGAAATGAAAACATTTCTCCTTTTAATGCCTGCTTTTAACCCCTTCACTGCCAGGGCTTTTCCCCCTCAGGTGCTAGGCCTTTTTTTGGCTCCTGGGGCAGGTTGGGCATAGGCCTACAGCAATATTTCATTTTTTTTCAAAAAATGGGGAAAAAGGGCTGCAGAAGAAGACTGATGGTTTTTCCCTGAAAATGGCATCAACAAAGGGTTTGCAGTGCTAAAATCAACAGCTTCCCAGCTTTTCAGGAACAGGCAGACTTGAATCAGAAAAAACAATTTTTCAACACAATTTTGGCATTTTACTGGGACACTCTCAATTTTTACAATTTATTTTTGCTTTCAGCCTCCTTCCACTTAGTGACAGAAATGAGTATGAAACCAATGCTGGATCCTGGAAAGCTAAACATTTCTGGAAAGTAGATAAAATTCTGAATTCAGCAAGGGGTCATTTGTGTATATCCTACAAGGTTTTCCTACAGAAAATAACAGCTAAAATAAAAAGAAAATTGAAATTGAGGTAAAAAAACAGCCATTTCTCTCAAAGTTTTACTCTGTAACTTTTTCCTGCGATGTCAGATTCTTGAAAACAATATACTGTTACGTCTGCTGGACTCTTCTGGTTGTGGGGATGTATGGGGCTTGTAGGTTCATCAGGAACCCTAGGTATCCAGAGCCAATAAATGAGCTGCACCTTGCAATGGCTTTTCATTCTATACTGGGTATACAGCAATTCATTTGGTGAAATATAAAGACAGAAAAATAGGTATCAAGGAAACCTTTGTATTTCCAAAATGGGCATAAGATAAGGTGTTGAGAAGCAGTGGTTATTTGCACATCTCTCAATTCCGGGGTACCCATACTAGCATGTGAATTACATGTCATTTCTCAAATAGACGTCTTTTTTACACACTGTCTTACATTTGGAAGGAAAAAATGTAGAGAAAGACAAGGGGCAATAACACTTATTTTTCTATTCTGTTTTACCCCAAGTCTTCCGAGAAAAATGGTACCTCACTTGCGTGGGTAGCCCTAATGCTCGCAACAGGAAACGCAACATGGACACATCACATTTTTACATTGAAATCTAAAGTGTTTTTTGCAAAGTGCCTAGTTGCAGATTTCGGCCTGTAGCTCAGCTGGCACCGAGGGAAACCTACCAAACCTGTGCATTTTTTAGAACTAGACATGTAGGGGAATCCAGGATGGGGTGACTTGTGGGGCTCGCACCAGGTTTCTTTTACCCAGAATCCTTTGCAAACCTCAAAATTTGGCCAAAAAAACACTTTTTCCTTTCATTTTGGTGACAGAAAGTTCTGGAATCTGAGAGGAGCCACAAATTTCCTTCCACCCAGCATTCCCCCAAGTCTCCTGATACAAAATGGTACCTCACTTGTGTGGGTAGGCCTAGTGCCCGTGAAAGGAAATGCCCCAAAACTCTATCTGGACACATCAAAATTATCAAATCAAAACTACCTGTTTTTGCGGGGGGAGGGGGCATCTGCATTTTTGGTCCTGGGCTCAGCTGCCATCTAGGGTAACCTACGAAACCTAGACATTTCTGAAAAGTAGACACCCGAGGGAGTCCAGGATGACTTGTGTGAATCCTCCAATTAACTAAAAATCACCGCACCGGGACAAATTTCCTACCACCCAATGTTTCCCTCAGCCTACATGTAAAAATGATACCTCACTTGTGTAGGTAGGCCAAGTGCCTGTGACAGATAAGAGCCAAAAACATGTTGAAATTGGAGGGGGAACCAAAGCAGGTCAAAAAGGGCAGTTTAAAAAAAAAGAATTTGAGGCTGACAAGTGCAACATAATTTTTATTGGTATAGATGAGACAATACTGGGTGGTAGGAATTTTGTGGAGTCCCGCAGATTCCAGAAGGTTCCATCACAAAAATGTGGGAAAAATTTGTGATTTCCAGCAAAGTTGTAGGTTTGCAGGGCATTGTGCGTAAGGAAATGGTGCAGGGTGCTTGTGAAGCACACCACCCTGGAATCACCCGGGTGTTTAGTTTTCAGATGTGTCTAGGTCTTTTGGATTTTTCTACATGGCAGCGTCCCAAAGTCCAAAACGTGCAGCCCTCACCATTCCAAGTGGGATGATTTTGAGAGTTACCAAGCTCTCATGGCCCAAATGTAAAACTAAAACCCAAAATAATCAAATGTCCTCCTGCTTGCCGTGGGATAAGATGTTTTAGTGTATGGGGGGAGAGCTGAAAGACTGTTACCCCTTTCAGTTGTGGTGGGGGCATAACCAGGCCCATACTGGTTGGTAGCCACCACCCCACTATTTTTTTTTAATCCCCTGACATCTAGTAGACGTTCTGCCCCCCGGGGTGTGGATCGGAGGTAATTGCCCCATCTCCCCACTGGTGGGACGAACATTTTTGGCCCCATTTATCTGGGGTGGGGGTATGGCCCCCATCCTCCTATTTTGAAAAAAAAATCTTCCGTTGTCTCTGGTAGGCTTTCTGCTTGGGGGCAGATGGGCCTTCCAAAAATAGGCTGATCTGCCCCCAAAGGAGGCAGAAATGGCCTAAAATAAATTTGCTTCCTGGGGAACGACCCTTGTCTAAGGGGTCGCTCCCTTACGTGAAAGTGATGCAAAAAAATAAAAAACCCTGGTGTCTAGTGTTTTCAGATTGGTCTAACAAAAAATAGGCCGATCTGCCCCCAGAGAGGGCAGAAATGGCCTAAATACAATTTGCTCCTCAGAGGAGTGACCCTTGCCTGAGGGGTCGCTCCCCATACATAAAAACATAAAGTAAATAAATATATATATAGATATATATATATATATATATATATATATATATATATATATATATATATACATACATATATCTGGTTTTCAGAGGTTCAGCCTAATTATAATAGAAATATTTTGCCCCCCAGGGGAGCGGCCCTTGCCCAAGGGTGCGCTCCCCGTATGCGTAAGTATTAAAAAAACTAAATTCCCTGGTGTCTAGTGGTTTCTTCCCCCCTTGGGGGCAGATTGGCCTAATAAAAATAGCCACAATGGGGGCAGAAATGGCCTAAAATAGATTTTGCTCCCGGGGACTGACAGTTACCTAAGGGGTTGTGTACTCATATAAAGCAAAAAAAAATATCCCAGATGTCTAAGGTGTTTCTGCCCGACCCCCTGGGGGCAGATCGGCCTAATCATATTAGGCCAATCTGCCCCCGGGGGGGCAGAAATGGGCTGAAAATATCCACCCCCTTGGGCAAGGGCCGCTCCCCTTATGCGTAAGTATAAAAAAAAAATATCTGCTGTCTAGCGGTGGGGCAGAAATGGCCTGAAAATAATATTGCCCCCTAGGGAGCGACCCTTGCCCAAGGGGGCCGCTCCCCCTATTGAAATATATATTTTTAAAAAATCCTTGGTGTCTAGTGGGCATTTCTGCTGCCCAATCGCATAGCGTCATAGTGTCATTCTTCATGTTCACCTAAACATGAAAAGAAGGAACATTATTAAAGCATATGATATTCATAGCATATATAAAAATATAGAAAAGAAGTTAGGGTCAAAGGTCATGGATCAGAGGTTACACCTCATACAACAGAGGGCACACACCAGCAGCGACCCTCTTAGCATTGGAAAAAGAAAAAAGACACAGTAGTGATAAACAAGGACTAGTTATTTAATTCATAAGTGAAGGAGCATTTGAAAGAAAAGGAATGGGTGTAGTTTGTATATTTATTATGCTCTGCACAATTTTTTAGATGGCATTTTAAGCTTTGGAAGAGAAGCACTGTGATTTAGTTTTCATTGGAACCAGTGCAACGAGCAGCAGAAAATGGACAATTCTGGAAGGAGAGTTTAGTGACACTGTCTCTGGGGCGTGATCCATGCCATGAAAGTGTGCACACAGTTCTTCAAATTCTTAAGCACTATGAAGCAAAGAATGTCTTTCTCTCCTATGTTCTTTTTTACGTCTTTTTGCAAATGGTTTTGTGAAAAAGTTAATACATGAACAAGTGTTCAGGCAGTCACAAAGCGGAAATTAAACATATCCACTCTACCCTGCTCCCCTTCGAACAGAAAAAAATCTAGCTCTAGGAGCTTGATTGAGTATTTGGAAGATGGGTCACTCAGTCACAGACTTGAGGGAAATCCCCTCAGCAAATGCCACAAGATGTAAGCAGACTATCCTGTTTTAGGTTTAAACCTATAATAACTGATAGGAAGGGGTTAGGCAGCAGAAAAAATACTGAAGCACACTGATTTCAAAAGGCTTGGAAAACATGAAAAAAAACATTGAAATCCACAAAACCTAAACAGCGAAAACAGGACATACTCAATATAATTTGTTTATTATAAGGCAGATATCTGTCACATTTGTAACAGAGGAACCCATCCACCAATCTTTAAATCAGACCCTTTGTCTTCAGTGAGCAGTAGCAAACAGTGTTTCTTCTCTCCCCATAACAACTGGTAGGATTGATGTTGCCCTTTACTAATTAGATGTTTTTATTACAGTCTATTAGTAACAACCTTTCATTGATATAACAATTGTATTGCTCTGAGCATTACAAGCATATTATTTAAGTCCAAGTGATTTCTAATATTTCATTGGAGACTTTCTTTTTCTCGGAGGATCAGTTTCATTTAATATAGGTCTATGAGTGTACTAGATATGCTGTTATGTGTCCAGAAAAAGGGCTCTGACTAAAACATACACTATGACAACCTTCTCATCACAGACACCCAGAAGAATATTTCCACTTGTTATCCCACCATAATGTGACTGTGGACCTCTTCCAGAACACTATCAGGTTTTTAGAACTACAGGATATATGTCTCATTGTTCCTGTCCTGGCACCACACCTCCAACTGGTGTCACCTGCCAGTGATAAAGGACATTGTTGGCTGTTTCTCTAGAGGGGATGTCTATGAAGAATTTGGGAATCTCACATTTTTCCAGTGACTTCCCTGTGTAATACAGCATTCCATCTCTTTTGGTATGTCCATAGATATGCAGGCTATTCTTAACTAAGCAAGTAATATAGGCCTGATATCATGCCTCTCATTCACAGGTGGATTCAACAAACTTTTCTATGGATGTTAACTTAATTGTGGCCACTACTGTATTTCTTATGTAAAGATCCAAATGTCTAAGTTGTAGATATTTCAGCCTTTCTAGTTATTTAAGTAAGAACGTTGTTTTACATTTTTTAAACATCTGTCCTCTGCAGAATAGATCAAACAAGACCCTGCAAGCCCTATCTCTCTATCTTTTAAATTTTAACCTCAGTATAAATTGTGTGTTTTTTTGTACTGGTGTGTTTATTCTGGGAAGGGAAGGAAGTGATCCTTCCTGCTTTAGTGAAACTATTACATACGTATAGGACGGTATCCAAATTGTATCACATTCCCTTGCTGTCCCACTAGATGTGTGGCATTACAGCTTAGGAAAATGTTAGTGCAGGCCCCCTTTCTCTCTGGGGACAATCACACCTTTTTGCTAATTGTACTTCTTCCTCCTCCCCACACAAATTCTAATATGTTCTGTGCATCATCTGTAAGCTCACCAAATGGAATATGGACAAGTAGAGTCTAAAAGCAATATAACTACATTCATTGTAATCACAGTAATTCTTTCGAGTCATGAAATGTACAGAGGTCTCCCCCGCCTCAGATCTCCAGGATGCTGATTTTCAAATTGTGCTAGGTGGCTGTTTGCTACTCTTTGGGATTATAAATGTGATTATGATCCAGATATTTAATCCTGACAGGTACAATCCTAAAAGCGCAGAGACCAGTATCTCTAATTTTTGTTGCTGATTTTATAGCCTGAAACTTTCTCAAACCTGTCTAATTCAATCAAGCGATTATTTAATAAATCTCTGACATAATGCAGTCCATGTACATACTTATTTTAGGTTTACAACCTCCAAATTTCGAACCCTTGTATTTCTACCTGCCTTCTAATTGTATTGCCTTTGCTAAGGGTTTAACCACTAATGTGAAGAACCAGGGTGATAAAGAAAACCTCTTACTGTTCCCCTTGAAGGCGGGTGGTTGGATGTGGGTGCTTGGTAGTCCACTAATATCCAGGCAATTGTGGTAGGGAAAAGGTGTGTGTATTTTAAAGCTAATACATGAATCCCAATTGATACAATCAAATGATTTATCTGCATCCTTGCTTATAAGGTGTGCACAGCAATATATATGGTCAGACTCTTTGAGTTTATTAAATAAGGTATCCATTCCCAGCCTATTACTATGAATGATTGTGTAGATCTTGACATCAGAGATTAAGAGGTCTACCTGTCTAAATGAGGTGCAGGACACAGGGTTTTTACCTGTTTTAGGAAGACGTTTAATATCCTCGTCACTCCTCAACATGTCGCATCAGCCCCTCATTTTCCAAGGAATTCAATAATTATTTCAAAGGTTGTTTCATACTGGAATGCATTTTGAGGCTGGGGTCTTATTTGGATTTATCTCCTCTATGGCTTTCCTGAGCGAAATAATGGGGGTCATTCCGACCCCGGCTTGCGGCAGGCGTCGCCCACCGGGCGGAAACCGCCCAAACACCGCCCCGCGGTCAGATGACCGCGGGGGACATTCCGACTTTCCCGCTGGGCCGGCGGGCGATCTGCAAAAGATCGCCCGCCGGCCCAGCGGGAAAGCCCCAGCAAAGATGAAGCCGGCTCCGAATGGAGCCGGCGGATTTGCTGCGGTGCGACGGGTGCAGTGGCACCCGTCGCGATTTTCAGTGTCTGCCAAGCAGACACTGAAAATCTTTATGGGGCCCTGTTAGGGGCCTCCTACACTGCCCATGCCATGCAGTGCCAGTGGCATGGGCAGTGCAGGGGCCCCCAGGGGCCCCACGACACCCGTTCCCGCCAGCCTCTTCCTGGCGGTGTAAACCGCCAGGAACAGGCTGGCGGGAAGGGGGTTGGAATCCCCATGGCGGCGCTGCTTGCAGCACCGCCATGGAGGATTCCTTTGGCCAGGGAAAACCGGCGGGAAACCGCCGGTTCCCCTTTTCTGACCGCGGCTTTACCGCCGCGGTCAGAATTTGGCCAGGAAGCACCGCCAGCCTGTTGGCGGTGCTTCCACGGTCCCCGGCCCTGGCGGTCATGGACCGCCAGGGTCGGAATGACCCCCTATGTCTATCAAGGCATCTAACTCCCCAGCAGAGGTTACCGAAAAAAGTGGAAAATAGCATTTATCAAGGCATTCAATTATTTCATTTTCTTCTTCAGTTCCCTTGCTTGTAAAGTTCTTAATAGAACTTCATCAGAACCATGTTTCCCATTGTCACAGTAACCCAGTTGCGATATTTATTTTCATTATTTCCTATATAAGGTTTAGATGTTTGAGCTTGTAGTCTTTTAGCTAGTAGAGTTCTTGCCTTTTTCCATCTTTTGTAAAAAGGTTTTCTCATTCTTAATAGGGCAAGATCTGCTTTGTTGATTCTCATGAGGTTAAGATAGCCATTTACAGTTGTGATCTTACTCCTACCTGCTCTTGTAGAGTTTGGCTTTTGTTCACCTCTAGCTTTTTGAGTTCATTCACTAATTCTGTTCCAAAAGCCCTTTTACCCTGGAGGCTCTGGGAGCTAATAAATTACCACCGCTTTGATGATTGTATTGAAGGCATCCCAGCTCATTTAAGTGTGGTATCCTCATTTTCAATAATTTAAAAATACTCTTCTATTGCTTTGAACATGTATGGCCTTCTGAGGACTAAAGGGTTTATTCTCCGTGAACAGTGTCCCTCTCTCTCTTTAACGGAGTGACAAACCAGGGTGATATGGGCATGATTGCCAACTGAAATATCAGAGATCTCTTCACTAATGAGGAAGTGGAACGCCACTCTGCACATCTTTCAGCCACGTACCAAAGAGAATTTCAGACAAGGCATGGATTTGAGCCAGACTCTGACCTATCTAGCTGGGTGACAAACCTTCTCTTGCACTTAGCCTTTGATTACGTTCAACCATTTGTGGCTGCCCAACTCTAACTGCATAGGTCCTTTGACCATGCAGAGTGTGGGGTTGGCTCCAGGACCCTGCTTTGGCTATCAGCCACGACTTGCGCTTAACCTGCATGTGTCGCCATTCCTAGGTACACCTTTGTTATACACAGAGATTTAGTAATATACTTTCTGTTGAAACCAACCAGTCTTCAGCAAGAAAAACAAAACAAAATCATTTAATATGAAATTCTAACAAATGTCTCAAAGTTTGCAAAACCACAAATGGTGAAATTTCATGGGCATGGTAATTTTGTCCAGATCTAATTCTGTGGTGGAGAAGAGTAGGAAAGGATGGTTTAGTATGCTAGTGGGGAGTTTCATATTTTGTAATTGTGTATGGTGTTCAGAATTCACAGTCAGGATAGATCACAAACATGTGGTGGATTTGTTCAGTATGTGCTAGGAGAATGCTTATTCAGGCTATTTACCAGGACAGAGATTGAGGAAGAACTTGAAAATGTTACTATTGTAGAATTTATAAATATTGATATTGAGGGTTGTGTTGCCAAGAAAGAGTGGGTAAAGTGTGGGTGTAGGATCGAGTTTTGAATGGCGTTGTGGAATACATCAAAGGATGTTGTCCAGAAACTGACACTGGATATGTTGTGATACTGCATGTAGATATTATAAAAGAACTGTCTGTTGATGCTGACACGATGAAAAAACTAGGGGCCTGATTTAGATATTGGGGGATGGGTTACTCCGTCACAATTGTGATAAATAGCCTGTCCGCTGAAATCTAAATCCGATTATTTCCTATGGGATTTATATTTCAGTGGAAGGGATATCTGTCACCGTTGTGAAGGAGTAACCCATCCACCAATATCTAAATCATGCCCTAGATTTTTTGTGGTACTGAATCAACTTTGGGAGGGGATATTTTAACTGAGGATTGATGGTCAAATAGAAATAACTTTGATGAAAAGGTAGTTAAGGGCAAATATATGTCTACCAGTGCCCAACCAGAATATTGAACATATAGGTGGTCATTACAACCCTGGCGGTCGGTGTTAAAGCGGCTGTAAGACCGATAACAGGCCGGTGGTAAAAATTTTGCAATTACGAACGTGGCAGAAACCGCCAACAAAGACAGCCACTTTAACACTCTGACCGCCACGGCGGTACAAACAAACAGCGCAGCGGTCACCGCCAACAGACAGGCGGGAGACAAAGTACCGCCCACAGTATCACAACCTACCAATCCGCCACCTTTTCTGGGGCGGATTCACCGCGGATAAAAACATGGCGGAAACAGGATTCCGAAGGGAAAATGCTCACCTCTACACAACCCACGAGGACACCATGGATCCGGAACTCCAAATTCTCCCTGTGATAGTCTTCCTGCTCCTCTACCAGGAGCACGAATGCTGGCTGCGAAGACCACGGTGAGCCCTGCACCTACGACACAGGGGAGGGGGGAGGGAAAAAACAGGGACACACACACGCAACACGCAACACCCCCACCCTCACCCACTACAACACACACACTAATACATATTGATACATCACAGTTACACCCCCAAACCCCCCGGAAGAATGCAAAGACCAAAGGAAATGAGTGTAACCATTGTAATATATTAAAAGCAAGTAGGCAAAAATATATATATATACACACCATTAACAAAATATACACCAAGCATAGTAGTCCAGGTAGTGCTCCAATTAAGTCAGTGGAACACTGGGCCCACACGGTATGGGCGAGGCCGACACAAGATCCCCGACCATGATGGACAAAACACTGCAGGGGCATCAGAGAGCAACAGAACAGGCACCTCAGGGGGAGGGAAAGGGGGGGCACCTCAGCCGCTTGAGTGCACAATGCCAAATCCACGAGGGGTCCACATGCCCATTGTTTAATCCTGGGGAGTGCAAAGCCAGTCTCTCAAGTCTCTACAGTGGGTGGGTTGCCCACTGTTCAATCCTGGGGAGTGCAAAGCCACAGCCTCTCAAGTCTCTACAGGGGGTGAGTTGCCCACTGTTCAATCCTGGGGATTGCAAAGCCACAGTCTCTCAAGTCTCTACAGTGGTTGGTTTGCCCACTGCTGCATCCTGGGGAGTGCAAAGCCACAGTCTCTCAAGTCTATACAGTGGGTGGGTTGCCCACTGTTCAATCCTGGGGAGTGCAAAGCCACAGTCTCTCAAGTCTATACAGTGGGTGGGTTGCCCACTGTTCAATCCTGGGGAGTGCAAAGCCACAGTCTCTCAAGTGGATAACAGTCTCCAATGGTTCTGGAGGGGGCATGGGGCCCAGAGTGCTTCATCCTGCTAAGGACAGAGGTAGTGGATGGATCTCTCCACTGGTTCTGGAGGGGGCATTGTGCCCAGAGTGCTTCATCCTGCTAAGGACAGAGGTAGTGGATGTATCTCTCCACTGGATCTGGAGGGGGCATGGTGCCCAGAGTGCTTCTTCCTGCTAAGGACAGAGATAGTGGATGGATCTCTCCACTGGTTTTAAAGGGGGCATGGTGCCCAGAGTGCTTCATCCTGCTAAGGACAGAGGTAGTGGATGATCTCTCCACTGGTTCTGGAGGGGGCATGGTGCCCAGAGTGCTTCATCCTGCCCTTGACGGACTCAGTAGCGTCAGTGCCCTTGGCGCTCATGGGCCAGCGTTGCTTGAGACGGCGGTGCCCAGTTCAGCGGTGCTTGAGATGGCGGTGCCCTGTTCAGCGGTGCTTGAGACGGCAGTGCCCTGTTCAGCGGTGCTTGGAGCAGCGGGCTCCTTTGCAGTGACTCAGCTGCTGGCGGTCCTTCATGGCCCAGCGGGGCTTGTGCTGGCGGTCCTCTCTGGCCCAGCAGGGTTTGTGCTGGCGGTCCTCTCTGGCCCAGCGGGGCTGGTGCTGGCGGTCCTTCATGGCCCAGCGGGGCTTGTGCTGGCGGTCCTCCCTGGCCCAGTGGGGATGATGGCGGTCGCCTCCTGGGCAGCAGGGCTGGTGGCGGTGGCCTCCTGGGCAGCAGGGCTTGTTCTGGCGGTGGCCTCCTGGGCACCTGGGCTGGTGGCGGTGGCCTCCTGGGCAGCAGGGCTCGTGCTGGCCTCCTGGGCAGCTGGGCTGGTGCTGGCGGCGGCCTCCTGGGCAGCAGGGCTTGTGGCCGTGGCCTCCTGGGAAGCAGGGCTGGTGCTGGAGGTGGCGGTGGCCTCCTTGGCAGCTGGGCTGGTGGCGGTGGCGTCCTGGGCAGCTGGACTCGTGCTGGCGGTGGGCTCCTGGGCAGCGGGGAGGATGGCGGTCTTCTCCACCGTGCTGCTCTTCCCAGACTTGCTGAGTTTCTTGTGCCCCTTCCCCACCTTAGAAGGTGTCGCAGCTGACTCCAGACTCCCACTTGTACCCCTGGGAGCGGCTTTGGTGGCTGGAGTCTTCCCCCTCTCCCGCCGGGCACTGGCCAACTTCTGATGCTTCACAGGTGGGGGACTGTCTGTGTTGTGGCTCCTTGCCACACTGGCTGCCCTGGTGGCCGGTGCACTCCAGATTCCGGTGACTACAGGCACCACTGGTCCCGGAGATGTTGTGGCTGAGGTGCTAGTTCGGGACCTAGGAGACAGACAGGGTGGGGGAGGTGTGGGAAAGAGGTCAAGGTTGGACAAGAAAAGTTTTTGGGAGACAATGGGATGGGTAGCTGGAGGGGTTTGGGAGTGGAGGAAGAGGTTGTGGTTGTAGGAGGTGTTTGTTTGCTGACTTTGGGTGCAGGTGCATGCACTGGAGGCTGTCGTGAGGTGGATGGCTGTTGGGTGAGTGTGTGCCTGCATTTGTGTATCTTGGGAGGGGGTGTCACAGACACACTGGGAGAGGACACAGGGGATGTGTGAATGGTAGTGGGGGTGGTGACTGCACGTGAGCGGGGTGTGGTGGTGGGTGTGCTGGTGATGGACGTAGTGGCTGTAGAGGTAGTGGATGCAGGTGTGAGTGTAGATGAGACTGGAAGGGAGGAGGGAGACGAGGAAGAGGGGGACACAGTGGAGGCAGTGTATGTTGGTGTGTCTGCATGTGTCTGATGCTTGCGTGAGTGCCTGTGGGATGTGTGGTGCTTATGTTAGCCTGAGCTTCCCTTGTGTGTTGACGTGTGTGCATGCTGGTCTAGAGGTGTGCTTGGGATAGGCTGGGGTACAGGGGATTGGGTCTGGGTGGAGGAAGTTGGAGGGGGGAGGCTAGAGACAGGGACAATGGCTGCCATCAGTGCTGAGGCCAGAGTCTGAAAAGCTCGCTGAAGGGCCACCTGACCAGAATGAATGCCCTCCAGGAATGCATTTGTTTGTTGCAACTGCCTCTCTACACCCTGAATGGCATTCAAAATGGTAGACTGCCCAACAGTGAGGGACCTGAGGAGGTCAATGGTCACTGAGGGCAGCAGGGGTGACTGGGGCAGGGCCTGAGGTGCCTGGGACGAAGGTGATGCCCACCCTCCCGGGTGAGCGGCACGGGGCAAAGGCTGAGGGGCTGCTGGGAGGGCGGTGCTGGAAGGGGGGGGTGGGGGCTGTACCTGTAGATGGGGGGGCACAGATGTTGCCGCCACGACAAGGGAGCTCCCATCAGAGGACGAGTCCGTGTCACTGGTCTCAGCTTCTGTCCCTGCCGTGGAGTTCCACACACCCTCCGTCCCACTGGTGAAGTCCGATTTAGTGTTGCCCTCCATGGCCATGTGGGATGCATCCCCCTCATGCTCCGGTGCCACTGCTCCTCCGCCTGATGATGCTAATGCACACAAGAACAGGGAGACCACAAAAAGGGGGACGACGACAGAAGAAAGACATGTTTATTGTATGCATTACTGCTACCATTGGCGGACATGACAGACACAGAAGCCCCCTGCACTACGCCGCGCTCTTGGGCTCCACTGTTCAATTCCTGGGAAATGGCCTACTAGGCTATGGACGACATCTGCACACATGGATGACACAGGGGCATGACTAGGTGTAGTTGTCACTCTACAGAGGTGCGGTGGGGTGCCACACGGCCTGCCTTACGGAGGGACCTTGCCTATGGAACTCGCCCTGGCGTAGGGAAACACACAGCCCACCTCCCCCACCCAGACCCCTTCACTGCGCACAAAATCCGCAGAATGAGAGTGTACTAACCCCCTCGTGGCTGCTGTGATGCCCTCAAGCGCCCATCCAACTCCGAGTATGCCACCGCCAGGATCCTGAACATCAGGGGGGTCATGGTGCGACGGGCCATCCCCAGCTGAGCCTCTGCCATCTCTTGCTCCAGCGGTGAATGTCCTCCCATCTTTTCCGGCAGTGCGTGCTCCGTCTGTGGTAGACCCCCAGGGTCCAGACGTCCTTGGCGATGGCATTTTTTCTGGTGGGTGCTGACCTACATGAGTTGTACAGGGGAAAGAGAAACGTATTACCAACTGCACAGTCAAAGTGATTGGCCCCCATCCCTACCCTTGCCATGTGGCACATGCACTCACCGTCGTTTCATGTAGCGCTGCACTCTCCCCCCTTCCTTCTTACATCCACTCCTCTCCACACAGGCATAACCCATACAGCATGCTCCCAGTGTACTTACCTGTTTGACTGGAGGACCGTGGAGTAGCGTGTACTGGGGGAGGAACCCATCCACGAGTTTCTCCAACTCCTCTGATGTGAAGGCAGGGGCTCTTTCCCCAGTCTCACGAGCCATTGTCTCTTCCAGACCGAGGTCACAGCAGCACTTGCAGTGTAGGTCCTCTCCTGTCGAAGATCAGGTATCGAGTGATTGAACAGATAGAAAATGGCGGTCACGTCTGCGGTGGTGCGTACTGTCACCGCCGGCGTACATCGTCATTGGCTCCTGGGACCCATAGGGTCCAATGTTAACCAATGCAGCATTGCGCCGCGGTCTTCGACTGCCTACCGCGACGGTGTACAACGCCAGCGCAGTTACCTCACATCCCATTGTCCCACTTTACAGGTCAGGTAGCCGCCATTTCAGGGGCCCGCATGGCTTCATTTTCAACTGCATCACACATACCTAGGCCTAGACTCAACACACATACAGGCCACTTTTTAGATTATGATTGGTGTTCTGTGTAAGCTGTGGGTACATACCTCTGAGTTGTTTGACTCTGTGCTTGCTGTTGTCCTTCATAGGCACCGTCCGCTGGGACATATGAGGAGATGGTGGCATCTTCCGGTGTACCGACCGTTGGTGGACCTGTTGACAATGGAGGAACGACATGTGATAATCACATATAGGCTTGACCGTGCCACAATCCAGGAACTGTGTACCCAGTTGGAGCCAGACCTGATGTCAGCTATCCGCCATCCCACAGGAATCCCCCCTCAAGTGCAGGTGCTGTCAGTACTCCATTTCCTTGCAAGTGGGTCATTTCAAACAACAGTGGCCATAGCATCAGGGATGTCCCAGACCATGTTTTCCAACGTGTTGTCCAGAGTGTTGTCTGCCCTGCTGAAACACAGGTGGAGCTACATTGTTTTCCCTCAGGTGGAGGATTTGCCTACAGTGAAAGGTGACTTCTATGCCCTGGGACATATCCCCAACATCATAGGTGCCACTGATGGGACACATGTGGCTTTGGTACCCCCCACAGGAGTGAACAGTTGCACAGAAACCGGAAGAGTTATCATTCGATGAATGTACAGATGGTATGTTTGGCCAACCAGTATATCTCCCATGTGAATGCCAAGTTCCCTGGCTCAGTGCATGATGCCTACATCCTGTGGAATAGCAGCATCCATTATGTGATGGGTCAACTCCAGAGGCACTGTGGCCCGTATTTATACTTTTTTTAGCTCCGCATTTGCGCCGCTTTTTGGCGCAAAACGGCGCAAACCTACAAAATACAATGGCATTTTGCAAGTTTGCGCCGTTTTTGCGTCAAAAAACGACGCTAATGCGGCGCAAAAAAAGTATAATATGGGCCTGTGTGTGGCTATTAGGTGAGCACATGGAAGCTCGCCAGTGGGAATGGTTGTCTGGGCCTGGGGATAGCCCTCCAGGTTAGTGTGTGTCTAACAGTTGTCCTTCGCCATTTGCAGGTGACTCTGGTTACCCCAACCTGTCATGGCTACTGACCCCAATGAGAAATCCTAGGACAAGGGAAGAGGAACGCTACAATGAGGCCAAGGGCGAACTAGGAGGGTGATCGAGCGGACCTTCGGCCTCCTGAAGGCCAGGTTCAGGTGCCTCCATATGACAGGTGGATCCCTATTCTACTCACCAAAGAAGGTGTGCCAGATCATCGTGGCCTGATGTATGCTTCACAACTTGGCTTTGTGATGACAGCTGCCTTTTCTGCAGGAGGATGGTCCAGATGGCGGTGTTGTTGCAGCTGTGGAGCCTGTGGACAGTAAAGACGAGGAAGCAGAGGAAGAAGACATGGACAACAGGGACTCAGTGATCCAGCAATATTTCCATTGAAACACAGGTAAGAATACAAACCTGCCTACTAAATGTACTTAAACACTACTACCTCTCTACTGTCGTTTTCACCCAGTGTATGGTCACTGAGTTGTCACTTTCCCTTACGATTTCACAGATCTGGGTCCCACAGTGTGACATCTGCTTTGATTCCTCATGGACTAGAGCTGTGTGACATAGGTATGTTGACATTACAAGTGAAAGAGCTTTTTGCCACAGTAATTTCTGATACAGTACTGCGAAATGACAAACTGACTCCAGATTGTTTTGTGCTTTAAGGGTGTTTATTTTAGTGCTCAAAATTGGAGGGGGTAGCAAAATGGTGAGGGTTGATGGCGGAGGAATGTCCATGGCAGAGTCCAGTCTATTATTCTCATAGGTCCATTGACCAAATGGGCACAGGAAGTGGAGCTGCAGCAGTTTAAGGATGGACAGGGTGACAAAGTGGGACAGTAGGATGACAATCAGGGTGGTCTAATTTCTTGGCGGGGTCTTGGCATCGTTCTCTGTCTTGTTCCTGGATCTCAGGGACCATTTGCGGGGTGGTTCTCCCTCTGCAGGGGGTGGGGTGCTGGTGTGGTTGTCCTGTGGCGGTGCCTCCTGTCCACTAGCGCCGGCAGAGGTGGTGGGCAGTTCATCGTCCAGGCTAGTGTCAGGGGCCCCTTGTACTGCCACAGTGTCCCTCCTGGTGTTGAGTACTTCCTTCAGCACCCCTACGATGGTGCCCAGGGTGGAATTGATGGTTCTGAGTTCCTCCCTGAAGCCCACATACTGTTCCTCCTGCAGGGGCTGGGTCCCCTGAAACTTGGCCAGTACCATTGCCATCGTCTCCTGGGAGTGGTGGTAGGCTCCCATGATGGAGGAGAGGGCCTTGTGGAGAGTGGGTTCCCTTGGCCTGTCCGCCCCCTGTCGCACAGCAGCCCTCCCAGTTCCCCTGTGTTCCTGGGCCTCTGTCCCCTGGACCGTGTGCCCACTACCACTGCCCTCAGGTCCCTGTTGTTGTTGGGGTGGTGGGTTAGCTTGGGTTCCCTGTAGTGGTGGACACACTGCTGATTGACGTGTCCTTGGGACGGAGGTATAGGCCCGCTGGGTGGTGCTGTGCTGGTGTTTCCAGAGGGGGAAGCTCTTCTGTGGCCTGTGACTGGGTGTGGGGAACCGACTGTCCTGAGGTCCCCGATGGGCCTGGCTGGTCATCTAGATCCAGTTGGACAGAGGTGTTGTCATCACTGTGGGCCTCTTCTGTTGGTGGTGTGGACATGTGTGGACCCTCCTGTCCGGTGACGTTGGGTAGGGGTCCTGCAGGGGTATAAAAGTATGTTTATTACATCTGTGTGTATCATGGTGTGCAATGGGTGGGTGACCATATACACCAGTGCTTGCATTCCTGTGTGGGACCTTGTGTGATGATGGTTTAGGGGTGTGTGAGAAAACAGGGCTGATTGCAGAGGCCCCATAACTTTTTGCCCCCATTTTCCTCTTTTTGCTGGTGTTTTCCTGACTTTAAAGGTGCCCTGGGTACTGCTAACCAGTCCCAGGGCCAGTGCTCTGTGTAAAATGGATATGCAAATTAGGCTAATTATAAGTGGCTAAGTTAACCTACCTATAAGTCCCTAGTATATGGTAGGGCATGTAGGTTTAGGGACCACAGCATAGGTGGTGCACACCTAGGTGCATTGCTGAGGTGCCCAGTGTCATTTTAAAAGCAAGCCTGCCTTGCTGGCTGCTTTTAAATTAAAGTTATATGCAAATTCGACTTTGGAATTAAAGGTACTTCCAAAGTCTTAAACTACCTTATTTTTACATATAAGTCACCCCTAAGGTGTGCCCTATGTGCCCCTAGGGCTGGGTGCCATGTAACTATAAGCAGGGACTTTATAAAAATAGATTTATAAGCCCTGGTGAGGTAAAAACAGCCAAATTCGTTTTTCCCTCATTGAAGTAAATGGCCTTTATAGGCTAGAATGGGCAGACTTTATTTTAAATTTTAAAGTCTCCTTAAATGTTGCATACCAAGAATTTGGTATCAAATTAATTGTTGTAATAAATCCTACAACTTCCAGTTGTTGGATTTAATATAACTAGTTCAGGTAAAAAGTTTAGACTTTACCTAAAAAGTTGCCAATTTCAGCTCTGCATTGTTTTTGCTGCTGTGCTCTGATTGGCCAGCCTGCAGCAGCTTCTGCCAGGCTGCCTTGATGAGGTGTGAAGTGGCCAGGCTTCACACAAAGGAATGTGCTTGGGGGAGAGAATCTCCCCTCAGCAGATGGTGAGGCAGGAAGGGGGAGGGCTGCCAAACTGGTCTTCAAAGGCAGAGAAGGACATTTGGAGCATCCAGCAACACCCCCACATCCTGCAACCCCAGACAATTAGGTGCCCCCTTGATTAGATTAGGAGAGGGCAGGAGAGGGGTGTGTTTATGATTTTTAGCCACACCAGTGGGTGGGCTCAGCCAGATGTAACCTCCAAAAATCAGATTCAGCCATGTTGGATTTTTAGAGACTGTTGCCTTTTGGGATGGATTTTTGCCACACTTCCCAGGAAGTGGTCATCACAGGGGGACGACCCTGTACCTGATTGGAGAACCAGGGCCCCCCTGCTTTTCACACAGGAGCAAGAATAAAACTGGCAGACCTGCCCCCACACCTCAGATCCCCTCCAGAATTCAACAAGAAAGGAACTAAAGAAGAAGAAGGACTGCCCTGCTGGACCCCTGGCCTGCACCTGGACCCTGCACTCAGAAGGACTGCACCAGCTGCACACTTGGGCTTCACCACAAGAAGGACTTTGCCTGGCTTCAACTGGTTCAAGGAGGGACTCCCTGTTTGCTACAGGTGAAAAATTGCTAAACCAGAGTCCCCTGCACCAACTCCTGAAGAAAGCGACCAGCTGACCACTGTCCAGTGGCCAAAAAGGAGTTTGCGCCAGGTTGATTCTGGGAGTTGAAGTCCGCACCCCCCAAGGACCATCACAGAACTTCTGGACCCTTGGGGTGAGCTGTGGACCCCAAAAGAACCTTAAAAGAACATCTGGGTGAAGCCCCAGAAGTTTGGAAAAGATTTGAGAATTTTTGGAAAAAAGCTCCAGAGAGGGACCGACCCGCCGCGGAAATTCTAGCCGGCTTGCCTCAACCGCGACCCGGCCTGACTTCGTGGTTCGTCCCGGTAAAGAAAAACATCCAAAAAAGAGACTAAGGGGGTCATTCTGACCTCGGCGGTAAAAGGCGCCTACCGCCGGTCAGAAATCCTCCATAATCCCGCCGCGGTCGCGGAAACCCGCCACGGTCATTCTGACCCGCAGAAGGCAAACCTCCGAAAATCCGACCGCCACAACAGACCGCCAGACCAGCGGTCGGCGGAAAAGTGGAGGTGACAAAACCTCCACCGTCACGCCAACAGAAATACGCCCATGCCATTACGACCCACGAATCCACGCGGCGGTCATTCAAACGCGGTATTCCATTGGCGGGACACACCGCCGCGGTCAGAATACACACAAACGAACAAAACTCAGCCACATTGGACGATTTGAATCCCACACACCTGATACACATACACACACCACTCCCACACACACAATACAATATAAAACACCCACCCACATCACCCACAAACCCCTACGCTAAAAAATTCGTAAAGAAGGCAAGAGCGAGACACCAGCATCCAGAAAATAACAGCCACAGCCACTCAACACCATCACCCACACACTATCCACACACAAAACAACACACACCACCACACTCAACTCACTTAAATACACATACTCCACCCCACACATCATACACACCACCCCATGGCACCCCAAAGACAACCCCGCTTCACAGACGAAGAACTCAGGGTCATGGTGGAGGAAATCGTTCGGGTAGAGCCCCAGCTGTTCGGCACACAGATACAATACACCAGCATTGCCCGGAGGACGGAGCTATGGCAGAGGATTGTCGACAGGGTGAACGCAGTGGGACAGCACCCCAGAAATCGGGAAGACATCAGGAAGCGATGGAACGACCTACGGGGGAAGGTGCGTTCCATGGTATCCAGGCACAACATCGCCGTGCAGAAGACTGGCGGAGGACCCCCACCTCAACCCCCACAATTCACATCATGGGAGGAGGAAGTCTTGAACATCCTGCATCCTGACGGCCTCGCAGGAGTCGGCGGAGGAATGGATACTGGTAAGTTGAAGCTTCAATACTGCTTCCCCCCACCTGCATGCCAAATCATACCCCAACCCTCACCCCCATCCTCGAACCCCACCCTCACCCCCACCCCCATCCTCACCCCCACCCTCACCCCCACCACCATCCTCACCCCCACCACCATCCTCACCCCCACCCCCAGCACACCTATTCCCCGCCAATGTCTCACCATCACAACCCACACATCCCAAAACCTAGGCCTGCATGCGTCCACTAAGCATGGACACCCATCACCAAAGCATGCCCAATGCATATACACATCCCCCCCACAAGCCACCCTCACCAAAGCCCCCACACACGAATGCCAGCACTTGGGGACACGAGAACCCATAGATACACCCATATGCCACTCATTGAAACTATAACCATACCTCTATACCCCTGCAGGACCCGACCGTCAACACACCGCGGCGGAGGGGCCAGAATTCTCCACACCCCCCACCCAAGAGGCCGTCAGCGATGACAGCAGCTCTGTCGACCTGGACACCGATGACCAGCCCGGACCATCGGGGACCTCTGGACAGTCGGTTCCCCTCACACAGGCCCAGGCCACTACAGACCCTAACCCCTCTGGGAACACCAGCACAGCTCCCACCCAGCGGGCCCATGCCTCTGTCTCCAGGGCGCGTCAATCTGCGGTGTGTCTACCACTACAGGGCACCCAGGATAACCCACCACCCCAACAACAACAGGGATCTGGGGGCCGTGGTAGTGGGCACACCGGCCAGGGGGCAGAGGCCCAGGGAAACAGGGGAACTCGGAGGGCAGCTGTGCGACAGGGGGGGGAGGAGAGGCCCAGGGAACCCACTCTCCACGAGGTCCTCACCACCATCATGGGAGCATACAACCGCTCCCAGGAGACGATGGCGACGGTACTGGCCCGGTTCCAGGAGATCCAGGCACTGCAGGAGGAACACTATCGGGGGTACAGGGAGGACATCAGAGCCATCAACACCACCCTGGTTACCATGGTAGGGCTGCTGCAGGACCTCATCAACACCAGGGCGGACACTGAACAACACCCAAGGGCCCCTGCCACTAGCCTGGACCAAGAACAGCCAACCACCTCCGCCGGCGCTAGTGGACAGGAGGCCCCCGCACAGCAGCAGCCCACCAGACCCCCACCTCCTGCAGGAGAAGAACCACCCCGCAAGAGGGCCCTGAGATCTCGCAAGAAGACAGAGTAGGATGTCAAGACCCCCGCCAGCAATGGATACCACCTGATGTCATCCCACTGTCCCACATTGTCACCCTGTCCATCCTTGAACTGCCCATGCTCCATCTCTCCACAGGCCTCTGGACAATGCACCTGTGTGACTGTTACTCTGGACTCTGCCATGGACATTCCTTCACCATAGCCCCCACCCACTTGAAACCACCCATCCCATTTTGAGCACTTAAATAAACACCTATTTTGCACCAAAATATCTGGAGTCTGGCTGTGATTTCAATATATTGTAATTGACATGACAGTGCAAATATGTCCTTGTACATGGTGAAGTCAACAAACAGCTGCCACAAAGCTGTAGTCCATGGGGAAACGAAGCACAGGACTCGTAGTGGGGACCCCAGATCTGAAATAGGGAGGGAAAAGCCAAAACTCAGTCATCATACACTGGGGCAAATAGACAGGCAGCAGAGATGCAGGAGAGTAGTTAACATTTACTAAATTATCTTTGAAATGTTACCTGTGTCCTATTGGAAGTACTGTTCAATGATTCTGTCCCTGTTGTCTGTTTCAGCCCCGTCGTCTTCCTCCTCGTCACTCTCCTCAGGTTCCACCGCTGCCACAACACCACCGTCTCGACCATCCTCCTGCAGGAAAGGCACCTGGCGACGCAAAGCCAGGTTGTGAAGCATGCAGCAGGCCACGATGATGTGACACACCTTCTTAGGTGAGTACATTAGGGATCCACCTGTCATATGCAGGCACCTAAACCTGGCCTTTAGGAGGCCAAAGGTGCGTTCGATCACCCTCCTAGTACGCCCATGGGCCTCATTGTACCGTTCCTCTGCCCTGGTCCGGGGATTCCTTACTGGGGTCAGTAGCCACGACAGGTTGGGGTACCCAGAGTCCCCCACTAGCCATACACGGTGTCTCTGTAGCTGTTCCATCACGTAAGGGATGCTGCTATTCCTGAGGATGTAGGCGTCATGCACTGACCCTGGGAATTTGGCATTTACATGCGAGATGTACTGGTCAGCCAAACACACCACCTGGATGTTCATTGAATGGTAATTTTTTCTGTTCCTGTACACCTGCTCCCTGTCTCTTGGGGGAACCAAAGCCACATGGGTCCCATCAATGGCACCAATTACGTTGGGAATATGTCCAAGGGCGTAGAAATCACCCTTCACTGTAGCCAATTCGCCCACCTCAGGGAAAATGATGTAGCTCCTCACGGATTTCATCAGGGCAGACAACACTCTGGATAACACCTTCGAAAACATGGGCTGAGACATCCCAGAAGCAATTCCCACGGTTGTCTGAAATGACCCACTTGCCAAGAAATGGAGTACTGACATGACCTGCACCAGAGGGGGAATCCCTGTGGGTTGGCGGATGGGGGACATCAGGTCGGGCTCCAGCTGGGCACACAGTTCATGGATAGTGGCACGGTTAAGACGGTAGGTCAGGATAATGTGGCGTTCTTCCATTGTCGACAGGTCCACCAGCGGTCGGTACACAGGAGGATTCATCCGTCTCCTCGCCCAACCCAGCGGACGGTGCCTAGGAAGGACAACATGGAGCACACAGTCAAGCAACCCACAGGTACGTACTCACAGCTAGCACAGTAAACAATTCTCTAAGCAGTGAATGGCGTGTCTGAGTGGCTATGCAAGGCCTAGGCCTGTGTGACGCAGTTGAAATTGAGCCATGTGGGCCCTGGAAATGGCGGCTGCCTGACCTGTGAAGTGTGACAATGGGTTGTGAGGTCAATGCGCTGGCGTGGCACACCGCGGCGGGCGGCGGGCCAAGACCGCGGCGCCAAGCCGCATTGGTTAACATTGAAGCCTATGGGTTTCAGGAGCCAATGGCGAAGGGCGCCGGCGGGACGCACCGCCGTGGTACGCACCGCCGCGGACGTGACCGCCATTTTCTATCTACTTATCCACTTGCGACTTGAACTTTCACAGGAGAGGACCTATACTGCAAGTGTTGCTGTGACCTCGGTCTGGAAGGGACAATGGCTGCTGCACCTGGGGAAAGGGCCCCTGCCTTCACTGGAGAGGAGTTGGAGAAACTTGTGGATGGGGTCCTCCCCCAGTATGCGCTACTCTACGGTCCTCCAGACCAACAAGTGAGTTTAATTCTATCTGGATTTGGGGCCACTGGCTGGCTTGGGGGCCTGGCGGGGGGCCTGGCGGGGATGGGGGGCATGTTGGGCCTGGCGGGGGGCATGGCGGGGGGCCTGGCGGGGATGGGGGGCATGTTGGGCCTGGCGGGGGGCATGGCGGGGGGCCTGGCGGGGATGGGGGGCATGTTGGGCCTGGCGGGGGGCCTGGCGGGGGGCCTGGCGGGGATGGGGGGCATGTTGGGCCTGGCGGGGGGCCTGGCGGGGATGGGGGGCATGTTGGGCCTGGCGGGGGGCATGGCGGGGGGCCTGGCGGGGATGGGGGCATGTTGGGCCACTGGCAAGGAAAATGCTGACAAACTTGAACGTGGTATTTCTCCCTCCCTGTACGTGTCACATAGGTCCGCGCCCATGAGAAGATCGGGATTTGGCGTGCCATCGCCAAGGAAGTCCGGACCCTGGGGGTCCACCATCGACGGGGCACCCACTGCCGCAAGAGGTGGGAGGACATCCGCCGCAGGACCAAGAAGACCGCCGAGTCTCTGCTGGGGATGGCCTCCCAACGCAGGCGGGGTGCCTGCCGTCAACTGAGCCCCCTGATGTTCCGGATCCTGGCGGTGGCCTACCCTGATTTGGATGGGCGCGTGAGGGCAGCACAGCAGACACAAGGGGGTGAGTACAAGCATTATCTACTCTGTTGTCGCGCAGTGGAGGTGTCTGGGTGGGGGAGGAGGGCTGGGGGTCCCCCTAGGCCAGGGCGATATCTGTAGGCTGGGCACCCCAGTAAGCCCCTGTGTCCCCAGCCACCACCCTCAGTAGTTTGTCAGTACAGCCATCCCTGGGCCGTGTCATCCATGGGTGCAGTTGTCAACTCTAGGCGTGTAGGGCATGTTCCACGGAATGCGTAGCGGACCCCAAGTGCGCAACTTAGTGCAGGGGGCATCTGTGTCTGTCATGTCCGCTAACTGTACCGGAGATCCATGTAATCAATATCCCTTTATTTCTCTCTCCCCCCCCCTTTTTGTTTGTCTTTCTGTGCTTGTGTGCATCAGCATCATCAGGCGGAGGAGAAGTGGCATCGGGGCAGGAGGGAGCTGCATCTCACATGGCCCAGGAGGGCCATGCCACAGAGTCAGACTTGACCAGTGAGACGGAGGGCGAGGGGAGCTCCACGACGGGGACACCTGGACCCTGCAGCGACACAGACACGTCCTCGGAAGGGGGCTCCCTTGCGGTGGTGGCACCATCCGTGCCCCCCGCCATTACAGGTACAGCCGCCACCCAGCGCACCATCACCGCCCTCCCAGCAGCCCCTCAGCGTTCGCCCCGTGCCCGCTCTGCCAGGAAGCCGGGCATCTCCTTCGCCCCAGGCACCTCAGGCCCTGCCCCTGTTACCCCCGCTGCCCTCAGTGAGGAGGTCATTGACCTCCTCCGAACGCTCATTGTTGGGCAGACTACCCTTTTGAATGCCATCCAGGGGGTGGAGAGGGAGGTTCATCGCAGCAATGCGTACCTGGAGGGCATTCATTCGGGTCAGGCTGCCCATCAGCGATCGTTCCAGGCTCTGGCCTCAGCACTGACGGCAGCCATTGTCCCTGTCTCCTGCCTGCCTCTACTAACTCCCTCCTCCCAGTCTCCTGTTCCTCTGCCTGTCCCACCCACACCATCAGACCAGCCTGCACACACCTCAACACCCAAGAGAAGCTCATCCAAACATAAGCACCACAGATCACGCAGACATTCACACACGCAACATTCCGATGCAGACATGCCAACAGTCACTACCACCTCTGTGACCCCCACCTCCTCGTCTCCCTCCTCCCTCCCTGTGACGTCTACACTCACACCTCCATTCACCTCACCATCAGCCAGTGTTTCCATCACCAGCACACCCTCCACTCCAGTCCGCACACGTGCAGTCACCACCCCCACTGCCATTTACACGTCCCCTGTGTCCTCTCCCACTGTGTCTGTCACCCCCTCTTCCACACCACACAAACGCAGCCACCCACCCACCCAACAGCCATCCACCTCACGACAGCCTATCCCTCCTGCACCTGCACCCAAAGACAGCAAACGTGACTCACCTACAACCACATCCTCTCCCTCCACTCCCATTCCCACTGTACCTACCACTCTCCATTGTCCCAAGAAGCTCTTCCTCGCCACTACTAACTTCTTTCCTGACCCTGAGCCCCCCCCCTCCTTCTCGTCGGGGTAAGAAGAGCACCTCAGCCACCACCAGCCCTGCAGCCCCCTTGACAAGTGTGCAGGGGTATTGGAGCCCGCCAGCCCGCATGTCTGGATCTTCGCCCAGCAGCAAGGGGACAGCCAGCCCACCCCCTGGGAAGAGGAGCAGAAGGCGGAAGGGGCGCCGCAGGAGCCCGCCTTCTACATCCCCCCCGGACACCACCCAGAGACAGTCACCAGCCACAGCTCCAAAGGGAGGAAAGGGCCACAGGCCCACGACTAAGGAGGGCAAGGGCAGCAAGTCGGAGAGGTCAGGCAGCAGGCCTGCTGCCCAGGAGGAGCCCACAACCCCCATAGCCGCTGCCCCGGGAGGAACCGGCACAGCTGCCCCGGGAGAGCCCACCACCCCCATAGCCGCTGCCCAGGGAGGACCCAGCCCAGCTGGCCAGGAGGGCCCCACCACCCACAGCCCAGGTGGGCATTGAAGGAGCACCATCCCCGCTGCCCAGGAGGGCACCACCAGGCAATGAACAGTTGGCCATAGACCGGCCGCCGTCTCCAGAACCGCTGAACTGGGCCCCGCCGTCTCAAGCACCGCTCCGCTGGGCCCCGCCGTCTCAAGTACCGCTGAACTGGGCCCCGCCGTCTCAAGCACCGCTCCGCTGGGCCCCGCCGTCTCAAGAACCGCTGAACTGGGCCCCGCCGTCTCAAGCACCACTCCGCTGGGCCCCGCCGTCTCAAGTACCGCTGAACTGGGCCCCGCCGTCTCAAGCACCGCTCCGCTGGGCCCCGCCGTCTCAAGCACCGCTCCGCTGGGCCCCGCCGTCTCAAGCACCGCTCCGCTGGGCCCCGCCGTCTCAAGAACCGCTGAACTGGGCCCTTCAAGGCAAGGAGCGCTGAACTGGGCCCCGCCGTCTCAAGCACCGCTCCGCTGGGCCCCGCCGTCTCCAGAACCGCTGAACTGGGCCCCGCCGTCTCAAGCACCGCTCCGCTGGGCCCCGCCGTCTCAAGAACCGCTGAACTGGGCCCCGCCGTCTCAAGAACCGCTGAACTGGGCCCTTCAAGGCAAGGAGCGCTGAACTGGGCCCCGCCGTCTCAAGCACCGCTCCGCTGGGCCCCGCCGTCTCCAGAACCGCTGAACTGGGCCCCGCCGTCTCAAGCACCGCTCCGCTGGGCCCCGCTGTCTCAAGAACCGCTGAACTGGGCCCCGCCGTCTCAAGAACCGCTGAACTGGGCCCTTCAAGGCAAGGAGCGCTGAACTGGGCCCTGCCGTCTCAAGCACCGCTCCGCTGGGCCCCGCCGTCTCCAGAACCGCTGAACTAGGCCCCGCCGTCTCAAGCACCGCTCCGCTGGGCCCCGCCGTCTCAAGAACCGCTGAACTGGGCCCCGCCGTCTCAAGAACCGCTGAACTGGGCCCCGCCGTCTCAAGAACCGCTGAACTGGGCCCTTCAAGGCAAGGAGCGCTGAACTGGGCCCCGCCGTCTCAAGAACCGCTCCGCTGGGCCCCGCCGTCTCAAGAACCGCTGAACTGGGCCCTTCAAGGCAAGAACCGCTGGCCCTTTGGCAGACGTGGCAGGGCAGGATCTATCTCGGGCAGGGCTGCAGGATGTCCTCTGGCCAACTTGCCTCCTCCAGTGGCAGTGGGGTCTGTTATGGACTGTATGGACCGTGGCTTTGCTCTCCCCAGGATGGCCCAGTGGGCAGGCCACCCACTGTATGGACTGTATGGACTGTGGCTTTGCTCTCCCCAGGATGGCCCAGTGGGCAGGCCACCCACTGTATGGACTGTTTGGACTGTGGCTTTGCTCTCCCCAGGATGGCCCAGTGGGCAGGCCACCCACTGTATGGACTGTATGGACTGTGGCTTTGCTCTCCCCAGGATGGCCCAGTGGGCAGGCCACCCACTGTATGGACTGTATGGACTGTGGCTTTGCTCTCCCCAGGATGGCCCAGTGGGCAGGCCACCCACTGTATGGACTGTTTGGACTGTGGCTTTGCTCTCCCCAGGATGGCCCAGTGGGCAGGCCACCCACTGTATGGACTGTATGGACTGTGGCTTTGCTCTCCCCAGGATGGCCCAGTGGGCAGGCCACCCACTGTATGGACTGTTTGGACTGTGGCTTTGCTCTCCCCAGGATGGCCCAGTGGTCATGGAGTCCCCTCGTGGATCTGGCGTCGTGTACTCAAGTGGCTGAGGTGCCCCCCCTTCCCTTCCCCCTGAGGTGCCTGTCCTATTTTCTTTCTGATGCCCCTGCAGTGTTCTCTCCGTGGAGTTCTTGTCGTGGGACTGGGCCTTGCCCCTTTGCACAGGACCCCTGTGATCCACGGACAGTGGTTGGACTACATTTAGTAGCTGTATATATTTTGTACATAGTTTATTTATTTATTGGGATTACTGGTGTCCATATTTCAATATATCTGCCCGTTTATGATCTCGTCTTTTGGTCTTTGCATTATTTCGGTGGGGGGTGGTTTGTGGGTTGTGACAGTGATCTGTGGGAATGCATTGATGTGTGTGTTGTAGTGGGTGTGGGTGGGTGGGTGTGTGCCGGTAATCTTTTCCCTCCCCTGTGTCGTAGGTGCAGTACTCACCGATGTCTTCCGCGCCGCCGGGCGTGCTCCTGGTATATGAGCAGGTATAGGAGTGCGGGGATGACCTGCAACTCTGGTTCCATACTGCCGGAATCTCGCGTGGAGTGCGTAGAGGTGAGCGTTTTCCCGTTCGTAGTCTGTTTCCGCCGTGTTCTTATCGGCGGTGCTCCCGCCCCGGAAAAGGTGGCAGATTGGTGGGTCGTAATAGGGTGGGCGGTACATTGTCTGCCGCCTGGCTGTTGGCGGGAACCGCCGCGCTGTTTGTTTGTACCGCCGTGGCGGGCGGAGTGTTAAGTTGGCGGGCTGTGTTGGCGGTTCCCGCCAGGGTCAGAATTGCATATTTTAGACCGCCGGCCTGTTGGCGGCTTGGCCGCCGCTTTATCACCGACCGCCAGGGTCAGAATGAGGGCCTAAGTCCGAACGTAAAAAGTTGACCGGGACCTCCAAGCCATCGTATCCGAGAAGGGCTCCATGGATGTCAGATCAGGATCCAGGTTTACCCCGGTCGAAGGATTTTCATCTCGAAAACACAACTAAGTCCGAAGGTAAAAGTCTCCACGAGGAAACCCACATCGCGTATCCGGACAAGGGCTCCAGGAGGTCGGATTCAACTGGCAGGTTCGTCCCAGTGAAGAAAAACTTCAAAATAAAGACTAAGTCAGAAGGTAACTTTTTAACCGAGGCCTCCCGCGACCTGTAGCCGAGCAGGGCTCCATCGCGGTCGGCCTGAAAGTTTGACTTTGCCCCGGTCGAGGTGCAACCAGATGACCCGATTGGCGCTTTTTGTTTCTAAGCGCTAGAAAAGTAATAATTCTTTAAAAATTCATATCTCCGGTTCCCCTGAACCGATTTTAATCGTTTTTGTGTCATTTTAAAGATAAAAATATAAACTATTTTTATAAATTGGTTTTGGATTTTTAAACTGTTTCCTGTGTTTTATTTAATTACTGTTTTGTGATATTTGAATGCTTTACACTTTGTCTCCTAAGTTAAGCCTTGACGCTCATTGCCAAGCTACCAAGGGTTGAGCTGGGATTAATTTACTGAGACCTAACTGTACCTATGTGGAGGTTAGTGGCTTGTTGCTAGGTGAAGGTACCTACCTGCCCTACCAATAACCCATTTTCCAACAGGGGGTGTATGGGTATGTCCGATGGCCATGCTTTAGTGATGTGTGTCCATGCGTTGTTGTTTCATGCAGGGCTTGGTGTTGGGATGGGTGGGTTTTGATGTAGGGACATTTGTGAGGAGTTAGAGTGATGGTGGTGAGGGTGAGGGGGGGTATGTGCTGGCATGCAGGTAGGGTGGGGGATGTAATAGTTAAGATTTGACTTACCAGAGTCCATTCCTCCACCTACTCCCGTGAGGCCCTCAGGATGCAGAATCGCCAAGACCTGCTCCTCCCGTGTTGTTAGTTGTGGGGGAGGAGGTGGGGGTCTGCCGCCAGTCCGCTGAACCGCCAGCTGGTCTTGAGACCACGGAACGCACCTTCCCCCGTAGGTCGTTCCACCTCTTCCTGATGTCCTCCTGATTTCTTGGGTGCTGTCCCACTGCGTTGACCCTGTCCACTATTCTTCGCCATAGCTCCATCTTCCTTGCAATTGAGGTGTGCTGCAGCTGTGATCCGAATAGCTGTGGCTCTACCCGGACGATTTCCTCCACCATGACTCCGAGAACCTGGGGTGTCTTTGCCGGGCCATTGGGTGGTGTAGGTGATGTGTGGGGTGGTGTGTGGGCTGGTAAGTGTGCTGATAGGTAGTGGTGTGTAGTGTGAGGTGCGTGGAAGTTATGTGGGTGATGGTGTTGTGTGCCTGTGGATGCTAATATTGTTGATGGTGGTGTCTCTCTCTGGCCTTCATTCATGAATTTTGGTCATAGGGGTTTGTGGGTGATGTTGGTGTGTGTTACATATTGTATTGGGTGTGTGGGAGTGGTGTGTGTATGTGTATCAGGTGTGTGTATTTCGAATTGTCCAGTGTGGCTGTGTTTTGTAAATGTGTGTGTATTTTGAGCGCGGCGGTGTGTACCGCCAATGGAATACCGGGGTTGAAAGACAGCCGCATGGATTCATAGGTCGTGATAGTGTGGGCGTATTTCTGTTGGCGTGACGGTGGAGGTTTTGTTTTCACCAGTTTATCACTGACCTTTGGTGTGGCGGACTTCTGTGGGTGTCTGAATTTTGGCAGATTCCGTGCTGTGGGTCATAATAGCTGTGGCGGTTTGCCCCGGCGGTGTGTTGGCGGTCTTCAGCACGGCGGTAAACGGCTTTTACAACCAATGTTGTAATGACCGCCATGGTACATGAGTGTGTAAGTTGAACTTGAAAAGAAAGACACATTCCAAAAAAGAAAAAGGGTAAAAGTCAAGTAAGCATTAGGGAAAGTTACTTTGGATATTTGTGGCCTTTATTCTGCTTTTGGTCTGTGCCCAAATCATGGCTTAGCTTTGCATTCTCAAATGTTGCATTGGGCCAAGGTAAAATGTGTGAATCAGGTTAACACAACGTTGGTTTTGAGTTTTTGAATTAACTATTTTATGCGAATGAAATTCTGCCTAAGCACATTGTGAAAAGTAATTGTACATATTTTATCTACAGTAATGAAGACAGCGTTGGATGTCCAGGGATAAAGCATGTGTACACAACTGTTAACCATCCACAGATTAATAACTTAGATAAGGTGTAGAAAAAGGTGTTGGGAGAAGGACTCAAGCTGTTGATTCATGAGAGTTGCTATTGGAGAGATGTAATATGTAAATAGCTTGGGGCCTCCTTAACAGGAACAAATGTGGTATACCATACATGCACGTCATGCAGATGATGGAGAGAGAGGGCTGTAATAAACGTCATGAGGGTGTATAGCAAAGGTGACAATCAAACTAGTGCTGATTGTGGACTTCTAAAAAAGTGAGACGATTGTGAGGGTAAAAAGAAAGAAACCTACATAAGAAAGATGTGTTGGTCTGGAGGTACGACAGAAAGAATGTTTCTGTTTGGATGGGAGTGATGGTATGTGGGTGACAATATTGAAGATTGTTAGGAGGAGACTGTCTGGATCCTTGGAGCCACAGTTGGTGGTACATGCAGGGAAGTGTGTGATGGAGTCAAATAATAAAAATGCATGAAAGTTGAGTATTGTCACCTGAGTTCATGGTTTTCTGCTTAGATCCGAATTGGGTGGTTTGACAGATAAGGAACATGGGGATAATACAGTTGAATGGACCACAAACAGTGCTAAAAGAGAGAAAGGTTTATGTTGACAGCCTTTTTGGAATGATGATCATGGCTGTTGTTTAGGTGTTATCATCATCAATCCTTTGCTCACAGTTTTTTTTATTTCTGTGTATAAGCCTTTGATTATTGAGGAATCATGGTTAAACTTTTCATGTTATACTCTTAAATTTATATTGTTTTTGTACTTTTTTATAATCCTTTGTTTCTTTTTCAAGATCAGGGTTTTGTTATATTGTGTTAATTTGTACAAAAACAGGAAAAATGTGACATTTTTATTTTGTTTGTGGATTTTTTGTGGTGGTCTGCTGCTCAGAATGTTGGAACTGTTTGGGATTGTAAATTTGGTAGTTAGAATATGAGTGGTGATTCCCTTCTCTATTAACATGCTTGTCATTTACAATAAAGATTTATAAATCCTACTAGTGTAGTATGTTTATTTTTTTCATGTTGCTTTCTTGTCAGCTTTCTAAACAGGTAAAGAGGACAGAAACTATTTCTTTCCTATCATTATTTCACCACTTTTGTCAATATTTCCTAATTTGTGATTAATGAGAAAATAACTGGGAAAAGAAATTGGTGAAAACTGAAAACTATAAGTATCGGATAACTATGTAAGACTCAAAATGAAATAAGATGAAGTGGGTGTAGATTGCTTAAGATTCCCTCACACAAATTGTGGAGTCTCAAAATAGCGACTATTAAAAGGTTTTAAACAGTAATTGTAAGCAGGGTGTCCACTTGTAATTTTTGTAAAGAAGGTCAAGCTAAAAAAGTAGTACCTCACTATGTTTTCCAGAGTAAGGATTCAGATGTTGGCAGTAACAGTCCCGGCCTCGACTTTTCAACCAAAAACCTATTCACTGCGTGACGGTCCATCCATCATATTTAGATGTTGGCAGTCCCATAGCAGAAAGCCTGCATTCTAACTGCCGTCTCTACCATGAAACAGCGCCCACATCAATGGCGGGGGAGGGAAAAGTGGATGATGGTGGGAACCCAGACACCCTTACCCCCATGAAGATTTGGATGTGCCTTCCCACCAAGAAAAAGTTGTGGTCTCACCTTCACTTCTGAGTTAGCGGATCAGAGGGTGAAAGGGGTAAAAATCACCTTTCTTTCCCAATTCCACTTCTGATTTCCACAGGGCACGACTAGACAACACCTACCTTTGCTGCTGCCACTGCTCTATGGAGAAAACACCCCCATCCCCGTCGCCAAACTCAAAGGTATGGACGCTGCATTGCCATGGTATGTTGGATGGGCACTGCAAGGGAGGGCGGGACCACTGCAAGCATATACATGTCCCAGTAATTTCTTTTAATCACGGTGACATGCATATGACTGTGGCACACTAGCGCAACAACCATATCACACATATACACAGCTGTCATTGTGGTGTCAGTATTCATTGTCAAATGAATGCTGGCACCACAACGGTATATTCACACATGTCAATGGTATCCATGTGTGCGCAGTGCAAGTGAACCTGTACTGGTAAGCTTGTGCCACCTGTTGTGTATAGGAGTCAGTACAAGTGTGTGTGTGTATGTATGTGGATTGGCTGCTTGAGGTGGAGGGATCTGAAGTATTTGGTGTGGTGTGTCTATATGTGTGTCGCTTACATGTGTGATCATTATTGCTGTGTATGTTATGTTGCCGTCTGACACATTCAGATGAGTGTCATTGTGTGGCAGATGTTGTAGTGTGGTGTGTAGTTACAGTTTTTGTAGATGGGTATGTAGTTATGTTGTGTATGGGTGCAATGTCGATGGTGTGTGTGTGTGTTGTGTCAAGGATGTATGTCAATGTGTGTTTTCAGCATGTAAGGGCTGTGTTGTGTTGGAATGGCAATGGGTTATTTTGTGAAAGTGGTGTGTTGTGTAGTGTGCAGTGCAGGAGTACCCATATGGCTAAGGGACAGTGTGTGTGCCACTCACCTCTATTCCATAGCCCCTGCCATTGTACAGAATCAATTTGGTTCCGCCACTGTCTCCCTCCATCAGAAATCTATTGACAGTTCACCATTTGCAGAGCTGTAACAACCAAATACTTGACTTGATGGTCTTTTAGGATTCCGCCACTTATGCAGCTTGGTGGTAACACTTCTAGGATCTAAATCAGGCCCCAGGGGCCTGATTAAGACATTGGCAAAACGGTTACTCCATCACAACTGTGATGGATATCCCACCTGTGACAGTCAAAGATGGTACAGGAGTACCTCAGATGGGTCTGCCACCACAAGGAAGTGGCCACTGGAGGCAGAATCGGAAGATGAGGATGTAGATCTGGACTCCCTTCACCCTCCGGGCCACTGGGTCCCTCTGTGTCAGTGTTGCCTTGACCAGAGTTACCTTGGCCAAATGCTTTCCCACTTGGCTGTGCATTGTTTCCTTCACTTGCCTGGGTTGATGCTGAAAATACAAAGATAAAAAATGCCACCACATGTTCCTGATCACACTTGAACAACAGCTGTGATTAGCAAACTTTACCATCACGTCAAGTAGGCCTCAGCAACAAACTCCACCAAAGTGGCTCCTACAGGTACCATACCATATGCATGTATGCCATCTGAACTGCTAACAGTTTCCCACAGGAAAATCTGGATCTCAGACAGCTACAATTGAATGGCTGAAGTTGTAAAATCACAGTAGCTACTGAACAAGTAGGAGACCACATCACCTTCAATGTGTTGCCTCATTGAGCATACCTCAGTTACCAGTTGTCATACAATAGTAGCCCAATGTCAAGTTTGTTCCCACAGATCCCACACAAGGTCATGTAGACATTTATTTTTATCACATACACAATAACACAACAATAAGACATTATGCTCCCGGAACATGCCATATTGTTGGAAACAGTACAGTAGCCTGGAGGAGGTGACATGGAATTACTCATGTTACACTGGGAACATAGCATCAATACACACTTCACCAACTGAAATTTGGTCTGGTGAGCCATAGAGCTGTCCATACAGGGGCAGGACCTCATCAACAAGCCTCTCCTGCTCCTCTGGAGAGACGGCAGGGGACATATCACCTGCTGGACATGGCATGGTTGCTTCTAGAGGGGCACACAGTAGCTCAGGTCGTGGAGTTGTTGCTGGCAGCAGTGTCAGGAGTCAAGTGAATGAATGTGCACAACATGGCGGTCACGTTTGCCACGTACATGGATGTCACAGCTGGTTGACACAGTCATTGGGCTGCGACCTCCATAGGCAACAATGTTAGCCTATGGCTGTGTCTGCCGCAGTTGGAATTGCCTGCCGCCCTGACGACCTCCGCCGGTGGTCACGGGTGGTTCCTAATGTCCAGTGAAGTAGGTCAGCCATCCACCATTTTGGAGGAATGAAATGCCGTATTTGGCTCTGTGAACTATGTAACACATACAATATTTATGCTGTAGCATTACAAGCATCCTTATTGTGTCTTGTCATGTAGGTCCTTTTACACAATCACCAGTGTAGTGTGTTGCAGTGCACAGATGGCATTTGATGGTGGTGCACGGTCCGCCACCACCAAAGGTCTTTTTGGCGGTTGGAACATACAGTCACAATTCGAGGGGCAATTTTGTAGCACATCTTTGAGTTGTGCCCAAATCCATATAGTGGGCACGTGTTGACAACTATGGGGTTCACATGTGACCCTAGTGTAGTTGTCAGCTGTGATGTGTACTGGGTGTCATGTCTATCCAGTTAGAAATGCTTTGTCACATGATAGAAATGCCATGCATCATGTATGTTGCTGTGGACACACTGACTAGTGTTAAAAATCATTTCTTGTCACACATAGGTACCTTGGGAGAGGAAGGATGTGACAACCTCCTGTCTACTGTCCACTGCCAGACCTTCAGACAATGGAAGAACGCCACACCATACAGCTCTGCCGCCTGAATATGAAAATAATAGTGGACTTATGCCGTCAGTTAGAGCCAGATCAGATGGCAGATATTAGTTAACAAACCTGCATACCACCCAGTGTTCAAGTCATGTCAGTATTACACTTCCTAGAAACAGAGCCCTTCTAACATAAAGTGGCCTTATCTGTTTGTATGTCTCAACCTATGTTCAGTCTGGTGTTGAAGGATTTTCTCTCTCCAATCTTGAAACACATTGACAGCTATATCAGGTTCCCCGACATGAGGAATTCGCCAATGTGTGAAGGCTGACTTTTCTTCCCACCTCCCACATGTGTTGAGGGCCATTGATCGCACACATGTTTGCTTGGTGCCATGCAGGCCACTGAACAAGTCCATTGCAACAGAAAGAACATCCATCCCATCAACATGCAAGTTGTCGGTTTGGTGGATAGCTATATCTCAAATGTCTGTGCCGGTTATCAGGTACAGCCCATGGTTCCATCATAATGCAGAACATCACCATACCCCAGCTGATGTCACAACTGCACCCAGAGACGGCCTGGCTGGTTGGTAAGTCACGTCTGTCCCGATCATGTGTGAGCAATGTCAGGTGCTAGAATCATGAAGTCAGTGACTCATTTTTGCAGTTATATCCCATTCCTTAACAGGAGACTCCGCATTTCAAAACCATCCTTGGTTGTTGACACTACGGAGGAAGCCAACTATGCCAGGGGAAGCCACTTCAATGAGGCCCATGGAAGAACAAGGCAGCCAGTGGAGTAGGCCTTTGATCTCCTGGATGATAGATTTTGCTGTCTGGACCGGACCGGTGGAGCCCTCCTCTATTAATTCGGGAAAGTGTGTCAGATCACTGTATCGTGCTTCATGCTCCATAACATCACCTTGAGGACGAAAATCCTGTACATCCCTTAGGAGGGAGAACCAGCAGTACCACCTGGGGAAGACTCCTGAAAGGCCAAGTGAGGATGACAGTGGTGAAGAGGAAGGAGCTGTCTTGCGAGAAGATCTCATCAACAGCTACTTCTCATGAGTGTAAGTATGGCATACGATGTGATGACTGTGACTGTTCAATAAACCGTAGTTGTGAGAATGTGTGGTGTTGAGAGTTTTTGAAACAGTTAGGGAGCTCATACTATAATACATAATATTCAGACAAAGTCTGCTTGATAAGATAGCTTTTGACACATCCCACCTTGATGATGTTGCTTTGTTTGTGTCAGTTTCCTTGCAATGTACTTTGTTTTCCAGTTGCTTCCTATGTGACTTGTGTCGTATCCATGGTTTGAACAATATACTGCTTGTTGTATTCTTTATACAGGTACTTTTACCATGGCATTTTCATCTGAGCATTTCTGAGTTGTGACATTGGCAGAAATCTGATGCTGTTCTGACCTACAAAATGGGCATGTATTGTTCCAGGTAATATGGGCTGCGGAGTTTGGGTGTATGATATCTGTACCAAGACAATTTGCACATTGTGTGGGTTGAGGTTCAGAAGTACCCATTGCGCTTTTCTGTTGCGGGGGGCCCGATGAATCACATGTCTCATCATGTTGTCTGACAATATGTAGTCCTAGCTTTTGACCAAGTCATTTTTCCTTCACATTGGTAAAACCCTATTTTTGTGTCACCTGTATCTACCTGTAGATGTTTCTCAGCATTGCAGGCCACAGTGCCTGTGCCACAACCCTGGCATATGCTTGTATCATACCACCAAATGCATGGGAATTGGATTACAATATGCCTGTGATCAGGGACTGTTGTACTGCCATCTGTCTGTATCTTGAATTTTGTATGTCGGATTACTTTGGTGTGGTATGTGATGAGGCTCAAGCTGCTGAAATCAACCACTTTCATGTTTATCTAATGTATAGGAAAATGTTTGACAAATCCCCTCCTCTCTTTCTGTGGCCTGTACCTTGAAAACGTTAATTTACTCAGTATGAGTCACTCACTCTTGATTCTAAAAGTTCAGACATATTGACAGCCTATGTGCTGAATACTGTAATAAAATGTTTGGTTTTTACCAGACACGTGCACTAATGTGCTGGTGTGTAATGTTTGTAATCCTGAGCTGGACATAATGTACCTGTAACAAATCCCTGCTTGCACATGTGGCTTATATCTTCCTCGTATGGCTCACATGGTCTTACATATCTACATAGCTAAATGTGAAAATTAAGCAAGCAGAAAATGAGTTTGTGATGGGTGAATTTATTACAATACTGATACAGGAAATACATTTTGGACATAAGGAAACAAAAATGTAAAGTGAAGGGATCAGTTACAATGAATGAAATCATTGGCGTAGATGCCACACCACTGGGAGTCCAAAGTCTAGGGTAGCCCTCCCATTGGAACTGGTAGGTGGTTGAGAATCAGTCAGCAGAGCAAATGTGTGGTACTCAAAGGAAAATGTCACTGGCTGGCAGTGGTGGGTGTCTTACCATCCACACCTCCTGGATTCTTAGCTGGATGACACTGCTTGGTGGGGTGTGGGGATCTGCTGCTCCAGAGGCAGGGGTGTCTGAGGCTAGTTCTTTCTCTGGCAGGGCCTCCTTTCCAGTGGCTGGCACCAATGTTGATGTGCCTGGTGTTGATGAGTTGAAGAAAGGGGTAGACTGTTGTTAAAAAGCCCTGCTCAGGGTGGTGAATATCCCTCAGCACCCCTTTTAGGGAAGCCATGTTGGTACTGTGGGCCTTAATCTGTTTCCGCATGCCTCTGTGCATGCCCCTCTGTACCGGCTTGATTTCAAGGAGTTTGGTCAAGACCTGGCCCATCATGCCTTGGGACTCCTGATAGTCCCCCAGATATAGCTGATGCTTTCCTGGCCAAGATCAGCCCCAGTGGCCTCACCCTAATGGCCCACAGCACCCCTCCCATGCACCCTACCCCCACAGGACTGTGCCCTTGACACAGGGTGCCCTCTCCAACTGGGTCCTGAGCTCTCATTGTTGGAAGTGTTGGCTGCAACTCAGGATCAAGGGCTGGTGACATGCGATGGTTGACACTGTGCTCGGGACACAGGTTGGTGAGGGATGGCTACTTGTGATGTTGAGGCAACCGGGCTAGGAGGTGACGTAGTGGCCACATTGAGACTCACTGTTGCCATCTGACTAGGTTGGCCAGATGGGCCAGAAATGTCTTCCTTGCCCAGACGTCCAGGAGAGTCATTATCACTGAGGGCTTTATCCAGGGGGAGTAGTGACAGCCTGTTCAGTGACCTCCGTGTGCATAGCGGCATCTCGACCTGTTGGTATAAAACATATACTGTTACTTGTTGAATTGTGAAATCTGCCTCCAAAGGTTTTGTGTTACAGTGGGTAGAGACCTTGGACAAAGTTAAGTTGTAGGTAATTTTGGAAAAGAAAAAAAAAGGGTGAAATTGACTTACTAAACAGGGTAAGTGCAAAAGGGTATGAATGGACCAAAGTGTGTGCAAGGTGTTCAATGGGATGGTGAAAAAAGGGGTAACTAATATATGTATTTCGTGTACGAAAAGCATTCTGGCTTCTGTGTTTTGTGTTGGAAATCAAAAGGATGGTGATCTGTGAAGAGGTGTGTTTTACAGTGTCCTTTACAGGTGTGTCCACTGTGGCAATGTGTGTCTGCTGTGTTCTTTTCAAATTCATCCAATTATTAGTCTATTATTTTGCTGACTGTGAACTGCAGAGGTTTGGTCTGCCATTGACTGACTACCATGAAGGGCCCGCCACAGCGACTGTGCACTTGTAATATGCGTGGTCGCAGTGCTGTCGCACTTGAATTCAGATCGCCACTATCTAGGCTGCCGCTGGCGGTCTGCCGTTTTTGCTTGGCGGTCCGCAGTCCTACCTGTGTAACTCGTAATAGGGCAGTCCGACGGTCCGATCGCCAAACTCGTAATGAGGCCATATCTCCTCACATTGCTTAAAAACACTATCAAATAGAGCCTACATCAATCATCCTTCCATCCTCCATTACCAAAATGCATCCTGATGGAAATTGTATCCCGAAAAGGGTCGGTAGGCTTGTGGTGGAAGCAGACAGGAAAAAAAAACACACAATGTCTGTAGGAGGCTTGAGCTGCTCAAGCAACAGGAGAGCAGAAACCTGTCTGAGAGGTGGCAGCAGTTGGGGCTGCCTGGAAAACCTCAGAAGGCTGGAATAACAATACTGGGGGTCCTCTGAGGAGCCCCCGGAGTGCATGAAATAATACAACCAATGCTTGCAAAAGCATTGGGGTATGATTCCAACAGGTTTGATACCAAACATGACATTGTTCGGAGTTACCATTATCTAGATGGACATAGGTAGTGACCTATGTCCAGTACACGAGTAAAATGATGTCCATGTACTCACAAAGTCCAGGAACATTTTCCTGGAGGTCGTGGGGGCATCTCTACTAGTGCAGGGGGGCCATCAAACACAGGTACTCTGTACCCTACCCTCATGACTGGTGGTGCATTGTAAATGGCAGGGAAAGGGTGCTTGCACCTTTTCATGCAGGCAGCAATGACAGTCCTGCAGAAGTCTTTGCATGGGCTACCTATGGGCGGCAAAATGTATGCTGCAGCCCATAGGGATCCCACGGATCCCCAATGCCCTTGGTACCTAGGTACCATACCCTAGGGACGTATAAGGGGGCACCAGTTTGCCAATTGTGGGTGAAATGCAGTGTTAACAGTAAGTAACAACCAAATTTAGAGGCGAGAGAACATAGTCACTGGGGTCCTGATTAGTAGGATCCCAGTAAACACAGTCAAGCACACTGACATCCAGCAGAAAATGGGGGTAATCAAGTCCAGAAAGATGGTACTTCCCTACAAAGTCAAAGCAATTTTTTACAATAGTTTGAATTATGTACATTACTATGTCACATATCACTACACTATATCAACTGCCATGCTTTACCAAGGTACATTTTTAAATTAATTTGCCACTAACTTGAACTCACCTACATTATACAACTACAGCTTTTATTTATCTAGTACTTATCCTGTAACCACTAACTCTATTCTCTGTTATCCTCACTTAATATAATCCAAACTTTCTTTTTTCTTTTTTTCTTTATTATTTGTATTATTCTTTCACCTTAACACAGAATTTGGCCTTACCCTTGAATATTTTTTTTTCTTGTTTCCTCTTTTTTCCTTCTTCCAATCCACCTTCTTCCAGTTCTTTATCTTAACTAACAATAATGATAATCTTAAAAGTAAGAATAATATTGGATAATTCCAATATTCCCAGGTAGTATTATTAGTACTAATTTTAAAACAACATTTTTATCAATTAAATATTATTTCAGCACTAAAAATGTAAATAATGTAATTTTAGGAGTACCACTCATACACAATTTTGCAATGTATTGAATATATTAAATTAAGCAGTCTTTTTCAAATATTTTAAATTAATATATAATAAATTAAAGTAAACATTTTAATATAAGTAATAGAACAAATGTATTATTTACGTTAAATTATTTTAGGGCAACCCCCTCTACGATTTGTTAAATATACATTTAGACCAAAAAAAGTACTTTTTTCTAATCTTTATCCTATTTATATTGAACTGCAACATATATGTTTTTTGTTTATTATACGGACCTTTGTTGATGTAGTGCCTAGTAATGTAGTGATGATTTGGAGATAGTGGCAACATTATAAAGTCCCTTGATGTAGTGGTGCCAATGTAGTGGTTGTATACCAGGCCACGGAATTGTGCATGCATCCTCCTTGGAGTGGCCTCATGGTGTGTAGGATCTTTGGAGAGGAGCACTTTGAAGGGACTTGGAGTTACATGCTGGTCCACGGACAGCATAAATACTTATAAAAAGCTATGGATGGAATACTTGAATTAATCACAGCCTCTGGTAATTGCGCAATCCAGTCCATCATTATTTTGCAAACTGTGCAATCTCAGTTTTTACCCGCCATATGCAAATCAGTTTTGACCCTGCTCCAATGGGACAGGTCCTCCTTGAACCAGAATATAAGCAACCAAGGACGAGTTTTGCCCTGTTTAAGGCCCATCAGGCAGGTATAACTTAATTCCAGTGAAGACAGAGTGCACAGGACCCATTCTCAGCATACCAGTCCCACAGAGGGCTACACACTAAGTGATGGATTGGATGCTGAATTAATCTCAGCCACTGGTAATTACTCAACTGTGCATCCCAGTCCATTGTTATTTTGCACACCATGTTGTTTGTCTTCTGGTTTAGGGAAAACTGGGCATGGTAGTCCGGACTCGACTGTTCCCATTAGAGCAAGGTCAATATTGGTTTGCATATGGGTGGGTGAAAATTGAGGAGTCATAGGGGCATATTTATACTCTGTTTGCACCGAATTAACGTAATTTTTCTTTACTCTAATTCGGTGCAAAACTAACTCCATATTTGTACATTGGTGCTAGACCCGCCCATCATCAAAGTTATGGAGTTAAAGTTTTATTTGGAAGTGGAAACCTACCTTGCCTTAATGAGATGCAAGGTAGGCGTTCCCGTGCAAAAAATTACTCTATGGCCTTAATGCCATATTTATACTCCTGTGCAAAAATGGTGCACAGGAGGGAGGTGGGGTAAACAAATGCCAGTTAAGTACCGGTAAGTACAGGTAAGTATTGCATTTTATTTTTTAAAGTGCCATAGGGGGGCCTGTAATGGGCCCCTATACATGGCACAAGGTGTAATGGCCTTGCCCAGGGGACCCTTGTCCCCTGTGCTGGCCATTGGGGTGGTGGGCAGGAGTCATGTGTCATGGTAGGTTTAGCACCATAAAATGAGCCTAATCTGGTCAGAGTCATTTTTTTTACTCTAACCTGCCTAAAGTAATTTTTTGGTGCTAACCCCCTTCTTCTATACCACCTGCCCCACCCGACTAAAGTCATTTTTTTTTTACTCTAGCCTACCCTTTGCACTGGCTTGCACCATTCCATAATTATGGTGCCCGGCTGGTGCACAGAAATGGTGCAAGCCGGTGCTAAACGTTTTGGTGCAAAACTGCTTTAGTGCAGTTTTGGACCAAAAAGTATAAATAAGGGCCATAGTGTGCAAAATAACTATGTATTTGAAAATAAGGACCATAGTGTGCAAAATAAATGTGTATTTGAATATGTCACCAAAGGCTGAGATGAGTTCAAGCATTCCATTCATCACGTTTTGTATACTTTTGTCTGTAGACAACATGGTATCCAAGATTCTCGCTGACAGTTAATGATCAGTAGACAGGCTTCTGTCTTTTTTCTGGCACCTCTCTTGAGAACTAGACGCTGAAGCACAAATACAGTATTGAAATGCATCACTCTGTTTTACTCGGAGATGACCCTGGAACTGAAACTAAAGTCTGTCCCATAACACAAAATGAAAGTCCCCCTTGCAGAATGTAAAGAAGGTCTGCTGAGTCTCCCATATCTTAGAAATACTCATTGGTCTTTAGCTGAATAGGGAGGGGGGGGTCTTTAAGAGTCAGGGAGATCCTAGAGGTTTGCAGGCTCCACATGGGCTGCAGGGTACTTTGTTACACCCTGTTTTTGACATCATTGTCAGTTTACTCAGGTCCTGAAACATGAAAAAGCATGTTGTGCTTTTCCCAAACAAGCATATATCTTGCTGCTAATCACATTTTAGCCACTTCTCCACACTAATATGGTGAATCAACTTCCTGTATGTCACTCTCTGCTTATTTCTTGTCTTTTCTCCTTTTACGTCTATATGAGGAGCTTGAACCACCAGTGCCATTCATCTCAAATTTTCCAGTAACTTTGGTACGCAGATGCATCTTTCCTTTTAACAATTTTTTGCCTCAGATATTCTCCAGTCAATTTTAGCTTCCAGAGTTCATTCTTAATTTAGTTAGATATGGTCCATTATACGTCTGCTTGGGGGATTTGAGTGATTAGTTTATTTGAACGCTCACTTGCGGATCTTCATTCATGACTTGCTTATCTGGAACTTGACCATAACCTTTTCCTCCATTCTCAGACCCTTCCAAAGAGACACCGTGTACCTTTAAATGAAAACTATGAGTGTTTGGCAACACAATAGCTCAGGAAATAGTGGCTCATACTTCTGGCAACTTCAGCGAGAGAAAAAAAGTGCAAGCTTTGCATCCAGTGCTTGATAGCAACACACATTTGTCTTTACTGATGCGAAGTCGAAGGAAAAATGATTACAAGCAGATCAGTGGCTCCAAACAAGCAGGTAGCAGGCTAAACAAAAGACCATTTAGTGTAGCTAACCGAATTGGAGTTAACCTGGCAAGCTCAATACCCAGTTGGTCCCTGAGAAAATTGCAACTACAAGTCTCTGATGTAAAACATTTCTAGGTAAAATACACAATACTTGTCAAAGGGATTGGCTACACAAGGTACATAGCAGTTACATATGGTAGCCTTTAACTCTATCTGTACATAAAAATCAATGTATTAAGTGATAGTACACCAAGTTATAGGGTGCCCACTTCTGCTAATGAAGTTAGTTTTCAGCTGTATTTCATCGTAGCTCATGGCTAAGGTGAGCTCATGTTTTGCTTGGCAGCTAAGCAGCTTTCTCATATTGGGCACTTTCAACCAGTACTAAGGTCGGACTGTCCAATAGTGCAATCAGTCAGGCCTGAAGTGCTGGTCTGAAAGGTTAGTCTGTGGGCACGTGTTTTGACTGTTTGTGGACCTGCCTTATGGTCTACTGTGTTGGTTTTACTGGTGATTTCCCTGATATTAAAACAAGCATTGCCTGGATCAAGATCCAATCCATGCATTCTTCAGTACCTTGCGAAACATGTATGCAACATATCTTTACACGTTCAAAACTGCTACAATTTGCAAACATGGGCCAGTTTTACCTATCTTATTCAGTAACAGGGGCCACTTTTATTTTGGTGCCCCAGCCTATTTTCTGCCCCAGACTGACCCTGGCCACTTAGAACTTCTTTGTCAGCAGTTAAGCAAATTGCATTTTGGGTCAGTGGTTTCGCAGTTATCACTGCAGTTTGCCCTGCTAGCCAACAAGACTGAATACGTCTCACTAGCTCTGCTGAGCAAATGCCCCTTGAAAGGACAAATAAAAGTTGGTAGTAAAGCAACTTGATGAAAGCACTATTAACGTAATGACTGCTGGCAAAAGTAATGTATAGTAATGCTTCCTCATGCACTTGTGGCATTTCAAAGCAATGTTCTTAACAAGCTTTCCAAAAACATTTAAAAGTAGCATGTGTTTTTCCTATTCTTTGTTCATTGCCGAGAAGGGTCAGAGGTTTTGGCTGTGTAAAAACATAACCAAACTATAACGCCCCTGTAGCCTTTGGTTTTTTAGTGAATTTCTAAGGCTTTTTTCATTCTAATTCCCAACTATAACACCTCTGTAACCTTTGGTATTTTCAGTAATTCAATTCCATTAGTTAATTTAACCTCTAAGGCCATGCACTGTGGGGAGTTGGCTACAGGTTCTGGCCTGCGTCCAGTCCCTCCAGCAAACCCCCTCTATGCAGCCATTCATGCAGCCAACCCCAACTTTGACCATGGCTAGCAGGGGGTTGGCCACAGGCCATTCTGTGGACAGGGCCGGACTGGAATCCCAAAGTAGCCCTGGCAACATATCAGACCAGCCCTTGCATGAGGGCAGTAGAAGTGTGAAGCACTGCTGCTTCTTTTACTGGTTACTGTTATTAGAGCACCACAGCAATACCGGCGCCCAGTAATAAACCCGGATTTCACCACTGCCAAACTGCCCCCACCCTTCCAGCCTCCTGAGGAGACACCAGATGCCCTCTACAGCCAGTCTGGCCCTTTCTGTTGATCTGAGAGTGGGTGCGTGAGTGGCTGTATGTGTCTGTGACTGGGTGTGTGTGGTTATGTAACTGTGTAAGAAGGCATGTGAGTGGGTGTGTTAGTGGCTGTGTAGGTCTGTGAGTAGTTGTGGGGTGTGTGAGTGGTGTGTGAGTAACTGTGTGGGTGTGTGAGTGGGTGTGGTAGGGGTTTTCTGAGTCTGCCAGTGGGTGTGTGAGTATGTTTATGAGTGGCTGTGCGGGTCTTTGAGTGGTTGTGTGAGTAGTTTTGGTGGTATGTGAGTGGGTATATGAGAGGCTGTATGGGTGTGTAAGTAGGTATGTGAGTGGCTGTGGGGGTCTGTGAGTGGGTGTGTTTTTTTTTATTTGAGTCAGCATCTGCGGATCCATCATGGATTCATACTGGGAGGGGGCGGAATGAGCACTTCGGTGGATCCACAGATTCTCATGTGCCCCAAAAAAACCTTTGAGCAATTTTTGCCCCAGAAGGGGTCCCACATGGACCCTGGCGTCAGTCCTATCAGGTCAGAATACCTCCATTCTGACCCTTCAATATTATTTTATCTTTATTCCCCATCCACACAAAGGACCCACAAATGCCACAACTTTGGCAGTCCGACCACCACATTATGACCCTGGCATTGGGACCACCAGTGGACAGCTGTCCCCACTGGGAACATTGTTCCCGATGGCATGAAAGCAGTCTAAGTTGTACTCGTAGTGGCAGTTGGACTGACACACTCCCGACAGTCTGACAGCCAGATAATGATCCTGGTGGTCCGATTGTCAGGGGCTGCCGCTGCTGCTGGAATCAGGGATCCGATGGGTTGGCCGTGATCAGAGTAGTGGTCTGCCTCGGTGGACCTGTGTTTGGCAATGCCGTACTGAGCACGACTCCACTTTTCACCAGCCTTTCCATGACGGCCAATGAAAGGCATGCCGAAAGCCAGTGCTGGAGGCCATAAGTGGGATCCTGCACTGCCCATGCCCTTCGTGAGTGTGGGGACACCATTTTATGCTTGTACTGTACATAGGTCACTACCTATGTACAGCTTCACAATGGTAGCTCCGAATATGGCCATGTTTGGTATCAAACATGTTGGAATCATACCCCAAGGCTTTTGCAAGCATTGGTTGTATGATTCCATGCACTCTGTGGGCTCCTTAGAGGATCCCCAGTACTGCCTTTACTGCCATTATAGCCATTACAGCCTTCTGAGGTTTTCCATGCAGCCCCAGCTGTTGCCACCTCACAGACAGGTTTCTGCCCTCCTGTTGCTTGAGCAGCTCAAGCCCAGGAAGGCAGAACAAAGGATTTTCTGTGGTAGAGGGATGTTACACCCTCTCCCTTTGGAAATAGGTGTTACAGACATGGGAGGGGTGGCCTCCCAGAGCCTCTAGAAATGCTTTGAAGGGCACAGATGGTGCCTTCCTTGCATAATGCAGTCTACACTGGTTCCGGTTCAGGGACCCCCAGCCCTTGGTCTGGCACAAAACTGTACAAACGAAAGGGAAGTGACCATTCCCCTATCCATCACTACCCCAGGAGTAGTGCTCAGAGCTTCTCCATAGGGTCCCTGGGTTTTGCCATCCTGGATTCTAAGGTGGTAGTGTACTCTGGGAGCATTTGGGTGGCCAGTGCCAGCAGGTGACATCAGAGCCCTCCCCTGATAGGTGCTTACCTGTGTAGCTGACCAATCCCCTTTTCACGGCTACTTAGCGTCTCCTCTGGGTGTTTCCTCAGATTTGGATTTCAAGACTCCATCAGGAATACTCTGCATCATTTATTTCACTTTCTTACCAAAGAAACTGCATCTGGACCCTTAAGGAACTCTATAACTGCAACAAAGAAGCAAAGAAAACTTCTGCAACATTGTATCTTCAGCTCCTGCCAGCAACTGCGACTGTTTCCCAGGAGTGCATCCTCAGAGGACAGCCAGTCTTCAGCCTGCCCCAGAGGAACCAAGGAATCTCCCTTGAAGTAAAGGAGTCACTTCCCTGCTTCAGCAGGCACCCCTCTGCAGTGACGACCCTCTCCTGAAGAAGTGCATGGATCCAGCAACAAGGGTTGTAGACTGAAGTGGTCCCAATTGTCCTGACGTCCAACTGTCCAACTTTGGTGGAGGTAAGAGCTGGCCTCCCCGAGCAAGACAGTACACCCATGCACTGGGTGTTTTGCAGTTGCCAAGATTTGTTTGCATCCTGCCACAAAGTTCTTGCACCGTGTAGCTGTGGCCCCAGCACACCTAACTGCAATGCCTCCTGCGTGGTTCTCCGGCAGCGTGGGATCCCTGTGTGTAGTGCTGCGTGGGCCTCCTTTTGCACCTTCTTTGTCCATGTGCTGTGGGACTCCTGTGTGAGCTGCTGGGTCTTCTGAGGGCTCTCTGAGGTGCTGAGAGCCCCCTGTGATTCCCCCTTCTAGGTAGAGTCCGCCAGGTCTGTCCTGGTTCCAGGCAGCTCCATTATCCGCTAACCACAAGCTTTGCGTGTGCCAAGGCTTGTTGGCGGAATCCAGTGACGAAAACAAGACTGCAATCATCCATCCGGCGTGGAACATCTTCTGCACCAACCAGGAACCCGCATCTGTCTTCTTGGGTGCAGTACTGACTGTTGTCCTTTACCAGTGGTTCTTCTTTAGCACCTTCATCCAGGATAGCAGGGGATCCTGTTTTCCCTGGACTCTTCAGTGCTTCTTGGACTTTGTCCCCTTCTTCAGCAAGTCTTCAGGTCCAGGAAACCAGGTGTCTTGCAGTCTCTTCTGGTTCTTGCAATATCTTCTTTCTCGTGTTCTTGTGTGTTCTATGAAAGTTACTGTGATTTACTCCTGCTTTCCTGGGCTCTGGGTGGGTTCTATTTTTTACCTTTGATGTTTTCTAATACTCCCAGCGCCCCTCTACACACTACACTTGCCTAGGTGGGAAACCGGCTTTCACATTCCACTTTCTTATTATATGGCTTGTGTTTCCCCAGGCCCATTTCTAACTATTGTGATTTTCACTATTTGCACCGTTTTCTAGCTGCTTTTACAGCTATTTTTGCATACTATATAATTTGTGTATTACTTACCTCCTGAGGGAGTATAGTCTCTATGGTATTTTTGGCATTTGTGTCACCAAAATAAAGTACCTTTATTTGTGTAACAGGGAGACCCTGATTTATACTTTTTGGTGCAAAACTCCACTAACTCAGTTTTGCACCAAAAAGTTTAGCACGGTTTACACCATTTCTGTGCACCATGGAATGGTGCAAGCTGGTGCAAGGGTAGGCTAGCGTAAAATAAAATGACGTTAGTCAGGTGAGGCTGGCGGTATGGAAGAAGGGGGTTTTGCACCAAAAAATTATGCTAAGCAGGTTAGAGTTAAAAGAAAATGACTCTAACCTGCTTAGAGTCATTTTCTGACACAAAACCATCCATACCACATGACTCCTGTCTTAGAAAAGACAGGAGTCATGCCCACCACATCAATGGCCAGCACAGGGCACCAAGGTCCCCTAGGCATGGCCATTGCACCTTGTGCCATGTATGAGGGCCCATTTCAGGCCCCCCATGGCACTTTAAAAAATAAAATGCAATACTTACCTCTACTTACCTGGAATGGGATCCCTCTTCCTCCGCAGTCCCTCTGGTGTGGGAGGGCACCTCTGGACTTTTTCCATGGTGTTCCATCATGGAAATAGGCCCGCAGGTCCCCTAACGCCTGCCCTGACCCAGGCGTTAAAAAATAGGGCAAAGCAAGCTTTGCCCCATTTTTTGACCCCTCCTTCCTCCCGTGCAACATTTTTGCACAGGAGTACAAATATGGCGTTAAGGCCATAGACACATCTTTTGCACGGGAACGCCTACCTTGCATCTCATAAACAAAGGTAGGTTTCTACTTCACAAAATGACTTTAACTCCATAAATTTGGCGCTAAACGGGTCTTGCTCCAAAATATAAATATGGACTTAGTTTTGCACAGAATTAGAGTTAAAAAAATGACGCTAATTTGGTGCAAACAGAGTATAAATATACCCCTGAGTGTTTTCTTTCGTATGTGAGTACTGTGTGACTACAGTGGTATTGCATGACCTTTGCATGTCTACTAGTTAGGCCTTGGCTGCTCATCCACACTACCCTTTTGACGCTGCCCCAGATTTAAGAGTTTTTGTAAACCTGATGCAGTGCCAACATCTAACACCACCTACCTGCAACCACCGACATCAATTAACAGAAACCAGAGTTTATTTGAATTTCAAATGAAAAATGAATCACTATAGTGTTTTTAGAGCTGCTCTAAAAAGATTATATAGTGCGTGTATTGCTATGCATGTGGGACGGTAAAAAAACATCACCGCTCCAGTATCATAGTTTATATTTTTCATATTAAAAATCAATGTAATTTAAAAAAAGATCGAATCTCAACAATGCCATGATAAATTTGTGTAGTCTAACAACTTCCCCCAAGTCTCTTCGACAGTAGCCAATATGATAAAAGGACAATATACACGGTGTTACTCATTTCATACATGTTAAACGTACAGTCACTGAGGTTGCAGATTCATTGTGCTTGATCAAGTGCATCAGGATGAGAAGCAATTTTACCTGGTGCGTAATGCGGGATTTTCTTTGGAACGCTCTACCCACATTTTTCTAAAAGTACCTTTGAGATTAATTTATGATAGTCTAAATTTTAAGCGCAGCAACGTAATTTAACACCATTTTCCTAAAAGGTGTCCTGAGATTAGTGCTTGTAGATGTCCCCTACTAAAAAGATTGTAAAATCGCTGAAGCACTCTCCTCTTGCATCCTGCTGCAGAATAACTAATAGGAATGAATGTAGTTGCTATAGCAACTGCATTATTTAAGAAATACCTCTGCTAGGTACATATTTATGACGGAGATAGTACTTATGAGAATACTAGCTTTGACATGTCTTGCCAAAATCCCACAACTGTTTGTGCTTGTAAAAAAATACTTTTCTTTAAGGTAGACAAAATGCCTATCGATTTTAAGTAGTCTTATTAGAAAAAGTAGATATGTGTTTTTTGTTAAATAGAAAACTGTACAGAGCTAGAAAGTAAAACAAGATAAAGGGCTGGCAAAGAATTGCGCAGATTGTTTAAATGAAACATTTAAAGTACAAATTTCAAAACTGCCTTCACATAGCATTTCATTTTCATGCAATCATTTATTTGTGATTTTCACGGAACGTCGATTAGTAAACGTTACAACAGCAAATTAGTAACTTAATTTACCAGGCTCACAATAAGAATTTATCATAGTACCACCACCTATCTATCGATCCATGTATTGATCTGTCTATCTTTTAGATGTATATAGTTACTGGGTCCGTTGGATCCTTGCACCAGAAGGAGCATAAACAAGGAAAATAAGAATTAGTGGAAGGCTAATATATGTTGATATATAAATATATATATATATATATATTCACTGAAAAAACAAAGGTTACAGGGACATTATAGTTGGGAAAAATTTACTTTAAAAAACAAAGGTTAAAGGGACATTCTAGTTAGGCTCACATTTTAAACGTACAAACGCATTGAAAGTCACCTGTTAGAGTTACCTCAAGTAACTATAACTTGTGTTCCAAGGTAGCTATAATTCGCACCCTCACAATGCACAGTTTTTTTGTTAAAACGTTTACTGCAAATATTACATTGATATTATCAATGAAGTTATCAAAGGCATTGTGAGTGTTGTAATTTGTGGGGTAACTAGCAGTGCATGCTGAGGGGGAGAGTTAAAGTTACCTTAGGGCACAAGTTTTATACATATGTGTATATATATATATATATAAACTACTGGCCCTCACCAGTATGTAGTGGTAGTATACAGGGACACAGATCCTCCCCGTATCCTACTCTGAACTTCCTTGGATTCTCCACGGATCCTCTGCAGATTTGGAGGGAAAAGCAGGGCCCTAAATGGCTGGCAAATCTGACATGAAAATTGCGGCTACCATTTTGTTTCTTGCATTGCATGTGAGGTGGGGAAAAAACTGTGTAAAATATATAGGGGTTCAGGATACAGGTATCCGAACCCCATAGGATACATTGCGACATGTGGGGGGTCACTTAGGATCCCTCATGGGCCAAAACATTGCCTTTTGTTCAGGTGATCTGTGGATCCTCAGATTTTCCCTGGACCCTCTTTGAATCCAGGGGAAAAACAATGCCCAGATTAACTGGCCACAACCTGACAGAAATATTAACATGTGTGTTACAAAAACAATGAAATTTCACTGAAAAAACTAACATTTACGGGGAAGTTATAGTTAGGTTGATGTTTTGCCCATACAAAACCATTGAAATTCGGCAGTTATAGTTATACGTATCTGAAGAAACTATAACTTGTGCAGCAAAGCAGCTTTGAGCATTGAGTTATAGTTTCTTAACATAAGTATAACAATAGGTATAACTATAACTGCTGAATTTCTTTGGTTTTGTATGGGTAAAATGTCAACATAACTATAAAATCCCTGTAACCTTTGTTTTTTTCAGTGAAAAAAATATATATAAATTTATATTACCTATTGGTGGTCGCCAGGAGGTAGTTATAGTTAGGACCTAGTTTCCACTGAAAGGTGCCTCTACCACAATAGTCATTTTCTTAATGCTGGGTTGGTGTTGAGCAATGGGTGCGGATGTGTTACAAAAGTATTCGTCACGTCGTGTTTCATGGCAACAAAAGAAAAGCTTGCACTCTGTGACGTGCACTACGACAATATTCATTCAAAGGCGATCTATTTTGACCTTGTGGTCTTCTTCAGGGCCAAACCATATACTGTGCACCATCACATTAGAAAACATATAGTGAAGCCATAGACATAAAAAAAGATGCAAAAAGTGCAGAAGAAACACTAATGCTCCTGCCAAAGCAATTTCCCAAATTTTTCAAAGTCTGGAGTTCTTCTAGTTATCTTTGTAAATTTCAAACATATGACCTTGAGAGCAACAACAGAAAATAAAATAAAATTAAATTAGATAAATTGAAAGTAAACTATACACTTCAGACTCACACTGTGCCCTTTAGCCAAAAGTTCAGTTCAAATAAATATATGCCATGCGGCTTTCCTCATTGCCTCTACTGAGTACAAAAATCATATATGAACTGTGATAACATGGAGAATATAACAGAACCTATTCTTCAAAACGAACAATCCAAAATATGATAAATAATAACAAAAAATACAATCCAAGTGGCTTCCTACAATAATAAGGCAGGAGGTCCATGCTTGACTGTACTCTGCATTGTTAAATATGTGTCAGAGTTGCAAACAAAAAGTACACAAGTTACGCTGGGGAAAAAATGTAAATTATCGAAAAATACCAAACAGAGCACAGTAGGTGCAATTATCCAGAATAGTCAAGGGAATTCTACTTTCCAATCAGAAGAGTGAGGAGAAACTCAACCAATAAGCACACAGAGACCGTCATCAGTGTTGAGGCCTCTGGGGTACATGCTGTTCAATCTAATAATGTATTCTGATTCTAGTTTTTGTAATCTTTTCTCTCTGTTTCCAACTCTCACAGTCATAGGAACCTTGTGAATTCCCAAAAATGAAATAATGTCACTGTTCTGCTAGTGTGCGTGATGCCAGTGTCGTGCTATAGGGTAATTAGGATCACAGTTCTTAATAGCATGCAAGTGCTCCAGAATCCTTTTTCTAACTGGGAAAATGGTACCGCCAACATATTTTCTGCCGCAAGGACATTGTGGAACAGAGACACAAAAATCACTGCTACATACATATGACAAATGTGTTAATCTTGGCTTGCTTCCCGTGGGCAGTGAGTATGTTTTCCTATTTGTGCAGTTCTTGCATTTACCACATTAAAAAAAAAAAAACCTTCTTGCAACCAGGACCCCACTGTGTCTCCTTTCCCAAGCTAACAGTGTACCAATAGAGCCGTCACTGATTAGCTCTTCCTGTGTGCAGTCAAGAGATGTGGAGTTACAAGTATGCTGAAGATTGCATCTGCTTTCAATAAATGGCAATGCTTCAAAAGCAGACATTTAATGCTGTCTAATTCAATGTTAAAGTTAGTAATAGAATGCATATCAGGATGTCTTGGACTCTCTCTTTTCTGTAGTAATTGCTCCTTACTTTCTCATTTGCAGATCCAAAGACTTCCTTGAGCTACCCCCAGCATTGAATCTAGTGATCATTTTAGACTGTTCTGTTACAAAACCCTGATGTCTACTGCAATTGCGTTTCGCACGCAGTATATCCCCAAATGGGATACTCCATTTCAGGTTCTTAGGGTGATGATTTCTTGCATGCAAAATGCTATTGCAGGTGGTTTCTTTTCAGTATAAACTAGTAAGTATGGATTTCTCTTTGACTCTCACATGGACATCTAAACATTACAAATCTCATGTTTCTGTTCTATATATAAACTTCAAACCCAAACCCTTCCCAGAGAAGTGTTTCAGGAAATCTTGTAGTTTGCTAGAAGGACCATCCTAAACAATAAGTAAATCATCAATATACCTAGTCTAAAAGACTATAGCCCTCATTACGACCTTGGCAGTAAAAAACGAATACCGCAGTTCTGACTGCTGCCAGCATGCCGCCGAGGAGGTGGACATCTGTCTGACAGATTGTGACACATACATACAAAACTGACAGAAAACAGTCACAACCACAAATCCGCCAGACCCACTGTACGTGATAAACTGTTGGTACTACCACCCATACTGTTACGCCACCATTACTATGTCCTCCACATAATGACTAACAAATCACTACAGTGGACATTGAACAGTGGTAAACCATTGGTGGTGAACACCGCTGCGGTGGATATGGCCACCCAAATACAAAACAAGACAACATTGGCCAGAACAAAAAACCCACACCTGACACAAATACACCCAACCCAAACACCCACCAACAGCACTATAAAACACACACCCACATCACCCACAATCCTTTGCTAACACGATAAGATGGCTACACAGAACTGCACACACATTTCACAACTACCAATTTATCCGACATGCACCACACACCACACACCCCACCACATCACACATCACCCTGTCCCCACAAAGGCACCCCTGTTTCACTGATGAGGAGTTGCGGGTCATGTTTGAGGAAATAGTCAGGGTAGAGCCACAGCTGTTTGGAACACAGGTCCAGCAGATATCCATTGCCAGGAAGATGGAGCTATGGTGGAGGATCATAGACAGGGTGAATGCCGTGGGACTACATCCACGAACAAGGGACGACATAAGGAAGAGGTGGAACAACCTACTGGGGAAGGTGCTTTCCATTGCAGCAAGGCACCAGCTCGCCATCCAGAGGACTGGCAGTGGACCCCCACCTCCTCCCCCATAGCTGACAGCATGGGAGGAGCAAGTCTTGATAATCCTGCATCCTAAGGGACTCACTGCAGTAGCCGGAGGACTGGACACTGGTGAGTCAACATTTACTACCTATCACCCCCCATACCTGCATGCCACCATGACCCCTCACCCTGACAGCCATGACCCCACTCCATCCCGCACAGTGCACCACCACAATTACCAAAATGAAATTTCAAGCCCTGCTTACCATACCCACTGCATGCACATCCCTTCCAGCCCTGCATGTTCACCCCCCACCAATGCATGCATAGCATGGGCAATTAACAATCCCAAAATCCATCACCATGCACAAACAAAGGCAGCAGGGCAACAACAATAATATAGGGGAAGCTAGTGAAGCAAAATATGTCAGACATGTAGCATAATACACCACTTACATCCCCACAGGTGCCCGAGTCAATCTCAGCGGCGAGGAGGTGCTACAGCTACCCAGTCCCCTACCAGAAGATGCCCCCAGTAGTGACAGCAACTCTATAGCTCTGGATCTGGAAGAACTCCCTGGCCCATCAGGGACCACTGGTCAGTCGGAGTCCACTACAGAGCTGTAGTCCACTACAGACCACTGTAGCCCACTACAGAGCCTCCCCCCTCAGAATCCAGCACCACAGCAGCTACCCAACATCCCCTGACCTCTGTCCCCAGGACACGTCAATCAGTAGTTTGCTCACCTGTACAGGGACCCCAGTTTAACCTCACAGGCAAGACAATGAGGCATTGGGTCAGTGGGAGTGGGCACACCATTCAGGGGACACAGGCACTAGGGGCCAGGGACAGTTGGAGGACAGCTGTGCACCAGGGGGAGGATAGGCCCAGGGAACCGACTGCCCAGGAGGCACTCACTAATGTCCTGGGGGCTTACCAACGATCCAAGAACAAGAATGGCCAGGTGCTAAACATCATGCAGGAGAACTAGCGGTTGCAGGGGGAACACCACCAGGAGATCAAGCAAGAATTGCAAGCCCTGAACACCACCATGGTCTCCATTGCAGTGGTGTTGGGTGATATGGCCAACAGCATGAGGGACTACACAGCACACCAGGGGGGCCCTTCCACCAGCTAGTGTACTGACCAGCCCTCCACATCTGCTGCAGCTAGTGGGCAGGATGCCCTGCCACAAGACCAACAGGCCACCAGCACCCCTCCTCCTGCAGGAGGTGAACCACCCTGCAAACAGTCCCTGCGACCCAGACAAATATAATAGACAGTTGTCAAGATCAAGACCACCACCAGGAAATGAGCCACTCCTGAATGTCCCCTTGTGTTCCACTGTGTCACCTTGTCCACTTTGAACTGCCATTGCTCCCCTTCCTATGGCCCTTTGGGCACTGGACCTGTGCTGCAAACAGACTGGCCCAATACACTGGACTATTGCCAACCATCACCCCACTCTATTGCACTTTGCATTCTATACTGATTTTCAATAAATACCCTTGGACACAACTTGAGTAATAGTGCTTTATCTGAAGGTAATGTACAATGTATTGAACTGTAATGAACTGCATGATCCAGTGTAAATGTCCAGTAATATGTTGATCCATCCTACAAATGTGTCTCAGCATTCTGTATACATCACAGCATTACACTGTTGTAACCACAACAACATCTGCAATAAGGGAAGGCATAGGTGACAGTCAGGTGGGATGCAAAGGTAATGACTGGCATAATGCTACAGCCACACAGCACAACACTGAAATGGAAAAATGTTTAGTTCAACAGTCTTACCTGAGTGTCATTGGAAGTACTTTTGGATAATATATGTCCTATTGTCCACATCCTCCTCGTCTTTCTTTTACTCACTGTCCCCAGTGTCTACTGCTGCCACAGCTGCATTGTCACCCCCCTCCTCCTGTAGATAAGGCACAGGCTGTCTGAGGGCCAAACTGTGTAACATGCAGCACTCAACAACAATCCTGCAGAAGTTCTCAAGGGGGGTAGCATAGGGATCCACCTGTCAGATAGAGGCACCTGAACCTAGCCTTCAGGAGACCGAAGGTCCTTTCAACAATCCTCTTGGTACGTCCATGAGCTGTACCTATTCTCAGTCCCTGTTCATGGATTCCCAACAGGGGTCAGGAGCCAGGACAGGTCTGGATATCCGGAATCACCAGCAAGAAGTGAGGGACACACATTATCTCTGCACAATGGCATGGGGCATGACTCCTAAAGGCATACACTGACAAACATTGGGTGGGGACTCAGGCTCACCGATAAGACACACTCTGCACCTCTGCAGTTGTGCCAACAGCTGTGGGACACTGCTATTCCTCAGGACAAAGGCATCATGCACCGACCCAGGATACTTGGCAGTGACGTGGGAGATATACTGGTCAGCAAGGCACACAATCTGGACATTGAGAGAGTGGAAACTCTTCTTATTCCTGTACACTTGTTCATTGGCCCTGGGGGGGGACTAAGGCAATATGGGTCCCATCAATGGCCCCCATAACATGTGTTATACGTCCCATTGCATAGAATCCAGCCTTCACAGTGTGTAAATCATCTACCTGGGGTAATGGAATGTAGCTGCCCATGTGTTTGAACAAGGCTCCCAAAACCCTTGCAAGCACAATAGAGAACATTGCCTGTGGTATGCCTGCAGCCAATCCCACTGTCACCTAGAAAGTGTTAGTTGCCAGGAAATGGAGCACTGAGAGTACCTGCACAAGAGGGGGTATTACTGTTGTGCAATGGATATCAGGTAGCAGACCATTCTCCAATTGTGCACACAGCTCTGTGATTGTGGCCCTGTCCAGACCATAGGTGAGTATGATATGCCTGTCCTCCAGTGTAGCCAAGTCCACAAGAGGTCTGGACACTGGTGTTTGCCTCATCCTCCTATTCCTCCACAGTGGTGGGTACCTAAGGGACCCTGCACAAGAGGGGGTATTACTGTTGTGCAATGGATATCAGGTAGCAAACCATTCTCCAATTGTGCACACAGCTCTGTGATTGTGGCCCTGTCCAGACCATAGGTGAGTATGATATGGCTGTCCTCCAGTGTAGCCAAGTCCACAAGAGGTCTGGACACTGGTGCTTGCCTCCTCCTCCTATTCCTCCACAGTGGTTGGTACCTAAGGGACCCAAAATTAAGAAGGGAGTGACTGCAGGAACCATGAACACACTACAGCAGTGTACACATAGCATGTTTGTATGTAGGGCACTGGAATTGTCTAGGTGTGTACATTCGACTACAATGAAGCACTTAATTAATCTGTACATGTGTACTAGCATTAGTAAATGGCAACCGCCTGTCCTGTATGCAGGGAGAGGTGGAAGTGTCCTCACTCTGCCGGCCTTCACGTCATGGCAGGAGGCAGTTTGGACCTCCGTGCAATTCCTCATTGGCTAACAAGGCCCTCTATGGAGTATGGAAACCAATGATGATCAACGCCGGTGGTGACGGTGTTCACTGCCGTGGATGTGACTGCAATTTTCTTTCTACCACTTCACTTGATTCCTGACTTTCCACAGGACGACATCTCCACTGCGTGTGCTGCTGTGACCTGTGTCTGGAACCTGCCATCACACGTGCAACAGGGGAAAGGGCCCCAGCCTTCAAGTAGGAGAAGTTGGAGAGGCTTGTGGATGGGGTCCTACCCCTGTATGGGCAGTTGTATGGGCCTCCAGACCAACAGATGTGTACAACTTGCATGCGACATGGCGGCATGGAGATGTGTGTGTGTGCTGGCAGTGTGGTATTTGGGGGGTATGGCTGGTGGCAGTGTTAATGCAGAGGTATGGGTCATGTGTGTGCCTGATCAGGGACAAATGCAGTTTGTAGGCCATACAGTATGTGTGAAAAGCTGGACTGGCTGGTTCATGGTGTCCCACTGTATGTGTTTCCTTTGCAGGTCAGTGCTCATCAGAAGAAGGGGTTGTGGTGTGCCATCGTCAAGGACGTGCGGACCCTGGGGGTCTATAGCAGGCGGAGCACCCACTAAAGAAAACAGTGGGAAGACCTGAGAAGATGGGTCCGGAAGATCGCGGAGGCCCAGCTGGGGATGGCCTCCCAACGAGGGAGGGGTGCCCATCGGAACCTGATCCCCGTGATGGCCTGTATACTGGCGGTGGCCTACCCAGAGCTGGATGGGCGCTTGAGGGTATCACAGCAGCCACAAGGGGGTGAGTACAGTGTGTTTGACAACCATCCCTGTTGCCTGGCTTGGGATTTGGGTGCAGGGTACTAGTCAGTGGATGCCCCACTATGCCAGTTTAGACATTGCTGCGAGGTCCTGCTTAGGTCAATAGGGTGGAATGCATGTTTTTGATAGCTAGGTAGATGGCTTTCCATGGCAGACAGGGCTTAGTTGGTCCCAGCTGGTGTATAGGTGGCAATGTTTGGCTCGTACCTGCTGTGGTATTTAGCCAATGGTATGCCAGTGTGGTCCATACTGCCCATTCTCAGTCTCAGTGTGTGATAGTGATGTGTATGCAATCTGTGCTGTTGGTGCTGTGATTGACCCTGTGCTCCCTTTCTTTCTCCCCCCTTTCTCTCCTTTTGTCATCCTGTCCATGTGTGTATTGGCATCTTCTTACAGAGGAGCAGGGGCACCGGTGAGTGAATCCCATGGGACCCATAAGGCAGAGTCCACCAATGTCATGGGAACCAGTGTGACGGAGGGCGAGGGGTGCACCACAGCAGGGACAGGAGCTGATACAACTGACTTTGATTCCTCGTCCAATGGGAGCTCCCTGGTGGTGGCGGACCCCGATGTGACCACTCCAGCTACAGGTTCTACCGCCAACCCCCCTACCAGCACTGCCCTCCCAGTAGCCCCACACTGAGTTGCCTGTGCCCGCTCACCCAGGAGGGTGGGCATCTCCTTCGTCCCAGGCATTTCAGGCCCTGCCCCAGTGAGCCCTGCTGCCCTAAGTAAGGAGGCTATTGACCTCCTGAGATCCATATCTGTAGGACAGTCAATCATAGTGAATGCCATCCAGGGGCTGGCATCCCAGATGCAGCAATGCAATGCCTTCCCGGAGAGCATTCACGGTGGCTTGGCGGTCCTAAAGAGATCGTTTCAGGTTCTGGCTTCCTCTCTGATGGCAGCCTTTGTCCCTGTTTCTTCCGTCCCCACTCCAACTACCACTTCCCAGTCCCAGCCACCTCACTCCTCACCCTCAACCCTTCCTATGCACATATTCAGACAAGCATGCACACAAAACATCACACAAAACTTGCAAAAACAAACACAGGCAGCACACTTCAGTCCACAAGCATACACACAGCCAACACCCAGATGCACACATAACATCATCCACTGCTTACACTGTCTCCCCTCCTCCTCCTCCCTTACAGTCACATCTGCACTCACACCTGCATGCACTCCAACAGTCCCTGAACCTGCCACCTGCACAGCCTTGCCCACAGTCACCACAACAGCAGACTCGCAGACATGTACCCCACACACCACATGCACAGTCACCACCACCACCACATGCAGCACACCCACCTCACTTGCAGACACCACCACAACATCCATCCACATATCCTGTTTGACCTCCCCCACCCTGCCTGCCCCCTCCAAAGACACACAAACGCTCGCATTCAGACCCCAACAGCAATCCACCACACACACATACGCTGTCCTTGCACCTGCACCCAAGTCCAGCACACCTCATCCTCCTACAACCACTCCCTCTAACTCCACACTCATCCCTCCTCCCACATCCCACCCGATTGGCCCTGAGAAGCTTTTCCTTTCCCATCTTGACCTCTTCCCTCGCCTACCCCCTTCCTGCCCATAAGAGGAAGGTCCCACACCCCCAGCCCAGTACCTCAAGCACCCAGTCTGACACTGTTCCACCCCAAAACTCTCTACCTGCCACTAAGGGGCACATGAGTGCGATGCCAGCCCCCCACCCCAAGGACAATCTTCTGCCCCCCCAAAACGGAAGGCTAAAGTGCCTCCCCCTCCCAAACAGACATCCAAGACCATGGAGACACCCACAAAACCTAGGGCCAAGGAGACCCCTCCCAAAGCAAAGGCCAAGAGGACCCCTCCCAAAACAGAGGCCAAGGAGACCCCTTGCAAGACAAAGGCCAGGGAGACCACTCCCAGGACAAAGGCCATGGAGACCCCTCCTAAAACTAAGGGCAAGGAGGCCCCTCCCAATACTAAGGTCAAGGAGGCACCTCCAAAAACTTAGGCCAAGGAACCCTATCCCGAACCAGAGGACAAGGAGCATCCTTCAGAACCAGAGGGCAAGGAGCCCCCTCCAGAACCAGTGGGCAAGGAGCCCCCTCCAGAACCAGTAGGCAAGGAGCTCCCTCTAGAACCAGTGGGCAGGGAGTCCCCTCCAGCACCAGAGGGCAAGGTGTCCCCTCCATCACAAGAGGGCAAGGAGCCCTATCCAAAACCAGTGGGCAAGGAGCCCCCTCCAGAACCACTAGGCAAGGAGCCCTCTCCAGCACCAGAGAGGGCAAGGAGCCTCCTCCAGAACCAGAGGGCAAGGAGCCCCCTCAATAACCAGAGGGCAAGGAGACCCTCCATCAACACAGGGCAAGGATCCCCCGCCAGAACCACAGGGCAAGGTCATAATGACCACCTACATGCATAGTCCAGTTCTCATTAGTCTCTGTCCAAATATGTTGTGCCTCCCACCAACCCAATTAAAATTCCGGCATAGCTGGGAGCGAAGCAACTTCCCATCGCAGACTCAGTGAGCTGCCTGTACCATTTATCCAGGAACAGATGCACAACCTTTCCAAAAGCATTATATAGTGTTAATACATATATATGAGTTTATCTCTAAAGAAATACTTGCATTCCTGAATTTCCAGCTTATTTTTGATAGACATGTAAAAGGACACCACATCTATTGTTACCAAAATATAACTAGACTGCCATGGGCTGTACTCTATCTTAGTGATAAAATCAGGACAATCCCAGCAGCATGTCTGCACGTTGTGTATGTATATATATATATATATATATATATAAATATGTACATACATATATATATATATATGTACATACATATATATATATATATATATATATATATATATATATATATATATATATATATATATATAAATCTTCAACAGATGGACAGATGGCCATCTGACGGCTGCACCGATCCCGTAAGTCAAGTCCCAGTTATATATATATATATATATGTTAGAAATTGGGTCTTTGGTTGGCAGTCAGGTTAACCCCTGTCCAAGCAAGGACCCTCACTCTAGTCAGGGTAAAGGAGAATCACACTCAGTTAACCCCTGCTCACCCTCTTGGTAGCTTGAGACAAGCAAGAAGGCTTAACTTCAGAGGCAATGTGTAAAGTATTTCTACCAACACACAGTATTACAGTGAAAACACTACCAAATGGACACCACACCAATTTAGAACAATAGCTAATATTTATCTAAATCAAACAAGACCAAAATGACAAAACTCCAACATACACAAGTCAAAAGAATACAAGTCTTAATCCTTAGAAAGCAGTAAGCATGCGTTGTTACACAAAGTACCTGGTTAGCATTAAAAAAAAAGCTGCACGGGTGAGCATGCGTCGGAAAAGGCAGCGATGCATCGATTCCTTCCTCACAAGGAAGGCTGTGTGTCGCTTCTTCTCTGGTCGGGTCAGCGATGTGTTGTTCTTGTCCCTCGCAAGAGAGCAATGCGTTGATTTCCAGATGGCGCACCTTGGATCTGCGCAGACTCGGGTTGACCTGGATGCCCAGGGATGATGCGTGGAAAATCCGGTTACATAGTGTTAGAAAATCACGCTGCGTGGGGTTACGTCATTATCAGCCTCTGAAAGCGGGTGCAGTGCGTGGGTTCTCCAGCTACGTTGCATCGATCTCCCAGCTGCGATGCAGGTGTAGTGTCGATTTCGGCCGCAAAGCCGGTGGCACATCGTTTATCAGCCGCGTTGCGGAAGGTGCGTCAAACTTTTTCCCACACCGCATTCGGTGCATCGATTTTTAGTTCTTGTGTGCCAGCTTCACCTTTCAAGGGTCCAAGAACTGGATAGGGCAGCATTTCGCAAGGGCAGAGGGTCTCAGCAGAGAGTCCAAATGCTGGCAGGGCAAGACTTTGATGGCCATGAGACTTCAACAACAGGAGGCAAGCTCAGTTCAAGGCCTTGGAGATTCTTCTCAAGCAGGAATGCACAACAAAGTGCAGCCTTTGTCCCCTTTCACAGGTAGAAGCAGCAACTGCAGGATAGCCCAACAAAGCAAAGTCACAGGCAGGGGCAGAGGCAGCACTTCTCCTCAGCTCTTCAGCTCTTCTCACTGGCAGAGGTTCCTCTTGATTCCAGAAGTGGTATAAGTTTCCCCTCTCTGCCTTTGAAGTAGTCAAACTTCAAAGGAAAGTCTATCTTGTTTGTAAGATTCTGCCTTGCCCAGGCCAGGCCCAGACACACATCAAGGGGTTTAGGGGGTTGGAGGCTGCATAGTGTGAGGGGAGGCACAGCCCTTTCAGGTGTGAGTGACCACTACTCTCCTTCCTCCGAGCACAGATGGCTCATCAGGATATGCAGGCTACGCCACAGCTCCCTTTGTGTCACTGTCTAGAGTAGAGGTACACACAGCCCAACTGTCAAACTGATCCAGACAGGAAATCCACAAATAGGCAGTATCACAGAATGGTTTAAGCAAGAAAATGCCTACTTTCTAAAAATGGCATTTTCAAGCATACAATCTAAAAACAAACTTTACTAAAATGTGCATTTTTAAATTGGGAGTTCAGAGACCCTAAACTCCAGATTTCTGTTTGCTCCCAAAGGGAATCTGGACTTTAATAATATTTGAAGGCAGCCTCCATGTTAACCTATGAGAGAGATAGGTGAAAACTGAATTTGGCAGTATTTCACTGTTAGGACATATAAAACACATTAGAATATGTCCTACTTCAAACACACACTGCACCCTGCCAGTGGGGTTACCTAAGGCCTACTTTAGAGGTGCATTACATGTAAGAAAAGGAAAGGTTTAGGCCTGGCAAGTGGGTACACTTGTCAAGTCGAATTGGCAGGTTAAAACCTCACACACAGACACTGCAGTGGCAGGTCTGAGACATGATTACAGGGCTACTTAGGTGGGTGGCACAAGCAATGCTGCAGGCCCACTAGTGGCATTTGATTTACAGGCCCTGGGCACCTCTAGTGCACTGTAATAGGGACTGACTAGTGAATCAAATATGCTAATCATGGAAAGCCAATCACACATACACTTTACATAGGAGCACTTGCACTGGTTAAAGTACCCAGAGTATCAAAAACAGAGTCCAGCACACAATACCAACCAGGGTAACAGATGCACAATTTAGAGGTGACCACGCCAGGGAAGCCACATCTAACAAGATCCATGCGTTTAATGAAACCTCAGAGCGGCAGATGTAGATTCTAACGCGTTTCGGCATATAGGGGGTTATTCTAACTTTGGAGGAGGTGTTAATCCGTCCCAAAAGTGACGGAAAAGTGACGGATTTACCACCAGCCGTATTACGAGTCCATTATATCCTATGGAACTCGTAATACGGCTGGTGGTATATCCGTCACTTTACCGTCACTTTTGGGACGGATTAACACTCCTCCAAAGTTAGAATAACCCCCATAATGCCTTGCTCACAGGAAAATACAAACAGGTGTGATCTTAAGCCAGTGCTTATCAATCATCAGTCACATGACTTGGTGATCCAGATACAAGTCCCATAATGCACTATTTAAGTGTTTCATCGCTACTGCAGCGTGTAATCTCCATGTAGCTTAAATAGCGTCTTGAACAATACAGTACAATCATATTATTAATTTTTTCAATGTGCATTATGGCTAAATCAATGTCCTTAGTCTCATGTTTGTATATGAACTACTGCTCACTCTGATAATGGTAACTGCTGGAAAGCCAGTGAACAGCTAGAAGATAGGTATAAAACCTCCCTCCCATCCTTTGCTCACCTTCATCACAGTACAATTCTGGATAAATGCCATCTCTTGGAAAAAGGGGAATGGGTCGGGCCCCCTTCCCTTAACAATATTGTTTCCACATTGCTTCATTACGGGGCCACAGACCCTGCAGGGTGGCATCGGCACAGGGGTGAAGAGTCCCACTGCAGTACAAATCCACATGAAACAACAGACGAGGCACCAATCCACTGTGACATCTATGCATTTAATGAACCTCAGAGCAGCACATATAGATCCTAACTCATTTTGTAATGCCTTGCTCATAGGAAAATACAAACAGGTGTGATCTTCAGCCAGTGCGTATCAATCAGTCACATGACTTGGTAATCCAAATACAAGTCCCATAATGCACTATTTAAGTGTTTCATCTCTACTGCAGAGTTTAATCTCCGTAAAGCTTAAATAGTGTCTTGAACGATACAGTACAATCATATTATTCATGTTTTCAATGTGCATTATGGATAAATCAATGTTCTTATCCTCATGTTTGTAAATGAACTGCTGCTCACTCTGATAATAATGTATATGGATTTTGTGAAATAACATTACTGTGAGGATACCTCCTGTGAGTGTTGGGCACTCGCAGGAGGTATCCTTACAGTAATGCTATTTCACAAAATCCATTTATTTGACCACACTTGTTAATTTTAAGATAAAAAATGTGCATAAAACATGAACAATAAATACACGCTAAATCTATAAAAAGCACATAGTTTTAGCTAATAAGGTACCAACGCTTACTTATCCCACAGGGTGCCTTCAGTTACCTGTATAACAAGTCTTCTGACTCCTTTCCCCTCTGAAGGCTAAGTATAATTTTTGTCAGCCTGATTAATGTGGCAGTGCAACACAATAGATTAAACATAATGAAAAGAATTCATGTAGATACTCTAGCCATTTGCATAAAGCCACTCAAGACGGCTCTTAGCTTAACCCGTTGCTCGCCATGGACGTAATGGTTACGTCCATGGCTGCGCCTTTACCAGCCCTCAGGGGAAGCACTCCCCCAGAGGGTGGCCCCCATCCCCCAGTTCAGGGTTGGAAGGGGAATCGCTTCCCCTTCCACCTCAACCCCCCCGAGCCCCTCAGACCCCCCCAGTGACGTCTGATGATGTCAGCATGCGAGAGCATTTCTCTTCCGCTCGGGAGGAGAGGGCCAGCAGAGGCATGAAAGGAAAGGAAAGGCCTTGCGATCGGGCAGCAGAAATGCCCACTGGACACAAGGGATTTTTGTTTTGTTTTGAAATGGACATAAGGGGAGCGGCCCCTTGGGCAAGGGTCGCTCCCTGGGAGGGGGGGCAAATCATTTTTAGGCCATTCCCCCCTAGACACCAGGGATACATTTTTTTCCCTTTTATGTGAGGGAATGACCACTTTGGCAAGGGTCGCTCCCTGGGGGGCCAAATTATTTTTAGGCCATTTCTGCCCCCCCCCGGGGGACAAAAAAAACCTAGACACCAGGGATAATATTTTTTGTGTTTTTTTTTTCTTTTATGTGTAGGGAGCGACTCCTTTGGCAAGGGTCACTCCCTGGGGGGCCAAATTGTTTTTAGTCCATTTCTGCCCCCCCCGGAGGCAGATCAGCCTAATATAATTACTAGACACCAGGGATTTTTTTTTTTTTACTTTGAAATGGACACTAGGGGAGCAGCCCCTTGGGCAAGGCCCGCTCCGCAGGGGGGGCAAATAATTTTTAGGCAATTTCTGCCCCCGGGGGGGGGGGCAAAAAAACCCTAGACATCAAGGATAATTTTTGTGTTTTATTTTTTTCTTTTATGTGTAGGGAGCGACCACTTCAGCAAGGGTCACTCCCTGGGGGGGCAAATAGTTTTTAGTCCATTTCTGCCCCCCTGGGGGCAGAAACCACTAAACATCAGGGATTTTTTATTTTTTTTACTTTGAAATGGAGATGAGGGGATCATTTTTTTTTTTCCATGTATGTGTAGGGAGGGACCCCTTTCGGCAAGGCTCGCTCCCCGGGGGACCAAATAGTTTTTAGGCCATTTCTGTCCCCCCCGGGGGCAGATCGGCCTAATATAATTAGGCCAATCTGCCCCCGGGGTGGCAGAAACCACTAGACAGATGGGAGTTTTTTTTATTTATTATCCTTACGCATAATGGGAGCGGCCCCTTGGGCAAGGGCTGCTCCCCAGGTGGGCAAAATATTTTTAGCCCATTTCTGCCCCCCCCCCCGGAGGCAGATCAGCCTAATATAATTAGGCAGATCTGCCTCCTGGGGGGGGGCAGAAACCTCTAGACCCAAGGAATATATATATATATTTGTATTTACTTTATGTTTTCATGTATGGGGAGCGAACCCATAGGCAAGGGTTGCTCCCCTGGTGGGCAAATTGTATTTAGGCCATTTCTGCCCTCCTTCAGGGGGTATCAGCCTATTTTTGTTAGGCCAATCTGCCCCCAAGGGGGGCAGAAACCACTAGACACCAGGGATTGGTGTGTGTATGTGTGTTTTGTTTGTGGGGGGCTGCCCCTTGGGCAAGGGTCGCTGCCCATTGGGGCACATTACTGTTAGCCAGATTGGCCTATTTTTGGAAGGCCCAACTGCCCCCAAAGGGGGCAAAAAGTCCATCAGAGACCAGGGAAGATTTTTTTTCAAAATAAGAGGGTGGGGGTATGGCCATACCCCTACCCCAAATAAATGGGGCCAAAGTTGTTCTGCCCACCAGTGGGAAGATGGGACAATTACCCCCGATCCACACCCCGGACGGGCAGAAAGTATACTAGATGGCATGGAATTAAATAAAACAAAAAATAGTTGGGTGGTGGCTACCAACCAAAATGGGCCTGGTTATGCCCCCACCCCAACTGAAGGGGGTACCAGTCTTTCAGCTCTCCCCCTGCACACTAAAACATTTTATCCCACGGCAAGCAAGAAGACTTTGGTTATTTTGGGTTTTGGTTTTCCATTTGGGCCATGAGAGCTTGTAACTCTGAAAATCGTCCCACTTCGGAATGGTGAGGACTGCACTTTTTTGACTTTGGGACGCTGCCACGTAGAAAAATCCACAAGACCCAGGCACATCTGAAAACTAAACATCTGGTTGATTCCAAGATGGTGTGCTTCACATGCACCCGCACCATTTTCTTACCCAGAATGCCCTGCAAACCTCCACCTTTGCTGGAAAGCCCACATTTTTCGCACATTTTTTTGTGATGGAACCTTCCGGAATCTGCAGGAATCCACAAAATTCCCACCACCCAACACTGTCTCATCTATACCGATAAAAATTCTGCTGCACCTGTCAGCCTAACAATGTGTTTTTTTAAACTGCCCTTTTGGATCCTCTTTGGTTCCTCCTCAATTTCGACATGTTTTTGGCTCTTCCCTGTCACAGGCACTTGGCCCACCTACACAAGTGAGGTTTTATTTTTATTTGTCCCAGTGCGGTAATCCCACACAGAAATGTGTGAAAAAAGTGATCTTTTAGCTTAATTTGAGGTTTGCTGAGGATTCTGGTTAAGTAATCTTTGGGGGATCCACGCAAGTCACACCTCACTGGACTCCCTCGGGTGTCTAGTTTTCAGAAATGTCTGGGTTTGGTAGGTTTCCCTAGATGGCTACTAAGCCCAAGACCAAAAACAGGTAGTTCTGTATTTGATCATTTTGATGTGTCAAGATAATGTTTTGGGGCATTTCCTGTCGCGGGCGCTATGGCTACCCACACAAGTGAAGTACCATTTTTACTGGGAGATTAGGGTGAATGCTGGGTAGAAGGCAATTTGTGGCTCCTCTCAGATTCCAGAACTTCCTGTCATCGAAACGAGAGCAAAAGGTGTTTTTTTGGCCACATTATAAGGTTTGCAAAGGATTCCAAGAACCTGGTCAAAGCCCCACAAGTCACCCCATCTTGGATTCCCCTAGGTGTCTTGTTTTAAAAAATTCACAGGTTTGTTAGGTTTCCCTAGGTGCCGGCTGAGCTAGAGGTTAAAATCTACAGCTAGGCACTTTGCAAAGAACTTTTCTTCAATGTCAATTAAAGCTATAAGCCTATAGTTTGAAGGAGAAGCAGGGTTACCACTCTTGTAAATCGGATAGAAGATGTTTCCTTTCAATGATTCTGGAAAACACTTGGGGCCATATTTATACTTTTTGACACAAAACTGTGCTAACGCAGTTTTGCGTCAAAAAAATTAGCGCCGGCTAACGCCATTCTGAAGCGCCATGCGGGTGCCGTATTTATTGAATGACGTTAGCCGCCGGCGCCGTCTGGTGTGCGTTAAAAAAACGACGTACACCAGGCAGCGCCGGCGTAGGGGGATATGGGGCTTGGGCGTCAAGAAATGGGGCAAGTCAGGTTGAGGCAAATTTTTCGCCTCAACCCGATTTGCGCCATTTTTTTTCACTCCCAACCCCCATAGAAATTACTCCTGTCTTAGCAAAGACAGGAGTCATGCCCCCTTGCCCAATGGCCATGCCCAGGGGACTTATGTCCCCTGGGCATGGTCATTGGGCATAGTGGCATGTAGGGGGGCACAAATCTGGCCCCCCTATGCCACAAAAAAAATATTTTAAAAAACTTACCTGAACTTACCTCAATGTCCCTGGGATGGGTCCCTCCAGCCTTGGGTGTCCACCTGGGGTGGGCAAGGGTGACAGGGGGTGTCCCTGGGGGCATGGGAGGGCACCTCTGGGCTCCTTCAGAGCCCACAGGTCCCTTAACGCCTGCCTTTTCCAGGCGCTAAAAAACGGCGCAAAAGCGGCCGTATGTCATTTTTTTTGACCCGCTCACTCCCGGTCGTGAATTTTGCCCGGGAGTATAAATCCGACGCACATGCCTCGGAGTCGATTTTTCAGACAGGAACGCCTACCTTGCATATAATTAACGCAAAGTAGGTGTCCACGCTAAAAAATGACGCTAACTCCATGGACTTTGGCACTAGACGCGTCTAACGCCAAAGTATAAATATGGAGTTAGTTTTGCGTCAGAATTGCGTAAAAAAAAACTACGCAATTCCGGCGCAAACGGAGTATAAATATGCCCCTTGATATGATAAAAGTCATTGAAAAAAAGTGTGCTAAATAGTAGGCCCAATATCTTACGTTGCCTCTGAAAAGGGCGTTCGGAATTCCGTTCTGACCTGCTGCACCTTCCAATTTCAGTTTCTTTATAATTCCTGTCAATTGTTCAATATCAATGACCATGGAAGCGTGTTCATGGTTGTGTGAAGGTGTACCAATTTCTAACTTCACTTTGAAACAGAAGTTGGATGAAACTGGACTACTTTTGTCTTTCATCGGAACCAAAGGGTTGTCACCCTTAAGAATACATCGAGACCACATGGGTTTCCCAGGAAGCTGCATCAATCCCTGCATTAAATTGTTAAGATTTTTCCAATGACAGCCCATTCACCACCTGCCACAACTTTTTGTTATTCTGCTGTTTGCTAAATGTCAAGAGTTTGGTATGCAGGAACACAGGCCCAAATTTATACTTTTTGACGCAAAACTGCACTAACGCAGTTTTGCATCAAAAAAATTAGCGCCGGCTAACGCCATTCTGAAGCACCATGCGGGCGCTGTATTTATTGAATGACGTTAGCCGGCGTTAGCCGCCGGCGCCGTCTGGTGTGCGTTAAAAAATCGACGTACATCAGGCAGCGCCGGCGTAGGGGGAAAATGGAGTATGGGCATCCAAAAATGGTGCAGGTCAGGCTGAGGCAAAAAAATCGCCTCAACCTGATTTGCGCCATTTTTTTTTTCACTCCCAACCCCCATTGAAATGACTCCTGTCTTAGCAAAGACAGGAGTCATGCCCCCTTGCCCAATGGCCATGCCCAGGGGACTTCTGTCCCCTGGGCATGGTCATTGGGCATAGTGGCATGTAGGGGGGCACAAATCAGGCCCCCCTATGCCACAATTTTTTTTTACAAAAAATACTTACCTGAACTTACCTTAATGTCCCTGGGGTGGGTCCCTCCATCCTTGGGTGTCCTCCTGGGGTGGGCAAGGGTGGCAGGGGGTGTCCCTGGGGGCAGGGGAGGGCACCTCTGGGCTCATTCTGAGCCCACAGGTCCCTTAACGCCTGCCCTGACCCAGGCGTTAAAATCCGGCGCTAATGCGGGTTTTTTAGACCCGCCCACTCCCGGGCGTCATTTTTGCCCGGGAGTATAAATACGACGCATATGCATCGGAGTCATTTTTTAAGACGGGAACGCCTACCTTGCATATCATTAACGCAAGGAAGGTGTTCACGCAAAAAAATGACGCTAACTCCATGAACTTTGGCGCTAGACGCGTCTAACGCCAAAGTATAAATATGGAGTTAGTTTTGCGTCGAATTTGCGTCGAAGAAAACGACGCAAATTCGGCGCAAACGGAGTATAAATATGCCCCACAGTTTTTCAGATCAACAATCTTTCTTGTATTGCAGTTTCAATTTAACAAGCCTTTGTTGTATCTGGCTTATTACCCCATCGTAGTTCCTTTACCACTTTCCTTGTTTCACGTGACTCTTGAGCTTTTAGATTGCACAGCATTCGATTATATCAAGGTTGCCTTCCGTAATCACCCTGGCTGTTTTTATTTGCCCTGTTAATAAATATTGAAGGACATTTTTTGCCGCAAATTTTATCAATAAAAAATTCCATAAATGTAGCCATGCCCTCATCTTGCTCAAATTCTGACTTTTCCAGTTTTTCTAGTTCATTCTTGACCTCTTTGATGGATCCAGCATATCTATAAACCTCTTCCATCACTTTCTCAATTTCAAGGCCCTTCCATTTTAGTTTTGAAACAAATTTGAAAAAACATGTTACTACACAATATTTCACGACTATAGTGTGCTACAGCTTTTTTTATTTTTTACATATTTCGGGCCAGATGTAGGAAACTGTTTGCGACTCGCAAATGGCAAAATTTGCCGTTTGCGAGTCGCAAAACTCAGTTTCCTATGCAGAAATGCATTTTGCGAGTCGGAACCGACTCGCAAAATGCATTTCCGACTCACAAATAGGAAGGGGTGTTCCCTTCCTATTTGCGACTCGCAGTGGGATGCAATACCATTTGCGACCGCGTACGCGGTCGCAAATGGCATCGCAGTTACCATCCACTTCAAGTGGATGGTAACCCACTCGCAAATTGGAAGGGGTCCCCATGGGAACCCTTCCAGTTTGTGACTGGACCCAAAAATATTTTTTCAGGGCAGGGAGTGGTCCAGGGGACCACTCCCTGCCCTGAAAAAATACCGAAACTAAAGGTTTCGGTTTTTTTTTAAGTGCAGCTCGTTTTCCTGTAAGGATAACGGGCTACACTTAAAAAAAAAAAAAAATGCTTTATTAGCAAGCAGTCACGAACATGGAGGTCTGCTGACGACAGCAGGCCTCCATGTTTGCGAGTGCCTCTACTCGCTATGGGGCCGCAATTTGCGACCCACCTCATGAATATTCATGAGGTGGGTCATTGCGACTCCATAGCGAGTCGCAGTCGGTGTCTGAGACACCGTACTGCATTGCAAATTGCGACTTGCAATTTGCGAGTCAGATGGACTCGCAAATTGCAAGTCGCAATTTGCAAACTTGCTACATCTGGCCCTTCATTCTTTATTTAAAAAAAAAAAACGTGTGTGGAGTACTTTGGAAATAGCGTGGTATTTCTTAGGTGCTAGTGCTGTATTCATTTCCTTACCTTTTCACACTATAATACAGTGGTTAAAGGCAAAGAATAATAATGAAACCTACTTCGTACCAAAGGATATATTTAAGGCCCAAGCCCAGAACATTGGTAAAGTGTCATAAAAAATGTAGCTGCCTTTGAATTTTTTAAAGGCAGTGATTAGCCAAATATATACTGCCTTGCCATCTGGAGGTCCCCCTGTATACATCGAAGTTACCACAGTCTATCCTGGCATAATATATAAGTAAGGGTCAGATGAATTGTTGTATTGTGTTGTCCTTGCTTCACACTTGGTTTCATTGTGGCAGCACAACACTTAAGTCACATTTATAAAGCAACACAAGTCCGACATGCTTGGTCCTGAGTTGCTTGGTAAACTCAAGTCAGTGCAAATCACTGTCTTGCATTAATCTGCACACCATATTGTGCATTCCTTAACCCCTTCGCTGCCAGGCCTTTTCCCCCTCCTGTGCCAGGCCTTTTTTTGCCTATTTGGGGCAGTTTGCGCTTAGGCCCTCATAACATTTTGTCCACATAAGCTAACCAAGCCAAATTTGTGTCCTTTTTTTCCAACATCCTAGGGATTCTAGAGGTACCCAGACTTTGTGGGTTCCCCTGAAGGAGGCCAAAAAATTGGCCAAAATACAGGGCAAATTTCGTTTTTTTTTAAAAAAATTGAAAAAGTGGCTGCAGAAGAAGGCTTGTGGTTTTTCCCCTGAAAATGGCATCAACAAAGGGTTTGCGGTGCTAAACTCAGCAGCTTCCCAGCTTTCAGGAACAGGCAGACTTGAATCAGAGAAAACAATTTTTCAACACAATTTTGGCATTTTACTGGGACATACCCCCATTTTTGCAATTTTTTGTGCTTTCAGCCTCCTTCCAGTCAGTGACAGAAATGGGCATGAAACCAATGCTGGATCCCAGAAGCCTAAACATTTCTGAAAAGTAGACAAAATTCTGAATTCAGCAAGGGGTCATTTGTGTAGATCCTACAAGGGTTTCCTACAGAAAATAACAACTGAAAAAGAAAAAAATTGAAATTGAGCTGAAAAAAACATAAATGTTTCTCTACGTTTTACTCTGTAACTTTTCCCTGCAATGTCAGATTATCAAAAGCAATATACTGTTACGTCTGCTGGACTCCTCTGGTTGCGGGGATATATAGGGCTTGTAGGTTCATCAAGAACCCAAGGAACCCAGAGCCAATAAATGAGCTGCACCCTGCAGTGCGGTTTCATTCTATACCGGGTATACAGCAATTCATTTGCTGAAATATAAAGAATAAAAAATTGCTATCAAGAAAACCTTTGTATTTCCAAAAAGGGCACAAGATAAGGTGTTGAGGAGCAGTGGTTATTTGCACATCTCTGAATTCCGGGGTGACCATACTAGCATGTGAATTACAGGGCATTTCTCAAATAGATGTCTTTTTTACACACTCTCCTATATTTGGAAGGAAAAAATGTAGAGAAAGACAAGGGGCAATAACACTTGTTTTGCTAATCTATGTTCCCCCAAGTCTCCCGATAAAAATGATACCTCACTTGTGTGGGTAGGCCTAGCGCCCGCGACAGGAAACGCCCCAAAGCACAACGTGGACACATCCAATTTTTTGAAAGAAAACAGAGGTGTTTTTTGCAAAGTGCCTACCTGTAGATTTTGGCCTCTAGCTCAGCCGGCACCTAGGGAAACCTACCAAATCAGTGCATTTCTGAAAACTAGAGACCTAGGGGAATCCAAGGAGGGGTGACTTGCGGGGCTCGGACCAGGTTCTGTTACCCAGAATCCTTTGCAAACCTCAAAATTTGGCTAAAAAAACACATGTTCCTCACATTTCGGTGACAGAAAGTTCTGGAATCTGAGAGGAGACACACATTTCTTTCCTCCCAGCGTTCCCCCAAGTCTCCCGATAAAAATGATACCTCACTTGTGTGGGTAGGCCTAGCGCCCGCGACAGGAAACGCCCCAAAGCGCAACGTGGACACATCCAAATTTTTGGAAGAAAACAGGAGGTGTTTTTTGCGAAGTGCCTACCTGTAGATTTTGGCCTCTAGCTCAGCCGGCACCAAGGGAAACCTACCAAACCTGTGCATTTCTGAAAACTAGAGACCTAGGGGAATCCAAGGAGGGGTGACTTGTGGGGCTCGGACCAGGTTCTGTTACCCAGAATCCTTTGCAAACCTCAAAATTTGGCTAAAAAAACACATGTTCCTCACATTTCTGTGGCAGAAAGTTTTGGAATCTGAGAGGAGCCACAAATTTCCTTCAACCCAGCGTTCCCCCAAGTCTCCCGATAAAAATGATACCTCACTTGTGTGGGTAGGCGTAGCGCCCGCGACAGGAAACGCCCCAAAGCGCAACGTGGACACATCCAAATTTTTGGAAGAAAACAGGTGTTTTTTGCGAAGTGCCTACCTGTAGATTTTGGCCTCTAGCTCAGCCGGCACCTAGGGAAACCTACTTAACCTGTGCATTTCTGAAAACTAGAGACCTAGGGGAATCCAAGGAGGGGTGACTTGCGGGGCTCGGACCAGGTTCTGTTACCCAGAATCCTTTGCAAACCTCAAAATTTGGCTAAAAAAACACATGTTCCTCACATTTCTGTGGCAGAAAGTTCTGGAATCTGAGAGGAGCCACAAATTTTCTTCCACCCAGCGTTCCCCCAAGTCTCCCGATAAAAATGATACCTCACTTGTGTGGGTAGGCCTAGCGCCCGCGACAGGAAACGCCCCAAAGCGCAACATGGACACATCCACATTTTTGGAAGAAAACAGAGGTGTTTTTTGCGAAGTGCCTACCTGTAGATTTTGGCCTCTAGCTCAGCCAGCACCTAGGGAAACCTACCAAACCTGTGCATTTCTGAAAACTAGAGACCTAGGGGAATCCAAGATGGGATGACTTGCGGGGCTCGGACCAGGTTCTGTTACCCAGTATCCTTTGCAAACCTCAAAATTTGGCTAAAAAAACACATGTTCCTCACATTTCTGTGGCAGAAAGTTCTGGAATCTGAGAGGAGCCACAAATTTCCTTCCACCCAGCGTTCCCCCAAGTCTCCCGATAAAAAAATGATGCCTCACTTGTGTGGGTAGGCCTAGCGCCCGCAACAGGAAACGCCCCAAAGCGCAACGTGGACACATCCAAATTTTTTGAAAGAAAACGGTGCCTACCTGTGGATTTTGGCCTGTAGCTCAGCCGGCACCTAGGGAAACCTACCAACCCTGTGCATTTTTGAAAACTAGAGACCTAGGGGAATCCAAGATGGGGTGACTTGTGGGGCTCGGACCAGATTCTGTTACCCAGAATCCTTTGCAAACCTCAAAATTTGGCTAAAAAAACACATGTTCCTCACATTTCTGTGGCAGAAAGTTCTGGAATCTGAGAGGAGCCACCCAGCGTTCCCCTAAGTCTCTCGATAAAAATGGTACCTCACTTCTGTGGGTAGGCCTAGCGCCCACGAAAGGAAATGGCCCAAAACACAACGTGGACACAACATATTTTTTCACAGAAAACAGAGGTGTTTTTTGCAAAGTGCCTACCTGTGGAGTTTGGCCTCTAGCTCAGCTGGCCCCGGGAGGGGGGGGGCAGAAATGCCCTTAAAATAAATTTGACCCCCCCTCTCCTCCCAAGCCCCCCCTGCCCGGGAACGACCCTTGCCTATGGGGTCGCTCCCCCTGCGTGACATTGGCGCCAAAAAACAAATCCCCGGTGCCTAGTGGTTTCTGCCCCCTTGGGGGCAGATTGACCTAAAATCGGCCAATCTGCCCCCAGGGTGGCAGAAATGGCCTAAATACAATTTTCCCCCCAGGGGAGCGACCCTTGCCTGATGGGTCGCTCCCCATCTCTAAAAAAACAAACAAACAAAAAAAAAATATTTCCCTGGCGCCTAGAGGTTTCTGCCCCCCCCCAGGGGGCAGAAATGGCCTAAAATAAATTTGCCCCCCCAACCCCCCCCCCTCCGGGAGCAACCCTTGCCTACGGGGTCGCTCCCCCTGCGTGACATTGGCACCAAAAAACAAATCCCAGGGTCGTAGTGGTTTCTGCCCCCAAGGGGCAGATTGACCTAATTCGGCCAATCTGCCCCCCTTGGCCTAAATACAATTTGCCCCCCAGGGCAGCGACCCTTGCCTGATGGGTCGCTACCCATCTCTAAAAAAGCAAACAAACAAAAAAAAAAAAAAAAAAAATTGCCCTGGCGCCGCGAGGGTTCTGCCCACCCCCCTGGGGGGCAGTTTGGCCTAATAATAGGCCGATCTGCCCCCAGGGGGGAAAGAAATGGCCTAAAATAAATTTGCCCCCCCAACCCCCACCCCCCTGGGAGCGACCCTTCCCTACGGGGTCGCTCCCCCTGCGTGACATTGGCGCCAAAAAACAAATCCCAGGTACCTAGTGGTTTCTGCCCCCTTGGGGGCAGATTGACCTAAAATTTGCAAATCTGCCCCCAAGGGGGGCAGAAATGGCCTAAATACAATTTGCCCCCCAGGGGAGTGACCTTTGCCTGATGGGTCGCTCCCCATCTCTCTAAAAAAAAAAAAAAAAAAAAAACACAAAAAAAAAATTCCCCTGGCGCCTAGAGGGTTCTGCCCCCCCCCTGGGTGCAGATCGGCCTAATAATAGGCCGATCTGCCCCCAGGGGGGGCAGAAATGGCCTAAAATAAATTTGCCCCCCAACCCCCAGCCCCCCCCGGAGCGACCCTTGCCTACAGGGTCGCTCCCCCTGCGTGACATTGGCGCCAAAAAACAAATCCCAGGTACCTAGTGGTTTCTGCCCCCTTGGGGGCAGAATGACCTAAAATCGGCCAATCTGCCCCCAGGGTTGCAGAAATGGCCTAAATACAATTTGCCCCCCAGGGGAGCGACCCTTGCCTGATGGGTCGCTCCCCATCTCTAAAAAAACAAACAAAAAAAAAAAAACCACACAAAAAAAATTTGCCCTGGCGCCTAGAGGGTTCTGCCCCCCCTGGGGGCTGATCGGCCTAAGAATAGGCCGATCTGCCCCCGGGGGGGCAGAAATGGCCTAAAATAAATTTGCCCCCCAACGCCCATCCCCCCCCCGGAGCGAACCTTGCCTACGGGGTCGCTCCCCCTGCGTGACATTGGCGCCAAAAAACAAATCCCAGGTGCCTAGTGGTTTCTGCCCCCTTGGGGACAGATTGACCTAAAATCGGCCAATCTGCCCCCAAGGGGGGCAGAAATGGCCTAAATACAATTTGCCCCCCCAGGGCAGCGACCCTTGCCTGATGAGTCGCTACCCATCTCTAAAAAAACAAACAAAAAAAAAAAAAACACACACACAAAAAAAAGAATCCCTGGTGTCTAGTGGGGTTTCAAAAGCCGGATTGCAAGCAATCCGGCTTTTGAAACCCTCGGAGAGACTTCAAAGGGAAGGAAATACATTTCCTTCCCTTTGAAGCCCCTCGGGCCTCCCCCACGTGATTGAAAGAGAAATGCTCGCGCTCGCGGGGGGGTCGGGGTTGGAAGGGGAAGGTCTTCCCCTTCCATCCCCGGCTTGGGGGGCGAGGGGGGTGCACGGGGGGCGCGCTAGCGCTCCCCCAAGTTCCCCTGTGCCATGGACGAGATGATCTCGTCCAAGGCACAGGGGAACTGTAGCCTTGGACGAGATCATCTCGTCCAAGCCACAGAACAGGTTAAAATTTCATCTACATCCATATGCCTCTCCATTCTCTGCCACTTCACTCTACAACACTCCACTGTAAGGTACTCCAGTCTACGATGATCCACTGTACACCATTACACTGCATGGTTCTCCACTCCACTCTACCGCACTCTACACCACTCCACTGCGCAGCACTTTAATGTACGCTATTTCACTGTAACGCATACCACTTAATGCCACTCCACTCTATGCTATTTCACTGTATGCCACTCCAGTGTATACGACTCCACTCTACTCCCCTCCACTGTTTCCCACTCTACTTTATGCCACTCCACTGTTCCCTATTCCACTCTATGCTTCTCCTCTCTGTACCAATCCACTGTTTGCTGCTCCACTCTGCAATGCTCAATACTATGCTATTCCACTGTACACATTTCCACTTTATGCCACTCAATTCTATGCTTTTCTACTATATGCACTACACAACTCTGACTCTCCACTGTATGCCAATGCACTCAGCGATATTCCACTCTACACAACTACACTGTACACCACTTGACTGCATAATATTCCGCTGCACCACACCCCAATATATCCCACTCCACTCTACACCATGCCATTGTGCTCTATTCCACTGTATGCGACTATACTCTATGTCACTCCACTCAATACACTCTACCCTGACTCCACTGTACACCATTCCATTGTATGCCACTTCGCTGTATGCTATTCCACTGTAAGCCAGTCCACTGTACACCAATCCACTCTATGCTATTCCACTGTATGCCACTCTACTCTATGCTACTTCACCCTATGACATTCCACTATGTAACACTCCACTGTATACCACTACAGTCATGCCACTCCACTATATGCCACTGCGCTACCACTTCACTCTACACTAGTTCACTCTATGCCATTCCATTGTACACCACACCATTTTAAACTATTTCAGTGTATGCCACTACACTCTATTCAACTACACTCTACACTAATCAACTCTATGCCATTCCAATGAATGCTACCCCTGTCTATGCCACTCCCCTGCATGCAACTCCATTGCCGCCACTACACTTTACCCTATTCCACTGTGAGGCACTGAGGCACTGCAGTCTACGCCGCTTCACTGTATGCCACTCCACTGTACACCAGTCTACTATACCCCACTCCACTGTAAGCTATTTCACTGCATGTAACCAAACTTCACAACATTCTACTATATGCTATTCCACTCTACCCCCACTCTACTATATGACACTCCAGTGTGTCCCACTGCATTGTATGCCACTCTACTCCACCCTATGCTATTCCAGTCTACACCACTGAACTGTATGTCACTCCAGGCTATACTATTTCACTGTATCCCATTCAATTCACACCACTCTGCTGTACGCTAGTCCACTGTACTCCAGTCAACTGTATGCTAATTCACTCTACCCCACTTCACTTTATGCTTCTCCAATCTATGACAGTCCACTATGTGCCACTCACTGTATGGTACTCTATTCTATACTATTCAACTCTATGCTACTTCACTCTAGACCACTCCACACTATTCCACTATATGTTGCGCCACTGTATGCCATTTCACTGTATGCCAATCTATGGCATGCCACTCAGCTGTATGCCACTCCACTACATGCTATTGCACTCTACATCACTTAACTTTATGCCAGTCCACTCTACACCACTCCACTGTATGCCATGACACTCTATGACAGAGTACAACACTGTACTCAACATCACTGCAGTATATGCTCTACAAGTTTATAGTTCACTATTCCATACTTTAAGCTCCTCCACTGAACTGTACTCTATACTACTCCCCTTTACAACACTGTACTCCAGTCTGTGTCACAATATAACACTGTAAACCACTCTATGCCACTATACCAAACTGTACTCCACTCTACAACACTCTACAAAACCCGCTCTACACCACTCCACCAGAATTTACTCCATTCTACTCTTCACATTTGTATTCATTTATTCATGATTCAATCCCTAAAATCATTATATGATAAAACATGAAAAGCTTGGGTTGCAAGCGCAAGTACACTAACAGTTGTATCTAAAAAGAATAGCTAAAATCAAAATGTTTTAAAATTTAAAAACAAATAAAACCAGCACAATTTCATAGCTAGAGGAGCTAGTGTTATATGCGTGCATATTTTTTTATTTTATAGTAGTTCCTGTTTCCTAAGCAGTCCAGATTGAGAAAGTACTCATGCTTAACAATAAGACTGACAAGGATTCAGGGGCAGATAAATGTTCACTTGAAAGCGATTGAGCCACCTCTGCAAGGTTTGTATTTTTGAGAAGGCTTTTTAGACATCACATGTTTGCTGCTGGGGTTGAGCAAATAGTGTGCAAAATTTGCTTATCAGTGTCTAGTAAATGATTTTTCCATTAAGGCTTTTCTTCAAAAAGTTCAGTGCTGGACATGGGACCTCGAATTAGGGTGAACAGCATTACTCAAACAGCAACCTCATCTAGTGTAAGTTTTTTTGGCTAAAAAAGACAGCATTATGTACTATAAAAGCAATGTATATTAACAGTGCAACAACTCTGCTATGAATAGATAGTGAGCTAGTATATAATTGCTTTTGTATGATGAACAGCCTAGAATGGAAAAGTGCTTCTGTTTGACAGATCACAGGCAGGGATGTAAAACTAGATTAATATTCATAAAAGAGGGGTCTTCACGGATTGGCTAGTAGATGAGTCGTTGGGGAGCACACTTTGCTTGTCAGTGATTGTTTGACAGCTTTGCTTTTGGGGCTTGTCATTGAGGAGTTAAATGCTGAACGTATGGGGTAGGTGAATTGTCCAAACCTTTGCTAGGATCATGGGGGCTGATTGAGAAAAATATAACACTGTAGCCACTTTGCAGGTGAGTTTCCAATTTGCCTATGTTTGAGGGTCCCAACAGGCCTCTGCGTTCAAGATAAACATTATGACATTTGTGGCCTGCCAGATTATGACACACAAACACAAAACCAACAGAAACCGGCGACAACAACAATTCCGCCAGACCCAACTGAGGTGAAGAACTGTTGAACCCCACTCCATCCCCACTACGCCTGAAATACACTGCCCACCAAATTATGAACCACAAATTACCACAGCGGACACTCAGCGGCGGTCTGCCATTGGCGTGCAGACTGCTCATGGTAGAATTGGCCACCCCACGGCAACAGAATCCAACATTGGCAAGATTGAATAACCCACACCTGATACATATACATACACCGTACACATCCACTAACAGCACTATAAAACACCCCCCACACAACTCAAAATTCTTTGCAAACTTGAAAATCTAGCTACACCTTGCCAGCCCAAGCATTTATAGAACTGCACACACAAACCACAGCCACCTATACACCCGTCACACATCACACCACACACCATACCTCAACAGCTAACACCCTCTGTACAACACACACACTACACCCACTACACAATAGGCATGTCCCCACAAAAGAACCCCTGTTTCACTGATGAGGCGTTGCGGGTGATGGTGGAAGAAATCATCAGGGTAGAGCCACAGCTGTTCAGCGTACAGGTCCAGAAGATATCCATTGCCAGGAAGATGGAGCTATGCCTGAGGATCGTGGACAAGGTGAACTCTGTGGGAACCCATTCATGCATAAGGGAGGACATTTGAAAGAGGTGGAACAACCTATGGGGGAAGGTGCATGCTGTTGCCTCCAGGCACCACGTTGCCATCACGAAGTCTGGCAGTGGGACTCCACCTCCTCCCTGACAGTTGAATGCATGGAAGAAGAAAGTCTTGGCTGTCCTGTGTCGAGAGAGCCTCACTGGAATCACTGGAGGGCTGGACACTGGTAAGTCATCATTACTACCCCACCACCACTGATAGCTGCATGGCATGTCACCCCCTCTCCCACTCCATCCCATACAGAGAACGCCCCCACTACCACCGTCAACTGTGTACACCCGCATGCCCTACGCACTGCAAGCATACCCCTCCCAGCTCTGCATGCACACACAAAACTAATGCATGGCCAGTATTTAGTACTACCAATCCCACATTCCATCACCATACACCATTGGTTCCCAAACTGTGCACCATGGCACCCCAGTGCACCACCAATCACAGCCAGGGGCGCAACGGTCACTTTGAAACTATCAATGCTGCACACATGGTTCAGCAGTGAACCTTTGCAGATCATTTCAATGAACTGCAGTTCCTGTAATAGCCACCAGATGCCAGTATGAGCACAGATTTCCAGACTACGGAACATCAGCTCTAGTTGCATCATTTTTATTGCTGAAGGAAAGCTTTATTCCTACTTACCCGTGTTTCCACTTTTGTAAGCCACCTCATCCAGACAAAAAGTTCAGTTTTTAAAAGAATGGCACCCCTGCCCTACACACTCAAGGTGACTCAGTTTTGTTTTCATTGTTGCACTCTCTCATCTCTTTTGAAGTAGTGAAACATGCTGGTGTTAACATGTTTTTTTGACATTTCTGTGTTAGTAACAGTCAGTCTGGCCTTTAAATTATCATAGATTCTCAGGCTTACCCATACAACAAATTGATATCATTTTGATTCCAGAATGTATGCAGTAGGAATTTACACATATCCTCTTTCAGTGTCTGATGGTGTAAAGAAACATCAAGCTGCCAGGATTGCATTTGGCATTTTAATGTATTCTCTTTTCCTTCACTGTGAACTGATGCTGCATTAGCCATCATTATACAACGTCTCTGCTAGAAGACTGAAGAATGAGAATTACAGTGCACACTGTAGCCCCCCCTCCTGCCTGCCAAATAAATGTAATGTAATGGGGAACCGCAGCCAGCGGCCAGTTGGTCAAGGGAGCCCCGGGTCGAAAAAGTTTGGGAACCACTGCCATACACCAACCAAAGGTGGAAGGGGGAAAGCCAGAAATGCAGAATATGTACCCGACAATGACTATAACAAATCGTTTACATGTCCACAGGTACCCCAGCCAATGTCAGTGGCGACCATGTGCCACAGTAACCCAGTCCTTCACCAGAAAAAGTCCTCAGTGATGACACCAACTCTGGAAGTCTCGATCTGGATGATCTCTGTTGCCTATATGGGACCACTGGCCATTTGGGTGCCACAGTCAAAACCCAGTTCCCCACTGTGCCCCCATCTGACTCCAATACCATATCAGCCACCCAATGTTCCCAAACATCTGTCCCCAAGACACATCGATCAACAGTGTACCCACTTGTAGAGGGACCCGAGTCGACACCACACAGGCAAGACGAGGAAGGTCCTGGTGTTAGTGGGAGTGGGCACACAGTTAGAGGATACAGGCACAGGGAGCCAGGGCCAGTGGGAGGTTAGCTGTGCACCAAGGGGAGGCTTAATCCAGGGAATCGACTGTCCAGAAGACATTCACATATGTCCTGGGAGCCTATCAGAAATTCCAGGACAGGATGGGCCAGGTGATTACCATCTTGCAGAAGAACCAGCGGCTGCAGGGGGAACACCACCAGGAGGCTATGCAGCAGTTGCAGGCCTTCAGTGCCAACATGTCCTCCATTGCAGGGGTGCTGGGTGACATGGCCAACATAATACATGTGTACTCAACACATCAGTGGGCCCCTTCCACTAGTCAGTGTACTCACCAGCCTTCAGCATCTGCTGCAGCTTGTGGACAGGAGGACCTGGTACAAGACCCACAGGCCACCAGTACCCCTCCCTCTGAAGAAAGAGAACCACCCCGCCAATGTACACTGAGACCCAGACAGACACCAGAGACTGTAGCCAAGACCCAAACCACTGCCAGGAAATGTGCCCCTCCTGAAATTTTCCCTTGTGTGCCACTGAGACACATTATTCACTTTGGACTGCCATTGTTCCTTCTCCTATAGCCCCATGGATACTGAACATGTGCTACAAACCAACTGGACCAATACACTGAAGATTTCACCCAACATCACACCACTCTGTTGCACTATCCCTTCCTATTTGTCACTTCAATAAACTCCCTTGAACACAACTAAACTCTTTGTGGTTTATTTACAACAATATGCAATGTCTTGACCTGCATCATCCTGTGCAAATGTCCTGTAAAGTGTGAATCTATCCACCAAATGTGTGAAAGCAGTATATAGTCATCACATTAGTTCACAGTTGTTACCACACCAACATCTACAAAAAGGGAAAGCACTAGTGACAGTCAATTGAGAAGTAAGGGTAGTAGAGCAACATAGGCCCCTGTAACATAACAGCCTAAATTCAGCTGGTCCCTTCTACTCAGTAATTTGCCCAGCAATTGACTCAAAACACCATGAGTGTGGAGAAACAACCCATTTCAGGCCCTCACACAAGATGCCACAGTATTAGTTATGCCATGTTGTCAGCATGCTAATCCCTCCTCTGGACCACCTAGTCTGGGCCACATTGTGAGGGAAATTGATGTCACAGAGCAGTTGTGTTAGCACATTGTAAGTCACATGACATTCCTAGTAACACATACTAAGTACTGTATGGGATGAGGACACAGTTTGCAGTGGGATGTATCTGAGAAAGGAAAAGTACTGGCACATTGCTTGGGCAGAATAAGCTTGTTCACTATCACCATAACACTGGAACAACTGACCTCAGATGAAACAGTGTCAGGTCACACAATGCACACATTTGTGCTTTGCACAACACAGCAGCCACACAGCATTTAACTGTAATGGAGGTATGAACAGAAGATAAGTCTTACCTGAGGGTCATTGGAAGTACTTCTGTATCTGATGTGTCCTGCTGTCCACATCCCCCCTCCTCGTCCTCATCACTGTTTTCAGTGTCCTATGCTGTCACAGGTGCATTGTCTCCCCCCTACTCCTCCAGGAATGGCACATGGCACCTGAGGGCGAAATTGTGCAGCATGCAGCAAGCCACCCCTATCTGTCAGACCTTCCCAGGGGCGTAGAATAAGGATCCACCAGTTAAATGGAGGCACCGGAACCTGGCTTTCAGTGGTCAAAAAGTACGTTTAGTTATCCTCCTTCTACGGCCATGTGCTTCATTGTACTGGTTTTCTGCCCCTGTCCTCGGATTCCTCACTGGTGTCAACAGCCAGGAAAGGTTTGGGTAGCTGGAGTCACCTGAAAGTAGTGAGAGACACATATCTTATGTACAATGGCACAGAGTGCAACTTCAGGTGGCATACAGTGACATGCATTGAGTGAAAACTCAAGCTCACCTATGTGCCACACTCTCTCCCTCTGCAGTCGTGCCATGTGGGACACTGCTATTCTTCAATATATATGCATCATGCACAGATCCAGGAAACTTGGCAGTAACGTGGAGATGCATTGATGTGCAAGACACACCATCTGAACATTTATTGAGTGGTAACTCTTCCTATTCCTGTAGAGCTGTTAATTTGTCCTGGGAGGGACCAAGGCAATATGGATCCCGTCAATGGTCCCAATCACATATAGTATGTGTCCCATGGTGCAGAATGCAGCCCTCACAGTGGGCAAATCTTCACTTTGGGGGATTGAGATATAGCTGCTCATGTGTTTCAGCAAGGCAGCCAAAAATATTTTAAGCAGATTCGAAAACATTGGCTGTGACATGCCTGCTGCCAAGCCCACAGTCATCTGGAAAGAACCACTTGACAGGAAGTGGAGCACTGCACTGTACTGTACTGCAGGGGGTATTGTTGAAGTGCTAGATACCAAGAATCAGATCTGGCTCCAATTGTTGACACAGTTCAGTAATTGTGGTCCTGTCCAAACAATAGGTCATTATGATGTGCTGTTCATGCAGTGTTGCCAAATCCACTAGGGGTCTCTACACAGTGTTTGCCTCCTCCTCCTCCTCCACAGTGGTTGGTACCTAAGTAAACAAAACATGAGAAGTGTGTGGCTACAGGAAGGATGGACACAGTACACAGAGCAGTCACATCCAATATACTCCAACAATGATTGTAAATTGCACGGATGTCTTCTACGTGCAAACAGACCTCCTCAAAAATAGCAATACTTTTCATTAGCCATTGTGTCTCACAGATGTAGTCGGAGTCGTGTGTCGTGATTATTAGCATCTCATTTTAAATGTCTTGTCAACTACTCATCTGCAAGCAGTGCACTGGTATGAGATCTAATTTGAGTGCCAGAGTCTACAAGCAAACCAAAGTATGTAGCGGACTGGAATTGCCTTGGTTTCCACATCGGTACCTATGACGCACATTAAAGTGACTGCCATGAGGATCAGCATTAGGAATTGGCCTCTCATGTATGAAGGGACAGATGAAAGTGACCTCACTCTGCCGACGTTTGGAGTCATGGCGATAGGCGTTCAGCACCACCGTGTAACTCCTCCTGGGTTAACATGGAAGTCTATGGATCACAGGAACCAATGATGATCACCGCCGGCTGTGAGGGTGTACACTGCTGCAGACGTGATCACCATTTTCTCTATCCCACTTTACTTGATTCCTGACTCTCAACATTTACACCTCCACCGCATGTGCTGCTGTGTCCTGTGTCTGGAACCCGTGATGGCCTGCACTACAGGTGATAGGGCCCCTGCCTTCACATCGAAGGAATTGGAGTAGCTTGTGGATAGGGTACTACCCTTGTATGGACAGTTGTATGGGCCTCCAGATCAACAGGTGAGCCCATTTTGGGTACTTTGGATGTGACATGGCTGTATGGAGATGCATGTGTGTGCTGGCAGTGTGTGATTTGGGGAGTGTATTTTTGCTGCATGCAATGTGTATGTAGAGGTACAAGTCATGTGTGAGGTTGATGTGGGATCTGTGTAGTATGTAAGCCATTGCTGTACCAGAATGGAGTGTTGAGTTCATGGTGTCCTTTGGTCTGTGTTCCCTATGCAGGGCAGCGCCCATCAGAAGAAAGGGTTGTGGCGTGCCATCGCCAAGGACGTATGGACCCTGGAGGTACATATCCGGTGGAGCAGCCACTGCAGAAAGAGGTGGGAGGATCTGCGATGCTGGGCCCTGAAGACTGAAGAGGCCCAGCTGGGGACACCCTCCCAACTAATTCTTTCTTGATGCCTGCCATGGTGTATGGGTGCAAGGTTTGAGTCAGTGGATGGTCCAAATATGCCCGTTTAGCTAATCTTGTAGAGTCCTGCTTGGCAATGAAGAATGGTATGTACATTTCGTATTGACAAGTAGCTGGCATACCATGGCAGACATGGCTTATTGAGTCCCAGTAGGTGTGCAGATGGTAGTGCTTGAATTCATTTCTATTGTTGTTCCCAGGCATTGATTTGGAATTGTGGTTCATACTGCACAAGGTTAGTCTCAGTGAGTCATTATGATGAGTATGCCATATGTGTTGTTGCTGTAATCGAGGCTGTGCTCCCTTTCTTTCTCCCCCACCCTCCCTCTTTTTTTCATCATGTCCTTGTGTGTATCCGCATCATCTGATGACGGAGCAGGTGCACCAGTGAGTGGGGGAGCTGCAGCCCACGGGCCCCAGGAGTCAGAGTCCACTGATGCCGAGTAGACCGGAGGGTTGGAGGGTGAGGGGACCAACCCAGGGGAGACAGGAGCTGATACTACTGACTCTGATTCCTCCCCTGATGCAAGCTCCCTGTTTTTGGCAGACCCCTCTGGGACCAGCCCAGTTACATCATCTTCTGCCATCCCCATACCAGCATCGCCCTCCCAGTAGTCCCCCACCAAGTTGTGCGTGCCCGCTCACTCAGGAGGGTGGGAGTCTCCTTCACACCAGGCACCTCTGGCCCTGCCCCAGTCAGCCCTGCTGCCCTCACTGAGCAGGCTATTGACCTCCTGAGATCCACCTCTGTAAGGCAATCAACCATAGTGAATGCCATCCAGGGGCTGACATCCCAAATTCAGCAATGCAATGGCTACATGGAAGGCATTCACAGTGGCTTGCCTGCGCTACAGAGATTGTTTCAGGCTCTGGCCTACGCTTTGATGACAGCCAGTGTCTCTTGTTCTTCCATCCCCCTCCAACTACCTGTTGCCAGTCCCAAAGCCCTGTCCCCCTACCCATCCCAAGCACAATCAGACCAGCATGCACCCAAGACAACAGACAGAACTTAGACAAGCACATGCATCACAGATCACAGCACAAGCATACACACAGCCAACACACAAAAGCACACATACCAGCCACTCCCTCCACTGTCTCTCCCTCCGCCTCCTCCCTCACAGTCACATCAGCACTCACACCTGCAAGCACTGCATCCTCAGTCCCAGATCCTGCCACCTGTACAGACTTGCCCATAGTCACCACAACAGTAGACACACAGACTAGCACCCCATTCACCACATACGCAGTCACGACCAACACCATCACAACCACATGCAACACACCCACCTCACTTACAGACACCACCACAAAATACATGCACATGACTTGTTTGTCTTTTCCCAACCTGTCTGCCCATCCCCTCTAAAAACACATAAACGCCCCCACTCAGACACTCAACAGCCATCCACCTCACGCACACACACTGTACAAGCACCTGTAACCCAGTCCACAATACCTACTCCTCCTACGACCACTCCCTCTACCTCCACTCCCAAATCTGCTCCCACAACCCGCCCCATTGGCCAAAGTAACTTTTCCTTGCCCGCCTTGACCTCTTCCATCCTCCTCCCCCGCCCCGTCCTGCTGGGAAAAGGAAGGTCCCACTCTCCCAGCCCAGTACTTCCAGCTCCCAGTCCTCTCATGTCCCTCCCCCTGCAGCAAAACCTACCACTAAGGGGCACAAGACTGCCACTCTGAACCCTCACTCCAAGCCCATTCCTCAGCCCCTAAACAAAAGAACAAGGACCCGCCCTCCCCCAAACCCAAGTCCAATACCCCCTCTCAAGAAAATCCACCACCTACCCCTCAGGCCTCCCTGAGGTGCCTGCCTTCCATCATGATGTCTCTGCCCAGTGGAGTAACTTGGGCTGTCGGGAGTCAAGCTGGTTCTTGTGCGCTGCCCTGTGGGCTAAACAGAAAATTGGAATGGCCAATTGCCCTTTGTGTGTATAGTTATTTTATTGTGCTCGCTATTCCCACCGGAAGACAGTGGTTGGACCAAAGGTATGTGTGCTGGCTTTCTTTACTTCTGGTTTATGTTGTAGTTGGATTTCTCTGCAAATTGTTCTTGTGTGTGGTATATGTGTATGGTGTGTGTTGTGCGTGTGGGTGTGTCAGGCTCCCTCCCTCCCTTGTGTGCTAGGCGGCTGTACTCACCGTCATCATTGGTGTTGCTGCTCCTGGATTACCATTGTGTGGTACAACATCGGCAGGGCTTCAAGTTCAGGTTCAGGTTCCATGGTGGCCGCTGACTCCTCTGTTTCCCTGGAGGTGAGTCTCTCCTTTATATGATTTGTTTTCACCAGGCTTTTCATGGCAGTGGTCCGGCCCTGGAAATCCTGGCAGTCGGCTATGTCATAATATGGTGGGCAGGAATTGGTGCTCCGCTACCCTGTAGATGGCAACTACCGTGATTGGACACACACTGGTGGTTCAGGTGGTACTTTGGCTGTCTATGGAGAGATCACAGTGATGCTCATAATTTGGTGGTCTTCACCGCCAGCCTGGCGACAGTTCTACCGCCATTGTCGGTGTGGCAGTCAGCTGACCGCCAATGTCATAATGAGGGCCATATTTTGGGACAGCAACATGATCTTCCCTTGCCTTCCCTTGTCCAAGAGGGATCAAAATCCATTATTGGTAGGGCAAGGAGATGCATAATAAAATTTGGCTGCAGGAGTGGGTACTTATTGCTTGGTAGAAGTAGGGCTGTGCATTACCTGCTGTGCTGTGAGTCTAGAAACAAACCAAAGTATGGAGCAGACCAGAATTGCCTCGGTGTCTACCATCGGTACCTATGATACACATTAGATTGACTGCCATGAGTACCAGCATTAGGAATTGACAACCGCCTGTCCTGTATAAGAGTGGCCAAATGCCTTCATTGCATAGAGCTACGTAAATTACTCAAGTATTGCTCAAAGTGTTTTTTGCCAGTGCATTAACTGTTTTTCAGGCTGAAAATGGAACATCAGTGCTTTGGAGGCTACTAGCTTCACTTTGTAAGTTTTTAATTGCTTGAGTGAGATAATCAAGCCACGGGTTGTTAACCAAGTCAAATACTTCTTTAAGACGGACCATAAGGGAGTTCTCTGGTGCATGTATAATCCTGATGTAATATTGCCATAGTGCTCCATGACATTCTAATTCTTGACTAGTGAGGCCTTACTCTAGTTTGAGACACATCCTTTACATGTGCTGAGGTAGGTGGAGAATTTCCAAGGTAGGTGGAGAACCTCCTTGTATGCTGAACATTGGATGCAGTTGAGCAATGGGACTAGTGCATCTGGGAAGGGTTGGTGGCCGTAGTATAATGATGGTGTCAGTTTGGCCCTTAATACTCTTAAGACAAATTCAGCAGTAGGGCTCATTAGGCACCTATGTTAATGTTTCTGAAACTAGACTACATCTGCTCTGTTAGATCTTAGGTGCTTTAAATATATGGATGGTTTGGCCCCTTCTTGTAACCAACATCCTAGATAGGTATATTTTGTTATTGTAGTGATTTACATCTCCCCAAGAAGCCAGTGTTCTTGGGTTTTTCTTGCAAATATTTGCCAAAGATGATGATTTTGATTTTATCTTGATAGATCTGAGATGGCCTAGCGCCATTCCAATGCCACATTAGCATTGCATGTTTTATGGTAATGTGGCACTGGAAGCCAAAAAACGCCATGCCATATTTACAAGTGGCACAATGCACGCATTGCAATGCGCCACTTTGCAATCCCTTGCACCACATTATGCATACGCCAGGCAAAATGTATGCAAGGGGGGTGTTCCCCCTTTAGGGGGCCAAAAAAATATCACAAAGAAATGCAAAAGATTTCTTTGTGTCATTTGTTGCGGGATTTTTACCGCCTGCTCTGAACAGGCATTAAAAGGAGGCTCCGATTGGTTTTATTGGGCCTCCGGGTGTTTTGCTGGATTCGCGTCAACATTTTTATTGCTAAGCTTGCAAAGCGCCGAACTAGAGTAAACAAATATGACACTAGTTCCATAACTTCTGCCATGGTGCACCGTATTTTAAATACGGCACACACATGGTGGCGTTAGGGGGGCACTAAGGGGCACAAGAAAAATTCTGCTGCATTAGATGCAGTGTCACTTTTCATAAATCTGCCCCCTAAAGTTCATTGTCATTGTTATACCTATGAAGTGCATTGAGTCTCACTGTGGGCAGGGCTAACTTTGAGTGGTCCATAATGACGATGTCCTCTGCATACTCCTGAAGGGGGAGCAAACCTAAGTGTAATTAGCCTGGCTCATTCTAGGGCTTTCCCCAAGTTGGATCTGTACAGGATAAAGAGATTGGGGGGCAAAATGCACCCCTTTTTTTAGGTCTCTGTTGGTTTGAACTTTGACAGTGGCTGTAGAAGGACCGGTATTTATGCGAACTGAAGTCCCCTGATATAAAGGTATTATTGTCTTTCAAAACAGGGGCAGGTCTCCCTATGCCTGTAATTTCCTCCACAGTGTCACTTGATCCACCCTCTCGAATGCAGTGCTGTAATCAATGAAACAACAAATCAGCAGCTGCTGTTTTCTTCAAGTGGAGCGATTTGTCAAATAGGCAAGTGCTGTGATGTTACCGGCTGTGGAAACGGTGACTCTGAACCGAGATTGTAAAAAGGGGAGGATGTCATTCAAAAGAGCTGAGGCTCAGAGTCAATGCGCCACTGATGTAAATCAAATGTAATTGATTGTTGACATATCCCTAAATGTTGGAGGAAAAGTGTAGAGCTGCTCACTTGTTTCGTGGAGATTTTGCATAGAAACCAGCTTGTGAGTGTTAATATGACTCTGAAGTAAGGCTCGGTTTTTCAATGTACGACTAGTAGAGAGAAGATGACTGTGGCCCCAGATGTTAAATTCACCCAGTAGGTTGTTCTTGTGCTTTGGATAGTGGTTTAGCTTCCGGGAAGCTTGGATGATGGGGTAGGTCAGACTGACCATGGCGCTCTTCAGATAAATTGTCTTGGTAGAAGAGTGACCAGCATCCATGTAAACCCCAAGGGGCCTATGTACCTGACCTAGGAGGGTCTCCACATTCAGAAGTTTATGATGCCAAGGTAAGATTTCAGTTATTTCTTACATAGGCAATAGGAGTAGGGTTTTTACTCAATAAGAGAGGGTTAGGCACAACAAACAGGTCCTGAAAAATCGCCACCTAATCCGTGTGACTGTATTAGGTGAGAAACATTATGACAATGACTAGCAGTTCTGTAGTGTAGGGAATACCCACACACAGTGCAATAATATCTAAGGTGGTCATTACAGCCCTGGCGGTCGGTGTTAAAGCAGCGGTAAGACCGCCAACAGGCCGGCGGTAAAAAATTAGCAATTACTACTGTGGCGGAAACCGCCAACAAAGACAGCCACTTTAACACTCCGACCGCCACGGTGGTACAAAAAAACAGCACGGCGGTCACCGCCAACAGACAGGCGGGAGACAATGTGCCACTCACACTATTATGACAGGCCAATCCGCCACCTTTCCTGGGGCGGAATCACCGTGGATAAAAACACAGTGAAAACAGGAATCCCGAAGGGAAAACGCTCACCTCTACACACCCCACGAGGAACGAGGACGCCATGGACTCGGAACACCAAATTCTCCCTGCGATAGTCTTCCTGCTCCTCTACCAGGAGCACGAACGCCGGCGGCGAAGACCATGGTGAGTACTGCACATACGACACAGGGGAGGGGGAGACAAAAAGCCGGGACACAAACACGCAACACCCCCACCCCCACACTCACCCATTACCATACACACATTAATGCATATCAATACATCACAGTTACACCGCCCAAACCCCCCGGAAGATTGCAAAGACAATAGAAAATGAGTGTAACCATTGTAATATATTAAAAGCAAGTAGGCAGAAATATATATATATACACCATGTACATAATATAAACCAAGCATAGTAGTCCAGGTAGTGCACTAAGAAAGTACGTGGAACACTGGGACCACACGGTATGGGCGAGGCCCACACAAGATCTCCGACCATGAAGGAGAGAACACTGCAGGGGCATCAGAGAGCAACTAAACAGACACCTCCGGGGGGATGGAAATGGGGGGCACCTCAGCCGCTTGAGTGCACAACGCCAAATCCACGAGGGGGCCACATTCCCACTGTTCCATCCTGGGGAGTGCAAAGCCACAGTCTCTCAAGTCTCTACAGTGGGTGGGTTGACCAATGCCATATCCTGGGGAGTGCAAAGCCACAGTCTCTCAAGTCTCTACAGTGGGTGGTTTGCCCACTGTTCCATCCTGGGGAGTGCAAAGCCACAGTCTCTCAAGTCTCTACAGTGCGTGGGTTGCCCACTGCCATATCCTGGGGAGTGCAAAGCCACAGTCTCACAAGTGGATGACAGTCTCCACTGGTTCTGGAGGGGGCTTGGTGCCCAGAGTGCTTCATCCTGCCAAGGATTGGGGTAGTGGATGCTTTTCTCCACTGGTTCTGGCGGGGGCTTGGTGCCCAGAGTGTTTCATCCTGCCAAGGATTGGGGTAATGGATGGTTTTCTCCACTGGTTCTGGAGGGTGCTTGGTGCCCAGAGTGCTTCATCCTGCCAAGGATTGGGGTAGTGTATGCTTTTCTCCACTAGTTCTGGATGGGGCTTGGTGTCCATAGTGCTTCATTCACCCCGTGACGGACTCAGTTGCGTCAGTGCCCTTGCCGCTCATGGGCCAGCGGTGCTTGAAACGGCGGTGCCCTGTTCAGTGGTGCTTGAGACGGCGGTGCCCTGTGCAGCGGTGCTTGAGACGGCGGTGCTCTATGCAGCGGTGCTTGAGACGGCGGTGCCCTGTTCAGCGGTGCTTGAGACGGCGGTGCCCTGTGCAGCGGTGCTTGAGACGGCGGTGCCCTGTTCAGCTGTGCTTGAGACGGCGGTGCCCTGTTCAGCGGTGCTTGAAATGGCAGTGCCCTGTTCAGCGGTGCTTGAGACGGCGGTGCCCTGTTCAGCGGTGCTTGAGACGGCGGTGCCCTGTTCAGCGGTGCTTGAGACAGCGGTGCCCTGTGCAGCGGTGCTTGAGATGGTGGTGCCCAGTTCAGCGGTGCTTGAGACGGAGGTCTCCATTGCAGGGTCTCCGCTGCTGGCGGTCCTTCATGGCCCAGCGGGGCTTTTGCTGGCGGTCCTTCATGGCCCAACGGTGCTTTTGCTGGCGGTCCTTCATGGCCCAGCGGGGCTTTTGCTGGCGGTCCTTCATGGCCCAGCGGGGCTTTGTTGGCGATACTTCAAGGCCCAGCGGGGCTTTTGCTGGCGATACTTCAAGGCCCAGCGGGGCTAGTGCTGGCGGTGGCCTCCTGGCCAGCTGGGCTGGTGCTGGCGGTGGCCTCCTGGGCAGCTGGGCTAGTGCTTGCGGTCCTGTCCTGGGCAGCTGAGATTGTGCTGGAGGAGGCCTCCTGGGCAGGTAGGCTAGTGCTGGCGGTCCTGTCCTGGGCAGCTGGGATTGTGCTGGAGGTGGACTCCTGGGCATCGGGGATGATGGTGGTCTTCTCCGCCGTACTGCTCTTCCCAGACTTGGCGGGTTACTTGTGGCCCTTCCCCACTTTGGAAGGTGTCGCAGCTGACTCCACACTCCCACCGGGACCCCTGGGAGCGGCTTTGGTGGCTGGAGTCTTCCCCCTCTCCCGCCGGGCACTGGACAACTTCTGATGCTTCACAGGTGGTGGACTGTCTGTGCTGTGGCTCCGTGCCACACTGGCTGCCCTGGTGGCTGGTGCACTCCAGATTCCAGTGACTACAAGCACCACTGGTTCCGGAGATGTTGAGGCTGAGGTGCTAGTTCGGGACCTATGAGACGGACGGGGTGGGGGAGGTGTGGGAAAGAGGTCAAGGTTGGACAGGAAAAGTTATTGGGACACACTGGGAAGGGTAGCTGGAGGGGGTTTGGGAGTGGAGGAAGAGGTGGTGGTTGTAGGAGGTGTACGTTTGGTGACTTTGGGTGAAGGTGCATGCGCTGGAGGCTGTCTTGAGGTGGATGGCTGTTGTGTGGGTGTGTGCCTGCGTTTGTGTATCTTGGGAGGGGGCGTCACAGACACACTGGGAGAGGACACAGGGGACGTGTGAATGGTAGAGGGGGTGGTGACTGCACGTGAGTGGGGTGTGGTGGAGGGTGTGCTGGAGAGGGACATAGTGGCTGTAGAGGTAGTGCATGCAGGTGTGAGTGTAGACGAGACTGGGAGGGAGGAGGAAGACGAGGACGAGGGGGACACAGTGGAGGCAGTGGATGTTGGTGTGTCTGCATGTGTATGATGCTTGCGTGAGCGCCTGTTGGATGTGTGGTGCTTATGTTTGCCTGAGCTTCCGTTGTGTGTTGACGTGTGTGCATGCTGGTCTGTAGGTGTGCTTGGGACAGGCTGAGGTACAGGGGATTGGGTCTGGGTGGAGGAAGTTGGAGGGGGGAGGCTAGAGACGGGGACAATGGCTGCTATCAGTGCTGAGGCCAGAGTCTGAAAAGCTCGCTGAAGGGCCGCCTGACCAGAATGAATGCCCTCCAGGAATGCATTGGTTTGTTGCAACTGCCTCTCTACACCCTGGATGGCATTCCAAATGGTAGACTGCCCAACAGTGAGGGCCCTGAGGAGGTCAATGGCCTCCTCACTGAGGGCAGCAGGGGTGACTGGGGCAGCGCCTGAGGTGCCTGGGGCGAAAGTGATGCCCACCCTCCTGGGTGAGCGGGCACGGGGCAAAGGGTGAGGGGCTGCTGGGAGGGCAGTGCTGGTAGGGGGGGCGGCGGCTGTACCTGTAGATGCGGGGGCACAGATGTTGCCGCCACTACAAGGGAGCTCCCATCAGAGGACGAGTCCGTGTCGCTGGTGTCAGCTCCTGTCCCCGCCGCTGAGCTCCACTCGCCCTCCATCCCACTGGTGAACTCTGAGTCCGTAGTTTCGCCCTCCAGGGCCATGTGGGATGCAGCTCCCTTGTGCTCCGGTTCCACTGCTCCTCCGCCTGATGATGCTAATGCACACAAGAACAGCGAGACCACTAAAGGGGGGGGGAAACGACAGAAGAAAGACATGTTGAGTGCATGCATTACCGCTATCGTTGGCGGACACGACAGACACAGAAACCCCCTGCACTGCGCCGTGCTCTTGGGGTCCACTGTGCAATTCCTGGGAAATGGCCTACAAGGCTATGGATGACATCTGCACACATAGATGACACAGGGCCATGACTAGGTGTACTTGGCACTCTACAGAGGTGTGGTGGGGTTCCACATGACCTGCCTTATGGAGGGGCCTTGCCTACGGAACTCGCCCTGGCCTAGGGAAACCCACAGCCCATCTCCCCCACCCAGACACCGCCACTGCGCGCAAAGTCACCAGAATGAGAGTAAACTCACCCCCTTGTGGCTGCTCTGATGCCCTCAAGCGCCCATCCAACTCCGGGTAGGCCACCCCCACGCCACGATCCTGAACATCAGGGGGGTCATGGTGCGACGGGCACCCGTCCCACGTTGGAGGCCATCCCCAGCTGAGCCTCTGCCGTCTTCTTGCTCCAGCGGCAAATGTCCTCCCATCTTTTCCGGCAATGGGTGCTCCGTCTGTGGAAGACCCCCAGGGTCCGGACATCCTTGGCGATGGCAAGCCAAATTTTTCTGGTGGGCGCTGAGGTACATGAAATGTACATGGGAAAAAGAGAAGTTATTACCAGCTGCACTGTCAAAGTGATTGGCCCCCATCCCTACCCTTGCCATGTGGCACACGCATTCACCGTCTTTCATGCACGCAGCACTCTCTCCCCTTCCTTCTTACATCCAGCCCTCTCCACACAGGCATAGCCCATACAACATGCTCCCTGTGTACTTACCTGTTTGTCTGGCGGACCATAGAGTAGCGTGTACTGGGGGAGGACCCCCGTCCACGATCTTCTCCAACTCCTCCAATGTGAAGGCAGGGGCCCCTTCCCCAGACACTCGAGCCATTGTCTCTTCCAGACCGAGGTCACAGCAGCACTTGCAGTGTAGTTCCTCTCCTGTCGAAGATCAGGTATCGAGTTATTCAACAGATAGAAAATGGCGGTCACATCTGCGGCGGTGCATACCGTCACCGCCGGTGTACATCGTCATTGGCTCCTGGGACCCATAGGGTCCAATGTTAACCAATGCAGCATTGCGCCGCGGTCTTCGACCGCCTACCACGACGGTGTACAATGCCAGCGCACTTACCTCACATCCCATTGTCCCACTTTAGAGGTCAGGCAGCTGCCATTTCAGGGGCCTACATGGCTTCATTTCCAACTGCGTCACCCATACCTAGGCCTAGACTCAACACACATACAGGCCACCTTTTGTGTATGGTTTGTGTTTTGTGTAAACTGTGGGTACGTACCTCTGAGTTGTTTGACTCTGTGCTCGCTATTGTCCTTCATAGGCACCGTCCGCTGGGACATGTGAGGAGATGGCGGCATCCTCCGGTGTACCGACCATTGGTGGACCTGTCGACAATGGAGGAGAGACATGTGAATATAATATACAGGCTTGACCGTGCCACAATCCAGGAACTGTGTACCCAGCTGGAGCCAGACCTGTAGTCAGCAATCCGCCATCCCACAGGAATCCCCCCTCAAGTGCAGGTGCTGTCAGTGCTCCATTTCCTTGCAAGTGGGTCATTTCAAACTACAGTGGCCATAGCATCAGTGATGTCCCAGCCTATGTTTTCCAACGTATTTTCCAGAGTGGTATCTGCCCTTCTGAAACACATGTGGAGCTACATTGTTTTCCCTCAGGTGGAGGATTTGCCTACAGTGAAAGCTGATTTCTATGTCCTGGGACACAACCCCAACATCATAGGTGCCATTGATGGGACACATGTGGCTTTGGTCCCCCCCCCACCACAGGAGTGAACAGGTGTACAGAAACCGGAAGAGTTATCATTCTATGAATGTACAGATGGTATGTTTTGGCAGAGCAGTACATCTCCCATGTGAATGCCACGTTCCCTGGCTCAGTGCATGACGCCTACATCCTGCGGAATAGCAGCATCCCTTATGTGATGGGGGGGTAGTGAAATGGTGAGGGGTGATGGCGGAGGAATGTCCATGGCAGAGTCCAGTCTGTTAGTCTCACAGGTGCATTGCCCAAATGGGCATAGGAAGTGGAGCTGGGGCAGTTCAAGGATGGACATGGTGACAAAGTGGGACAGTAGGATGACAATCAGGGTGGTCTCATTTCTTGGCGGGGTCTTGGCATCATGCTCTGTCTTTGTCCTGTATCTCAGGGACCGTTTGCGGGGTGGTTCTCCCTCTGCAGGGGGTGGGGTGCTGGTGTGGTGGTCCTGTGGCGGGGCATCCTGTCCACTAGCGCCGGCGGAGGTGGTGGGCAGTTCATCGTCCATGCTAGTGTCAGGGGCCCCTTGTAGTGCCACAGTGTCCCTCCTGGTGTTGAGTACTTCCTTTAGCACCGCTATGATGGTGCCTAGGGTGCAGCTGATGGTTCTGATTTCCTCCCTGAAGCCCAAATACTGTTCCTCCTGCAGGTGCTGGGTCTCCTGAAACTTGGCCAGTACTGTTGCCATCGTCTCCTGGGAGTGGTGGTAGGCTCCCATGATGGAGGAGAGGGCCTTGTGGAGAGTGGGTTCCCTTGGCCTGTCCGCCCCCTGTCGCACAGCAGTCCTCCCAGTTCCTCTGTGTTCCTGGGCCTCCGTCCCCTGGACCGTGTGCCCACTACCACTGCCCCCAGGTCCCTGTTGTTGTTGGGGTGGTGGGTTAGCCTGGTGGACACACAGCTTATTGATGTGTCCTGGGGACGGAGGTATGGGCCCGCTGGGAGGGTGCTGTGCTGGTGTTTTCAGAGGGGGGAAGGTCTGTGGTGGCCTGTGACTGGGTGAGATGAACCGACTGTCCAGAGGTCCCCGATGGTCCGGGCTGGTCATCTAGATCCAGTTGGACAGAGGTGCTGTCATCACTGTGGGCCTCTTTTGTTGGTGGTGGACATGTGTGGACCCTCCTGTCCGGTGACATTGGGTAGGGGTCCTGCAGGGGTATAAAAGGATGGTTATTACATTTATGTGTGATGGTGTGCAATGGGTGGGTGACCGTGCACCCCAGTGCTTGCATTCCTGTGTGGGACCTTGTGTGATGATGGTTTAGAGGGTTGTATGGATATGTGCAGTGGGCATGCTTTAGTGATGGGTGTCCATGTTTTGTTGTTGCATGCAGGGCTTGGTGTGTGGTTTGTGATGTTGGGACATATGTGAGGAGTTGGGGTGTTGGGGGTGAGGGTGGGGGTATGTGCTGGCATGCAGTTAGGTTGGGGGATGGTATAATTAAGATTTGTCTTACCAGAGTCCATTCCTCCAGCTACTCCTGCGAGGCCGTCAGGATGCAGAATCGCCAAGACCTGCTCCTCCCATGTTGTTAGTTGTGGGGGTCCGCCGCCAGTCCGCTGAACTGCCTGGTGGTGTCTTGAGACCACGGAACGCACCTTCCCCCGTAGGTCGTTCCACCTCTTCCTGATGTCCTCCTGATTTCTTGGGTGCTGTCCCACTGCGTTGACCCTGTCCACTATTCTTCGCCATAGCTCCATCTTCCTTGCAATTGAGGTGTGCTGCACCTGTGCTCCGAATAGCGGTGGCTCTAACCGGACGATTTCCTCCACCATGACCCTGAGGTCCTCCTCCGAGAACCTGGGGTGTCTTTGCCGTGCCATGCGGTGGTGTAGGTGATGTGTGTGGAGATAAGTGTGCTGATATGTAGTGGTGTGTTGTGTGAGGTGCGTGGAAGTTCTGTGGGTGATGGTGTTGTGTGCCTGTGGATGCTGTTATTCTTGCTGGTGGTGTCTCTCTCTGGCCTTCTTTCGGAATTTGTGGTCATAGGGGTTTGTGGGTGATGTGGGTGGGTGTTTTATATTGTAATGGGTGTGTGGGAGTGGTGTGTGTGTATTTCAAATTGTCCAATGTGGCTGTGTTTTGTAGAATTGAGTGTATTTTGAGCCCGGCGGTGTGTACCGCCAATGGAATACCGTGGTTGAAAGACCACCGCGTCGATTCGTGGGTCGTGATAGTGTGGGCGTATTTCTGTTGGCGTGACGGTGTCAGTTTTGTTTTCGCCAGTTTATCACTGACCTTTGGTGTGGCGGACTTGTGTGGGTGTCTGAATTTTGGCAGATTCCGAAATGTGGGTCATAATAGCTGTGGCGGAATTCCATGGCCGCAGTGGTGTGTTGGCGGTCTTCTGCACGGCGGCAAGCGGCTTTTACCGGCAATGTTGTAATGAGGGCCTAAATCTCTAACAGAGTGGTAGACATACATTTAGTTGTGGTAGGGAACCAGATCATTGTTTTTTGTACTTCCCCCTTTGTTTGTTTTTAACCTTGGCAGGGGTGCCAGATCACTACCGGCATTCTTTCTTAAAAAGATCTCCAGCAAAGAACCCTCTGGTAGGGCCCATCAGGCACTGCAGTGCCGGCCTGATGAGTAGCATGGCCCGATGATGAAGCATGTCATCCAATGGTGAGTGTGGGTTACTGTTCCTGTAAGACTAATGCATGTGGTGACTGAAAAGACCCCCTATTTAATTGGTGGAATGGAGTCCTTTCTTTTGGAACAGTGCATCTTATTTCAGTTTTAGCTTCAATTGTCTAACACAATTTCTTCAGGGCCGGTCATTTTTGTTTCTGATCCGCACTGAGATAGCAATTTAAGAGCAGGAGTGAAAGTGTTTTTTGGCTGCATCATAGGTCCTTGATGAATAAGGCTTGCAATGAGGGCAAGATGATACTGATTGGGATTATTTCTAGTTAGTGTTAGAGCTTTACGTAGACTGAGAGATCGCCTGATTGTCTGTTGATACATTTAACGGATCGAGTCAGAAATTCATAATCCTGACACCAATGTTTTTGAACCTGTGGTCCTGGTCTCCTGCAGGCATAAGATACCGCCTATATTTAAGTAGTCTAATAAAATTCCCCTTCCTTAGTATTTTTGAGGCCAGCAACATTTCACAAAACTATTGTTAAATGAGTGCTAAGTCTGCAATCGTCTGGCTGGTGTTTATTTTGGACGAATTGAATGCCAGTGCTTTTGGCTTGTTAAAAAATTGTGCCAACCATCCCCAGTCAGTTGTTGCTACTTGAGAGTGCACCGCCCTCTGCTCATTAACACATTTAATGGTGAGAGGTTCTTCTTTGTTGTGACCCAGTAGGCTATGTGTGTGCTTAATCATAAGCATTTGAAGGTATTTCTCAGGTTTATTGTTTTCACTTCTATGCCTAATTCAGCAAAGAGGGACGCTTCCTCTAGTATTATGTCCCAATTGAGTTGTTGTTGCATTCCTACAATACTTCACTCACTGTGAGTATCTTTGGTGCATCTTTTGGAACCTGACCCATGCAAGATCTTCAGTACACAGGTGGGCTAGTGATGGAACATGCCTTAGCAGATGTAGGATGTTCCCTGTTAAGTAGGTGATGATGTCCACTTATGTGATAACATGGAGTTAACCCTAGCTTGAAGACGTTTGCTCAAGAATCTGTAACATTTATTTTTGAGGGCCTTGTATTGGGTTCCACTGGAACATTGCATGTTGTGCGTCCCTGAGTTAGTGCTGAGGTAGGGCTCACTGAGACACTAGTATGAAGTGATGGCTGTGTATTTAAAGTTGGAGGAGTAATGCTGGTCCTGGCCCAATAGATCACAGGGAAGTCTGTGCTTAATTCTTTTTTTGGTTTCAACTAGAGTGCTTGCATCCACTTCGCTCTTAGTGGAGGTAAATAAATTGTCAGTCTTGTGCTTTTGCCTTGATTAGGTAACTTCTGGTTTGCCCTTGTTGCCCTCCCTTGGGCCAAATATTGGATACAGTGTACTTGCTTAACACTGAGTGCATTTGGCGCCAGTGCTGCCCTTTTCACTGTTGAGCTTTTCCTAAGTTGTTTCCTTATATTTTTCTACGCTGTTTGTGAAAGTGGTTGAGTGTTTTGATTTGGTGAGAGTTCTGTCTCCCTCTTGCCACCCTCAACTGGTGGAACAATAATGTGTCTGCTATTACCGGGATTAAGAGGCTTTTGGTTTAGGGGTGACTTCTGGCAATGTTCCTACCATTACTCTTGGGAGCCCTCCCATACCTCCGTTATTGAGTTAGAGTTTGTCTCACATTTTCTCTCCTTTGCATAGATGCAAAGTTTTTCTTTCTTGTAGATGTTCCGGCTGTACTTTTGAGCATTGTGACCCAGTCAGATGAGATGTCTGGGAGTGAGTTCAATCTATCAATGATAGGGGTGCACGGACAAGGGTCTCTTTCCACCTTACCCTGAATTCTGGCTTCTCTGAAATCCAGTTTGGTGTTAAAGTCTGCTAGGCAGAGAACCAGCAACTGTAGTAAGTCACTTTGAACCTTCATTTTGGATGACTGCCTTAGCAATGCTCTGGCATTGCATCTTGGGAGGCACTAATAGAGGTCATGAATGAATTTGCAGTTTCAGAAGGCTTAAAAGATTCATGCTTTGTTGTGCTGGATACTCTAAATGGCGTCAAGGTGACCTCTAATTTTTTTTATTTATTTGGATTTCAATGTTGTGGAGAAAAGTTGATAAAAACTTACCCAGACAGTGACTGAAATCCACAATTGTGTCTCTGTTTGAGGCTGCTGATTTGGGATGTACAGTCAAAGATGAGGCAGTTTGATTACTGTGGAGGTGAGCTACTGTTACCTCTCAGTTCTTAATTGTAGATGGTTGTCTTGTGCTGATTTCTCTGGTGCCATTATCCCTGCCAGCTGTAAAATGCTTGGACAAAGGGTATTAGCCATTCCTTGCATCCACTGCCTAAGCCTTTTAATTGGTCAATTCCGGCACAGGTTTGTAAAGACTGCTGGTTTGAGCAGCTGGTGTGTGTGCCGGAAAGCACTGAATCCCCACTAAGCCTTGAGAAAGAACAAATCCCACATCTCTCAGTTGTGTAGAGGTCCAGTACTGAAGCATTGTTCAGACTGTTGTTAAGGGATTCAGCCCTTTTATTGCATACTGTGATTGAGTCATGTGAGGTCTGGAAATACTGAGTAATGGGGCTTGTTGGAGTTAGAGCCGGAAGCACTGGGAATGCATGCAAGGCCAAGGATGGTTTTATGCAGCACTTTATTAGTTCCAGGGACTCCTCATTATCAGAATGGGTTGAAGGTGTTAATTTCCCTGCTGCTGACCCTTGAGCGATATACTTGCTGTGGCTTGGTGTTAGAAATGGGGTCTTTGGTTGGCAGTCAGGTTACCCCCTGTCCAAGCAAGGACCCTCACTCTAGTAAGGGCAATGGAGAAACACATCTGGTTAACCACCACTCAGCCCATTGGTATCTTGGCATGAGCAGGCAGGCTTAACTCAGAAGCAATCTGTAAAGTATTTGTACCAACTCACACAGTAATACAGTGAAAACACAACAAAATGGACACCACACCAGGTTAGAAAATTCGGCAATATATATCTCAGTCAAACAAGATCAAAATGACAAAAATCCAATATAGACAAGTCAAGATATGATTTTTCCAAAGAATAAGAGTCTTACTCCGTAGAAAGCAATAGAAATTATGATTTTGTACAAATTACCTGGTTTGCGTCGAAAATAAAGCTGCACAGGTGAGCGTGCATCAAAAAAGTCAGTGATGCGTTGATTCCTTCCTCCCAAGGGAGGCCGTGCATCATTTCTTCTCCGGTCGGGTCGTTGATGCATCGTTTTTCTCCCTTGCCAGAGAGTGATGCATCGATTTCCAGATGGAGCACCTAGGATCTGCGCTGAGTTGGGATGACATTGACGCCCAGGGGCGATGCGTGGAAAATCTGAACGCACAGTGTTAGAAAACCATGCTGCATGGTGTTTGCATAGTTAACAGCAGCCGCAGGTGGATGTTGCATCTCGTTTCTCCAGCCGCGATGCGTTGGTCTTCCAGCCACGATACAAGTGAAGCATCGATTTCATCCACAACGCTGGCGGCGCGTTGTTTATCAGACGTTTTGCAGACGGTGCATCGAAAATTTCCCCGCACAGTGTTCTGTAGATGGATTTCAGCTCTTGTTCTGCCAACTTTACTTTTCAAGGGCCCAGGACTGGATAGGGAACCACTTGGCAGGGCAAGAGTCTCAGCAGAGAGTCCAGGTGCTGATGGAAGGAAGTCTTTGATGGCCCTGAGACTTCAAAAAAGGAGGCAAGCTCAGTTCAAGCCCTTGGAGATTCTTCTTCAAGCAGAAATGCACAACAAAGTCCAGTCTTTGTTCGATTTAACAGGCACTGGCAGCAACTGCAGGTTAGCCCAAAAAGCACAGTCACAGACAGGGGCAGCACTTCTCCTCACCTGTTCAGGTCTTCTCCTTGGTAGATGTTTCTCCTTGGTTCCAGGAGTGATCTTGAAGAAATCTAAAGTCTGGGGTTTTGGGACCACTACTTATACCCCTTTCTGCCTTTGAAATAGGCAAACTTCAAACGAAAGTCTCTGTTGTTCACAAGATACTGCATTGTACAGGCCAGGCCCCAGACAGACACCAGGGGGTTGGAGACTGCATTGTGAGAGGGCAGGCACAGCCCATTCGGGTGTAAGTGACCACTGCTCCCTATACTCTAGCCCAGGTGGCCCATCAAGATATGCAGGCTAAGCCCCTGCTCCCTTTGTCTCACTGTGTAGAGGGGATTGACAAACAGCCCAACTGTAAAACTGACCCAGACAGGGGATGCACAAACAGGCAGAGTCACAGAATGGTTAAAGCAAGAAAATGCCTACTCTTTAAAAGTGGCATTTTCAAATCTTTCATACCAACAATCTAAAAACCAACTTTATTAAAATATGTATTTTTAAATTGTGAGTTCAGAGACACCAAACTCCACATTTCTATCTGCTCTGAAAGGGAATCTGAACTTTAATATTTTTTAAAGGCAGTCCCCATGTTAACCTATGAAAGAGATAGGCCTTGCAAAACTGAATTCAGCAGTTTTTCACTGTTATGACATGTAAAACACATCAGTACATGTCCCACCTTTAACATACACTGCACCCTGTCCATGGGGCTACCTAGGGCCTACCTTAGGTGTGCCTTAGGCCTGGTAAGTGGGTACATTTGCCAGGTTGAATTGACAGGTCAAGACTGCACACACAGACACTGCCATGGCAGGTCTGAGACATGTTTACAGGGCTACTCATGTAGGTGGCACAACCAGTGCTGCAGGCCCACCAGTAACCTTAGGTACCTCTAGTGCACTTTATTAGGGACTTATTAGTAAATCAAATATGCCAATCATGGATAAACCCATCACTGATGCAATTTACACAGAGAGCATATGCACTTTAGCACTGTTTAGCAGTAGTAAAGTCCTTAGAGTCCTAAAGCCAACAATAACTGGTCAGAAGAAATAGCAAGAAGGTGGCAAAAGGATTGGGGATGACCCTGCAAAAAGGGCTAGGTCTAACACATAGTAACCTTTTTTTCTGGGCATTCTGGTAAAGCAAGGGACCAGGTTGCTGTGCTGCAGCTAGTTAACAATCAGCCGACATGTCTTAGTAGGGAAAGAAGATGAAGCAGATGAGCTTCCCACCTTCGGGGGGGGCTCAATACCTGCAGTCAGCTGCTACTGCACACTCCAGGGTAGCTGCGTGAACTTCAGACTCAGGGGGAGTGTCAGGAGAGTCACTGGAGGAAGTTAAGCCAATGGAATGGTTTAGTGGAGCACTCATTAGAGGGCAAACTGCACTGGAACGTAGTCTGGCTGCTTTTGCGGACCTCCGGATCAGCCTTCTGGCCGCAGTGTTTGCCCTGCTACCATGCAACTCCACAGCCACATCACTGTCTGCTCCTCCGCTCGGCCTTTGCTCGCCTCTTCACTCCCCGCCAGCTCTTGCCTCATGGCTGACACAATAATGCTGGGGTAAATGGGGCTGGGATAGGAGTGATGGTCCGAACAAGCCGCAGTCCTGCAGTGAGGTACAGGGGCAGGCAAACAGCAGGCTACTCAGGCGGAAACCCACAAGGAGGCTGCAAGACAAACAGGTGGCAGTTAGGGGCCTGGGTCATGCAGGAAAACTGGACACGGAAACTGACTGACAAAGACATGGAGGCCACGGGGTCCTGGAGCCAACAAGAAGGAAGCAGTCTATCTCTGGCGGAAACCACTGTCAGACCCCAGAAGCAGCACCTGCTAAGCCCGCACTCCGCACCTGCACCTACAGCTCCAAGGAGTGGCAAGTGGAGTGGGAACGTGAGGGCAGCTAAGGTTGAATCCTCTGACCAGAAGTTCAAGAATCAGCAAAGCAACTACCTGAGCTCAGGCTGCTGTAGAGATACTCTGCTGCTGCTGCTGTACTTTGCCCCTCCGCTGTAGAAGGAAATAAGGCTGACTTCTTTACTTAACAAAATGTGTAATGCAGGTTTTACACTACTCTATAATACACTACTCAACACTACTTCATTCTATGCCCCTCTGTTCATAGGCACTGCATCACGCTCTACTCTAAACACTGTATGACACTTCACTGTACCACACTCTACTCTACTCTACCTCAATACTGTACTCTATGCCAATCCACTCTACTCTACTCTACAACAGTTTCTTACTCTACGACAAGGCATACCATTTTACTGCATACCATGCCATTCCACTCTACTACACTTTACTCCACTCTGCGCTATTCCACTGCACTGTACTTCACTGCACAACACTTTACCATATGAGATGCCTCTCTATTATCTAACACTTATCTGCCACTTCAGTCCGCTCTATGCTATGCCACTCCAGTCGACTTTGCTGTATTACAGTTTATTCCACACTATGTCACAGCAAGACACTGCAATGTACACAGCTCCACTCTAAATTCTACTCTAAATATGTGCACTCTACAACACTCTTCTACACTCAATACCACTGTATAACACTTTACTACACTGTATGCTTCCACGCTGCAATGTACAACACTTCTCCACCTTAAATCACTGCCACTGACACTGTGCAACACTACTCAACTCTTTGCCACTCTAATGCTCTACTCCACTCTGAGACTGACTACACAACTACATGTATTCCACTCCATTGCACTTTACTCCTCTGTACTTTATGACACACTACTCTACTCTACTCCAGTGTACTTCACTTCTTCATGGTATGCCACCCCACTCTATACTATTACATTCAACTCTGCAACACTCTATATGACTACACTCTGTCACACACTGCTACACTGTACTGTAAGTCACTGCGCTCAGCAACACTTTGCTCCACTCTTTCCAACTCCACTGTACCACACTATCCAAAACTGTACTGCCACACAACAGTTCATTCTATGATACTTTACCACACTGTATGATATGCCAGGCCACTCTACTGTACTCCACACCACACCACTCTACTATACAATATAACACTCAACTATATTACTGTTTACTATGCTATTTCCTTTGTACTTCACTCCATTCTACTCCACGGTATGGTACTTTAGCCGCTCAATGACACTCCACTCTATGCTGATTCAGTGTATGACACCCTGTTGTACTCTGTACAACTCCACTCTATGAGACTTTACTACAAGTTATTGCCATTATATCACACTTTACCCCACTCTATTCAAATCCATTATATGCCACTGTACTACACTGTATGGCACTTTAGCACATGCCACTCCACTTGTTTCTATGATACTCCACTTGACTACATCACGCAGCGTTCCACTCATCTCCTACACTCTATGACACTGTACCACTGTATGGCACACCACTCCAGGACGCTCAATTGTACAACACTAAACTGTGCAATACTCGCTGCCACTCTACTGGATGACACTCCACTTCACAACACTGAACTGTACAACATTTGACTGAACTGTCCTCCACTCTGTGCCACTGAATTGTGCAACACTCCTCACCACTTCATACCACTGTATGACAATATACTCGATGACACTCCATTCTATGACCCTCAACCCTACGACACTGCAGCTGATGACATTCCACAGCACGAGACTCAACAGTGCTGTAAGACATACCACTTCACTGTACAGCATGCCACTCCACTCTCCAGTATACCACTCAATATACACCACACCACACCACTACACTGTGTAACGCTTTGCTCCACTATACACCATGCCACTCCACTGTACTCCACTATATTCTACTATGCAACACTAAACTCTATGACGCTAGACTGTACAGCAATGTACTTCACTATCAGCAACCAAAGGTTTAAGCTAAGTTATAACTAGAAGACTTAATTTATTCTTTCTATACAAACCCAAATTAAACTATGGAACCATTAGATATTTCAAAGGTATAGCTATAACATAAATGTAATTTATTTTATGCAACCCCTTCCAATAACTGTAAGTCCTGCACCTCTGTGCACAGTCTTTTCACCTCACTCACCACACTACATTAACTATAATGGGCCTCTTCTCCATTCCCTAGTTATACCCTTGCATATTACATCACTTGTATTATATGAATTCATAACATTCATAACAGCACTTATGACATCTCAAATAATATGATTTGTGAGAACACATTACATGGTAGAGTTGCAAGTTGTAGTTAATGAAATGTGGCAAGGAGACTATTATTTTATTTTATATTGATTTCTATAGCTTACAGGTGTATAGGCTTGTTGTCCCCTAGGTGATTGTAGAAAGAGCCAGGATTCCAGCTCCTTGTGGAACTCAAGAAGTGAGGAGGAGGCCCTGATGTGCTGAGTGAGGTAGTTCCATGTCTCGGTGTGATGTAGGAAAATGAGCAACCTCCTGCTTTGCTTTTGCATTTGTGGGGAATGTGTGCAAGTGAGAGTGAGGCAGATCATAGGTGTGTGAAGGGTTGGTGGAAGTGTATTCAGCTGTTCAGGTATATTGGACCTGTGTTATGTAGGGCTTTCTATGTGTGCATGAGAAGGTTGAATTGGCTGCGTTTGTGAATTGGGAGCCAGTAAAGCCTACTAAGGTGCATTGCGATGCAGGTGCGACATCGGATGCCAGATGTGAGCCTTGTAGTGGTGTTTTGGATGGTTGTAGGAGTTGTTTGGAGATTCCAACTTAAAGAATGTCGCCGTAGTCTAGCCTGCTAGAGATGAGTGCTTACACAATGGTCTGTTTGGTGTTCTGAGACAACCATTTGAATATTTCTCACAGCATGCATAAGATTTCGAAACAGGAGGAGCACACTGCATTGACTTGGGCTGTCATGTTGAGCTTGCAGTCTAGGATGATCCCTAGATTTCTTGCATGTTCTGCGGGTGGAGGTGTTGGTCCTAGCCCTGATGCTCATCAGGTGGAGTCCCAATGGGAGGTCTGATTGTCAAAGATTAGGACTAGCATATTGTTGGAGTTGAGGTGCAGGCAGTTGGTTTGCATTCAGTCTGCTACCATGGTCACGCAGTTGGTGAAGTTGGTGCTGGAGAGGGTTGTTTTTCCAGTCACGAAGTGGATGAGTTGGGTGTCATGGGCAGAGGACATAATGCTGATAACTTTCAATTCGATCATGCTGGCAACACAAGAGAACAGGGATGGGGCGACAAAACAGGAGAGACACATGTAAATGGCTGAATGGAGATACAGAACTGGTTCACACATACACCCACCCTGAAAATATTCCACCAGGCAGCACCTACCGCTATACACATGGCAATGCCCCTGACTAGTGGCTACAACCCTGCTCTACAGCCATTCCCCACAGAACTGAAAGACCTGACGTACTGCAGACTTGACCTTTACACCCCTAATCCCCACGGGGGCATTATGTAGATGGATATCAGTCAGAGTCCCTGCCACTAGACAGCATAAATACGACTGCACACACACACACACACATCCATCAAGGACCAAAAGTATGGTATTTGTACCGCCACCCCTTGTGACTGCTGTGCAGCCTTCAAGCGCCCATCCAGGTCCAGGTACGCCACTGCCAGAATGCGCTGCATTACGGGGGGTCAGTGCCCGACGGGCACCCCTTCCTCGTTGGGAGGTCTTCCCCAGCTGGGCCTCACAGATCTTCCTCGCCCAGCGCCGCAGGTCCTCCCACCTCTTCCTGCAGTGGGTGCTCCGCCGGTTGTAAACCCCCAGGGTCCACACTTCCCTGGCGATGGCATGCCAATTTCCCCTCTTCTGGTGGGCGCTTACCTATAAGGGACACACAGAAAAAGTAACACTGAGGTCAGACAATGGCCAGGAATATACAGCTGGCTATATGCCCACTACGGGACGGACATTTCAAATAGCCTAACAGCACACACACAACAGCATGTCAGGAACCCAAGACTATACAGTGTCACACGTACACACATGTATGCAGCCATCTACCACCATTACACACATCCATGCCCCCAATCCTCCTACTCACCTGTACCTCTGGCAGACCGTACAACTTGGTGTACTGGGGCAGGACCCCGTCCACAAGCTTCTCCAATTCCCCATTGGTGAAGGCTGGTGCCCTTTCCCAGGCCACACATGCCATTTTCATGCATACATGAGATCCAGGAGTCAAGTGAATTTGGGGTGAAGAGTTTGCGTATGCACCGCAGCGGTGTCCACCATCACCGCCGGTGGCGATCATGATAGCTAAGAATGCCCATTGACAACCATGTTAACCAATGAATTTGCCTGGTACAGAGTGTAAGTATCCCTTGGTACCCACTACAAGCCAGGCCAGCCTCCTACAGTAGATGTGGTGGGGTCATGGGTCCATTGTGGCCCCTGAGTAGATGGTACGCATGATTGCTATTGCTTAATTTCTAGTGAGGGTTGTTGATTTGGTCAGGTGGATGTCTTGGTTGGAGGCAGGTAGGTAAGCAATGAGTTCTCTGATGTTGGGTTGATGTTTGAAGTTGCTGTAGATGTGTGTGATTTTGCTGTGGAAGATGTCGGATAAGTTGTTGGTAAAAAGCAGTGATGCTGGTTAAAGAGGCTGAGGGCAAGGTGAAATTCTCAACTAGATCTTCTTGCATCTATTGGAGCTTCCTTCGATGTTGTCAACTAGTGCTTTTTTGGTGTCTTATTTGCTGGTGAGTGCTGCCTTGTAGGTAGTTCAGTCAGTGGTTTTGAGACTGTTTCTCTATTTCCCTTCTAGTTGTTTCCATTGCTGTTTGGTATCATGGAGGTCTTCTATGTATCAGTTGGCCTGCTTGGTTGATCTACGATGTTCTTTGGGTTTGATGGGTGTGAGTGAGGCTGTGCAGTTTCTGATCCAGAATTGAAGTTGTTGTTGTCCTTTTTGAGATTGTCTGTGGAGCTAAGTTGAGCTGTGCTGAGGGTGCTGAGTCAATTTGCTTCTGTGATTTTTCCCCAGTTGTGGCTTGGAATGTTGAAACTGGTAGGGGTGTTGTCTTGAGGTGTGTTGATTTGGAAGTTGATAATAGAGAGGTTGCTCTATGTGAGCAGTATGGCGGAGTTGTATTTGATGATGCCACTTGTGGTGACGATGAGGTCCAGTGTGTGTCCTGTGGTTTGTGTTGGTTCTGGGACAAGCCGGATGAGTCTGATGTTGCTCAAGCAATCAAAGAGTGCTCTAGAGCAGGGGTTGTTTCATTTTTCCCAGCGAAAGTTGAGGTCAGAGAATGTAGGCTCTGGAGTCAATGGTGAACTCAGCAATGAAGTTGGTGATTAGGTTGGTAAAGGTCTGGATGATCAGTAGGTGAGGGTTCATTTCAGAGTGAATCTTTCTGTGATTCACAGTTTGGAGCGCAGGCTATCCATGAACGGGTGGCATTCTCTGTGAATGTTTTGCATTTGATGGATTCCTTGTAGATGATAGTGAGTCCTCCTCCTAGTTTGGAAGGCAGTCCTGTTGCATGATCTTGTAGCCTGCTGGGATTGCTGTGCAATGTCGGGAGCAGATGAGGGGTTGAGACAGGCCTCTGTGATGAAAAGGATGTCGGTCTGTTGCTATTCAGCAGATGTCATATTTCAGTTGTGTTTGCTGAGTGATCATGTGTTGAGATGAATGTATGCAAGTGGGTAATGACATGCAAGTCTGCTGGTGCATGTGCTGAACGGGTGGAGGTGTAGGCGTTGTTGGTGCTGGTGAGGCATATGTGTCGGGAAGAGATGTTGAAGGCATTGTCATTATTTACATGGGGGATGTGGGTTTGTGGCTGCTGGAGAACCGGCAATGAGTATAGCTGAAAACTCCTGCCATGGTGTAAGGCATAGCACAGCTGAAGGTAGGGGAACAGCATCCAGGGTCTATTGACCTAAGGAGTGCTGCAAATTATTGCTGGGCTGTGATAGAACCAGGGTTCCTAGTGTTGGGTCCAGATCAGGTGCAAACGGGCGCAGACAGGCTTGCCATTGGTATGACTTTGGTGCTCCAGGAGCACACCCATTGAACGTGTCTGCTCAACTTCTGTGCTACAGGTGCTACTAAGTAGGTCCTTGAAAAGGGGAGGAGTGCATGGTGCAGTGATATATTTTCTTGTGCTGATGGGTGATGGGAAATGAAGTCTTTGTACTAAGGTGCACAATTTACAGTAATTTGAAGGTGGTGCACAAATTCTAAATGTTTTGTAATTATACACATAGAATTTCTAATGTTTGTTTAATGTGGGTTTGTATTAAAAGAATAAATTAAGTTTTCCTAATATAACTTAGCTCTCCCCTTTGTTTGTTTAATCAAAAACATACATATATACTTTTTATGATTATCCTTTGCAGGTGGCCTCAATAGTTTTACCTTTGGTCTAATTTGTGCCTTTATAAAATTCACTTCTAGAGACGCCACTAAAGCCTTGGAAGCCACATGTGTAATTAGCTCTCTGTTTTTGTCAGACTTCTGTAGTGTGTTGAACATTAAATTTAATTCTCAACTTTCCCCACGCTTATTTGTTTCAAAAATGTACCAAAAGAGATCACTTACCTTGTGCAGGTTGTTGTATTCTCAAGCACATTGTTGTATTATGATTTCTTACCTGGTGTTCCATGTTCTGTTCAGGTGTTCAAAGGGTGTCGTGTTGCTATTCTACCGTCAATTACAACGTGGCTGCCTTGGAGGGTTAGAAAGGACATGGGCTTCCTTTTTCTCTCCAATAAACTTGGATTCTGACACTTTTGGTGTTTACTCATCTAGCTTCACATTGTTGATGAGCTGCCTCTGCCTGGGGAGCCCACAGCTGTGCAACCTTTTCCAATTTCTTTGCAGCATGACTTCTCCCTCTCACTTCTGCATCTGCCTCGACTGCTTTTTCTTCAGTCGTTTTAATGTCTTCCTATGCTAGATGGAGGTCCTCCACTGGGTGCTGCACATTGCTTTTTGGCCTGTCCCCTGCTGCAATTGTCTTGGCATCCACAGGACCTGCTCTAGGTGCACAAGCCACCATTATGGCCCAAACCATTATTATATGTGAGCACCTCACTCTTGAATGCTCTGGATTTCTTCAGTTTTATTGGCTGTATGTCTTGCATCATGTAATCTATTGCATGGCTGCCTTTATAGATTGTATTTATTCATCTGGATACTGTGACCCCATCACGCTCTCTGCACCCCATGTGAGGGCCATCTTAGGTTGGACACCTTAATCATATTGCAGAGTCTGGTGTCACACTTTGTCAGTTGGAAGTTGTTCTGAAGTCCATCTTTTTGTTAAACATAGGCTGACTCACCTCAAGCAACTTTTCACCTTGTTGTTGAGCATGCTATTGCTATCCCTTGCTGGTTATATCAGATACAACCTTTGTATATTCCTTATTTGTATATTCCTTATTTGTATAGTCTTATTGTCATTTTGTGACATTTCTGGGGGTGTTTTATTTCTACTTTCCATCATGTTCACTTATCAGTCTCCTGTTCAGATTTCACCATTCTTACGGAATCCTGGTAAACCTTCCATTCCATGGAAACAGTAGGTTCCCATTAAAAAAAATTTTTTAGTGGCAATTGGTGCCACTAAACTTGAAACTGCCAGGAAAGAAGCCTGTTATTTAGTCACTTGGGGCAAGACGATCAGCAGGTGTTTGATAACTTATCATTTTTTAAAGCACCTAGAGGGAAAGGTTAAGGTTGGAATGTCTGCATAGAAGCAGTTTTAAACCTACATAATACATTTCAACCTAGTGTACTTCTTGAAAGATTCAAGTTCTTTAAGAGTAAGCAGTCGGCAGACAAAAGCATTGAAGAGTTCCTTTATGGTTTAGGATCCATGGCTTCAGCTTGTAACTTTGGAGAATAACTCAACACTTACACCAGAGACCAGTTTGTCTTTGCTTGTTTCTCAAGGAAAATACAGGTCCGCTTGTTGAGTTGCAGAGACCCTACTCTGGCTGAAGATGTTGATGTTGTCAGGCCAATGAGTGATTTAAGATTTCCAACAAATTTGTGGCTTTGGAACACTTAAACCGTACCCATGCTAGTGTCTATGGGTGTTCTGAGGAGCATCCCATGCTGTATCTCTCAAAGACAAGTTTGGCAATAATGTGTCTAAAAAAGGTCAAAATGTTTAATATAGGTCTGGTTCCAAACCCCATTTTGGTAACAATGTGAATTGTCAAGCTATGGTCAGACATTGTGATGTGTGTAGAAAGGTCAGTCATTTTCAGAGTGATTGTGGGAGGGGTAAATCTTCCTCTAATGTCAACAGCATGGATGTTGAGAAGGATGATTGCACTATTGATTTGTCTAAGATACTTAGGCCCATATTTATACTTTTTTGCACTGCATTTGCGTCATTTTTTGGCACAAAAGTGGCGCAAACTTACAAAATACAATTGTATTTTGGCCTCTAGCTCAGCAGGCACCCAGGGAAACCTAGCAAACCTGCACAGTTTTGAAAACTAGACACCTAGGGGAATATAACATGGGGTGACTTGTGGGGCTCTGATCAGGTTCTGTTACCCAGAATCCTTTGCAAACCTCAAAATGTGGCCAAAAAACACTTTTTCCTTACATTTCGGTGACAGAAAGTTCTGGAATCTGAGAGGAGCCACAAATGTCCTTCCACCCAGCATTCCCCCAACTCTCCCGATAAAAATGGTACCTCACTTGTGTGGGTAGGCCTAGTGCCCGCGACAGGAATAGATCACACATCGGTCAATGTTGGTACTTACATGAGACACCTGTTGACCCTGGGGTGATCCATCCCTTACGCAGGCACCAGGTATAGGCACTCAAGTGGGGTAGATTGGGGGCCAGGAAACACGTTCAGGAAGGCCTCGTATGAAAGGGGAGAGTCTCCCCTTTCATACAAGGCCTTCCCGAATGTGGGGAAGGGCTTTTGGGGCCGCTTCCTGCTCCGATAGGAAAAACAACAATGTGATGTGAGGCGCGCTGACGTCACAAAGGGGCGGGTGGGGGCCGGGGGGAGACAGGGAAGCTCTTCCATGTCGCCCAAGGCTAAAAAAAAACAAAAAACCTCACCGGTGTCGGCCACTGGTTCCAGTCCACGCAACAGGGCAGATGCACGGATTCTGATCAGTGCAGTAGCAGTGTTGCAATAATTTGACTGGTGCAGCACTTTATACCCACTTCCAATGGCCCAGGACTGGATTGGCACCAACTGGCAGGGCAAGGCTTACAGGTGGCAGAGTCTTTTGCATCCCTGAGACTTCAGAAAATAGGAGGCAAGACAGAAACCCCTTTGGAGTCACTTTTGTTCTGGGTTGGAGAGATGCAGATTGAGTCCCTGTCACTCCCAGGCAAGGAGGGTAGAAGACAGCAGGTCAGCACAGCAGAGCAGGAGGCCAGCAGAGAAGCAGTCCAGCAGAATGGCAGTCCGTTCAGCACAGCAGTCCTTCTTCTTGACAGGACATCCACAGATGCAGACGTGTGCTGAGTTGGTGATGTCTGAGGCCCTGTACTTATACCCAGTTGTTCCTTCAAAGAGATTACTTTACATGCACAGAGTCCCTTCCCTTCTTGTCCTGGCTCCAGATGTGGTACAGGGGATATGTAGCCTTTGTGTGAGGGCAGGTCACAGCCTTTTCAAGTGTAAGTAGCAGCTCCTTCCTCCCATCCTGCCCAGGATGGCCCTTCAGGCTGTGGATGGCCCATCAATCACAACTAAGCTCTCATTGTGTGTAGCCGTCTGGAGGGAATGCACAATGGACAGGCAGTAGGAACCAAATGGCTAAAGTAAGAAACATCCAACTTTCTAAAAGTGGCATTTTCAAAATTACAATTTAAAATCCAACTTAACCATAAGTTGTGATTTTAAATTGTGATTCCAGGGGCACCAAACATGGGGATCCCATCTCTTCCCAATTTGAAGTTACACTTATACATTATAATAAAGTAACTCCAATGTTATCCATTGGAGAGATAGGCTTTGCAGTCGTGAAAAACAAATTTAGGAGATTTTCACTCACAGGACATGTAAAACATAAAAATGACATGCCCTACTTGTTAAATACACTGCACCCTGCCTTTGAGCTATCCAGGACCTACCTTAAGGATGCCCTATATGCATTAAAAAGGTGGGTTTGGGCCTAGCAAGAGTGTTAACTTGCTAGGTTAACATGGCAGATTAAAACTGCACACACAGACTCTGCAATGGCAGGCCCAAGACATATTTGAAAGGCTACTTTAGTGGGTGGCACAATCAGTGCAGCAGTTCCAACCAGTAGCATTTAATTTACATGCACTGGGTACAGGTGGTAGGGACTTAGAAGAAAAAAATATGACAATTATGGATAAGCCAATGTTACCATATTTTAAGCAGAGAACACATGCACTTTAGTGTGAGTAAGCAGTGGTAAAGTGCACAAAGTCCTAAAGCCAGAAAAATTAGTGCAGCAATTCAAGGTCTGGAAGCAAAAAAGTGAGGCGAAACCATGCCAAGAATGCCAGATCTGACAGCTTTCCAAGCGGGTTCTGTTTCTAAAGTATCAACAGTTGCAGCATGGCTTCCTTGAGCGACTGGATAGAATATGTGTTCTCTTTTTCTCTCCAGTAAACTTGAAGTTTGACACTTTGGTGTTCACTCGTTTATCTTCAAAAAAGGGCAATGACCAATGAAGATGTTTTTGCGACCATAATGATTAAGAATTCTGGTTAGCAGTCATAACAGCTGATTTAAAAAAGAAGCAGGTCAAGGATGCCCGAGCCATGCATGGTAGCATCTCCAAAAGTGGAGAATGCACAGACCAGTTAAGATTAAAGTTGCCAGTGTACATGTCCTGCTAGGTAGTAAACCAGTTTGAAATCACTACCTGCTACTTCAGCAGTGCACGTTGATTAATTTCCCATGCATCCAGAATTAGTTTCCTTAGTGTAGTGGTAAACTGTGCTACGTCACTGACAACAGTGACTAGGGACAGTCAAAAACTGTAGTATGGAACTATTCAATTGTTCAACTCCAGTGGCAACAATTACATAGGTTGTACATGGCACCTGCATTACAAAGCACCACCTGGTATGGGTGATAAACATTCTATGTTGTCTTGTGAAGTCATTATGCTGCACACTTAGGAGGTGGTTGCCAAAGAACCCTGAATGCAACAATATTTACCTGTTTATTATTGTATCTAACATATTTCTGTAGCACAGCTGCACCAAGTATTACTAGTGTGTTTTACATGGAGCCAACAACAAATACATGATTTTTTTTTAAAAAACAGACATTGAAACAGAGGAAAGAATAAAGTAGGTCTCAGAGCAAATGCCAGATAGGCCAGCTTGAAAGGCTCAGGGTGTAGGCTGTTACTTTTGTCTCGTCATGGCCCACAAGACCAAAAAAGTCCAACAAGACTAATTTTTCAAAGCTCTGTGGTAGGCTTCCTGTAAACAGAATTGATGCATAGCTAGGAGGCTGGGTGAAGCTCACCTATGCCACTCCAGTGAAAGATTGCATAGTGTCCCGAGTTGTTTTGAACTGAAGACAGAAAGTTATTACTTGTTGATGATTAAATAGTTTACTTTACACCACTGGAGAGAGAGTGAATTGATTGCTACACTTCTACTGCCATCCAGGATGACATCACATACCTGAACCCAATAGCGAAGTACTGCTGTTTTAAAAATCGTATTATTTTCTTATCAAACAAGAGTAACATTGGGTATGTGTATCAGAGTGCCCCTTTTTGACATGATCACCCCTAACCTGGGATTCAATGTAATTTTGACTGAAAGTGCACTGGGTTCCTGAAAACCATGTTCCCAATGCCAGATCTCTTTGCCTAAGACTGTGCAATTGTTCCCCAACTGGCAATACATTTGGTCCCCTCTTTAAGTCCCTAGTAAATGGTACCCATGTTACCTAGGGCATCGGTATCAAAGAGGGTCCTCCAGGGCTGCAGCATGTATTGTGCCAACCGCAAAGAACCCCTCGCCTAGCACGCATAGACTGCCATTGCAGGTTGCATGTCTTTGTGCAGCTAAAAGTCAAAACACGACATAGCACACAACATATGTGCCATGTCCCCTAATACTGCATCCAATATATGTAAATCACACCTACAGCAGGCCTTCCAGTCCTAAGGCTGGGTACATTATATTGCATGTGAGGGCATCTCTGCATGAGCAGATATGCCCCTACTATGTGTTCATATGCATAGAAACTATGTTAATTTACACATGATATATGCCAGCATAATAATATACTTGCTTTGCTATTGTCAATTCCCAACCAACATGACCTCCTCTTCAACCCTGTGTCAGATGTATGTGGTCAGGCATGCCTTGCTACCCAAGCCTGAAGCAGCTGACTGACAGATGACAGGTGGGGGTGACAAGTAGCTCATAGACAAACGTTCAAAACAGGAAAGACCCAGATCAATTCCCCAGAGAGGCAGCAACACCACACAGTTCCTTGGAAATTGGCCCCCCATAAAACACAATTGGCTGGAGTGGTACACATTGCCAGAACATCATAATGTTAGATGCCACATGAGGTTAGGAACACACAACCAATCAGAGCACAGCACACACGCTACACACAATGATCACATGCTCTCCATGCCGGACATCTGGACATGTTACCTACTGTTCCACACAGCTGCTAGCGTTCGAAGAACAAAGTCTTGAGGAGTCTCCTGAAGGTGAGGAGGTCCTGGGTCTGGCATAGTGAGGTGGGGAGAGAGTTCCTTCCAGGTCTTGGCGGCGAGGAAGGAGAAGGATCTGCCGCCAGAGGTCTTCCGCTGGATTCGGGGGACGATGGCGAGGGCGAGGTTGGCAGAGCGGAGTTGACGTGTGGGGGCGTAGAAGTTGAGTCTGGTGTTGAGGTAGGTGGGTCCGGTGTTGTGTAGAGCCTTGTGAGCGTGGGTGAGGAGTTTGATCCACGGGGAGCCAGTGGAGGTCCACCAGGTGGGGGGAGATGTGACATCGGCGGGGTATGTCGAGGATCAGGCGGGCGGATGCGTTCTGGATGCGCTGGAGTCGTTTGATGTCTTTCGTTGGGATGCCTGTGTAGAGTGCGTTGCCGTAGTCAAGTCTGCTACTGACGAGGGCTTGAGTCACCGTCTTTCTGGTTCCTGTTGGAATCCACTTGAAGATTCTGCGGAGCATGCGGAGGGTGTTGAAACAGGAGGAGGAGACGGCGTTGACCTGTTTGGACATGGTGAGAGCGGAGTCGAGGATGAAGCCGAGGTTTCTTGCGTGGCTGGCAGGGGTGGGTGGGGGGCCGAGGGCTGTGGGCCACCAGGAGTCGTTCCAGGCCGAGGGGGTGCGTCCGAGGATGAGGACTTCCGTCTTGTCGGAGTTGAGCTTCAGGCGGCTGTTGTTCATCCACTCGGCGATGGATTTCAGTCCCTCGTGGAGGTTGGTTTTGGCGGTGAGCGGATCTTTGGTCAGGGAGAGGACGAGCTGGGTGTCGTCGGCGTAGGAGATGATGCTGAGGTTGTGTTGCCGGGCCAGTTGTGCGAGGGGGGCCATGTAGAAGTTGAACAGCGTCGGGCTAAGAGAGGAGCCTTGCGGGACGCCGCAGATGAGGTTGGTGGCTTTGGAGCGGAAGGGGGAGAGTCGGACTCTTTGGGTTCTGTCGCAGAGGAAGGATGAGATCCAGTTGAGGGCTTTGTCTTGGATGCCGGCTTCATGGAGACGGGTTAGTAGGGTGCGGTGGCAGACTGTGTCGAAAGTGGCTGATAGGTCGAGGAGGATGAGGGCTGAGGTTTCGCCGTTGTCCATTTGTTGTCTGATGTCATCTGTGGCGGCGAGGAGTGCGGTCTCAGTGCTGTGGTTTCATCTGAATCCAGATTGAGCGGGGTCTAGGATGGAGTTGTCTTCTAGGAAGTGGGCGAGCTGTGCGTTGACGATCTTCTCGATGACTTTCGCTGGAAAAGGGAGGAGAGAGATCGGTCGGAAGTTTTTGAGATCGTTGGGGTCAGCCTTGGTTTTCTTGAGGAGGGGTTGGATTTCTGCGTGCTTCCAGCTGTCCGGGAAGGTGGTGGTGTTGAAGGAGAGGTTGATGATCTTGCGGAGTTTGGGGGCGATGATGGCGTCGGCTTTGTTGAATACGTGATGTGGGCACGGGTCCGTGGGAGAGCCTGAGTGGATGGAATTCATGGTTGTTAGGGTTCCGGCGTCGTCTACTTGGGTCCAGGCGATGAGGCGGTAGGCGTGGGAGGAGTTGTCGGGGGTGGGGTCTGGCGGAGGTGTGGTGTTGAAGCTGTCGTGGATGGCTGTGATTTTCTGGTGGAAGAAGGTGGAGAGGTCGTCGCAGAGTTTTTGGGAGGGAGGGACGTCGTTGATGTTGGCGTTAGGGTTGGAGAGTTCCTTCACGATGCCAAAGAGTTCTTTACAGTCGTGGGCGTTGTTGTTGAGGCGTTCTGTGAAGTGGGCACGCTTGGCGAGTCGGATCCGTTGGTGGTGATCACGGTTGGCGTCCTTGAGGGTAGCCAGGTTGTTGGGTGTGCGCTCGAGGATCCATTTCTTCTTGAGTTTCTGGCAGGTGCGTTTGGAGGTGGTCAGTTCGTCTGTGAACCAGGCTGTTTTTTTCTTTCCTTGGTTGGCGGTGGGTTTCTTGAGTGGAGCTAAGGTGTTGGCGCAGTCGAGGATCCATTGATGGAGGTTGATGGCGGCGGCGCTCGGGTCAGTGGGGTCGGGTGGTGGGTTTTTGACGAGGGTGCTGGTTAGTTGGTCTTCGGTGACTTTTCTCCAGCGGCGGTGAGGCGGTAGAGGGATGCGGTGGTGTTCGGTGTTTTTCTTGAAGGTAAAATGGACGCAGTGATGGTCGGTCCAGTGGAGTTCGGAGGTGTGGCTGAAAGAGATGTGGTTGCTTGAGGTGAAGAGGGGGCCAAGTGTGTGTCCGGCGATGTGGGTGGGAGTGTTGACCAGTTGACGGAGTCCGAGGTTGAGGAGGTTGGTGGTCAGTGATGCGGAGTTGGCGTGGTTGTTGTTTTCCAGGTGGAAGTTTTGGTCTCCCAGGAGGATGTAGTCTGGAGAGGCGAGGGCGTGGGTGCTTCCGAGGTCGGAGACGGTGTCGCTGAAGAGGGCTCTTGGTCCTGGAGGGCGGTATATGAGGGTTCCTCTGAGGGTAGTGCTGGGGTCCGTGTGGATCTGGAAGTGGAGGTGTTCGGCAGTCTTGAGAGTGTCGTCTGTGTGGGTGTGGATCTTGAGGGTAGATTTGTGGGCGATGGCTATCCCTCCGCCGATTCTGTTGGTTCGATCTCTTCTGGTGATCTTGTATCCGTCCGGTATGGCGATGGCGATGTCAGGGGCCGAAGAGTCGTTCCACCAGGTTTCGGTCAGGAAGGCCATGTCTGGGGCGGTGGTGTCGAGCAAGTCCCAGAGCTCGATGGCTTGTTTTCGTGTGGAGCGTGTGTTGAGGAGGATGCAGTGCAGGTGGTTTGTGTTGGTTGTTGCTGGCTTCGTTGTTCTGTTGCAGGAGAAGTTGCAGGTGCGGCAGGAAAAAGGTCCTTTGGTGTGCTTCGGGTTGGCCAGGAAGCACCCTGTGGCGGGGCCAGGGTTGAGGGCGAGGAGATCGCTGGCTGAGTATCGGAAGCAGGAGTTGCGGGGGGCGTGAGGACCAGGGGGGGTGGCGCTGGGCGCGGACGGGCGCAGACGGGCTTGCCTCTGGCGCGCCCGCTGCGCGCGTCCGCAGCGCGGACGCGCAGCGCCAGCCATTAAGAAGAGAGGGGGGAGGGAGGAGCAGCTGGAAGGCGGGAGGCGGGAGGGAGTGGCGAATGGGGGCGTGAGGGGGCGGGGCCGCAGGGAGGCAGCGGCAGGGAGCGGAGAGCGAGGGGGAGCGCACAAGGGGCGAAAACACCAAAACAAGGCACAAAAAAGTCGGGCACAATTTTCAAAAACAATCACAATATGAAAATGGTCACAGAAATACACTAATGGCACAGAATACAGTCGGGGACACAGCAATCAGAGGGGCACAACGGGGGCAGAAGCGCAGGAGGCGAGGCGCTTGGAAAATAGTAAAACGCACTACAGGGCGGCGAAAAGTGGCACAATCAGAAGGGGCACGGCGGGGGCAGAAGCGCAAGAGGCAAGGCGCTGAAATTAGCAAAGCACTTACAGGGCGGCGGAAAAAACGGCACACGGGTCAAGTGAAGCCTCGAACACGCTAGCAGCAGTGTGGGCGGGGGTCAGAGGCAGGAGACAGCAGGTTGGTGCTGCGGACGTGGGGGGCGAGCTCAAGACCTAAAACAGGTCAGAGGTCGCTCACTCGCGACGCGCAGCGCCAGCCATTAAGAAGGGAGGGGGGAGGGAGGAGCAGCTGGGAGGCGGGAGGCGGGAGGGAGCGGCGAATGGGGGCGTGAGGGGGGCGGGGCCGCAGGGAGGCAGCGGCAGGGAGCGGAGAGCGAGGGGGAGTGCACAAGGGGCGAAAACACCAAAACAAGGCACAAAAAAGTCGGGCACAATTTTCAAAAACAGTCACAATATGAAAATGGTCACAGAAATACACTAATGGCACAGAATACAGTCGGGGACACAGCAATCAGAGGGGCACAACGGGGGCAGAAGCGCAGGAGGCGAGGCGCTTGGAAAATAGTAAAACGCACTACAGGGCGGCGAAAAGTGGCACAATCAGAAGGGGCACGGCGGGGGCAGAAGCGCAAGAGGCAAGGCGCTGAAAATAGCAAAGCACTTACAGGGCGGCGGAAAAAACGGCACACGGGTCAAGTGAAGCCTCGAACACGCTAGCAGCAGCGTGGGCGGGGGTCAGAGGCATGAGACAGCAGGTTGGTGCTGCGGACGTGGGGGGCGAGCTCAAGACCTAAAACAGGTCAGAGGTCGCTCACTCGCGACGCGCAGCGCCAGCCATTAAGAAGGGAGGGGGGAGCAGCTGGGAGGCGGGAGGGAGCGGCGAATGGGGGCGCGAGGGGGGCGGGGCCGCAGGGAGGCAGCGGCAGGGAGCGGAGAGCGAGGGGGAGCGCACAAGGGGCGAAAACACCAAAACAAGGCACAAAAAAGTAGGGCACAATTTTCAAAAACAATCACAATATGAAAATGGTCACAGAAATACACTAATGGCACAGAATACAGTCGGGGACACAGCAATCAGAGGGGCACAACGGGGGCAGAAGCGCAGGAGGCGAGGCGCTTGGAATATCACAAACTACACATCCCAAGCCCTGCATGTAACACCAAAGCATGGACACCCATCACCAAAGTATGGCCACTGCACATACCAATACACCCCCCTAAACCATAATCACACAAGGTCTTACACAGGAATGCAAGCACTGGGGTACACGGTCACCCACCCATTGCACATCATGGCACACACAGATGCAATAATCATGCCTTTACACCCCTGCAGGACCCCTACCCAAAATCACCTGACAGGAGGGTCCAGATATGTCCACTCCACCCACAGAAGAGGCCCACAGTGATGACAGCAGCTCTGTCCAACTGGATCAAGATGACCAGCCTGCCACATCTGGGCCCTCGGGACAGTCGGTTCCCCACACACTGGCACAGGCCACTACAGAGCTTCCCCCCCTCTGGAAACACCAGCACGGCACGCACCCAGGGGGCCCATACCTCTGTCTCCAGGACACGTCAATTAGCAGTGTATCCACCACTACAGGGAACCCAGGCTAACCCACCACCCCAACAACACCAGCGACCTGGGGTCAGTGGTAGTGGGCACATGGTTCAGGGGACAGAGGCACAGGAACACAGGGGAATCGGGGGGCTGCTGTGTGACAGGGGGAGGACAGGCGCAGGGAACCCACTCTCCACGAGGCCCTCTCCAACATCATGGTAGCCTACCACCATTCCCAGGAGACGATGACAACAGTACTGGCCAAGTTTCAGGAGACCCAGCGGCTGCAGGAGGAACAGTATTTGGGCTTCAGGGAGGAACTCAAATCCATCAATTTCACCCTGGGCACCATTGTAGGGGTGCTGAAGGAACTCGTGAGCACCAGGAGGGACACTGTGGCACAACAAGGGGCCCCTGACACTAGCCTGGACGATGAACTGCCCACCACCTCCACTGGGGCCAATGGACAGGAGGCACCACCACAGGACCACCACACCAGCACCCCACCCCCTGCAGAAGGAGAACCACCCCACAAGAAATTAGACCACCCTGACTGTCATCCTTCTGTCCCACTTTGTCACCCTGTCCATATTTAAACTGCCCTAGTTCCACTTCCTATGCCCCTTTGGACAATGCACCTGTGAGACTAATAGACTGGACTCTGCCATGGACATTCCTCCACCATCACCCCTGACCATTTTACAACCCCCTCCACTATTGAGCACTTAAATAAACACCCTTAAATCACAAAACAATCAGGAGTCTGTCGAAAATGTGTATTAGCAATAACAGTGGCAAAATGCTATATCAAATGTAATGTCAACACACCTATGTCACACAGCTCTAGTCCATGCGGAAACAAAGCAGATGTCACACAGTGGGACCCACAGCTGTGAAATCGTAAGGGAAAGTGACAACTCAGTGACCACACACTGGGTGAAAATGACAGACAGATGAGAGGTAGTAGAATTAAATCAGATGTAGCAGGCAATGTGTCTCACTGGAAGTATTGCATGATCACCGTGTTCCTGTTGTCTATGTCCTCTTCTTCTGCTTCCTCGTCTTCAATGTCCACAGGCTCCACAGCTGCCACAACCCCTCCATCCGGACCATCATCCTGCAGAAAAGGCACCTGTCATCGCAAAGCCAAGTTGTGAAGCATACAGCAGGCCATGATGATCTGGCACACCTTCTTTGGTGAGTAGAATAGGGAACCACCTGTCATATGGAGGCACCGGAACCTGGCCTTCAGGAGGCCGAAGGTCCGCTCCATAATCCTCCTAGTTCGCCCATGGACCTTATTGTAGCGTTCCTCTGCCCTTGTCCTGGAATTCCTCACTGGGGTCAGTAGCCATGACAGGTTGGGGTAACCAGAGTCACCTGCAAATGTCGAGGGACAACTGTTAGACACACACTTACTCATAGGGACATCCCCTGACCCAGACACCTAGTCACACTGTATTGGGTCCATGTCCTCACCTAATAGCCACAGACAGTGCCTCTGGAGTTGCCCCATCACATAAGGGATGCTGTTATTCCGTAGAATATAAGCTTCATGCACTGAGCCAGGAAATTTGGCATTCACACAGGAGATGTACTGGTCTGCCAAACACACCATCTGCACATTCATCGAATGGTAACTCTTCCAGTTTCTGTACATCTGTTCACTCCTGCAGTGGGAACCAAGGCCACATGTGTCCCATCAATGGCACCTATGATGTTGGGGATATGTCCCAGGACATAGAAATCACCTTTCACTGTAGGCAAATCCTCCACCTGAGGGAAAATGATGTAGCTCTGCATGTTTTTCAGCAGGGCAGACGACAAGACTCTGGACAACACGTTGGAAAACATAGGCTGGAACATCCCTGATGCAATGGCCACTGTAGTTTGAAATGACCCACTTGCTAGGAAATGGAGTACTGACAGCACCTGCACTTGAGGGGGGTTTCCTGTGGGATGGCGGATGGCTGACATCAGGTCTGGCTCCAACTGGGCACACAGTTCCTGGATTGTGGCGCAATCAAGTCTGTAGGTGATGAACACATGTTGCTCCTCCATTGTCGACAGGTCCACCAGCGGTCTGTACACCGGAGGATGCCGCCATCTCCTCACATGCCCCAGCGGACGGTGCCTATGGAGGAGAACAGCGAGCAGAGAGTCAACCAACTCTGAGGTACATAAACACAGCTTAATTGGAAAAAATTAGCAAATAGACATATGCCTGTATTAGTGTTTAAGCAAGGCCTAGATATGTGTGACGCAGTCCAAAATAATGCCATGTGGGCCCATAAAATGGCAGCTGCCTGACCTGTAAAGTGGTACAGGGGGATATGAGGTAACTGCGCTGGCGTGGTACACTGTCGCGGTAGGCGGTCGAAGACCGCGCGCTATCCTCCATTGGTTAACATTGGACACTATGGGTCCCAGGAGCCAATAACAATGTACGCCGGCAGTGACGGTACGCACCGCCGCGGACGTGACCGCCATTTTCTCTCTGTTCAATCACTTGATACCTGATCTTCGACAGGAGAGGACCTCCACTGCAAGTGCTGCTGTGACCTCAGTCTGGAAGAGACAATGGCTAATGTGTCTGGGGAAAGGGCCCCTGCCTTCAGCATGGAGGAGTTGGAGAAACTAGTGGATGGGGTCCTCCCCCAGTACACACTACTCTACGGTCCTCCAGGCAAACAGGTAAGTACACTGTGAGCATGCTGTATGGGCAATGCCTGTGTGGAGTGGTGTGAATGAAAGATAGGGGGGGTGAGAATGAGGCGTTCATGAAACAACGGTGAGTGCATGTGCGTCATGGCAAGGGCAGGGATGCGGGCCAATGACTGTGACGGTGCGGACAGTAATATCTTCTCCTTTTCCCCTGTACGATTCCCGTAGGCTAGCACCCACCAGAAGAAGGACATTTGGCGTGCCATCACCATGGAAGTCCGGACCCTAAGGGTCTACCATAGACGGAGCACCCACTGCCAGAAAAGATGGGAGGACACTCGCCACTGGAGCAAGAAGACGGTGGAGGCCCAGCTGGGGATGGCCTCCCAACATGGGAGGGGTGCCCGTCGCACCATGACCCCCCCTGATGTTCAGGATCCTGGCGGTGGCATACCTGGATTTGGGGTGAGTACACTCTCATTCTGCTGATTCAGCACGCATTGGAGGTGTCTGGGTGGGAGGTGGGCTGTGGGTTCCCCTAGGCCAGGGCGAGTTTAGTAGGCAAGGTCCCTTCTTAAGGCAGGCCCTGTGGCACCCCACCCCACCTGTGTACAGTGCCAACTACACCTAGTCAGGCTCCTGTGACATCCATGTGTGCAGCAATCGGGCATAGCTTTGTAACCCATGTCCCTGAGATTGATTAGGAAACTCCAATTGCACGGCGTAGTGCAGGGGGCTTCTGTGTCTGTGGTGTCCGCCAACGGTTGCAGTATTGCATGCACTGAACATGTCTTTCTTCTGTCCCCCCCTTTTTTGTGGTCTCCCTGTTCTTGTGTGCACTAGCATCATCAGGTGGAGGAGCAGTGGCACCAGAGCATGAGGGAGCTGCATCCCACATGGCCCTGGAGGCAGACACAACCGAGTCTGAATTCACCAGTGGGACGGAGGGTGAGGGGAGCTCCACGGCGGGGAAAGGAGCTGAGACCAGCGATACGGACTCCTCCTCTGATGGGAGCTCCCTTGCGGTGGCGGGCCCATCTGTGCCCCCGCATTTACAGGTACAGCCGCCAGCCCCCCTACCAGCACCGCTCTCCCAGCAGCCCCTCAGCCTTTGCCCCGTGCCCACTCACCTAGGAGGGTGGGCATCTCCTTTGCCCCAGGCACCTCAGCCCCTACCCCTGTCATCCCTGCTGCCCTCAGTGAGGAGGCAATTGACCACCTCAGGTCCCTCACTGTTGGGCAGTCTACCATTTTGAATGCCATCCAGGGTGTAGAGAGGCAGTTGCAACAAACCAATGCATACCTGGAGGGCATTCATTCTGGTCAGGCAGCCCATCAGCAAGCTTTTCAGACTCTAGCCTCAGCACTGATGGCAGCCATTGTCCCTGTCTCTAGCCTCCCCCTCCAACTTCCTCCACCCAGACCCAAACCCCTGTACCTCAGCCTATCCCAAGCCCACCATCAGACCAGCATGCACACACCTCAACACACAAGGGAAGCTCTGGCAAACATAAGCACCACACATCCCACAGGCACTCATGAAAGCATCATACACATGCAGACACACCAGCATCCACTGCCTCCACTGTGTCCCCCTCCTCTTCGTCTCCCTCCTCCCTCCCTGTCTCGTCTCCACTCACACCTGCATGTACTACATCCTCAGCCACTACGTCCATCACCAGCACACCCACCAACACACCCCGCTCACGTGCAGTCACCACCCCCACTACCATTCACACATCCCCTGTGTCCTCTCCCAGTGTGCCTGTGAGCCCACCTCCCAAGGTACACAAACGCAGCCACACACCCACCCAACAGCCATCCACCTCACGACAGCCTCCAGCCCATGCACCTTCACCCAAAGTCACCAAACGTACACCTCCTACAACCACTACCTCTTCCTCCACTCCCAAACCCCCTCCATCTACCCGTCCCAGTGTTCCCCAAAAACTTTTCCTGTCCCACCTTGACCTCTTCCCCTCACCTCCCCCACCCCTTCAGTCTCCTAGGGCCTGCCTCTCCAGGTCCCAACCAAGCACCTCAGACACAACATCTGCGGGTCCAGTGGTGCCAGTAGTAACCGGCTTCTGGAGTGCGCCAGGCAACAGGGCAGCCAGTGTGGCAAGGAGCCAGAGCACGGACAGTCCCCCACCTGTAAAGCACAAAAAGTTGGCCAGTGCCCAGCGGGAGAGAGGAAAGAAATCAGCCACCAAAACCGCTCCCAGGGGTACAGTTGGGAGTGTGGAAACAGCTGCGCCACCATCCAAGGTGGGGAAGGGGCACAGTAAAACCGGCAAGTCTGGGAAAATCTGCACGGCGGACAGACAACCCCCAGCCACGCTGCCCAGGACACCACCGCCACCAGCACCGCTGCCCAGGACACCGCCGCCACCAGCCCCGCTGCCCAGGACACCGCCGCCACCAGCACAGCTGCCCAGGACACCCACGCCACCAGCACCGCTGCCCAGGTCACCGCTGCCACCAGCACTGCTGCCCAGGACACAGCCACCACCAGCACCGCTGCCAAGGACACCGCCGCCACCAGCACACCGCCACAACAAGCACCGCTGCCCAGGACACCGCTGCCACCAGCACCGCTGCCCAGGACACGGCCGCAACCAGCACCGCTGCCCAGGACACGGCCGCAACCAGCACCGCTGCCCAGGACAGCACCGCAACAAGCGCCACTGCCCAGGACAACCCCGCAACAAGCACCGCAGGCCAGTGAGCGCCAAAGATTCCGACACTACAGAGGCCGCCACAAGCAGGATGAAGCACTCTGGGCACAAAGCCCCCTCCAGAACTAGTGGAGAAAGGCACCCACTACCTCTGTCCTTGGCAGGATGAAGCACTCTGGGCACAAAGCCCCCTCCAGAACCAGTGGAGAATGTTATCCACTTGAGAGAGTGTGGCTTTGCACTCCCCAGGATTAAGCAGTGGGCAAACCACCCACTGTAGAGACTTGAGAGACTGTGGCTTTGCACTCCCCAGGATTGAACAGTGGGCAAACCACCCACTGTAGAGACTTGAGAGACTGTGGCTTTGCACTCCCCAGGATTGAACAGTGGGCAAATCACCCACTGTAGAGGCTTGAGAGACTGTGGCTTTGCACTCCCCAGGATTGAACAGTGGGCATGGAGCCCCCTCGTGAATCTGGCATCGTGCACTCATCCGGCTGAGGTGCCTCCCACTTCCCTTCCCCCGGAGGTGCCTGTTTTATTTCTATCTGATGCCCCAGCAGTGTTCTCTCTGTCTTGTTCGGGTGTCTTGTGTGGGCCTCGCCCATGCCTTTTGGGCCCAGTGGTCCACTGAGTATGATAGTGGAATACCTTGGAATTGTATTCTTGGTGTATATATTTGTTTATAGTGTACATATCTTTATATATGTATATATTTTTGAATACTGTATTTGAATATATTAAAATCATTCGACTCATTTCCTTTTATCCTTGCATTCTTCCAGGGGGGCTTTGGGGGTGTTATTGTAATGTATCATGATGTATTAGTGTGTGTGTTGTAGTGGGTGTGGGTGGGGGTTTTGCATGTTGCGTGTGTGTGTCACTGTTTTTTCCCTCCCCTGTGTCGTAGGTGCAGTACTCACCGTGGTCTTCGCCACCGGCGTTCGTGCTCCTGGTAGAGGAGCAGGAAGATAAGGTCTGGAAGAATCTGGAGGTGGGGTTCCATGGCTTCCTGGTTCCTCGTGGGGTGCGTAGAGGTGAGCGTTTTCCCTTCCAAGTCCTGTTTCCGCCGTGTTTTTGTTTGCGGTGAATCCGCCCCGGAAAAGGTGGCAGATTGGACTGTTGTAATTCTGTGGGCGGTACATTGTCCTCCGCCTGTCTGTTGGTGGTTACCACCACTGCGTTTGTTTGTACTGCCTTGGCCGTCGGAGTGTTAAAGTGGCTGTCTATGTTGGCAGTTTCCGCCACGGTCGTAATTACATTTATTTTTTCACCAGCCTGTTGGCGGTCTTACCGCCGCTTTAACACCGACTGCCAGGGTTTTAATGACCACCATAGCTACCTGATTGTATTGATTCTGGTGCCAAAACATATATAAAGATACTTGTTATTTTTGTAGTTTGGTGTGGATCTCCTTCTTGAGTCATGGGTCTCATTTAATGACTGTGTGTGTATTTTCAGGTGCCTCATACTCCTCTCTGATAAGCCTAAGGCTGCTCGACCACATTACCCTCATATAAGAGCACCTTGAGATTGCTACAGCAAGCCCCTATCCACTAGTAGAGGAACTCCTGGACTCTTTGCACAATATATCTCTTTTTAATATATGATATAAAGAGCTGGCTCGCTACACCATGCTGTTACAAATCAGCAGTAAACGCATGTGCAGTACAGAATTTTGATTTATAAAGTGCACTGACTATGGTAAAGTATGGGATAATCCAGGATATACAATTCCCCCACACCATACAATATGACTGACAATGCACCTAGCATTATTTCCACTAAGTAGCAGGACCAAAATGACAGCACCAAAGTGAAATTGCTTTAATATCATACCAGTGCAGTGACGTGTTTAGAATGGATTTGATGTGTGTTTTCATGTTACATGCACTACAGGCCAGAATGCAAGCAGCATTTAGTTGCATAACTTTTATCTTTAAATTGAAATGCTGTGAGTGTGAGATGCAGATGAAAGGTCATGAAATAAAAAAGCAGGCCAACTTATCGTTTTTCATTGTGTCTATAAATGTGTGAGTGGATTGGCATGTCTCTTTTTTATTGAACTATTGGTAACAAGCCAGAGAAGGAAAACTATTCTCTGATGCACTCATTTTTAAGAACGGGGCAGTGGGAGCCACAGCTCAGGAGACTACTTTGTGTGTACCATTGTGTAGGGAGAAGGAAGGCAATCAGTAGTAGGATTCCACATACATGTTTTTTGGACAATCCGCATTGATGAAACCACACTATTTAAATACCCTGCATCAAGATACAAGAGCTGAGCGTGAGTTAACCCCTTTTCAGTCCTTTGAGCACTATGACTAAATAAGGTGTATAAGTTATCTGCATAAGGGGCAGAGTTAGACATAAGGGCGGGGTAGTGCCGGTAGCCCTAAATGATGGACTTCTGACTTCAAACCCAAAGTGCTGTAAAATATGCAGGGAGGCATTGCATGACTTGGCGTAGTAGTATATTAGTCAAACACTTACCCAGCCATATTGTTAGAAGGCTGCCTAACGAATTTAAGTAAAAGCAAGTATGATAGGGATGTGTAATGTAATATAAGTGGGGCAAACATGAGTGCTGCCATAATTTGCATAATTGTTGATGAGCTGTTTATAATCCCAATTAGGCATAATAATTAATGATGGAGTAAAATACCAAACATTTTGTATGGGTAGTGATTTCAGAAGTGTGGGTCAAAGCTCTATGTATTCACCTTGTTGATAATATATTCCGACAGGATGGTCTGACTGACAGCACACCCTTTCACTTCAATCTAACTCAGTAGAGGTCAGGTGACAGACAACTTTCAGTTCTCTTTTTTTCCAAAAAAGCTGTATTCACATGTTGGAGATTAAGGAATCCACTGGGTGTAAACCCAATACAGTGGGGATGACACAACAACAGAGGAGTCAAATACATGTAGAGGACCTGGAAGATTCCAGTGCTTTTCTTTATTCAAAACAAATCTGAAAGGGTGAAGATTGTAGTTCTCATCATAAATCTTAACAGAGTTATGGTATACTAGTCTGAAATCTTTGATTTTGTATACATATAAACTGCATAACAGTTTCAATTTGCTGATAGTTCTCTTGGAGTTGTCATTTAGTTCTAACTGCAATTTTATGTAAACTGGAGATTTATAAGTGCACATATTTAGTTGCAGAAGTTTAATGAAAATTCTGAGACATTATACATTGTTTGAGAATATTTAATCTAGGGGTGACTCACAAATCAGTCGAGCTTCAGAAAGATTATTAGTGCTGTTGTAATGGTGTACACCATTCTGCTCATTTAAAAAAATCATTGTAAGACATTTTTACAAGCTTGCTTTATTAGTGGCCAAATCACAGATATGAAGTTTTCGATTTAAAATTCTACATCTGATTAGGTATCTAATAAGCATATCTCATTCTGGTAAATAAGGACCAACGACTCTTGTGAGCAGGCCAGAGTTATGGAAAAGTAGCGCAGCGTGGTGCTGTGCCAAAATTGGCAGCGCCGCGTTGCATCACTTTAAAAACGCAGGGATGAGTCGCAATTAAGTGAATATGGTGCACCCTTGTGAAGGCCCCTGCGCTGGCGCTAAATTTAGCTGCCTGCACCAATGCAGGCATCCTTGCAACATTGTGCAATTCTGTCTGCATTAAGGGGTGTGATTGTTGTGCGGGAAGGTGTCCCTTCTGGCACATAAACAATTACTAATGGCGCTTTGGCACTTCTGTGTGTGGTGCACAAGGCAGCACACACAGAAGTGCCAAAGCGTCATTTTCAAATGGTTGTTTATGTGCAGGAAGGGAACCTTTTCGCACATAAAAAATCATTTCTGGCATTTCGCTCTTTCTTTGTGTGCTGACGAATGCAGCACGCATAGAAAAAGCAAAAAACGAGGAGGAATAAAGGTATTCCTCCTTGTTGCGCCGTGCTAATGCCACCCCTGGTGGCGTTAGATTTTGGTATTGCCTCAGGTTTACAAAATTTCATAAATCTGAGGCAATGACAAAATGCAATGGGTGTTGCTGTGGCATGCCCACACCAACACCCATTGCACATCCCTTCCAGGCATAGTGCTGCGTGGGAAGGTGCCGTATTTACAAGGTGACGATAAGCCACAAAATGTAGCTTAACAACACCTTGTAAATACGGCGCAGTGCTTAGCGCCACAGGAGCATCACAAAAAGTGACGCTCATGTGGCGGTAGGGGCCTATAAATACATCCCCATGTTTCTTATCACCTGAATACCAGTAAAAAATATCATAACGCCCACTAAATGTGGGTGCTTCCACAATTATGCTTTATGTCCTGCATGTTGCAAAAGGTCACTCCCATTAGAACAGCTACAGTAAAAACAGCTGAATAGAAATACACCAAATTTGGCAGAAAACTCGATTTTGGTTCTGAAATCATGCTTTTTGTGATTTGGTATAAATTCACTAGGTAGTTTTTGGGAAACAAAGGCTCAAAAGCTTTGTATATGTCAGGCTGCCGAGGATAAGTGGAGACAAAAGATCTTGTGATAACATCCGATTGGCGCGCCACCACACCAACAAATATGTGATCAATGACATTTTAGCACTTGAGGACTGAGTCCCCTGTTCAGTACAAAAATAAAGGAGATGTCGGGGCAGGGTAAGGATACCCTTCCCCCACTATGCCTGGTGGTGGGTATCACTGAGGGACACACCTACCCTCCAGGGCCAAAAACAGCATTTTTATTTACTGGCACCACTGATTCGCAGAGGATCCACTGATCTGATTTAAAAAACATGGCAGTCTCGCGCCTTTAACAAGAAAGCTTGTGGTGTGGGCCACGGCCTGGGGGTTGCATCATCATTATAAGGGGAGGGAGTCATGCACTCCCTTAGAGCCTTTAGTAGGCCTTTGGGACTCCAGCCCTTGGGGTCACTAATAATATATTGGGCAGGGAGGAGAGCAGCCCTGTGCCTATGCCTCTTAGGGATCCCTGGGACCTCATGCCCTTGGTCAGTACATTATAATTAAGAGGAGTAGTACATAGCCTAATATTCCCGAGCCTTCAATAGGTCCCAGGTACTCATTCCCTGGGCCAATAAATCAAAAAAGAAGAGGAGGTGTGCGCAGGTCTTCCCTTCCCTTAGCCGATGATTGGCCACAAGGACCCCAATCGCAGGGCCAGATCTTAGCATAAACTGCCTGCCCCCTCCAAGGAAAGAAACAGGATTGGTGGTACACCCAAAATTATCATTAAAAAATAGAATAATCATAAATGTGCTAAAAAAGCCAGTCATTTATTATTTACTGCTCCAGCAGGGAGCGGCCCATCAGTCCCAAGGGCATTTTTTAAATTATGTATTTTCTTGCTGGCGGTGCCCCTAGAAGGGATAAAAGCATCACCAAACATTTTCTTTAATGTTGTGGGGGACTGCAGAAGCAGCCCCTCCAACAACTTTAAAAACACAGTATATGTCCAGAGTCATTTAATCCATAAAACCAGGACAGCTTACCATATTTTTTCTAAAGCACTTCAAGCTAGAGCTGTATGGTCTTTAGCTGGAGTGCAGAGACCTCTAGTGGTTGGTTATATGGTTCCACTTTGTGGCCTGAAAAAAAGTAAAATAAACAAAAAACTCAAACACATGTTATTATTTTTTAAAAGGGCTTAATTGGAAACATTTTGACATGATCACTAATATCAAGCATGGCAATACATGAAGTAATGGAATAAAATTTTGGTTATGGTTATAAGTGACTTTCTAATAAAGCCATTAGGTCTGCTTTAGATAACTTAATGTTCTGACCTCTTGATTAGCCGATAGGCCCTGCCACTTTTGTTTTGGCATTTTCAGCCTTTGACAAAGCCAGTAGTTTTGCCTTACTTGTGTAGCAGTTCATGCACGCTGGGAGGAGGCAGTGTTGGGCTCTGGGCCTGACGACCCATGCCCTACAGTACTATACATTGCACCCTCACAATGCACTGCTAATTACCTGCCATATTACATCAGTTATGACTTGTTCTGACATCATTATGCATGGTGGGGGCGTAATTCATAGTTACTTTGAAGCACAAGTTAATTTGTTGAGTTAACTGGTGAATTTCAGTGTTTATTTTCATTTAAAACATTACCTTATAACTTTCCTCGAACCCATGTTTTTTAAACAATCTGGTCTGCAGGCTATGGCGTGCACTTTAACACCTGGTGCCTGTGAGCAGAGAGAGCAAGTCTTCACAATTTTTTTAAAAAATACGCAACAGTCCAGGAGTTGAATAATTCTCATATGATAACAAAAATCAGGAGCAAGAGATAAACATTGACACATTTCGACCTCTTTTTCTTTCTCACAGCTCACTTTTATTTTTTCCAAGGTTTGCCAAAAAATGATGCATTCTGGGAACCGTAGTGTAAAATTCATTAAACCAGCATAATGTTCCACTCGTGCCACACCAGTAGACACAATGATGTGTATTTATTTCATTGTATAACAGTTCACAGGACCAACCCCTTATGTACAATAACAGAACCAGGGTAAACAAACAACAAATGGTTCCATCGGAATAATTTTGTAATAATCAATTTAACTCTGTCTCTTGTTATGAGGAATATTTCACTCCATTTATTATCAAAAATAGTTGTGATAACAAATAAGTACAGACAGTGCAGTGCTCAAAGGTGCAGTGGTGTGTAATTTTTACATTGATACATTTATACAGCGGGATGTTGGTAAGATTTAGCAATCAAAGAACAATCCAAATCACATCGACTGGATACAGTCACAATTTAATTGAATAACAGACAATCCCTTCAAAAATGTTGATGTTTCGACCCTTCATTTAATTTTAAAGGGTCTTCTTAGGGCCAAGAATGCTGTCCGGCACATAACCTATCAGGGTAAAAATGTAGAGAGAGCGTAAAGTACTATGGCCCGTATTTATACTCCGTTTGCGCCGAATTTGCGTCGTTTTTTTCTACGCAAATTCGGCGCAAAACTAACGCCATATTTATACTTTGGCGTTAGACGCGTCTAGCGCCAAAGTATTGGCAAATAGCGTCATTTTTTTGCGTGAACGCCTTCCTTGCGTTAATGAGATGCAAGGAAGGCGTTCCCGTCTAAAAACAGACGCACATAGCGGTGCGTGGTATTTATGCTCCAGGGCAAAAATCACTCCCGCGCGGCAGGCGGCGCAAAAAATGGCGCAAAGCATGAATAGCGTGACATTTTAACGCCTGGGTCAGGGCAGGCGTTAAAATGGGGCAAACACACCTGTACTTAATCAGAACACACAGAACAAACAACAGAGCAGCAGAGCAGCAACAGGGAGACATGGAGGTGCTTTTTCTTCAACGTGCACGTAGACGCAGAGCCCTGCAGCAACAACAGCAGCCACAACAACAACAGCAGGGACCCCAAAGACAGCGCAGAAGGCAGGAGAGGATATTCCGCCCAAGAACAACCCTGCATGGCCTCAGGGAACGAGACATCATCCAGAGGTACCGGTTGAACTGGCAGGCCATTCAGCAGCTGCTGACAAATATTGAACAGCAATTGGCCCCCACTTTAGTGACTCCACACACTATCCCAACAGAAACAAAGCTGCTTGCCGTACTTCACATGCTGGCAAGTGGCTCCTTTCAGACAACTGGTGCCCTGGTTGGTGGAATCTCACAACCATCTTTCTCCGCATTCCTGCCTAAAGTACTGGATGCCATCATTGGACTGACACCTCGCCACATCTGCTTCCCTAACACACTGCAGAAGCAGCAGGAAACAAAACAGGGGTTCTACGCCATCAGTGGCTTCCCGCACGTCCTTGGTGCAATCGACTGCACACACGTACGCCTTGTGCCACCTGCTGCGAGTGAACACCTCTACCGCAACAGGAAGCACACACATTCCATCAACGTGCAGGCCATAGTCGATCACCAAGGACTGATCAGCAACATCGTGGCCAAATATCCTGGGAGTGTACATGATGCATTCATCTTCCGTCACTGCACCATCAACCAACACTTCCAGGATGGACGGTATGGCAATGGACTACTTGTTGGTAAGGACAAAAATCTTCTTATATACTCACTGCACAGAAACCCTCTAGGATGAACTACACATACACCACAATAGCAACACCTAGACAGGAACACACTGAGGTACTCACATCACTAGCCATGTGTCACAAGTCACCATTGAACCTCTCACACATTTGAATTTACTCCACAGCTTAGTGTGAAGACATTCATGACTGTGGTTGCCTAAATGTCACCTTGCAAATTGGAAGTCTCACAATAACCTGTACACTAATACAATGCATAACTTTTAAGGGATGGGATGGCCTGGCTATGTTCATATGGAAGTTTCTAATACCCTTTCATGTTTCAACTCTGCATGGAACTATCATCACACCCCCAGTGAGGACACACGGACACCTGTGTCACAAGTCACAATGCAAGGGAGGGCACACTGTACTTGAGAAACCAATACATCCTGCTGACAAACAGTTAGACAACAAACACTTGCTCAGCCAAGGAAAATAAACAATGCCAAAGTTTCCACCAACAATCATAGGTTGTCACATTAGTACACAAAATAGTCACAGACAACACAACACAACTACTGCCATCAAAGATATGTACAACAGTGCCTCCTACATCTAATTGATACCATTCTGTGTTTCTCTTTCAGCTGATCAGGGGTATGGCATCCAGCCTTGGATAATGACACCATATGGGAACCCAAATACTGCTGCTGAGCGGGCATACAATGACGCCCACAAGAGGACACGCAGCATTGTGGAGAGGACCTTTGGGATCCTAAAGTCAAGGTTCCGCTGCCTTGACATCACTGGCGGAAGCCTACTATACTCCCCAGAGATGGTATGCAAAATTATACTCACTTGTGCCATATTACACAATATTTGTGTACAAAGTAACATTCCCCTCCTTGAACCGGACCCAGACATGCCTGAGGATGATGATGAGGAGGATGCTGGCCTGCAACAGGAGGGGGAACAACCTAACACCGCAGCAGGAGTGCGTAGGCGCCAACAGCTTGTGAACAATTTTTTTACTTAAGTCATTATCATCACTTGTATTCCACACTTGTAAATAAACACTGATCACAAACACCACATTATGCTTTGGCCTATTCATTTCTGACCACCTTTAGTTTGAAATAGCTGAAGATGAATGTCGTCTCATTGATCAAGAATGCCATTAAAAATCATCACACCAAAAATAAACATCACAACTGTATGCACAGAGGGTAGGATGTGACATGTTACATTACCATGCACAGAGCCCAACAAGAGTACAAATGTGACAATTAGACATGCCGGATCCAAACAACTGAAACAGTCTCTCATCCAGCCCAAAATTGGAGATCATTTGAAAGTCACATCACACGGGTTCAGAGACAGGGTGGGACCATCCATGTGTACGTGAACATGTCATCAATGGCTTCTCTCAAGTGTATGATATGAGCAATACACAATTGCAACAACATCAGCTGCCACTAACTCAGGAGGAGACCTTGAAGTTACAGTGACAACATACACACAGACAGGTCATACTGGATCCACATTCCCACACACATGTACACATATGTCATACAACCAACCTAATATTTGAAAGTAGACCATCACAGTTGTGTCCCAGTTTGAACCTAGCAGGAAGATTGTAACATGACACTAAACCAGTTTATGCAGAAAGGGACACAGACAAGCAAACCAATCTTCGCATTATCACATCGTGAACGCTGAGAGTCTTGCAAACTTAGGGGGTCATTCGGACCCTGGTGGTAATTACCGCCCTGGCGGAGGTCGGCGGTAGCACCGCCAACAGGCTGGCGGTGCACCGATGGGCATTCTGACCGCGGCGGTTCAGCCGCGGCCAGAAACGGACTTCCCGCTGCCCTTGAGAATCCACCATGGCGGCGGAGCGCGCTCCGCCGCCATGGGGATTCTGACACCCCCAACCGCCATCCTGTTCCTGGCGGGTCTTCCGCCAGGAACAGGATGGCGGTAGGGGGTGCCGCGGGGCCCCTGGGGGCCCCTGCAGTGCCCATGCCAATGGCATGGGCACTGCAGGGGCCCCCGTAAGAGGGACCCACAAAGAATTTCAGTGTCTGCTTTGCAGACACAGAAATTCGCCACGGGTGCAACTGCACCCGTCGCACCTTCCCACTCGGCTGGCTCCATTCTGAGCCGGCGTCCTCGTGGGAAGGGTGTTTCCCGCTGGGCTGGCGGGCGGACTTTTGGCGGTTGCCCGCCAGCCCAGTGGGAAAGCCAGAATGACCGCGCGGTCTTTCGGCGGGAACCGCTTTGCGGGCGGCGACCACCGCCCGCCGCGGTCAGAATGACCCCCTTAGTCATATGAAAATGGTATGCAACTTAGCTCCAAATCATCAATACTGCAAACGTCAAATGGGCTAATGATATGAATGAATGGTCAACAGTCATTCATACCATATGGCCTTACATTCGCCCGCTGCTGCAGGTTTGCCAGGATATGATAAAAATACTCCATGGATACAGTAGCTATTCTGGATGGTCAAATCCTAGGGTGCTGGGGGACTAACTCCACCTCTACCACCCCCAAAACATACAGGAATCATGTACTTGTGAACTAAACACATGCATAAGGCACATATGTGGCCTCAATGTCACAAGTCCTACACAAATATGAAACACAAAATCATAATGGGACATGGTCAGCCCCCTAAAAACTGAAAGTGACTCTCCCACTCCCTGTTAGGACTACAGATAAAAGCATCCCCATCATAAAGGTGGGGACATTTTGGAGACGGAATACATAATGGTATCAAAAATCTCATTTCAAAATAGCCATCAGCAATTACACCAAATATGTTGTCAAATATGGTCAATACATTAGTTAACGTATCCCAAACATCACAGTGTGAAGGCCGTCTATACATAAAAGTACGGACATTTGTCAGATACAAACACAAATGTGTCTCACATCGCACCGTTTTACCATGACAAATCACCTTTCCAAAGCTAAACACATGAAGACATTTGGATCAATTTGCTCCATATTCTACGCATACAGCATGGCCGTCATAATTTGTTCATGTACATGAGTGCACACAATGCAGAGTCAGATACAAATGTATCCAAAAGTGTCTTGATATTTCACCTTCAAATTATGATTTACATCCACAATCTTTTTGACTCTGCATCGTGTGCACTACTGTACGTGTAATAAAAACCACGCACATGATGTATGCGTGGTCAAAATGACGCTATATGCACAATATGTTGGTCATCTCATGTACATTATCAATATTAATATTCATATCATATTTTTTGACTCCGCATCATGTGAACCACTGTACGTGTAATAAAAACCACGCACATGATGTATGCGTGGTCAAAATGACGCTATATGCACAATATGTTGGTCATCTCATGTACATTATCAATATTAATATTCATATCATATTTTTTGACTCCGCATCATGTGCACCACTGTACGTGTAATAAAAACCACGCACATGATGTATGCGTGGTCAAAATGACGCTATATGCACAATATGTTGGTCATCTCATGTACATTATCAATATTAATATTCATATCATATTTTTTGACTCCGCATCATGTGCACCACTGTACGTGTAATAAAAACCACGCACATGATGTATGCGTGGTCAAAATGACGCTATATGCACAATATGTTGGTCATCTCATGTACATTATCAATATTAATATTCATATCATATTTTTTGACTCCGCATCATGTGCACCACTGTACGTGTAATACATACCACGCACATGATGTATGCGTGGTCAAAATGACGCTATATGCACAATATGTTGGTCATCTCATGTACATTATCAATTATTAATATTCATATCATATTTTTTGACTCCGCATCATGTGCACCACTGTACGTGAAAAAAAAACGACGCCCATGATGTATGCGTGGTGTAATTGACGCTACATGCACAATATGTTGGTCATCTCATGTACAATTGGAAATATTAATATTCTTAGGATATTTTTACACTCCGCATCATGTACACTGTAATGCGTCAAAAAAATATGACGCACATCTGTGTATGCGTGAAAATATGACGCATTACGCGAAAATAAAAACGGCGGCCATTTTATGCAGGAAGTGATGTAATAGGATATCCTGTTTACCAAATCTGTACTGGGAGTTGACTTTCACTTTCACTTTGCATTCTCAGAGTTATCTAGACTGTGTGGTTGTGTGAAAGGTGTTGTCCTGTGTTTTACTGCTTTAGTGTCCTGTGTGCCTTGTATTTTGTCTTTGTGTCAATCTTTTATTGTTGTCAAACATTGTCTCAGTCTGTTTAGTGTTGTTTGGTCTATACCTGTGATAGTTTGTATTGTCTGTGGGAGTCTGTTGTGGGTAGCATAGTTTGGGGTGTTAGTTGGGCTATTTTTCTCCTTCTTCTTTTTCTTTCACACCTCTACCTTTCCCCATTTCCCACTTTTTCTTTCATTTTTCTTTGTTACTTTTTTCAACCTCGCATCATGTCAGGTAGGCCTCGCCTGTCCAGGATGGGTGAGGACGAATTGGGGGGCTTCATCTGGCTCGTAAGCCATTTCCTCCCACTGATGCTGGAGGCTGGGGGCCGTGTGATACAGGGGTATCACACGGAGGCGAGGAAAATACGTTGGGAGAAGGTGCGCCATCACCTGGTCCGGGTCTACGGGAGTATGAGGAATGTCCATCAACTCAAGCACCGCTGGGCAGATCTGATCACCAGGGAACAGGACCTGCTGGACCACCTGGGACTCCGGATTGGTGGCTATGTTGGTGAGTAATAATCAATTACATGGGAATAATAGGAATGTGTGCGTGAACATGTGATGATTGGTAGCCAATCTGCAAAATAAGTAGCTGACTGCGTGTTATACTAGGGAAACCTAGGCCCATGGGCATACACATAAATCCCCATTTTTGCTACACATGTACACCCAATAACAGCAGTAAAATGCAACATCTATTAGTATTTTGCTAAGTAGCCCCCTCTCTGCGTCACAAAATGATGCAAATGCTGCGCTACAAAGGTATACATATGTGTCCAAATGTGTATTTGTTGCCGGGTGTGTATGAAGACCTATGCTACCAGGCCGATGCCTTATCTTTGCAACACATACCAGATGGCTGTAGCTGCATGGAATGTAGTGTTGCATTTGTGTCTGAAAAGCAACACGTGAACTGCTCAATTTGTACTCTACTGGTCATAATGGCCAGTGAGTACGTCATGTAGAAACAACATACCTACATATGTAGACGCCATAGCTAGACCGAAAATTGCAAACACATGATGATGCAACACCTGTGTGTTGCCTTCACGTCACATGAAGTTAGTCATGTTGTCCACACATATGTCACATGTGTGTCTGGTTGCTGTGTGTTGAACCTGTCCCCATAGCCTGTTTGATGGTGAGTGGTCATGCAGTCCTCATGGAACCAGTTGTGAAATGTTTCTCTCTGTGATGCACATGCTGAGATGTATGGATCACATGATTGTTCGGGCCTACTAATGGAGGAGTAACTTGGACGACACATGACTGTCCTGGCCACTGCATGAGTGTAGTAGGGTGTGTCACTGGAGCAGGAGACTCATCCAATGATAATCTAGAATACAAAGTCAGCCAGGCAGGATGAGCATGTGTGAAAGTGTATCATTACCATGTAATATTCACACACTGTCATTGTAACAGAAATTATTTGTCTGTTCACCCAGTCTGAGTATAATCTTCCTTTCATGCTTTACAGGTGGACCAGCCCCGTACACCGTTGGTGAGGTAGCCCATTTTGACGACCCCGATACCTACAGTGAGTGTTGCCTAAGTGCTATTTACATTGTTTGGAAATGAAAGCATGATGGATTACTGTGTGTTCAGGACAATTCATGATATGATGTGCTGGCCGTTCATTGGCTTTGTTGTTTTGGTGTGATATCAAATTGGAATAATGTTTCGGTAAAGCAATCCCTAGTCATCTCTCAGATTGAGGGGCAGTAGGTCATTCAATTAGTGCGACTATTGGGAATAGCATGACTCATTTTGAACACACTGGTCAATGTTAGACTTGGTCAGGAACTGAGTCAGCATATCAGACTGACAGTCTCCCAGATAGCTTAGGCACATGGCTTCGATGACAAGTGCTTCTTCCTAGTTGAGGATGGACTGTGTACACTGTAGGTCGGATCTTCCGGGGGCATGTACTTCCACAAGGTGACCTCGAAGTGTGTGTGACTTGAGTGCAATGGCCTAGGTGTTCTGTTGAATCATGTGAATGGGTGTTCTACCTCCTCTGTGTGTGTTGTAAAACATGCCTCACTAATAGTATGTTATGTTTGGCTAAGTCATATCATTTTGACATGTGTGGACCTGGGATGTGACAAGGTTGGGCTGACTCCAACATGTTGCTAGCCCTTCATAGGTGTTGTGTGTGAAGGCACATGCTTGTTGCACTTTCTGTACACTCCTGGTTGTGCATTGATCATGGGATTGTTGTTTGTTCTTCCCACACCACCCACAAAGACTGGGATGTTACTGTGAAACAGGGTACCTAGGACTGTAGCAACCAGTATGTTACACGTACTTAACACCTTTTGTGACTTGAGTTTGTACCTAGGTCCAGATGTAGCAAAATGTCTCCACATTGCAAATAGCATAATTTGATGTTAGTGAGTTGCAAACGTCTGTTTCCTAATCCGAAATGTTATTGGTGGTCATGTACATATTCGCAAAATGGTTTTCTAAAGTAAAAAAATAAAGGAGTTTACCAGCCCTACTTGCAAATCACAGTGTTAGGCAATCCCATTTGCTAACGAGTACGTGGTTGCAAAGTGAGTAGCTGTTATCATCCACTTGAAGTGGCTGCTAACCAACTTGCTGACTGGAAGGGGTCCTCATTGTGAACCTTCACCTTTGTGAGTGGACCAAAATACTCCTGCACAAAACAGCCAGTGCTCTAGGGGAGCAATCATTATTGTGTAAATTACGAACAATCAATTGTTGTGAATTTAAACAAATCGCAGCTCATTTTCCTTTCAGATAAAGGGCCTACACTTGGTGAAAAATAACTTGCTTCATTTAAAAGCAGTCACGTCTATGGAGTTCTGCTGTTCCCAGCAGGCCTCCATCCCCGTGAGTGCCCATAGTTGCTAAGGTGGTGCAAGTTGGAACCCACATCATTGATGTTCATGAGGTGGGATTTAGGGACCCCATAGTGACTCGCAGACGGTGTCAGAGACACCGTTCAGCTTTGCAATTTGCTAGTTGATTTCCCATCAATTCCTACATCTGGCCCATAGTGTCAAAAAGAAGGTGCGCTCCATCCGGCGCACACTTCAGAGGGCAAATCCTTAGTTATTTTGCCCTCCTGAACTTTTACCCCTCCCCTCTCCCCTCTTTCCTCTTTTCATACTGTTAGTTGGGTTTGGGGGGTTAGTTGTAGGATAAGTATAGGTAATTAGCTTAGTTAGTGTTAGGTAAGAGGGTGGGGGGTCCTTATACTTTCTATCTAATATTTTTGTGTGGGTGGGTGGGTGGGTGGGGGGCAATGTTGGGATTCCTGTTTGATAAAAAAAAAAAAAAAAAATACAAATAAATATATGATTGTTTAGGATAGTATAGTATGTGTGTAGGTTAGTAAGTGTTGTCCTGCATGTGTCTTGTCTCATAATGGTGGGTGGGGGGTTGATGTTTAGATCGTTTCGTTACATGTGTAGAGTAAGTTTAGCTTAGGTTAGTTAGGGACAGTTGTGGGTTAGTAGTAGTCAGGTTAGATTAGTGTAGGTTTATCTTTCCCTTAGTTGCCTCTTTTCTTACTTATTTGAAATAAAAAAATTGTTAACCCTTTACCAGATGCGTTAGGTGCTACCTTTTCATGGCCTTTACATCAGTGTAGCAGAAAGTTTTAGTATGACATTTGTGTCCTATGCTCGCTATCCCCAGGCTATTGAGGTTTAACATGCCAGCTACCCGTGTGCTAACTTGGTAAGTATCCACCGTGTGGGAGAGCCACCATTGGTAGTCTGCATAGATCATCAAGATTTGGGGTTGGTATGTATCCTACTTCACAAAGAGTGCTTCCAGAGTTGATTTTGTAGGTAAATAGATAGGTCGGACAGCATTGTGAAGTTCAGGGAGAGCTTTGTAGATGAGTATTTGTTCACACTCTTGTCTTGTTGCTGTCATTGCTGACCTACATCATGTGTGTACTGCTTGAGCATCACTTTCCTTCATGGTAGTATACGCTGTAAGGGTGATTGATGCAGTGTAATTTGGTTAACATTCCTTTCATTTTACAGCATAATGTATTGTGTTAGTATCGCAAGGTGCCTACATTTCTCATCCACCATTAGTTGTCTAGAATAGCTATGGATGGGGCCTCATTCTGTCCAACACAGCATGATTGTGTGTGCTTAGTCCCTACATCAGTTATTTTCCTCAGTCTAGTAAAGCTATGATGCAATCCTGGCCACTGCACAGATGTTTCAGTAGACATGAAATCAGGACAGTAGTCTAGAGAATCAACATGGTTGCCACACAGCCACTTTGGAGTTATGTACTGCACAGTTGAAGTGTGAAATGACACAGAGACACAATTGTTGTGCAAGTGATATTTATTTTTAGGTGGAGTAGTGCAAAAAGTCCATTAACAATGTTAGGTGAGTCCGTTCTGGTGCATTCTTAAATGGTGATCCTATTTACAGGGTGTGGATGATGCTCCTGACATGCTGGGGTGATGTCACAGACGGTGCAGAGGAACAGGAATTGCCAAATGGTAGGAGAGAAACATTTACAGCCAATGTGGACAAGTTAAACAGTAGATTGCCGAACAGTCATTGAGGGTAGTTGGAGTGAGGCTGGCATGTGTCAAAACGTAGGACCTTGGTCAGAGTGGGGCGTGGTGCAGGGACTAGGGCTTCCGGGTACTCTTGCGTGTGAATGTTATCTGTTCCATGTCTTCTTCTTCTGATGTGTGTGTTGCCTGGTGTGTCCTTGTTGTTGTTGGTTTTGAAGGGGCAACACACACCTCAGTGTCAGAAGACATGGAGGCAGACATTCCGGGGGCTGATCCCTGTCCAGTTATGAAGGGCAGTACTGCAGCAAGGAGAGCGTGCTGGTTTTTCAGAATGGCAGCCACATCCCGATGGTAGGCAGCCAGGTCTGCCCTGAGGGGTTCGATGTTGCATTCGTGCACACGCTGACTGGCTTGCTGTTGGAGTTGTTTGGTCAACTGGATGACAGCTGTGCAGATTGCCTTCTGTGTTACTAAAAGTTGCTCCAACAGCGATGTTCTGGCTTGCATGGCAGCTGCCTGATCAGCAGTTGACAGCATGCACGAACGCACCCCCTCAAGGCTGGCTGCCATAGTTTGCATCCCCACCCGCACCTCCATGGCCAGCTCCCGCTGGACCCCAACGACTGTTCTTTCGAAGCTGGTGCCAGTGTCGTCAGAGTCCTCAGCTTTGTTGGAGCTGGCAGGTCTTACAATTGGGGTGGCGGGTGGTTCTACTGTGGTGGCTGCTTCATCTTGGCTCCTCCTTGTTACTGAAGGGGGGGTTTGGAGGCTTTCGAGGACCATGTCAATGGTCTCTTGTGTGAGGTTGATGTTCTCGTCATCCATGTCATCAGGGAACTCATGGACAGGCATATCGGCAGGAGATCCGTGTTCCTCTGCAAAGAAACAGGGTACAATTAGTGGGTCTGTGTTGAGATCATTTAGCACTAAGATACAAGCCTTTGGATGCCTTTACTTTGTACTCTGATTTTGTCTTGGTATCTGCTGTCTGTCATAGGGCATTGTTGTAGGCCTATGGCCCACCTGTGTGTCACATATATGATATGGAGCTATCAGACATGCCTGCCAGGACATCTCTAGGTGTTGATTTGTAATTATTTTGGAATATGCATTTTTTTGTCCTACTCCTCTCTCGGTGTTTCACTATTGTTATGGAGGGACATTTGTTTGGGTGGGCTCTCATTATCCTAAATGTGATTCTTGGCTTTCTAGGCAGCAGGATAGCTAATGGTGTGGGGGACTAAGTTTGACCCACTTGTAAATAACTCTGTCACCCAGATATTGTATTTAGCTCAGACAGACTAGCAGTGCCTCTGGTCTCCCACAACAGAGGAATGTTTAGAAGTCCAAGCCCATGACATCTTTGGGACTTCTCAGGGAAGTGGTGGTCACTCAGGTCCTACACATTTCTATCTTTTCCGGTATGTTCCCATACACAAATGACACAGACAGTATTTGTTGGATATGAAGTTTCAGTGTACAACTGACTTGTAGGAATTTCGTTGTGAGCCCCAATAACCAAAACAATACACACAGTTAGAACTGAAATAGTCCGCATGAAAGTAATACATTGGTACACAGCTATCATGGTGCCTAATAGTTTCTACTCTCCCTCTGCTTGTTCTATATATAGCACTGCATGTTAAGTTTGGAGCTTGTCTGTCTGAATCACAGGGGAGACATCATCCCTCATATCAGAGGAATGGGCTGGGATCTGGTTGTGCATCAGCAGCAAGGCAGGCAGCATCTAGATGTGATTTTCTGTTTGTAAACTCCCCCATGCGTGTCTTGGGACGAGGAAGTGAATTTAAAAGACATATGTCATGGTGATGACAAAGTTTCCCTACGCAGGAATGGCAAACCTTAACCCCTACCACATCTATCATCAACGAACCAGACGGTATCCTTGACTGGGGCACAGAGTGAATATGTTCTGGCAAACTCCAGTGCAGAAGTAGGCAAAACAGGGTGATTTGACTAATTGCCAACACCTCAGGACTGACTATTTGCTACATTAACTGATAGGAAGGGCAATGAGATTCATTTAGTGCAAAGTGCTCTGAGGCACTTAGATGTGAGCAAATGAGTATAAGTACATTCAGGGTAAGATGCACAAAGGCCTCCAGCCTGAGGCTATTGCGCAAAGTATACGTTTCACTTGCCACGCTACACTTTGACTGACTGTGGGTGTTGTGACTGCCCTGCCAGCACACTTGCCTCACAGGCCCTGCACCATACACTTTTTATTCACATTGCATGATCTGTACATGTTAGGTGGCATGACCTATGTATGTCAATGTTAGGATGTGGTATGGATGTAAACATTGTTGATGTTTGTATCTGATGGGGTCTCGTGTGTCTTACTGGATTGGCTTGTTTATCGTATGGATGTCCTATTTTTTGGTTAGACTGTGCAGATGTGTTTCATTGACCAGTTGCCTGTGTCCCCTCGTCAATGTTGTTGTCTGAGCAGTATGACATTTGTGATGTAGCATTGTTAGGCAGGCACGTGAGGGACCCTGATGTATGCAGCATGTGTGTGTCGTTAGTGCTGTGTGGCTCCTATTGCTGTTTACTTAGGCTTATGTATGTGTCAGTTATGGACATTCGGCATTTAAGTGTACTGGTAGCTTTGTCTTATTTCTAGGAGTAGTTGCAGATGTCATCCTCACCCCCTAATTTAGGAATGTATGTTCCAGGGTGGGGTTCCTGCCATTTGGTACTATAGCTGCCCAGAGATGAGAGGTGTTATTGTCAACTGTGGTGGCAGTTAAGTTGCAGTTGTTGTATTTGCTACTGCATTACAGGTAGGGACCTAGTTGATGGGGAATATTTTGTGCAAAACAAGTGCCTGGATGTGGATTCAGGGTAGTGTCCTTCCCACCTGTCACTGGTTTCCCTTGGCTCTCTTGTTGTAATTACAGGATGTCCCCATGGGACTGTAGTGGTGGCAGTATTTTGTCGTGGCCCGGCTATGGTCAGTACTGGGCATTCCCCCCTGCTGTGCCCCTTTCCCCATGCCACTTCATATATGTGCTAAGTTACATGCATTATGTAGTAGGTATCCCCCCCCTGCTTACAGTCCCCATTATTGCATTGTAATTCCCCATGCGACTTACCCTGCATGTGCGTAGTGTCGTGGTAGTCTGCGCTGTCCAGTCCTTGTATCCCTGTGACGATCTCCTCTGGGATGACGGCTGCGACCATCTCCTCCATGTGGTCCAGAGCCTCCTGTTGTGCTGGACTCCCCCCTCCAGTCTGCATTGCTGCCTTCCTGTTCCTGGCCATTTTCTCTTTGGTCCTACGTTTACAGTCATGCCAGCGTTTCTTACACTCGGTGACTGTCCGGCATTCTTCAGCCACACTGTTTATCTTGTCCACAATTTCTTTCCAGATGGCCTCTCTCCTACTGAGTGGCAATTTTGAGGATATAAAAAGTTGGTGCTGGTGTTCCGTCACCTCTTTCACCAGGATTTCCTGCTCCTCTGCACTGAAGCGACACTTTCTTTTTTTCTTTAACATGTCCTGGTTCCTGTATGCTTCCTCCTGGCTGGGTCCTGGTCTGCTCTCATCCTCCTGGGGTCTGTTGGGGCATCTGGGATCCATTTTGGGTCTCCTCTCCTGTCAGTGCAGTTTTCGCGCAAAAATGACACGCAATAGCGTGAAAAAAAACGGCGTCTTCACGATAGCGCTGTCGTAAATCGACCCACAGTGATTTGCGTCACTTTTACGTGGGTTTGCCTTACGACAGACCGACGCTGTTTGCGTCACGAAATAATGACTCCCACCTGTTGGTTGCGCCGCCGTACGTCAAAGTATAAATTTGACGCCCGAATGGCGCATCCAAATGGCGTTAGACGGCGCAATTTTTTTTGACGCAAAACTGCGATGGCGCAGTTTTGCGTCAAAAAGTATAAATATGGGCCTATATATATATCAGACATACCTGTTTGAATGAAACTCTTCTAAATAGGATAAAGACATACCTCCAAGCAGCATATTTTCTTCTGTTGCTGGGAGTAGCATAGATAAATACGTGTCTATATATGTACTAAAAAGTATGAATGAAATGTATTAAGAATGCACATGGGTACCACTAACTGCCATCCCTTATTACCTATACCTCTCCGTATCGGAGAAAACACGGTATAATCATATGACCAATAACAAGGTTCGACAGATTGTATTGACCCTCCTACATCTCTTCAAATGGTCATGATGTTGATAAGCAGAGACTCCATATTGCAGCTTTTACTTGGGAACTGAATAGCATCCATTGTACTATGGGCTAAAGTATTATCTATTTGACATAGTTTTAAATAGAATGAGTAGATATAGGTCCCAGCATTGCAGCCTCTAATATGGGACTAGATAGAACCCACTATGGTTTGGACTACTGTGTTGTGTGTTCAGAGTAATATCAGATAATACCATACAAGGGGGCCCCAGAATCATCCCCCTTTGGCCTACTATTAGTAACAACATGTGTCATGTTGCCTGCTAGACTGCATGTCATATTAGTCCCTCGAACTGAGGACTAAATTATATCCACCTTGCTGCGGGCTTGATGACTGTATGTTTAACCACCAATAGACACCAGAGGCCACAGCCTGTTTTCTCTCTTACCTGTTATAAAAGTATTCATGTGCTCTATCGTCCGCGGAACTTTCGGGCCTGTCCAGGCAGCGTGAGAGATTCCATCCATCTACTTGTGAATGTACTCTGGGCAAATAGGGTCCACCAGGAAAAACTTGCTCTCATCTCCTGCGATACCTATACACAACTAGATTGCTGACTGCAGTGGCCATCTAGGGTGAATCAGCTACCCGATGGCTTTTGACTGCCCGTTGTGTATACCTAATATCTTGTACCTAAATTATTAATGGTGTACGGTCACCTCACCCATAGTGTTGTTTTTGGGTATCAATTATTTTATTGTCATCAATTAAGGGCCAGATGTAGCAAGGGTTTAGCGACTCGCAAACGGCGAAAAACGCCGTTTGCGAGTCGCTAAAGCCACTTTGCTATGTAGAAATGCATTTTGCGAGTCGGAACCGACTCGTAAAATGCATTTCCGACTCGCAAATAGGAAGGGGTGTTCCCTTCCTATTTGCGACTCGCAATGCTATGCATTTTCATTTGCGACCGCGATTGCGGTCGCAAATGAAAGCGCAGTTACCATCCACTTGAAGTGGATGGTAACCCAGGCGCAAATGGGAAGGGGTCCCCATGGGACCCCTTCCCCTTTGTGTCTGGCAAAAAAAAAAAAAAAAAAATCAGGGCAGGCAGTGGTCCAATGGACCACTACCTGCCCTGAAAAATACAGAAACTAAAGGTTTTGTTTTTTTTTCAAACTGCAGCTCGTTTTCCTTTAAGGAAAACGGGTTGCACTTTGAAAAAAAAAAACTGCTTTATTTAAAAGCAGTCACGGACATGGTGATCTTTTCGACCCCATAGCGACTCGCAGAAGGTGTCTGAGACACCTTTCTGCATTCCAAATTGCAAGTTGCAATTTGCCAGTAGCTGGGACTCGCAAATTGCAACTCGCAATTTGGAGCCTTGCTACATCTGGCCCTAAGTTCCAAAAAAATAAATATTATGAAATTCAATACAAATCCAGCTTAAATCCATAGTAAGATACAAATGATGTTAGCAATACACGCAGCAATACCTACCCTTACTAAAATATAAGAAAGGAAGAAAAAAGGTGGAAAGGAGTGAGAAAATAAGCTATAGATGGATGGAAGAAAAGAAAGGTAAAGGACAGGAAAAAAGTAGGGAGAGAACAGGAAACTACAAAGCAGGGGAGAGAGGGCAGGAGAATGGATCATTCAGGTGAAGCCCATGTATAGTAATGCTGGGGGCAGGGTTGCAGTGACAATTAAGGAGCATCCGGCAGAAAGGGAGATCACATGAGAAGAAAAATATCTGGTTTGCCCATTAAATTGTAAATGCCCTTTTCGTAGGACGTGGTCCTGTACATTTCTGCAAGCCATTCTCCTTGCGACAGCAGTTGTGGAGAACGCCTATGTCATAGAACACAGATCTTGCCAGCTGTAAGGGCAGTGACAAGCAGACGATGGGTATGGTGGGTCAACTTAGAAAGGACCGATATGTTATGATGAAGAATTACTGGGTCCGGAATTGGTGAGGGCAAATCCATGGATTCCCAGAGCGTACACCCCACTGCTGTCCAGAATGGATGAATGGCATTACAATTCAGTAATATAGGAACTATATCACATGCTGCATGATTGCATCACCAATAGGCAAAGAGAGGGAGCAACCCTGCAGTCTAAAGCTGTGCTGGGGTCCAGTGCCAACCCTGAAGAATCTTAAATAGACTTAACATTATCCATGCTTCCAGGGCTCCCCGTTTTATAGCTTCCAAGAGGTCTACCCAGTTCTTCCCATCACATATCACCTGCAGGCAAGCCTGCCAAGTCATCCTGAGGGTAGTCAGTTGCAGCTGAAAAGAGAGATGGTGAATTTGCAGAGTGCAGCAAACAGGCAGACCCATTCTATCCTGACAAAGGCCTTCTCGACATCCAACAACAGCACCAAGGCCTCATCCAAAAGATCCACTGCTAGCCAGACCGCAGGTGCTGACATGGGAAGATGGTTATTAGATGAGTGGCCTCAGACAAACCCTACTTACGAAGGGTGAATAAGAGAGAGGAGGACCCTCTTGAAGCGGGCAGCTAGAATTATGGCCAGTATCTTGATATCTCCTTTCAGCAGGAATATGGAGTAATAACTGCTTCAAAAAAGAGCTCAGCAGGGTAGCCGTCTTTGCCCTGGGCTTTATGATAGGGTAGATCCTGCTCAATCTCCTCTTTAGTGATCGCACAATGAAGCAGTTGCCTACCTTCTTCTGAGAAGCATGGTAGGTGAATACCATGCAATCAGGCCTTCATCTGTGCTGTTCTCCGGACAATTTGTGGGGAGTAGAGTAGTATGATGCAAATGCATCTGCAATTTCCTGTGACTTAGTGACCAGTGCCCCTGAGTCAGTGATGATAGCTAGAATGGCCATGCTTGCCTCCCTCTACCTGAGCCGCACCGCCAGTAGCCGTCTCACCTTTTCTCCCCGTTCGTAGTGCTGGTATTTCAACCTCTGTAGCGCATACTCGGCTTTGGAGGTACAAAGAGTATTGAGGTCTGTATGTACCTGCTCAAGGCTATGCCTGGTAATAGCAGAAGGGTGGGTCATGTAAACATGCGTGAGGCAGTCTCTATCCGCGCCCAGTGCCCTCTGATGCTTCTCTCTCTGCCTGTTGGACAGGGCTGCTTCCCTCATCAGCTGCACCCTGATGGTCACCTTCACCAACGCCGATAATGTCAAAGCAGAGCCAACCAAACCATCATTTTATGTAGTGGGGCTGGGTAAGTATCACTGTGCAAAACTCTCACAATACCCCAAACTGGGTCCTTTGGATTCACACCAATAAATACCTAGCTCAGTCCTGGTAGTCTGACAAAGAGCCGCCAAGCTTCACTAGAGGAGCATGTGTGCGGCATTTCAGAGTACCAACATGAACGATAAGTAAATTACAGGACTCAAAAGAAATCTGACACCAGATTAAAAAAATAGAGCAGATTTCTATGTTAATTTTGGACACCAAAAATTAAATCAATCAGATATATATATAAGCAGAATAATAGATTTTAGAGTGAAAAGTAAATCAGTTCTTTACCGGCTGTCAAACTCTACCATTGCGGTCAAAAAAGAAAATCAGTAGTGACACTAGGTCACTTGCTGGTTGAGTTCAGGAGAACACAATGGAAATTAGGTTGATACGGCTCCCAAGACCAAGCTTCGACCATCAGACCAATTTGATCTGGCTCTTGGAGCCCGAGTGTATAGGTGTCCTAGTGGTCCTTGGTGCTAAATGCAGAAGCCACGGGTGCAGAAAAATCATGCTTGTTACACTCGGTCACTTGCAGGTCAAGTTTGTGGGAGCCAAATAGAAGTTCAACTAGTGTGGTACTTGGACTGGGATTCAAAAGGTGGAACAACTCTATCTAGCTCAGGTATCTCGGGTGCAGAGGCTATCTGTGGGTGCTGAATAGGAGCTGCTGGTGCTGGTTTTACCACAGAGATGGTGCTGGGAAGGAAACAGATGCAAAAGCTTGACAATGGAGCAACTGCGGTAGATGGTTGAAGTTGCAGTGGTGTTCCCTCATGGTGCAGCGTCTAAATAAGGGGACATTAGCCAGAGTGGCCAAAAACAAATCTTAGCAGCAGCAAACACAGTGCTTGGATACTTAGGGGCAAATGGTCAGTAAATTCTTGGTTTTGGTAGTGTGGTTCTTAACTACGAGCTGCAGGGGAGTAGTACTTCAATCACAAGGGAGTAAGAGTGATGCCTTTAGGTTGCAGAGGGGTTCTCCTCCTTTTAGAACTGGTGTCTAGTCTGTGACGATTTGTAGCCATGCAGGTGGTAAGTGACTCTATAGGCACAGAGTTTCATGCTTTTTTCTTCATGGAGTCCTGGAGATGCAGACCCTAGTTCTGGTGTTCAGGGTGCCCTTTAAATCCTAGATTTAGGGGCGTTATAGGTGTGGGAATAAGTGGCCAACGGGTTACAGGCCCCTACAGCTAATCTGCCCCTGAGGTGACCACATCTGGGGTGTGTGTCACCTTTCCTATTGAGAACCCTCTATTTTGCCACCTTTGAAGATGGCAAGACGCTACCTCAGCTGTACAGCCCAGGTAGCTGAACCTAGGGGTGTGGCTTGCCTTCGGGAGGTGTACAGCACCTGACTAGCTAATTTTCCCACCTGCCTGGGTTCAAATGTACCTGGGGGTAGTGGGTGATTTTGTCCTCTGCTGGGGGACAGCCTACTTGCATATATGAAGCAGTGTGTCCTTTAAAGCTCACTGCTTTGATGTACCACTTCACTAGCCTTCCTGCCTGGAAGGGAAGTGACACTACCCACTCAGACAGGCCTTTGTTTCTGACTCCTTGGAGTGTTCACAGTTCCTTGCAGGGGATCAGAAACCAGTCTTGGCAGCAGTAGCTGCAGGCTGTTAGTGGGGCACAGAAAATGCGGGGGCAACCAGGTGGGCAACCTCTAATATAGCCATGTGCATGTCACATTAAATCTGACATCAGATTTGAGTCGGGTTTAATCAGACAAGTTGTTTGATACCAAACATGACATACTTTAGCAGGATTACGATGGAGTTGGCATTATCTGCGGCAATGACCTTCAAACATTTTAGTGTTGTGCCCCCCCAGTGTAAAATATAATATTGGGCCCCCCACCAAATTTTTCACAATTATCCTATAAAATTGGCAATATTTAAATGTGTGTAGACTTATTTAAACTTTGCAGTTAAGTGTTGTTACCGTTCTAAAAATGCAGTCAAATACATGATACTAAACATACTATTCTGGTCAGGCAGGCCTTACTAATGTGCTAAAAGCATTCAAAGTGAGATTAATAGAAATGGGGGAGGGGAGGTTTTGAAGGGTATTTGGAGTCCCTTCCCTTTCAACACAAACTCCATGAAAAAACACATTAGTGATATCCCATTACAGGGTGGTTCACTGCTGCTAATTTTTTTCAGCTTATACTTAAGCGCTGTTATCAACATTGCTTCTTTCGGTCAAACCTCGCCCCCGAGACAATCATGGATCTGGGGTCAGTGGCAGTGGGCACATTGTCAAGGGTACAGGGGCACAGGGCAACAGGAACACTGGGAGGACTGCTGTGTGGAAGGGGGAGGACAGGCCCAGGGAACCGACTCTCCAGGAGGCACCCACTAATGTTCTGGGGGCTTTCAAACAATCCCAGGACACCATGGGCCAGATCCTGAACAACATGCAGGAGAACAAGGAGCTGAAGGAGGAACACCATCAGGAGATCATGGAGGACTTGCAGCCCTCAATACCACCGTGATATCCATAGCAGGGGTGCTGGCAGACATGGCCAACATCATGAGGGAATGGACAACACAGCAGCGGGCCCCTACCACTAGCCAGTCTATTGACCACCCCACCACTTCCACTGCAGCTAGTGGACAGGAGGCCCCACCACTGGACCCATAGACCTCCAGCACCCCTCCCCCTGCAGAAGGTGAACCACCCCGCAAATGTCCCCTGCGACGCAGACAGAAGCCAGAGATACTTGCCAACACCAAGACCACTGCCAGGAAATGTGACTCTCCTGATTGTCCCCCTTGTGTCTCATCCAGTCACCTTGTCCACATTTAATCTTTGCTCCCCTTCCTACGACCCCTTGGACACTGGACCTGTGAAACAAACAGACTGGAACAATACGCTGGACCTTCCTCCACCCTCACCCCATTCCATTGCCCTTTTCAGTCAATTATTTGCACTACAAAAAACACCCTTGAACACAATTTGAGTGACACTGTTTTATGTGTTGAAAATGTGCATTTCTGGGAACAGTCTCATCTAGTGCAAATGATCTGAACACTGTGATAGCATACAATTAGTGACCTGTAACTGTCTGTAGTGATCACATCAGGACATTGTTGTCATATCACCAACATATGGAAAATGAGAAGTCATAGGTGACAGTAAGTTGAAATGCAAAGGAAGTGAATGCCATCATGCTACAGTCACACAGATGAAATCAATAGTCAGAGCAATGATCAGTTGCACTGTCTCACCTGTGTTCATTGGAAGTATTGATGTATAACTGATGTTCTGTTGTCCACATCCTCAACCTCTGCCTCCTCCTCCTCACTGTCCTCAGCTCGGGGTCAATTGCTGCCACAGAGGCATCTCCAGTCTCCTCCTCCTGCAGAAAAGGCACATGTCAAGTGAGGGCCAGGTTGTGCAAAATGCAGCATGCCACTACTATCTGGCAGACCTTTCTGGGTGAGTAGCACAGGGATCCACCTGTCAGATGGAGGCACCTGAACCTTGCCTTTAGGAGGCCGAAGGTCCTCTCGATTATTCTTCTGGTGCGCCCATGTGCCTCATTATAACGGTCCTCAGCCCCTTGTCCTGGCATTTCTCACAGGGGTCAGGAGCCATGATAGACTTGGGTAGCCAGAGTGACCTGCAAGTATTGAGGGACAACATGTAGCATTACACAATGCTATGGGGATAACACCTGAAGGCATACACTGACATACAGTGGGTGGGGACTCTGGCTCACCTATTAGCCACACCCTGTGCCTCTGTATTTGGGCCATCACATTTGGGATGCTGCTATTCCTAAGGACAAAGGCGTCATGCACCGACCCAGGATACTTCGCAGTGATGTGAGAGAGGTACTGGTCCGCCAGGCACTCCATTTGCACATTCAGTGAATGGACACTCTTATGATTCCTGAATACCTGTTCATTCTGGTGGTGGGGACAAACTTATATGTACCGTCAATCGCCCCACTAATATTGGGGATATGCTTCATTGCATAGAATCCTGCCTTCACACTGACCAAATCTTCCCCCTGGGGGAAAGCAATGTAGCTGCACATGTGTTTCAACAAGGCAGATAAAACGCTTGCCTGCACAGTTGTGAACATTGGCTTTGACATTCCTGCTGCCAAACCCACTGTCACTTGGAAAGAACCAGTTGCCAGGAAATGGAGCACTAATAGCATTTGCACAAGAGGGGGGATCCCAGTGGGATGACGGACAGCTGATATCAGGTCAGGCTCCAATTGGGCACACATCTCTGTGATTGTGGCCCTGTCCAATGTATAAATCACTATAATGTGCCTGTCCTCCAGTGTAGCCAAGTCCACCCGGGGTCTGTACATGGGGGTTTGTCTTCTCTTCCCACTCATCCACAGCTGTAGGTATCTAAGGGACACAAGAGTGGGTAGGCTGTCAAAATTTGAACAATGGAACCCCCACCTCAGTGTGCATAGTGCATTTGTGTGACAGTGGGAATGGCAAGGTATGTGCAAATCTAGGCAGTGACGCAGGTAAGGTTAATCTGATCGTTGTCCACCACCATCAAATGGCGACCGCCTGTCCTGTATGTAGGGACAGGTTGTTGGAAAATGGGTTATTGGTAGGGCAGGTAGGTACCTACACCTAGCAACAAGCCACTAACCTCCACATAGGTACAGTTAGGTCTCAGTAAATTAATCCCAGCTCAACCCTTGGTAGTTTGGCAACGAGCGTCAAGGCTTAACTTAGGAGACAAAGTGTAAAGCATTCAAATATCACAAAACAGTAATTAAATAAAACACAGGAAACAGTTTAAAAATCCAAAACCAATTTATAAAAATAGTTTATATTTTTATCTTTAAAATGACACAAAAACGATTAAAATCGGTTCAGGGGAACCGGAGATATGAATTTTTAAAGAATTATTACTTTTCTAGCGCTTAGAAACAAAAAGCGCCAATCGGGTCATCTGGTTGCACCTCGACCGGGGCAAAGTCAAACTTTCAGGCCGACCGCGATGGAGCCCTGCTCGGCTACAGGTCGCGGGAGGCCTCGGTTAAAAAGTTACCTTCTGACTTAGTCTTTATTTTGAAGTTTTTCTTCACCGGGACGAACCTGCCAGTTGAATCCGACCTCCTGGAGCCCTTGTCCGGATACGCGATGTGGGTTTCCTCGGTGGAGACTTTTACCTTCGGACTTAGTCGTTTTTTCGAGATGAAAATCCTTCGACCGGGGTAAACCTGGATCTTGATCCGACGTCCATGGAGCCCTTCTCGGATACGATGGCTGGGAGGTCTCGGTCAACTTTTTACGTTCGGACTTAGGGGGTCATTCTGACCCTGGCGGCCGGTGGCCGCCAGGGCCACCGACCACGGGAGCACCGCCAACAGGCTGGCGGTGCTCCCACGAGCATTCTGACCGCGGCGGTTCAGCCGCGGTCAGAAGCGGCAAGTCGGCGGGCTCCCGCCGACTTACCGCTGCTCGGGGGAATCCTTCATGGCGGCGGAGCGCGCTCCGCCGCCATGAGGATTCTGACCCCCCCTACCGCCATCCTGTTCATGGCGGGAAAGCCGCCATGAACAGGATGGCGGTAGGGGGGGTCGCGGGGCCCCCGTAAGAGGGCCCCGCAAAGTATTTCAGTGTCTGCCTTGCAGACACTGAAATACGCGACGGGTGCCACTGCACCCGTCGCACCTTCCCACTCCGCCGGCTCGATTACGAGCCGGCATCCTCGTGGGAAGGGAGTTTTTCCCTGGGCTGGCGGGCGGTCTTTTGGAGACCGCCCGCCAGCCCAGGGAAAAACTCATAATACCCTCCGCGGTCTTCTGACCGCGGAGCGGTATAATGGGGGCGGAATTCTGGCGGGCGGCCTCCGCCGCCCGCCAGAATCAGAATCACCCCCTTAGTCTCTTTTTTGGATGTTTTTCTTTACCGGGACGAACCACGAAGTCAGGCCGGGTCGCGGTTGAGGCAAGCCGGCTAGAATTTCCGCGGCGGGTCGGTCCCTCTCTGGAGCTTTTTTCCAAAAATTCTCAAATCTTTTCCAAACTTCTGGGGCTTCACCCAGATGTTCTTTTAAGGTTCTTTTGGGGTCCACAGCTCACCCCAAGGGTCCAGAAGTTCTGTGATGGTCCTTGGGGGGTGCGGACTTCAACTCCCAGAATGCACCTGGCGCAAACTCCTTTTTGGCCACTGGACAGTGGTCAGCTGGTCGCTTTCTTCAGGAGTTGGTGCAGGGGACTCTGGTTCAGCAATTTTTCACCTGTAGCAAACAGGGAGTCCCTCCTTGAACCAGTTGAAGCCAGGCAAAGTCCTTCTTGTGGTGAAGCCCAAGTGTGCAGCTGGTGCAGTCCTTCTGAGTGCAGGGTCCAGGTGCAGGCCAGGGGTCCAGCAGGGCAGTCCTTCTTCTTCTTTAGTTCCTTTCTTGTTGATTTCTGGAGGGGATCTGAGGCGTAGGTGCAGGTCTGCCAGTTTTATCCTTGCTCCTGGGTGAAAACCAGGGGGCCCCTGGTTCTCCAATCAGGGACAGGGTCGTCCCCCTGTGATGACCACTTCCTGGGAAGTGTGGCAAAAATCCATCCCAGAAGGCAACAGTCTCTAAAAATCCAACATGGATGAATCTGATTTTTGGAGGTTACATCTGGCTGAGCCCACCCACTGGTGTGGCTAAAAATCATAAACACACCCCTCTCTTGCCCTCTCCTAATCTAATCAAGGGGGCACCTAATTGTCTGGGGTTGCAGGATGTGGGGGTGTTGCTGGGTGCTGCAAATGTCCTTCTCTGCCTTTGAACACCAGTTTGGCAGCCCTCCCCCTTCCTGCCTCACCATCTGCTGACGGGAGATTCTCTCCCCCAAGCACATTCCTTTGTGTGAAGTCAGGCCACTTCACACCTCATCAAGGTAGCCTGGCAGAAGCTGCTGCAGGCTGGCCAATCAGAGCACAGCAGCAAAAACAATGCAGAGCTGAAATTGGCAACTTTTTAGGTAAAGTCTAAACTTTTTACCTGAACTAGTTATATTAAATCCAACAACTGGAAGTTTTGGGATTTATTACAACAATCAATTTGATACCAAATTCTTGGTATGTAACATTTAAGGAGACTTTAACATTTAAAATAAAGTCTGCCCATTCTAGCCTATGAAGGCCATTTACTTCAATGAGGGAAAAACGAATTTGGCTGTTTTTACCTCACCAGGGCTTATAAATCTATTTTTATAAAGTCCCTGCTTATAGTTACATGGCACCCAGCCCTAGGGGCACATAGGGCACACCTTAGGGGTGACTTATATGTAAAAATAAGGTAGTTTAAGACTTTGGAAGTACCTTTAATTCCAAAGTCGAATTTGCATATAACTTTAATTTAAAAGCAGCCATCAAGGCAGGCTTGCTTTTAAAATGACACTGGGCACCTCAGCAATGCACCTAGGTGTGCACCACCTATGCTGTGGTCCCTAAACCTACATGCCCTACCATATACTAGGGACTTATAGGTAGGTTAACTTAGCCACTTATAATTAGCCTAATTTGCATATCCATTTTACACAGAGCACAGGCCCTGGGACTGGTAAGCAGTACCCAGCGCACCTTTAAAGTCAGGAAAACACCAGCAAAAAGTGGAAAATGGGGGCAAAAAGTTATGGGGCCTCTGCAATCAGCCCTGTTTTCTCACACAGGTGAAAGTGAGATAACTCTGCCGATGTTGGGCATCGTGGCGGAAGGCAGTCTTGCACCACTGTGCAATTCCTTATTGGATAATATGGGTCTCTACGGAGTACAGTGGCCAAGGGGGATCAGTGCAGGTGGTGACGGTGTACACCGCCGCAGACGTGACCGCCATTTTCAATCTGAATCTCCACTTGTTTCCTGACCTTCAACAGGAGAACACCTACACTGCGTGTGCTGCTGTGACCTGTGTGTGGAACCTACCATGGCCCGTGTGACTGGGGAAAGGTCCCCTACCTTTACAGCGGAGGAGTTGGAGCGATTGGTGGATAGGGTCCTACCCCAGTACGGACTGCGGTATGGGCCTCCAGACGAACAGATGAGTACACATTGGGCACAATAAATGTAGGTAGGATGCATGGAGGTGTGTGTGCAAGCATCGTGTCATCGGAGGGGGGGAATGTCTCATGGTGGGGTACATGGTTGGTGCCGGGCGATGTGTGTGCCAATGGTGATGGAAATGGGATTGGTGGGCAATATGTGTGATAGGCTGGATTGTATGTGAAATGGGGTCATCCCATCTGTATCGCCTCTGCAGGTGAGCGCCCATCAAAAGAAGGGATTATGGCAGGCCATCACCAAGGACATTCGGACCCTGCGGGTCTATGGCAGGCAGAGCACCCACTGTCGGAAACGGTGGGAGGACCTGAGATGCTGGGCACGGAAGACCACGGAGGACCAGCTGCATGAGAAAGGGGTTCCCGTGGGAGCCTAAACCTCTGATGGCACATATACTGGCAGTGGCCTACCCAGAGCTGGATGGGCGCTTGAGGGCATCACAGAAGCCAGAAGGGGGTGAGTACAGTGGCCGTTACAACAATAATTGGTAGGTGGCCTGGGATCTGGGTTGTGGGTGTCAGTTAGTGTGTGCCCCTTAAGCCAGGCCAGACATTGCAGTGTGATCCAGCTCAAAGGTGATGGTTGAAAGGGAAATCAAGGTAACCTTGCTAGGTTGCATCCCATGTCAGACAGGGCTTAGTGGGTCCCAGGAGGTGTGCAGTTGGCGGTGGTTGGCCCTCATCTTGCTGTGGCATCTAGCCAATTGTTTGGCAGTGAAATCCATAGTGCTCAATCCTCAACCCTGTGTGTGAAGATACTGTGTATGCCTTCAGTGGTATTGGTGCAGTAATTGACCTAGAGCTCCCTTTCTCCCCCCCTTTTTTCTTCTGTCATTCTGTCCATGTGTGCATTAGCATTAGCTGGTGGAGGAGCAGGGTCACCAGCAACTGAGGGAATAGCATCCCACAGTGCCCAGGAGGCAGATTCCACCGATGTCGAGGGAGCCAGTGGGATGGAGATTGAGGGGAGCATCACGGTGGAGACAGGAGGTGACAACACAGACTCAAATACCTCCTCCGTTGGAAGCTCCCTGGTGGTGGCAGACACCTCTGTGACCACCCCAGCTGCAGGTACAGATGGCTCCCATGTACCAGCACCACCCTCCCAGTAGCCCCTCAGCGAGTTGCCCGTGCACACTCACCAGGAGGGTCAGCATCTCCTTCACCCCAGGCACCTCAGGCCCTGCCCCAGTGAGCCCTGCTGCCCTGAATGAGGAGGCTATTGACCTCCTGAGATCCATCTCTGTAGGGCAGTCAACCTTTGTGAATGCCATCCAGGGGCTGGCATCTCAGATGCAGTAATGCAATGCATTCTTGCAGGGCATTCACACTGGATTAGTAGCCCAACAGAGATTGATTCAGGCTCCAGCCTCCTCTTTGATGGCAACCATTGTCCTTGTTCCTACCGTCCCCCCTCCAACTACCACTTCCCAGTCTCCTCAACCCCAACCCATACCATGCACACATACAGACTAGCATGCACACAAGACATCACACAAGAGTGGCACAGTCAAACACAGGCACCACACTTCAGCCCACACGCACTCATTCAAACACCAGACAGTTACAGACACAACCACATCCATGGCCTCCACTGTCTCCCCTTCCTCCCCCTTCTCCACCTCCCACACAGTCACATCTACACTCGCACCTGCATGCACTGCATCAACATCCACCAAAAGCATCACCACACCAAGCAGCACACACACCTCACTAGCAGACACCTCCACATCATCTATCCAAGGGTCTCCTATGTCCTTTCCACCCTGTCTGTTCCCCCTCCAAAAGGACACAAACGCAAGCACTCAGACACCCAACAGCCATCCACCTCACATACGCACACTGCCCCTGCACCCAAGTCCAGCAGACATACAACTCCAACAACCACTCCCTCAACCTCCACTCCCCTCTCTCCTTCCTCTTCCCACTATACCGTCCCTTAGAAGCTTTTCCTTGCCCAACCTGACCTCTTCCCTCCCCCTGCCCCCCTTCCTGCCCATAACAGCAGCATCCCAATGACCCAGCCTAGCATCTCAGCTAAACAGTCCACAGGGACAGTGGAGGCACCTCCTAGTTGTGGAGGCAAGACAGTGAAGGATCCCACTCCACCTTCCAGGAAGGGTAAGGATCCCACACCTCCTGCCATGAAGGGTAAGGATCCCACACCTCCTGCCATGAAGGGGAAGAAGCCCTCAACTCCTACCATGAAGGCGAAGGAGCCCTCAACTCCTGCCAGGAAGGGGAACAAGGCCTCGACTCCTGCCATGAAGGGGAAGAAGGACTCAACTCCTGTCATTAAGTGGTAGAAGCCCTCAACTCCTGGCATGAAGGGGGAGGAGCCCTCAACTCCTGTCAGGAAGGGGGAGGAGGCCTCACCTCCAGCAGAGGCTGGCAGGGTACCACTACCAGTGGTCACAGAGCCCTCAACTCCAGCTGAGACAGTGCAGCCTTCTCCTCCTGCAGAAGCTGCCCCTTCACCTGCAGAGTCAGTGCAGCCCTCACATCCAGATGAGACAGTGCCGCTCTCACCTCCAGGAGAGGCTGACCAGGAGACACCTTCACCTGCTGACACAGTGCAGCCATCACCTCCAACAGAGGCTGGCAGAGTGACACCACCACCACCACTAGTGGTCACGGAGCCCTCACCTCCAGCTGATGCAGTGCAACCCATTCCTACTGCAGAGGCTGCAACTTCACCTGCTGAAACAGTGCAGACCTCACCTCCAGCAGAGGCTGCCCAGGAGACACCTTCACCTGCTGACACAGTGCAGCTCTCACCTCCAGCTGAGACAGTGCAGCCCTAACCTCTAGCAGAGGGCATGTAGGCCACCCTCCAGGGACTGATGTACAAGGAGCCCCCTCCAGAACCAGTGGGCAAGTCACCCACCTGAGAAACTGTGACCTTGCACTCCCCAGCATAGGTAAATGGGCATGGAGTCCCCTCCAAAACCAGTGGGCAAGTCACCCACCTGACAGACTGTGACCTTGCATTCCCCAGCATAGGTAAATGGGCATGGAGCCCCCTCCAGAACCACTGGGCAAGTTCCCGACTTCGACTGAAGTGCCCCCACCCCCCATCCTCCTGAGGTGCCTGCCCACTTGCAAAAAGATGCCCCTGCAGATTTCTGTGCTGATGTCAGGAAACTAGTTGGGCCTTGGAACTGTGCCCTATGGCAAAGTGGGGCCTTAGTACTTTGGACTGGGCATTGGCCCTCTGTGGACATTTGTACACATCTCTTTGTTATCCAATTGGTTCATTTGATGGCTGTTCCCATTCAATACATTTGCATTACTGCCTTCTTGTTGTCCTTGCATTTGTATGCTGTGTGTCGTGTGCCATTGTTTTTCATCTGCCGCTGGTTGTGTGTATGGTGTGTCTGTGTCTGGTGTATGTTGTGCGTATGTGTGTCACTCTTCTTTTCCTCCCTCTCTCCCTTGTGTGCTAGGCGTCTGTACTCACCGCCATCGTCTTCATCGGCGTTGGTGTTCCGGGTGGAGCATGTCATAGAAGAGCATCAGGAAGATTTGCAGTTCCGGTTCCATGGTGGCATTGCCCTTCTCTGTGTCTCTGATGGTGAGTCTTTCGTCTTCTGTGCAGTGTTTGCGCAAGGCTTTTGATGGTGTTGGTTCTGCCCCTGAAATCATGGCGGTGTGCTGTGTTGTGATGTGGTGGGCAGTACTTTGTCTTCCGCCTGGCTGTTGATGACTACCACTGTGGTGCATGGTGTTAACGTCCTTGCAGATGGTGTGGTACAATGGCTGTCTATAGGAGTTCTCACCGCCATAGTCATAATTTGGCAGTAATTACTGCTGGCCTGTTGGAGGTATTTCCTTCACTATATCACTCATCACCAATGTCATAATGACCACCTAAGTGTAACATATTCTACAAACACCCAATTTGTCTTTGAAATAGAAAACAGGATAGCACTAGCCTATGCCTCTGTCATAGAGGTAGCCAACTACTGGAATATACAAATAGAAAACCATTTCTACCAACAAAAACAAGCCAAACTTAGTACCCTAATGGGCACTTTCAAAGACACTTAGGTAGGCAGACAACATCACTCTGGACACAGATGCCAACCTAAACTCCAAACACCAAGGTGGAATGTCTATAACAGCATCTTGGCCCTACAAGTCAAAACACACAATGCAGTGGAAGGATGGCACAGTGCCTTCCAATCCACAGTGGGCAGAACCCAACATACATTCTGCAAGTTTATAGAATCATTACAAAAAGAGCAAAGCAGCCAAAAACTAAAAATGAAGTAATCTGGTAATCAGATAACCCTAAAATGCACTAATGTAAAGAATGTATGACATTCATGAATAACAAAGGTGTACATTAATTAGATATGATAGCCAAAAGCATAATATAAAATTAATAACAACCTAGCAAATTACTCAAAAGTTATTACAAATTCTAAACCTCATCTTTTTAATTTTAAATAATAAATATAATATTTATTTACATCAGTCAAAAAATAATTAAAATTCCAATGTTAATAAAGACTGATATAATAAAACTAACCGAAAAGGCAAAAAACAAACTCAATCCATCACATAAATTGATTATGACACATAAACCAAAGAATTCCACATAATAATCACATAATATTCACACAAACAATATAAAATCACATTTCCCACCCTTAAGAAGGGAAATAAATAAAACCTACTATTCTGATCTGTAGCTGCAGATCTTTCTCTGTATCCATGTCATATAAAATAGAAATCCACCAAAAATAGAAAATATTGTCAAAAAAAGCAAAAAGACTCAAAAAATGCAAAGTCCAATAGCAGTTCCTCAAAGCATGCCTTTCTAGGGACCATTCAAAAAACAAAAAGTGGTTTAAAAAAAAGAGACACTCCAGGAAACGTAAAAGGAAGTCAAATTAAAAACCATTAGTATGTTATAAAACAAAATTGATTTCCTTTAAAAAAATGTGTCCATAGGACACATTCGTAGACAAAAAACCTCTAAAGTGAATTTGAAAAAACCCATCCACAAAACACATTTCATTCCCACAAATACATATACAAAACAGCTAATCATCAAAATATAACATAACACAATTTAACATAACATAACAAAACTTTATTAAAATTGTTTGCAGAAACCCAAAACTACTAACTAGTGAAAATGCTAACACAAGTGCATCTAAATATGCAAGAAACACACAAAGAACACTCTAACTAACTTCTAAACCTCTATTCTAATCCCACCACCCTCAAAATGTAATATCAAAAACTGTTTAATTTATGTTAAAATATTATATAACACAATTTAGGAAATGTTATACTATTAAACAATAGCAAATGAAAGTTGAAAATGTTCAACATACGATAGAATTTAAATATAATTGACATATTTTTAATAATACAAAATTAAAAAAATAATTCACTCAACTTTATATAAATGTTTATTCTTAACATGAAATATATATGATTAAAAATGTAAATGTAAAACATTACAATAAATAAACTTTGAAAACATAAATAAAAGGAGCAGATTATATGACATGTCTTTATTATACGAAAACATGTAATTAGTAATATTATTGCTGACAAACGCACTGTGGTTTTACTATATTTCAAATAACTAACAATACTAATTAAAAAAAAACCAAAAGCAAATTAAAAGCTTTTAGAATAAAATTATAAAAATGAATAATCACACTCCAATATAAATCATTTTTAAACATTGTTAGACACGTACTATTATTCCTAAAAGTACTAAATAATTTTTGGTACATTCATACATCTAAAAATACAAATGTTAACAATTTCATAACTAAAAAAATAACCTTACAAAAAATACAAATAAAAAATAATGAACAGATACAATACTCTACCATAAATTACATATTAATTAACACTTACAAATGGCATTAAATACAACAATGTTTTTACAACAATATTCACATACTGACACAAGGAAGGGCAAGGCGGTGGCAGTGTGAGGACAGCTAATTGGACCCTCCTGCCTGACCTTTCTGATCGGCAAAGATAGGGCTCTGATTGTTTATCTTTTATGTCCTCGGAGAATGAATGTGAGAGCTTGAAGTTTCGGTCCAGTAGTGGTCTGATTCATGGTATACCCTGTGCTGCTGAAGCCATTGCGATTGCAGGGAGTGCAGGGAGGTTCCCTGCTGCTGCCACACTGGCACTGACACTGCAGGCTTTGGTGTACGTGGCCCACAGTAAGAGGTGTGGGCTCCCCTTGGATTTGCTGCTGTGGATGGCACCGAAAGTCATAAACCCAAAGCCAGGAAAGATTGGCAGGATGCAAGAGGCAGGCTCTTTGGCCGGAGGGGCCGACAAGTTGGAGTAGCTTGTTGAGGTGAGGGACTCTGAAGGCAGGACTGGTTTGATGAGAGCACCTATGAACGGTTCCACAGAGTTCTCTCCTCTGTCGTGGTAACAGGAGGGGCAGCTGTGGACTTCTTTAAAAAGACTGGTCATGCTTGGGGACTGTAAGCTCTTGCTAAGGACTGTGACATAGCTCCACAGTGTCAGCTCCCTCCTCCTGAGGAAACAGCAATGGTGCAAAAGGCACCAGGGGGTTCTCCCACATGCAAAGTAACCTGGGTTTTCCCCTTGCCCATTGTACAGTTGGGATGGACAAGGGGGGTATGAATTTGGGATTAATGGAGGATACCCAGGAGGGGGTCAGTTAGCTTTCTCTATAGTGCTTCCCAGCAATATACAGGAGGCCAGTGGAACTAGGGCAATATTAGGCCTGTGTCCCAGAGAAGTACATAGCACTGGGAGTGCACCAGATGGCTGAAGGAGAGGATCCAAGGGCTATATCAGTGAGTTGTCTGGAAAAGCTGGTAAAGGCAAGACGCAGTTTAAGGAAAAAGGAAAGATGCATTTTTATCTCTTTGGTTCCCTCCCTCTACATGGGGACCTAGGGGGGCCTGAAGCCAGGGAACATCTCTGACCCTCTCAGAAAAATCAGAATGGTCTGTTGGCAGTGTGGAATCCTTGGAAGATGGCCACACAAGTGGCTCTCACGGGACCCTCTCTAGCTGCTCGGGCAGTGTGAATAAGGGGGAGGAGACTCTGACGTCAAGAAACATGGAAACAGAGGGAGAGGCATGCTTTACAGTCCAGAAAAGGAAACCTCAGCAGTAAAAGAAGAGTACGGATTATGCAGCGGTCAGGGTAAATTGGGATTATACAGCTCTTGAGGGGAACCCAGGAAGAGGTACAGGGAAAGTGGTGTCTAGTCAGCGTGATGTGGCTACACTATAGGCAAACTGTCAGGGAATTATGGCACACCATGGGGAAACCCAGGCAAACATTCACAAAACCGAGGCGGCTAATAGGAAATTATAGGGGGCCATTCGTAATGTTGTCAAAATCTGTGCTGAGTTTTCTCAATGAGTTGTAGAGGTGGAGGATAAGGCCCCAGGTCTGGAAAGTGAGGAGGCATCACAGAGCAAGAAATCAGAGGCAGTGGAACATCAAATGACTGACACCCAATAAAGCTTGAAGCTCTTGAAAATAGGCTACGGTGTAATAATTTGAGGGTGCTGGGTGTATCAGAATGAGTTGGAGGATTAAATATTCGTAAATTTATAGTTGGTCTGTTTCAGGGTGTTTTTCAGAGCTGGCACAGTAGAATTGGGAACTGGGGGTGCAGGGAACCCATAATAATCTGTTAAAAAGAATCCCCAATATCTATACAAAGCTAACAACCACATGCCATTCTGAGATTTGTTTGGGGAACTTTTTACTTAGGCAGGCTGTATTTGAGCATGCTTCCTCTGAAAAGAAATTTACTTATAAGGGAGTTCTTCCTCAAACCTGATTTCTGTCATGTAAAAGTGGAAAGGCACTGGCAGTTTAGACAGCTGGTGCAACCTTTTCAAGCGATAGGCGCCCAGGTCTTTTTGTCAAGTCCTGGAATGCTCAAGGTAATTGTGTCAGACAAATCTCATTCTTCACATCATCAGAATTTAAAGCTAGGGAGTTCTTTGATGGCTTAAACTTAGGTTGAGGTAATAACCCTCAAGGATGACTGCTACGTAACTTCAGGTATTATAGTATGATGTTTGTGCGCTAAAATGGTTAGAATGATCAAGCTTTGTGATTAATTGGGATGGATATTACTTTCCTTTAATTGAGCTTCAATTAAGTTGAACCTTAAGTTTTTTCTTTTTTTTCAGTATCTCTGATTTTCATTAGCGGAAGAAGGGCCAAAGTTTATATTAGTGGTTACAATGATGGCTCAGGCTCTAGGAGTGCATCTTACCATTTATGAACCTGGTAGGTCCAATTGCCCTTGGTCTCAGGTTGAGGTGGGGGAGGAGGTGGAGAAGGGAAGGGGGAGTAGGGTACACTTGGGAAGGGGAGGGTGGTGAGGGAGGAGGAGTTGGGGAGGAGTGTCAGGGCAGGGGGAGCTGGTGTAGTGACAAAGGATAGGTAGAAGATGCATTGCTAACAGGTGTGGTTATGAATTTTGTTGTTTAAGTATACAGAGGGTAAAGTAGGATGTTAAAGATAGCAGTTTGAGTATTTTGATTCTTTAGAATAAGTTAATGAAATCAGATGCTGTATGTATTCAGGAGACACATATACCTTGGGGCAAACATGCATTCTAACAGGGATTTCTTCTGTAATGCTGCTCTGTTTCCAGTAGTGTTGCCATTTTAACTAATAAGTATCAATACCTATTGACTAGGACAAACACCGATAAGTCAAACAGGTGGGCAATTTAAAAATGCCAGTTGGGAGGGGGAGGATTACTTTATGCTCAGTTTATGGGTCAAACGTCTTAAATGTGGAATTGGCCTCCTGGCCGTCGCCTCCCATTCTTTGTGGGGATTTTTATATCTACTTAGATGTTTAAAAAGATCTGCCAGAATTTCAACAGTACACAGGCAGGAAACCATTAGTCCTGAGAGCGTTGCAATGATCATGGGCTGGTAGATGTGTGGGATGAGCATAAAGTGCCAGATTCTGGGTATACATTTTATTCTTCAACGTATAATAAGTTGTTGTGGTTGGATTATGTTTTTCTTTCAACTGCACTCAGCCAGCAGGTGAAAACTGAATGATATCTGAGGGCCCCCTCAGATCATAATCCAGTGATACTGGAAATACTAGTTATGTAGCTAGTTAGGCCATGTTCTAAGAGCTCCTTTGATAGGAAATTGTTGTAGAGAAGGGAAGTAGAGGGAATGGCTGGAATGCTAATCCCAATAGGCCCTGTGTCTCTAATTCCAACCACAAAAACAATGTTCACTTGCTCATATCTATTCAGTTATGAATTCTCAATTCAGGTTTACTCACCTAAGAGGATACCATTTGTATAGTGTGTGTAGTATAGAGAGCGACCTGTCTATAACTCCTAGGAGGCAATTTTTCAGTAACTCAAGCCTCAGACCAGTGGTTACTTATCCAAATTCCCTTGCCTGCTAACTCTCAATTGAAGTTTACTCTCCTGGGAGTGGCCAAGATAAGAATCATGCTTAACTGCGAGATGTGTCCTGACACGTAGCTCCATCTTGACCAGCTAATCCAAGATGAAACTACTGAGGACAGGAAGAACAGCTTACCCTGTATGCAAAACAATAATCCCAAAGGCCTCAAGATGTATCACCAGAATGGTACTGGTAGGAGACACATTCATAATTCACTGACCACATGATGAGTCTAGTCTCATATACAACAAAGTCCTGGGTCTGTCTGCATACCAATGAACTAGGTCTCAAAATGGCCAAAGACATATCTTTCCGAGCCATTGTTTTCCCTGCACTAGTGGCAGGATTGTATTCTCAGGCCATCCTCCCAAGATCTAATGATCTACACATTTTAGCAGCTCTTGATTTAAATGGAATTGACATGCTTGACAAATGTCAGGTCAATACAACCAATATCATGGCTACTTGCATAATAAAATTAACTGCAAAATACCTTTGTACAAGGTCTATGCTTAATGTAACACTAAATAGTTGGAGGTAGATGTCATACTACAACCAGTAACATTGTATCTTTCACATCAACAGGTTGAGCTTCCTCTCGGATTACAGAGGCCAAAGTAAAGATTGCCACTGCCCCCCTAGTTGAAGCCCTCAGTGAAGAAGACACTCCTAGACGTCTGACCATGGAGGGCGGTTCTAAACCATCTGGACAACTTGGTCAGACACCAACAGTTAGTCTCACTGTGGCAACATCAACAACTTGTTGCCTCACCATCCCAGACAACCATTCACCCCCCAATCTGTGTCCCTAGCACAGTATCTACTATCTCGTAAGCCCAGTCCTGGGTCCTGAGTTGCAGTGCAACACTTCTGACAATGAGGGCCCAGGACCTAGTGGGAGAGGGCAACATGTGAGAAGGGCACAGGGCGGTGGGGGCAAGGTGCATGGGGGGATGCTGTGGGCCAGCAGGGTGAGTCCACTGGTGCTGGTCCTGTCCAGAACACCATCAACCACATCTTGAGGGTCTATCAGGGGTCTCAAGGCATGATGGGCCAGGTAGTAACTGAACTCCGGGAAATCATGGAGCTACAGAGGGGCATCTATAGGGATATGCTTGAACAGTAAAAGGCTCACAAAACCTACATGGCCTCCCTAACAGGGGTGATGTAGGACATTACCAGTACCTTGGGCAGGGCTCCACAACACCTCTCTACCAGTTCCTTTAGCGCATCAACACTAGGCTCTACTTCATCTATGCCAGCCACTGGAAGGGAGGCCCTTCCAGAGGAGCAAACCCCAGACACCTCAGCCTCTGTAGCAGCAGATCCCCCACCACTCAAGCGTGGATGTCTGGTTAAGAATCCAGGAGGTGCAGATGGCAGACACCCACCACTGATCGCAAGTGACCTCTACCTAAGGAACTCCTTTGTGTGCCACACATTCACTCTGTTGACCGAGCCTGAACTACCTACCAGTTCCACGGGGGGAGTACTCTGGACTTTGTACTCCCAATGGTGTGGCATCTTCTCCAGTGATTTCATTCACCATGATTGACACCTTCACTTTATCACTTTTCATATTTTTTGTTTGAATTGTATTTACTGCATCAGCAGTGTAATAATCTCACTCATCACAAACTCATTGTCTGCTTTCTCAATTTTAAAATGTTGCCATGTAGAGATGTAAGACAATGTGAACCATATGATGAAGACATAACTTACTAGGACAAGTAGGGATATGTTACAGGTACACGGTGTCCTGCTTAGGATTACAACCTTTACACTGAAACATATGTACAAATGTCTGGTCACACCAAACATTTCATTCCAGTGTACAGCACACAGGCTGTCCACATGTCTGGTCCTTTTTGACATAAAATGTGTGACTCATACTGTGTCAAAGTACATATTCCAGGGTACAGCTCTCCAGACCACAGAATGGAGGTATTTGTCAGACACTGTCCCATTGAATAGGCAAATATTAAAGTAGATAATGTCAGCAGCTTGATCCTTATCACATACCATACCAAAGTAATCCAACATCACTTGATACAAGATACAGAGAGATGGCAGTCCAACAGTCCCTTATCACAAGCCCATCATAATCCAAAGACCATATTTCTAGTGGTATGATGCAACACTATGTCAGTGTTGTGGCACAGGCACTGTGGCCTGCAGTGATGAAACACATCTACAGCTACGTATAGGTCCTATAAGAATAGTGTTTAGCCAATGTGAAGGGGGAATGACTTGCTGGCAAGTGATGACTACATATTTAATGTCCACAAAATGACAAACATGATGAAATTGGCTCAACAAAGCACACAAAACTAGTCCAATGTGCACTTCCGACCTTCCACTCAAACACCTTGCAAGCTGCCTTGGCGCAGGTCTCACACACCCCAAATCTGTAACCTACATTACCTGGAACAATCCATGCGCACTTCCTATGTCAGAACAGCATCAGATACCTGCCAATGTCACAACTCTGAAATGCCTGCATGAGGATGCCATAGTGAAGGTACCTGTACAAAGACAAAACAAGGAATATAGGCTTGAAAGCATACCTATTACACAAATCACATAACAAGCAACTGGGATTGTAATTACATTGCAAGGTAACTGACACAAACAAATCAACATCGTCAAGGTGGGGATATGTCAAAGGCTGATTCTGAAAGCAGGCTTTGGCTGAATATTGCAGAGTATGAGCTCCCTAGTTCTTGCTAAAACACTCAACTCCACACATTCTCACAACAACAGTTCATTGTACAGACACAGTCATTACATCACATAACATACTTACAGTCATGAAAAGTAGTTGTTGATGAGATATTCCCTCGCGTAAACTCCTTCCTGTTCACCGCTGTCATCCACACTTGGCATTTCAGGATTCTCACCCTGTGGCACTGCAGGCTCCCCCTCCTCTGGGATGTACGGGATATTCCTCCACAGGGCAATGTTGTGAAGCATGCAGCATAGCACAGTGATCTGCTTCACTTTTCCGGGTGAGTAGAGGCGGGCTCACTTGTCCTGTCCAGACACCTTAATTTGCCCTTCAGGAGCCCGAAAGCCCGCACCACTACCCACATTGTTCCTCCATGGGCCTCATTGATGTGGACTTCTCCTGGCATAGTTGGATTCCTTAGTCGCTTCAATAACCAAGGATGGTTTGGATACGCAGAGTCTCCTGTTAAGTAATGGGACATGTGCAACAATGAGTCAGACACCAGACATCGCAAACAGACAAACAGGACAGATGTGACTTACCAACCAGCCAGGTCCTCTCTGGGTAAAGTTGTGACATCAGCTGGAGTAAGGTGGTACTCTGCATTATGAAGGAGTCATGGGCTGAACCCAGATAACGGGCACAGACATATGAAATGCAGAGATTTGCCAAACAGACAACTTGCACATTGATGGAATGGAAGTTCTTTCTGTTGTGATATACTTGTTCATTGGTCCACAGTGGGACCAAGCCAATACGTGCGCCATCAATGGCCCCCACCACATGTGGGATGCATGCAAAACAATAAAAGTCATCCTTCACATGGCCTAAGTCCTCACATCAGGGAAACTGAATATAGCTGTCAACGTGTTTCAACACAGCTGAGAGGGCTTCCTTCAACACCATTCTGAACATAGGTTCGGACATACCAGCAGGTAGAGCCGCTGCATGTTGGAAGGACCCTGAGGCTAGGAATTGCAATACTGACATGACTTGTACGATGGATGGTATGCTGTTTGGATAACTAATAGCTGGCTTAGATCTGGCTCCAACTAATGACATACGTCCACTATTGTTTGCCTATCTAGGAGGTAATATGTTATTATGTGCCTTTCCTTCATGGTCTGAAGGTCTGACACGGCACAGTAGATAAGAGGTTGTTGCATCCTCCTTCTCCCTGGGTACCTATGTCAGACAAGACATGATTTGTAACATTAGCCAGTGTGACCACAGCAACAGACATGATGCATGTCAATGATATCATGTGACAAGACATTTCTCAATGGATAGACATGGCAATCAGTACATCACAGCTGCAAATAACATACCTGTCATATGTGATTGTTTTTCACACGTGTCTACAACATGTACATGAACAAAACTTAAAGATGTGCAACACAATTGCCCCTCGAAATGTGACTGGTTATTTCGTCCGTCACAATGACAGTCAGCGTTGGTGGACTGTGCCCTACTTTTAAATGCCATCTGTGCCCTGCTTCATACTGCAATGGTGTTTGAGTAGGAGTACCTACATGACAAGACAGAATAAGGATATTTGTGAGGTCAAAAATCCATATTTGCAGGTGTGACACAGTTTCTAAAGCGTAATACAGCTCTTCAGGCCCACAAAATGGCAAATCCCTGAACTACTCCACTGGACATAAGAAACCACCTGCGACCACTGGCAGAAGTCATCATGGTGGTTGCAATCATGGTGGAAAAAGCCATAGGCTAACGTTGGTGCCAGTGGTGGTCGCGGGCCAATGGCAGTTTCTGATGGTGCAGACAACCACGTATGTGGCAGACGTGACCATATTGTTCTGCAAATTCACTCACTTCACTCCTGACACTGCTGCCAGCAATACCTCCTCAACCTGAGCTGCTGTGTGCCTCCTCTGGGAGCAATCACACCATGTCCAGCAGGTGATAGGACCCCTTCCTACTCACCAAAGCAACTGGAGAAGCTCGTGACTGAGGTCCTTCCCCTGTATGGACAGTTCTATGGCTCACCAGAGAAGCAGGTAAGTTCCTCATGTGCACAATTTTCTCTGTACTTCATCATCCTTTCCCTCCTCACAGGCTAGAATGTGCCCATGTGTGCGAGTTAGACTACTCGTGTGTTTGTTGTGGCAGTCTGTGTGGCATGAATGTGATGAACAATGTGCAGGTATTGGTGGCCAGTTCCATATAATAAGTTCAGTCACATTGTGGTGTGTGAGTTTTTTGGGGTCCTAGATCCTCCTTGTGTTGGATGCACATAAATATGTAAGGAGACATTGCTGCCATCCACTGACATCTTTTGACTCATGATTGTTGTAAATGTCAGATAAAATGTACATGCATGACAGCTTGAGCTGTGTATGCATATTGTACGAGCCAGTTGAAAGCCATATGAGCAATTTTTATAGTGCCACATATCTTTCAAAGCACATCTGCCCTTGCTAAACTGTTGTGTGGAAGCATATCATGAGTCACTCTGCCCTTCAGGTTGCCATACACACCACATGCCAATTTGCAGTTGGATGCATGATATACTGTCATGCATGGAAGTGATGGGAATGGAGGGTCATGTAGGTTCTGTAAGCTCAGCATGCAGAGACCAAGACCTGTCAAATGTATCTCCCAGTACAGGACCTAGTCTAGTCTGTGGTAGAGTCACTGTGGTTATGCAACTGTGGCACTGTATCCACTTTCTGTACCCCTACAGACCCTGTCATGTGGCCAATATAAGGCTCATACAGAGTTGTTGTTCATGTATAATCATGGACATGTGATGATCCTATTTCACTTTGTATGTGCAGCATCAGCCCAGGAAAATGAAGGAGACAGGGCACAGCTGAGTGGAGACACATCTGGCCATGGGACCTCAGGTCAAGACACCACCACCACAGAGGGACTCAGTGGCCCGGAGGGTGAATGGAGTGCCACGAGGGAGAAGAAAGCATCATCTTCATCATTGGAATCTTCCTCTAGTGGACACTCCCTAGTGGTGGTAGACACATCTGGGCACACCTCTGTACTACCTTCTTCCACCACCCTCTATTCTATCACCACCCTCACTGTTGCTCCCCACCTATTTGTCTGTACCCACTCACCCAAGAAGGCGGGCTCTTTTGTTTGTCTCAGGCACCTCTTCCCCAGCCACTGTTACCCTGCTGCCCTCAATGAGGAGGCTATTGACCTTCTGAGGAGACTCTCTGTGGGTCTAACTGCCATTGTAAATGCCATCCAGGGACTGGCAACCCAACTGCAGCAGATGAATGCATTCCTCGAAGGAATTCATGGTGTAATATCTGGCCTACCAAGATCTTTTCAGGCTCGGGCATCCACACTGATAGCAGTCAGTCACCAACCCAACTTCCGTATCCCTCCAACTCCTCTTCCCAATCCAAATCCCCCACTCCCCTACCTACTCCAAGCACACAGACTGATCCGCATACACCCACCTCACCACACAAGAGCACCGCACACAGACACAAGCACTACAAAACACACCAGCATAAAAGCAAATAATAAATACCCACACACACGCCATCAGTTACCATTTCCCCTGATACCCTCATCACCTCTACTTGCCCACACACCACATCAAGCATACCCACCGGCACCACCACAACAGTCAGTGGCACACCTACCAAACCGAGCATACCCACAGACACACAGACATCCACCACACCCACCATACCTACAGACACCACACAGACACACAGACATCCATAACATCCAGCATACCTGCAGACACCACACCAAAAGACACACACATCCACCACTACACCCCAGCACCTCCACCTCCCAGCCCCAAAGACACAAAAGCACACCTATGACATCCACACTGACACAGCAGACCTCCAAATCCACACCCCTTTCTGCTGACAGTCCCCGTCTTTCTAAAAAGTTTATTTGTTTGACCTTGACCTTTCCCCTGTTCTCTACAACCACGGCGGTGTAGATTTTGTGCTCCATCGATGATCATCAGCAGGACATGTGTGATTGACTCCATGGTGGCACCAGACGTGTGAGGCCGTCTGCAGGTGAATGTCTCCCATTACACTGTCTGTTTCTGCCTGCTGAGACATGGTGGTTGGACCGCCACAGTCACATTGGCGGTGTGCAACCTCATAATGAGTCCCGTGGCGACACAGGCTCCGCTGGCCTATATGTGCTGCTTTGTGACCACAGTGGTCTGTGATCCCGGGTGGTGCCGGTGGGACTCCATATGCCCACTTGACAGTCCAGCCACCAACTTGACGGCGGTCAGGCCGTCAACACCAAAATGGCAGTCCACGGACCGCCAAACTCGTACTGAGACCCTTACTCAAGAGAATCGGGCTGCTTTGGATGGGGCAATATTGATGGATAAAATTGAAGAGGGAATCACTTCATGAGCTATGGAGAAAGGTACAGGCCCAGATGATATCCCGTTGGAGCTGTATAAAACTTTCTTTGATGAGTTCAAGCAAGACATGCTCTTGACCTCCCTAAAAGCGGAGAATGAGGGAGGTTTCTCGCTTCAGTGAGGAGACTAATCGTATGGTATTTAAAAATCATGGGTTTTACACAGCAATATCTCTGTGGTGCAAAAATCTGTGCTAAAGTTTTGGCTATTCGGTTAGGCATGGTTATCTCATCCTTGGTGTCACCTCATCAACATGGAGTTGTTATGGGGCGGGGGACAGTTGACAATGTTAGAAGGGTAACTATATTATTTTATGTTTTCTGAAGCAATGCAGAAAGAAATGAGATTGATGTTGATAGATGCTGAGAAAGCCTTGGAGATTCTCAACAAGTCGAAGATGCTGTGAATCTGGGGCATGGATTACCCCAGAATGAGATCAATTGGTTGACCTGAATGTCACCCGTCTTCTGGGGCAGATGAGATTGGAACTTAGGAGAATCGATCATTTACACCCCTCACTGGTGGGGAGGTGCAATGTGTAAAAAACGACAATTGTTCTAAAATGACTGTATCAGTTTAGGGCCATACCTTTGGAGATCATAAGAGTATGGTTATCCACATTTGAAAGTTTGTGTTCCAGTTTCTTATGGGAGTTTCAGAAACCTAGGGGAACTTTAAAATTCATGGTATTACCCAAGGAGGATGCATTGTCCCTAATTTTAAATTTTACTATTGGTCTTGTATGCTCCAGCATCTGGGCATATTTGCTACGGGTAGTACACAGATTGCAAATTTTGCAAAATGACCATCAATCTATGAATTTTGGGCACTGATGTTTGGGGATGACGTCTGAGGAACATTGAGCCCAATTACTTTAACAAAAACTAGGTTTAGAGTATTTTACAGGGCTTATAGGGCATGGCGTCAGGTTAGAAGAGTAGCTGGAATTTAAACATGTAATTGTTACATGCCTTTGTGGGGGAACCCGGCATTACCAGCACCGTTTCACAATGCAGTATGCAAACACTGGGTACAGAATGAGGTTAGGTTATCGGGAAATCTTTTTGTCAAGGGGCAGCTCTGTTTGTTTGGTGAGCTTCAAGGACTTTATGAGCAGCCCGGGGAAGATTTTTTAAAAGTTTTTTCAGATCAGAGACTTCATTTGCAAACTGGACAGTAAACAATTGTCACCTAGAGGGTCCTCCTTAGTGGATATGATTGATACAGGGGTAGGAATCAGGACAATCTATCCTCTATTAGTGCAGGAATTATCAAATGACCTGAAGGGTGTAACTGTGTAACTTGAAAGCAAACTTTCCCTCTGATTCATGTATTTTTGACTGTGGGCTGGACTTCAATTCGGCTGATTTTGGTACTCTGGGCACTATTACCACTGCTGACCAGTACTGAGGTGTAAGTGATCTTTGTGTACATTTTTTTGGTGACTGGATTTTCCATGATTGGCATATTTGGTTTACTAGTACGTCCCTAGTAAAATGCACTAGAGGTGCCCAGGGCCTGTGAATCAAATGCTACTAGTGGGTCTGCAGCACTGATTATGCCACACTCAGGATTAACATGTAAGCATGGCTCAGATCTGCCACTGCAGTGTCTGTGTGCAAACCTAGGACATGTACTGATGTGTTTTATATGTCCTGATAGTAAAATACTGCCTAATTCATTGTTTACTATTGCAAGGCCTATCACTCTCATAGGTTAACATGGAGACTGGCAGTTGGGCTCTTTGTGAATTCCCACTAGACAGTGACACGGGGGAGCTGGGGAGTGTCCTGCATATCCTGATGAGTCTCCTGGGCTAGAGTGGGGATGGAAATGCTGACACCTGAACCTGAAAGAGCTGTGTTTGTCCTTGTACAATGCAGTTTCTGACCCCCTGCTGTGTGTCTGGGGCCAGGCTTAGGCAAGGCAGGATCTTGTCAGCAACATAGTCTTTCTTTTGAAGTTTGCCTACTTCAAATACAGATATGGGTATAAATAGTAGACGCAAAACCCTAGACTTTTAGAACACCTCTGGATCAAGAGGAATCTCTTCCAAGGAGAAGAACTGAAGAGCTAGATGAGGAGTAATGTCCCTTTGCTGTGTGTGCTTTACTGGGTTGGCCTGCAGCAGCTGCTTTTGCCTTAGAGAGGATACCGACTGGACTTTGCAGAGTATCCTGCTTGTGAAGTTTCTCCGACTGAACTTGCCTCCTGTTAAGAAGTCTCAGGGATAGGTAAGACTTTACCTACCAGCCTCTGGGGTCACTTGCTGTGGACCCTAACTTGCCAGGTGGCACTTACTCCAGTTTCTGGACCCTTGGGAGAGAAAGTTGGTTGAAAACCAAGAAAAATCAAGTGCACTGATGCTGGACGATGCCCGGACTGCTGCCCTGCCCGACCCAGTGCCGGCGCCTGAAACCAAAGCTGTGGTCCCCACTGGAGTGTGATGACCCCTAATGACATCACAGGCCTGATACCGCCAGAGCCCCGCTGATGTCCCATGACTTTGTGAGTCCTGAGTGACGTGTCACCGATGTCCATGACAACTAATGCTGCTGAGGTGCCTCCTGCCCTATGATGTTACTGCGACCCCGGGTGATCACCCCACCACATCTTGACCTGCCGGATATTGATCCCAATGGTGCTTAAGATACTGACAATTCACATCAACGCTGCCACATTTCCCCTGCTCTGCAGCAAGGTCCCGACGCTTCTCACTGATTCCCACGCTACACTGCTCTACAGCTCCATAGCACTGGAACCGACGCCACACTGGACCCAGCGATGCCTCGCATCCCGACTCTGTGTACCAGCTTGTTCCCTCACTTTCAAAAGGTACTCTGTCTAGGTCTCCGTGCGACTCCATGACAAGTGCCATTGGAGTCGAATTGTTGTGAACGACTCTACCACAACGTTGTGATAACACCAAATTGAAGCATTAGCAAGTGTTATATTGAAGTTTAATCTTTGGAAATTCATAACTTTACTTGTGTATATTTGCTTTTTTTTGTTTTGGTCATGTTTTACTCAGATAAATGTTGGCTATTTTTCTAAACTGGTGTTGAGTGCTTTTGAGGTGTTTTCACTATGTTACTGTGCGTGTTGGTACAAATACTTAATACATTGCCTCTGAGATAAGCCTGACTGCTGGTGCTAAGCTACCAAGGGGGTGAGCAGGGGTATCCGAGCTGTGTACCTCCCTTACCCTGTCTAGAGTGAGGTTCCGTGCTCGGACAGAGTGCAAAATGACTGCCAACCAGAGACCCCATTTCTAACAGTGTCCCATTAGTAGGAGATCGCAAACTAGTGCTTTGGCTTGTTGCTAAAACGGCACTTAGAGTTATTGGTAACTTATGTCACTGAACAGCTGAAGACGGGGTGCACGACATGTATCCTTGCCTTCCTTAATAATTGCCTGTGCAAAGCTGTGCATTTCTTTTCTTCTCTTCTTCCTTGTTTGTTGCTTTATCTTTTGTTGCTTTGACCGGCCTGTATGGTTGGAAGGCCTTAAGAATCTAATTCTGCCCCTGAGGCTCCATCGGTTTCAGTACTCAGACATAGAACATTTTATATCCTGCCCCTATTTATTGTCTTTGTTTTGTTGAGAAGGGTTTTAGCAATTGTTATGAAGTGATATGTGTGGTAGTGACTTTACACCTCCTAGGCATTTGTATTTTCGGATACCTTGTTGCTCGTTATGGCACGATTCTCTTTAAGGTGGTTTGTGGCTGCTATGTTTGTTTTTCTTCATGAGCGTTATGTGCATAGGGTAAGCCTTATGCAAAAACTGCTATGATGTTTTACTTGATTTTTATTAGTAGATGGTGAATTACATTCAAGTATGTTTGTACATTATGGCACTATGTATTTTATGATGGTTTCTTGGTGTAAGAATACTATTTTTTTCCTTTGGTATTTACTGTAGGGGGCTTGCATGGTAGGAATGCACCTAAAAATGGGATATAGTAATGGTATGCATTCATTGTCCCTAGTAAAATGCATCCGAGGTGCCCAGGGCCTGTGCATCAAATGCTACTAGTGGGCCTGCGGCACTGATTGTGCCACACTCAGGATTAGCCTGTAAGCATGGCTCAGATCTGCCACTGCAGTGTCTGTGTGCAGTTTTAAACTACCAATTCCACCTGCAAGTATTCCTACTTGCCAGGCCCAAACCTTCCCTTTTTATACATGTAAGGCACCCCTAGGATAGTCCCTGGGTAGCCCCATGGGCAGGGTGCAGTGCATTTAAAACCTAGGACATGTACTGATGTGTTTTATATGTCCTGATAGTAAAATACTGCCTAATTCATTGTTTACTATTGCAAGGCCTATCACTCTCATAGGTTAACATGGAGACTCCCTTTAAATATCTTTTTAAGTGCTGTTTCCCATTGGGAGCAGATTGAGATTTGAAGTTTGGGGTCTCTGAACTCACAATTTAAAAATACATCTTTTTGTAAAGTTGGTTTTTAGATTGTCAGTTTGAAAATGCCATTTTTAGAAAGTGGGTATTTTCTTGCTTAACCATTCTGTGCCTCTGCCTCCCTGTGGAATCCATGTCTGGGTCAGACTGGCAGTTGGGCTCTTTCTGAATTCCCACTAGACAGTGACACGTGGGAGCTGGGGAGTGTCCTGCATATCCTGATGAGTCTCCTGGGCTAGAGTGGGGATGGAAATGCTGACACCTGAACCTGAAAGAGCTGTGTTTGTCCTTGCACAATGCAGTTTCTTACCCCCTGCTGTGTGTCTGGGGCAAGGATTAGGCACGGATCTTGTCAGCAACAAAGTCTTTCCTTTGAAGTTTGTCTACTTCAAATACAGACATGGGTATAAATAGTAGAGGCAAAACCCTAGACTTTTAGAACACCTCTGGATCAAGAGGAATCTCTTCCAAGGAGAAAAACCAAAGAGCTAGAGGAGGAGTAATGTCCCTTTGCTTTGTGTGCTTTGCTGGGTTGGCCTGCAGCAGCTGCTTCTGCCTTAGAAAGGACAAAGACTGGACTTTGCAGAGTATCCTGCTTGTGAAGTTTCTCCGACTGAACTTGCCTCCTGTTAAGAAGTCTCAGGGATAGGTAAGACTTCACCTACCAGCCTCTGGGGTCACTTGCTGTGGACCATAACTTGCCAGGTGGCACCTACTCCAGTTTCTGGGCCCTTGGGAGAGAAAGCTGGTTGAAAACCAAGAAAAATCATGCCTTATGCAAAAACTGCTATGATGTTTGACTTTATTTTTATTAGTAGCTGGTGAATTACATTCAAGTATGTTTGTACATTATGGCACTATTCATTTTATGATGGTTTCTTGGTGTAAGAATACAATTTTTGTTCCTTTGCTATCTACTGTAGGGGGCATGCATAGTAGGAATGCACCTGAAAATTGGATGTACAGTAGTAATGGTATGCATTCATTGTCCTTGTACTGTATGTATTCTACGGGGTTCCTGATGCTCCTCTCCTCTTCTTTAATGCTAATAACAATATTTGAAAAAAGACAATATTACAAATACTACTAAACATGATATTTTTACCTTTGATATTCATTTTGACAATATTTTTGATATCCTCATAATCTTGACACAATGTTTTTGTTTCACAACAATTTTTCCAATAATATGTCCAAACACCCTCTATATTCAAACTTTTCTGGTCTTTATCTGTCAGAGGTAAGGGTGACTCCATCCAATAGCCACACACCCAGCAAGTAGTGGATTCCAGTGGAAGGTCCAAGGAGGAGAATCGGCTGAAGGCAAGAAACTCCTTGAGATTGGAGTATGCTTAAACTCTTCAAGGTTGGAAGTCTGAAGAGGAGTTGCACCGCGGCTGGTTTCAAGACTTACCTGTAGAATCATAAAAGAAATCACAGAGAGAAGAAGGGGAAGAATTTTAGAAAGGTGTAACAAAGGGGCAAAGAATGCAATGAAAAATGGACGTCTGAATGTGCTGTGGTGCAAGGAAAGGTTCCTTAGCTCCTCCTCATATAAGGAGTGTTAGATTTGACAGCCTTATGTTGGTCATCTCCCAACTTTTTGCCTGCCTCCCTCCACTTTTTTTTACACTGTTTTTTCTGGTTTTAGGACTCTTTGCACTTCACCACTGCTAACCAGTGCATGTGTTCTCTCCCTTAAACATAGTAACATTGGTTCATACCCAATTGGCATTTTTAATTTACTTATAAGCCCCTAGTAAAGTGCACTACATATGCCCAGGGCCTATAAATTAAATGCTACCAGTGGGCCTGCAGCACTGATTGAGCCACCCACTTAAGTAGCCCCTTAACCATGTCACAGGTCTGCCTTTGTAAGGCCTGTGTGTGCAGTTTCACTGCCTCTTCGGTTTGGCATTTAAAAGTACTTGCCAAGCCTTTTTCAAATAAGTCATCCCTAAGGTAGGCCCTAGGCAACCCATATGGCAAGTTGCTATTTAGATAAAAGGCAAGACATGTACATGTGCATGTGTGTTTTATATGTCCTGGTAGTGGAAAACTCCTAAATTTGTTGTCTACTACTATGAGGCCTGCTTCTTTCAGAGACTAGCATTAGTTCTGTCCTCAAATACGTTTTGAGCGGTAGATTCTGATCAGAAAAGGGTAACCAGGTCATATTTAGTTTGGCCAGAATGGTAATAGAAAATCCTGCGCATTGGTGTGGTTGACTTTTATATTATTATTTTAGAGATGCCACTTTTAGAAAGTGAGCATTTATCTGCACTTAAAACCATCTGTGGCTTACAGCCTGCCTTCAATCAACATCTGGTCTGTGCTAGTTGACAGGTTCCTTGTGCATTTTACCCAGACAACCACAAACACAGGACACTCAGGCACATCTGCATTCATCTGCATATTGAATGTGTCTTCCTGGGCTGGAAGGGTGGAGGGCATGACACTTACATTTCAAAGGCTAGTGGCCTGCCCTCACGCTATGGATTGCCTCACTTCAAATGAATTTCTGGGTATATAAACTGGGTCTCTGACCACCACCAACTCAGACACTTCTGGACCTACACCTGCATCCTGTCAAGAGGAACTGCCTGGCTGCCCAAATGACTCATCTTGACTGCTTTGCTGAGAAGGACCACTGCCCTGCTGTTGCCCTGCTGCCCTCTGACTTTGCTGAGAAGGAGTCTGCCTTCCCCAAAAGTGCTCTCCAAAGGCTTGGATTGAGCTTGCCTCCTGTTTTCTGAAGTCTCAGGGCCAAAAAGACTTAGGGGGTTATTACAACTTTGGAGGAGGTGTTAATCCGTCCCAAATGTGACGGATATACCACCAGCCGTATTACGAGTTCCATAGGATATAATGGACTCATAATACGGCTGGTGGTATATCCGTCACTTTACCGTCACTTTTGGGACGGATTAACACCTCCTCCAAAGTTGTAATAACCCTCTTAATCTCTTCAGGAAACTCCTTCTGCGTCGAAAATCGACACACTGCCTGCCAGAATTGACGCAAAGCATGCATTGTGACCAAGAAATTGGTGCACAGCTGACTAGAATGACGCAGACTGACTTCCCAAGTGGAAATTCGACACAGACCCTGCCATGAGATGGAAAATTTGACGCATTGCCTACCGGATCAACGCAGCGCCTGTGTCTACTTCCAGGGCGTCAAGTATTTTTCCCCGCATCATAACTGGGTATCAAAATACCCTGCATCGCAGTGAGGAACCAAGCCTGCATGCCGATAAATTACACAAAGCTCTTGCAGCGTGGAAAGAAATGACGCATCATCTGTGCCGCACTGGAAAATCTCATGCTCACCTTATTTTTCCACGCATCTCCTCCTCTGCTGTCTCCCTGCGTTTTTATTTTTGACGCAAACCAGGTACTATGTGTAACAAAGAGACAACTGTTTATATTTAAAGATTAAGGGCCTGATTACAACTTTGGAGGAGGATGTTAATCCGTCCCAAATGTGAGGGATATCCTACCCACCATATTACGAGTTCCATAGGATATAATGGACTCGTAATACGGCGGGTGGTATATCCGTCACATTTGGGATGGATTAACACCCTCCTCCAATGGTGTAATCAGGCCCTAAGACTCTTAAACATTTCAAAAGCGATATTAAAACTGGTGCTTATTGAATTTCTGTCATTTTGACAATTCTTTTATTCTGATAAATACTAACTATTTTTCTAATCCTGTGTAGTGTATTTTTGTGGTGGGTTCACTGTGTTACTGTATGCTTTATTGCACATATACTTTACACATTGCCTTCTAAGTTAAACCTGACTGCTCAGTGCCAAGCTACCAGAAGGTGGGCACAGGATAATTTGTATTGTGTGTGACTTAGCCTGACTCGGATTGTGGTCCTTACTTGGACAAAAGTGTATTCCTTTGCCAACTACATACCCCATTTCTAACAGAGAGTGAGCAGAAAGTGTCCCATAATCCAAGCGTGCTAGCCAATTGTGCTATGAATAAGGGAATGAGAAATGATGGCACCCCATCGTGGACTGGGTTTGTAACCTCTTTATTTTGCCCATGGAGTGCTAGACCCTAGAAGATCGTGGCCTCACTAAGATCCTCCCAGGGAGCATGGAGGAGGCATTGGCACATTAGTCATCACCTAGTTAGGGGGTAACTAAACCTTTCGCCGTGTTGCACTGTGCTAATTTTCCCCCCAAGTGACAGTTCGTAAGAGTTAGGTTTAAAGGCTGTATACAGGGCTGCCAGGCAGGGAAAGATGGATGCCACAACAATGGCACAGTTTACAGGACATCAGAGTGTGTTACATAATCGGAGAACAGACCACATAGAACACATGAGATACGAAGAACAAAGTACATTAATAGGGAAAGAGATGAAAAGATAAAGTTATTAATTGGAGGTTCTTCATGACAGAAACTGTTCCAAATAATGATCATAATGACCGCAGTGTTAATAATATTCAGTATATCCATAATCCTCTGTCCTCAATGAGGTCAAATCGCAGGAAGTGTCAAGGGCAGGATGATCAAGATTGGAAGAAACAATGGAAGAATCACGATTTAGGTTCTTTCTTAAAGATGCTGTGTGTAAGTTTTATTCTTATAGCTGGATAGCTAGAGTTCCAGGTCTTCTGGGTGCTAAGTAGAAGTACTGATTCAGAGTGCAGGACCTTTTGAAGAGTGAAATTTCCAGGCTGAGAGAGAATGTGTGTCAAAGTACATAAGATCCACCTGAATTAATGAGTTTGTGAGCAAGGCTGTTCTGTGATCCTGTGTGTAAAGCCTTGTGGGTGATACAGGGCAGTTTGAACTGGTCTTTGGCAAGATGAGAACGAAGAAACGGGGTAAACGTGATCATCCTTCTTAGAGTGGGCTGTGAAGTTGAGTGCCAGTCTTAGAGGTGCAACTGTGTGCTGGGCATGCTAGTCAGTAGCATTTTCCCATAGTGGAGCTTAGTAAGGACCAGAGTTTGTTCTGTGGTCTTGATGCCATCAATCAGAAAAGGGGCTTGTTTTTATGAAGTAGCCTGATTTTGTGTGGCACACTTCTCTTCTTACTAGAGGGTTAATGTGTGTCTGAAGATTTAGATTCTCATCTGTAGTGAAACCAGAGGATTTAGCTGCAACAATAGTCAGTTTGCAGCCAAGTATGTTTGCTGCCTCTAACCATGATTGTTTTCATGTAAAAGGATTGTATAGGGCAGTTGCTGTGCTGGGGAGAGATTAGTAGAAATTCCATCTTCCGTGGGTTCAGTTTCTGGTGATACAGTGGCATTCACCAATGATGCACCTTCATTGTTGTCCCAAGCACACTGATATCCTCAGGAAAGCAAACTTCTAGATGTAGGTGGTCATTACATCCCTGGCGGACGGTGTTAAAGCTCCGGTAATACCGCAAACAGGCCGGCGGGAAAAAAAAGGGAATTATGACCGTGGCGGAAACCGCCAACATAGACAGCCACTTTAACACTCCGACCGCCACGGCGGTACAGACAAGCAGCGCGGCGGTCACCGCCAACAGACAGGCGGAAGACAAAGTACCGCCCACAGTATTACAACCCACCAATCCGCCACCTTTTCCGGGGCGGATTCACTGTGGATAAAAACACAGCGGAAACAGCTTTTGCAATGGGAAATCGCTCACCTTAACACACTTCACGAAGAAGGAGGACACCATGGAGCCGGAACTACAAATACTCCCTGCGCTTGTCTTCCTGCTCCTCTACGAACACCAGCAACGGTGCTGCCGAAGACAACGGTGAGGACTGCACCTACGACATAGGGGAGGGGATACGCAAAAGTCACGGACACACACACGCAACACCCCCACCTTCAACCCGACCCTCGCACACTACAACAAACACACCAAAGTATTTCCAAACATCACAGTAACAACCCCCCGGAAGAATGCAAAGACAAAACCAAATTTCTCGAACCATTGTAATGTATCCAAATACAGTAAGCTTATATATACAGAAATATATCCACATTCCAAATATATACATCACGATTATTAGTGCAGGTATGCACATTTCAATGTCCGTGGACCACTGGGCCCACAATGCATGGGCGAGGGCCACACTAGATACCTGTCCACAAACGGAAAAAACACTGCAGGGGCATCAGATAGAAATACAACAGGCACCTCAGGGGGAAGGGAAGGGGGGGCACCTCAGCCGGATGACAGTACCATGCCAGATCCACGACGGGGCTCCATGCCCATTGATGTATCCTGGGGAGGGCAAAGCCACAGTCTCTCAAGTCTTTTCAGTGGGTGGGTTGCCCACTGTACCATCCTGGGGAGTGCAAAGCCACAGTCTCTCAAGTCTCTACAGTGGTTGTGTTGCCCACTGTTCCATCCTGGGGAGTGCAAAGCCACAGTCTCTCTGTCAAAGCCCAGCTCACCTGAGTCCTTGTTCAGTTCTGATGGAGGTTGAAGACAATCCGACCCCACCCTGAAACTGCTTGTTCCAGCACACTAGTTTTTAAAACAGTGCACTAAGAACAGAAGCTCAAGGGAAGGGGGGAAGTGGATAAAATAAAATAAAGAGACAACAGCGTTCTTGCGTTTCCACTGTTGAAGTGCTGCACAAATCTGCGGCCCTCTCTGACTTCTGTAGAAACTGGTGCCTAATGAAACATAAACAAAGAACAGATAAGTACATCCTATTCCTAACTGGGTTCCTGACTATCCCTTTATTTATTAGAAATTTTCTTCTAAAAGTACCTCTTGGATCCTGGTCTCTAGTTTCCAGGTTTGGAATGTGTTACTGCTCTGGGATGTGCTTTCTATTACTCTAAAGCTTCTAAAACATTAAACAAATACCATTATCAGAATTACCAATATCAAACATTCATCTTAATATAACTAAAGCCTAAATTGCCAATAGCAGACTCACTTTTCGCATATTTCCAGAATCTTTTGTAAAACAAATACTGTACTTTTACGTCAAAATACAGCATGTAATTTGTGCAAGTCCTTGATTTACTGTTTGCCTTGCTGTTAATGGTTTCCACGGTTCGATTCTTAAAAGTTCCATTAAAAAATGTTTGCTTCACAAAGTTCCGCAAAGTATTCTTGTAACAAAGAGTTTGAATCATAATGTTCGTGGAAGGTATCTTGTTTCAAATTGTCTATACACGAATCGAGAAATTGTTCTCAAAGTTCTTTCAGGTAATAAAAGTTTTGCACTTACTTGTTGCTTGCAAGAGATACTGATCAGTCTAACCTTGTCTTCTTTCTCTTTTGCAGGTTGCTTGTAGGAGAGAGGCTGAGGCAAGGAGGAACCGGAAACCGGAAGAAGGAAGAGCCAGCAGCTGCGCCCATTGAAGCCAATGAAAGTCTGTAGAGAGCAGGAGTGCCAGCGCCGAGGGATCTGTCCTCAGGTAAGCGGGAGGTAGACGAGCACAAGCACTGGGTGAGGCTCGGGGGCTGCCTTTTATAGACAGGGCTGGGTGTGGTCCTCACATGCTGCACATGTTCTTGAAAGGTGTGCAGAGCTGGGTGTGGTTTGAAGAGCTGGGTGTGGTCCTCACATGCTGCACATGTTCTTGCAAGGTGTGCAGAGTTTCAGTTATTATGCAAATGAGGTAAATTAACACATGGCCTAGAGAGGAGTGTTTTAAAGAAGCCTTGGTAAAAGCAAGGCCCAATGTGTAAACAAAACAGCACATTAAACAACATACACAAGGGGGGAAGGTGAGATAACAAGAAAGGCTTTCAATAGTAAGTTTAAAAGGGAGCTATTACAGAACCCACTAGTGCAGTGAGAGGGGACATGCTCTTTGCTGTGCACAAACCCTAACAGTTGCCCCCCTCAAAGGCCCTCCTACAGGACGGGGTTTTCCTGGATTTTTTAAATAAAACCGTCTAATCAGCTGTGGGGCATGTACATATGATGCTGGTTCCCATGAATTCTCAGATTCATCATATCCTTTCCATTCTACTAAATAAAACAGACGTCCACTAATTCTTTTTGAGTCTTTTATGCTTTTCACTTCATATTCTAGATTTCCCTTAATTGGTATGGGTGGAGGTGGTGGTTCAGGTCGGGTTTTTGGATTGTACGGCTTAAGCAAGGACACATGGAATGTAGTATGTACTGGATATTCTTTTGGTAAATCTAATTTTACTGTTACCGGGTTTACTATGGCAGTTATACTAAAGGGTCCAATGAAACGTGGTTGCAGCTTTCGGGATCCCTCTATGTTTAGGTTCTTTGAGGAGAGCCATACCTTGTCACCGATTTTATACATTGGGGCCTCAGATCTGTGTTTGTCTGCTTGTCTTTTCATGCTTTCCTTGTACTTTAATAAATGTTTCCTGGCTTTGTCTTGTATGTCACCTAACCTTGTTAGTCTATCCGTTACTGTAGGTAACAGAGAATCTTCTAACAAAATGGGTATAGCTCTTGGATGATACCCCTGCAAGAAATAGAATGGTGAGCAAAGTAGAGCTGAATGCTCAGTATTATTATAAACAAACTCCGCTACAGGGAGAGCTTCCAACCATTCACTAGAATAATCAGCCAATAAACAACGTAGCGTTTGAAGTAAGGTTTGGTTCAGTCGTTCAGTCTGTCCATCTGTCTCTGGGTGGAAAGCAGTGGATAATGCCACATCTATTTTCAGTTTTTTACATAATTTTTTCCAAAATTTAGAGTTGAACTGGCTCCCTCGGTCTGACACCACTTTGCTTAGCAAACCATGTAAACGCACAATTTCCCTTATAAAAATATCTGCAAATTCTGCTGCCGTGGGTAATTTCCGTAATGGTACAAAATGTGCCATTTTAGATAAAAAATCCACTATAACCAACACTGTTGTGAAAGATTTTACAGGTGGTAAACCTACAATAAAGTCTATGCTCACAGTGTGCTAAGGTTGCTTGGGTGTTGGCATTGGTATTAACAAACAGTCAGGGGCCTTATGAGAAGATTTATGTCTTGCACAAATTGGACAGGTAGTGACAAATTGCTTAATGTCCTTTCTTATAGTGTCCCACCAAAAGTGTTTTTGCACATTTTCCAGGGTTTTTACCCAACCAGGATGACCTGCCAACGGTGAGGCGTGATGCCAAATTATCACCTGTGTTTGTAATTCAGAGGTGGGCACTAACAGCATGTTGTCGTGATACAATAAACCTCGTTGTATTGTGTTATGGGAATCCTTTAACCAATCCTGACGTGCTATTTGCATGTGTGCATTATATAGATCTGTGATGAAATCCTTCTGTTGTACTGGTGCCAAAAACTTTTGGGGAGGAATAATGGGTTCTCCTATTTTATCTTGTTTCATGTCTGAAGTATGTCCGTATCTAGATAACACATCAGATTGAATTTGTTGTTCACCTGGTCTATAGGTTATTACAAAGTCAAATGTGCTAAAAAAAATTTACCAGCGCATCTGACGTGGTGTTAGTGCTTTAAGTGATACAAAAAACTGTAGGTTCCTATGGTCAGAAAAGATTGTAACTGGGTACTTGGCTCCCATTAAATGGTGCCTCCATTCTGAAAAGGCTACTTTGATAGCTAGTAGTTCCCTTTCAGCCACAGTGTAATTTTGTTCAGCTGGTAATAACTTTTTGGAATAGAAGGCTATAGGATGTAACTGGCCATCTACTGCATCTCGTTGAGAGAGAACTCCTCCTAAAGCTACTTGTGAAGCTTCCGCTTCAACAAAAAAAGGCAAGTCAGGATCAGGATGTTTCAGAATTGGGGCTGAAGTGAACTTTTGTTTTAGGAGTTGAAAGGCGTGTGCCGCCTCATCAGTCCAAAGAAATCGTTGCCCTTTCCGCAACAAGGTAGTTATTGGGGCCGCAATGTCTGCAAAATGTGCAATAAACCTCCTATAAAAATTGGCGAAACCCAGAAATTTCGGAATATCTTTTACAGAGGATGGTTCTGGCCAATCAGCAATAGCACTGATTTTCTTTACATCCATAGTTATTCCTTGAGGTGACAGGCAGTATCCTAAAAAGTCCACCTTGCTGACATTAAAAGTACACTTTTCTAACTTAGCAAAAAGATGATTTTCTTTTAACTTTGATAATACTGCACGAACATGTTGGGTATGTTCTTCTGAGTTCTTAGAGTAAATGAGGATGTCGTCTATGTATACTATGACACAAACGTCCAGGAATTCGTGTAGGACCTCATTTATAAAGAACTGAAAGGCCGCAGGGGCATTACATAACCCAAAGGGCATTACTGTGGACTCAAATAAACCAAACTTTGTCTTGAAAGCTGTCTTCCACTCATCCCCCTCTTTTACTCGGACCAGGTGGTAAGCTCCCCGCCGATCTAGTTTAGTGTATACAGTAGAATGTCTTAATTGATCCAACAACACAGGTATTAGAGGAAGAGGATATTTATTCTTTATTGTAGCCTTATTTAGTCCTCTATAATCGATACACGCGCGCAGGGATTTATCCGGCTTCGGGATAAAAAAGAGTGGAGATGACACCGGAGATGTGGAATGACGGATGAACCCAGACTGTAGTAGGTCATCTAGGTAGGTTCTTAAGTATTTGGTTTCTTCATCAGTCAAAGCATATACTCTGTTATTAGGTAAAGGGGCCCCTGGGATAAGATCTATACGACAGTCATAAGACCTATGTGGGGGCAGCACACTAGCCTTTACTGGATCAAAGACGTCTTTAAAGTCAGAATATTCAGGAGGGAGACTTGGTTCATCTTGTATAACACTAGCACAGTGTAATACTGTGCTCTGTTCTGTACCTGCTTCTTGATAGCAATTGGTTCTACAGAAAGAGGAATCCAAAGTAACATTTCTATTCACCCAATCAATTTTTGGGTTATGAGTTGTTAACCAGGGTACCCCGAGAATCAAACCAAAATTAGGAGTATCTATCAGATCAAAGCTAATCACCTCTGTGTGCCCGTTCTGACAGACCATAACAAGTGGACTTGTTTGTTTTGTGATTAATCCAGAGGTCAATTCTGACCCATCCACTGCACATACTGCTTCTGGACAAGGCTTTAGGCACACAGGAAGTCCTAAGTTTTCAGCTAACTTATTATCCACAAAATTTCCTGTCGCGCCTGAGTCCAGTAGGACAGGGAGAGAATGCCTCACTTGGGTAGTAACAATTAAAACGACCTGAATTATGAAATGTCTAGGTATGTGCGGTACCATGAAGGCTGCAGCATTAGAGGTTTGATTAAGATGTTTTCTCGAACAAGTAACCTCTCTCCTTGTCGAGCTTAATCGTTTCCCGATTCAGTTGAGGAGGTGGAGGAAACAACACCCTTTCGTGGATTTTTAGGCTTTACTGGACATTCTCTGGCAAAGTGACCTGCCCTTCCACAATATAAACATAATTGAAGTTTTCTCCTTCTTTCTTTTTCCTCTGATGTGAGTGAACCTCTGAGTGTCCCTATTTGCATAGGCTCAGGTTCAGGGAGTTTATTATCTGGGTCTTTCTTCTTGTGTCTAATAAAAGTTAACCGTGATTCCAGTTTGTATTTATCTCCCTTTCTTTCTCCTAGTCTATGTTCTAATTTCACAACTAAATCTACAAAGTCCGAATAGTCTTCTGGCAAATCAATGATATGAGCCAGCGCGTCTTTTAACTCGTCTCTCAAACCTTTATAGAAAAGGGAGACACGCTTTTCTTCTGGCCAGTGTGTCTCGGTGAGTAAACGATTAAAACTAGTGAGATAGGTCAATAAATCCTTGTTACCTTGTTTAAGATTTAAAAGCTCATTATCACTTGCCTGCATGAAAGTGGGTTTTGCAAAAAGGCTGGTCATGGTACGTTTAAATTGATTCCAATTATGGAGGATGGGATCATCTCTCTCCACGAAAGGAATTGACCAATTGGCTGCTGTGCCACCCAAATAAGACAAGACGAATGCCACTTTCGTAGCATCAGTAGGGAACTGTTATGGCTTACAAACGAAGTGTAATTGACATTGATTGATAAAAACATGGAATTTGTTACTATCTCCATGAAAACGTTCAGGTGCTGCTAAGGGCACAGCATTAGGAACATTAACAGTGACCTCAACTGGGGGAGGCAAAGTTGTATGTTTTGATGGCGCCCCTGTCTCTGAGGAGGTTTTAAACAAAGGCGTAAAAGCTGTGTTCCACTGAGATACCCTAAATTTATACCTGCTTAAATCCTGTTTTAAAGAGGTATTCTCCATCTTTAATCTCTCTATTTCCTCTTGCATATGTTGCAAGATGCCAGACACTGATTCATTCTGAGCCAAGTCCTCATTTAGGGCCTGCGCCATATCCGTGACGTCAATGCCCTCTATTTCTTCCCCGATATTCATCGTCCACCAGAACTGACATTTTTTATTTTTATTTTTTTAAGGCTTGTGCTTCTGTCAAAGCCCAGCTCACCTGAGTCCTTGTTCAGTTCTGATGGAGGTTGAAGACAATCCGACCCCACCCTGAAACTGCTTGTTCCAGCACACTAGTTTTTAAAACAGTGCACTAAGAACAGAAGCTCAAGGGAAGGGGGGAAGTGGATAAAATAAAATAAAGAGACAACAGCGTTCTTGCGTTTCCACTGTTGAAGTGCTGCACAAATCTGCGGCCCTCTCTGACTTCTGTAGAAACTGGTGCCTAATGAAACATAAACAAAGAACAGATAAGTACATCCTATTCCTAACTGGGTTCCTGACTATCCCTTTATTTATTAGAAATTTTCTTCTAAAAGTACCTCTTGGATCCTGGTCTCTAGTTTCCAGGTTTGGAATGTGTTACTGCTCTGGGATGTGCTTTCTATTACTCTAAAGCTTCTAAAACATTAAACAAATACCGTTATCAGAATTACCAATATCAAACATTCATCTTAATATAACTAAAGCCTAAATTGCCAATAGCAGACTCACTTTTCCCATATTTCCAGAATCTTTTATAAAACAAATACTGTACTTTTACGTCAAAATACAGCATGTAATTTGTGAAAGTCCTTGATTTACTGTTTGCCTTGCTGTTAATGGTTTCCACGGTTCGATTCTTAAAAGTTCCATTAAAAAATGTTTGCTTCACAAAGTTCCGCAAAGTATTCTTGTAACAAAGAGTTTGAATCACAATGTTCGTGGAAGGTATCTTGTTTCAAATTGTCTATACACGAATCCAGAAATTGTTGTCAAAGTTCTTTCAGGTAATAAAAGTTTTGCACTTACTTGTTGCTTGCAAGAGATACTGATCAGTCTAACCTTGTCTTCTTTCTCTTTTGCAGGTTGCTTGTAGGAGAGAGGCTGAGGCAAGGAGGAACCGGAAACCGGAAGAAGGAAGAGCCAGCAGCTGCGCCCATTGAAGCCAATGAAAGTCTGTAGAGAGCAGGAGTGCCAGCGCCGAGGGATCTGTCCTCAGGTAAGCGGGAGGTAGACGAGCACAAGCACTGGGTGAGGCTCGGGGGCTGCCTTTTATAGACAGGGCTGGGTGTGGTCCTCACATGCTGCACATGTTCTTGAAAGGTGTACAGAGCTGGGTGTGGTTTGAAGAGCTGGGTGTGGTCCTCACATGCTGCACATGTTCTTGCAAGGTGTGCAGAGTTTCAGTTATTATGCAAATGAGTTAAATTAACACATGGCCTAGAGAGGAGTGTTTTAAAGAAGCCTTGGTAAAAGCAAGGCCCAATGTGTAAACAAAACAGCACATTAAACAACATACACAAGGGGGGAAGGTGAGATAACAAGAAAGGCTTTCAATAGTAATTTTAAAAGGGAGCTATTACAGAACCCACTAGTGCAGTGAGAGGGGACATGCTCTTTGCTGTGCACAAACCCTAACACTCTCAAGTCTCTACAGTGGTTGGGTTGCCCACTGTTCCATCCTGGGGAGTGCAAAGCCACAGTCTCTCAAGTCTCTACAGTGGTTGGGTTTCCCACTGTTCCATTCTGGGGAGTGCAACGCCACAGTCTCTCAAGTCTCTACAGTGGTTGGGTTGCCCACTGTTCCATCCTGGGGAGTGCAAAGCCACAGTCTCTCAACTCGATAACAGTGGGTGGGTTGCCCACTGTACCATCCTGGGGAGTGCAAAGCAACAGTCTCTCAAGTGGATAACAGTCTCCACTGGTTCTGGAGGGGGACTGGTGCCCAGAGTGCTTCATCCTGTGAAGGATTCAGGTAGTGGATGCAGTTCTCCATTGGTTCTGGAGGGGGACTGGTGCCCAGAGTGCTTCATCCTGTGAAGGATTCAGGTAGTGGATGCAGTTCTCCACTGGTCTGGAGGGGGACTGGTGCCCAGAGTGCTTCATCCTGTGAAGGATTCAGGTAGTGGATGCAGTACTCCACTGGTTCTGGAGGGGGACTGGTGCCCAGAGTGCTTCATCCTGTGCAGGATTCAGGTAGTGGATGCAGTTCTCCACTGGTTCTGGAGGGGGACTGGTGCCCAGAGGGCTTCATCCTGTGAAGGATTCAGGTAGTGGATGCAGTTCTCCACTGGTTCTGGAGGGGGACTGGTGCCCAGAGTGCATCACGCTCCCCGTGACGGTCCCCGTTCCATCACTGTCGCAGCTGCACATGGGCTAATGATGCTTGAGTTGGCAGTCTCTGCCCTGTTCAGCGGTGCTTGACTTTGCAGTTTCTGACCTGTTCAGCGGTGCTTTTCCATGGCGGTCTCTGCCCTGTTCAGCAGTGCTTTGCTAGGGCGGTCTTTGCCCTGTTCAGCGGTGCTTGACTTTGTAGTTTCTGACCTGTTTAGCGGTGCTTGCCATGGCGGTCTTTGCCCTGTTTAGAGGTGCTTGACTTTGCAGTTTCTGACCTGTTCAGCGGTGCTTTGCCATGGAGGTCTTTGCCCTGTTCAGTGGTGCTTGACTTTGCAGTTATTGACCTGTTCAGCGGTGCTTGCCATGGCGGTCTTTGCCATGTTCAGCTGCGCTTTGCCATGGCGGTCTTTGCCCTGTTCAGCGGTGCTTGACTTTGCAGTTTCTGACCTGTTCAGCTGTGCTTGCCATGGCGGTCTTTGCCCTGTTCAGCGGTGCTTGCCCTGTTCAGCGGGGCTTGACTTTGCTGCCTCTGACCTGTGCAGCGGTGTGTGGCATGACAGTCCCTCAGGGCCCAGCAGGGCTGTGGCTGCCGGGGCCCTCCTGGGCACTGACTCTGGCGGTGGTCTCTAGACTAGTGACGATAGTGCAGCCCTCCTGGGCACTGACTCTGGCGGTGGTCTCCGGACCGGTGACTATAGTGCTGCCCTCCTGGCCACTGACTCTGGCGGTGTTCTCCGGAACAGTGACGATAGTGCTGCCCTCCTGGGCACTGTCTTTGGCGGTGGTCTCCGGACCAGTGACGATGGGGCTGGCAGTGGCATCCTGGCCAGTTGGGGAGGATGGCGGCCTTCTCTGCCTTGCTCCTCTTAACAGACTTTGGAGACTTCTTCTGCCCCTTCACCACCTTGGGAGGAGTCACAGCTGACTCGGCACTCTCCCTGGGACCCTTGTGAGCGGCTTTGCCGGCAGGAGTCTTCACCCTTTCCCGTCGGGCACTGTCCAACTTCTGGTGCTTTACAGGGGGTGGACTGGCAGTGCTTTGGCTACGTGTCACACTGGCTGCCCTTGTGCCCGGTGCACTCCATATACCTCTAACACGCACCACTGGAACCGGACTTTTTTTGGCTGAGGTGCTAGTACGGTACCTATGAATTGGAGTGGGGGTGGTGGGAAAGAGGTTAAGGTTGCTGAGGAAAAGTTTCTGACAAACACTGGGACGGGTAGCTGGAGGGGGTCTGGGAGTGGAGGAAGAGGACGTGGTTGTAGCAGGTGTAACTTTAGATGATTTGGGTGCAGGTGCATGTTCTGGAGGCCGTTGTTAGGTGGATAGATGTTGGGTGTGTGGGTGCCCGCGTTTGTGTACATTGGGAGGGGGCGTCACAGACACACTGGGAGAGGACAAAGGGGACGTGTAAATGGTAGTGGGGATGGTGAGTGCAGGTGAGCGGGGTGTGGTACTGGGTGTTCTGGTGGGAGTCCTAGTGGCTCTAGATGTAGTGCATGCAGGTGAGAGTGTAGACGACACTGGGAGGGAGGAGTGAGATGACGAGGAGGGGGACACAGTGGAGGCAGTGGATGTTGCTGTGTCTGTATGTGGGTGATGCTTGTGTGAGTGCCTGTGGGATGTGTGGTGCCTATGTTTGCCAGAGCCACTTTTGTGTGTTGAGGTGTGTGCATGCTGGTCTGATGGTGTGCTTGGGATAGGCTGGGGTAGAGGGGATTGGGTCTGGGTGGAGGAAGTTGGAGGGGGGAGGCTAGACACAGGGACAATGGCTGCCATCAGTGATGAGGCCAGAGATTGCAGGGTTCAATGAAGGGCAGGCTGACCAGAATGAATGCCCTCCAGGAATGCATTACTGTGTTGCAACTCCCTTTCTACACCCTGGATGGCATTCACAATGGTAGACTGCCCAACATTGAGTGACCTGAGGAGGTCAATGGCCTCCTCACTAAGGGCAGCAGGGGTGACAGGGGCAGGGGCTGAGGTGCCTGGGGCGAAGGTGATGCCCACCCTCCTGGGTGAGCGGGCACGGAGGGCAGGCTGAGGGGCTACTGAGAGGGTGGTGCTGGTAGGGGGGTGGCGGCGGCTGTACCTGTAGAAGTGGGGGGCACAGATGGTGCCGCCACCACAAGGGAGCTCCCATCGGAGGACGAGTCCATGTCGCTAGTTGCTGATCCGGTGACCAACGTGAAGCTCCCCTCGCCCTCCGTCCCACTGGTGTATTCGGAGTCCATGGTGTGGCCCTCCATGGCCATGTGGGATGCAGCTCCCTCGTGCTCCGGTGCCACTGTACCTCCGCCTGATGATGCTGATGCACAAAAGAACAGGGAGAGCACAAAAAGAGGTGGGGAAACAGAAGAAAGACAAGTTGAGTGCATGGCTTACCGCTACCATTGGCCGACAATACAGACACAGCAGCCCCGTGCACTACGCCGTGCTCTTGGCCTCTACAGATGCAGTTCCTGGAATATGGTCTACATGGCTATGAGTGTCATCTGTCCCCATAGATGACACAGGGGCATGTATACCTGTACTTGGCACTCTACAGATGTGGGGTGGAGTGGCACATGGCTTGCATTCTGGAGGGGCATAGCCTTCGGAACTCGCCCTGGCCTAGGGAAACACACAGCCCTCCTCCCCCACCCAGACCCCTCCAATGCACGCAAAGTCATCAGAATGTGAGTGTACTCACCCTCTTGTGTCTGCTGTGAGACCTCAAGCACCCATCCAACTCAGGGTAGGCCACCGCCAGGATCCGGAACATCAGGGGGGTCATGGTGCGACGGGCACCCCTCCCACGTTGGGAGGCCATCCCCAGCTGAGCCTCCACCGTCTTCTTGCTCCAGCGGCGAATGTCCTCCCATCTTTTACGGCAGTGAGTGCTCCGTCTCTGGTGGACCCCCAGGGTCCGGACTTCCTTGGCGATGGCACGCCAAATATCCTTCTTCTGGTGGACGCTGACCTACATGACATGTACAGGGGAAGAAGAGAAGTCATTACCAACTGCACCGTCGAAGTGAGTGGCCCACATCCCTGCCCTTGCCATGTGGCGCATGCATTCACACTCCTTCATGCTCGCATAACTCTGCCCCCTTCCTACTTACATCCAGCCCTCTCCACCCAGGCATAAGCCATACAACTTGCACCCTATGTACTCACCTGTTGGTCTGGAGGACTGTAGAGTAGCATGTACTGGGGGAGGACACCGTCCACGAGCTTCCCCAACTCCTGTGCAGTGAAGGCAGGGGCCCATTCCCCAGAGGCACATGCCATTGTCTCTTCCATACCGAGGTCACAGCAGCACTTGCAGTGTAGGTCCTCTCCTGTCGAAGATCAGGTATCGAGTGATTGAACAGATAGAAAATGGCGGTCACGTCCACGGCGGTGCATATCATCACCGCCGGCGCGCTTCGTCATTGGCTCCTGGGACCCATAGGGTCCAATGTTAACCAATGCAGCATTGCGCCGCGGTCTTCGACCGCCTACCGCAACGGTGTACAACCCCAGCGCAGTTACCCACATCCAATTGTTCCACTTTAGAGGTCAGGCAGCCGCCATTTCAGGGGCCCACATGGCTTCATTTACAACTGCGTCACACATACCTAGGCCTAGACTCAACACACTTACAGAAAACTTTTTGAATTATGTTTCGTGTACTGTGTAGCTGTGGGTACATACCTCTGAGTTGCTTGACTTTGTGGTCGCTGTTGTCCTTCGTAGGCACCATCAGCTGGGACATGTGAGGAGATGGCGGAATCCTCCGGTGTACCGACCGCTTGTGGACCTGTTGACAATGGAGGAGCGACATTTAATCATCACCTACAGGTTTGACCGTGCCACAATCCAGGAACTGTGTACCCAGTTGGAGCCTGACCTGGTATCACCAATCCACCATCCCACAGGAATCCCCCCTCAAGTGCAGGTGCTGTCAATACTCTATTTCCTAGCAAGTGGGTCATTTCAGACAACAGTGGCCATGGCTTCAGGGATGTCCCAGCCTATGTTTTCCAATGTGTTGTCCAGAGTGTTGTCTGCCCTGCTGAACCACTTGAGGAGCTACATCGTTTTCCCTCAGGTGGAGGATTTGGCTACAGTTAAAGGTGACTTCTATGCCCTGGGACATATCCCTAACATCATAGGTGCCATTGATGGGACCCATGAGGCTTTGGTCCCCCCCCACAAGAGTGAACAGGTGTACCGGAACCGGAAGAGTTATCATTTGATGAATGTACAGATGGTATGTTTGGCAGACCAGTACATCTCGCAGGTAAATGCTATGTTCCCTGGCTCTGTGCATGACGGCTACATCCTGCGGAATAGCAGCATCCCTTATGTGATGGGTCAACTTCAGAGGCACCCAGTGTGGCTATTAGGGGACTCTGGTTACCCCAACCTGTCATGGCTATTGACCCCAGTGAGGAATCTCAGGACCTGGGCAGAGGAACGCTACAATGAGGCCCATGGGCGGACTAGGAGGGTGATCGAACACACCTTCGGCCTCCTGAAGGCCAGGTTCAGGTGCCTCCATATGACAGGTGGTTCCCTATTCTACTCACCAAAGAAGGTGTGCCAGATCATCATCGCCTGCTCTATGCTTCACAATCTTGCTTTGCGACGCCATGTCCCTTTTCTGCAGGAGGATGGTCCAGATGACGGTGTTGTGCCAGCTGTGGAGCCTGTTAACAGTGAAGAGGAGGAAGCAGAGGAAGAAGACATTGATAACAGAGACTCTGTCATACAGCAATATTTCCAGTGACACACAGGTGAGAACAAATATTTTTGACTATTACATTTCCTTTCACACTTCTACCTCTATCCTGTCTGTCAATTTGAAGCAGTATATGCTAACTGAGTGGTACATTTCCATTACGGTTTCACAGGTGTGGTTACCAACGTGTGTCTTCTGCTTGCATCCTTCATGGGCTTGTGATGTGTGACATAGGTATGTTGACATTACATTTTTGAATGGATTTTATCATTGTCATAGATAATACACATTTTCATAATCACAGACTGACTCCAGATTGTTTTGTGGTTCAAGTGTGTTTATTGAAGTGCTAATTATTGGAGGGGGTGGCAAAATGGTGATGGGTGATGTTGGAGGAATGTCCATGGCAGAATCCAGTCTATTAGTCTCACAGGTGCACTGCCCATGTGGGCATAGGAAGTGAAGCTGGAACACTTCCAATCTGGACAGGGTAACAAAGTGGGACAGTGGGATGACAATCAGGGTGGTCTTATTTCCTGGCGGGGGTCTTGCCATCTTGCTGTGTCCTGTTCCTGGATCTCAGGGACCGCTTGTGGGGTGGTTCTCCGTCTGCAGGGGGTAGGGTGCTGGTGTGGTAGTCCTGTGGCGGGGCGTCCTGTCCACTAGCGCCGGGGGAGGTGGTGGGCAGTTCATCGTCCAGGCCAGTGTCAGGAGCCCTTTGGAGTGCCACGGTGTCCCTCATGGTCTTCTGTATGTCCTTCCGCACCCCTACTATGGTGCCCAGGGCGGAGCTGATGGTTCTGAGCTCCTCCCTGAACCCCAAATCCAGTTCGTCCTGCATGCGCTGGGTCTCCTGAAACTTGGCCAGGACCGTTGCCATCGTCTCCTGGGAGTGGTGGTATGCTCCCATGATGGAGGGGAGGGCCTTGTGGAGAGTGGGTTCCCTAGGCCTGTCCGCCCCCTGTCGCACAGCAGCCCTCCCAGTTCCCCTGTGTTCCTGTGCCTCCGTCCCCTGGACCGTGTGCCCACTGCCACTGCCCCCAGGTCCCTGTTGTTGTTAGGGTGGTGGGTTATCCTGGGTTCCCTGTAGTGGTGGACACACAGCTGATTGACGTGTCCTGGGAACGGAGGTATGGGCCTGCTGGGTGGGTGCTGTGCTGGTGTTACCAGGGGGTGGAAGGTCAGTGTTGGGCTGTGCCTGTGCGAGGGGAACCGACTGTCCTGAGGCCCACAATGGTCCGGGCTGGTCAGAGCTGATGTCATCCCTGTGGGCCTCTTCTGTGGGTGGAGTGGAGATGTCTGGACCCTCCTGTCTGGTGACGTTAGGTAGTGGTCCTGCAGGGGTATAAAAGCATGATTATTGCATATGTGAGTGTCATGGTGTGCAATGGGTGGGTGAGCGTGTACCCCAGTGCTAGAATTCCTGTGTGGGGGCTTGAGTGATGATGGTTAGGGGTTGTTATGGGTATGTGCAGTGGGCATGCTTTAGTGATGGGTGTCCATGCTTTGTTTTGTCAATCAGGGCTTGGTGTTGGGATGTGTGGTTTGTGTTATTAGTACATTAGTGAAGATAGTGAAGAGTTTGAGTGATAGGGGAGGGGGTGAGGGTGGGGGTGTGTGCTAGCATGCAGGTAGGGTGGAGGATATGATAGTTAAGATTTGACTTACCAGTGTCCATTCCTCCACCAACTCCTCCGAGGCCCTCTGGATGCATAATGGTCAAGACCTGCTCCTCCCATGTTGTTAGTTGTGGGGGAGGAGGTGGGGGTCCGCCGCCAGTCCGCTGAATCGCGATGTTGTGCCTGGAGACCACGGAACGCACCTTCCCCCGTAGGTCGTTCCACCTCTTCCTGATGTCCTCCCGATTTCTTGGGTGCTGTCCCACTGCGTTGACCCTGTCCACGATTCTTCACCATAGCTCCATCTTCCTAGCTATAGAGGTGTGCTGCACCTGTGAGCCAAATAGCTGTGGCTCTACCCGTATGATTTCCTCCACCATAACCCTGAGCTCCTCCTCGGAAAACCTGGGGTGTCTTTGGCGTGCCATGGGGTGGTGTAGATGATGTGTGGGGTGGTGTATGTGGTGATGAGTGTGGCGATGTGTAGTGGTGTGTGGTGTTTTGTGCGTGGATGTTGTGTGGGTGATGGTGTTGTGTGCTTCTGTGTGGTGGGGTTGTCTATTGCTGTGCTCTCTCTGTCGCCTTTGTCTCTATTTTTTGGTCGTAGGGGTTTGTGGGTGATGTGGGTGTGTGTTTTATATTGAATTGGGTGTGTGGGAGTGGTGTTTGTATGTGTATCAGGTGTGTGTATTTTGAATTGTCCAATGTGGCGGTGTTTTGGAGATGTGTGTGTATTTTGAGCGCGGCGGTGTGTACCGCCAATGGAATACCGTGGTTGAAAGACCGCCGCGTGGATTTGTGGGTTGTAATAGCATGGGCGTGTTTCTGTTGGCGTGACGGTGGAGTATTTGTTTTCGCCAGTTTATCACTGACCTTTGGTGTGGCGGACTTGCGTGGGTGCCTGAATTTCAGTGGATTCCGAGATGTGGGTCGTAATAGCTGAGGCGGAATTCCGCGGCCGCAGCGGTGTATTGGCGGTCTTCTGCATGGCGGTAAGCGGCTTTTACCACCAATGTTGGAATGACCCCCCATAATCGAGATTTAGAGTCATATAAATGGAAAGAGATACTGGAGCTGCTCAGCAGGGACGTCTAAGGTTCTAAGTAGAAGTGATGGAGAGGAGATGGAGCACTTTGATATTTCTTGTTCGAGTGGTGAGGGGTTTGACATGTCATTTGCCTGATTTTTTTGTTGTGAACAAATGGAAAGGTATAAGTTTAAACATGATAGAACAGATCTTTCTAGGCCCATAAGTACTTTGGAGATTTATAACAGGGAGGCATTTTCAATGAAGTGTAAAAGAACTAGAAACACCTTTTCTAATTATGGTTATTACATCATTGATTATGTGCAGCAATGCTGATTCCATACTATTGCCAGTTCTGAATCTGGATTGGTAGGGGTCAAGCAGGTTTTCTTCTTTTATGAGGAGTTTCAGATGTTTCTCCACGTAGCTTTAAAATACTTTTGCAAATAATTACAGAGTGGAAACTGATGAAATTGGTTGTGTCTTCAGTGTCAACAACACTTAGAAAGAGGAAACAAGATAATTCTCCTTGTTGTGCCTCCACTGGGAAGGTGCAGCATGTTGATGCATTCCCAGGTTTATCAGTGTTGGTAAATCTAGTAACATGCCAAAATCGATGGGTAGATGCATGGGAACACCCATGCTCCACCCATGGAACAACTCCTTGGGGCTGAGTAAAGTAACACAGCAATTTGAACTGCAGTGTGATACTCCAGATTTATTAAGCCACTCAGGGCCACCAAAGGTGGCCTTACATGGCTTAATAAATCTTACTTTAGTGTTGCTTTGCCCTTGCCCCCACCCCATTGCGTGGCACAGAGGCCACACAACACATCGATAAATATGCTCCTGAGTTTTCTTGGGGCGGGACGATCTAACCTACTTTGAGACTGTCTGGGGTGATTTCATTAGAGAGAGAGTCATTGATCATGATGAAGCAGAAAAGAAAGGCTAACAAATATTTGTATATCATGTAACAAAATTGTATAGAGCAATGTGATTATTAGCAAAGAAAATTAATGTATGTGGGAAAATGTGCCCACAAAGTAGTTCACGATTATTATAAACGAGCTTAATTAATCATGAAGAATCGACAATGTAGTAATCCATCATAATTGCAAATGTATTCTATGATTTTCTTGTTGAAACTGTTATAGGCTTAGCTTAAATTTAGCAGAGGCTTCGGCCTAGTTGCCTGGTTTCGAATTTAACTGCGTGGTTTTCACTTGTATTAACAAAAACGTTTTTTAACTTTAAAGGCTGTATTTTTCCAGTAGAATGACTAATACACTTATCTCAAGGTTTCGTGCTAGGCAAGTTTCATCCCCTTTGAAGCAAGGTCAGTTTCTGCAGGTGCAGGCAATAAAGACACTGATACAGAAATAATTGGCAAACTTTGTTGCTACTTGTGTTCCAAAACTCCAAGGACACCTTATGCATAAATGAGTACTAAGAGAAAGACACTATTCATTGCTCAAAGAGAAGCCACCCTATGAACCCTCCAATGGAAGACCCTGAAGAATTTGGAACGTTTCTTACTGAAACCCACCGTACAAAGAGAAGTCAGCCATTTTCTTTGATGCCATTTTGAAGCCAGATTCAAGACGCCATTTTGAATGACACTTTGATGCCTTTTCTCAATCCCAGAGAAAGAGACTTTGAAGAATTCTCACCCTAGAGACTTTAACTTTAATTTTACCCCGTCTTGCCCATGCAGTAACTTTTGCCCCATTTTCCTTGCTGCCGCAAGGAAAACTTGCCTTAACTTTGCCCCTTTTGAAATCTGCCCCATGCTGAACGAACCAGTACCTGAAGGACGAAGACTTTTCCTTGAATGCTGATTGTATTTGGTAATTATAAAAGGATAATTGTGTTATGCATTGTGTTTTCCTTCTTAGGTACCAACTGCTTATTTGACAGAGTCCAAGCTAGAAGTTTTCTAAATTTATGTTGACTAAATTCGTTTTGCATGAAGCCCCACATGCCAATGCTAATCAGAGGATAGTTGAGGTATTCATTTGATGCACCATGTTGAATTGAAATCTTGTTATGCTGACCGATGTATGCAATTAGTCAAATTCAGTTACTTATGTTAGTGATTTGCATTGCTATAACCGAGTGCATTGTAATCCAGATTTTGTGTAGATTGCGTTTCTTTCGTCGCTATGGACAGCTAGTAATGTTCGTATATGTACACCATTTGATTTTGAGACTTACTTATATTGTGCTAGCTTTGTTAATATAGGGAAAATAAACTCATTAACTTTAATAAACAGGTGTGGTTATTCATGACTGAAAGGTCATGGTGTGTCAAATTACTGATTGTTATTGATTCCTAATGTGTTGTTTGATTACTAATTGATTATTGGTTATTGATTATAAAGGATTATTAGTTATTGATTTGAGGGATCCGACTATTTTGGATGAGGAGAACTCAACTCGGTCAAAAGGTTCACCGACCTCCAGCGTGTCCAAGTATGAGTAAATTATAAGGATTGGACGCACTATCAGTAGATGGTAGCAGAGAATGGTTTCGCCCTTTGGGACGCCATCCGAACAATAGTTGGAGAGATGATCCCCAATGACTTTCCCGGAATCTCGGAACATGCGAATGGAGGAAATGGAGGTGTGAGAAAATTTTCGGTGTTTCTAGTGACGGTATGAGTGAAGTTAGGGTTTTGCGCTTGCACAGCTTATGCCGCAGATGAATTGTGAAGTTTGTGAGGTTTATAGGGGGTTCCGAACTCCAATCAAAATTTTAGAGGAGTGATACTCCAAAGTGTGAGAGCAGGGAAGTCGTCGAACTTCATATGAGTGTAGCGCTTTGTGCAAGAAAAATTGTCCACCTGGTTGTTGATGCTGAGACGGGCCCTGCGAGGTCAAGAGACTCCGGAGTAAAATTATTTATCACCTGTGCTCATTGCCTTGTTCGGTCTCACCTTTTTTTAATTAGAGGGTGCCATTTCATCTGTTGTTTCTGGAAAAGCAGCATTCAAAAGAGGATAGTCATTAAGTTTGAGTATGGTTCATCTGGATTTGTGTGTAATCTTATTGCGATTTTATTTTCTAAGCTAGATGGTTTGACATCATTGAAGTTTCTAAACCAAGATTTTGGATGTTTGAGGTTCTACCCAGGGTGATGTCTTGGCACAGAGAAGTTGATATGACATTAGTAGGTGGTCAGACCAGTCAATCGGTTTGGGCGAGCTGGTCTTGACTGTTCCATTTTTAGAGATAACCAGGTGGAGAATGCTGCCTTTTGCATGAGTGGGCCTGGAGCACGATTTGGCAGGATCATATTCTCGAAAAAGGTTTTCAGCTTTGAAACTGAAGGGATTAGTTGACTCTCCGGTGAAGATTCAAGTTTCCTACTATGATGTGGGTTGCACTGGAGGTGAGATTCTCTGCATTCAATGCTATACATTTTTTAAAAGAGAATTTTTCTGATTGGACAGTAGATAGTGTAAAGTAATAGGAGTTTTGATCAGAAATAGTTTTTTTTCCACGGATAAGCATTGGTTTTACACTGAATCAATATCCTGCGTATGACTACCTCTCCTCCAACCTGTTTTCCTTCTTGATCAGCCTGAACAATTGCGTAACTAAAAGGGATGAGGATGTTTAGGTCGGGTTGCAACAAGATGTTCAGCCATGTTTTACTGGGCAAGAGAAGCTCTGGGTCATATGCTTCAAACTCATCTGTGACATTGAGCGTATGTTTGGACGCTGATCTGCAGTTGTAGAGTAAATATCTCATAAAGGACTTCTCAGTCTTGGAGATTGTGGTAGTTTGAATTGGGACTGGGATATGCTTCCTGGGTTTCCCAGACGTTTATCAGCGACAGCTACTTTATATCACAGGGGCTGCACCCCTCCACTATTTCCTCCTTCCTGTTTCGTTCAATTAAAAAAAGACCTGTCACTCTGACACTCGTTCTGTGCAAGTGCCACCACCGTCAGGTTACTGTTTGTCAGGCAGATACAGTACAGCGCATTTGCCACACGGGATGTTATCCAGGGCTCGTCTTCTTCCAGCCTTGGTTTTTGTCACCTCTTAGGACTGTAGGGCCGCTCCAATCCTTGACATGGAGAACCACGGCTGATTGAATGCAGCCTGAGAGCGTTAAATTAAAGCCCTGCGCAGCCTAAGATTTTATGTCAATCAGTTGGGGTGCATCTCTCAGCACGTCCCAGGCTGGGGTGGAATCTGCTAATCCCACCTCAGAAGTTGGGAAAGAGAGAAGGAATGAGGGGCAAGCATCGGGCACATAACAAGCGTCATTAGTGACACAAGGTGGCTCGTTTTAAACAGATTAAAACTGTTTAGTATGCTAGTGTTTGTCATGCTGTCACGCTGACCTGGATTCACTGGTCAAGATCCCCTTACCAGTTGCTTGGGTAAGTAATGTAGCCCGTGCTCATGCACAATGCTCCAATGCCTTAGGATCGAGTTGTATAAAACTAAACAAAACAGCTGTTTTTGAAATGCCGAGATAACTTTGTCTATTGTGAATGGGCGGGTTTAGGTGGGGGCTCGGAAAGTGGCAAAAGAAGAGTGACTGGTGTCAGCCTTACGCTTTACAAAGCGTTTTGTTTGCTGTCTATGACGTGCTGCCTGCCATAGAAAGTGCTAATTTGTTATGTTAAATTGCAATTCAGGAAACCGAGCTCCTAACATAACCCATAAAAAAATTAAGAAATCAATGCAATTTACGAAGGAAAGGCACGGTATTTACAGTTTGTTGTGCAGTTTATTTTCTAGCATTGCAGAGTAGCAGCAAGACTTTGGGCCAATTTTAATAGGAAATGACCGTGCGCCGAATTTGGCAGCGTTGTGCACAGTCATTTTCAAAACGCAGGGATGCGCTCTATTTACTACAATACGGCACACCCCTCTGTTTCCTCCTGCGATGGCGAAAAGTCTGCAGCAGTGCACCAATGCAGCTACCCTTGCACCATAGTCAAGGATGGCTGCGTTGAGGGGGACATTGTTTTTGTGCAGGAAGGAATATCTTCCTGCACAAAAACAATCTTAAATGGCGATTTTCTCTTTCTATGTGTGCTGCAAAATGAAGCAAAGAGCAAAAAACGAGGAGAAATGAAAGCATTTATCTGCATTGCGCTACGCTAACAATATCCCTGGCTGGTGTTAGATTTTTGCGCTGCTTCAGGTATACGAAAACTCGAAAATCTGAGGCAGCATCAAAATGAATTGGGTTTTGCTGTGGCTTAATGCCACCTTGTAAATATGGCACAGGGCATAGCGCCACCGGATCGTCACGAAAAGTGATGCTCCGGTGGCGCTAGGGGCTCTGAAATATGCCACTATATTTTCCTCTGCAGTTGTTCCCTGGAGGCTTCCAGCCTGATCACCTCTGGGGAAATGACAGAGGCACAAGGGAGCTGCGCTGAGTGGGAAATGTATAAGTAGCAAAAAGAGAAAGGTGAGAAAGAAGTGATGATAAGGGGAAAAGGGATCCAGAAAATGAACCTGAAGGAAGATGTAGACAGCTGGAAACACAGAGTTGAGGTTCTACTTCTACCAAGTGATGGGTGCAAGTAATTCATGTGGTTTTCCTTTGCATTCCTTTCCATTCTGGTATTTGTAGTATTCATTTTTCAGGCATAAACAGAAAACTGCGAGTATCAGAATGTAAAGAAAACAGGAATAGATCACTTATACATCACATGTGGTCATTTGAAATCCCTAAAGTGAGAGATTCAATAGAAATGCGGCAGAAGGTTAGACAAGGGCAACTAATTGTGTGGAAGAGGCAGGGAGAAGAAAGAGGAGAAGGGTGGAAAGAAAGTGGGAGAAGGAAACGGAAGACAGAAAAATTGTACTGAAGGTCAGGAAGAAGGGAGACTGAGCCAGGGATCTCAATTTTTGTCAAATCTGGTGCGAGGATTTTAAATGCTACAATTTTCTTTCTTTATTTTGATGTTTATAGTTTAGTGTTAGAAATGTAAATTCCCTGCTGACGCGAGATTGTTTGAAATTGTGAGAAAAGAATATGCAAAGAAGGAATAGTAAAGGCAAGGCAGATAGACTGGAGGGAGAGGGAACATAATGGACAAGCCAAATGGAGCGAAGTTAGAGGCATGTGAAAAGAGAGGAAAAGGAATGGAATTAACTAGTAGGGGATGGAGGGGCATATACAGAAAGGGAGGTATGGAGGAAAGGAAGGAACGAAAGAGAAGAGCATAAAGATCACAGAAGAGGGATGGTGTGGTTCTGTCTCCTAAACCCTTTTCAATCACATCAATATCAGTTCTCTAATTCATTTCTCCTTCTATACCCCTTGTCCATTTGTATTTAACTGCTAGTACCAGCAACCAAGGTCACTGTACTACACAAGGGCAACTTATGTGGGCACTGCACCCATGACCTATGCACTACCTCTTACAAAGAAAAGGTATTGCGGGGCTTACAATCAATTTAATTTAGACATTGTGATAAAATATTCACTACTTTACTCAAAACAATTCTCAGTGAGAGATTTCCTATGAACCTCCCTTGTGAAAGTTACACTCACTTGCTGCTTTTTTCTCGCACAGTATAATTCCTGAGTTTGACTTCTGCCCCAACACTTTCAAATTTCACCAGCAGCCACTGGATTTTAGAATGACAGGGGATGTGGCATCTTTTTCCTGAGTTGATGGAGGACCTAGAGTTGGTAAGGGGATATGTCAGAGTTGTGGAGTTATCAATGAGAGCCACAGGTGATCTCCCAAGTCACATACACTTATTGTAATAGGAGCAGAAGATAGGGTGTTGAGCAGTGTAGGAATTGCAGCTGTCGTGGACTGGAGTGGGCACTAAGATTTGTAGGGGAGACAAATGTCCGCATTTGAGAGAAGCGATGCTGCTGGCTAGGAGTGAGAGTTAATCTGAAAGGGATTTCAGTTTAGAGGGAGTAGCTCAAACAATTCTTTTAGATCTCGAGTGTTCATCGTGGTGAGATATCGGAGGAGAGGTGGTGGGATATCTGTGGCCAATCTCAATTTCAATTGCGCCTATGAGCCTGTTTTGAGTGTTTCATCGTGGAATCTGATGTGGGGGTTTACTTGTGTGAGATAATACGTATGTGAGATTCATAATGCTTTAGCAAGAGAGTTGAGTGCTTTAAAGCTAGTGTGACTGAGGTATGGGTTAGTGACAGCAGGAGAAAGGACCTGCAGATGCCACGCAGTGTGGGATGGTGTGATTTGGTGGAATCCACTGGTTTGGAATAGAAGGGGAAGAGACGCTGTGGACTCCATGTATTGGAGAGATGAGATTCAGGAAAAGGAGAGTGGCGGTTTACAAACTGGATGGTGGGGCTGATGGGCTAGAATTGTAGGGATGCATCATGACAGTGTTTACTTTCTGTGTTTCTTACAAACACAGAAAGTAAAACATTATTTGAAGTGTGATAGACTATGGTTTGCAGACTGAATCATAATGTTCCATCAATATAGGTTTAGATGCTTCTCATTAAGACTGCCTATGGGATTGATGGTGTTAGAAATGGGGTCTTTGGTTGGCAGGCAGGTCACCCACTGTCCAAGCAAGGACCCTCACTCTAGTCAGGGTAAGTCACACACAATCCAAATTCCTGTGCCCACCCTCTGGTAACTTGGCACTGAGCAGTCAGGCTTAACTTAGAAGGCAATTTGTGAAGTATTTGTGCAATAAATCACACAATACCATCATATAGCAATACACCACATAGGGGGTCATTCTGACCTCGGCGGTAAAAGGCGCTTACCGCCGGTCAGAAGACCGCCATAACACCGCCGCGGTAAACCGCCACGGTCATTCTGACCCGCAACTGGCAAACCGCCAAAAACCCGACATCCACAAAATTCCGCCACACCAAAGGTCATTGAAAAACTGGCGATGACCAAACCTCCACCGTCACGCCAGCAGAAAAAAGCCTATACCATTCCGACCCACAAATCCACGCGGCGGTCTTTCAAATGCGGTATTCCATTAGCGGTACACACCGCCGCGGTCAAAATACACACACACATCGAAAACTCAGCCACATTGGTCAGTTTGAAATACACACACCTGATACACATACTAACACCACTCCCACACACCCAACACAATATAAAACACACACCCACATCACCCACATGCCCCTACGACCTGAAATCATTGACGAAGGCTAGAGAGAGAGCTCAGAATAGACAATCCCACAACACAGAGGCACACAACACCATCACCCACACAGAATCCACGCACCAAACACCACACACCACCACACGTACCACACTCATCACCACAAACGCCACCCCACACCTCAACCACACCACCCCATGGCACCCCCAAGACACCCCAGGTTCAGTGACGCCGAAGTCAGGGTCATGGTGGAGGAAATAGTCCGTGTAGAGCCCCAGCTCTTCAGGGCACAGGTGCAGCACACCACAATTGCCAGGAAGATGGAGCTATGGCAAAGGATAGTGGACAGGGTTAACGCGGTGGGACAGCATCCACGCAATCGGTACGACATCAGGAAGAGATGGAACGACCTACGGGGGAAGGTGCGTTCCATGGTATCAAGGCACAACATTGCGGTGCAGAAGACTGGCGGCGGACCCCCACCTACTCCCCCAGAATTTACCGCGTGGGAGGAGGAAGTCTTGCACATCCTGCATCCTGAGGGCCTCGCAGGAGTAGGCGGAGGAATGGACTCTGGTAAGGCAAATCTTCACTACTGCTTCCCACCCCCACCCCACCTGCATGCCAAATCATACCCCCACCCTCACCCCCTCCCCCATCACACCAACCCCTAGCAAAAGGCACACAATCACAACCCACCCATCCCAGCACCAAGCCCTGCATGCGACCACAAAGCATGGACATCCATCACCAAAGCATGCCCACTGCACACACACATCACCCCCACAAGCCACACTCACAAAGGCCCCAACAAGGAAATGCCTGCACATGGGTACACGGACACCCACCCATCACACGAAATCACACACACAGAAGCAATAACCATACCTTTATACCCCTGCAGGACCCGAACGCCACCACACCGCCACGGAGGGTGCAGAGATGTCCATCCCACCCCAGAAGAGGCCCCCAGCGATGACAGCAGCTCTGTCTCCCTGGAGCCAGACGACCAGCCCGGCCCATCGGGGACCTATGGACAGTCGGTTCCCCACAGACAGCCACAGGCTACACCAGACCCAACCCCCTCTGGGAACACCAGCACAGCTCCCACCCAGCGGGCCCATGCCTCTGTCTCCAGGACACGTCAATCAGCGGTGTGTCCACCACTACAGGGCACCCAGGTTGACCCACCACCCCAACAACAACAGGGACCTGGGGGCAGTGGTAGTGGGCACACCGTCCAGGGGACAGAGGCCCAGGAACACAGGGGAACTGGGAGGGCTGCTGTGCGACAGGGGGGGGCCAGGCCCGGGGAACCCACTCTCCAAGAGGCCCTCTCCACCATCATGGGAGCATACCACCGCTCCCAGGAGACGATGGCGACGGTACTGGCCCGGTTCCAGGAGATCCAGGAATTGCAGGAGGAACGGTACATGGGGTTCAGGGAGGAACTGAGGAACATCGGTTCCGCAATGGGGACCATCGTCGTGGCCCTTACCCAGATCGTCAACACATTGCGGGACCATGTGGCACCCCAAAGGGCCCCTGTCACTAGCCCAGGCCAGGAACAGCCTACCACCTCCGCCGGCGCTAGTGGACAGGAGGCCCCCACACAACGACAGGCCACCAGAACCCCACCTCCTGCAGAAGAAGAACCACCCCGCAAGCGGAACCTGAGATCTCACAAGAAGACAGAGTAGGATTGCAAGACCCCCGCCAGCCTAAGATACCCCCTGATGTCATCCCACTGTCCCACATTGTCACCCTGTCCAACCTTGAACTGCACCTGCTCCATCCGTCCCCAGGCATATGGACAATGCACCTGTGCGACTGAGAACTGGACTCTGCCATGGACATTACTCCACCCCCACCCATCACCGTTTCCCAATCATGTAACTATATGTAGCACTTAAAATAAATCACTTATTCCACTTAAAAAAACAGGAGTCTGCTTGTATTCTCAACAAATGTATTACACATAACGGTGCAATAATGTCCAGTTACTTTGTGATGACAACATACCAATCTCAATAAGCTTTAGTCCATGGGCAAACAAAGCTGATGTCAGGCAGTGGGTCATACAGCTCTGAAAAGGGAAGGGAAAGTCACAAATCAGTTAACAGGAACTGGGGGGAAACACAGACAGTGGAGACGCATGAGGCCTTAAGTAAATGTAAAATGGGGTGGCTGATTCTTGCCTGGGTGCTACTGAAAGTATTGTTGTATGACTGTCTCCCGGTGGTCCGTGTCGTCCCCGTCGTCTTCCTCCTCTTCACTCTCCACAGGCTCCACAGCTGCTACAACAACACCATCTGGACCATCTTCCTGCAGAAAAGGCACCTAGCGTTGCAATGCAAGATTGTGAAGCATACAGCAGGCCACGATGATCTGGCACACCTTCTTTGGTGAGTACATGAGGGATCCCCCTGTCATATGCAGGCACCTAAACCTGGCCTTCAGGACCCCGAAGGTCCTTTCTATGATCATCCTAGATCGCCCATGGGCCTCATTGTACCGTTCCTCTGCCCTGGTCCGGGGATTCCTCACTGGTGTCAGTAGCCACGACAGGTTGGGGAAACCAGAGTCACCTATTAGCCACACACGGTGTCTCTGTAGCTGTTCCATCACATAAGGTATGCTGCTATTTCGCATGACATACGCGTCATGCACTGACCCAGGGAACTTGGCATTTACATGGGAGATGTACTGGTCAGCCAAACAGACCACCTGGACATTCATCGAATGATAACTTTTTCTGTTTCGGTACACCTGCTCACTTCCACTGGGGGGAACCAAAGCCACATGGGTCCCATCAATGGCACCAATGATGTTGGGGATATATCCAAGGGCATAGAAATCACCCTTCACTGTAGCCAATTCGCCCACCTCAGGGAAAATAATGTAGCTCCACATGTATTTCATCAGGGCAGACAACATTCTGGACAAAACCTTAGAAAACATAGGCTGAGACATCCCAGATGATATGGCCACTGTTGTCTGAAAAGACCCACTTGCCAAAAAATGGAGTACTGACAGAACCTGCACCAGAGGGGGAATCCCTGTGGGTTGGCGGATGGGGGACATCAGGTCTGGCTCCAGCTGGGCACATAGTTCATGTATGGTTGCTCTGTCAAGCCGGTATGTAAGTATGATATGTCGTTCTTCCATTGTCGACAGGTCCACCAGCGGCCGGTACACGGGAGTATTCATCCTTCTCCTTGCTAGTCCCAGCGGACGGTGCCTAGGAAGGACAACATGGAGCACACAGTCAAGCAACCCACAGGTTCGTTCACACAGCTTGCACAGTACACAAATCGCTATGCATTGAATGGCTTGTATGAGTGGCAATGCAAGGCCTAGGCCTGTGTGACGCAGTAGAAATCATGCCATGTGGGCCCTTGAAATGGCGGCTGCCTGACCTGTGAAGTGTGACAGTGGGATGTGAGGTCACTGCGCTGGCGTGGCACACCGTGGCGGTAGGCGGTCGAAGACTGCGGCGCAAAGCAGCATTGGTTAACATTGAACCCTATGGCTCTCTGGAGCCACTGACGATGTGCGCCGGCGGTCGTGGTACGCACCGCCGCGGTACGCACCGCCGCGGGCATGACCGCCATTTTCTATCTGATTAATCACTCGAGACCTGATCATCAACAGGAGAGGACCTATACTGCAAGTGCTGCTGTGACCTCGGTCTGGGAGATACAATGGCTGCTGCGACTGGGGAAAGGGCCCCTGCCTTCACTTCCGAAGAATTGGTCAAACTTGTTGATGGGGTCCTCCCCCAGTATGCACTACTCTACGGTCCTCCGGACCAACAGGTTAGTGCACAGGGTGCACGTTGAATGGGCTATGCCTGTGTTGAGTGGGGTGTATGTAAGATGGTGGGGAGGGGAGCGAATGAGGAGTGCAACGCACGAAAGATGAAAGCATGTGCCACATGGCAAGGTTGGGGAGGGGGGGGGCACTCACATTGACCAGGCAGAAAACTGATGTGATTTCCTTTACCACCCTGTACATGTCACATAGGTCAGCGCCCATCAGAAGATCGACATTTGGCGTGCCATCGCCAAGGACGTCCGGGCCCTGGGGGTCCACAACAGACGGGGCACCCACTGCCGAAAGAGGTGGGAGGACATCCGCCATGGGACCAGAAAGACCGCCGAGTCTCTGCTGGGGATGGCCTCCCAATGTAGGAGGGGTGCTAGCCGCCAATTGACCCCCCTGATGTCCCGGATCCTGGCGGTGGCCTACCCCGATTTGGATGGGCGCGTGAGGACATCACAGCAGACACAAGGGGGTGAGTATCAGCACATTCTGCTATCTTTGCGCGCAGTGAAGGTGTCTGGGTGAGGGAGGAGGGCTGTGGCTATCTCCAGCCAGGGCGCATTCTGTAGGCATGGCCCCTCCGTTAGACACGGCCCTGTGCCCCCGCCCCCCACCTCTGTAGGGTGCCAAGTACAGCTATCCATGGTCCGGCCTCACCCATGTGTGCATTTGTCGTCCATAGACCTGTAGGCCTAGTCACAATAACTGAGTAGTGTACCCCCATTGCGCGGCCTAGTTCAGGGGGCTTCTGTGTCTGTCCTCTCCAACAACGGTGTTGCCAATGCATGCACTCAACCTGTTTTCATTTCTTCCCCCCCATCTTCTTTGTCTTCCTGTTCATGTGTGCATTAGCATCATCAAGCGGAGGAGAAGTGGCATCGGCGCACGAGGGAGCTGCATCTCACATGGTCCCGGACGGCCATACAACAGACTCCGAGTACACCAGTGAGACGGAGGGCGAGTGGAGCTCCACAACGGGGACCCGTGGAGACGTCAGCGACACTGACACGTCCTCGAAAGGGAGCTCCCTAGCGGTGGCGGCAACATCCGTGCCCACCGACACAACAGGTACAGCCGCCGCCCAGCGCACCAGCCCCGCTCTCCCAGCAGCCCCTCAGCCTTCGCTCCGTGCCCGCTCGCCCAGGAAGGCGGGCATCTCCTTCACCCCAGGCACCTCAGGCCCTGCCCCAGTTACCCCTGCTGCCCTCAGTGAGCAGGTCATTGACCTCCTCAGGACACTCATTGTTGGGCAGTCTACCCTTTTGAATGCCATCCAGAGTGTAGAAAGGGAGGTGCATCGGAGCAATGCATACCTGGAGGGCATTCATTCAGGTCAGGCTGCCCATCAGCGATCGTTCAACGCTCTGGCCTCAGCACTGACGGCAGCCATTGTCCCTGTCTCCAGCCTCCCTCTTCTGACTCCCTCCACCCAGTCCCAGTCTCCTGTTCCTCTGCCTATCCCATCCACACCATCAGACCAGCCTGCACACACCTCTACACCCAAGGGCAGCTCATCCAGACATAAGCACCACAGATCACACAAGCATTCACACAAGCAACATCCAGATGCAGACATGCCAACAGTCACTACCACCTCTGTGTCCCCCACCTCCTCGTCTCCCTCCTCCCTCCCTGTGACGTCTCCACTCACACCTGCATGCACACCACCATCAGCCAGTACTTCCATCACCAGCACACCCTCCATTACAGTCCGCACACGTGCAGTCACCACCCCCACTGCCATTTACACATCACCTGTGTCCTCTCCCAGTGTGTCTGTCACCACCTCTTCCAAAGCACACAAACGCAGGCAGCCACCCACCCAACAGCCATCCACCTCACGACAGCCTCCGTCACAAGCACCTGCACCCAAAGACAGCACACTTGACTCTCCTACAACCACATCCTCTTCCTCCACTCCCAAACCCACTACACCTACCTGTCCCTGTCCTTCCCAAATCCTTTTCCTTTCCAACCTTGAGCTCGTTCCAATCACTGACCCACCCCCTCCATCTGGTAAGAGTAAAAAAAGCACCTCAGCCACCACCAGCCCTGCATCTACTGTGACCAAAGTGCAGGGCTATTGGAGTCCACCAGATCCTAGGGCAGGGACATCGGCCAGCAGCAAGGGGACAGCCAGCCCACCCCCTGGGAAGAGGACAAAAAAGAAAAAGGCCCGGCGCGACAAGACTGAGACGGCTGCCACCAAGGACAGTAGGCTTGCCCCGTCACCTGCCACATCATCCAAGGGAGGCAAGGGCCACAGAGCTTCAGCGAAGGAGGGCAAGGGCAGCAGGGCGGAGAAGTCAGGCAGCAGGCGAGCTGCCCAGGAGGGCCTCACCAGCCCCATTACGGGTGTAACGGACGACACCCACGGGCCCAGGACTCCATCACAGGAGGGCGCCGCGACCGCAAGTTCGGATGGTGAATGAGCGGGAAGTCTTGCCCAGGTCTGGCTCCCTAGATACACAGGACAAGCACCGCTGAACAGGGCCCCGCCGGGAGGAGCACCGCTGAACAGGGCCCCGCCGGGAGGAGCACCGCTGAACAGGGCCCCGCTGGGAGGAGCACCGCTGAACAGGGCCCCGCCGGGACAAGAACCGCTGAAGGGGGCCCCGCCGGGAGGAGCACCGCTGAACAGGGCCCCGCCGGGACAAGAACCGCTGAACAGGGCCCCTCCGGGAGGAGCACCGCTGAACAGGGCCCCGCCGGGAGGAGCACCGCTGAACAGGGGCCCTTCATCTCAAGCACCGCTCCGCTGGGCCCTTCATCTCAAGCACCGCTCCGCTAGGCCCCGCCGTCTCAAGCACCGCTCCGCTGGGCCCTTCATCTCAAGCACCGCTTCGCTGGGCCCTTCATCTCAAGCACCGCTCCGCTGGGCCCTTCCTGTCAAGCACCGCTCCGCTGGGCCCGCCGTCTCAAGCACCGCTCCGCTGGGCCCCGCCGTCTCAAGCACCGCTCCGCTGGGCCCTTCATCTCAAGCACCGCTCCGCTGGGCCCTTCCGGTCAAGCACCGCTCCGCTGGGCCCCTCCGTCTCAAGCACCGCTCCGCTGGGCCCCGCAGTCTCAAGCACCGTTCCCTGAGCCCCGCCGTCTCAAGCACCGCTCCGCTGGGCCCTTCATCTCAAGCACCTCTCCGCTGGGCCCCGCCGTCTCAAGCACCGCTCCGCTGGGCCCCGCAGTCTCAAGCACCGCTCTGCTGGGCCCCGCCGTCTCAAGCACCGCTCCACTGGGCCCCGCAGTCTCAAGCACCGCTCCGCTGGGCCCTTCCTGTCAAGCACCGCTCCGCTGGGCCCCGCCGTCTCAAGCACCGCTCCGCTGGGCCCTTCCTATCAAGCACCGCTCCGCTGGGCCCTTCCTGTCAAGCACCGCTCCGCTGGGCCCCGCCGTCTCAAGCACCGCTCCGCTGGGCCCTTCATCTCAAGCACTGCTCCGCTGGGCCCTTCATCTCAAGCACCGCTCCGCTGGGCCCTTCATCTCAAGCACCGCTCCGCTGGGCCCTTCATCTCAAGCACCGCTCCGCTGGGCCCTTCCTGTCAAGCACCGCTCTGCTGGGCCCTTCCTGTCAAGCACCGCTCCGCTGGGCCCCGCCGTCTCAAGCACCGCTCCGCTGGGCCCTTCATCTCAAGCACCGCTCCGCTGGGCCCTTCATCTCAAGCACCGCTCCGCTGGGCCCCGCCGTCTCAAGCACCGCTCCGCTGGGCCCTTCATCTCAAGCACCGCTCCGCTGGGCCCTTCCTGTCAAGCACCGCTCCGCTGGTCCCCGCCGTCTCAAGCACCGCTCCGCTGGGCCCTTCATCTCAAGCACCGCTCTGCTGGGCCCTTCCTGTCAAGCACCGCTCCGCTGGGCCCCGCCATCTCAAGCACCGCTGGCCCATTGACAGTGCCGGTTCTGTGTCGAGCAGGGCTTCAGGAAGCACTCTGGGCACCATGCCTCCTCCATTAACAGTGGAGTCGGTAATCCATCTGATGGACTGTGGCTTTGCACTCCCCAGGATGGTACAGTGGGCAAGCCACCCACTGTAGAGACTTGTGAGACTGTGGCTTTGCACTCCCCAGGATGGGACAGTGGGCAAGCCACCCACTGTAGAGACTTGTGAGACTGTGGCTTTGCACTCCCCAGGATGGTACAGTGGGCAAGCCACCCACTGTAGAGACTTGTGAGACTGTGGCTTTGCACTCCCCAGGATGGGACAGTGGGCAATCCACCCACTGTAGAGACTTGTGAGACTGTGGCTTTGCACTCCCCAGGATGGGACAGTGGGCAAGCCACCCACTGTAGAGACTTGTGAGACTGTGGCTTTGCACTCCCCAGGATGGGACAGTGGGCAAACCACCCACTGTAGAGACTTGTGAGACTGTGGCTTTGCACTCCCCAGGGTGGGAGAGTGGGCATGGAGGCCCCTCGTGGATCTGGCATCGTGGACTCATGTGGCTGAGGTGCCCCCCCTTCCCTTCCCCCTGAGGTGCCTGTAGTTTTATCATCTGATGCCCCTGCAGTGTTCTCTCCAATGGTATCTGGTCTCCTGTGTGGGCTTTGCCCATGTGTTGGTGCACATTCGCCCACGGACTATGGAACTTTGACGGAATGTGCAGGACTTTTTGCCTATGTATATATTGATGAATATGTTCATTCCTTATTTTTGTATCTTTTATATGGCATATTTCCAATACCTTCAATGGAGCTATTTATACATATATTTTATAGATCATTTTAATTGTGTCTTTGCATTATTCCGGGGGGTTTGTGTGGTGTCACTCTGACTTGTTGCTCGGCATTGGGGTGTAGGTATTTGTGGTGGGGGGGTGGGTGTATGGCGCATGTGTGTGCCCGTAAGCTTTCCTCCTCCCCCCTCGCCTGTGTCGTAGGTGCAGTACTCACCGTTGTCGTCTGCGCCGGCGTTCGTACTCCTGGTAGATGAGCAGGTAGACAATAGCTGGTAGGATGTGTAATTCGGGTTCCATGCTGTCCTCCTTCCTCGTGAAGTGTGTATAGGTGAGCGTTTTCCCGTTCGTTGTCTGTTTCCGCTGTGTTTTTATCGGTGGGGCTCCCCCCCGGAAAAGGTGGCGGATTGGTGGGTTGTGATAGGGTGGGCGGTACATTGTCTGCCGCCTGCCTGTTGGCGGTGACCGCCGCGCTGTTTGTCTGTCCCGCCGTGGCGGTCGGAGTGTTAAAGTAGCGGGCTGTGTTGGCGGTTCCCGCCAGGGTCAGAATTCCTTTTTTTGGACCGCTTGCCTGTTGGCGGGTTGGCTGCCGCTTTATCACCCACCGCCAGGGTTGGAATGACCCCCTTAGTGTTTAGAAAAATATCTAATATTTATCTGATAAGATGCAGGTCAAAATGATTAAAATGCAATAAGTATATGTTCAGATATCACTGTAAAAGTGATATAAAGTGTCTTAAGTCTTTTAAAAGCAAACAAAGTCTATTTCAAGCACAAAGTACCTGGTTCGCGTGAACAATCTCTGCAAAGAACCGGAGCGGAGGAGATGCGTGGAAACAAAGGGGTGTGCATCGATTTTTCAGACCGCACACGGCAATGCGTAGTTTCATTTTCACGCAGGAATGGCTGTGCGTCAAATTCTGGCACTCGGTCGTGGATCGTCTTCGGGTTACAGGGTTTTTGGATGCCCCGGGTACGATGCATGGATTTCCTCCACTGGCAGGACGAAGTCACAGGAGCTGCGTCAATTCAGCAGGCGTTGCGTCTAATTTTCTACTGCATGGCAGGCTCTGCGTCGATTCCTCTCTGGAAGTCGGGCTGCGTGGTTCCGGCTCTGGCGCTGCATCGATTTTCTCGATGTGAAGTTGGGCGGCGTTGTTCCGGTTTGGCATGCAGTGAAATTTCCATGACGGTGCAGGCTGTGCGTCGTTTCTGGCAGTCTGTGCATCGAATTTCGCGGCACAAGGAGTCCCTTTTGTAGAGATGAAGTATTTTTGGTCCTGAGACTTCATTGAACCGTAAGCAAGTTTTATTCAGCCCTTTCAGTTCAATCCTGTCTGCCAAGGTCCCAGTGGGGAGTGTGGCAGTCCTTTGTGTGAGGTTAGGCTACTGTCCTTTGACATGCAAGTGTCAGGACCTCCACACTCCCAGCCCAGGAAGACCCATTCAAAATGCAGATGTATGTAAGTGAGGCTAAGTATCCTGTATTTGGGGTGTGTCTGAGTGAATGCATAAGGGAGCTGTAAACTAAACCCAGCCAGACATGGATTGTAAGGCACAGAAAGATTTAAGTGCAGAGAAATGCTCACTTTCTAAAAGTGGCAATTATAAAATAGTAATATTAAATCCAACATCACCAGTCAGCAGGATTTTGTATCACCATTCTGGCCATTCTAAATATGACCGTTCTATTCCTTTCAGATCAGCAGCTACCACTCAAACAATGTATGAGGGCAGCCCCAATGTTAGCCTATGAAGGGAGCAGGCCTCACAGCAGTTTAAAAACGAATTTAGGAGTTTTACACTACCAGGACAATTAAACTACACAGGTGCATGTCCTGCCTTTAGCCTACACAGCTCCCTACCCTATTGGTTACCTAGGGCATACCTTAGGGGTGACGTTTATGTAGAAAAAGGGGAGTTTTAGGCTTGGCAAGTACTTTTCAATGCCAAGTTGAATTGGCAGTGAAACTGCACACACAGGCCTTGCAATGGCAGGCCTGAGACAAGGTTGAGGGGCTACTTAAGTGGGTGGCACAATCAGTGCTGCAGGCCCACTAGTAACATTTAATCTACAGGCCCTGGGCACATATAGTACCCTCTACTAGGGACTTATAAGTAAATTAAATAGTCCAATTGGGTATGATCCAATGTTACCATGTTTAAAGGTAAAGAGCATATGCACTTTAGCACTGGTTAGCGGTGGTAAAGTGTGCAGAGTCTTAAAACCAGCAAAAACAGTATGTAAAAAGTAGAGGGATGCAGGCAAAAAGTTAGGGGTGACCACCCTAAGTCTGTCAGGTCTAACAGATGGTTAGGTTTCTTCCATTAGGGATTCCTTTTGAGTGATGTTAATTTATTTTTTTGAAGTTTACATCGAGGTGCCCGTATTATTGGTGAAGAAGTAGTAGTCAGTCTTGATGCACCCATTGCAACCACTGATGAATTGGCCTACTAAGAGTGTTTCTAGAAAATTCCTTCAAAATCTATGTTTAACACTTTTTGTGGCAGTATTTAAAAGGTTGTGTGTGTAGGAAAATATTCATGAAATGGGGTCTGCTTTGCTCATAGTTTGGGAGGAAGTTGTTGCTGAGATGCTCCATTGTTGACAGTGTTGAACAGATAGAGATGTATTTGGGACAGGGAGAGCTTAGTTGGCATATGACTTACAGGAGATTAGGTGGACCAGGAAGTACATAGGGACTGATTGATTCACTGTAGGCCCACAAGAGGGGTGGTTAGGGCATGGAGGCATGTGTAGGAGGCTGGCCTGGCTTATAGTGGGTACCTGAAGATATTTACACCTTGTGCCAGGTCCAGTTATCCCTAATTAGTAGATTCGTAGTGTTCTAGCAGCTTAAACTTCAGAGACCCCTCCTGATAGGTCCTTACCTGGTTAGGTAGCCAATCCTCCTCTGAAGGCTATTTAGGGTCTCTTCTGTGGGTTTCTCTTCAGATAACGAATGCAAGAGCTCACCAGAGTTCCTCTGCATCTCTCTCTTAAAATTCTGCCAAGGATCGACCACTGACTGCTCCAGGACGCCTGCAAAACCGCAACAAAGTAGCAAGACGACTACCAGCAACATTGTAGCGCCTAATCCTGCCAGCTTTCGCGACTGTTTCCTGGTGGTGCATGCTCTGAGGGCTGTCTGCCTTCACCCTGCACTGGAAGCCAAGAAGAAATCTCCTGTGGGTCTGTTGTAGTTTAGCAGCGATTAGATTAAGCATTAGCAGAAGACATCTTGTATTTAGCAACTATTGTGGATATTTCACGGAATCCATGTTGTATTCATGGCATCCATTTTCTCTGCCACATGCTGCCATGTGCTCACCATGTGCTCTGTCCTACCTTTCTGTTAACTACTCTTGAAAATCTGCCTAGTGACAAGTTATATTTAGCATCTCCCACTTTCGCACATGCCCAGTAATGTCTGCAGCTGTTAGTCCTTGAAAACTGTTAGCCCCTCCTACCTGTCGACTGTGCATTTCCATATGACCTTACATGTATGTAAGTCTTGCTTCTATAATTGTACCACCTCCTTTTAGCCCCTGGTTGGTATAAAAGGACCATGCTCTCTCAGTTCAGTGTGCTACTTCAAACATTACTGAAGGGTGCTGTTTGAACTGTAGTACCACCTCATGAGGTTTAATAAAGTTCGCCTTTTATTTCAGTTTCTATGCCAACTTCTTCCTATATGGTCTGAGGACTTTGTGCAGAGAAGGGTGAACCCCTTGCACTAGTAGGCCTTGCTGAGGCTTACTTCAAAAGGTCGATGGAATCTTCCCCCTGCTAACGCAGACACCAAACTTCAGCATCACTGGTCTTCTGGGTCCCCTCTCCTCTTGACGAGCGTGGTCCCTGGAACACAGGAGCTGGATCCAAGTGACCACAATAGTCCAGTGGTCCTTCTGTCTAAATTTGGTGTAGGTTAGTCCTTGCCTCCCCACTTCAGACAGTAATCCTGTGTACTGCGTGATCTGCAGCTGCTAGGGCTTCTGTGCACTTTTGCAAGGAATCCTTCGTTCACAGCACAGCCCAGGTCCCCAGCACTCCGTCCTGCATTGTTCAACTCGCTGAGTTGACCACCGGCTTTGTGGGACCCTCTTTTGTTGTGTTGAGTTGACCGCTGTGCTCAGATTTCTTAAACACCTGTTCAATTGCTTTGCTTCTGTGGGTGCTGCCTGCTTCTACATGAGTTCTCTGTACTGCTGAGTGCCCCCTCTGCCTCCTCCTCCAAGGGGTGACCTCCTGGTCCTTCTTGGGCCTGGCCAGCACCCATTTTCTTCAACTGCAACTCTTGCACCTAGCAAGGCTTGTTTGCAGTCTTTCTGCATAGAAAAAACTCTGCATCCTCCAGCACGCCGTGGGACATCTTCTGTGCAAAGGAGAAGTTCCTGCACCTTCTGTTGTTGCAAAATCTTCAGCTTCTTCCACCCAGAGGCAGCCCTTTTGCACCTTCATCCGTTGTTTAGTGGGCTCCAGGCCCCCCCACTGGACACTTGCATGACTCTTGGACTTGGTCCCCTTCCTTTACAGGTCCTCAGATCCATGAATCCATCTTCAGTGCTTTGCAGTCAGTTGTAGCCTTTGCAGAATCCCCTATCTCAACTTTACTGTCTTTTTGGGATGGTAGGGTAACTTTACTCCTATTTTTCAGGGTCTTGGGGTAGGGTATCTTGGGCACACTTATTGTTTTCCTACACTCCCAGCGACTCTCTACACACTATACTAGGCCTGGGGTCCATTTGTGGTTCGCATTCCACTTTTGGAGTATATGGTTTGTGTTGCCCCTAGGCCAATTGTCTCCTATTGCATCCTATTGTATTCTACACTGTTTGCACTACTGTTTACGTACCTGATTTTGGTTTGTGTGTATATTTTGTGTATATTACTTACCTCCTAAGGGAGTATATCCTCTGAGATACCTTTGGCATATTGTCACAAAAATAAAGTACCTTTATTTTTAATAGCTCTGAGTATTGTGTTTCTTATGATATAGTGCTAAATGATATAAGTGGTATAGTAGGATCTTTGCATGTCTCCTAGTTCAGCCTAAGCTGCTCTTCTATAGCTATGTCTATCAGTGTAAGCTGATAGAACACTACTAATCTACTAATAAGGGATAACTGGACCTGGCACAAAGTGTAAGTACCACCATATACCCACTATAAGCCAGGCCAGCCTCCTACAGGCCTCCATTGTGCCCTCACACTTCTGCATTCAAGATGGCAGAGGTCTGGGACACACTGGAGGATCTCTGGGCACCACCCCGGGATGGTGTTGGACAGGGGAGTGGTCACTCCGCTTTCCTTTGTCCAGTTTCGTGCCAGAGCAGGGGCTGGGGGATCCCTGAACCAGTGAAGACTGGCAAGGTTAGCCTTATTGTTCCTTGTTTGGGGGGGTTGTGTAGGAAAGTACCATCTTGCCTGGCATGTTACCCCCATTTTTCTGAGTGGCCAGTGCCAGCAGGTGATGTCAGAGACCACTCCTGATAGGTCCTTACCTGGTTAGGTAGCCAATCCTCCTCTGAGGGCTATTTAGGGTCTCTCCCCTTTCCTTTATCCAGTTTTGCACCAGAGAAGGGGCTTGGGGATCCCTGAACCGGTGTAGACTGGCTTATGCAAGGAGGGCACCATCTGTGCCCTTCAAAGCAATTCTAGAGGCTGGGGGAGGCTACTCCTCTCCAGCCCTTAACACCTATTTCCAAAGGGAGAGGGTGTAACACCCTCTCTCAAAGGAAATTCTTTATTCTGCCTTCCTGGGACTGCGCTGCCGGGACCCCAGGATGGCAGAAACCTGTCTGAGGGTTGGCAGCAGCGGTAGCTGCAGTGAAAACCCCAGAGAGCTAGTTTGGCAGTACCCAGGGTCCATGCTGGAGCCCTGGGGATGCATGGGATTGGCACCCCAATACCAGATTTGGCATGGGGGGACAATTCTATGATCTTAGTCATGTTACATGGACGTATTCGGAGTTACCATTGTGAAGCTACATATAGGTATTGACCTATATGTAGTGCACGTGTGTAATGGTGTCCCTGCACTCACAAAGTCCGGGGAAATTGCCCTGAACAATGTGGGGGCACCTTGGCATTGCACCTAACCTTCACTAAGTGAGGGTTAGACATATAGGTGACTTATAAGTTACTTAAGGGCAGTGTAAAATGGCTGTGAAATAACGTGGATGTTATTTCACTCATGCTGCAGTGGCAGTCCTGTGTAAGAATTGTCTGAGCTCCCTATGGGTGGCAAAAGAAATGCTGCAGCCCATAGGGATCTCCTGGAACCCCAATACCCTGGGTACCTAGGTACCATATACTAGGGAATTATAAGGGTGTTCCATTGTGCCATTCTGAATTGGTAAAGATGGTCACTAGCCTGTTAGTGACAATTTTAAAGACAGCAAGAGCATAAGCACTGAGGTTCTGGTTAGCAGAGCCTCAGTGACACAGTTAGGCACCACACAGGGAACACATTCAGGCCACAGACTATGAGCACTGGGGTCATGGCTAGCAGGATCCCAGTGAGACAGGCACAATCAAACTGACCCACAGGTAAAAATGGGGGTAACATGCCAGGCAAGATGGTACTTTCTTACAGCAGGCGTGACTGATTTTTGTACACTTGTAGGAGAATATGTGTCAGCTGCAATGCTTGGGAAGAATGATATGAGGTACATGTGACTTAAAAGATTGTCCATAGAAGTGTGGAGTAGAGCATTTGAGTTGATGAGAAACTATAGAAAATGATGGGTATGTCAGACCTTTTTCTGAATCAATAGGCTGTTACGGGTATCTGTATCAGGCCAATAGTGAGAAGATAGCATTAATGTTGGGAGCTAGCATCTGATTTGGAAGCCAAAAAATGTGGCATAGGCTTCATCCAAGTTCTTGGTTGTTGACTTATAGAGTTTATAAGTCAGGGGCCACACCTGGGTGAAGTCAGAGTGTCTTTACATAAGGAAGAACAGTCTTAGATTTGGATGTTTGCCTTTTGCCGGTGGGGTAAGGGCCTTGCACAAAAGGTCAGCCTTGCTTAAGTGATTGATTTTTCATTTACAGTGGTTGCCATTTGTATGGGCGGAGTGTCTTGCCCCTTGCATGGGCCCTTGTTTTGAAGGTCAGTAGATCTTGTTCTGGGTCATCAGAGTGCTGTTATGACCTAGGCCCTCATTATGAACACAGCGGTGAACACCGCACCGCTGGCAGTAACAACTGCCAACAGACGTGCGGTCCGAACCTCCAAATAATGAACCAACTTAAACACAGGCATCCTGAAAACCACTCACCGCCAGCAGAGAAGTGTCGACAACACCGGCAGAGCCCACAGGCCGACAGATAGGCCCTACCCACCCATCAAATAATGAACCAATAGACCGCCGTCAGTTCCGGGGCGTGAACCACCGCTACACAAATCCAGGCGGAAATGAACCAAATATAAGGAAACACTCACCAGAGGCTCACACAACACGCCGGAGCAGAGAGTTGCAGATCATGCCAGCCCTGCTCCTTGCCATATACCTCCACGACAGAGACCACCGATGAAGACTATGATGGTAAGTACAGCAACCTACTAAAAAAGGGAAGAAAGGGCATATTACATACCCACCCACTCCACCCACCCTACAACGCTCCCACAACCTTTCACAGCAGCACAAACCATACACCCCACAGCAAGAGGTACTTACCCGACACAAGGCAAATCCAACCTGCCCAAAGTACATACACGTGCCCAACACCCTCAAACAATGAAACAATAAACTACGGATCCAGAGTGTGCCGTAAACAACACAAGCCACACATTAACCTTTATTCTGCTCAATGAGCAATATAAGTGCATATAAGGCCAATGGCCAGTCCAGAGTAAAGGAAGTCCGATGGGCCACAATGGCCCCAACTTGCCTCCCACAAGTGCAACGGTACTCCACCTCATTGGGGTAACAATAGGGCATCCAGGCACCTGAGGGAACAGGGGCAGGAGGTGGTGGGGGGGGACTTACAACTGGGAGGGGAGCTTAGATTTACGTTTAGAAGGTGGAGGGGGCTTGGGTTTTGTGCTTGCAGCCGGTGGAGCGGACTTTGTCTAGGGTGCAGCAGATGTTCCTGGGCCAACACAGGGTCTATTCCTAACAGGGGAGGTAGCATGGGAATGGGAAGGGCGGCTGTGATGTTGGAGGATTGGACAGGGCAAGGAAGTGGACACGTTTAGGGATGAGACGGGGTGGGACAGTGGGTTCAAATAGGTCTACATAGGATAGGAAAAGTTTCTTAGGTGCAACTGGGGTGGACCTGGAGGAAGGCGTGGGAGTGGAAGTAGAGGGAGTGGCTGTAAGAGGTGTAGGTGTGCGTGATGTGGGTGCAGGTGACTGGACAGTAGGCTGAGGTGTGGTGGATGTGTGATCGGTGGGTGTTTTTGTACGTTTGAGTGTCTTGGGAGGAGGGGGGTGGACACAGTGGGACAAGACAGGCTGCCAGTGTAAATGTATGTTGTCTGGGTGTCTGCAGGTATGGTGAGTGTGCTGCATGTGTCAACTAAAGTCGTTGGGGTGAGTGCAGGTGTGGTGTCTGGGTGCATGACTGAATGTTTGCTATTGTGGTGGCTGCGGGAATAGGGTCAGCAACATTGAATGAGGGTGCAGTGCCTCTGGTTGTGCATGTAGAGGGCACGGAGGAAGAGGTGAACACACTGGGGGAGTGGATGTTGGTGTGTGTGCATGCCTGTGGTGGGAGGTGTGGTGCTTATGTTTTGAAGTGTGCTTCTTGTGTGTTGAGGTGTGTGCTTGCGTGTCAGAATGGGTGCTTTGGACGGATGAAGGGAGTGGGGTGCTGAAAGGGATAGAGGTGGTTGGAGGGGGGACGGCATGACCAGGGACACTGGCTGCCGTCAAAGAGGAGACCAGAGCCTGAAAAGATCCCTGTAGGCCAGACATGGCACCGTGAAATACCAGCATTTCTTTTGCCACCCATAGGAAGCTCTAACAATTCTTACACAGGCCTGCCAGTGCTGCCTGAGTGAAAAAACGTCCACGTTATTTCACAGCCATTTACCACTCCACTTAAGTAACTTATAAGTCACTTAGATGTCTAACCTTCACCTGGTGAAGGTTGGGTGCAAAGTTACTTAGTGTGTGGGCACCCTGGCACTAGCCAAGGTGCCCCCACATCGTTCGGGGCAAATTCCCCAGACTTTGTGAGTGCGGGGACACCATTACACGTGTGCACTGTACATAGGTCACTACCTATGTACAGCGTCACAATGGTAACTCTGAACATGGCCATGTAACATGTCTAAGATCATGGAATTGTCCCCCCAATGCCATTCTGGCATTGGGGGGACATTTCCATGATCCCCCGGGTCTCTAGCACAGAACCCGGGTACTGCCAAACTGCCTTTCCGGGGTCTCCACTGCAGCTGCTGCTGCTGCCAACCCCTCAGACAGGTTTCTGCCCTCCTGGGGTCCAGGCAGCCCTGGCCCAGTAAGGCAGAACAAAGTACTTCCTCTGAGAGAGGGTGTAACACCCTCTCCCTTTGGAAATAGGTGTGAAGGCTGGGGAGGAGTAGCCTCCCCCAGCCTCTGGAAATGCTTTGATGGGCACAGATGGTGTCCATCTCTGCATAAACCAGTCTACACCGGTTCAGGGATGCCCTAGCCCTGCTCTGGCACGAAACTAGACAAAGGAAAGGGGAGTGACCACCCCCCTGACCTGCACCTCCCAGGGGAGGTGCCCAGAGCTCCTCCAGTGTGTCCCAGACCTCTGCCATCTTGGAAACAGAGGTGTTTGTGGCACACTGGACTGCTCTGAGTGGCCAGTGCCAGTAGGTGACTTCTGATAGGCTCTTACCTCTCTTGGTAGCCAATCCTCCTTCCTAGGTAGCCAAACCTCCTTTTCTTGCTATTTAGGGTCTCTGCTTTGGGCATCTCACCAGATAACGAATGCAAGAGCTCACGAGAGTTCCTCTGCATCTCCCTCTTCACCTTCTGCCAAAGGATCGACCGCTGACTTCTCAGGATGCCTGCAAAACCGCAACAAAGTAGCAAGATGACTACTAGCAGCCTTGTATCGCTTCATCCTGCGAGCTTTCTCAACTGTTTCCACGTGGTGCATGCTCTGGGGGTAGCCTGCCTCCTCTCTGCACCAGGAGCTCTGAAGAAATCTCCCGTGGCTCAACAGAATCTTCCCCCTGCAACAGCAGGCAACAAAAGACTGCATCACCGGTCCTCTGGGTCCCCTCTCAGCACGATGAGGGTGGTCCCTGGAACTCAGCAACTCTGTCCAAGTGACACCCACAGTCCAGTGACTCTTCAGTCCAAGTTTGGTGGAGGTAAGTCCTTGCCTCCCCACGCTAGACTGCATTGTTGGGTACCATGTGATTTGCAGCTGCTCCGGCTCCTGTGCACTCTTCCAGGATTTCCTTTGTGCACAGCCAAGCCTGGGTCCCCGACACTCTAACCTGCAGTGCACAACCTTCTGAGTTGTCCTCCGGCGTTGTGGGATTCCCTTATGTGACTTTGGGTGGACTCCGGTTCACTTTTATAATAAGTGCCTACAGGTACTTCTGCGGGTGCTGCCTGCTTCTGTGAGGGCTCCCTGACTTGCTGGGCACCCCTTCTGTCTCCTCATCCAAGTGGCGATAACCTGGTCCTTCCTGGGCCACAGCAGCATCCAAAAACCCTAACTGCGACCCTTGCAGTTAGCAAGGCTTGTTTGCAGTCTTTCTGGGTGGGAACACATCTGCAAGCTTTTTCACTACATGGGACATCCGTCCTCCAAAGAGGAAGTTCCTAGTCTTCTTCGTTCTTGCAGAACACCAAGCTTCTTCCAACAGGTGGCAGCTTCCTTGCACCCTCAGCTGGCATTTCTTGGGCTCCTGCCCACTCTTGACACTGTCGCGACTCTTGGACTTGGTCCCCTTTTCTTACAGGTACTCAGGTCTGGAAATCCACTGTTGTTGCATTGCTTGTGTTTGTTCTCGTTGCAGAATCCCCCTATCATGACTTCTGTGCTCTCTAGGGGTAGTAGGTGCACTTTACACCTACCTTTCAGGGTCTTGGGGTGGGCTATTTTTCTAACCCTCACTGTTTTCTTACAGTCCCAGTGACCCTCCACAAGCTCACATAGGTTTGGGGTCCATTCGTGGTTCGCATTCCACTTTTGGAGTATATGGTTTGTGTTGCCCCTATACCTATGTGCTCCTATTGCAATCTACTGTAACTTTACATTGCTTGCATTACTTCCTTTTGCTATTATCTGCATAAATTTGGTTTGTGTACATATATCTTGTGTATATATCTTATCCTCATACTGAGGGTACTCACTGAGATACTTTTGGCATATTGTCATAAAAATAAAGTACCTTTATTTTTTGTATATCTGTGTATTGTGTTTTCTTATGATATTGTGCATATGACACCAGTGGTATGGTAGGAGCTTTACATGTCTCCTAGTTCAGCCAAAGCCGCTTTGCCATAGCTACCTTCTATCAGCCTAAGCTGCTAGAAACACCTCTTCTACACTAATAAGGGATAACTGGACCTGGCACAAGGTGTAAGTACCTCTGGTACCCACTACAAGCCAGGCCAGCCTCCTACACATCCAGATAGGCATTGGTCTGCAGCACCACTGATGCTAGCCTGTGGATGGCATTGACAATGGTTGTCTGCCCTATTGAGATGGTTCTCAGGAGGTCAATAGCCTCCTCCATGAGGGCAGCAGGGCTGACTGGGGCAGGGGAGGAGGTGCCTGGGGTGAAGGAGACGCCCACCCTTTTGGGTGAGCGGGCACGGGCAATTCGGTGGGGAGCAACTGGGAGGGCGGTGATGGCATGGGGGTGGCGGAAGATGACACAAAAGGGGTGGGCCCACTAGGGTCCACCACCGCCAGGGAGCTCCCATCCGAGGAGGTATCAGAGTCACTACCTCCAGTGGTAGTTGTCGCCCCGTGGTACTCCCCTCAGCCTCCAACCCACTGGTCCCCTTGGTGTCGGATGACTCTGCCTCTGAGGATCCATGGGCCACTGCATCCCCACTCGCCGGTGCCTCAGCTCCCTCGTGAGATGATGCTGATGTACACAGACAACACAAGAGAAGAGGGATGGGGTGACAAAACAGGAGTGACACATGTAAATAGCTGAATGGAGATACAGAACTGGTTCACACATACACCCACCCTGAAAATATTCCACCAGGCAGCACCTACCGCTATACACATGGCTATGCCCCTGACTAGTGGCTACAATGCTGCTCTACAGCCATTCCCCACAGAACTGAAGGGCCTGACGTACTGCAGACTTGACCCTTACACCCCTAATCCCCACAGGGGCCGTTATGTAGATGGATATCAGTCAGAGTCCCTGCCACTAGACAGCATAAATACGACTGCACACACACACACACATCCATCAAGGACCAAAAGTATGGTATTTGTACTCCCCCCCTTGTGACTGCTGTGCAGCCTTCAAGCGCCCATCCAGGTCTGGGTACGCCACTGCCAGAAAACGCTGCATTACGGGGGGTCAGTGCCGTGCGGGCACCCCTTTCTCATTGGGAGGTCTTCCCCAGCTGGGCCTCACAGATCTTCCTCGCCCAGCGCCGCAGGTCCTCCCACCTCTTCCTGCAGTGGGTGCTCCGCCGGTTGTAAACCCCCAGGGTCCACACTTCCCTGGCGGTGGCATGCCAATGTCCCCTCTTCTGGTGGGTGCTTACCTATAAGGGACACACAGAAAAAGTAACACTGAGGTCAGACAAAGCCAGGAATATACAGCTGGCTATATGCCCACTACGGGACGGACATTTCAAATAGCCTAACAGCACACACACAACAGCATGTCAGGAACCCAGGACTATACAGTGTCACACGTACACACATGTATGCAGCCATCTACCACCATTACACACATCCATGCCCCTAATCCTCCTACTCACCTGTACCTCTGGCCGACCGTAAAACTTGGTGTACTGGGCAGGACCCCGTCCACAAGCTTCTCCAATTCCCCATTGGTGAAGGCCGGTGCCCTTTCCCCGGCCACACATGCCATTTTCATGCATACACGAGATCCAGGAGTCAAGTGAAGTTGGGGTGAAGAGTTTGCATACGCACCGCAGCGGTGTCCACCGTCACCGCCGGCGGCGATCATGATAGCTAAGAATGCCCATTGACAACCATGTTAACCAATGAATTTGCGCACAGCGTTAAACAGCGCCTTACGCTATTACGTCATCCGCTAGTGGTATGAGGTCACTTCCACCACAACACTTTTGGATTACAGGGGGCAGACATTTTGGGCTTAAATACGCAGTTGTAAAACCCTCATCAGCACAATGCAGGCCTTAATGTCCCCTAAACACCCATAGGCATGAAACAATATACATTACCTCACCTGAACAGTCCTGATATATCATTGTGGTCATGTTGCTGTAATGTCACACATACTAAGCATTTGTGTCGTCAACAATCATGCCAGCAGTGCTGAATGAGAAACAATGTGTGCAGATGTATGTGTGTTCCTCACATGTGTTCTCAACTCCTCCTAGGTACAGACCCTTGTGGCGAGGGAGGGCCTCATCGGTGTACAGACCACTTGTTGATTTGCGGACCATGGTGGAGCGTCACATCATTATCAATTACAGACTCACTCATGCTACTATTCATGAACTTTGTGCATTACTGGATCCAGCACTGAGACCGTCTAATCAGAATCAGCATGCCATCCCTACTGAAGTACAGGTGCTTTCTGCACTCAATCTCCTGGCCACGGGCTCATTTCAAGTGACAGTGGACATGGATGCAGGTTTTTCACAGCCAATGTTTAGCATTATACTGTCCAGATTCATGAATGCATTTGTACGACAACTGCAGTACTATGTGATGTTTCCCCAAAGTGCCGACCCCCCTGCCATCAAGTCGGACTTATATGCATTTGCAAACATACCCCATGTGATAGGTGCCATTGATGGCTCCCACATAGCTATCATCCCCCAAAAGTCAGTGAACAGGTGTACAGAAACAGGAAGAACTTTCATTCCATGAACATTCATTTGGTGTGTACTGCAGACCAGTACATCTCACATGTGAATGCCATGTTCCCTGGATCAGTCCAAGTTTCCTTTGTGCTAAGGAACAGTAGTGTGCTACACAAGATGGAACAACTACAAGGGTAAGGAGGATGAATCATAGGAAGGTATTTCTGACACTTATTGCCACACAGCAGACAGCCAGGCTGTCTGCCACTGAGGGTTGTCATTGACAGTCCTGTTTTGCCCCCTTTTTTAGGTGATTCTGGCTACCCCAACATGCGTTGGCTCCTGACACCAGTGAGGAATTATAATGAGGCTCATGGACAGACTAGGAGGGAGATAGAGCGCACAATAGGTCTCTGGAAGGCTAGATATTAGTTGCCTACATATCTCGGGCGGTTCCCTGGGCTATGGGCCTGAAACGGTGTGTAGAATAGTGGTGGCCTGATGCATGCTGCACAACGTGGCTGTGAGGAATTCTAGCACCCTCTTGGAGGAGGAGGGTTTTGTATATCCAGACCTGCTTCCTCAGAGAGGGGCTGAGAGTTAGGGTGATGATGAGGAGGGGGAAGATGTACATTCCAGGACCCAACTGATACAACTCTACTTCCAGTAACTATGTGGGACTTATATATGAGATTGCTGTCTGTGCAGCATACTGTCAGTGTGCGTTTTCATCTAGGGGGGTGTTGGGTCAATAGTCATTGCCACTGTGACCAGGTCTGCATAGGACAGGTAACATCGTAGTATAATAGTTCGACACATCTGTAGGCACAACAACATGTTTTGCGTGTGGTGCATTTCCTGCTACTCAGATAATAATAAATTATTTATAATACAGTTGCATCCATACTTCACTATGTTTAAACATAATGACAGGGGGCATTGTAATAGGTGAACTGGTGTTTTATATGGTGTAGGGATTACATTGTGCAGTTGACAGTGATGGGAGTGGGCTACTGGTGATTGTACAATATGGCAACATGGTCACAGCATTTGTTGGCAGTAGTGGTATGTCCATCTATGTTTCCAAGAGTTTGTTGTTGTTTTCACATAGTTTTCTCATTGGTTCAGTGGGTCACTTGGAGGACAGTTCTTGCCAGAGTCACTTCTTTGAGGGGGCCTTGGTCTTGGCAGGTGTTCCTGTACCATATCTGGGCCTGAGGGACCATTTGGGTGCCTGTGTTGGCCTGTACGGCTTGAGATGCAGGTCTCCTGAGTGTCCTGAGAAGGTGGCACAAGTCCAGTTGCTGCTGCTAATGTTGTTGGCTGGTCAATATCTTAGCCTGTAGTAGGGGCTTCCTGGTCTGTGTGGGCCTCAGGCTTTGTTGGGACAAGGTGCAGCAGCGCACCTGCTATGGTGGCCATTGTGGTGTTGTGCAGTTTCCTCCGCTTCATGGCTTCTTGGTGGTGTGCTACCTGCATCCTTTGACTCTGCTCCAGGGTGGAAGGAATCTGGGCTAATCTGTCCTGGGTATGGTGGTTTGCTCCCAGGACCTCTGAGATCATGTCCTGGGCTACAGCATCTTTCCTGTGACCTCTCCTGTGGGCCACTGATGCCCTCTCACTGGGCCTAGCCCCCTGTGCCTGTGTCCCCTGCACAGGTCTGGTAGTACTACTTGTACTGGGGCCATTGTCTTCCTGCCTGTTGGTAGGGGGTGACTGTGGCCTATGTCCATGTGGTCCACCAGTCTGTGGCCTGTATACACAGGTGTGAGGACGGTTGCCCTGGGCTGATGTTGTTGGCTGTGTGGTAGGGGTGTCAGTAGTGTCCTGGGTGGGGCTGCTGGATGATGACAGTCCAGGACTCTGTGAGGGGGCCAGGGTGATCGTCAATGTCCAGGGTTCCATCCCCAGTGTCCTGGGAGGTGCCTCTGTCTCCCTGTGGGCACTGCCACTCCTTGTCATGTCTGTAAGGGTGGCATGGGTGGTGGTGCGTGTTGGGGGAATGGACACGTCTGTTACAATTGCATGATCGGATGGGGTGTACAGGACTAGGCTGTTTTGTGCAGGTTTTCAAACTTTGGGACCATGCATGGTGCCTTTGTGAGGTTTGCATTACTTTTTGCTTTGGATGTTGGCGTGCCTTGTGAGTGGTGTAGTCCCTTTGTGATTCCTTGCAGGGGTAGGTGGCTGTGCACAGGGGAAGGGATGTGGGCCTGTTGATGGGTTTGTGGGCATGCAGGGTGACTGGATGTAGTGATTGTGGCCTGGGTGGGGTAGTGGTCCTGGTGGCTGTTGGAGGGGTGAGGGGTACATGCATTACATGTGTGATGGATATGGGTTAAATGTAGATGACTTACCCGAGTCCATTCCTCCAGTGAGTCCAGTGAGTTCCTCAGGGTACAGGATGGCCAGTACCTTTTCCTCCCAGTCAGTTGGGTGTGTGAGTCGTGTGATGTGACGTTCAGAGTCTGCCTGTAGTGTTGTCCGTTTGGCTTCTCCTATTGGCGATGCAAAGGATTGTGGGGTGTGTCTGTGAGTTTTTTTTTTTCTTTTTTTTACATACATAGCTTTATTCGGTTACTTTCAACCATAAAAGCAAAACAACCACCGGTAAAAAGATAAAAGATAAGTAAAAATTAAGTTAAAAAGGAAATAAGAGGAATAAAAAAGAACATCCTTTACGGCCTTAAAACACATAAAAACCAAACACCTAATCTCCTACTGACTGTCATTTAAATTAATCATGGGGTTTTGTTCCAGTCTAGGTGTGTGGTTAAGATTTGATGACTAAAACATTCCATTGTCAATTTTTCATGTTGTCCTTATTTTTGAAGTAAGTTCCGCATCAGCAACTTTCCCCAAGCGATTAATACGCACATGCCAGGCAGCTGTAATGTACTTACTAACCGCACAGGGTAAGGGGGGGGAACTTTCCCTCATCAAAATTCTTAAGGCAACAATACAATGTCTTACCCCCATATTTCTACACACTGGCCGTAACCACTTTCGAGGCGCAATCAAATAGGCAGGACATAAAAACATAAAATGTACAATGGATTCTGGATTATGGGTACAGCTCGGACAAAAATCAGATCTTGTAGTTGCACTCCACTTTCTGCCATATGATTTGAGAGGCAGACAACCATATCTGAACTGGATATATAAACTCTTACTTAATGGGTCAAGAATTATATCCATAAAAGATTCAAAAGACGGATACCATTTAAAATCAAAAAATTGTGAGGTCAATCTGCCGTGAGTAGGGCACAGCAGATAGTTTTCCCTGGCATAAGTCCAGTATACAGTTTTCAAATGATTCTTCTGCTCCTTCCTTATACTTTCTGGATGACTCCATAGCTCACTAAGACCCAATTTGTGAAACCATTTAGAGATGTGATTAAACCAGGGAATGGTGAGTACATTTGGTCTATCCAAGATGTCTTGGATAGACTCCTTGTATGTAGATAACTCAGGGGTGGACCAAACACGGACCCAAAAAAGCAGAGGTCGTAGGGCAACTACATCTGTGATGCGTGAAAGGCCAAGGTCCCAGAACAATGGCAGCAGTGGGGTACTGCGAGGGCAGGCCAAAGTAGACCTCACAAAATTGTTTTCCCCCACTGCAAGCCTGCCAGTGTTTGAGGACCCCCAAATTTCTGCCCCATAGACCGCAGCACTTTGTGCCTTTGCTCTATAAATTTTAATAATTGGAGTAATCACTCTCTCAGAAGTAGACTTATGAAAACGAAGAATGGCTCCAGATGACTGTACCAGGCGAGCCAAACTTTTGTCAATTTGGGCCCCCCAATGCAGATTATTGCTAATTCTCACCCCCAAGTAATCTATAGAGTTTACCAAACCTAGGGGTGTTCCATTATAAAATATTGAATATCTCTTAGTGGGGCCACAACCCAAGGTCATAAGTTTAGTTTTGCTATGGTTAAGTTCCAGACCATAGTCACCGCAAAACGAACTGAACTTGTCCATGAGTACCTGGAGGCCCATAGGGGTTCTGGAGATCAAGAGAGAATCATCGGCAAATAACAAAATTGGAATTTTATGGTGATTCAAAGATGGGGCATCATTTTGACAATTGGACACGACTTGCACCACCTCATTGATGAACAGTGTAAATAGCGTTGGGGCAAGAACGCAACCCTGGCGCACTCCTCTCTTGATGTCTATTTTGTCTGTGAGTTCCCCCTGATTGCCCCATCTTACTTGTGCAAATGTTTTTTCATGTAATCTTTGGATTAAATGCACTAAGTTCCCTGGGATACCAATTTTGTACAATACTTCCCACAGTTTCTCTCTTGGGACAAGATCAAATGCGGATCTTAAGTCTACGAGAGCCACATAGAGTTTTTGCTTAGATAAGGTGACATACTTCCAGAACAGTAATGACAGCCTGAAAACTTGGTCCATAGTATTAGTTTTGGGCCGAAACCCAGCCTGTAAGGGAGATAAAATTTGCTGGTCTTGAATCCAATCAGTAAGCCTCTCTAAGACTTGTTTGGCAAACGTCTTCTGAAGGATATCAATAAGGCTAATTGGTCGATAATTTACAGGCAACCCTGTATCACCCTTTTTATAGATCGGTATTATTTCAGCACCATGCCAAGACTCTGGAATAGGGCTGCCAGCTGCTATGGCATTAGACAACAAATTGATATACCATGCCCATATCTTAGGTTCTGATTTGAACAAATCCCCTGGAATCTTATCCGGGCCAGGGGCTTTTGCTGGCCTCAGAGAATCAATAGCAGCTGTGGTTTCAGCTAAGGTAAAAACAATTCTCTCAGATGAGATCTTATTAGCAGCCCAACACTCGACATTTGCAGGGTCCTCCAGAGCTTGCTGTACAGGCAAAGCATAGATTTCAGAAAAGTAGGACACCCATCTTTCGGGCTGTATATGCAACCCAATATCATCCTTACCCCTTTTCGAACTGGAGGTCAACAACCGCCAAAAAGAGCTATCATCTTTACTTTGGACTGCTGCAAGCAGTTTCTGCCATGTCTCATTCTCCCAGTCTCTTTTGGCTCGCTTCAGGGCATTAGCATACCTACAACGAGCCTCTTTAATAGCCGCATGCGTAGAATTTTTAACAGCCTCTTTTAAGGTGGATCTTGCTTGCGCACAATCCTGATTATACCAGTCCCTGCGAAGGGTGTCAGCGGGTCTCGATTTAAAGGAAGTTTCCTTATAGAAGATACCCTGAAGGGAATCGACCATCTTAGTGTGGATCGCCATAATAGGAATATCCGAGGATTCTTGATCTTCGTAATCTACAAAGAGTTTTAAAAAAGATGAATAAATTTCCCCAATCAAGTACGGGTTACATTCAACCTTTGGCCAGCAGACCCTAGAGCGTCTATGGATCAAATGAGGGAATGGAACATTAGTAATCCTTAAGTGCTGGACTCTTAAAAATGCATGATTAGTCAATACAAGACACAAAGGATTATGATCACTATCCAAGCGAGGTAAAATTTCCATATCAAGTGAACTTGACCATAGCCTAATGTCCAAAAGAATGTAATCAATAGTACTAAAGGAAAGCCCTCGCTTGAAAGTAATGGCTCGCTCTGAGTCAGATTTAGTGCGGCCATTGCATTCTCTCAGGCCATAGTTCAGGCAAAGGGAAGACATCTGGAATGCAACACAGGAAACAGGCGAAAGTACCATTTCTTTAGATTGGGGAATACCCCAATGTTCGTCCTCCTCAGTAGTCAGATTGCTAATGGAGTTGTCCAACACAAAAGAGCAATTAAAATCACCTGCTATAATCAGAAAAACTGAAGGGTCCAAAACGTCTATGTAGTCCGTCAACTGGGAAAGAACAATTGATTCAGACCCACGGGGAACAGATCTAGCATAAATATTCAGAACTATCATTTTAAAGCCAGGACGGAATGTAAGTTGCACACCCAGCAGATCAAAGGAGTTAAACTTTATCACAGAGTGATCACATTCTAACTTATTGTTCAGTAAAATCATTAAACCTCCCATCTGTCTTCCAAATCCACCAGAGGCAGGTTGGGCAGCAGAGAAATAGGTTGTAAAGCCTTGTAAGGATAACTGTTCTTTAGTCCATGTCTCCTGGAAGAGACAGATATCTTGTTTGTTTACAAGGCTTACCCATTCCGGGTCATCCAGCTTTTGCTTGATTCCAGCTACATTCCAGGACATGATGTTAATTTTAGGAGGTGGAGATATTGACTTTGTTCTCATAGGTAGGGCAGGAGTCGAAATCCCTATAAATTGACACACATCATTTACTGTTTTTGGAAGCACTGTACAGGGGGCAGGTGTCTGTGAGTGTTTGGTAGTGTTGTGGATGTGTGTCAGGTGTGTAGGTTCCAAACTTGCCAGCGTATGCATTTCTTTCTGTTGGGTCCACTTGCTGACCGTGGCGGTCTGTACCGCCAATGGTCGTTCGGCTTCAACTGACCGCCGCAGTGATTTGTGCTTCATTATTTGGAGGGCTGGGTGTTTGTGTGCTCGGGGGTGGAGGGGTGGGAGGTCCAGTATTTCCGCCGACAAGGTCCTGGCGGTAACTGGTGACAGGGAGATTTTTTTTGGTTTCTGATTTTTGCATCATTATGTGGCGGGTTTCTGTTCACTGCCAATGGCGGTCTTCTGTTCGCAGTTGCCACGGCGGTCGACGGTGTTCACCGCCGTATTCATAATGAGGACCCTAATTTCTGAGGTTTGTAGGTAGTGCAGCGTTTCAAGGGAATTCCTACCATAATGGCCTCCTCCTGTAGTTGGGGCACTCTCAGCCCATTGTTTGCAATGGGGACATAAGTTTCATGAGGGTGGGTGCTCTCTTTTTTTCGACATTTCCAGACTTAGCTCCTAGGTTGATTAGTCCAACAGCTTGTTAGTGGGCCTTAACAAGAGTCCCCATCCCCCTGTGGTCCCACTCGGGCCATCAGAGAATATGGGGCAACACAGGAGAAAAGAAGGAAATGGCTGGACAAATCTCCTGCCCTACGCTCTTTTGAACCCTCTCACCTAGACCACAATGACCTCCAAGTGTTGCAGTGCCCCCAAGTGGGGGTTGGATGGACCTTGCTCCTGGATGGGCTGGATGCTGAGAGTCTCTGGTAGGTCAATGAGCATCAGGCGGTGCCTCTGCTGGGTACCACACAAAAGGCGCACAAAAATTGGCCAGCATCTCCACAGGATGACTACCATGGTTAAACGTTCTATTAGGAGGATGGATGGCTGTCAAGTGCATTACGTTAGCACATATTGTGATCACCTGACACCGGAACTTCAATGAGAAGTTTCCAACTATGTCACTTTTCACTCTCAGATGACATATATTTTACCACCCTAGTTGCCCTTGTGCATTTTCATTAATGTTTATTGTCATTCCAGCTTGCCCAGGTTCCTCTCATTCTAGGTAAATAAATGTCTTCAAAGGTCCATCTCACATAAATTTACGGTCTGCAAATTGTTAGCCCCCCGATTCATGAGCTTTTATTTTCTGAGTAAATCTGGTGGCTATGAAACTTAGGGGTGTTGGTTTGATCATTGAAGTCTCCCTGCAAGACACTTTTGGAATTTGGAGGGCTGGTAAGCACTTGCACTCATTGACCCTCCCTGGCACAACAAACAGATACGCTTAGAGAATCTGGGTGTCTCTGTGTTTCGCAGCTTTGTTCAAAGCCGATGTTGCATTGAGTGCACATTGTGCAGGTTTTCAGCGAGTATTCTGAGAATTAGAGCTTCTGTGTCCTCTACTATTCCCTTTCTTTTCTTCATATAGTTTGCCTCTTGTGCCTCAGACCTTTTTAAGTGCATTTAATATTTAATGCTTATAAGGGTTTTTATGTGAAAAAATATTTAAATAATGCTGTAATTCTAAATGTTATACTTATTCTCTTACTGTTAATTTTTCACATAAGGACACGTGACGCATACTACAGAAGTGTATCTACACATTAACTTGCAAGTTTAGAAAGGTTGTGTTCTTTTGATTCAATTTCTGTTGTCCGCGATTTGAGAAAATAATTACGTTTGCATTTGTAATGTGCAGTGTTACAATCAAAGGTGTAGTTTATGAGCAACTCAATACTCATATTGCACGTTTTGATAATTCTGATGCGGTGCTGTACAAGGTTTAATGTATGGTCAGTATTTTATTGAATACAATTTTATTGCGTGATTTAACATATGAGGCTTTGTTGATGAAGCTGCTGGCTAACCCCTATTACTCATGCGGTGCTTTCCATCACACTTAGATGTGCAATATTGTTTGTATTGAGTTGGTTGTTGTTTATGGCTTGTCTTAACCCCTTGGCCTCCAAGGACATCATGGTTATGTCCGGTGCCAGGGCGATGAGGTGACACGGACGTAACCATTACGTCCTGGGACCGGCCCTTGGGGGAAGCGCTAGCGCTCCCCCTGAGGTCCTCGCCTCAAGCCCCTTCAGGGCAGGGCAAGAAGGGGAATGGCTTCCCCTTCCACACCCAACCCCAAACTGATGACATCAGCCCGCGATTGCACGCTGACATCATCAGAGGGTGGCAGACGCGCTGGAAGGCATTTGCTTCCAGTGAGTAGAGGGAGAAGAAGGTAAGTTTCTTCTCCGGCCGGGGGGGATTGCACAGGAGCAGCAATGCCCACTAGACACCAGGGATTTTTGTTTATGTGTGTGTTTTTGTTTGTTTCATTTCACAGGGAGCAGCCCCTTAGGCAAGGGTCGCTCCCCTAAGGGGGCTTGTTTTTTGCCATTCCTGCCCCCCTTTGGGGCAGATCAGCCTCTTTTTCTTAGGAAGATCTGCCCCCAAGGGGGGGTAGAAGCCACTACAAACCAGGGATTTTTTGTGTGTTTTTTCTTTGTGTGGGGGGCGGCCCTTTGAGCATGGGCCGCCCCCCTTAAAGGGGACAAAGCAATGTTGGGCAGTGATCAGCCTATTTACTTTAGGCCCATCTGCCCCTAAGGGAGGCAGAATCCACTTAGCGCCAGGGATCTTGTGTGTTTGTGTGCTTTGTGTGGGGGGAGGCCCTTTGGGCAAGGGTCACTCCCTAAAGGGGGCAATATATTTTATGCCATTTCTGCCCCCCTTAGGGGGCAGATTGCCCTATTATTTGTGGGCCCATCTATGGTGCCAGGGATTGTTTTTTCTTTTTGTGTGTGGGCAACCCTTTGGGCAAGGGATTCAGCACAGTACTGGTGGCCATTTCTGCCCCGCTTGTGGGCACATTGGCCTCTTATTTTTAGGCCGATCTGCCCCCAAGGGGGGCAGAAACCACTAGAAACCAGGGATTTTTTTTGTGTGTTTTTACTTTTTGTGTGGGCAGGTGGGCCCTTGGGCAAGTGTTGCCCCCAAAAGGGAACAAAGATCGGCCTATTCCATCTGCCCCCAAGGGAGGTAGAAGTCACTCAATGCCAAGGATATTGTGTGTGTGTGTTTTGTGGGGAGGGGGCCGTAGGGCAAGGGTCGCCCCCCAAAGGGGGCAATATATTTTATGGCATTTCTGCCCCCCTTGGGGGCCGATCAGCTTATTTATTTTAGGCCGATCAGCCCCCACGGGGGGCAGAAGCCACTGGAAGCCAGGGATTGTTTTTGTGTGGGGCGGTAGCCCCTTGGGCTAGGGTCACCTCCCTAAAAGGAGGGGGTGGCTCGTAGGGCAAGGGTCGTCCCCTAAACGGGGCAATATATTTTAAGCCATTTCTGCTCCCTTTAGGGGGCAGATTGGCCTATTATATTTAGGCCCATCTGCCCCCAAAGGGAGGCAGAAGCCTTTAAGGTGCCAGAGATTTTGTAAGTTTTTTTTTTGTGTGGGGGGCAACCCCTTGGGCAAGGGATTCAGCACAGTACTGGTGGCCACTTCTGACCCCCTTGGGGGCAGATCGGCCTAATTCTTTTAGGCCCATCTTCCCCCGAAAGGGGTAAAGACCACTAGTCACCAGGGACAATTTCTAAATGTTTGGTGGCGGGGTCTTTGGCAACTGGTGAAGTATTTGCATTTGTGATTATAAAAGTTTATTTCTCCTTTTTGTTCTAGTTCAAAGCGTTTGCTTCGTTTGCTGTGGCTCTTTGTGGTTTTGGCAGTGGTTGACCTGCGGCTTGCGTAGTTCCATGTTTTAGGTAAGTAAAAACAATTCACTCAAAATGACTATTGTTGCCATGCATGAAAGGCATTTTGTAAGTGGTGTACTAAATGCAGGATTATGTGTGAAGTTGTCTATAGATCAGTGCACAATGATATTTGTGGTGTCTTATGTGTAATTTTTTTTTTTTCTTTTTAGTGGGATATCATTGATGATTGCTGTGGCTGTGTATTGTAGTTGCTGGTGAGTCTAGCTTTTTCAGGCAAGTGAGTGGTATAGTTTTTGAGTTTCTAACACTTTGGGGGTGATTCTGAGACTGGCGGGCGGCGGAGGCCGCCCGCCAGTCTTCCCCCGACAAAATACCGCTCCGCGGTCGCAAGACCTCTGAGGGTATTTTGAGATTTGCCCTGGGCTGGCGGGCGGCCGCCAAAAGGCCGCCCGCCAGCCCAGGGCAAATCTACCTTCCCACGAGGACGCCGGCTCTGAATGGAGCCAGCGTAGTGGGAAGGTGCGACGGGTGCAGTTGCACCCATCGCGTATTTCAGTGTCTGCTTCGCAGACACTGAAATACTTTGTGGGGCCCTCTTACGGGGGCCCCTGCAGTGCCCATGCCATTGGCATGGGCACTGCAGGGGCCCCCAGGGGCCCCGCGGCACCCCCTACCGCCATCCTGTTCCTGGCGGGAGACCCGCCAGGAACAGGATGGCGGTAGGGGGTGTCAGAATCCCCATGGCGGCGGAGCGCGCTCCGCCGCCATGGAGGATTCTCCCGAGCAGCGGAAAGTCGGCGGTCAGAATGCTCGACGGAGCACCGCCAGCCTGTTGGCGGTGCTCCCGTGGTCGGTGACCCTGGCGGTCATATTGGTCTACTAGTCCCTTGATGGCAACTGCTATATTTCCTGCAATCATGAGTCGTAACCGGTATGAGCTTCTTCTTCAGATTATGCATTTTGTTGATAATGCTTTAGCCTTGACACAAGATCACCCTGATTGTGATCGTCTTTTTAAGATTAGACCTGTCCTTGATCATTTTGTAGATAGGTTCTCAGAGGTCTATTTTCCAGGCAAAGAAATAGCAGTGGATAAGTCTTTGGTCCTGTTCAAGGATCGTTTGGTTTTTAGGCAGTACATTCCTAGCAAGAGAGCACGGTATGGAATTAAATTGAATATGCTGTCTGAAAGTAGTACAGGATATGTTTATAATTTCTGGGTCTACGCTGGTAGGGATTACAGTGGTGACCCTCCTGGTTGCCAGACCACTTTTGGAGTTAGCAAGAAAATTGTGTGGAAACTTGGTAGATGACTGTTTAACAAAGGTAAGCATTTTTACATAGATCATTTCTATACTGTAGTGCAGTTGTTCAAGGAATTGTTCACGGTGGACACTGTTGCTTGTGGCACAATCTGTTCCAACATGAAAGGCTATCCAAAAGAGCTTGTCTATAAAGCAACTTAGGAAGGGACAGTGCAGTGCCTTGCAGAATGATGAGCTGCTAGCTCTGAAATTTGCAGACAGGAGGGATGTCTACATGCTAACTACCAACCATGATCAGAGTACTTCACCTGTGGCTGTTTGGGGTCAAGTTGCTAAAGTGCGCAAACATGTGTGCATTTTAGACTACAATAGGCATATAACTTATGTTTGGTATAAGAAATTAGAGGTTCACCTGTTCCACTTGGCAACTTTTATTCCTTTTCTTGTGTTCAAGAATAGTTCTCCAGAGTCAAGGATGACATTTGTGAAATTTCAGGAGTCGGTCATGGCAGGCCTTGTTGTGCTGGAACAGGCACGAGTTCCTAGAGAAGCAGTGGGGCAGGAAGTGGCTAGATTTAAAGATCACCACTTTGCTGAGCACATTCCTTCCACAGCCAAAAAAGACTTTCCTGCTAAGAGATGTAGAGTTTGTGCTCGAGGAGGTATCCGGAAGGAGACTAGGATGTACTGCCCTGATAGTCCTTCAAAGCCTGGGCTGTGTGTGGGTGGCTGTCACAGTCAAAAAACATTATTGGGAACTACCGTGGGCGAAAACTGCATGTTTATATTTTCATATTTTCAGTTTTACAGCTGGAATTACTGTCATGTATTTAGTTAGAGCTTTTGTGTTTGTAGTTTTGTATTAATTTTTTTAATTCGTTAGTGGTTTCTTTTTTGTTTAAAAAAGTGATGGCGGTTTGCATGGAGTGGCGCTTGGCTGGTGGTGTGCTTGGAGTGGCACTTGGCTGGAGGTGTGCGTGGAGTGCCACTTGGCTTGCTGTGTGCATGGAGCGGCACTTGGCTGGCAGTGTTTTTGGATTGGCGCTTGGCTGGAGGAGTAAATAGTGACTTGCTGTTGGCCACTGCAACACACTGCTAACCAAACGCCAGTCCACACACTCCCATCAGATGGTGCAATTGCTGTGTTAGGCATGCTGGCACATAAAAGTGAAGTGCCCTTGAATGGAGCTTCTGTTGATGCGAGTGTTGTAATGTGCTGGGCCCGAGGCTGGCGGTGTGAATGGTCTTGTGCATGTCATATATGAAAGGTGTGTGAATGTAGTGTAAAGTGGTTGGTGCATTGTCGGGGCTTTACAGCTCACAACCTGTGAGTCATTGGTTCAGTTTTTTGGCCTTTCAGTTATTAACATTGTATTGCATTTTTGTGGAATCTCTTGTTAATAAAATTTTATCTACTGAGCCATCACTCAACCTCATCACAAATCCAACCAGTATGTGTGGTAAAAATGAAAAAATACTGCTCAGCTGTAATCAGGCTTAGCAGCAACCCGTGACATGCTAGGTGTCTCGGGGGGGACCCCGATGATGAAGCATGCCACTAACTTAGTTGGTGGGTGATGCGTATTTTTAACATAACATAAGTGCATTTCTTTTCACAATTTTAGTGTTTGGAACATCACAGAAGGACCTGGACACATCAAAATGACCTATTACAAAACTACCTGTGTTTCTGTGGGGGGAGGGGACACCTCCGTATTTGTTCCGGGGTGCGGCCTTCATCTGGGGAAAACTACCAAACCCAGACATTTGTGAAAATTAGACATCCGGAGGACTCCAGGGAGGTGTGGCTTGTGTGGATCCCTGTCAACAGCAGAGCAGTATGCGCTCTATTGGCAACAAAAATGCAAAAACCCAGCACTCTCAAAACAATGTAATTTATGCATTGTCCTGATATGTTGCGGTTTAACCTTTTGCATTGCAGAGTTCAATCCTGAAAACTTATTTTTAATATGTTTACAAATACTGTTCCTTTGCAATGTATTGCTGCAGGTTTTCAGGGTGTGTTAGGGTGTGGCCCCCTTCCAGGGCCTTCCAGAGACTTTCCCTGCAACATGCCTGGGCGTGGTTCTGGGCCTGGCCAAGACTCTATAAAAGAGAGTCAGCCCAACTCCCAGTGCTCACTATTCAGAGGTCCCGGTGCAGAGCAGCAGCTTCCTGAGCTCCTGTCCCGGCAGCCTATATGGATCTTCCAGTCTTCTGCCCTCATCCTTCATTGGTGATCATTGTTCCAGGCGGTAAGACGTTGTTTGGACATTATCCAACACCGTTATTGAGAATTTTCATATTCTTGGTTTTAATTCTTAAATGAATAACAGATTACTTGTGCGCTGACATTTTTTGACATTTATATGGTGGTTTGCAGATAAGCAGGACGCGCAATTTATTCCATAAAGGTTTGACTTTGTTATTCATTACGCGCTGCCATTTCTTGACATTTACGTGGTGGCTTAAGAATCATCAAGACGCACGATTCGTTTTATGGTGTTTGGACATTGTTGTCCATTTCGCGCTGATATTTCTTGACATTTACATGATATTTTAGGAGTTTGCAAGACGCGCAACTCGTTTCATGAGCATTTAACTTTGTTGTTCATTGCGCGCTACCATTTCTTGACATTTACATAGTGGCTTAAGAATCGGCAAAAGAAGCGCGATTTGTTTCATTGTACTTTGATCTTGTTACTTATTGTGAGCTGTTAATCCTTGACATTTATATCGTGTTTTACGAATCGGCAAGATGTGCGATTCGATTAATGAGGATTTGACTTTGATATTCATTGCATGTTACCATTTCTTGGTATTTTACATGGTAACACTCGAATTGGCAAGACGCACAATTCTCTCCTCGAGTTTAATTCATGTTGTTTATTGTATGCCACTATTCTAAGATATTTATTATGTAATATTTTAGTTGACAAGTTATGTGATTTGTTTCCTGAATCCTTATTGTGTTATTCATGGTGCACAATCCTTTTATGGTGTTTACTATATTAATATATATCTGCAAAATCCGCAATTTTTGTTGAAGCATTTTAAGAGTACACAGAAGGCCATAGTTTCTAGATGCAATACTGTATGGTCCTAGTATACATTCTCAAAACAGGGTTTATACGACTGGTTTAAAATGTAGTCAGAATGTTTTTTTCTGATTCTCATGTAAAGGAAAGTACTTGAATAAGAAAGTTTTCATTTAATTCATCTTGATTCCCCTACAGGTATCCGGCCATCTTGAAACTTAGTCATTTTAAACTTAACTCTTAGATTGTTCATGTTTTCAGAGTGACTAGGCTTAGAATCATAGTTTAGTATTGATTTTAGGAGATATAATTTTCATATTGTGTGTTCTCACCTTTTTCTTACTAGAGGTCTTCTTCCCAGCCGTTCCCTTCCTAATCCCCTCTTCCCCTCTTGAACTCTGTCAGTCTCTGTGATTTATCTATCAGAGTCTTGGAGCTGTTCAGTGGTGGACGTGTTGGGAACGTGCACAGACCCCGAGGATCTGGTGACTCTGACAATCCCCCAACATTTTCTTACCCAGAATCCTCTGCAAACCAAAATTTGATTAAAAAAGCATATTTACTACAATTTTCTTTGTAAGATCACCCGCGCCACCACCAATTTCCTACCACCCAGCGTTCCCCTCAGTCTCCCAAGTAAAATGATACCTCACTTGTGTGGGTCCCCCAAAGCAGAGTTAGACAAAAAATTATAAAAGAAAAATTTGTGCTTATCAACTCGCTATGCTATCCCCTCAATCTCTACACGTTTTTGGCCTTTTCCTGTTGCAGGCACCCGGGCTACCCACACAAGTGAGAAACCATTTTTATCAAGAGACCTGGGGGAATGCTGGGTGAAAGGAATTTTGTGTCTCCTCTGAGATTCCAGACATTTCTATCACCGAATTGTGAGGAAAAAGGTTTTTTTTTGCCAAATTTTGAGATTTGCAACGGATTCTGGGTAACGGTGTAGGAGGCTGGCCTAGCTTGTAGTGGGTTCCAGAGGTACTTACACCTTGTGCCAGGTCCAGTTATCCCTTATTAGTGTAGAAGAGGTGTTTCTAGCAGCTTAGGCTGATAGAAGGTAGCTATGACAAAGCAGGTTAGGCTGAACTAGGAGACATGTAAACCTCCTACTATACCACTGGTGTCATATGCACAATATCATAAGAAAACACAATACACAGAAGTACTAAAAATAAAGGTACTTTATTTTTATGACAATATGCCAAAAGTATTTCAGTGAGTACCCTCAGTATGAGGATAAGATATATACACAAGATATATGTACACAAACCAAAATTAGGTAAGTAATAGCAAGAAAAGTAATGCAAACAGTGTAGAATTACAATAGATTGCAATAGGAGCACATAGGTATAAGGGCAACACAAACCGTATACTCCAAAAGTGAAATGCGAACCACGAATGGACCCCAAACCTATGTGAGCTTGTAGAGGGTCACTGGGACTGTAAGAAAACAGTGAGGGTTAGAAAAATAGCCCACCCCAAGACCCTGAAATGTAGGTGTAAAGTGCACCTACTATCCCCAGAGAGCACAGAAGTCATGATAGGGGGATTCTGCCGGAAGAACATACACCAGCAATACAACAACAGTGGATTTCCGGACCTGAGTACCTGTAAGACAAGGGGACCAAGTCCAATAGTCACAACAGTGTCGAGAGTGGGCAGGAGCCCAGGAAATGCCAGCTGAGGGTGCAAGGAAGCTGCCCCCTGTTGGAAGAAGCTTGGAGTTCTGCAAGAAAGAAGAGGACTAGGAACTTCTCCTTTGGAGGAATGATGTCGCACATCGTGATGAAGCTTGCAGAGGTGTTCCCTTTGCAGAAAGCCCGCAAACAAGCCATGCTAGCTGCAAGGGTCACGGTAGAGGTTTTTGGGTGCCTCTGTGGCCCAGGAGGGACCAGGATGTCGCCACTTGGAGGAGGAGACAGAGGGGGCGCCCAGCAAGTCAGGGAGCCCTCACAGAAGCAGGCAGCACCCGCAGAAGTACCTGAACAGGCACTTAGAAGAAAAGTGAACCGGAGTCCACCCGAAGTAACAAAACGGAGTCCCATTACGCCAGAGGACAACTCAGAAGGTTGTGCACTGCAGGTTAGAGTGTCAGGGACCCAGGCTTGGCTGTGCACAAAGGAAATCCTGGAAGAGTGCACAGGAGCCGGAGCAGCTGCAAATCATGCGGTGCCCAGCAATGCCTAGCATGGGGAAGCAAGGACTTACCTCCACCAAACTTGGACTGAAGAGTCACTGGACTGTGGGAGTCACTTGGACAGAGTTGCTGAGTTCCAGGGACCACACTCGTCATGCTGAGAGGGGACCCAGAGGACCAGTGATGCAGTCTTTTGGTGCCTGCGGTTGTAGGGGGAAGATTCTGTCGACCCACAGGAGATTTCTTCAGAGCTCCTGGTGCAGAGAGGAGGCAAGCTACCCTCAGAGCATGCACCACCTGGAAGCAGTCGAGAAAGCCGGCAGGATGAAGCGATACAAGGTTGCTAGTAGTCGTCTTGCTACTTTGTTGCGGTTTTGCAGGTGTCCTGAGCAGTCAGCCATCGATCCTTTGGCAGAAGGTGAAGAGGGAGATGCAGAGGAACTCTGGTGAGCTCTTGCATTCGTTATCTGAAGAATTCCCCAAAGCAGAGACCCTAAATAGCCAGAAAAGGAGGTTTGGCTACCTAGGAAGGAGGATTGGCTACCAAGAGAGGTGAGACCCTATCAGAAGGAGCCTCTGACGTCACCTGCTGGCACTGGCCACTCATAGCAGTATAGTGTGCCACAGACACCTCGGTTTCCAACATGGCAGAGGTCTGGTACACACTGGAGGAGCTCTGGGCACCTCCCCTGGGAGGTGCAGGTCAGGGGAGTGGTCACTCCCCTTTCCTTTGTCCAGTTTTGCGCCGGAGCAGGGCTGGGGGATCCCTGAACCGGTATAGACTGGCTTATGCAGAGAGGGGCACCATCTGTGCCCATCAAAGCATTTCGAAAGGCTGGGGGAGGCTACTCCTCCCCAGCCTTCACACCTATTTCCAAAGGGAGAGGGTGTTACACTCTCTCTTAGAAGAAGTCTTTTGTTCTTCCTTCCTGGGCTGCCTGGACCCCAAGAGGGCAGAAACCTGTCTGAGGGGTTGGCAGCAGCAGCAGCTGCAGTTCAGACCCCGGAAAGGCAGTTTGGCAGTACCCGGGTTCTGTGCTAGAGACCCGGGGGATCATGGAATTGTCCCCCCAATGCCAGAGTGGCATTGGGGTGACAATTCCATGATCTTAGACATGTTACATGGCCATGTTCGGAGTTACCATTGTGACGCTGTACATAGGTAGTGACCTATGTACAGTGCACGCGTGTAATGGTGTCCCCGCACTCACAAATTCTGGGGAATTTGCCCTGAACGATGTGGGGGCACCCTGGCTAGTGCCAGGGTGCCCACACACTAAGTAACTTTGCACCCAACCTTCACCAGGTGAAGGTTAGACATATAAGTGACTTATAAGTTACCTAAGTGCAGTGGTAAATGGCTGTGAAATAGCGTGGACGTTATTTCACGCAGGCTGCACTGGCAGGCCTGTGTAAGAATTGTCAGAGCTCGCTATGGGTGGCAAAAGAAATGCTGCAGCCCATAGGGATCTCCTGGAACCCCAATACCCTGGGTACCACAGTACCATATACTAGGGAATTATGTGGGTGTACCAGTATGCCAATGTGAATTGGTAAATTTAGTCACTAGCCTGTTAGTGACAAATTTGGAAAGCAGAAAGAGCATAACCAACGAGGTTCTGGTTAGTAGAGCCTCAGTGAGACAGTTAGGCATCACACAGGGAACACATACAGGGCACATACTTATGAGCACTGGGGCCCTGCCTGGCAGGGTCCCAGTGACACATAGACTAAAACAACATATATACAATGAAATATGGGGGTAACATGCCAGGCAAGATGGTACTTTCCTACAAACGGAACCTGGTGAGAACCCCACAAGTCACTCCATCTTGGATTCCATTAGGTGTCTAGTTTTCAAAAATGCACAGGTTTGGTAGGTTTCCCTAGGTCCCGGCTGAGCTAGAGGCCAAATTCCACAGTCAGGCACTTTGCAAAAAACAGGCTAGTTTTCTTTGGGGAAATGTGATGTTTCCATGTTGTGCTTTGGGGCATTTCCTATTATGGGCACTAGGCCTACCCACAGAAGTGAGGTATCATTTTTATTGGGATATTTGGAGGAATACTGAATGGAAGGACATTTGTGGCTCTTCTCAGATTCCAGAACTTTCTATCACCAAAATGTGAGGAAAATGTGTGTTAATTTTCAAGAAGAAAGTAGGTGTTGCAGGAGTCATTGACCTGTCCTCCTACCTCAGACTGCAGAATCCACTGTCAGGCAACAATAGAATGTTCAGCCCTGCGCCATCAATGCTGTCAACAGAAATTTATGTGCAAGCATTAAATCCCGCACATGCAGAGGCATTAAATTCCACACATGCAGAGTGATGCACAGCAGACTACTCAGTAAATAAGACAAGGAAGAGTGTGATAGTACCCAAAAGGCCACACATCCTGCACGTTTCATTAACAGGCATAGCAGTAGATGGATTGAAGGCCTAATTCTCACATAGGGAAGTTGTCAATTCATTTTCATTTATGAGTGAAAATAAAGAACCTAGCCATTTTCCAATAGCAAATTGTACATGTTAGGGGATGCAAAAAAGGTGAATGCGCAATTTTTAGAAAAAATGTTTCAAATAAATTAATGTCAGTTACATTTTTTTAGTTCGAAACGTAAAATGTATTTTATAGGAATGTTGGTTTTGTGAAGCTGATGTCCAGATAGTAAAGTGTATTTCCTCTAAACCGAATGTGAAAGCCAAGTCAAATCCAAAATCTCCCCACACAATTTCAGCCGTTTTCTTCACTCAAACCATAACATTATTTGCCTAAAAGACACACAAAACAGCAGCATAAGGTACATATATCAGGGCTCTAGGCTAGAATTGTTTTGGGATTTAACGCACCTGAAAAAATCCCTTGTGACTTTTCTTTTAGTCCAGAAGCCTTTGGCGACTGCAGTATAAGCTCCCTGCTGGCATAAATACATGTGTTATGTTAACACAATCTATTGAAAAGCAATTCAAAAGGCAAGACTTTTCTTTGAACCTCTACATTGGGATTTTTGGAGAAGGCATTACTTATGCAACATGAATAGTTTTTTCCAATGTTGAAACCAGTTGCAGCATTTTTCTTTGTGCAAATTTGGGGCACAGAAAGAGCTATCTGATGAATTGAAGTTTGCAACTGAGGCCACTCATCCCATTAATGCATTATAAAAAACGTTAAGAACATTAGGCTTGTTAAACCTGACATGGCTGGGCATATTTCCCCAAACATTTTGCCATATTTGTTTTTGTTGCCTTTAGTACTCTCTGCACTTTATCACTGCAGAGCAGTACTAACATGTTTGTGCTTCTCCCCAAAACATTGTAAAATTGCCTACTTCTGATTTTCAAATTTAGGGCCAGGTTTACAAGGCCGTTGTGCCCATTAGCACCACATTTGCGGAATTTTTCCCCCCACAAATGTGACGCTTGCAGGCCACTTCCATAGCGCCATATTTACAAGGTGGCGCAAACCAGGTTTGGCCACCTTATAAAACCTTTGCAACACATTATGCATAATATATGTATGATGTATGCAAAGGGGGAGCTCCCTCGTTATAGGTTCACTAAACATGATGCAATGGAATCTACAAGATTCCATTGTACCATTTTAACCATCATTTTTAATGCCGGCTTGTAGGAGGCTGGACTGGCTTGTAGTGAGTACCAAGGGGTACTTGCACCTTGCACCAGGCCCAGTTATCCCTTATTAGTGTATAGGGTGTCTAGTAGCATAGGCTGATAGATAATGGTAGCTTAGCAGAGCAGCTTAGGCTGAACTAGGAGACGAGTGAAGCTCCCACAGTACCACTAGTGTCATATGCACAATATCATAAGAAAACACAATACACAGATATACTAAAAATAAAGGTACTTTATTTTTATGACAATATGCCAAAGTATCTCAGAGTGTACCCTCAGTATGAGGATAGCAAATATACACAAGATATATGTACACAATACCAAAATATGCAGTAATAGTATTAGAAAACAGTGCAAACAATGTATAGTTACAATAGGATGCAATGGGGACACATAGGGATAGGGGCAACACAAACCATATACTCCAAAAGTGGAATGCGAACCACGAATGGACCCCAAACCTATGTGACCTTGTAGAGGGTCGCTGGGACTATTAGAAAATAGTAAGGGTTAGAAAAATACCCCACCCCAAGACCCTGAAAAGTGAGTGCAAAGTGCACTAAAGTTCCCCAAAGGACATAGAAGTCGTGATAGGGGAATTCTGCAGGAAAGACACAAACCAGCAATGCAACAACAATGGATTTCCAGTCGAGGGTACATGTGGAACAAGGGGACCAAGTCCAAAAGTCACAAGCAAGTCGGAGATGGGCAGATGCCCAGGAAATGCCATCTGTGGGTGCAAAGAAGCTGCTACTGGACAGTAGAAGCTGAAGGTTCTGCAGGAACGACAAGGGCTAGAGACTTCTCCTTTGGAGGATGGATCCCACACGCCGTGGAGAGTTGTGCAGAAGTATTTTCCTGAAGAAACACCGCCAACAAGCCTTGCTAGCTGCAAATCATGCGTTTAGGGTTTTTGGATGCTGCTGTGGCCCAGGAGGGACCAGGATGTCGCCAATTGCGTCTGGGGACAGAGGGGGCGTCGAGCAAGATAAGGAGCCCTCTCAAAAGCAGGCAGCACCCACAGAAGTGCTGGAACAGGCACTACAAAGATGCATGACATGGTGCTCACCCAAAGTTGCACAAAGGAGTCCCACGTCGCCGGAGGACAACTTAGGAAGTCGTGCAATACAGGTTAGAGTGCCGTGGACCCAGGCTGGACTGTGCACAAAGGATTTCCGCTGGAAGTGCACGGAGGCCGGAGTAGCTTCAAAAGTCGCGGTTCCCAGCAATGCAGTCTGGCGTGGGGATGCAAGGACTTACCTCCACCAAACTTGGACTGAAGAGTCACTGGACTGTGGGAGTCACTTGGACAGAGATGCTGGATTCAAGGGACCTCGCTCGTCGTGCTGAGAGGAGACCCAGGGGACTGGTGATGCAGTTCTTTGGTGCCTGTGGTTGCAGGGGGACGATTCCGTCGACCCACGGGAGATTTCTTCGGAGCTTCTAGTGCAGAGAGGAGGCAGACTACCCCCACAGCATGCACCACCAGGAAAACAGTCTAGAAGGCGGCAGGATCAGCGTTACAGAGTTGCAGTAGTCGTCTTTGCTACTTTGTGCAGTTTTGCAGGCTTCCAGCGCGGTCAGCAGTCGATTCCTTGGCAGAAGGTGAAGAGAGAGATGCAGGGGAACTCAGATGAGCTCTTGCATTCGTTATCTAAGGAATCCCCAGAGACAGAGACCCTAAATAGCCAGAAAAGAGGGTTTGGCTACCTAGGAGAGAGGATAGGCTAGCAACACCTGAAGGAGCCTATCAGAAGGAGTCTCTGACGTCACCTGGTGGCACTGGCCACTCAGAGCAGTCCAGTGTGCCAGCAGCACCTCTGTTTCCAAGATGGCAGAGGTCTGGAGCACACTGGAGGAGCTCTGGACACCTCCCAGGGGAGGTGCAGGTCAGGGGAGTGGTCACTCCCCTTTCCTTTGTCCAGTTTCGTGCCAGAGCAGGGCTAAGGGGTCCCTGAACCAGTGTAGCCTGGCTTATGCAGAAATGGGCACCATGTGTGCCCATGAAAGCATTTCCAGAGGCTGGGGGAGGCTACTCCTCCCCTGCCTTCACACCATTTTCCAAAGGGAGAGGGTGTAACACCCTCTCTCAGAGGAAGTCCTTTGTTCTGCCATCCTGGGCCAGGCCTGGCTGGACCCCAGGAGGGCAGAAGCCTGTCAGAGGGGTTGGCAGCAGCTGCAGTGAAACCCCAGGAAAGGCAGTTTGGCATTACCAGGGTCTGTGCTACAGACCACTGGGATCATGGGATTGTGCCAACTATGCCAGGATGGCATAGAGGGGGCAATTCCATGATCATAGACATGTTACATGGCCATATTCGGAGTTACCATTGTGAAGCTACATACAGGTAGTGACCTATATGTAGTGCACGCGTGTAATGGTGTCCCCGCACTCACAAAGTCCGGGGAATTGGCCCTGAACAATGTGGGGGCACCTTGGCTAGTGCCAGGCTGCCCACACACTAAGTAACTTTGCACCTAACCTTTACCAGGTAAAGGTTACACATATAGGTGACTTATAAGTTACTTAAGTGCAGTGTAAAATGGCTGTGAAATAACGTGGACGTTATTTCACTCAGGCTGCAGTGGCAGGCCTGTGTAAGAATTGTCAGAGCTCCCTATGGGTGGCAAAAGAAATGCTGCAGCCCATAGGGATCTCCTGGAACCCCAATACCCTGGGTACCTTAGTACCATATACTAGGGAATTATAAGGGTGTTCCAGTAAGCCAATGTAAATTGGTAAAATTGGTCACTAGCCTGTTAGTGACAATTTGAAAGAAATGAGAGAGCATAACCACTGAGGTTCTGGTTAGCAGAGCCTCAGTGAGACAGTTAGTCATAACACAGGTAACACATTCAGGCACACTTATGAGCACTGGGGCCCTGGCTGGCAGGGTCCCAGTGACACATACAACTAAAACAACATATATACAGTGAAAAATGGGGGTAACATGCCAGGCAAGATGGTACTTTCCTACACGTCTAAAAGCAGGCATTAAAAAGAAGCTCCCACTGATTTCAATAGACCTCTTAACACTATGCTGGATTAGAGCCATTTTTTTACGCTAATCCAGTATAGCGTTACAATAGCCTAAAAAAATGATGCTATTGCCCCTAACATGTGCCATGGTGCATCATATTGTAAATACAGCACTACCATGGTAGCGTTAGGGGACTCAAGGAGGCCGCAAGAAAAGTAGCATATCACTAGTGATGCGCCACTTTCTTGTAAATATGGGTCTTAATGTACTTGTAAGTCCCTAGTAAATGTTACTACATGTACCCAGGGCCCATGGATTAAATGCTATTACTGGGCCTACAGGACTCATTGTGCCACCCACTGATGGAGCCTATTAAATCATGCCTCAGACCTGCCACTGCAGCCTTTTGTGCAGTTTTAAAGAGCCATTTCATCTTGGCAAAATTAACCTTTCTTTTGGACTAAACCTTCCATTTTGATACCTCACCCTAAGGTAGTAAGTAAAGGCTCATTGGGCAGGGTGAGATAAAGAGAAAAGGTCCAGCCAGTTGACTTCCTTGAAATGCCAAATAGATTAAAGTTATTGTGAGAGCCCCAACCGGAGGCCTGGACCCTAAACCTCCCAAGTGTTTAGGTCCTGGGTTAATTGGAGGTGAGCTCCCACTCCCATAAATATGAAATGCTGAGCACAATGCTTCAATGGTGATTTATTCACAAAATTACTATAAGTCAGTTCCAAGGCTTTGTATTTCAATTACATGAATGGACTTCTTAAAGTTGTGAGAAAAAAAAAAATCCCAGAGTTGACAGCTTTGTCGTCCAAGCAGAGTTAGTCAAGAATGGAAAGAGGATAAGGAACAATGTTCGATGAAAAAACAGCCAACACGTGTTTCACCCCATAAGCGAGTAGGCGGGGGCTTTCTCAAGGCTGTGAAAGATATGTATAGACAGTTTTAAGTTACATGTCAGATCTTTACCTAATTGTGAGCATGCATTCCATGCAAATCGTGCAGGGCATGTTGTGCTCCTCATAGTGACATTTGTAAGTATGGCAATATGGTGCCATAACAGACTCCCCAGTGTTAGCCAAGGATTAAGACCCTACAATAGTATTAGTGAAGTGTAATAATAGATCAGATTAGAAAAGTCCGCTATTCTTATTCTTATTGTAAAAGGAAATAGGATAATAGAAAGTAATTAAAATCCTAATGAATAATAGATGAAGAGAAGTAAGAATACAAGCTGGCACTCTCCTGATGTAAGTACATGCTGTGGAAAGGAAATTATGAGCAAAGTGCTGTTGTAAAGCCAAGTTGTGTAAAAAAGAAGAAAGCATGTGATATATACACATTTCTAAAACAAAAAAACAAAAAGAACATTACCCAATTCAAAACATTGCAACAGACTTCAGACATCAATGGTCTCAATTGTCGATGCAAATCTGAACATAGAAACAAGTGGTAAGAACACACTTGTATAACCAATAAATATAATACAGAACAGAGAAAACAGATATTCAATTCTAAAGAAAAATAAGAATAAAAATAAAAATAACTACCCTCCTCTGACATAATCAAATGAGAGCGTCATGTTCATGAAGCCCATTATTGTCATGAGCCTTTAAATTCCCCAAAGAAGAAACTTGGTTGTCACAAAAATTCTAAATCCACTCAAATGAAATAAAATAAAATATATCCCTCATCAAAGCATTAAAACGGCATCACAAGTTAAGGTAATGTAAAGAATGTGCAGGTAATTAACATAGCCACAAATCCTTGTTTATGCCTATAATGCAATACACACCATATGTAAATCACAAATGAAGAAGAGATAAAAGAAAAGAAACAGTGGTACCTGAAAGCGCGGTAGGCGTGAAAAGGAAACGGCGAAAGATCGCCAACAGGTCCCGCGTTCAAACGCTGCAGCCGCGTTCTGACTGCAGCGTGATATGCTTGATCGAGTGTCCCTTCTCTGTTTCGGGAGTATCGAAACAGAGGAGGGACAAAAAATTACTAGCACAGAAAAACGGCGGCCATATTGGATATTGCCAAGGCAGCAGCTTCAACGAATTCCTCTGAACACAATAAAATAGTGGGAAACAAAAATGAAAAAAGAGTATTGAGGGCAATATGCTAAACTCAAAAGTAAATAATGGCAGAAGGCCTGATTGGGCATTTACTAAGACATTAGATAAAAAAAGAATTAGTTGGAAGAGACTGAAAAATAATTAGTAGAAAATAATATAATGACAAGGGTTGGACCCATAATTGATATTTGAAGGCAGAACTCAAATTGAAAACATAAAGCTTAGATGGGAAAAGGAAAAAGAGAAAAAGGGAAAGGGCATAGAGATAATCGAGAAGAAAAAGATGAAAACATAACACTGTATGATAAAGAGAATGCTGAAAAATCATACTTACTAAAAAGCGTCAAAAAGAGGTCTCAAAAGCAGATAGATGGCATAGAACAAACCAAGTAAAAGGGGGAAAAAAAGAGATAAATGGGGAAACTAATTTAAGTTGCCAATAAGAGGGGGAAGCCAATAGAGAAACTAATTTAGACTCATAAGGAAAGCCAACAGTTAAAGAGAGAAAAGGAAAGGGAAAAAAAAAAAAAAAAAAAAAAAAGAAAGGAAAAAAGAGAAATAATAGTAAGTCTACAGGTATCAGAAAATGATACAGCAGAGCAGTTAGTACAATACATTAATTTAAACACAGGACATTTTTTTACAAAAGCCAATAATGCCATTCATGATCTTGGTTCAGGCCATTGTTCACTGTGTCGTATTGGATAATCATCCTGCTTTCTTCCTGGCGGAGGCGTAGTTGTAGGTTCCCGCCCCGTGGGGACGAAGTGAGACGACGTATGCCACTGAATTCAAAGCGCCGTTCATTATGATGAAATGTTTTATAGTGATCCACTAGGGGCGCCTGAGACTCCAATTTGAGAATGTTCCGAAAATGTTCTTGGATACGGAGTTTTAAAGGACGGATCGTACTGCCAATATACGCCTTGTGGCATGGGCATATAATCAGATAGACCACATTTCTGCTTTCACAGTTAATGAAATCCTTGATCATGAGTTTGTTATTGTTAATATATAGAGTAGTTGATCTGTTAAGTCCCAATTTGCATACTGAACACTTGGTACAGGTGAAAAAACCTTTGGGTTTGGAAAAGTAAGGTTCAGAGGCTTTTTGTTGAAAAAAGGAGGGACAAAGTGTATCTCGAAGGTTAGGAGCCCGACGGAACCCCATTTTTGGATGTTGTGTAATGTACTTTTGGATGGAGGGGTTGCTACTAATAAGATGCCAATGCTTGCGAAGCTGTTTCCGTATTAGATGGTGACCATTATGAAATTGGGTAATAAAACGGATAGTAGTATCCTCATTCCGTCGTGGTGATGAATTAATCATCTTGATCCGGTCCATTTGACCCAATTTGCAGATAGAAGAAGTCAGTAACTTATGATTGTATCCCCTATTCAACAGTCTCTCCGTTATTTGTGAGGAGAACAGGTCATAGTCACTAGAGTTAGTACAGTTGACTCTTGCTCGTCTATATTCACCTTGTGGAATGTTTTTAATAATGCTTGAGGGATGACAGCTAGTGGCATGTAGAATTGCATTTGCCGCTGTAGATTTTCTAAAAAAGCGTGTCTGTAATCTAGCATGTTCCACATAGATCAGTAAATCAAGGTACTCAACCTGTGAATCCGAGATGTTGTATGTAATGTCAATGCCCCATTTGTTGGGTACCAAAGATTGGAGGAATTGAGTTAAAAGGGTTCTTTCTCCTTGCCAAATCAACAGAATGTCATCGATATAGCGCCCCCAAAAGATGATATTGTGGGAGAAGCATTCATTTTGATCACTCCATAGCCACTCTCGTTCTACGGCTCCCATTAGAATACAGGCGTAGGGAGGCGCAAATTTGGCCCCCATCGCCGTACCCTGTAATTGTAGGTAGAACTGACCATCAAAGAGGAAATAGTTGTTTTCTAGGCAGAACTGTAACATGTTCAATATCATACTATTGTGAGTGGTAAATGACACTGGTTTAGTCGAAAGTGCTTGTCTGACAGCATCTATGCCGTCCTGGTGTTTGATGGAGGTATAAAGGCTGACTATATCTATGGTTACTAAGAGGTAGTCAGATTGCCAATCAATATCTTGAAGTTTACGGATGATATCTTTCGTGTCTCTTACATAAGAAGGTAAGTTAATCATGAAAGGCTGAAGAACTTGATCAATTAGAGTCCCTAATTTGGAACAGATGGAATTGACTCCTGATATTATAGGTCTACCTTTAGGGGGAAAATCTTTTTTGTGAATTTTAGGCAATAGATATAAGGTAGGAACAGTCGGGTGAGAAAGAAAAAGAGCTGTACGTTCTTGATGTGAGATGACTTGACGGGAGAGCCAATGGTCCAGAAGAACCGAGAGTTGCTGTTGTATATGTACTGTTGGGTTCGAATCTAAACGTTTATAACACTGAACATTATGTAGTTGGCGATAAGCCTCAGAAAGGTAATCTGAGGTATTTAGAATGACAATGTTTCCCCCTTTGTCTGCTTCCTTGATGATGATATTTGGATTCATTCTTAGATTAGTCAACACTGAAATTTGTTGGTTAGTAATATTGTGGGGGACAAATTTTCGCTTGTTGCAATAACTTTTGTGTTCTTTGTCTTTGTCATTTGGGCAGGGTGCACTGTATGTAAAAAGTAGGACATGTCTACTTAAGGTTTACATTTCCACCTAAACTCCTCCTAAACCCCTATGATAGTTTTTAAATGTTGTAAGATGATTGCTCCCATTAACTTACATAGAGCTACCTTATTACATTTATTAAGTCATACCATTTTATTGGGAGCAGGTAACGATATGATGTTTACGCTCAAATTAATTGTAATTTGAAATCCTCTTCAATGATAAAGTTAGATTTTAGGCCACAATTCTGAAAATGCCACTTGTAAAAAGTTGGCATTTTCTTGTTCTAACCATTTGTCCCTTCTACCAGTGACTTGAGTCACAAGACCACAGAAGGCTCTTCTGTTGGGGTTTTGTGTATTCCTTTGAGACAGTGACACAAAGGGAGTTCAGGTATAAACAGGATGGGTCATCTTTGCAGGATGTCTGGGTGAAGCTGTACCCAGTCCCACTTGCACTTCAAAAGACTCTGCCTCATACACACAAAGGAATCAGACACCAGGCCTGCCATGTCTTTAGTCACCCTAGACTTCTTGCAGCCTTAAATGGTGAAGGGAAGAACTCTTCAGTACCAGATATGAGTGTAGCTTAGGGAACCTCCACACTTCAAAAGCTGGCACCAGGTATACATTTTGGATATTCAGAGCCACTCATCAGTACACTCCTGGTCCTGTAGACATTACACAAGAACTGCAGTGCCACCAGAGGGTGGCCCTGCTGCTACTAGAGGACTGCCCTGCTGCTTAACGGCTGTCTTGCTGTCTGAAAAGAAAGACTGAACATATTTACTTAAGTGACTCCTCAGTGACTCAAAGGGTCAGTTGGCTGACCTCCTTTCTGAGCTACAGGGACACAACATGTTCCTGAAGCCTCTGGGCAACTGTCTAGTTGGCCTGCTGCACTAGTCCTGCAAATGGACCTATGTGGGCCCCACTAGGCTCTGCAGGAGTGAGCTCCTGATTCTCAAAAGGTGCATTCTCAAGTCCTCGATCCTTGGCTGGCATCACTTGAACCGCTCCTCAGAAGAAAGGTGAAATCCTGAAATGTTATGTTCTTCGCGACCATGAATGAACCCCGTCATGCTGGGATTCTACCTCTCGCCCCTACCATCAACATGAAGCTGTAGTTAACACCTGTTCTTCAAGCTACAGAAACCACCAGTGACAGCAACTCGAGATCTGCACTACATACTACAGCAACGACAGTCCACGGCAAGAGTGTGGAAGCATATTGTTTGAAAATCCAGTGCTCAGAATGTAAGAATGTTAGGTTTAACTGAATGGAGGATAACTTAGGCCTCATAGTCTATCTTTTCCTGATGCTGTAGTCTAAAACGTGACTTTAGTTGCTTTTTATTCTGTCATAAAAAAAGATTTGTAGATTTCCCTAGCATAAAAAATTATTTCCCATGACCACTTGAGCAGAAAATACTTTTTAAAGGTCAGATCAACTATACCAGACTGAAAAACATTCTATGTAACATTTCATTTGCTAAGAACAGATGCTGTCAACACTAGAAAGTTGGTGCCTGTGCACTGGAAGGAAATTCAATTTATGAATTTACCTGCTGACAACTTCCAACATGAAGCTCCAGCAACGACTGTCCACCTCTCCCAACCGGTTCTTCATGCTACAGTGACAATAACCTGTACCATCCGTCCTGCTCTTCGTGATACATTGACGACCGTCCATGTTGCTCTTCCTGCTCCTCATGGCTCCCTCCTCTGACTACATAACTCTTTGCGCCACACTTAAGAAGATAACTTATCCAGCAATGTTTTAACCTGGTCCCTATGTCTGGACCACGCTCCAACATGGTCAGGCTAAACTTTTGACTTTCAGCAGGTCTAGCATGACCAGATGACCACAAGAGAAGCTTTGTGATTTTAGGCACTATTTCTACCTCAAGCCTTGAAACTGTATATTTCCAGTTCTACTGATTGGATCTTTGCTGTTCTGGTGTAATTTTATTTACTAATCTTTACTCCATTTTTCTATCTTGTTTTGGCATTGTTCGAATGTTATGTTTTCACTTTTGTTACTGTTTGTATGCTGAATAAATACTTTAAACAGGCCCTTTAAATTAAGCCTGACTGATTCGTGCAAAGCCACCAGAGAGTTCAGAACAGGTTAAATTAATGAATTTTGTGGTTCACACTGACAAAGTTTGTTGTTGTTGCTTGAGCAGGGGTTCCACCCCTCTAAACCGTTAATGTAATTTCTTGTAAGGCTCCACAGAGAAAATAGAGAATGGTTGAGTTTCAAACTATGAGAGTTATTTAAAAAGTTCAGAATGTTTATAGATACAAAATCATCAAGTTAGTGTCAATCAATAATCAATGCATGAGTGAAGGAGGGCGTTGCCAAGATGACAGATAGGAAAGACACCTGGAGTTAGAGCTCTGTGAATCCAACCTGCCCGACAGTATCCTGTCCTATTTGGGACCCCTGTAAGCCATTGGTGTAAGCTTCCTTACACCTCGACAAGGACGGTAGGTTGAAACGTTGCCCTGTGGGCACTTCCAAGGCCCGCACGTCCTGAGCAGGTGCCTGCGGTGCTCAGCCTTGTATTACTGGGCTTAAGAGGCTGCGATTGTGACTAGGCTATAACTTGGTGTCCCCCTAGTGCCAGGATATTTGTTTTGAGGCCCTGCTCTCTCCTTGGGTGCCTGAAGAGCTCCACTCTTCTTGGTCCTATCAGGTAACAACAACCCTTAATGCCAGGCATGTTGGGACCCAGAGCTCTGGCCTGAATGACCGACACAGATCCAGCAGGCCCCATACACAGATCAGGGAGCCAGACTGGGCATTAAAGACACAATAAGGCTGTGGCTGATCTGGAATCCCACCATAGCCACACCACAAAATCACCTACTTGATCCATCACCTCATTAGAGGGAAAACACACAGGTGCCTTGGGGGACATTCCTCCTGAATTGCCTGCTGGCCCAGCTCTAACTCTGATGACTGCGGATCTAGTGATCTGAGTAGAAGGCCTTATATCCTTTTGTAGTTTCTACTGGGGCACTGTTTGGCTGTGCATGGAGGGTACTGGGGGTCTCATCTGGCTCAGATTCAAAGTTCCTCACACCATATCCACCACTGGACCTGGTTCCCTCTTTACCTTGGTGTACTTGTGTTCTTTAATGGTTTGTAATTGGTCATGGGCTTGTTTTGCTTCGACCGGGGGAAGGGAGCTGGGGCAGATGTTCTCGTATTTGTAATAGTTTTTTCTTTACTTTATTCTTTTGTCTGGGAACAGTTGTGAGGAAATTGCTGAAGAGGGATAAGTCAGGCAATTGTGGGTGTCTTGTAAGGAGAATGGGTTGCGAGGGGGAGAAGCCCTGGCAATTCACTGACAGTGTTGGGACTGACTGACTCTCCCCCAAATATAATTTCCTACCTTGGAATTTGAGGGGGCTGGGGGCTCCCAGATTCCAGCTTGAATGTATTCATACCTGAGGTGCAGGCAAATACACATAGATATCTCCAGGAGATGCACATGAGAGCAGTGGAATTACAGCATTTGCAGCACTGCTGGAAAGGGCAGGTGGTAGGCACTGTGTGCTCACCATATGCCAGACCGGTGCGGGGCTGGTTGCACCAGCTGTACCCTTCTATATTGCGCAACCATTGCTCTTGTGACCCTTTATATATCCAACATGAGCCAATCTCACTTCCTGGAGGCCCTCTCACGAACAATATGTCATGATCTACAGGCACTAAACCTCAGCAACCGATTATAATTGTGTACACAACAGCTGCATGGATCAATCCACTCCTCAACTCTGAGGCATTCAGGCGATTAGGACTGCACACTCTTTAGCTGATTGGCTGATACATGGTAGACTCTGGGATATATGGCACTCCCTAAATCCCCTCACTCTCAGGTCCACCAGCTCCATAAAAGGATCAATCTCATTTTTGGTAACCCCAAAATTCTCCCTTTCATCAGATCAGCTGAATATTTGGGCTCAACAATGTGAGATCACAGCCCTCTTCTGGTTGCATTGAATTGGGGTAGGTTTTGGACCCCAATCCCAGGGTAGAAGCTGCATATGCACACACTCCAGGATGCTGTGTTTCAGGAGATAGAGGGCGCCCATGTCTTCCAATACTTTGAACTTAATGTGGACTCTGCATCTGATAGAGGAGTGGAATGGAACACCTTAAGTTGGTCCTATGGGGCTTGAGCATTAAGACAGAATTTGGCGTAAAAGGGATGCTGTGGGGTGCCATGGCAACTGTGGAGGCTACAATCTGGGCAGCTGAGATTCGTGTGGGGACAGGGAATGCAGTCAGCCTTCTTTGACTTTTACAGCACAGTTTATCAGGAAGAAGCTGAGGTTGGTAAGCCCATTCTATCAGCATACTTGAACAGTCTGCAGATTCCCTGCCTAGACCCCCACCATTGAGCTCTTCTTGCTCACCCGATGCTCGCGGAGGTTTTCCTAGCACAGGACCAGATGGCACTCAGTAAGACGCCTAGGACCGGTGCTACTTCCTGTAGAGCTTTACAGTACACACTGGGCCACACTGGCTTCACAACTTTTAAGGTTGTTCCAAATGGCTAGGTAAGCATAGGTCCTTCCACCTTCTCTGCGGGAGACACTGATAGTGGCTCTTCCCAAGCCATTTAGGAACCCATTGGATGTGCATGTCTATTGACCGATCTCACTGCTCAGCACAGATTCCAAGGTTTTTGGGAAGATCATTGAGAACCGCTTGCTACCATACATCATTGGTTTGGTGCACACAGACCAGAATTGCATTATCCCAGGGAGGAACACTTTCCTTAATCTCGCTTGATAGAGTATGCACTGGCAGGGAGATTTCGGCTCTGTTTCGAATCCACAGGGGAACCAGTCAGAGATGTCCACTTTCATCACTACAATTTGCGCTAACTTCTGACGCCGGAGCCTGCAGTAGGGCATACTGCGTGGTATCTCATAGAGGTGATCTCACTTTACACTGACAAATTAGTTAATATTTCTCCGGGACTTTCAATGTGACTTGTCTGCAATGTTGGAGGAATTAGACAACTTTGGCGGGGCCTCAAGCCTGCGATTGAATAGAACCAAATTGTGTCTTTTCCCCCTCAGCAGGATCCTTGAGGGGCAGCATGCTGGTCCTCATAATTCTGTCCTGTTGTGGTGTTTTGACTAATTTGGTTATCTTGGAGTTAGAAGATATCATGCGGAACGGGCTTTGGTGAATGGTAGTCTAGATGGATCCCTGGCTGGGACGTGCCATTTGTTGACGTTATAGAATTCCCGCCCACTCTACCCAATCGGCAATTTTACACCAGTTGGTATACCACTTTTCAGCTCTGTCTGTTTCCGTGCCCCACCCCTTTTCAAGGACCTGAACTTGTTCTTCACTACTTTGATTTAGGGCCTCAGGAGGAAGAGGGTGGCCTAACAGGATTTGTTCACCACTCTGGAGAGGGGAGCTGGGCTCACCACACTACAACTGTACAACACAGCTGCTCAATTGCAATGGCCCATGTAGTGGCATGTGTTGGGCTCCGCTCCTGAGCGGGCTTGTATGGTGCAAGATTTGAATTGACAGGATATCCTGACTTGGCTCAAGGGCCCTTAGGACACTCAGTGGTGAGTAGGTTGCCTGACTAAGGTGGCCAAGTTCTACTGGGATCAGTATGTTACCCCACGACGCGGCCCAGTCCTGATTTGCGCCACCATGCCATTGTGAGTGTTCCCAGCATTTTGCAGGATTGCAGACTGTCATGGCATGGGTAGTTGAACCAGCTAAGTCCTTGGCCATACAGGTGTTATTAGAGCACAGTCTTGGTAACAATGTGGTCACACTGCTTTATGGTGGATTGTTGGAATCCCATGCACCCATCCTCCAAGCCTTAAGAGATAAATGGGCTCATGCTCTCAGGCTAGTGTTGATGGATGGACAGTGGATTTAAGTGGTCGAACAGATGCAAGGTGTCTCTAGAAACTCCTACCTGAAATACACACAATTTAACTGTGCCTACAAGACGTACCTGACTCCAGCATGCCTTCATCGCCTCTTCCCGGGTCTCTCTCCGAGTTGCCCCCGCTGTCCCTGCATAGAGGTTGAATTCTACCATATGGCCAGGGACTCTCCGGCGAGCACCTGCTTCTAGGGGGAAGCTATTCAGATGTCTTTTAAGGTTACAGACCGCCCACTGCAGTGCAACCGACTCAGGTGCCTGCTGAGAATGACCACCTAGATGCACAAAAATAGTATGTTGTGAAGTTCACCAATTTGGTCTCCGATTTACTGAATCCATGGCTTGAAAATCCACTGCCGCCCTGTTGCAGTCCCTCTGGTTGAAGGACCTTCTTAAATGGGCTGCTACAGAGACAGTGATGTGGATACTATTGCCCTTAATGGGTGAGGTGGTTCAATCCCTTGATGCATGGGATGCTTATTTTGAAGAATTGGTAAACCAAAACGAGCAGGAGGTTTTTTTGTGAACAGTAGTGGGTACTTGAGAGTAAAAGGGGCGGCTACCACTGTTGTAGGACTCTCGTCATTCGAACAAGACTACTCGATTTGGGGTGGCAGCACCACCACTTGTGGGTGAATGTCATTCCCACACAAGTTGGTGGCCGCCGGCCCAACCCTACTGGCTTGCTAGCAACAACTTACCCAAACCAAAAAGGATGCCTATCACATGTCATTCTAGTGACCTTTCAGGAAGTCGCAATGAACAGATCTCACCTCTTTCTCACGTTAGCAAAAGATCTGATACACAAACACAGGCAATAAAGAGTTGAGGATGTTTTTCAATTTATTTATTGAAAAGCCTGCAATCTATGATGAAATATATGAGCTGCAATTATTAGGATAGTGAGACATAACAAAATTAGGATTGTGACAGTTAGTGAGAAAATAGTGAACAATCCTAACATGTTGCAATAAACATGTAGAAATGGCCACAGATCATAGTGCAAACAGTGGCTCATTGGCAGCATTAGATGGCGGTGGTGAAACTAGGGTTGTGGTGTGAAGCGGGACGGTGCAGATCCGTGTGTTATTGGCAGATCACAATGCAGGCCAGAGGTGTTGCTGTGGGTTTTCTTCTTTAACAGAACAGAACACACAGTACCCATTGCTGCAGGCAGATGAAACTGAAGTCTTTGGTATCCCTGAGATGTCCAACAAGAGGCAAACTCTACTCCAATCCCTTGGAGAACTCTCTCAAGCAAGATACACAGCAAAATTCACCCTCTGCTCTCTTTTAAGGCAGAAGCAGCAACTGAAGGCCAACCTAGCAAAGCACATACAGCAAAGGGCAGTACCCCTCCTCAAGCTCTTCTGTTCTTCTCCTTGGCAGAGGTTCCTCTTGATCCAGAAAGATTCTAAAAGGCGGGGGTTTTAGGTCATCTACTTATACCCCTTTCTGCCTTTGAAGTAGGCATATATCAAAGGAAAGTCTTTGTTGTTCACAAGATCCTGTCTTGCCCAGGTCTGGCCCCAGACACACTCAAGGGGGTTGGAGACTGCATTGTGTAAGTGACCACTCCGTCTTCCACTCTAGCCCAGGTGGATCTTCTGGATATGCAGGCCACACCCCAGCTCCCTTTGTGTCACTGTCTAGATGGAATGTACAACAGCCCAACTGCCAGTCTGACCCAGACGTGGAATACACAAGCAGGCAGAGGCACAGAATGGTTTAAGCAAGAAAATGCCCACTTTCTAAAAGTGGCATTTTCAAACAAACTATTTAAAAATCAATTTTACCAAAAGATGTATTTTTAAATTGTGAGTTCACGGTTCGGCTAACATAAGCAACTCAGGCCCATTTCTCACAGCTTTGATGCTGGGACAGAACTGCCTCGTGTTATGTGGGACTGGCTTCCACTAGTAGTTGTGATTTTCTCCTTGGGTAAAAATATGATGAAATTTTTTTTGCTGACAATGCTTCCTTTGTGTTGTAAAAAGCTTGTTCCTTCTCTTTTCCCCACACCCACGAGCTGGTGGATTTCAGGAGCTTGGGGAGTGGTCCTGTGAGGTCGAACAAGTTTTTCAAGAACTGACTCGTATGTCACCATGCCTAAAAACTTCGGACCTTGACACTGAAGTGGGAGCTGGGGCATCTTTAATGTTTTTCACCTTTGCTAGATCAGGCCCAATGCCACGTCTGGTGAACTGGTAACTAAAAACTGACGCTTTTTTGTAGAGACTCACACTTTTCTCTGTGAAACGTCAGGCTGTAAACCCACAGCCTTGTGAATACTTCCTGTTGGCATGTAAAGTAACTGTCCAGAGTTGGTGGAAGTACTGAAAAATGGTCACTTACTTTTAAGACACCTGGGAGGCCAGTTAACACCTCTTCAATAAAATGTTGGAAAACCTCAGTAGCATCTGCTATGCTGATGTTCAGCCAGGTGTATCTCCAGCAATCTGCTTGGGTGGAAAAAGTTGTTGTAGAACTTGAGTCTGGGTGCAGGAGTATCTGGTGGTAACCCCACCAGAAGTCCATTTTGGAGAACAAAATTTAAACTAAGAGCTTCCCAAAGATGTCATCTATCATGGGCATCAGATGATGCTTCTGTTTGATGGCCAGGTTTGGTGCTCTCATGTCAACACAGATCCACACATCATCTGGCTGTTTGACCTTCCTGGTCTTGACTATGGGGGAGACCCACACAGTGGAGCCTGCCAATCCTTAAGTAATGGCAACCTCTTCAAGGTGCTTCATTTCTTGTTCTACCTTGGGATGGAGGTGAAACCCTATCAGTCAGTGGTAAATTGCCACGGATTCAATAGACTTATCATTATTCATCTGGACAGCTCTGCCAATGAGACATCTTATGCTGTCAAATAAGGGAGCACACTTTTGAGTGAGCTTGTCAATGTCGCTTGCATAGATGCTGAAATGAAATGCACCAGCTTGAGGTCTTTGGTGGTTTGACATCTCAGGAGGAACCCTGTACCTTCCTAGGAAACATAAAGTTTGGTTTTGGCGTTTGTGTCCCAGTAGGTGATGTCTGCTTGAAAAATGTCATTGAGCTGCAGGGGTGAGCAGTTGGCAAAAAAGTCGTCTTTGATTTTGGTGGAGTGAAGCACAATAAGAGCAGCCAGATTATGGTGGAAGTCCATGGCCATGAGATTGATTGATGCCCCTGTGTCAACTATAGTGGGGATGGGTTGGCCTTCTTCTTTAAGGAGGCACTTGGGGATTAATTAGGGTATTGTAGGTGGTGGCTCTACTGTTTACAACACAAGAATGTCTTCTTTCTCCTCCTCGTCCATGTCAATTTCTACAAATGTGTTGGGTGGACACTGACGGATCTCACACTGATTTGTTTGAAGACAGAACTGTCTCGAGGTCGAGTGTCATACTTTGGAGAAGTGATTCAGCTTCCGGCTGGTGGTGCATTTCTTACCTCTCGCCGCACACTCACCTTGATGAGGATCAGCTCTTCTACAACACCTGCAGGCTCAGTTTGTCAGCTTGGGTTTGGTTGGCCGGGACTTTGCTTTTCAAGTCTCCTTGCTCATGGCATTGACAGGATTTTTCCTGATGGGTGTCTGTATAGTCATTTGCTTTGGAAAGTTCTTTAGACCACCCCATGGTGAGGATGTCCACATCGGCATATTGGGCACTTTGGGTAAACTGAGTCCTACTAGCCAGGTCTTTCAGAAGGGTATGCAACACATCCACCAATTTGTCCGGTTTTTGATGTGCTTGGCAGAGGTGGAAGCGTTCCTAGTCAGGATTTACAAAGCGTTTACATGGGCGGAGACGGCCTTTTTAGCAGTGTATAGGGGCGCGGTGGACCTGCTTTGACCATAGATTTGGAGATCTTATGCACGTCTACTCCTCCCAGGTGCAGTAGAGGTAATTTCCTGCAGTTCCCAATGTCCATCACATCAAAGTATGTATTGAGCCTTTCCACCAAGGCTTTCTGGTTGGCAGCTTGCATTAAGAGGGGGCTGGTCATCACAAACAGCTCTAGTGACAGGATAGAAGTCATGCTGATTCAGCTGCACACGTAGAGCGGGTGGGCGTGCCAGCAAAGCATGACAGCACAGAAGGGTATGCACAGACTAGGGCTAAGGTGCGAGCTGCCACTGTAGGGGTAGGCAAAGCCACTTGGAGGCCCAGTAGCAATGTAGGGCTGAGGCCTGGGGCACAGTAGAGGTTGTTGTTGGCATTGTTGCAAGCAGGCATGCCACGGTGGATACATGTTCTCTCTTGCTAGGGGGTAATGTGCAGTCATGAGGCAACACTGCGTTGAAGCTATCCGATGGTGCCACGTGGAGGGACACCTGGTAAAGTGAGCTGGCTGCGAGCTGCTGCCCTGAGGAGCACTGTGTCACCCAGGATATGGAGGAGGGGATGGCTCCCTTGAGGGACAGTGGAGGGAAACAATCCCACGTGGTTGTGTGGGTAAGACTGTTGTGTAGCCATTTTAGTTATAGCACCATGCATGTTATTTTAGCATACTAGGCCTGCTGCTGTGCACTTTAACCTAGATACATTTTATTCTGCTTTGTTTTATTATTCTGACAATAGCCACATTTGCAGTCTTGTTTTATTTCTCTCTATCTAACTGTTTTTGCTTATCCCAGCACTACGTTCTCAAACAAGACATTCTTGCTCACTAGGTGCTTCTTTCAGGGCTGCAGTAAGATAGGTTGCCGGTGAACGTGGTACAAGTTTGGTCTCTGACATCCATAGAAAAACACACATCCTTGCGTAGGAACATTTTCTCAAATTATCAGCTGTTTTATTATAAAAACACTCCCCTGTCCCTTACATGTTAGAGGGAGATTCCAGCCAGAGAACCACAACTGTATGTTGATTGCTGAACGCTTCACCACAGCTGCTTATGCAGACTTCAGGCCTTCATTCAGGTATGGGGGATGATGTCTTCCTAGGGGAACCTGAAGGGCAGAATTAGAGCTTAACACGCTATGCTCTATTATAGCCTAGGTAGAAATCAGTCTATTGACTCAAGTGACAATATAGTAGCTTTATTTCCATGCTTTACTCTTCTTGTCACAATTTTAATCTTGTTATGCTGTATTGTCCTGGTTATTGCTGCACATGCTTTGCTATCTAAAATGCAGTCGCTTCATTAAAATCTTATTGAAACATATACTGCCTCTGTTTGTCATTGTGTATGTGAGACTAATGTAACTGAGAGAAACGGATGAGACCTGAGTGACCACGGTTTCCCTGAGAAATCAAATAGGTCATTCGCTCGGCTGCCCAATCATCCCTGCCCTTGGGTGGAGATGAGGCACTGTTAGTTAGCCAGAGCAAAACCCGGATTAGGGCAACAGGTGTCACCTGGAGAGGGTAAGACTCAGTCTCCCACACTGCAGGTGATTCTGTTGCTCAAAATCCAGTAGTCTCATTAGAATAATGAGAGCCTACGCGACATTGTGCTTCGAACGTTTGGTCAGAGTCTAATTTTCGGGTCCCCCTGAGTATCTCTGTCTCACTATATACAAGGACACCTCAGTACTATATACGGAAACGTCCATGGTATTGAGAATTTCCTCCTCAGCTAAGTAGGGCACCATATCAAGCTTGAACCTTAAAAGGAAAATCCCCATTTGGTGTGCTTATCTCTGAACAGATTTACCATCTAATATGGCGAATCCGCAACAGGTAGCAATTGCTGTCAATATGAGAAAACCCCTGACTGCACACTTATTGGCACATGGCCTAACGGCCAACGGAGGTCCAATCACATTTGTGGTGGACACACATGCAGCTTATAGAACAGAACTCTTCTATTCTTGGGTCACATTTCCAGCAGTTGATAGGAACACAAACACATTTCATCACTATACACTTACAAACGTACCTGAACAATACAGCGCATACGCATATTAAAAAAATTCCTTTGAGAAAGCGTAGTTTTATACTCAAAAATTAACATGAAATGTTTATGAACTATTGCATAATAATACCGCATAGAAATTGTGTTAATGTGTTTTTGCTAAACGTACGCTTGAAATGTGCCCACGGGGAGTGGCCACAAATGTATACAATGACTAATGAAACTGACTAACAACGAGTTAATGACATGTTAATGAATGATTTTACACTAATATTAAGAATTATATGTTAAGGTTTGCTAATAAATCATTAGGCTTTAGTTAACATGAGTCGAGGCCTAGCTGCCCGGTTTCATATTAAATGTGTTTTTCTAACGTGCAATGTGCTGACTTGCTGAAGGACATTTACTCGTACTTTCACAAAGCTAGAAGATGAATGTAACCATAGTAGATCCGTTCCCATGAAATTCAACTTTCTCAGAGAAACATTTTTGCCGAATGCAACAGTGTAGTCTAGAACAGGTACAAGGTCGCCTAAACCGGTACAAACAATGGACCTACTGACTGAAGATGCGAGAGGACCAGGAGAGTATGAAATCATACTGGACATTCTACCCGCTGGAGACGTCAATCACAAGAACCAATAAACTACGAGAGAACTGTTATGGGGTGAAAATTTCGATGAAATCATTACAGACACATTGGATGGAGATAATGGGGGGCCAACCCTACCCAATCAACAATTAGGGGACTGTACAACAGAAAAGGGATAAAAACCTTTGACACGAGGAGCCATTAGGAGATGCCGTTGCAAACTTTTGCTATGACCCAGACACCTTGTCACTCTGCCTAGAGACTTTGCTGTTTGGTTCTTCAAACCATCCTTGCCCTTATTTTGCCCGTTCTATAATCTTCCTCCTTATGAGGGGAGTGTCCCTTCTTACCCGTTTTGCTGAATTCCTTATTTGATGGCGAATCAACTGATGTCCTGAGGACGAAGATTGACCCTCTATGCTGACCCAATACGGAGGGTAACTATTTGATGATGATATTGTAATATTCTGTTTGCCTTTCCTTGCTAAGTACCAACTGCTTCTTTTGACAGAGACCATAGTTGGATGTTTTCCAAATTAGTGTTACCAAATTATTTTGCATGAAGCCCAACATGCCAATGCTAATTCTGGGTTAGTTAAGGGTTCACTATACGGACGCAAATAGACAAATGACTGAATTTATGCTTTGATGAATAATGTGCAAATGATACTCTGCTAAGGTTAATTCATGTTGATGTTGTGCCATGTTCTAATGTTCAGAATCTTGGCTTTGCTGAAGTCTTATTCAAGTTGCCATATTATGACTATGCTGATGTGTTTCATGGTTATGAGATTAATAAACTTGCTAGTAGAATTGTAATCAATAGGGAATAAACATCACAAAATCGTACTAAACTGTTGTGGTTATTCATGATTGAAAGGTCATGGTGGTTTCTGAGTCTTATTGATGACGTTATTGACATATTGATTGACATGTTGATCAGTGATCTCATCCTAAGGTGTCTTCAATCAGGGTCAAAAGATTAATTGGCCTAAAACAAGTCCCAGAGTGAGTAAATTAACTAGAAAGGGGCGCGTTACACCTTTAACTTATCAAGAACATAATTATTGGCTTGATGGCGCACTCCCCCACACGATTTTACCTGTTAGGTTAGGTCTTCTAAGTAATGATGGTCCTACCTGACCGTTCTTGGCCAATTATACACCTCACCCTGCTGTTGCAAACCTAGCAGTAGCAGAAGTCCATCGGTTATATAACTGAACTGATGGCAATATACAGGTGATTAGTACAGTTTGTAATGCATACATTAAATACAAACCCAGCACGTGCTGCTCCAGCGCAACCACGTGCAGGTACCCGCCAAACAAGAAGAAATTCCGTTTTGGTTAGCTCAGAAAATAAATGCACTAGAAGCAGCTTTTCCCTATACAAGACCTCAGGATAAACATAGAATATTAACAACGTGCTTGCCATTTGGGATGGTTCCCACAACAGATAACTGTAATTCATGGGGAACGGTATTCTCTGCGCTCTATACTACAGTACACGGTCCACCGAAACTTGCCAATTTACCAGAAGTGTTAAAACAGATTTAAGATGAATACGGGGCTTCACTGGCCCTGGATTTGGGGATGCAATTAATGGGCAACTTTGCCACAGTACCCCCAATCATTTTCAGTAAACTTAACAGGGATACGGTCGCACTAGCGTTGCGCATGCAGCTTGGGATGTTCCTCAACAGGATCAAGAACGTGAGCTGCCAAAGATTATCGCAGAGACCTACTCTAGCATTGGTTGAGATAGTCTGGGGGCCAGACCAGTAAAACCACAACTTCAGGGTAAATCTAATAAAGATTTTTCCAAGCAAGCTCCTGAGGGTAATAAGAAACACTGGGATAAAAAACAACAAACTTCTAAAAAAGAAAGGGGAGAAGCTCCACGCACGGAGACCCCACAGAATAGATATAATGTCAGAAATAGAGATAATATAAAAACACCGGACAGACATCAGTATACTGATACACACCAATCTTGTTGCTTTCTGGACTCATCGGAAAAACGAAGTGAGAGAGGTGGGCGGTCAGAGCAAAGAACAGAGTACGTGAAACCAAGACAGGAATCACAACGCTCAACAGAGGTTTCTGTTAAAAATGAAGAGAAACCTCCCCAACAAAAACCCGAATTTAAAAAGAAAAAAGTGGCAGCGGTTGCTGTTCAACATGCCACTCAAGACGAGGGCTCTATTGAAGAACAAGAAGTGGGCACTAGCGCTAAACAGTGGCGCGGAGGTCACAATAGTTCGCGGGAGTCTTCTAGAGCATCTGGAGGTGAAAGAAACTGATGACTTTCTACAAGTAGAAACTGCTGACATGCGTGTCTCCACACCTGATAGGGTGTACAAAGTAATGCTACAGTTAGAAGGAGACACTGAAGGCACAATAGACACAATCTTTTGGGATCGCGTAGTAAATATATATGATATTTTGTGGGCCGAACAAGACCGGCCACCTGAATTAGTCCTTACATGCCCATATGGGGAAGATGTTATTAAACCTTCTTTCTTGCCTCCTGTTCCTAAAGAGCTTGCAGAAACCTACGCCATCGATTGGGCATTGGCACAGGCAGCTGCGTTATATCGCAACAACGCAGGATGGGACAAAGATTCCACCTACCACGTAAATCCTATTAAAAACCAACCCCAACCTCAACCACAGTATCCAATAAAACATGATGCTAAAGCACCTGTGAGGGAAATCCTCACACAACTGGAGTACCAGGGCATAATTGAACCCTGTGTCTCCCCAATGAATAATCCTTTATTCCCAGTATCTAAACCGGACCATTCATACCGAATAGTCTTAGACTACAGACACTTAAACAGTCATACACGTACATATGCTATATAAAGCTCACAAAGGCAACAATGACAAACGGGTCTACTAGGCCTCCAGAAGCAGCCAGGATGATCGGCGACCGCTGGTGAACCCATTCTACTTCAGGCCATTGTGTGGCATGGGATCGCAATAAGGAGTGCCACTCTTGCAAACTAAGCTAGCTAGCGAGAAGGCAAAGGGGAAAACAACTGAGGCCCATGGAGAGTCTGCGACGTCTCCTCATTGCTAGTGTAATGTTACACATACATGCACTGGTACATAACCTCACAAACACCGGTATGCTGTTTTAACTAAATCGCCACCTAGACAGTTCATCTTTTATTTAACTCCTGATATAGGGATGCCAGTCTGAACCAATGTCCTGACACCCATCGGGGAAGACTGGTGAACTTACCTGCATGGGTGTCCCAAATGTCACTGTCCTTCAAGGCCTGCAACACTACAGTGGTGATGTCATGCATTAAAGTGCAAGGATTCCCACAAAGGTGCCCATAAACAGAGACTAGATCCTGAGGGGCAAATCTCTTACGGCAGCGTGATGGCTGTAATAGGAAGGGGCAAGAAAAACAGTTCTTGAATACCCTAGGGCCTTTCATGACCCAGGGAGTCAAAAGCAGAACCTCACAACATTTTGGTTCTGTGTATGATGAGTTTGGCCTCAGCAAAGGAGCGTATCGATGTTATTCTTTTTATTTATACACTTTAGCGCTTTTTCCAAAAATGTATTTACCGGCCTGTGAGGGACCTACACCGACAAAGAGGGGAGGCCATTTTTGGCTCTCACTAACTCATCAAAGGGAAAGAGAAAGGAAAGACATCCCTTTTTACTAATTCGACAACTGGGTAACCCTATGGGAGATTAGAACTAAGGACCCTTGAATCTGATTTATTTTAGTCAGATGAATAAATCATTGGTTGAACCAATACCTATCCTCCTTATCTTTTCCTTTTGAGGGGTGCTGTGGCAGATGAGTGCCAGACCGAAGCCATCCCGTCTCGACAATTATAAAAGAGAAAAGAAAGGCCATTCTCACTACAATCGCCTATCTCCAAGTTGGTATCTCAGTAGATGAGGCCCACAAGAGAATTGTGTACCGCTGCCCCCGGGAACTCTACGTGTACTTTTTGACCCATAGAACACTTATGCAAAGCCTGCACTGCACGAAATGCAGATTGTGTAGGCTTGTAGGGAGATATCTGAGAGACAGGTCTTATGCCAATGCATTCACCTTTTTTTCTTCATCTATTGGCTCTCCTCTGTCTGACACAGATATTTTAAATGCCTTCACAACTCGGAATTTAATAGCATTTCTGAAAAAAATAATATTTTCAATATTGCTAAAATTGTAAGTGACATACTTCTTCCTTTTACAGTGTAGTTTTAAAAGAAGCAGGTTCCAGACATAAATGTAACCCACATCAAAGCGCCAAACCCGCATTGAAACCTGTGCAGCAAATCAGTGCATTAAAATACAATTATCAAAAGGCTCTGTTCTTGGGATTCATATGCTAGTTTCCGTGATTTAGTAAGAGAGAGTAAGTTTGTATTTGCAGTTACCAGCGCAATAATAACCGGGAGGCAATTCACTTTAATACTTTTATCTGTGTTTTGTAATTGAAACCTGTTTCACTGTATATTTTTATGTATTTGGCTGTGCTGATGCAGCTGCGGGTTAAAGCCTGTTATTTATGTGGAACTTACCATCGCACTTAGGTGTGAGCTGTTATTTGTATTTAAATCGATTTTGTTTATGGTTTATATCTAAAGCAGAAAAACAAAGGGAATTATCCTCCATTATAAAAAAGGTCTATAATGCCAATGCAACCTTTAAAAGCTTTGGGCCCTTTGTCATTTAAAGCCACTAATGGAAATTATATTTGACCAGTTATGGATGGTTTCTACTCGATCCATCTGCAGCTTTCAGATTTTAGGCATTTGGAATTATGTCTACAGTAGCAAAAACAAGGGGATATTTTCAGACTTAACATGAATTTAGCAAATCTATTTATTCCATGAGAGACCAATGACATGCTTTGTGATGTCATTGGAATCAAATGGAATCCTAATCCATATGTCAGCAACAGGATTCAACAAAAACATCTGTAAATGGACATCTGTCTTTTCCACAGGACATTATTATCTCAACACTAATGAAAATCCAATTTCTCTGCAAATGTGGAAAAATAGAATGGAAATCACGTTTGGTACCCATAAAGTGCAGGGATAGAACAGAGCTCCTTTTGGCCCAAAAAGGATGGGAAAATATGTGAGTTTGGGATGAGCACCATGTACTTAATATGTAACCTGAGCTTCTTTCTACTAATGCCTTAGTGTGACAAGGCAAAAGTGGCTACAGAAAATGTGCAACTGTGTTACCGCAACAATGTACTTAGGCCCGTATTTATACTTTTTTTGCGCCACATTTGCGCCGCTTTTTGACGCAAAACGGCGCAAACCTACAAAATACAATGGCATTTTGCAAGTTTGCGCCGTTTTTGTGTCAAAAAATGACGCAAATGCGGGGCAAAAAAAGTATAAATACGGGCCTTAATGCTTATCAGAACGCAGGGACTTGCTGACCGAGACATGAGGGGACTACATATCCCAGACTGCTTTGAGGTCCCAGTAGGCGGCCATCTTTTGTTCCACCTGCTCCCACTGTCAATCCAACGAGCGATGTAAAGCACGAGGGGGCTTACCGCAGCACGTGATGCGCTAACCGAGACCGGAAGGGACTACATATCCCAGACTGCTTTGAGGCCCCAGGAGGAAGCCATTTTTTGTTCCACCTGCTCCCACTGTCAATCCAATGAGCACTATAAAGCACAAGGGGACATACTACAGCGCAGGACAAGCTGACCGAGACCGGAGGGGACTACATATCCCAGACTGCTTTGAGGCCCAGGAGTCGGCCATCTTTTGTTCCACCTGCTCCCACTGTCAATCCAATGAGCGCTATAAAGTGCTAGGGGACATACCACAGCGTGGGATGCGCTGACCGGGACCGGAGGGGACTACATATCCCAGACTGCTTTGAGGCCCCAGGAGGCAGGCATCTTTTGTTCCACCTGCTCCCACTGTCAATCCAACGAGCGCTATAAAGCATGAGGGGGCATACCACAGCGCGGAACGTGCTGAACGAGACCGGAGGGGACTACATATCCCAGACTGCTTAGAGGCCCCAAGAGACGGCCATCTTTTGTTCCACCTGCTCCCACTGTCAATCCAACGAGCGCTATAAAGCGCGAGGGGGCATTCTGCAGCACGGGACACATGCGGGCTGTGCCCAGGCCATGGGCGAGCCCATCTGCATCTGTCAGAGTCCCGAAGAGGTCAATACTCTTTAATTTTTGGACTAATCTCCCAAATTGATCTGGCCTGTGCTAATAGACAGGAGATTAGGGTGGTAGGGGCTTAGATCAACCCCTGGTAAGAGGTAAGATTCGAGTACTAACACCTGTGTTGGAGGTGGACTAAGCATCTAGATTAACGAGCATGGGGATATGTAATGCATTTGAGTTCCCCCGGGGAAAGGGAAACATTTCTAAGAAATTAAGAAACGCAGGTGAAAACTGTATGATTTCCGAAATTGACAACCTAATAGAGGAGGTCGAGTCTTTGCTCTGCGTCAAACCTAATCCTTGGGAAGGCCCTGACAAAAAGATAACTTCCTATTATGTAACAAAGCTGGAAACATGAAAGGAGAAAACCATTGATAGGAAGGGGGAATTTGACCAGCAAGTGCTACATCCAAACCCAGGTACTAGTATAGATAGATGTAAAGATGACGCTTTACAGGACCCACGATATTCCCCATCATTAATTGAAAGTAGTGGAAGGAAGGGTCTTGCACAGGAGTGTGATATAGTATGTTCAAATAGATACACAGACTTGGCGGAAGTCAAGGCAACTAAGGCCCGGGAGGAAAAATCTCTGGATACACACGCCCAAATTAGCCCTGTAACACAGCCAGTCACAGAATGACTACTACTATTAGACCAAGATTCGGACAACTGTCCAAAATGTAAAACAAGGAATCTAACAAATCTATATGCTCTACTGGGTAGACTAATGCAGGAAGTTAGGGAGTTAAAGTCTGAGGTAGGAACCCTATTGGTTCTCGGAGAGAAAGGAGAGAGAATGGGAATCCATAGAGAACAGCATGCAAAAGAGGTTCCATTTGGACCCTTGCACCTACAAGACAGATGTATATCCCCTCAGAGGACGACCAAACAGTCCAATCCAAAGTTAAGCAAAGGTAGTGCTACTTATGCAATGCGAGGGTGTACAAATTGGGGCAATGATTATAATACTGGGCTACGTAACCCCCCAGTACCTAAGCTAGGAGCACTTCATCAAGAATTTTGTAATCCTACTTGGGAGAGCCGCCTCAAACCCTGGCCACAAAAAGGTGGGATGTCCATCTAATCTGCATACCTTATCACATAACGATAGGGCAATTATCCCAATATGCAGGCCGCACGTCGAGAAAGATCTAAGGCCCTCCAGGGAAAATGTAATTTATTTAGCAAATGTCCTGAAACTGTCCCAATTCAGTAGGTAAGATGAAGTTTCCTTTAAAAACAAACATATCTATTGGATCAGGCATAAGCGGCATTGCTTATTCTTAATTAATTCAGATATTATGAGGGTAGAAAGGATGCCGGGATATAGTGGGAAGTATGATGTTATCGCTTTGACATTAAGGGACAAGAGACTAATTGATGGCCTAATCGCCATGGAGCTGAGAGCTAGCGTCCCCCTTAAAACTGCCACGAGATTCAGTTTGGATAATCCACTCCCCTTTAATCATATAGTTATGAGGAACCAACAAAGAGATATGGGATCGTCAACAATAAATAAGGGAGATTCTGATCTTGAGGCAGTAGATTGACTGATCCAACTAGATTCATCAGGCCAGGGACAGCCCATAGATATAACAATAGGTGGAACCCTGGATGAGAATAACCAACAAACTAAGAGGGGAGGGAGTACAGAGAAGCAACTGCCTGGAAGCAATGAGTTGATAATATCTCAGGGACTCATGGTGAATTCTATGCCCCCATCGGCTAGGGGCTTTGTCGCCATGGTCTCGTGGAATGTAGCGGGCCTAAGGAGTAAGCTTATAGACCCCAATTGGCATAATTATATCGACCAATTCCACTTTTGTCTCTTTCAGGAGACTTGGTTAACGGAACCATTAACGGAACCATCCTATAAATTGGGCTATATAACAAATTATACTTGTGTCACCTTGGCAGCCAGAGGGAGGCCTGTCGAGGGATTGGTTATATGGGTGAAAATCACCCTTAATGTCAAAAAAACAAGCACAACACAGGCTCAGCCGACATTATGTGGGTCTCATTATGTGACAAAAATAAGATTCTATTCCATCTTTACAACGTCCATATATGACCCAGGACGCCAAATCGGGAGTCACATGAAATAGAAATTCTAGATGAAATGTTAAAGAAAGTCCCGATAGGAGAAACAATATTGATAGGGGGTGACTTTAATTGTAACTACAATCCTATAGTTGGCCTTGAGCAATTGGTGGAGGACGAAGACATGGCAAGAGCTATCCCCCTCTTGTCTACCAAAGAGGCAGTCCCCGGTACAGTTACAGGCATGAATCTTACCTTAAAGCATGGACTGAGGGCCTGCAATAGTAGAGTGGGACAAAGTGGCACTAATTTGAAAACTTTTCAAAGAGGTAGGGTAGGCTCAAAATTGGATTATATTATGCACAGTACAATTACATGGGAGAGGTTAGTAACCTTTAAAATAGACAATAGGAGAGAAAGCAACCACTTTGCATTAGTTTTAGCTCTGAGGGAGTGCCTTCTAGATCTAGGCCCCACGGAGTGGAGTACAAACCTTTTTTTAGCAACAACAGTAGGACTGTAAAATGTCCAGTAATACTAGGAAATTTGGGTGTCATGACAAATATATACAATATATTTGCATAATGATTGGAACCTCATGTGCATAAAAGCTTCACTGACATCTCGATCTTACATATCCATCAATCATTGAGTACAGCCCTGAGGCCCTACCTCACCAAACAGATACAACAAAAGGCTGAACAAGGCAGGAAACATATTAGGTCGACCAATCCCTGGTATACTACTGAATGTAGAGATGGAAACATACTGCTACTAAAAGCCTTAAAGTTGAAAAATCCAATAGCAGTGCAGCAGACAAGGGCCAATTACAGGAAAATCCTGTCTACTGCAGAGAAAAACTGTGAAGATCAAAATCAGTCTGATCTCCTTGAGGCAGCCAGATGCAAAGACACAGTATCCTTTTGGAAGATAGCCACACATGGTAGCAAAGAAGGGACATCTAATCCTAAGCATCATATAGATCCTAGTACGTGGGTTAATCATTTGTCGCATCTCTATGTAGACTCATCAGAGCACAACCCACACCTCTCCCTGCCTAGAGAACAACCTATCTGGGGCAAATGATCAGACATACATTTTAGCCTGGAAGAAACAGTGGTAGCTATAAAAGCAATTAAAATAGACAAAGCCCCAGGCTTGGATAAGATCCTTGGCGATCTGCTTAAGCATAGTATAGACATTCGGGCACCTTACGTTAACCTAGTTAGTAATGCCAAAGCAAGGGGAGAATCAGTCCCTGAGACGTGGAAAGGAGCGGAAATAATCCCAGTTTATAAAAAAGGATCCAGACAGGACCCTGGGAATTATAAGCCAATCGGTTTGATTGATTTCATGCGAGAAACCTATGCCAGACAGCTATTGAATAGAATAGCTGACTGGATGGAGGGAAATAACATTCTAACATCATATCAAGCAGGTTTTAAGCCAAAGACTAGCACAATCGACCAGGTCTTTAGGCTCTTATGCATAGTGTGGAAATACTCCAAGCTGATGAGGGGTCATCTTTACATCGTATTTGTGGATTTACATCAAGCCTTTGATCTGATTCTGAGAGATATCTTATGGGTTTCGCTGGGGAAATATTGCATGCCAGGGAAGCTTCTTCATCAGATAATTAGGTTACATGAAAATACCTATGTAAATGTTCGGTGGGGTCCAAATGGAGAGTTAACAGATCCAATTGCCCATCAAGAGGGGAGTAAGGAAGGATTGTGTGCCCGCCCCAACCCTTTTCTCCCTTTATATCAATGATATGGTTGACTATCTTAAACAGAGTGACCATGATTCTCCAAGATTAAATGGATACTCAGTTCCTGCCCTCCTCTTTGCAGATGATACGATCTTATTGTCCAAAACTCCTATGGGGCTACAGACTCTTTTAGGAAAGTTCAGCAAATATTGCATGCTGAAGGGGCTAGAAATTAATACAAACAAAATAAAATATTTGATTGTTAAAGCTCATAGAACGCTCAAGAGAAACATTTTGATTAATGGGCAAGAATTGGAGCGTGTTAAAATGTTTAATTATTTAGGGATACTGTTGGATGCCAAGCTATCCTGGACGTCACACGTGATTAAAGCAAAAACACTCTTGGTCCATAATTCTACTGTGATAAGCAACAAATAGGAAAATTCAAGAACAGAAATAGTCTCCCCAGTGTTTGAGGTCTATAGATATATAGCGCAGGTCATTGCATTATATTGTGCCGAGTTTTGGGGAACAGCAAACCTGACGCAATGAGTGTCTCAAGGAAACAGCTTTGCAAGAGGAATGTTAGGATTGCCAGTATCTATACTACTGGTTCCTCTCTTTTATGACCTAAACATTAAGCAAATAGGTTATTTAGCAGTTGTGAGGCCAATGCTTTATTTGTGTAGGCTATGGTCAACTCATGATCTGATCCATTATAGGCAAGCATTAATCTAGCTAATGGACCTGGATAAGTCAGTATCCTTCACCTGGTTTCGCCATATGAGGTCCTAGTTTCTCAAGCTTGGGCTTAAATCTTTTTGGGATGAACCTTGTACTTTATGATACATTCGAAGAGCCACCTAAAGAAAGTCTATTGGGATTATCTCTTGAATATTTTTTTTCAAAACACAGGTCTAGGAAGAATGACTTTTCAGTTCTTGGACATCAAACCAAAACCAAAGTTTGAGGAATGGCTAGTTATAATTCAGCCAAGGCGGGCAAAATCACTATATATGAAACTCCGATATGGAACCCTTCACATTAAGGTATTTACTACTAAATGGGGCCCTTTAGAATGAGGACTGTCACAAATTTAATTGCAGGTTATGCAATATGATCACTACTGAAACCGTAGAACACGTTCTCTTGTTTTGTAAAGCCTATTAGAAGCCTAGGAGGAAATGGATTCGACCAATTTGTAAAAACGTAGGAACTAGGAACTACAAAGAAGCGGTAAGACTATTAAGGTCCAGCACCATTCCCTTTATAGTATTTGGAATAAGTCACTTCCTACTTGCAGTATCATATATTAGAAATAGGGAGGGCCTGGGGCTATAGAGTAATGTAGGCTATACCGAACTCTTATGTTAAACTCCTATGTTAAGATCCTAGTAAACTGAATGAAAGCATTGGATTAAATGACTTCTTATTATTATAATTGTATATTGATTTTAGGAGTATAAATTGATATTTATGTAACTGCTTTTATTATTTATTTATTTATAAGATTATTTTATGATGTTTTTGGCTTTTGGTTTTGTTTATGGCTTATACCCGAATAAAGGTTTGTTTGATGATGATGGCTTATCAGAACTTATTTCATAATATGACATGACCTTAGCCTGAAAAGACACATGTGCCTATGGAAAATGTACAGGGATGAACCACAGAACAATACAAATAAAAATGTTCAGGTTTGTGAGGGAACCAATTTTATGTGACCCCCAAAGACACATGTAGGCTCAGAAAATGTAAGGGATGTAACAGTACTCTAGGTTTGGCAAATACTTTATATCATGGTCTGGCCTTAACATTACCAAGACAAATGTGGCAGCAGAAGCATGTAAAGATGGGACAGAGCGCAGTAGGTCCATGATGCAACAGAAAATGTGAACATTTGGAATGAGCACCTATGAGCTAAATGAGTATGCACATTTCTTTCATTCTATGGAACAACCTTCAAATGACAAGACAAATGTGGAAACCAAAAAGTACATGGATTGAACCCCTTTAGTTCACAAATCAATGTGGGGAGAATTTTTTATTCTGCCAGTGGAATCAGAATTATTTAGTAATTCTGTGTTACTCTTGTAACATGAAATTACCAATTAATTCCACCCTTCCGCTGGAGAATTTAAATCAGAACTGACATATGGCCTGTGAAATATTTCCTATATCTACAAGACCCGCAGTTGCATTTTCTACCTCATATTCTTGTCATCTGATGGCTGCCAGGTTAGATAGGCATTTGGTAATACACCAGAAGCTCGGAGTGAATAGGATGGCATGCAAATTCCTTTTTATTTTATTAGTTAACAGTGCCAGCTAAGATGGCTGAGGGTGTGAGGTCAAACATTTGCCACATCCTTTTTCCATTTCTATGAAACTCCTGTCTGGTCTACTTGCACTCGGTGGGGCTGAAGTGTGCACTGTGCATGCTGAAATTTTCCATCCTTTTGTTAGGTTACCTTGGGGCATATTTAGGAGCCCCTAGCACCTCCTTGTGCCACATTAGCATCATTTATTTTGACGCTAATGTGGCCCAACAAGGCCAAAATCCCTCATACCAATGCATGCCACTTTGTAAACCTTTGCGCTATATGATGCCTGCACAAAGCATTATGGACCTCATTTCACCCTTGGCGGTCTTTAAGCAAGACCGCTGAGGTACCGCCGTGCTGAAGACCGCCAGTGCAGGCGGTTTTCCACACAGAGTATCATGACTGCTGGCAGCCCTCCGCCCTTTTTCAGACTGAGAGCTGCCAGCAGCCATATTGGCTGTCGGCAGTGAAGTGGAGGCTGCTCGAACTCCACCCCCACGTCATCAGAACACCGCCCACCGAATCACGTCCCATGATTCAGTGTGGTGGTGTTCTGGTGATGGGGAGCTGCCGGCGGAGCAGCCCCCATGGATCCCGTTCCCTTCCGGAGGATCACTGGCCCAGATAAGGTGATTGTCTGTTAGGGGAGGGGGTGTTGTGTGTTGTGTGCATGCATGTGGGTGTGCATGTGAGTGTGTAGAGGGGGGGTGTGAGTGCATGTATGCATGCGGGGGGGTGTTTGGAAAATGTGTGCGTGTATGTCTGTGTGTATGTCTGTGTGTATGTGTGCGTGTATGTGTGCGTGTATTTGTAGTGTGAGTGTGCGTGTAGGGGGTGTGTGTGTGTCAATGTTGGGGTGGGGTGGGCAGGGGGGTTCTACCACCTTTGGGGGGTGTAGGAGGGTCGTGGGTTTGGGGGAGGACTATGGGGAGGGGGGTGGGGGAGACCCCTATCAGTGCCAGGGAACGAATTTCCTGGCACTGATAGTGCCTACCGCCATGGATTTAGTGGTGGTACAGAACCCCACAAAATCCATGGCGGTATGCGGGGTCATGATGCCTCCGCCAGTGTAGTAACGGCCGCCGGGCTGGAGACCGAAGTCTCCAGCCCAGCGGACTTTACCACCCTGGCGGTCGGGGTGGAAAAGTGGCGGTGTTGCATGGCGGTCACCGCCATGCTTGTAATTCCGATTTTTTTACAGCTGGCTTGTTTGCGGTATTACCGCCACTTCTCCACCAACCACCAGGGTTGTAATGAGGGCCTATGTATGCAAAGGGGGTGTTCCCCCATTAGGGGGGCCGAACAAATGTTGAAAAGAAATCTAACAGATTTCTTTGCGTAATTTTTTTGGGCACTTTTAACGCCTGCTCCGAGCAGACATTAAATGGAGACACACCACTGACTACAATGGGCCTCAGTGGGCTTGGCAGTATTAGTGTCAAAATTGTAGACACTAATCATGCAAAGCTCCGGACTAGCATAACAAATTCTGATGCTATTCCCCTAACTACCACCATGGTGTGTCGTATTTTCACTAGAGAGCACACTTGTGGAGTCAGGGGGGGGGCGCTAAGGGGCACAAAAAAAGCGGTGCTGCACTGTGTGAAGCGCCACCTTTCTTATATATGTCTCCTTGTATCTCTGTAATGCCTGTCGGTGGCATAGGCCCAATTGCTTCTGCTCCCATGTGGCTGTTCAGAACAATGGGGGGCTCTTGTTCTCTTTGGAAGTGGTTTCAGGCTTCAGCGTGGTAATGCAAGTAGCTTCTGTCCGGGCTCTGGTCTCTGAGGCATGCAAGGTTAAGCCAGCAATGTGAAAGTCAACACCTTTTAGCAGGACGCAGGCTAAAAGTTCAGAAAAGCAGCAGGTGATATGACAAGAACATGTTGTGTGTCAATGTACCATGGTTCAAATTTGAGTGCAACTGGTGTCTAATGTTTCAGGTCCACTGTGTTTGTGCAGTAAGTATGTTTACCGAAGAGGTGAGGTGCCTGAATGTATGTGTGAAAATGAAGTGTGTGGCAGGGTGTTGTTTTAATTCCAAAGCAGATTTTTTTACCACCTTAAGCAAGCTGTGTATTTTGTCTGTAACATAGAGGTGGGGGTAGCGTTGGCCTCCCAGACAGGAAGGAGATGTTTTTGTGTGCCCATCGTTAGAGGTCGCTCTCGTTCTTACGAGTACAATGACACATCCTTTGATATGGTCCTCTCGAGGAAGGGTTGTTTGTGATCTCATCAAGAAGACAAATTTGCTGGGTGCCCACTCCTATGCGTGTGATGGTGGCTGTATTCCTAATTGTGAAATATTTTGTAATGTATACTTACCTTAGGAAAGAGGTGGTTTTTGTGTGCCCATCTGACCATGACTGATCAATGAGTTCTGACCCCGGAGCGGAGCAGGATACAGGGTTGTGTCTACCTTTAGGAGCTATAACATAATTGGAAATAACATTGTGCATTGTAATCAAGTAGGAATATGTGTCTAACTGCCAATGATATTGTTCTACAGGGAAGTAAGAAAGTGAATATTGAAATTAACATCCTTCTGGCAAGATGGTAATTTTACAACCCGTTCATGGAATTCTACAGAATCTCGTGGAGTTTTTTTGTAAGTCTGCAGAATTCCATTGAGTAAAACTCTAGATAACATTACAAGGGAAGATACCACCCTAGTATTATGAACGAGTACTGGGAACCTTCAAATATGTTTAATCCCAGAAAATACTGGGCTGCTCGGTAGATCTTCTGCAAATTTATATTGGCCTTCAATTGCAAAAAAGTGTCCTAAGCGGCAATCCATACAGTTTCACACTTATTCTGAAACCTCCAAAACAAAGACAAGTACAGAAAAACAACAAAATAAAAAATATATTGATGTATTTATTTATGTGACACACTCTGCAAACCAAAAAGCCTCTAGGTGGCATATCAGAACAAAAGACAAAAACTACTGACATCTGTAAGTTTATATTATGAATTTACTGTCCTCTGAGAGTCAAAATGAATCTGGAAGAAAAGTGCTGGTAGCCCTACAGAGTAAGAAAATATTTGTAAATAATCTAATTACAAGAGGAAGTATGTACCACAAACTGGGGCTTACAGTTTCTTATACCAGGGCCATGTTGAAGGATATCAGTGCCTGGTTAGGGAATAAAGGGATGATATTTTTCCCTGGGGTACAAGATAAAGCAACTGAAAAATCTTTTTGTTAGATCCAATTAATGTATTGATAACATTTCAGTTTACGAATGCTCTGTAAAATGTGACTGCATTTGTTGACCTTTAGAATCAGACAGACTCTGGCCTTATGAACATATTATAGACTAGTCACTCGAAATTACAACAAGCCACCAACAAGGACGTAGTCTAATTTGCTCCTCATTAAAGTTGTCACTGCTTCTGAATAATGATGTGTATTGATATGAGAGAGCAAATGTTTCTTCTCCACTGCTTTGGACTGTTATCCTACATGAACATCAAAGCCTAATTCTACAAACCATAGAACGCCATGTTATATGATTTTCAGCATGTGGAGTGGAAAAACTAAACAAGGTGGGGGGTGGTTATTCATTTTTGTAAGCTGAATCTTCAAACTAACGAGGGTCTATTATTAAGACATCAGGGAAGTTCTTTGACTTAAATATGATTACATAGAGGGCCTAATTATTATCTTGGCAGACAGGGTTACCGCGTCACGAATGTGATGGATATCCCATCCGCCGTATTAAGATTCCATTAAATACTATGGCAGCAGAATTATCCATACATTTGTGACCAAGTATTCAATTCACCAAGATTGTAGTCAGAGCCTGAGTGTTGCTGAAGATGTTAAAAAGAGTGGGGGAAGCAAGATCCTGAGATCCACTCACTATCTCATGCATTCTACATGCCCACACCACCCTGTTGGGTGACTACAACCTCCCAGATAACACAAGCTTAAAAAAAATGGGTCACCCTCTTCAACCTCATCAGCACACTCGCTGTGGCACACCATGTAACACAACTAACACACTCCAAAAGCCATATCCTAAAACTTTTTTTCTCTACTTGACTAACAATTCAATGAAAACTACTCATATCCCTGGACTGAATCAACTACCTTACCATGTCTATTATTCTACTCAGCCTCCTACCACCAAACGAAGGTCAACACGAAAGAACGGAACACACATTCAGACCCTTCAAAGATTTCTAAATAGACAAAATGATGCATGAAATTATCTCTCACCCCATCAACTCCACATTCAACTCCAGCCATCTAAACAAATTTAGCACATTTTCAGAATGCTATGTGAGCATCCACAGCCCAATCAAAAAAAAAAAGTGCAAGACAAAGTCTTCAGTGCCTTGGTATTTTAAATAGCTTGCTGACAATAAACAATTGATCTGCAGACAGTGAAGATAGACAGAAATCGAGAGTTTATGATACTGAAGTCCTCGGAACAACACATTGACAGCTTATCACATCAGCCAAAGCAAAGTAATATACCAACACCTTCAATGAATCCAGCAACAGAAGCAGAACACTGCTCAAGCCAGTGAGTAATTCTTTATTCAGCCAATAGTAAGCCATTAAAAACACATGGTATAATTGTATAAATGTTTCAGAACTCAAAATAGGTATAAAAACAGATCACTGTTAATACACATACCATGATAAGTGTATAATACATCAAGTGCAAATTGGCTTGAGAAACATCACAAAATCCATAATTTGGACCTCAATTTGATTGCACAAAAATATAATTGACTTCCATTAGGCAAATATTACCAGAAGACAGCAATTGGACATAAAGCATGGCTTGCCAGCAACATCTAAGATAAGTCTCCCTCAGTAGTGATAATAAAAAATGTTTCCTCATATCTTTAAAGTGCACAGGGGACTACAAAGAAGAACCATCACATGAACACATAATCATATTAGTTACATGTGAGACAGGTTCTAAAATGCAACCATAGAGTGCAACGCGTTCTATCCCAATCTGATCTGAAGCCCTTTGATCATTGTTTGTAATTCAAGTTAAGTACAATCCAAGGCCTGGGCTACATTTTAGGCAGCTGTACTGTAATTCAGTATATTTAAGATAATCAAGCACTGCTTCAATCCTCTGCCAAACAACCTTATTCCTCACTGAACAGAAAGGTGCATTGCCCTCAACAAAAGAACTCCAAATGGCGTGGTTTTTCAGCATACACAGTGGACAAAACAAACAAGGTGGGTGTTGTTGTCAATTTGTCTTCCTACTCTATAAACTAATGAGATCAAAATGCATAAGATCTGACAGCACACCGACAACACCAAGCTCTCTCTGGGAACATCCTATCAATCTTACTCATTATTAGCAATGACTCCCTTGCTAAAGGCATCATCCCAGAAGCTCCTATGGCAGGCCAGATTGTCCCACTCTTTAAAGAATGCTATACTACACCCTGATGACCTCACTTGTTATTGGCTAAGAACTAATTTGCCAGTCTTCAGCAAGATTATTGAAAAAGCACTCTGTAATCAACTCCAAGATCACATCAATGATTATCATGTCCTGCATGACTACCAGTTTGGCTTCAGATCATGCTGCAGCACAGAGACCTCTACCTTGCACATTATGAACTATGGCCTACTGACCATAGATGAAGATGAGCCATGTCTCCTGATTTTGCTGGACCTCTCAGCTGCCCTTGACACAGTCAACCATGGCACCCTTTTATGCTCTCATGAATCTTGAATGGGATTCACCACTAACGTCCTTCACTTGTTTTCTTCCTACCATTCTACCCAACACCAGTTTTTCCACTTGGGCAGCTCCAAGTCCCAAAAGATCAGTATCATCTTCAAAGCCCCCAATTGTTCTGTACTATATCCTGTCATCTTCATCTTTTACATGGAGCCACTTGGTGCTCTTCTCACAGACATTGATACACAACTTGAAAGTCTCCTCCACTTCAGACATCAAAAACCTAAAACACTCCTTGCACATCATCCAGAGCTGGATGGCCAGCATCTACCTGAAGCTCAACCCAACGAAGATAAAATGTTTGCTGACTGCCAAAAACAACAAGGTGTACAAATCTGGCTCAGTTACATGACCCTTGACTGCTTTGAACCCCAACTTTCACTGAATGCCAAGTCACTTGGACTCACCATAGACACTAACCTTACCCTCCAGGAGCACCTTGTCAAAAATTATAAAGACCATCTGGTTCCATCTCTCTTGTCTCAAGAAAGTGATACTGCTTCTTCAAAAAAGCAACTTTAAAACTGCTGTTCAAGCCCTTGTTTTCTTATATCTGAATGGTGGTAATTTCACCTCCCACACTCCACACTGCGGACGGCCTTCTGTCATGAACTCTGAGGACTTACCAGAAGTCTTTGTTCTGTGGAAATACCATGAATATACTTAGGCTTGCTCCAACTCCCACAAAAGATACCCCAGACACACACAAATTCAATGTGAATCATGAATACCCAAGGGGGAGTGGAATGGGATAAGAAACAAAAATAGCTGATGCAAAGCTTTCTTCACATCAGAGAGATTTCATATGCAGCAACTTATGAATTCTGGTCTACAAAAGAAAATGTAATTCTTCAGTTTCAACGACAATCATAAGATAGATTCTAATATCACCTTATTCTAAAGCAAAGTAATATCTGGTTTACAAACACCTCTTTCTCAGTTACCTTCCTCAAACCAGTGAGTGTATGTATATTAAAAGAAATCACAGTGAATACATGATTTTTCTGAAATCCTCTATAGGGAGAACAATACAAATGTGTGCTAAAGTATTCAACATACTTCTAGCAGTCTCTAAAACACAAATGTGAGGTCACGGTATCATAGGAGGTGAGTTAACAGCACTCCCAACCCAGGAAAGTTCTCAAACAATGGAGATAGTTCAGTCTTTTACTTCTTAAAAAATGATTCCCAGTTCAGCAATGTTCATTCCATAGGGTGAATAGAGCCAGAAGCAAATCTTAGCAGTATATTATTAAAGGTTAGGAAAAGTCAGTCTTGGATGAAAGGAGGCCCTTTATTCAGCCTCCCAGGGCCAGTAGTAATGGAGAAGGAAGTAAACATCTAAAGCTACATGAAGAACAGAATGTGGCTCAAAAAACTCTAGGGTTTCCAACATTCCAGCTGCAAGTTTGGAAGCAATTTGATTTACTTTGCTTTCTTCTTTTTTACTGAAAATCAAGATGGTTGCTACGATGAAATCTCACAAGATAGGGTTTCCAAGTCTTGTGATATTTCATTATTGTTTCATTTTCAATTTGTGCATCCTTTTCCACAGAAACCACAATCTTGGATGAGGCATTACTGCAACCAAATTCCTCCAATGTTAATGTTTTAAGGATTATTGCAGTAAGATTCTATTTCCTTTTATAACAAGCTGTGAGCCTATCTCTGTATTCTTCCTTAGCCTTATCTGAGATCATGAAACCTACACATTGTACCATGCCTCACCCAGGACCTGAAGAAGTGTCATCACATCACCCCCTTTCTGACAAACCGCCATTCTTTCCTATTGTTGATCTGCATCACCTTCAAAACTAGTTGCATGACTTACATAGCCATCATGACAAGCTCTCTTCTTATCTTGCAGAAACCCTCACCATCTCTGGTGGTTCTCTGCAGACATGTAGCCAGGATATCACCAGAGTGCAGACTGTAGGCTAAGAAGTGTAAGAAATAAAAAAATTAAAAAGCAAGGCAGCAGGCCTTTTTCATCCATGCACCTATAATCAGGAACAACATCTCCATATCAGTCATATCTGTCAGGACCACTCCAAATCTGCTCTAATTTAGGAAATAGTTGAAGACTTACCTTTTTAAAGGTCACTGCATCACAACACATTGTCTACAACTCAGCTGCCTCATCTATCACTTATTGATTTTATGTTTGTCTTTGACCCTGTACATGGCTCCACTGACATTTGGTTAGGTTGGCATATACAAATGTACATACATACAAAGGATCCCCTGCAGGACCTCATACTCCACTGCGAAATATATGAAGCTAGATTTCTGCAGATTGATTTGTGTCAACTCACAATCAATGAAACCAGTCAAGTGCTCAATCCAAGATGACAAGTATGTTCAAGAGTATCATATTCCTACCATATGGCATTTAACCTTTTAAGAAATCAGATCGCATGTCTAGTCTCAACAAAGGGAAATTGACAGATAGTATAGCTTTCTCAAATGCTAGCAACTGAGTGAAGAGGCTTCTAACCACTTCATTGATTTAAAGATGTCTTCAAATTAGTTTATGAGAAAGCTCTACCATTCTTAGCCAAAGCAAGTACTAACCAATCAGGACTTAAAAGTGATTAGAAGGCTCAAACATCTCTGCATTGGTCTCGTTCAGTTTCCTCTTCACTGATACAGCTGATAAATCTGATAACTGTAGCATTCTGGAAACTAGCAAATATGTGCCTTACTTCCATATACTGGAAACTATCAGCGAATGTTAAATTGGTGCAGGGAGTTAGACTCTTTAGCTAAGAGGTAGGGGGAGGCCACAGTGTTGTTGTGAGCAGTAGCCAAGCTCCCACAATGCTAGAATGATCAGATTCCTATTACTTACATTGATTTCTGTGAGGCTCCCTGGTCGCTGGCACAAGCTGCAAGGCCTTCTTTGGAGAAAATGCAAAACCTGAAACATGCTCAGCAACACCAAAACATTATTATAGGTAAAAAAAAATATTTTTCAAATGAGAGTAGTAAAAAGAGAAAAGTGTAATCAATAATATGACTCAGAAATTAAAATAATTAAATTTAGGGATCAGGAGTTTTTGTAAAATAAAAACCTGTTAGGTTTTGTAGCACATTGGAGCGTGACCTAGCAATCTCTGCATTTGACCCATGATGTTGCATTATCAGATACAACTTGGCTGTTGAACACCAATCGAAAATTATGGAGGATGTTGCCTAGGCATCCTTTGTGATATCAGGTGTTCTGTGACTTGCTTGCAAGAATTGGTGATAAGTTTTACATTATCAGGGGGTTCAAAATATATAAGAGGCAAGCTCTAATCAAGATGGATTCCACGAGGCCAAATATCCTACCATGTGAGAATGTATTAGCCCTGAACTGAGCTTTCAGATGTCTGATTAGGACAAACGGTGAAGAAAGAAGGGTGCATTTTTAAGAATGCTTACACCCCTGTGCCCCTGGGCTTCAGCAACAGTCTACCACCATGAGACCTGGAGAAAAATATCTTTCCACTGATTCATGTTCAAAGCTGAGGATCCTCTCTCCAGAGAAATTGGAATCTATCAGAGCAGAACTCAGAGGGGTTATATTTTCTTCTGCAGTTCTCTACCTCAAACTGGTAAAGAATGGCTTTTTTAAGAGTTGAAACAAGTCTGTAATTCATGACAGTCAATGTGGGAATCATACGAATGGACAGTAGTGGCTCCTTCATCAGGGCGGAGGAGCCCCTGCCCCAGCAGCGGCAGCTGCAAAATCTTTAAAAGGAAAGAATAATAATAAATAGTGTTTATTATTGTTTCCTTATAAAGGGGCGGGCCACGGGGTGACCAGTGTGAGGGGGAGTGCTGAGCACTCCCCCTCATAGCGCATGTGCTCAGGCCGGCCAAACACACATGTGCACAGGGCACTCTCCAGCCCAGCTATTGTGTCTGTACAGGCTTCCAGTCTGCCTGGGAGCACCCTGGCTGGGTGCTTCCAGCCAATCCTCTTGATGCTTTGAGCAGTGTCAGGATTGGGTGCAGGGCAGACTGGGAGCCTCTGCCTGCAGAGGAGCGGGACGCTGCACCGCGCGCACAACTTTAAGGTAAGTTTGTTTTCTTTTTTTTACATTTTATTAATATTACTCCCCCGTTGAACCCCCTGTACGTGTGCCACCCCGCCCTCCCTAACACCGCGAGCCGCGAGCCACGACTGCGAATGGGTCTTTGCTACTCTTAAGTTTGCACTGTCTATGCAAGGCTATTCACTATTGTGCCTTGGAAATGCCACTTTGGTGTTTAGGGGCAAGATCCACCCCTCTCCGGAGTTCTTAATTCAAGTTTCCCTATAAAACCAGGGAGTTGGACTTTAGCCAAGGGGTCCTTACGTGTTAAAAGGCAAGATGAAGTGTGAACGACTGGGGCTCAGCCAGAAAAAAATGAATTTTCCCTGTGAAAACAAGATTAATACGATTTAGGAACTTAATATTACAACCTCGCAAATACGTACGATTGCAAATAATCCGAATCTAATATTCCTGTTGCATTTGGCATATGTATCACTTTACATTCGGCAAGTTGGATATCTGCAGCATTTTCCCGAGAGCAGGTGGCAGTTTGAGACTTTTGGTTTATGCCACACTTGTAAAAGCAGACTGACAGACCGTGGCCGTTTAAAAGTAAACATCATTTCATTTATGAGACAGAGCAAACCCATCTGTGGTCCGAGAAAGAGGCCTCCAATACTTCAGATGTCTGTAGTACAAATACAAGATGCCCATACTACAAAAATCCAAAATAAATGAGCTAAACAACGTAAAATTTGAACTGTTTTCCAATGAGGCATGTAGAAACTGCACAAAGAATGGAATGTACTGCTGAATTGTAGACACTGTGTACATTTGCCCAATACAACATACTATGAAAAGTGGACAACAGTGTGCATTACTGCAGCAATATTGCACTAGTAATGCCTTAGTTACATGCAGTACAATCCTTATTGCGAGAATTAGAGCCAGATGTACAACGATCGCAAAGTTGATAAACCACAGTGTCTCAGACACTGTTTGCGATTCCTAAATGGGTTGCAAAGGACCTGCCTCATTAATATTCATGAGCCAGTTCGCAATTTGTAATCCATGAGGAATGGCCGCACTCACAGAGATAAAGCATTTTTCTTAATGCGACAATTTTCCTCAAAGGAAATGGGAAGCATTTCAAACATAAAAATGAAACGTTTCAGTTTCATTTATTAAGTGTAAGCAGTGGTCTGTGGGACCACTGGCTGCTCCTATAAAACGTTTTCGCTGCCACTCACAAAGGGGAAGGGGCCCCCTGGGGACCCCTTCCTATTTGCGCCTGGCTTTCCACCTACTTGAGGTAGGCAGAAAACTGCGACTGTTTTGCGACCACATTCTGATCGAAAAACAGTCATAAATCCCCCTGTGACTGGCTATTAGGAAGGGACGCCCTTGGAATGTCCCTTCCTAATAGCAACTCACAAACATTATTTTGCGAGTCGGTAACAGATTACAAACTCACAAAACAGGGTTAATACATGCTACAACCTGTTTAGCAGTCGCAAACGGGCAGAATCTCCATTTGCAACCACTGTACATCTGGCCCCAAATCATCTGCCCCATAGTTCTGACTTTATTGAAGGTGAATTTCACCTCAGAGATAGTTAGAAAATCCCATATGGTTGAAGGAAATAACGTTTACCACTTCGGACTCGGTTCCAGTCTGTTATGTCAGTGCCCAAAGCTAGATGATCTTACTCACTGAACAGGGAGCAGTTGGATAGCAAGCACTTTGTTTAAGAAGAGAAATACTAAGGCCCTGATTTATACTTTTTGATGCAAAACTGTACTAACACCGTTTTGCATCAAAAAGTATAGCGCCGGCTTGTGCCATTCCAGGATGCCAGCCAGGTGCCATATTAATTGAATGGCACACTCCGGCGCAAAGGGTGGGCTAGCGTAAAAAAAAATTACATTAGCCGAGTGGGGGTGGGGGTGGTGGTATGGGAGAAGGGGGTTTTGCACCAAAAAATGATGTTAGGCTGGATAGAATAAAAAAAGATGACTCTAACCTGCCTAGCGTTATTTCTTGACCTAAAATCCACCATGCTACATGACTCCTGTCTTATGAAAGACAGGATTCATGCCCACCACCCCATTGGTCAGCAGAGGGGACAAGAGTCCCCTGGGCATGGCCATTGTACCCAGTGTCATGTAGGGGGGCCCATTTCAGGCTCCCAGTGGCACTTTAAAAAATAAAACAAAATGCTTACCTCTACGTACCTATACTTACCTTGGATGTGGTGCCCCATCCTCCGCTGTCCCTCTGGTGTGGGTGGGGGTGTCCCTGGGACCTGGGGAGGACACCTGTGGGATCTTTCCATGATGTCCCACCATGGAAATGGGCCCACAGTTCCCCTAACACCTGCCCTGACCCAGGCTTTGAGTATTATTTAAACCGATCCCATGCACAATGTTTGCACTGAAGGATAAATAAGGCGCTAGGGTCTTAGAGTCATTTCTTGGGCGAGAACGCCTACCTTGTATCTCATTGATGCAAGGTAGGTTCAAGAATCCCAAAAATGACTTTAACTCCAATATTTTGGCACTAGACATTTCTAGCGGCAAAATATAAATATGGAGTTAGGTATGCGCTGAATTAGCATAAAAAAAATTGATGTTTAATTCAGCGCAAACAGAGTATAAATATGCCCCAAAGTGTAATAAATGTTACCAGAAAGGAATTGATTGTGTCCCATTTTTGTTCCAGTTGGGCCAGTGACAGAAATGACCAATCCCATCTAAATTATAAGACCTGGGTGAACACTGCTGAACCAGTGTGTTTCTCCTAGAGAATCCACCCCTGCTAAAAGGTGGTGGCAAGCTGAAACTCAATACCATATATCGAGAATAAAGAACATTTTCAGTGTCAGACAGATCCTCCGGCATACCCAAAAGTTCTCTTTTAGACACCCATGGAACACTTAGGGCCAGATGTGGCAAAAATTTGCGAGTCGCAAGTGGCCCGAATCGCAATTTGCAACCCCGCAAAATTGGAAATGGGATGCAAAAACCCCATTACCGAATCGCAAATTGCGACGTGAGCCATTACCAACTCGCAAATTCTGCGACCCCATTGTGAGGGAGACGCAATTTGCGAGTCGCAAACCATATGAAAAAGCCACTCGCAAATTGCGACTAGTCGCAAAAAGCCCATTTTGCACACCCAAATTACCACTAACTCAGAGCAGGTGGTAATCATAACCCAAATATAAAAGGAGACCCAGAAGGCATCTGAGTTACTCAAGATGGCTGAAATATATGTGATAGCAAGGAGGAGGAGAGTCCACGCCGCCCAGCAGAGGAGGAGGAGGAGGAGGAGCCAGAGACAGGAGAGGATATACAGAACCAGGCAGACACTTTTCCAACAAACAGATGAGGAGATTTAAGATAAATACAGATTCAGCAGTGCAGCAATATTAGAATTAATAGATCTACTCAATCTGCAGCTTCAACGCCAGACTGTGAGCGGCAGCGTCATCCCCACACATGTGCAAGTGCTATGCTCACTGCACCTCTTGGCCTCAGGTAGCTATCAGGGGGTCATCGCAGTGGCAGGTGGGGTATCTCAAAGTGCACTCTCACGGTTCTTCAGATGTTATTTAGATGCCATACTCACACACATGTCCAGATACATATACCTACCCAGGAATGAGGCAGAAATCAAGAGCACCAAGTTGGAATTCTACAGAATTGCCAACTTCCCTCGTGTAATAGGGTGTGTAGACGGGACACATATACAAATATGGCCTCCTGCAAATCTGGAATATCTGTTCCGCAACCGGAAGTGTACCCACTCACTGAACATCCAGGTGGTATGTGACGCCAATGATGTCATCACTGACATGGTAGCCAAATTTCCAGGGAGTACACATGACTCATACATTTTCAGGCACAGTGGGATACACCAATGCCTAGAACGTGGGGAGTTTGGAGATGGATATCTATTAGGTATTGATGCAGACACCCTGAAGACATACACACAGGTCACTGTAGAAACCATCCATGCCCTGCTAACATTGTTCATTTTTGCCAAACAGGTGACAGTGCATATGCGCTAAGACCATGGATACTTACCCCGTACCTAACACCCAGCAATGAAAATGAGAGGCAATATAACAGTGCACATAGAAGGACCAGAAATGTCATAGAGAGGACCTTTGGACTGTTAAAGGCAAGATTCCGATGCCTCCACAGAAGTGGAGGTGCGCTCCAGTATGCCCCAATAACAGCATTCAAGATAGTTGGCGCAGTCACTATACTGCACAACATTGCCACCAGACGTGGGCTACATCTCACCCCTGAAGACCCAGATTCAGAGGATGATGAGCAAGAGCTACCACATCGCCATCCTGGGGATAGAAGCATTGCAAATCAAGGCAGACAGAGACGGGACCACATTGCAAACCAATACTTTGGAAGGTACGTGGTAACTGTCACCACACACACTTATGTCACACTCAAAGAGCCCAGTTGTGAAGTGGATCAAACAATAAGTTTTATTATGTGAACCTAATAAGTGAAGAACTGAACTTTTGTTAAGGGGCTGTAAATGTCCACCTGCAATGAGGACACATTCACTGCATGTGCCTCATTTGTCCTGCAGTGCATGGGCCTAACACCTCCGCCTGGGGCGCCCAGCATGGCTAGTGCTAGGTGTGTCAGCAGATGCCTGACGTGCACTGCCACTCCTCAAGACACGTGTGTCTGTGGCAGATGCGCTGCTGATGGTGGACCCCTCCTCACTATCCTGAGGTGTCTCTGCCGTGCCCCTAGCCACCTGTCTAGCCTCCAGCATGTCCACAGCATGGCTAATGCGACCCAGTCCCTGAGCCACATCCCCTGCAAAGTGGCCCAAGTCCACCTGCAAGCTCACAGTACGGCATGACAGCCCTGTGGTGTTAACTGCGAGACGGACGATGGATGCAGTCATGCGGTCCAATCTGTGTACCACTTGCCGCTCGCGGCACCTTGCACTCTGTCTCTCTGACACTAGTTCTGTCACCAGTTGCTGTATGGAGAGAGCAAGGTCACCAACATTATCGTTCAAACGTGTGAACTGTGTGTTCACTTGTGCCAGCCCATTGGTGAAATTATGCTCCAGCCGTTGCATTGCCCCAGAAATGATTCTCATCTGCCTTGTTTGCAGGCGCTGACCAGATATGAGGGCTGCCTCAGCTGCAGATTTGGAAGAGTCACCTACATCCTCCTTGGTCACTGCTTGGACATGGAGTCTGCGTCTGCGACGCAGTGGCTCTTCAGGGTCCTGCTGTATGGCACTGTGGCTGGGACCAGGTGCTGTGTCTATTTCCACCATGTCCATTTGTTCAGCTGGAGGGAACTGTGGTGGTGTGGTGCTGGGCCCTGTAGTGGCTGCTTCAGACTCCTGCGCTGCCTGTTGGCTGCTTTCTGCACCCTGGACGGAGTGGCTGGTGGGGATGTCTTGTGGGAGACCTGTGGGACATAGGGAACACACTGTCAGTATCTAACATCTGTTTTATGCCTCCTAATAAACAGTTGCCTATAAGCTGACTACTGTACTACATTGCCCATAATGCACCATTCTGGTGGTTGCAAGTCTGGAATGGAGCTAGTTTGGTTGTGGATGCTGCTATGTACTGGGTGGGGGGGTATAGCATTTATGGGTGTACATGCATGTTTCATGGTACTCACTTTTTGATGTCCCTTGCACTAATGTGTCCAGTACTCCCATTCCTGACACTGCCTCAGGCTCAAGGGTCTGTTCTACCAGTTCCTCCATGGGTGTGGGTGGTGGGATGGTGGATGGGCCTCTTCCTGTGCCCCTCATCTCCCTGAGGCGCTCTGCCACCCTCTCCTTTGTCCTGGAGCGCAGGTCATACCACCGTTTTTTTATTTCATCTATACTTCTGTGGCTCACCCCTAGGCGTTGACCCTCTCCTGGATGTCTTGCCAGATTCGCCTCTTTTCTGTGTCTGGAACACTCAGGGCAGCCCTTCCAAACAGCTGGTCATGGTGCTGGCAGCATTGCTCTGTCAACACCTCAAGTTCCTTTTCAGAGAACTTCAATTTTCTCTTCCTGCCTGCACTGCCTGAGTCTTCAATCGTTGCTGCTGTTGCTCCAGGTGGTTGCTCAGCAGTTAGAAAAGGGTGTGGTCCTCCCTCCTCCCAGGTGTATTTGATAACTTCCTGGCTGTGATGTCATCAGCAAGAGCCAGGAAGTGTTTTTCCAACTGTTTTGCTGCACCTGCATGCAATTTGCGGCACAGTCGCAATTTGCGAGTCTGTTTTTAGCGAGGTCGCTAAAAGCGACCTCGCTAACAGTGGACTCGCAATCTACGGTGCGACTTCATTTGCGAGTCGCAAAATGAAGTTGCTTTTTCTTGTTGGATACCATTTTGCGAGTCGGAAATTGCAAGTCGCAATGACTCGCAATTTCCGACTCCCAATTTTTTGGCTTCCTACATCTGGCCCTGAGGCCCTTATTATGAACATAGCTGTTACCACTTCTGTGTTCATGCTGGCGGTCAAAATATTGACCACCAGCGTCCCCGGATCCCTGCCGGCTGTATTAGGAATATTCCTGTGGGCCGGCGGGCGGAAACATTGTGCATTGTGCCAAGTGTATGGGCAGTGCTGGGGCACCCAGGGGTGCCCCTGTGCACCCCTTCTGCCAGCCTTTCCGCCAGGGAAAGGCTGGTGGCTGAGGAAACATTATCGGAGGGGCAGCACCGCAGCCCTATCGGATAATATTTCTGACTGCTGCCAGGCTGCCTGATGGAGGCAGCCTGGCGGTGAGTGAGGGCTGATGATGGTTGCCCTCATGGGGTACATTATATGACGGCGTGGCCCGCCATGCCGGCTGGCAGTTTTACCCACCACCGTTGGCATGGCGGGCCACACCGCCACATTCATAATGACCGCCTTAGAGTAGAAGTAACCAAATTCAACATGAAAAATTCCCAAACGAGTGCTGGAAGCTGGAATGATCTCATTGCTGTGCATAAACTGCTGCAGTGGTGCCTTTGTATGTCAAATGAAAGGCTATCACAAGCTTCCTTGACAACTCCATGCACTGGAGAACTAACATTTAAGCCTCAATACATCAGGTGAAGTAGACAAAGGATAGATGGAAATAGAGGTGGAACAAAAAAGAAGTGATTGCTTCTCAAACAGTCACCCTGTGTAGACAGCCGTAAGAACAAAATTAGGTATAAAGCAATATGAAAGGCTTTGGGCACCACACTAGTCACTGATGACAACCATACATGTATCTTACTACCTTTGGAAGCAAAGGGACAAGAGAGTGGCTAGATAAAGTAGTCCGTTCAGCAATAATAGAGTCAGTGTCCTCTCTTCAGTATTATAGACAGGAAGTAGAGCATTGTCTTTAAAGGCAGGAATATTTGGCCAAGGGTGCGACAAATCACATTAAAGCGAAATCCAGTTTCCAGGCAAACTTGCAACAATGAAGGGAAATTTAACCTCAAATTCGACATTCTTGGAAAAAGCATGCTAGGCAGCACATAAAGGCATGACTGAGCCGAAGGACAGATCTATTGACTCATACTCGCCAATGGTTGGTACTGCAGTTCTTGTGGCAGAGGGGGACTACCTGTCCCATCAGTCTTTGTGGCTGGAGGCACCACCAACCCTTCAGCACTGGAGAGGGGAGGAGCTTTGCCCACTAGCGCTTATATCACCACCTTTAACCCTGCTGTGTGGGATGCAGTTCTTCTGGCAGAAGAGGACTACTTAGAGCACCATTGTTAGCACTGCTGCATTGGACAATCATGGGCTACAGCTGGGCCAAGCCTGGGCCAAGGGCAGGCCCGTCTGTGCCCATCAGATCCCAGAGGAGGCTGGGCTGGGCAAACTCTCTTTGTTTCTTGCTCTGAGGAAATTACTTCTTTCACATTGACATCGAACATCTGTATAGCAGAGGTGGGTATAGGCATTCAGCGGAATTGTATTGCCAGTGTAAAGATCATAAGAGATCTCAACTGGTGGTTTCATCAGCCCCCTAAACATTGAGACCTTAGTGTGGTTGGGTTGCCTTTATGAAACATCTAAAGCAGGAACTCTTTGTTGATATTGCAACTGACCATTGTGTTTTTTATTTTTTGGCTCACCTCGATCCCAGGCACCTATAGCTTTGAACGTTGTCCAGTCTGGTTCTATATTGTGCTTCTTGTAGCATGGCACAATTTGAAAGAGAAAAGGGTAGTTCTCACATGTGGTAGACAAGCAACCCAAAACAATTAATACAATTTTGTCCTTTTTAAACAATGAGGTGGGAACACTCACTGAAGAGATTTCCAGCATAGAAGGGCAACTTACACAAACATTCCATGAGTCAATTTTACTGTCATTAGCAGGGGAAAACACTCCAAAGGGCCTCGTAACCACTTTGAATGATAACTCACAGGAACCTTCACATATTCAGTGCCATCCAAAACCACAGGGCGTACAGCTCATAAATACCCCTTCTCGTTCTCAAGGGAATGGCACAACCTCAAAACGAACAAGACGTGCAGGGGGAAGGTGGGGGCTGGCCCAAAATTAAAAAGGGGACCTCATCTCATGACTCACAATCTGGCAATAAAATCACTGGAAGCCCTAAAAGGGGGCATCTGACAGTCACATCAGAGAGCAGAATGCCAAAGGATTTCCTTTTAAAAATGGAAACTGAAATTCTAATTGCTTTTGAAGCTCTTCATGCACAAATTGCTAAATTGGAGGAAATGGTGGGATTTTTAAGGAAAACAGTGTGGTTCTTATGGGAGCAGTCAGAAAGCATTTTGAATAAATCATCTGTTCATGTAGTCTTCCCAGGCCATAACATGCCCTTTACTGTAGATGGTATTGAGGGGACCCTTCCACTTTCAACATTAGATCCTGTTCCATGGATGAGGATACCTGGTAATAGCCTTCACAATCCTATCCACTCCTCATTTCCAACACAGGTGGCCCATTCATCATCCAAGGGGACCTGAAATGGGGGATAGAGGATAGGTCTTTAGCAGATTCAAATGGCCTAAATCAGAAAGAAGATGCAAAAACAAAAGATCTGCATGTTCTATCCCGGTCTTCTTTGGACCTCACCCCATGTGACATTACAATTCAACTTCCCCAGGCATGTACACCGCATGTTTTGATTCTGGCCAATGAAACACCCCTAAAAAACTCTGAGCTAGAACTGTACCAGCAACTCAAAAATAAAGTGGTTCATTGGCTGGCGGGGGCGGGGGATTCCAATGATCTCCAGCCAGCAGTTATTTGAGGACATCACAATGGTTAGACAAGTGGGTTGGATTGGGAATGCTCTGAGAACTTGTGAAGGGAACTGCATTGTGGTTAATTTACTCAGGGGACGGGGGCTTAACCTGGAAAAAGGCAAGGCTGACTTATGAATTATTGAGTGGGTCAACAATCAACACCGACTGGATGATAAAGTTGGCTATATTGCCCCAGCTAGAGTTATTACCCAGACTAAAGAGATGAAAGTACTCAGCTGATAAATGGTGGGCATGCAAGGGAAATTTGAAGACGTAGTATGGATTAAGATACTTAACTCCCAACACATCATTAGTCTCCAGAAGATGTGGGTTAAGAAGGCCAATCTATACTGAGAGTGTGATGCCTCCGTCGCTACTAAGAGTATTTCATCCTCAAGCAAGAGGGCCAGAGGAGGCCTAGCTACTTTTATTAAACTGGACTTTGAATGTAAACCCGAAGAGGTTCCCTCCAATTCCACCTTCTTCTCAGCATCCTTTTGTACTTTGAAAAATACTTAAGTATCCTATGTATTAATGTTTATAATTCCATTCATGGGGCCGAGACTAATGATGTCTTGGTGGACCTTGGCAAGTTTTTAAATGCCTTTATCATGACACACTACTCACAATACACAGCATTAATGATAACCATGGATTTATCTCTTCACCCTTTCAGGGACTGTTATTTGTATGACTCTCAGGATGATGAAGGGAGTCAGTAATGAGCAAGTCCATATTAAACATACAGTGTAGGGGGATTTGAACAACTTGGTCTTAGACCACAACTTGATTAACTTGCTTAGCATAAGAACACTAGATTGGGGAGAATGCGTACCAATTTTTAAAGATGTAGATGCAAGGACCAACCGCGACGGTTTCTCCATGAGAGCCGGGGAGCTTCCTGTAGTAGGTTGGCTCTCTATGTAGTGTACAAAAATGACGGGCACAGTATAGAGAATCCAAGCAACCCTACCTTAGTATCCAAAGGTAAACAGTAGACCAGCTAATGCTCTGTTTTTGTGGTAATGTGGGGGAGCAGTTATGCTTATCTTGGAGATGTGCTAAGCATTTGTTTGTACTCATAGTATCAATAAATGTGGACACACACTCAAAAGAACAACTTGAGACCAATTTACAAAAATACTTCACATTTTTATAAACTTGATAGGCCCTAGATCATCAATTTATGGTAGGTACTCATTTAGTTATCATTTTTCAAAGTTTAGAAAATATTCTGATTTTGCGGGTAATTATGCACCATAGGAATCAATAGGAAAAAAACTTTAAAAAATGTATATAAAATCAGGTGATTTTCTCACAAGTGTCAGCTTCTATTTTTAGGTCTAGATCATTGAGATGTCCTATGAGCCAGACGGAGAAGTTCAGGTGGTTCCTGGGTCAAGTTGGAGCAGCTGCTAAAAGTCTTGGAACTGGTACACAATGGAGAAGGGGACCACTTGGAAACACACTGCACAGAAGGACTTAAAGGTAAGTCCGGTGGGTTCCCTTGGAGGGAAGAGGTTGCAAGCAGTAGAGGACCCCTAGAGCCCTTGTTCATCAATGCAGGTGCCTGGGAGTCCGGGTGCAGTGCAGATATGTGATCCAAGGGTCATGAATCTTACGGTGCTTGGAGCCTGGAGCAGATCACTTGGAGGGGGGTTTACAGGCAACAGGGCCACTCTGAGGGGTGGTTCTTGAGTGTCTTGAAGTCCCTTTACTGGTACTTCCTTCTGGTCTTTTTGGAGTCCAGAATGGACTGCGTGTCCGACATTGAGAGTCCAGTACCCTGGGTATTGGTACGTCTCAGGCCCTGAAGGTCCCAGTGCCACCAAACTTAGTATGCTGGTAGGGTTTGTGTTTCAGGACCATCCTGTGAATTTTGGTCAGACTTCTCAGTCCGGTTCATTGGCCAGCTGCCAGTCAGTGAGCTGGACTTCACTGGTTCCTTGCCTGCAGGGTGCAGGAGAGTGATACCTTCAGTCTGAGGGAGGTTATTGGTAATTTGTAGGAGGCTGGAGGTCTTCTAGGGGTTTCTAGAGTCCTTCAGGTTTCCAGGCAACACTTCATCAGCAATTGTCGAGTCCTAGGAGCAGCAGGCAGGGTTTGGCACCTTTTTCTTGCTGTAGCAGGACTTCTGCTCTCGAGTTTCAGGTCTTCTTTGTTCCTGGTTTTCTTGTGTCTGTCAAATCTGATCTGTTGGTCTAGTGATGCCCACTAAATGCTGCATTTAGGGGGCATTATGGGTAGTAGCTCGTAGTAGACAATGGGTCAACTACCTTAGGGTGGCTACATCCACTAAGTGACCATTTCCTATGGGTAGAGGTCACATCTCTAACCCGTATTGGCTACTTTTCTGCCATCCAAGAAGGAGGAAAATGAAATGGAGTGGTCACCTCATCTGCCACACATGGTGGGTGATGCAGGCTGGGGATGGCCACTCTTCCTACTATTGCTAAGTTTCCCACCTGTTTTTCTGTCCAAAGTGACTGAAAAACTGTTGGTGGCCATTTGCTGCTAGTAGCAGAGGCGGAGGTCAGATTTCAAAGGCAGTAAAGTCTTTGAAGCTGACTGCTGCTGCAGAGTGCCTGCCTGGGGGAGGAGGGGTAGCACCTCCACCCAGGAAAGGCTTTGTGTTCTGGCTCCTGAGAGCAAAATACTCTCACCCCAGGAGTCCACAATCCTCTCTGGTTGTGGCTGGCTATTCTGGACCAGTCAGCAACCATGCCATGGCTGTTATAATAAATCCAACGCTGGCTTTGGTGTGCGTTTATTATCCTGAGGTGTTTGATATGAAACAACCCAGGTTCAGAGAGGCCATCATGTAGCTGGGAGAATTATAATGACCAGTCTCCACTGTAGGAGGCTGGCCTTCTATGTAGTGTGCAAAACCAGACACACTGTGCAGAGGTTCCGGGCACCCACACGTTGGCTTACAGAGGTAAAAACTAGGCCACCTAATGCTCTAATTTTTATGTTAGCTTGGTTGAGCAGAGAGGCTAATCTTGGAGAAGTGCAAAGCATGTGTTGTGCAGTAAAGCAAGACACACACTCAAAAGAATAACTTGAGACCTATGTACAAACATACTTCAGATTTGTATAGCATTTTAAGACCAAGATTATCAAAATCAGGTAAGTAGTTTTTAAGTTATGAATTTTCAGAATTTAGAAAATGTCTCAGTTCTGAGCGTAATTACGCACCATAGAAATCAATGGGGAAATATTTTTAAAATGCATATAAAATCATGCAATGAGTTTACCAATATCTCCTTTTACAGATAGGTCGGGATCATTGGTGGGATCTGTGGACCAGCTGGATAATTCATGGCAGCTCCCGGTTTCAGCAGGAACACTGCACAGGTGGACTTCAAGGTGAGTCCGGTGTGTCCTCTTGGATTGTCAAGATCACAAGAGGAAGGGGACCCTTAGAACACAGATGGATCTTTGGTGCAGGGCACTGGGCAGCCATGTGTAGAGTGAATCTGTGAGACAGGAGCTGTGGGCAAAGGTGCCCTTGAAAAGCAGGAGTTAGGTTGCTTTGAGGGTCACTTGTAGGTCAGCAGGGGCACTCTGGTGGGAGTTCCTGGTATTTTCTGAAGTCCATTGAATAGGGCTTCCTCCTGGTCCTTTTGAGTTTGGAGTGGACTTTCCATCTGTGTGTCTGAAGTGGAGTGATCAGTGCTTGGGGCTATTGCACGATTTGGCTACTGGAGGTTGCAGTGTGACCAAACTTGGAACACTGGTAGGGATCATCCTCGTGGTTCATTAGCTTAAATTTGGTCTGGCTGTGGTGTCTATTTCCTTGGTCAGCAGCTGGTCAGTGAACTGGACTTCACTGGTCTTTTGGTCTTTGTTATAGTATAGTATAGTATAGTATAGGGCTGTAGTAGATAGTGGACAAGGCACATATGCTGTGTGCCATGTCTAGTTTGCATTTTAGGATTGCACCAGGACACTCAGCCAGCCTGCAATGGCAATGCTGAGACCATCTGGATGCATGGCCCTAGAGGGTGGCACAATCTGTGCTGCTGCTCTCAGGGGCCCGCCCTTAGTAACCCATGCCATGAGTACCTAAGTACCATTTACTAGGAAATTATAGTGGCAGCTAAAGGTGTTGCCAATTGTGCCAATGCATCACAACAGTTTTAGGGAAAGGCATCTGGCCCATGGAACCTGCTTAGCAGGGGCTCTGGTGGGCACTAGCAACTCATCAAATATCAGGCAAACAGTGGGTGCTAACCATGTTAAAGAGGCCTTTTCTTACCTGTACACTTACTATGTCTTAAGGTTTAGCAAAGACACAGTAGGGGCATATTTGATCATGCACACATATGACCTCACATACATTATAGTGCACCCTACCTTAGGGCTGTAAGTCCTGCCAGATGGGTGACTTACCTGTATTCCATGCAGTGTTTTTGGGCATGGCACTCTGGGTGAGTGCCATGTTAAGTTTGCAACTTTCTGATTCACCTTATCGTGCACTTTCAATTGAAGTCTGAATGAGGCTGGTATGGGGCCTCTCAGAGTCGCACAGTTGGTGCTGCAGCTCTGGGGGGACCTTTTTAGTGCCCATGTCCTAGGTACCGGGGGTAGCATTTACTAGGGACTTACAAAGGCAGCTGAAGTGCTAAACATAGTACAGTTTTAGGGAACAGGATCTAGCCCAAGGCACTTAGTTTGAAACCGTATCATTTTCCAGTCCGAAAGTGGGGCGGCTACCAGGTCAAAATAGGCCCTTTCGCACACTCCCCCCTCTCCTGTTGTGAGCTGTGGTAAATCAATGTGAACAATAAAATGACAATGAAATTATTTTACTTCCATATTATTTTTCACAAGGTGCGCCTCAGCCATCAGCCTGCCCAAGGAGCTGGGAGAAAGGAGGGGCGTGTTCTCTGTTGAATGGAGGAAAAGAGCAGTGTCTGGCCAGTCACTGCAAAGTGCGCATATCAGTTTGGCCGGCAGACTTGCGCTGGCCAAACTGACTTGTGCACTTTGAAGCTCTCCAACCAACTGCCTTGGACAGTGGGGTGCAGACCAAGCACAGGCCTTTTTTTTTGCAGGACAGCCAGCAGATCATGTAGCCACAGTCCCAGCCCAGGTCTGGGTGAATCATGTTTCAGCCCTATGTGATTTTGAGTGCATTGAGCCCTCACTTCAGCTTTTCAAGAGGTTGACAGGCTCACAATACACTGAGACAAAGTGGGAAATGCTATTTTATTCTTACCTGTGAGGCTCTGGGTGCCAATGGGGTACCTGGGGACTTGCTGAAGTCCCTGATAGACTTGTGGGTACCTATTTGCACCCTCCATGTGGATGCAGCCACTTGTGGCTCCCTACCAGAGGCCTTGTGTCACTCTATAATAGTGCCAGTGTTTACAAAGGAAGGTAAAGCTGACCCAGCTTGGTACAGACCAGTTGTGTTAGTTGATGTAGAGTTCAAAATGATAGGATGGATCATCCTGGAAGGATTGACCGGCTGGGCTAACGAACATAGCATCCTGTCTAATCTATAGTACGGCTTAAGACCGGTGGAGCAGGACCTACATTTATACTTGCTAATAACTCAAAATATAAAGGCACACAGGAGCTCCATACACTTGGCCTTCATGGACCTAAGCTCAGCCTTTGATAACGTTAATAGACATAAGCTCTGAGTAGAGCCTGCATACATTGGGGTTACACCAGCTCTCATCACTTTTCCGAGAGACCTTCATAATGTCCTCACAGGATCAGTAAGATTTGGGATTGGTGGGGTATGCATTAAGCAATTTAACCTAAAAAGAGGAGTTCAACAGGGTTGTATCTTCATTCCTTACCTTTTTATTATATATATAAACTGGCTGGAAGGGGTGTTATCTGAATACAGTTGTGATGTCCCAAGAGTGGGTGGAAGAATGATCCCTGCCCTTTAATACTTATGTTGATGATGCTGTTCTGATCTCTCACCCAGTTAGAGGTTCCTAGCACCTTTTAGATCTTTTTATTTCTTTTTATGGACAGTGTGGACCTTAAAACTAATTTTAAAAAAATCTAAATTTATGGTGGTTGGCCCCAAGAATACTAAAACATCCAGTTTTTCAGCCCAGGGACAGAACTTAAGTAGGGTGGACAACTTTCCACAGTTGGGGATTTTACTAGACTCTGGTCTTAGCTGGTAAACTTTGAATAAAGAAATATAGGGTGCCTAAAGAGAGATATGTCTAGTTAAAATGATTTTGCTACCTGCTTAGGACACAAGCCAATTCAAGCACTGATAGATGTATATAAAGCAAAGTGTATCCTCATGGCCACCTTTGAATGCAAGATTTGGGGCTATGTATATCGCCCCAATTCACGTGGCAGAAAAAAAGTTCATGAGGGGCCTTTCGGATGGTGGACTGGGTGCCCTCTCAGAGATCATACTTAAAGAACTGAGTGTAAGTTTTTAGCAACCTTCACCCTCTCTTAATCTGGTGTTCAGTTTGGCACAAGGAGGAGTTAAAACTAAGCAAGTAAATTTTTTGTGATTGCATGACCCTGGATAAATGCTTCACATACCTTGGCTCCACTACATAAAGGCCAATTTTATTGCTTTAGGGAGGCCAGGGTTATTTTCTGACCCTGACAGCACCGCAAAAGAAGATCTTGCTTGAGTAAAGTATGCCTTCTCTCTCAGGGTGGCAGCGGAGCGGGTGGCCTCTGCCCTAACCAAGCAGTCAATGTGTCAGTATAATATGGTAAAGTCAGTTTACAGATCTCAACCACATCTCATTCTGGAATTGTCTAATCATCATTGATGCTTATTGACTTCTTTTACATTGGGCATATTTCATAGTTACTGTTTTAAAAAGGTGTTTGGTAAAAAACTTTCAACTTACTTGTCCTTGTGATAAAGTTTCATTTTGTGACACCTTGCACATCATTCTTATGTGTCCCAGATTGAATTCCCTCTGTTACAAATTCATAAGGCCCTTCTTGTTGCCGACGGACCTGAAGCAGGTTAGGCCTGTGTTTTTATATCTGCAACTTTTGTCTGCACCTAAAATGTGTTTTTATGGGCTTCATTTGCAAGGCACACTGTGCCACCGGAGCAACATTTTTTTAATGCTCTGATGGTGCAGTGTGCCAGCCCTTGTTTACAAGGCCACACAAAGCCTGCATGTCTTTTCATGGCCTTGGAAATATGGACCCCTTTCACGCATAAAACTGCGTGAAAGGGGCGTTGAAGGGGTTTTGCTTGAGGTGTTCCCACGCAGCACCCATGGAACCAAAGTAATCTGACTCATTCTCAGGTTTACAGGCCTCGGAAAGCGTCTGATTCCTACGCCACCTCAAGTGTGGCATAAGAATGATGCAATGAGGGGAAATATCTTTAATTATCCCTGTTTTTCCTTCTTTCTATGTGTGCTGCATTTTGCAGCACAGAGAAAGCAGAAACCACCTTTTGTGATTGTTTTTATGCAAGAAGGTATCCCTTCCTGCACAAAAACAATCATCCCCACAACGCAGGCACCCTTGCACCATGGTGCAAGGGTGCCAGCATTTGTGCTAGGCAGCAATTTGTCTGCCAGTGCAGGGGGAGATGACAGTAATGCACTGCGTCTTCTAGATAAGGGACATTTCTTCCTTTTCCTGGGGATGCATGGCAGTGCAGCAAAGCTCTTACTGCACCCCCTTGCACCACAGGGCTTACAAATGAGGCCCTATGTGTCACAGTTTTAGGCTGGTGTACTTAGCTCAAGTTTTTAGGTCTCTGTTAATATGCATGAGCTATAATACATTAGTAAGTTGCCATTTTCCCCGGGTATCTGAACCTTCTGAAGTCATATTGATAGTTTTGATAATTTGTCCTATCAATTTATTGTAATGGTGATATAATTGTATGGGTGAATTTTATACATTTCTATTCATTGTATCATTGCACACTGTGATGTATTATATTTTGTATGATGAAATGTGAGTGAATTCTATACTTGTATGATTTTTTTAATAAAATGGAATAAAGATATATAATACTACTTCTACAATTATTAGGACCGGCAATATTGATGTTGATGCAGACTTTGGCATTACTGCTCATGGTGTGCACCAATATTTTATAATATACTTCATATATGGCAAAAATAGCAGGAGAGCCACCCCCAGCTCTCTCGTCTCCCTCCAGTTGGGTTGAATTTCTTCGAACATTAACATTTTGCCTTGGGTTTTCTGGTACACTGTTGTCAAACTGTGATGTATGTGGTGACTATAAAGAGAGAAAAACAAATAACAGGGATTAAACATATACAATATTGCAAATTACCACCCAGCCAGATCCATGAAGATCATAGCTGTTATTGACATACAATATCTTCCATCGGCTAGTAACCTTTCCGATCATGAGTGACTGGAGTACAGTTTTAAGAGCATGTCCATGTGATGCGAAAGCTCCCCAATCCACAATGCATGTGGTCCTCTTTTGTAAATTTTATGATATACCAAGAAAACGTTTCTTGTTGCCTTTTTTAAGATCGACTAATTTGCGTCAGTGCTGCGACGCATATTTCAGCTTACAGATTTTATCCTCTATTGAAATGTGTGGAATTTTAGCAAACTTTTTATGTACAGTACTCTCTGTAAGGAAGTCTATGGGTGGACTGGATTAATTTTATTTGAATATTTTGTATCTCTGGCAAACTCCTTACTCTCTAGAAAATACTGTAATGGAACTCGATTTTGCACTGTTGTAAATTTACCAAGTTTTATATACCTGTCCTTGAATGAATTAAGGATTTGTTTTATTACCTTCCTTATTTATCTATAATTTTTCTTATACATATTTATTACTAAATGTGTTACTATTGATACTTTTATGGCTTGTTAAAAGTCGAATAAAGTCTGTTTGATGGCATACAATGTCAGAATTCCAAAGCCAGATTTTGCATAGTTTGATAGTGAAACATCCCAAAACACAATTTTAGTGCTCATTATGGAATATAACCCTGGTGACAAGAGACTTTCAATGGTATTTCTTCAGAAAAGTAGGATTCTGCCTAAACCAGGGTTGGTATGGCAAGTTTGTGGCCACATTTTTACCCTTAAGGATATTTAAGACTCAAAGATGACTTACAAATTAGGATCTAGATGTCACAATTCAGTTTCCATTGCAAATATGACAACTGGCAGTTCTTCAGTATGCATTTCAGTGTGTCTTCTGGTGCTTCAAAAATTGCTGATGCTAGTCTTATAGTCTTTATAGAAACACAATCACAGTGACATACATATGATTGTCCAACTCAATGAAATTAGAGGCTCTTTGCTTGAAGTATGAGTTCTGAAATCCCAAATTGATATTGATTTGTATCTAAAGTTTGAGGTTCTCAGGCTTAAAAATTAAGATACCATGGAATGTTCTGTGATTCCTAACTTGTGCAAAATTCTTTAACTAAGGGGAGAAATTTAAGGCTATCCCACGTCAAGCTGTGCACTAATCCATTCCTTTGCCAGAATCACCTGCCTTCTATTTGCAACTGTCCACATTGTGTTCCTACCACACTACTGAGTTACTTAGAATATCAAAGCCCAGGAGGGAGGAACCCTGCTTGCACATGATTTGAGTAGAACTCTTGGTTAGCTCATTTGCAGTCAAAAGCATTTAAGGAGATTTTTATAATTGTATGATTTTGTTTTCCATGGTCAACACATATTTAGTATGCTACAGCAATCGTATGGGACCACAAGACCTTTTTTAACATTTTGAGATGATTTTGGTTCAGGGACACATTTAAACCTCTCCAGTGAGGTGGTCCTCAAGGCCCTCTTTTCACTCTTGGGACAAATTCAGGTAATTGTTTTTTTATTTTTCCCCTCTAAACACTTAAAATACAGTTTAGTTTCTTTCTGTTGAAGAACTGATTCAGGGGAATAGTAATTGGACACCATCAAATAACCCTTGTAGGAAGTATTATATTGGAACGTCCATTTATTTTTGATGATCACTTGTGTGCTCCCATGCACTCAAAGGAAATCTGCGTATATTGGTCAGCTGATCCCTCTCCTTAAATATGTCCAGATATCCAGCAGTTCTGTCCCTCTTGGTCAATGTCTCTAGTAGATCCCTTGATGCTCCCATCATAACCTTCTTTAGTAGGGTAATCTCTGTATTGCTGACTATAGGATATGAGGAGCTCAAGGGTAGTCCAGGCCCTTGAGCAACAAGCTTCTCTGGTTCTGCAAGAACCTTGTGGCCTTGGACGTCATTGATCCTAAATAACAGCCTGTTTTTACTGAGCTTATTTATACCTGAGATAGCATCTGAAAGCCACTCATTCCTCTGTTGTAAAGATATAATTTTTTTTTATTTTGTTTGAGGTTCTGTCTTGTTGGTCAGTTCATTTATTCAGCTCTGCAGTATTAGCTACCTATCTTCTTATCGTTATCCCCCGACTAACAAACCCCTCTCCTGTTCAGGACAAGAGACATTTGCCTTAGGTATGTATCCTCTTTAAATTAAACATTCTTAAAACTGTACTTGACAATTGTCCTCATGTGAAAAAGTTGCACAAGTAAATCCTTGTTTAATCCTAGTGTGTCTAGTCTGCGCTACATAAACCTGCCTCATGAGGACAAATACAAATTGACCCATAATGTATGTACCTTTCATGGACCTCACCTTGGCCTTCGATAAGTTAATAAATCCAAACTTTAGCCCCTACATAATAAAATGGTTGTACAGGTTGGGCTAGTTGTTTGCTTAATGTGCAGTTCAAAGGTGGGTAATAAAGGGGTGAATTCTCTCACCTCTGTTATTTATGATTTATATAAATCAACTGGGTGAGGCTTTGTCAGCTGCCTATAGAGATGTTCCCAGGGTTGGATCCAAGGTAATTCCTGCATTGTTATACGCAGATGATGCAGTTTTGATTGCAAGGACTCTTGTCGGTCTCCAATGGCTTTTGGACACTTTTTTTAAACTATTGATTTTATGGACTCACTTCACCTTGCAACAAACTACGCTAAGTCGCATGTAATAACGATTGACTGCTAAAAGATTGCTGGGAAAGGCTTTTTGGGTAAAGGGAGAACTAAACAAAGTAGCTACCTTTCCATACCTGGGTGTACTATTTGATGATCGAGGGAACTGGAACCTGTCAAACACTCAAAAGAAGAATGTTCTCTTGAGGTGAGTGGCTGCGACTATAGACTTTGCCAAGAGATGAGGTTCCAAACCATTGCAGTTCCTGGTGCAGGTTTATCATGAAAAATGCATCCATATGGCAAGTTATGGGTTTGATGTATGGGGGTATAAAGATGTCTGCAAGCTCCAAGGAATAAAAAACAACTTTTTGCGTAAGCTTTTGGTGGTTCCAGCAGGTATCCCTTCTTTAGTGTTGAATGAGGCACTAGGCCTTGGTTAACTTTCAGATGTCATTGCACTGGCTCCCATTATGGGCTGGCCCAGAATATGGTCCGTCCCTGCTCTCTCACTTAATCAGCTGGTGATCCAGGACTGTAGGTCACTTGAAGGTACACTTTACATTCCCTGGCTCAGATACATCAAAAATATGTTGGAGAGCACAGGTTGCCCTGAATCTTCTGTTAACCTGAGAACCTTAAGGAAAAGGGGTCTGCTGGAGCTAAAACATTAGTTTTTTTCATGCAGGATGGCAGATAGAGAGGTGAGGGAACTTTCTAAACCCATGGTGAAACAATACATTTTATTAACAACACGCTCACTAGGAGAACCTTTTCTGACGATTGTTAATAACCCCATCACTGTTTTTTATTAACAAGGTTCAGGTTTGACCTTGCACATTGGTTTTAGCTGTCCCAAAAGGGTTTCATAAACATAGGTAGTTGCCATCCTGCCCTTGCAATAATTTCTTGCACCAGGACATAATGCACTTTAAATTGTTTGGGTGATTTTTATTGGGCATTAAGGCACTGTTTCATTGTACCACTGTTGAAAGAAATTCAGTGTGTACAAGTAAAACCAGCACTGTTGTATCTTCAGATGCTTTCTTCTCCCAGGGGTTGCTCTGGGTTGGCAAGTATTTTTGCTGGTGCTCTCAGACTTAGGAACAACCTATTTAGCTGCTAGGGTTTTCCTACACCATGAGTTATTAGTCCCCTGGGATGCAAGTGCTGACAAATCTGTTTTTTACTGTTGTTTTTATTTTTTGCTCTGTGTTTTTACATTTCAAAATTATTATACATTTATGCATGCATTTTTATTCATACATGTTCTAATGTTCTTATGGTTTTGTGGGCTTTGGGCCTCATTACGAGTTTGGCGATTGAACTGCCAGACCGCCATGTTGACAGTCCCAAAACAATCTCCATGTTGGTGGTCTTACAGAGCATCATATTAAAAGTTACACAGGCAGGACCAACAACTGCCAACTGAAAAAGGCAGACCGCCAGTGACGCAGAGGCCTGGAAATAGGGTGTCTAAACTCTAGCCCCGATAGCACAGCGACCACCACTGCCTGTATTACAAGCCCAAAGTCGCACTCGGGGGCACTCATGGTGGTCAGCCAATGGCAGTCCGAACCATGGAAGTTCGTGGTCAACAAAGTAATACACAACAGCACATTGGATGGATTTGAGTACAATACAGCTGACACACATTGCCACCCTGGACACATCTGTAAAGACCATGATAAAACACACTCCTTCACACATCACAACCCTTTGTATTTAAAGAGCAAGAACCAGCAAAAAAGAGCATCATGCTTTTTACCATCTCATACAATACCCTCGACACACTTTTTTCCAGTCATACCATTCTGCACTACCCCTTCAGTAACTCACTGTCTTCTACATTTTGTTTTCCACCATGTCATGTTCCACAAATCCCCATTTCACAGGTGAAGAGTTAAAAGAGTAGAGCTACAATTGTTTAGAGTACAAGTCCAGCATAGTACTCTCAATATATCTCAATAGGAAAATGGAAATGTGGGACATGATATTCGACAGAGTGAATGAAGGTGTCACCATGTGCATAAGGGTGGACATCAGGAAGAGGTGAAATGACCTCAAGGGCAAGGTCCGTTCCCTGGTGTCCATTTGTATAGTGTGTGTAGTACAAGGAGTTACATGACTTAAACTCACAGGAGGGTCTCTTACTGTCACCCAACCACCAATTAAGGGTTCTCTTCTCAAAAAAGTATGTCTTAGTACTCGCACATGAAGTGTACTCACCTGGGGGATTATAATTCTGAAGTGTGTGAAGTAGAGGGAGTGACATGATTGCCAAGGCCAGAGGATCTGTCTTACCAACTCCAGACACAAGCCCAGTGTTTATTTATCCAAATACCCTTGTTTGTCAAATTTCAATGGAAGTATACTCACCTGAGAGGATAATATTTGTATACTGTGTGTAGTAGATGGAGAAACATGACTGCAAATCCCAGCAGGCCCAGTTTCAGTAACTCCAGCCACCAGCATAGTGATCTCTTGTCCAAAGATCCTTGTGTCTCAACTTTCTGTTGACGTGTAGTCACCTGGGAGGAAACCATTTGTATAGTGTGTGTAGTGCAGGAAGCTAATTTACTGCAACTAACAGGAGGCACCCTTACTGTCACTCAACTACCAGTCCAGGGTTCCACATGAAGTGTACTCACATGGGCGGTGTGACAATTCTCAAGTATATGAAGTAGATGGAATGACATGACTATCAAGGCCAGAAGGCTCTGTCTCACCAACTCCAAACATAGGCCCAGTGTTTACTTGTCCAAATACCCTTGTTTGTCAATGGAAGTGTACTCAGCTGGGAGCATAACATTTGTGTACTGTTTGTACTAGAGATAGTGACATGACTGTACCTCTCAGCAGGCCAAGTTCATGTAAGTCCAATCACCAGCAGTGTCCACTTGTCACAATGAATCTATTACGGAATTCTCAATTGAACTTTACTCACCTAGGAGGGACCAGGATACAGATAATGCTCAACTCAGAGATGTGTCTTGAGACCTACCTCCATCTTGACATGCTGACCGAAGATGAAAATATTGACGATGGAAAGGACACCTTGGTCTGTGTGCAAAATAAGGATCCCAAAGGCCTCAAGATGCATCTCCAGAATGTCATTGGCAGGATACACATTCACAAAGCACTAACCACATGATCACTCCAATCACATATACAACAAACTCCTGGGTCTACCTGCATCACAATCAACTAGGCATCAAAATGGCCATTGTTTTGCCTGCACTGATGGCAAGATGTAATTCTCCACGCATCCTCCCAAGTGCCAATGGCCTGAACATTTCAGAAGCTGCTTGACTTAAATGGAATTGGCATGCTTCACAAATGTCAGGTCAATACAACCAATATCATGTGCACTGGTCACAATAGGATACCCTGCAAATAAACTATGAACAAGGACTTTGCAAAATGTCACTGTAAACTTTTGGAGGTCATAATACAACCGGTAGCCTTGTAATTTTCATATCAACAGGTCAAAGGCACTGGGCATACAGAGACCACAAAAGATACTGTCACTACTCCTGCCACTACCCCCATGGATGAAGCAGCCGTCAGAGAAAAAGACACTCCTGGATGTTTGGACATGGAGGACAGTTCAGGCCGATCTGGACAACTTGGTCAGACCCCAACAATGAATCTCATTGTGCCCACATCAACACCGACCTGCCCGGTTACCTCAACATCACAGGCAGCCATTCGCCCCCAGTCTGTGTCCATAGGACTGTATCTACCATCTTGTGTCCCTTGTCCAAGATCGTGTGTCGCAGCACAACACCTTGGACAATGATGGTCCTGGAACTATTGGGAGGGTGCACCCTTTGGCAAGGGCACTGTCCCGTGGGGTTAGGTCGTGTGGGAGGGATGATGTGGGCCAGCAGGGTGAGGCCATTGGGGCTGCCGTCAGACATGACATAATCAGCCATGTCTTGGGAGGCCTATCAAGAGTCCCAAGGCCTAATGGGCCTGGTACTTGTAGAACTCTGTGAGATCAAGCAGCTGCAGAGGGACATCCTGAGGTATAATTGTGTGAGCAGTGGGAGGCCCACAATACCATCATGACCTAACTACAGGGGTGCTGAGGGACATTAACACCACCCAGAGCAGGGATCTTCAACAACAATCTGCCCCTTCCTTTTACGTAGCAACACCTGGCCCAACATTGGTGCCAGCCACTGGAAGGGTGGTCCTGTCAGGGGAAGAATCTGACCCAGACACCCCTGCCTCTGTAGCAGCAGACGGATCCCCCCACACACAAGCGGGCCGTCCAGCGAAGGCTCCAGGAGGTGCACATGGCAAGACACCAACCACTGCCAAATAGTGACCTCTTCCTAAAGGACCTCCTTTGTGTGCCGCATAGTCACTCTGTTAACTGTTCTTCAACCACCTTCTATTTCCTACGGGAGGAGCACACTGGACTTTGGACTTACAATTGTGTGTCATCTACTCCAAGGATTTCATTCACCATGACTGAACCCCTCACTATTCTTTTTAACTATGACCCAATATGATTTTAAAGCACAAACCTCCAATAAACCACCCATCACAAAGTCATTGTCTGCTTGCTTCTGTTCCACATTTTGCTATGTAGAGATGTAAGACCACGTGAAGCAAATAAGCGAGACACAATATACTAATGCAAGGAGGGATATGTTACAGGTACAATGTCCTGCTAAGGATCACTGCCAACACAAATATTTCTTCAAGTTTCTGGTCATACCAAACATTTTATTCCAGTGTACAGCAGATAGGTTGCCCATGTGTTGAGACTGTTATAGCCAATAATGGCTGACTCATTGTGTCAAGATACACACACTAAGGTACATCCCCTGGACTATGGAAGTAATGGCTTTATTAGACATGGTCTTGTAGAATAGGCTAACAGAACAGTGAATGGTATCACCAACTTGAGCCTTACCATATACCAAGCCAAAGTGATACAACATCAGATAATCCAAGGCACAGACAGAGGACAGTACAACAGTCCCTGATCACAGGTCCATAATAATCCAATGACCTTGCATCTGGTGGTATAACACAAACAGATGTCAGTGTTGTGGCACAGGCATTGTGGCCTGCAATGATGAAACACATCTACAGCCACATACAGGTCATACAAAAACAGAGTTTAGCATATGTGGAGGGTGAATGCCTTGCTTGCACTTGATGACAATATGTCATGGCGACATGATCACACACATGATTCAAATGGCACAACACAGCACAATAAACAAGTACAATGTGCACTTCTGACTTTCTACCCAAAAACTGTTCAAGCTGCCTTGGCACAGATCTCATACACCCAAAATCTGTGACCTACATTACCTGAAACAATTCATGTGCACTTCCGAAGTCAGAACATTATGAGATACCTGTCAATATCACAACTCTGAAATGCCCATATGAGAATGTCATGGTAGTGGTGCCTGCACAAAGACATAACAAAGAGCATAGGTTTGGAAAAATTCCCATTACACTATTCATATGGCAAGCATCTTGAAAGGAAATCACATTGCAAAGAGACTGGCACAAACAATGTAGCTACATCATGGTGGGGATATGTCAAAGGTTAACCCTTCAATTGCCCTTTGGCTGAATATTGCAGAGCATTAGCTCCCCAGCTGTTGCCAAAATACTCAGCTCCACACATTCTAACAAATAAAGGTCCATATTTATACTTTTTTAGCACCACATTTGCGTAGTTATTTGACGCAAAATCGGCGCAAACTACCAAAATACAATTGTATTTTTTTAAGTTTGCGCTGTTTTTGTGTCAAAAAATTATGCAAATGCAGCACTAAAAAAGTATGAATCAGGCCCAAAGTTCTTTGTATAGTCACAGTCATTACGTCAAATGACATACTTACACTGAAAAAAAGTAGCTATTGATGAGATCTTCCCGCAAGTCAGCTCCTTTCTCATCACCACTGTCATCCTCACTTGGCATTTCAGGAGGATCACCCAGTGGCATTGCAGGCTGCCCTTCCTCTCGGATGTACGGGATATTCCTCCGCAGGGCAATGTTGTGGAGCATGCAGCATGCCACAGTGATCTGACACACATTTCTGGGTGAGTAGAGGAGAGCTCCACCAGTCTGGTCAAGACAGCTGAATCTGGCCTTCAGGAGAATAAAAGCCTGCTCTATTGCCCATCTGGTTCTTACTTGGGCCTTATTGAAGTGGACTTCCCCTTGCGATTTCTTATTGATGTCAACAACCAAGGATGGTTTGGATGTGCATAGTATCCTGTTAAGCAATGGGACATATGTGCAACAAGGAGTCCCTCTAATCAGAATTGTAGCACTAAACATTGCACACACACAAACAGAACATTTGTGACTTACAAACCAGCCATCCAGACCCTCTTTTGGTACAGTTTTGACATCAAATGGGGGACAGTGCTGCTCTGCTTAGTGAAGGAATCATGGGCTGAACCCGGATAATGGGCACTTACCTGTGAAATATATAGAACCTCCAAAAATACAACATGCAAAATGATGGAATGGAAGTTCTTTCTGTTGTGGTATACTTGTTCATTGGCATGCAGTGGGACGAAGCCAACACATGCCATCAATGCCCCCCACCACATGTGGCAGGCAGGCAAGAGCATAAAAGTCAGTCTTCACAATGGCTAAATCCTCACTTCGAAGAACCGGGATATAGATTTCCAGGTTTTTCAACATTGCTTAGAGGACAACCTTCACAAACCAGACTGAACATAGGTAGGGATATGCCACTGACAGGGACACCGTATATTGGAATGGCACTGTGGTTAGGAAGTGTAATACTGATATGACTTATACAATGGGTACTATGCTGGTTGGATAACTAATGGCTGGCATCAGATCTAGCTCCAACCGATGACATAAGACCACTATTGCTTGCCGATTCAGATGATACAGTAGGATGATGTGTTGTTCTTCCATGTTCTGAAGGTCTGGCAGTAGAAAGGAGACAGGTGGTTGACACGTCCACCCTTGTGTTCTAACATTAGTCATTGCGTTCCCAGCTATATACATGATGCATGTCAATAATAACAGGTGCCAATGCATTTTAGAGGGGATAGACATGGCAACCAGAACACATCACAGCTGCTAATTACACAAGGGTTACCTGTGACCCATATGGTTTTATACACATCTCCACAACATGTATTTGGACCAAACTCAAATTTGTGCATCACAATTGCCCCTCAAAATGTGACTGGATATCCAGACTGCAAAAATGACCTTCGCTGTGAGTGGACTGTGCCCCACTATAAAATGCCATCTGTAACCTGCAACATACTACAATTGTGTTTGAGTAGTAGGCCCTATATAACAAGGCAGGAAAAGAATATTTGTGAGCTTAAAACAACATTTTCGGAGGTGTGACTCACTTTTTGAAGCCCAGAACCACATTTCAGGCCTCACAAATAGTGGCTGCCTGACCTACTCCACTGGACATTAGGAACCGCCCGCAACCGCTGGCAGAAGTCAGCATGGAGGTAGGTGGTTGCAACCGTGGCAGACACAGCCATGGGCTAACGGTTTGGCCAGTGGCAGTCACGGGCCAATGGCTGTGTCCGCTGGCGGTGACGACCGAGTATGTGGGAGACGTGGTGACCATATTCTGCAGAATCACTCACTTGACTCCTGACACTGCCTCCACTACCTGAGCTGTTGTATATCACCTCTGGGAGCAATCATGCTGCGTCCAGCAGGTGATAGAGCCCTTGCCTTTTCTCCAGAGGAGCTGGAGAGGCTAGAGGAGGAGGTCTTACCCCTGTATTGACAGCTTTATGGTGCACCTGAAGAGCAGGTAAGTACCTCATGTGCAAAGTTGTCTTTGTCCTTCAACATGTGAACCAGGTTGGCTACTCATGCCTGTAGGTACAGTCTGTGTGGCATCAATGGGAGAGACAATGTGAAGGTGAAAAACATAATGGTGGTGCACCACTTATTAGAATGATCAATTCATATGTAAAAAAAAAGTCTGGTTCTCTTATAATATAGACACAACACATCTTCTCTTTATTTTCTTCCACTTAGTTATTTTCTTCCATGTTGTTCTTGGTGATACATAATGTACATAGTAGCAACAGCCTATGTTTCACCCTTTAACATAGGACTTCTTCAGGGCTAGTCAGTTTCTAGTTGGTTTTTATTCAGTTATGTCTTCATGTACATAATCCTAGTAAATCTGAGTGTTCAAAGTGTGGTCATTGTACCAGCAAAATGCTATCCGTCGCCCTCATTGTGGTTGGGGGACCATTTGAGGCAGGAAAGTTCATCTGCATCGGCCGGCGCGGTTTTAAATTGTGTGGCATCAATGGGAGTGACAATGTGAAGGTATTGGTTGCCAGTGCCATGTGTCAAGTACCTTCACATTGTGTTGTGTGGTTTTATGGGTTCCTAGATCCTCCTTCTGTTGGATGTACATAACAAGGTGAGGAAATATTACTGTCATCCACTGACGTTTCTTTCCTTGTGATTGTTGTATATATCAGACAACATGTATTTGCATGACTGCATGAGCTGATTATGCATGTTGTATTATTCAGTTGTGAGTAATATGAGCAATGTGTGTGGTGTCACAGAGATTTCTATATACATCTGCCCCTGAAAAAATGTTGATTGGAAGGCATGACTCTCTCTGCTCTTCAAGCTGTCACACACATCATATTACAATTTGCTATTGGCTACATGATGTACTGTTGTGCAGGGAAGTGATGGGGATGGAGTGTCATGTAGGTCCTGTCTGCTCAGCCTGCAGGGACCAGGGTCTGTCATATAAATCTCCGAGTAAGGGCCCTAGTCTAGGCTGGGGCGGAGCCAGTGTGTCTATAAAACTGTGGCAGTGTGCCTACTCCCTATACCCCAGCAGATCATGTCATGTGGGCAATATGAGGCTCTGGTGTAAAGTCCTGCCCAGAATGGTTCATTCCACTGATTCAATTATGAATGGGTCCAGAGGTAAGTTACCAATCTAGTCTACATGAGCACTTAGCATCATTGTCAATGTGTGTCTTTGCCTCATGAAAGGACTCTTACTTCCACAGCCCTGTTGTCACCTTCACACAGGTAATATTTGTCTTGTGCAGGCTTATTGCATAAATGACACTCCCACAGTGCAGACAGTGTGTTGATGCCAGGGAGGCCATGATATGTTACACAGTAGCTTCCTCACGTGGCAGAAACTGTCCAACACATGCATTTGTTTGTTGGATGCCATCTCTGTAGGATGGATACATATGTCCAAAAGCATGTTGGTTTCTGTACACAACACAGAACCCCACCACATGAAGAAGCATGAGTCTGCATTTGTTAGGCCACATGTCCACACATGGAGAGAGTAGACATTTTCTATACCAACCGTTCCAGTCCCTTCATTGTTACGCATGTACAATGACTGAGTTTGTACTCTGGCCATTGCCTGTAGAGACTGTATGCAGGGAGTTCTTCTCACATAGTGTGAATGTGTTGGTCCATTTATGCCTAAGGAGTTTACTTTCAGAGATGCGATGTGTCTCATAGTGGCTCACATCTCAGTCAGGTTGCTAGAGCATGACCCATATGATGTCAGTGAGCTTGCTTAGTCATTGTAGGCTTGAGCAGGGCGGTGAGTTGGTATGCAGATTGAGAAATTTATGTCTGTACTCATGTCCCTGTACGTATTGGCTTGTATGTGTCAGTCTTGTGGAGTACTGACAACTAGGAAAGTTCAAGCTTGATGTTACTGTCATGTATGTGACTCAACCATTTGGGATGAGACTTGTGAACATGATCTCTTGATTTGTCTTTTACATCCATGCAGGTCAGCGCCATCAAAAGAAGGGAATATGGGGATCCATTGCCAAGAATGTGCGGACCCTTGGGGTCCACAGTCAGCAGTGCGCCCACTGCAGAAAAAGGTGGGAGGACCTGAGATGCTGGGCACTGAAGATCATAGAGGCCCAGCTGTGACTGTACTCCCAACATGGGCGGGATGACCATCAGACCATGACTCCCCTCATAGCATGCATTCTGGTGGTGGCCTATCCAGAGCTTGATGGGCATTTGAGGACAGCACAGCAGCCACAAGGTGGTGAGTACAGAGCATAATCCTGCCTGTCCCATTGCCAACTGAATGTGTTAGGTTAGGACAAATCCCCCTTGCAATTAGGGTTGAGCCATGGGTCAAACAATAGATGAGTGATTGTTTGTGTAGACATATCATGTGTTGTACACTGATGTGCCTTGTCTGTTGTCCCAGGGACCTAGGACACAACTGAGTGGAATCCACAAACCGCTTGCTCTCCAGGGACGACATATGACATCATCACTACCCACTCACCTGACATCGCCTTCCTCATGGAAACCTGGACCAACCTCTCCTCAGAACCCGACATAGCCATAGCCACCCCCAAGGGAGACAAATTCCAACGCAAAGACCGCCTAAACAAGCCAGGCGGGGGCATCGCCATCCGGCACAGAGACACCATCAAAGTCACCACCAGCTCCCAAGACACTATCAGCAACACTGAACACATGCACTTCCTCTTCCACATCAACAACAACTCCTCCCTCAGAGGTACACTAATCTACAGTCCACCCGGAGCACGCCCCGCCTTCTGTGACACCATCGCCAACAGCATCAGCCTGTACGCCCTCACCTCCACAGACTACATCATCCTCAGTGATTTCAACTTTCACTTAGAAAACCCACAAGACCACAACACTACCTCCCTCATAGACAACCTCAACAACCTTGGACTCAAACAACTGGTCACCGCACCCACCCTCTTAACAGGACACACGCTGGATGCAATCTTCACCTCAAGCCAACACATAGCCTACACCCACACCACCGAACTCCTCTGGACAGACTACCGCTGCGTCTACTTCTCCTTCGCCAAACCCCCCACACACTACCATCAACACACCACACCCTACCGCATGTGGGACAAGATCCCCACAGAATGACTAAACTCCCAACTGGCCCATAACCCCCCCACACCAACGACCCCAACGCAGGAGCACACAACCTCTCTAAATGGATCACTACCTGCGAAGACACACTAGCACCCCTCAGAAAACACATCACCACCCGCAACATCAAGAACGCCCCATGGTTCACCCCTGAACTCCAAGACTCCAAATGCAAAGGCCGCCAAGCTGAGAAAATATGGAGACTAGAACCCTCCTCAACCAACTTCTCCACACTCAAAACCAACATTCGCACCCATCACCTACTCATACGCACCGCCAAAAGAGATCACTACAAGACACGCCTTGACAACAACTCCCAAAACAGCAAAGAACTCTTCACCATCATCAACGAATTTGCCAAACCCAAAGCCAGCAACATAGACCCCACACACACACAGCCCCTATGTGACGCCCTTTCCAACCACTTCCTCCACAAAATCCTGGACATCCACAACAGCTTCATATCACACACACCCACCACACATACCCCTCTCCCACCCAACTCAACCCCCCCTCAAGACCCCCCACCACACTATCCACATGGACCCCTACCACACACAAAGAAACCGAAAAAAACATGAACTCCATCCACTCCGGTTCCCCCTCCGACCCCTGGCCACACTGCATCTACAACAAAGCTAGCCCTACCATCGCCCCCATACTCTAACCCATAATCAACTCCTATTTCGACTCCGCCATCTACCCAGACCCCTGGAAGCACGCGTAAATTACTGCTCACCTAAAAAACAAAAAAGCCGACCCAGAGATACTCTCCAACTACCGCCCCATCTCCCTCCTCCCGTTCCCCGCCAAGGTTGCAGAGAAATTAGTCAACACTCGCCTATCCCACTTCCTTGAAGCAACCAACACCCTTGACCCCTCACAATCTGGGTTCTACCACAGCACAGAAACCCCTCTCATCGCATGCACTGACGACATCAGAACCAAAGTCGACAAAGGCGAGACCGTCGCACTCATCCTCCTAGACCTCTCCGCAGCTTTTGACACCGTCTGCCACCACACACTCCACACAAGCCTCCACAACATAGGAATCTGCCACAAAGCCTTAGACTGGCTCTCCTCCTTCCTCACCGACTGAACCCAGAAAGTCCGCCTCCCGCCCTTCCACTCCAACACTACCAAGATCACCTGTGGAGTCCCCCAAGGGTCCTCCCTCAGCCCCACAGTCTTCAAAATCTACATGATCTCCCTAGCCAACATTCTCCGAGCACACGGAATCACCATCCTCTCATATGCAGATGACACCCAACTCATCCTCTCCCTCACCCGCAACCCCACCATCGCCAAAACCAACCTACACGCCGCTCTCCTTGACACCGCCAACTGGATGACCACTAATCACCTCAAGCTCAACTCCAACAAAACTGAGATCATCATCTTCGGCCCCAACAAAACCACATGGGACGACTCCTGGTGGCCCACCGCCCTAGCCCCTGCACCCACCCCCGCAACCCACGCACATAACCTCGGCATCATCCTCGACCCCTCCCTCTCCATGACACAGCAAATCAATGCTCTAACCTCCTCCTGCTTCCACACACTCCGCACCCTAAAAAAATCCTTTAAATGGATGCCCCCAGAAACCAGAAAGACAGTCACCCAGGCACTCATCAGCAGCAGGCTGGACTACGGCAATGCCCTCTACGCCGGCACCACACTCAAACTCAAACTCCAAAGAATCCAGAACACAGCCGCGCGCCTCGTCCTTGGCCTCCCCCGACACAAACGAATCTCACCATACCTCAAATCCCTACACTGGCTCCCCATAGACAAGAGAATCACATTCAAGATCTTCATCCACGCACACAAATCCCTCCACAACACTGGCCCAACCTACCTCAATGAAGAGTTAACTTCCACACTCCCACACGCAACCTCCAATCAGCCGACCTCGCCCTAGCCACAGTCCCCCGTATCCAGCACACCACCACAGGAGGCAGGTCTTTCTCCCACCTCGCCCCCAAAACCTGTAACTCCCTCCCTACCGACCTTCGCAAAACCAAAGACCTACTGGTCTTCAGAAAGAACCTCAAGACTTGGCTGTTCGACCAGTGACCCACCTTGGCCCGCCCCCCACCCCCCCCAGCGCCTTGAGACCCTCATGGGTGAGTAGCGCGCTTTACAAATTTATTTGATTGATTGATTGATTCACTTGGTACATTGATAAATCAAGTACTGTTAGTTGTTGTAGTACGTGTAATTTCTATGCAACAGGCCAGTACTCCCAAAGATTCTGGGCCAAAGGTAAGTAGGCGATGGTTCACTGTCCTTTGCCATGTGGCTGGGTAAATGTGTATATAGGCATCTGCCACCCCGAAGCTAGCTGTCTTAAGCATATTATGGGTGCTGGTGCCTTACTGCAGTCTGTAATGTGAAGATGTTCAACATACAGGCCTTATATTCTTCTATGGATGCAAATATGGATCACTACTTTCCCTTGGTAAATGCAGAATGTCCATTGGCATGATTTCTGTGCCATCACTGTTGCAACATTCCTTGTGTGTACATGTCAGCCTGTGTCCATTTCTCTTTAGGAAACATATGTGAGCTGCAGATTCATGCATGGTCTACCAATGCTGATTGGATGATGACTTTATTTCCCACATATATGTGCATGGCACACTGTGGAATAGGACGTTCACAATGCGGATACATTTCATGTTGTGCCACATGTTGTGTCTCCACTGTATATTGCCTGAAACATACCCTCACTCATCATAGCATGTCATTTGGCATGTACAATTGCAGTAGCAATGAGGCACATGATAGGTAGGTCTAGAGTTTAGAGCCACAAAGTGAATATCTATGTTCTTGATGTGGCATCACGTGGAAAAGTGCATTGCACATGTGTAATGAATAAGGGTTATCCCCTCACTATTGGCATGCATCATGAAGTGACTTACAGTTATGTACAAATCACTTTTATTTGGGTACAGGCATTCTTCCACAGACATACATCTGGGTTTACATAACCAAAATGTGGAGAGTGATGTAGCTTCCAATTGGGCAACATGTTGAGGGCATTCAACAAGTACGTACAAGTCTCAGGGCCTTTCCAACATTCAAGGAACTAATGGCATCTGCTGATGCGCCCCGAGTATGTCATAGTAAGGGGTGCCAGACATTAGTGGTGATTACTCTGGGGATTGCTGATTCATTTTGTTGTGAATTATGGGGACATCTCTCCCTGGCATATTGCACATAATGTCTGCAGTGTCCATTTCCATGTCACATGTATGGCCTATCTGAGCAACATGAATACTACCTCTATGACTCTTTTGGGTCAAATGTGACTTGGTGGAATGTACATTGTTGTTGTTTCCAATATGAGATGGGTATTTCCATGTCACCTTCTCCAGGATAGTGTACTATTGTCATCAACATGGCATGACTTTGTATCATTATTTCTCATTGTTGGGACATCATGTATGGGACAAATAGATGTGTGCATTACTTTGTGTAGTATATGTGGAAATGCATTTTGCATTGGCCTACTATTGTATGCCAACAGGTGACTGTGGTCTGCCCCATGGGATAAAAGTTTTGAGGGTGATGGTGTCACCTACTTGTTGAATGGTCATTGCAATTGCACAACTTCAGCCATGCAATGGTAGTTTTCTGAGGTCCTGTGGGCAATTATTGACAGTTCAGATGGCACGAATGCATATGGTATGGCACATGTATGGGCCACTCAGGTGGAGTTTGTTGCTGGGGTCTACTTGACATCATCGTACTGTAGGTTAATCTGAGCAGTTGTTCAAGTGTGATGATGGAGATGTGCTGACCCTATTTCGCTTTGTATTTTGAGCATTAGCACTGGCAAGCGAAGGAGATGAGTCACAGCAGAGTGGGGAAGCTTCTGGCATGGGACATCAGGTCAAGACACCACTGACATAGAGGGGCCTGGAGGGTGAGGGCAGTGCCATGGGGGAGACTGGGACATCATCATCATCTGATTCATCCTACAGTGGACACTCCCTAATGGTTAGGGATGCATTGGGACATCCCCCTGTACCATCCTTGTCTGCCATCCCCGTTCTATCACCGCCCTCCCTATTGGTCTCCAACCAGTATGCCATGCCCGCTCACCCAAGAGGGTGGGTGTCTCCTTTGCCACAGGCTCCTCCGCCCAGCCTTTACTCCTGCTGCCCTCAATGAGGAGGGTATTGACCTCCGGAGATGTATCTCTGTGGGTCAGACAGCTATTGTAAATGCCATCCAGGGTTTGACAACTTAGCTACAAGAGACAAATGCATTCCTGAAAGGTATTCATGGTGCATTGTCTGGCCTATAGAGATTTTTTTCAGGCTATGGTTTCCACAATGAAGACAACCAGTCACCCCCCCAACATCCGTCCCCCTTCCAAGTCCCTCTTCAAAAGTTCAAATTCCCACTTTCCCTACCTACCCAAAGCCACAGACTGATCCACACGCATCCACATCAACCCACAGGAGGAGTACACACAATATCAAGCTTACCCACAGGCACCACACCAACAGTCAGTGACACACCCACCACTCCCATCACACCCACAGACACCACCCGAGCAGACCCCCAGATATCCATCACAAACACCACATCCGCAGACACCACAACTATAGACACACAGACTTCCACCATATCCAGCATACCTACCGTAACCACCCCAAAAGACACAGACACACACACATCCACTACTCTATCCCTCAGCACCTCCACCTCCCAGATTCCCTAGACACAAAAATGCACTCACTCACCCACCCAACAGACACCCACCAAGCCGAAGCATACCTCCCAGAAGCACGCATACATGATATCCACACCAACACAGCAGACAACTACTCTCTCATTCTCCAAACCCTGACCCCCTTCTGAAGACTGTCCCTTGTCCCCAAAAAGTTTTTTTTGTTTTACCTTAACCTTTCCCCTGTTCCTTCTACCCCCCAAAACCCAAGAGGCCCCACCTACCTCCCAGCCCCTCCCTTCCACCTCCAAGGCCTCCCCTCCCCTCTGCAAGCACCCACACCTCTCCCCCAAGAAGAAGCCCATTCCTCCTAAAAAGAAGACCACCTCTCTCAAGCCCAATCCCAAAACCCCCTCCCAAGTGTGTTCCCTGAGTGCCTGCCTGCTCCCTTGATGCCCCTTCATATGCAAGTTCCCTGGCAGTTAGAGTCAAGTGTTGGCACAACACTGTGTTATTGTTGTGATTTGAATGCACTGGCAAATGGCCTTGGACTCTTCAGCTCCACTAGTTTTCGGGACACCTTTGTCATGCAGTTCATTTTCTACCTTAATGTTTTTCCTGAGTCACTTATGTTGTGTGCCTACAGTTGTGTGTGTTTGTTTTGCTTTCCTTATCTTCTGGCCGAGCTGACAAAACTTCTCTGGAATGCACTTCTTAGTTTAAAGAAGACATTTATTATTATTACTTCACCACGAGGTTCCTGAAAGACGAGATTAGTAGGTTGGAAGCACACGTTTAAAAGTAGTCACAGCAATGAAAGCAAAATATATCAAAGTACTTCTCAATTGCAATGTACACAGCAAATGCATGTGATTATATTATAGCATAACTTCAAAGCAAAGAATACAAGTCAAAATTGCATCACTGTAGGGCCTAAGACTGCTTGTCGTCTTTTTCATGCCAGCAAGTTGATGACTCCTGTTCAACTGCGAGAAAGAGATTTTCGACCCAAACGGGAGGCCAGGCAGCTGACGTCCGCTCCTGACTGAAGTCCTGGAAAATTTCCCCTTGCTGCTGCCCAGGGACACCGTTAAAAAGCCTGGCCCCTTCCTCTCAGAGTTGGAAATAAACAAGCCATTGGAGATTGGCCAGATCTCCTAAGCCTCTCCTCTTCCCAAGGCTGAGTAGAAAGGAAAACACAAAATATACGCTCTCTTATCACGTTAGGGTTCATGTGAATTCAATACGAAAAACACAACTTGGTCAACCATGTGGAAAAACACAGCTTAGAAAATCACAGCTCATCTGCAGTTTCTCAACTGCAATGTCTAACTCGACGTTAAAGCCAATAGGCAGCTAAACTGAATAAAGAATGTAATGTCTAATGCCACGTTAAAGCCAATAGGCAGCTAAACTGAATACAGAATGGAATTGTGCTCCTGATGAACATTGAACAACTAATATGCACAGTGGTGAAACACAAAGTCATTGGTCAAACACAATTAATGGCATAACAGTGTTTCAGCCTGATTGCTGATCCATTTTCTGTTGTTTGCAGTATCTGACTTTGTGGACAGTGCTGGTGTCCCCTAAGACAAAGGCATGTGTTGAGTCTATGGATATGTGGGTATAAAAGCAATGGTGGTGTCATATCATTGTGTACAGTTAGTTATCATATGTATTTCATCTTGTGTTGTCCAATGTGAACATTTATGGGGTTGTACTTGTCCCTCTGATAAGGATTATGGATTCATCTAATGTGAGTCAGCTTAAGTTTTGTATGTGCAGACATGGAGCGTGTTGAATTGTACTACCTTTGTTTGCATGTTCCCATTTAGCTGTGTGTACCTTGCAGCTTCCTCATGTAGATGTATGTCCTTTGCATTTGGAGTTGTAGGTGCTTTGTTGACTTGCACTTTGATATCATATTGTGCAGAAAGGCATGTCATTTGGGTCTATTACTGTTTGTCTCTGTGACACATGTAGGACCATGTCCTGTGCACATGTTGTTTTATTGGTGTGTGTAAAGTCATATATTTCCCAGCTCAGCCTCCTTCCCTGAGTGTTCCTGGTGCCCCCAACCCTAGTGTGCAGGTACTGTTAGCATAGTGCTTCTTGTTTATTTGTTTCTCTGTCTATTGTGCATGGCGTTGGCCTTCCATAGTGCTGTGATGTGGGTGATGTGTGTATGCATTGCAGGGCTGTTTACTGGTTGTGGTGTTTGTGTTCCATGCCACATCCATACATATGTGTGATGTATGTGACAACAGTCCATGACCTGTGAGGAGTATGTGAGTTATATTTGTATATGTGATGTTAGTGTGTGGTTGTTGATGTGTGAGACAATGTGTTGCAGCCTTCTCTATCCCTGTGCCTGAGATGTGTGGACATGTGTTTTTGTGTAGTGTTGATGTGCAGTGTGAATTACCTGCCCAGAATGGGTGTATTGTGACTGTGAATGTGTCCATCTTTATGCATGATTTAGAATGTGTACACAACGAGACATGTCCTTGGTGCCCGTAGTGTGACCGCCATATGATATGGACGACCTCGCAATGATCTGTTTTTGCGCGGAATTACACAGGTAGGTGTGTCTACTTATGGTCGGTTCCACCTATGACGACATGGATTTTGTGCTCCATCGATGATCAACAACAGCAGCAGGACGTGTGTGATGGGCTCTATTGTGGCACTGGAAGTGTAAGGCTGCCTGCAGGTCATTGTCTCTCTTTATAGTACCCGATTCCGCCTGCTGAGATGTGGTGGTTGGACCACCACAGTGACATTGGCGGTGTGCAACCTCGTAATGTGTCCTGTGGAAACACTGTCTTTGCCGGTCGGTTCCGGTGGGACCATGGAGGTCTTTGCTCTATAGGCAAGCATGATTCATAATGTGGTGGTCTGACCAGCATCCTGATGGCGGTCGGACTGCCACCGCCGCCTTGGCCAAACTCGTAATGAGGTCCCGTACACTGTCTTGAGTTACCGAATAAAAGTATTTATGACTGACTGAGCCATAATTAAAGGTATGTCAAAATATTTACAATAGTGATATTTGCCCTGGTTTTTACGTAGTTACAGTACACTCGCTGTGTATATTCAATATTCTTGGGACTCTTATGAATAATTGTTCAGTGTGGCATCCGTTGTAGCGAATGACAGGTTTCATGCCTTCATCCTATGTACAGAATACACAAATGAATGTGTCCTGCATGGATAAACAACAGACACCTTAGGTAGACTCCTACTCTTATTGTGAAGTTAGTTCAGCAAATAGAAACTGGAGCAGCGCAAGAAAGGGGTATACTCAGTCAAAGGCCCGTGGTAATTAGAAAGATATAAATGTTTTTATATCATCAATGATTGTATTGGAGATAGGTATAAACTAGCGTTTTTAAAAATAGAAAGAACCAGTCGACTATCATAGGATCATTTTCGCAGTATATAATTTCAAATACGACCCCTTCAAATTAGCAGCGAAGCTCCGTGCAGGATTTGTAATAGGCTGGAGAAGAAATGGCTGCTTATGACATAACGTGTATGGCACCTCTGATCCCTCCTCCTTCCAACAGCTATTCATCAAATGTTACAGAAAATATACAGTTTCGGTAATGAACTATTATTTTCCATTGAGAAAATATTATGGGGCTCATTACAACATTGGCGGTAAAAGCGGTAAAAGCCGCTTACCGCCGTGCAGAAGACCGCCAACACACTGCCATGGCTGCGGAATACCGCCACTGCCATTATGACCCACAGCTCGGAATCTGCAAAACTCCAGACACCCACACAAGTCCGCCACACCAAAGGTCAGTGATAAACTGGCGATAACAAAACCGACACCGTCACGCCAACAGGAATACGCCCACACTATCACGACCCACGAATCCACGTGGCGGTCTTTCAACTGCGGTATTCCATTGGTGGTACACAACGCCGTGCTCAAAATACACACACTCTTACAAAACACATCCACATTGGACAATTCCAAATACACACACCTGATACACATACACACACCACTCCCACACATCCAATACAATATAAAACACACACCCACATCACCACAAACCCGTACGACAACAATTGCGACAGAAGGCCAGAGAGAAAGACACTACTAGAAAGAACAATAGGCACTCAACACCATCACTCTCACAACATCCAAGCACCTCACACAACACATCTCTAAATATCACCCCACACATCACAACACACACCACCCCACACATTACCCACACCACCCCATGGCACCGGAAAGACACCCCAGGTTTTCTGAGGAGGAGCTCAGGGTCATGGTGGAGGAAATCATCCGCGTAGAGCCACAGCTATTCGGATCACAGCTGCAGTACACCACCACAGCTAGGAAGATGGAGCTATGGTGAAGAATCGTGGACAGAGTCAATGCACTGGGACAGCACCCAAGAACTAGAGATGACAGCAGGAAGAGGTGGAACGACCTACAGGGGAAGGTGCGTTCCGTGGTCTCAAGACACCAGATTGTGGTTCAGAGGGCTGGCGGTGGACCCCCACCTCCTCCCCCAGAACTCACTACATGGGAGGAGCAGGTCTTGGCTATCCTGCATCCTGAGGGCCTCTCAGGAGTAGCTGGAGGAATGGACTCTGGTAAGCAAATCTTTCACTACTTCATCTCCCACCCTACCTGCATGCTATCACATACCCCCACCCTCTCCCTCACCCCATCACTCCAACTCCTCACATATGTCCCAATATCACAAACCACAGCCCTGCATGTAACACCAAAGCATGGACACTCATCACCAAAGCATGTCCACTGCACATACCCATACACCCCCCAAACCATAATCACACAAGGTCCCACTCAAGAATGCAAGCACTGGGGTACAGGGTCACCCACCCATTGCACACCATGGCACACACAGATGCTTTTACATCCTGCATGACCCCTACCCAACGTCACCGGACAGGAGGGTCCAGACATGTCCACTCCACCCACAGAAGAGGCCCACAGTGATGACAGCAGCTCTGTCCAACTGGATCTAGATGACTAGCCCATCTGGGACCTCGGGACAGTAGGTTCCCCTCACACTGGCACAAGCTACTAAAGAGCTTAGCACCTCTGGAAACACCAGCACAGCACCCAGCCAGCGGGCCCATACCTCTGTTCCCAGAACACGTCAAGCAGCAGTGTGTCCAACAACAGCGAACGCAGGCTAACCCACCACCCCAACAACACCAGGGACCTGGGGGCAGTGGTAGTGGGCACACGGTTCAAGGGACAGAGGCCCAGGGAAACAGGGGAACTGGGAGGGCAGCTGTGCGACAGGGGGAAGACTGGCCCAGGGACCCCACTCTCAAAGAGGCCCTCTCCAACATTATGGGAGCCTACCACCATTCCCAGGAGACAATGGCAACAGTACTGGCTAAGTTTCAGGACACCCAGCAGCTGCAGGAGGAACACTATTTGGGGTTCAGGGAGGAACTCAAAGCCATCAATTCCACCCTGGGCACCATTGTAGGGGTGCTGAAGGAACTCCTCAACACCAGGAGGGACACTGTGGCACAACAAGGGGCCCCTGACACTAGCCTCGATGACGAACTGCCCACCACCTCCGCCAGCGCTAGTGGACAGGAGGCACAGCCACAGGACCACAACACCAGCACCCCACCCCTTGCAGGCAGAGAACCACCCCACAAACGGTCCCTGAGATCCAGGACAAAGACAGAGAACAATGCCAAGACCCCCGCCAAGAAATGAGACCACCCTGATTGTCATCCTTCTGTCCCACTTTGTCACCCTGTCCATTCGTCAACTGCCCCAGCTCCACTTCCTATGCCCCTTTGGACAATGCACCTGTGAGACTAATAGACTGGACTCTGCCATGGACATTCCTCCACCATCACCCCTGACCATTTTACAACCCCCTCCACTATTTAGCACTTAAATAAACACCCTTAAATCACAAAACAATCTGGAGTTATTCTGTGCTTTCACAAATGTGTATTAGCAATAACTGTGTCAAAATGCTATATCCAATGTAAAGTCAACATACCTATGTCACACAGCTCTAGTCCATGCAGAAACAAAGCAGAGGTCACACAGTGGGACCCACATCTGTGAAATCGAAAGGAAAATTAACAACTCAGTGTCCATAAACTGGGTGAAAATGACAGACAGATGAGAGGTAGACGAATTAAATCAAATGTACCAGTCAGTGATGTCTTCTTACCTGTGTCTCACTGGAAGTATTGCTGGATCACCGTGTTCCTGTTGTCTATGCCCTCTTCTTCTGCTTCCTCGTCTTCACTGTCCACAGGCTCCACAGCTGCCACAACACCTCCATCTGGACCATCCTCCTGCAGAAAAGGCACCTGTTGTCGCAAAGCCAAGTTGTAAAGCATATAGCAGGCCACAATGATCTGGCACACCTTCTTTGGTGAGTAGAATAGGGATCCACCTGTCATATGGAGGCACCGGAACCTGGCCTTCAGGAGGCCGAAGGTCCTCTCTATAATCCTCCTAGTTTGCCCATGTGCCTCAGTGTAGCATTCCTCTGCCCTTGTCCTGGGATTCCTCACTGGGGTCAGTAGCCATGACAGGTTGGGGTAACCAGAGTCACCTGCAAATGGCGAGGGACAACTGTTAGACACACACTAACCCTTAGGGACAACCCCATACCCAGACACCTATGTCAACTGTATTGGGTCCATGTCCTCACTGTTGGAAAATGGGTTATTGGTAGGGCAGGTAGGTACCTACACCTAGCAACAAGCCACAAACCTCCACATAAGTACAGTTAGGTCTCAGTAAATTAATCCCAGCTCTACCCTTGGTAGCTTGGCATCGAGCGTCAAGGCTTAACTTAGGAGACAAAGTGTAAAGCATTCAAATATCACAAAACAGTAATTAAATAAAACACAGGAAACAGTTTAAAAATCCAAAACCAATTTATAAAAATAGCTTATATTTTTATCTTTTAAATGACACAAAAACGATTAAAATCGGTTCAGGGGAACCGGAGATATGAATTTTTAAAGTATTATTATTTTCTAGCGCTTAGAAACAAAAAGCGCCAATCGGGTCATCTGGTTGCACCAGGACCGGGGCAAAGTCAAACTTTCAGGCCGACCGCGATGGAGCCCTGCTCGGCTACAAGTCGCGGGAGGCCTCGGTTAAAAAGTTACCTTCTGACTTAGTCTTTATTTTGAAGTTTTTCTTCACCGGGACGAACCTGCCAGTTGAATCCGACCTCCTGGAGCCCTTGTCTGGATACGCGAAGTCGGTTTCCTCGGTGGTGATTTTTACCTTCGGACTTAGTCGTTTTTTCGAGATGAAAATCCTTCGACCGGGGTAAACCTGGATCTTGATCCGACGTCCATGGAGCCCTTCTCGGATACGATGGCTGGGAGGTCCCGGTCAACTTTTTACGTTCGGACTTAGTCTCTTTTTTGGATGTTTTTCTTTACCGGGACGAACCACGAAGTCAGGCCGGGTCGCGGTTGAGGCAAGCCGGCTAGAATTTCCGCGTCGGGTCGGTCACTTTATGGAGCTTTTTTTCAAAAATTCTCCAATCTTTTCCAAACTTCTGGGGCTTCACCCAGATGTTCTTTTAAGGTTCTTTTGGGGTCCACAGCTCACCCCAAGGGTCCAGAAGTTCTGTGATGGTCCTTGGGGGTGCGGACTTCAACTCCCAGAATGCACCTGGCGCAAACTCCTTTTTGGCCACTGGACAGTGGTCAGCTGGTCGCTTTCTTCAGGAGTTGGTGCAGGGGACTCTGGTTAGCAATTTTTCACCTGTAGCAAACAGGGAGTCCCTCCTTGAACCAGTTGAAGCCAGGCAAAGTCCTTCTTGTGGTGAAGCCCAAGTGTGCAGCTGGTGCAGTCCTTCTGAGTGCAGGGTCCAGGTGCAGGCCAGGGGTCCAGCAGGGCAGTCCTTCTTCTTCTTTAGTTCCTTTCTTGTTGAATTCTGGAGGGGATCTGAGGCGTGGGTGCAGGTCTGCCAGTTTTATCCTTGCTCCTGGGTGAAAAGCAGGGGGGGTCCTGATCCTCCAATCAGGTACAGGGTCGTCCCCCTGTGATGACCACTTCCTGGGAAGTGTGGCAAAAATCCATCCCAAAAGGCAACAGTCTCTAAAAATCCAACATGGCTGAATCTGATTTTTGGAGGTTACATCTGGCTGAGCCCACCCACTGGTGTGGCTAAAAATCATAAACACACCCCTCTCCTGCCCTCTCCTAATCTAATCAAGGGGGCACCTAGTTGTCTGGGGTTGCAGGATGTGGGGGTGTTGCTGGGTGCTCCAAATGTCCTTCTCTGCCTTTGAAGACCAGTTTGGCAGCCCTCCCCCTTCCTGCCTCACCATCTGCTGAGGGGAGATTCTCTCCCCCAAGCACATTCCTTTGTGTGAAGCCAGGCCACTTCACACCTCATTAAAGTAGCCTGGCAGAAGCTGCTGCAGGCTGGCCAATCAGAGCACAGCAGCAAAAACAATGCAGAGCTGAAATTGGCAACTTTTTAGGTAAAGTCTAAACTTTTTACCTGGACTAGTTATATTAAATCCAACAACTGGAAGTTGTGGGATTTATTATAACAATCAATTTGATACCAAATTCTTGGTATGTAACATTTAAGGAGACTTTAAAATTTAAAATAAAGTCTGCCCATTCTAGCCTATGAAGGCCATTTACTTCAATGAGGGAAAAACGAATTTGGCTGTTTTTACCTCACCAGGGCTTATAAATCTATTTTTATAAAGTCCCTGCTTATAGTTACATGGCACCCAGCCCTAGGGGCACATAGGGCACACCTTAGGGGTGACTTATATGTAAAAATAAGGTAGTTTAAGACTTTGGAAGTACCTTTAATTCCAAAGTCGAATTTGCATATAACTTTAATTTAAAAGCAGCCAGCAAGGCAGGCTTGCTTTTAAAATGACACTGGGCACCTCAGCAATGCACCTAGGTGTGCACCACCTATGCTGTGGTCCCTAAACCTACATGCCCTACCATATACTAGGGACTTATAGGTAGGTTAACTTAGCCAATTATAATTAGCCTAATTTGCATATCCATTTTACACAGAGCACTGGCCCTGGGACTGGAAAGCAGTACCCAGGGCACCATCAGAGTCAGGAAAACACCAGCATAAAGTGGAAAATGGGGGCAAAAAGTTATGGGGCCTCTGCAATCAGCCCTAGTTTCTCACACTCACCTAATAGCCACACACAGTGCCTCTGGAGTTGCCCCATCACTTAAGGGATGCTGCTATTCCGAAGAATATAAGCGTCATGCACTGAGCCAGGAAATTTGACATTCACATGGGAGTTGTACTGGTCTGCCAAACACACCATCTGCACATTAATAGAATGGTAACTCTTCCGGTTTCTGTACACCTGTTCACTCCTGCGTGGGGGCACCAAGGCCACATGTGTCCCATCAATGGCACCTATGTTGTTGGGGATATGTCCCAGGGCATAGAAGTCACCTTTCACTGTAGACAAATCCTTCACCTGAGGGAAAACGATGCAGCTCTGCATGTGTTTCAGCAGGGCAGACAACACTCTCGACAACACATTGGAAAACATAGGCTGGGACAACCCTGATGCTATGGCCACTGTTGTTTGAAAAGACCCACTTGCTAGGAAATGGAGTACTGATAGCACCTGCACTTGAGGGGGGATTCCTGTGGGATGGCGGATAGCTGATGGCTGATGTGTCTGGGGAAAGGGCCCCTGCCTTCAGCACGGAGGAGTTGGAGAAACTAGTGGATGGGGTCCTCCCTGTAGGAGGCTGGCCTGGTTTGTAGTGGGTACCAAGGGGTACTTACACTCTGTACCAGGTCCAGTTATCCCTTATTAGAGTAGAAGAGGTGTTTCTAGCAGCTTAGGCTGATAGAAGGTAGCTATAGCAGAGCAGCTTAGGCTGAACTAGGAGTCATGCAAAGCTCCTACTATACCACTGGTGTCATATGCACAATATCATAAGAAAACACAATACACAGATATACTAAAAATAAAGGTACTTTATTTTTATGACAATATGCCAAAAGTATCTCAGTGAGTACCCTCAGTATGAGGATGCCAAATATACACAAGATATATGTACACAATACCAAAAATATGCAGTAATAGCAAAAGGAAGTAATGCAAGCAATGTAAAGTTACAGTAGATTGCAATAGGAGCACATAGGTAGAGGGGCAACACAAACCATATACTCCAAAAGTGGAATGCGAACCACGAATGGGCCCCAAACCTATGTGAGCTTGTAGAGGGTCGCTAAGACGGTAAGAAAACAGTGAGGGTTAGAAAAATAGCCCACCCCAAGACCCTGAAAAGTAGGTGTACAGTACACCTATAACCCCCAGAGACCACAGAAGTCGTGATAGGGGGTTCCTGCAAGGAAGACCAACACCAGCAAAGCAACAGCAGTGGATTTCCGGACCTGAGTACTTGTGAAACAAGGGGACCAAGTCCAAGAGTCGCAACAATGTAGAGAGTGGGCAGATTCCCAGGAAATGCCAGCTGAGGGTGCAAAGGAGCTGCCACCAGATGGTAGAAGCTGTGGATTCTGCAAGAACGAAGAGGGCTAGAAACTTCCCCTTTGGAGGATAGATGTCCCACGTCGTGCAGAAGCTTGCAGAGGTGTTCCCACGCAGAAAGACTGCAAACAAGCCTTGCTAGCTGCAAGGGTCGCGGTTAGGGTTTTTGGATGCGGCTGTGGCCCAGGAGGGACCAGGATGTCGCCACTTGGATGAGGAGACAGAGGGGGTGCCCAGCAAGTCAGGGAGTCCTCACAGAAGCAGGCAGCACCCGCAGAAGTACCAGAACAGGCACTTGGAAGAGGAGTGAACCGGAGTCCACCCTTGCCCTTGCCCTTGAATTTCCTCCTGTCAACCCTCCCCGGTCCTTGGCCCCTACCTTGATCCATCCCACCTTATCCCCCTCCCCCTTTTCCACCCTATCTTGAGTCCCTTTTAACCCCCTTACGAGCAACAGCCTCATCTCGTGCACATGATGTCGTTCCCCACAGGATACACCTCCTCACCCATTTCCGCCTTCCTTAAACCCCACGGGCCCAACTCCTTCTCCACATCTCCCCCTAATCACCTCTCCCCCTCTGTGCTGAAAAACTTCAAATGCAAACTTACCAGGCAACATCCGGAGCTACTTCTTGTGGACACTTACTTCAATGCCCATAAAGGCCCGAAAAAGACTGATCTTATCTTCTTCACTAAACGCCCGGCTAAATGGAACACCCTCCTCACTACCCACCTCCACCCCTCCAAGACTACTAATATCCCTCACAGTTGCAAACTCTCTATCTCCAGTTCCCCGGCTTTCCAGGGAAATGTCATCATCTCCATCTTCAGAAATGGAACCACCATGATTCAAGCTAACAACTCCAACCTCCGTGCCTTTGAATCCTTATTCCCCTCCCTTAAGTATGCACTCCCTCTCCCCCTATCCACCCTCAGCCCATTGACACCCCACCCCACCCCCATTATCCCCCCAACACCACCCCCTGCCCCCCCCGGTTCCCAATGTCGACAACCCCATCCTGTCTGACCCATTCATCCCCATTTTCCCCTCTCACCCTAACCATGCCCCTTACTTCCTTAACCCCAAACTCCGTGCACTTATGAGATGATCCAAGTGGGTGGAGGAGGGGTCGGATCTCCAAAGTCTTTCAGTGGCTCTATGTTGTCTTCTCTCTGCTCTGAATTGAGGTCATTGTTGAACCAAGCTCTAGATGGGCGGTCAGCAGTCGATTCCTTGGCAGAAGGTGAAGAGAGAGATGCAGAGGAACTCTGATGAGCTCTTGCATTCATTATCTAAAGAATTCCCCAAAGCAGAGACCCTAAATAGCCAGAAAAGGAGGTTTGGCTACTTAGGAGAGAGGATAGGCTAGCAACACCTGAAGGAGCCTATCAGAAGGAGTCTCTGATGTCACCTGCTGGCCCTGGCCACTCAGAGCAGTCCAGTGTGCCAGCAGCACCTCTGTTTCCAAGATGGCAGAGGTCTGGAGCACACTGGAGGAGCTCTGGGCACCTCCCAGGGGAGGTGCAGGTCAGGGGAGTGGTCACTCCCCTTTCCTTTGTCCAGTTTCGCGCCAGAGCAGGGCTGGGGGATCCCTGAACCGGTGTAGACTGGCTTATGCAGAGATGGGCACCATCTGTGCCCATCAAAGCATTTCCAGAGGCTGGGGGAGGCTACTCCTCCCCAGCCCTGACACCTTTTTCCAAAGGGAGAGGGTGTAACACCCTCTCTCTGAGGAAGTCCTTTGTTCTGCCTTCCTGGGCCAGGCCTGGCTGGACCCCAGGAGGGCAGAAATCTGTCTGAGGGGTTGGCAGCAGCAGCAGCTGCAGTGAAACCCCGGGAAAGGCAGTTTGGCAGTACCCGGGTCTGTGCCAGAGACTCGGGGGATCATGGAATTGTCTCCCCAATGCCAGAATGGCTTTGGGGTGACAATTCCATGATCTTAGACATGTTACATGGCCATGTTCGGAGTTACCATTGTGACGCTATACATAGGTAGTGACCTATGTATAGTGCACGCATGAAATGGTGTCCCCGCACTCACAAAGTCCGGGGAATTTGCCCTGAACGATGTGGGGGCACCTTGGCTAGTGCCAGGGTGCCCACACACTAAGTAACTTTGCACCCAACCTTCACCAGGTGAAGGTTAGACATATAGGTGACTTATAAGTTACTTGAGTGCAGTGGTAAATGGCTGTGAAATAATGTGGAGGTTATTTCACTCAGGCTGCAGTGGCAGGCCTGTGTAAGAATTGTCAGAGATCCCTATGGGTGGCAAAAGAAATGCTGCAGCCCATAGGGATCTCCTGGAACCCCAATACCCTGGGTACCTCAGTACCATATACTAGGGAATTATAAGGGTGTTCCAGTATGCTAATGTGAATTGGTAAAATTGGTCACTAGCTTGTTAGTGACAATTTAGAAAGCAGAGAGAGCATAACCACTGAGGTTCAGGTTAGCAGAGACTCAGTGAGACAGTTAGTCATCACACTGGGACATCTGGCAGGGTCCCAGTGACACGTACACTAAAATAACATATATACAGTGAAATATGGAGGTAACATGCCAGGCAAGATGGTACTTTCCTACACTCCCCCAGTACACGCTACTCTACGGTCCTCCAGACAAGCAGGTGTGTGCACTATGAGCATGCTGTATGGGCAATGGCTGTTTGGAGTGGTGTGGATGAAAGATGGGGGGGAGAATGAGGCGTGCATGAAACAACGGTGAGTGCCTGTGCATCATGGCAAGGGTAGGGATGCGCTTAATGACTGTGACGGTGTGGACGGTTATATCTTCTCCTTTTCCCCTGTGCTATTCCTGTAGGTCAGCACTCAGCAGAAGAAGGATATTTGGCGTGCCATCGCCAAGGAAGTCCGGACCCTGGGGGTCTACCACAGATGGAGCACCCACTGCCGGAAAAGATGGGAGGACAAGGGTAGGTCGCTCCCCCTGCCGCTGCAGCTCCTCCAAGTTCCCGAGTTCCTGTGTTCCTGAGACCCACCTAACTGTAAGTACCCCCCTCCTCCCAGCCCCTCGCCCTGCCCCGCGCCACTCACCTTCTCTCCTGCTCCTGCTTCTTTTCCTCCTCTCTGTCTCTTCCTCCTCGCTCCCCCTCTGCAATCTTCTTCTGTGTTCTTCTGTTCTTCCCTTCTATTCTTCTGTTCTTCCCTTCTGTTCTTCTGTGTTCTTCCGGTCTTCTGTGTTCTTCTTCTCTGTTCTTCTCTGTGCTTCTGTGTTCTTCTTCTCTGTTCTTCTCTGTGCTTCTGTGTTCTTCTTCTCGGTTCTTCTCTGTTCTTCTCTGTTCTTCTCTGTTCTTCTCTGTTCTTCTGTGTTCTTCTCTGTTCTTCTGCTCTTCCGATCTTCTGTGCTTCTGTCTTCTGTTCTTCTGTTCTTCTGTTCTTCCGTCTTCTGCTCTTCCGGTCTTCTGTTCTTCTGTCTTCTGTTCTTCTGTCTTCTGTTCTTCTGTCTTCTGTTCTCCTGTCTTCGGCTCTTCTACCTCCTCCGTCTTCTTCCCCCGAGCCCGCCCTCCTGCTCCTTCCTCATCCCCCTCCCTCACTCGCCTCCCCCTCTCTCACCCCTAGCTAACCCGTTCGCTATCTACCTCCCTCACTCCTCCTATCTTCCTATCTCTCTAGCTCCCTATCTCACTATCTAACTCCCCCACTCTCCACCTCCTCCTACCTACCTATCTGCCTATCTATCTATTTCCCTATCTATCGACTTCTCTATTTATTTTCTCTATCTATTTCTCTATCTCTCCCCCCCTCCTGCCACCCCCTCTACTACCTATCTCCCTATCCTCTCACTCTACCTCTCTCCCTCACCCACCTCTACAACCCCCCCTCCCCTATCTTCACAACCCTACTCCTATCTCTCTCCCTAATCTCCAAACCTCCTAACACTCACCCTCCTCCACCCTAAACCCCCTCCCCCAGCTCCTCTCACTCTACCTGTCCCCCCCCTCCCTCGCGCTTTCCCGCCGCGACCTCCTGCACGCCCCCCAGCTCCCATTCGCCCCCAGCTGACCCCTCCCCCCCCTCCTACCTCTTATGGCGGCCGCTGCGCGACAGTGGTAGCGACCCTTGACCCAAGGGTAGGTCGCTCCCCCTGCCGCTGCAGCTCCTCCAAGTTCCCGAGTTCCTGTGTTCCTGAGACCCACCTAACTGTAAGTACCCCCCTCCTCCCACCCCCTCGCCCTGCCCCGCGCCACTCACCTTCTCTCCTGCTCCTGCTTCTTTTCCTCCTCTCTGTCTCTTCCTCCTCGCTCCCCCTCTGCAATCTTCTTCTGTGTTCTTCTGTTCTTCCCTTCTGTTCTTCTGTTCTTCCCTTCTGTTCTTCTGTGTTCTTCCGGTCTTCTGTGTTCTTCTTCTCTGTTCTTCTCTGTGCTTCTGTGTTCTTCTTCTCGGTTCTTCTGTGTTCTTCTGTGTTCTTCTGTGTTCTTCTCTGTTCTTCTCTGTTCTTCTGTGTTCTTCTGTGTTCTTCTGCTCTTCCGATCTTCTGTGCTTCTGTCTTCTGTTCTTCTGTCTTCTGCTCTTCCGGTCTTCTGTTCTTCTGTCTTCTGTTCTTCTGTCTTCTGTTCTCCTGTCTTCGGCTCTTCTACCTCCTCCGTCTTCTTCCCCCGAGCCTGCCCTCCTGCTCCTTCCTCATCCCCCTCCCTCACTCGCCTCCCCCTCTCTCACCCCTAGCTAACCCGTTCGCTATCTACCTCCCTCACTCCTCCTATCTTCCTATCTCTCTAGCTCCCTATCTCACTATCTAACTCCCCCACTCTCCACCTCCTCCTACCTACCTATCTGCCTATCTATCTATTTCCCTATCTATCGACTTCTCTATCTATTTTCTCTATCTATTTCTCTATCTCTCCCCCCCTCCCGCCACCCCCTCTACTACCTATCTCCCTATCCTCTCACTCTACCTCTCTCCCTCACCCACCTCTACAACCCCCCCTCCCCTATCTTCACAACCCTACTCCTATCTCTCTCCCTAATCTCCAAACCTCCTAACACTCACCCTCCTCCACCCTAAACCCCCTCCCCCAGCTCCTCTCACTCTACCTGTCCCCCCCCCTCCCTCGCGCTTTCCCGCCGCGACCTCCTGCACGCCCCCGCCCCCCAGCTCCCATTCGCCCCCAGCTGACCCCTCCCCCCCCCTCCTACCTCTTATGGCGGCCGCTGCGCGACAGTGGTAGCGACCCTTGACCCAAGGGTAGGTCGCTCCCCCTGCCGCTGCAGCTCCTCCAAGTTCCCGAGTTCCTGTGTTCCTGAGACCCACCTAACTGTAAGTACCCCCCTCCTCCCAGCCCCTCGCCCTGCCCCGCGCCACTCACCTTCTCTCCTGCTCCTGCTTCTTTTCCTCCTCTCTGTCTCTTCCTCCTCGCTCCCCCTCTGCAATCTTCTTCTGTGTTCTTCTGTTCTTCCCTTCTGTTCTTCTGTTCTTCCCTTCTGTTCTTCTGTGTTCTTCCGGTCTTCTGTGTTCTTCTTCTCTGTTCTTCTCTGTGCTTCTGTGTTCTTCTTCTCGGTTCTTCTGTGTTCTTCTGTGTTCTTCTGTGTTCTTCTGTGTTCTTCTGTGTTCTTCTCTGTTCTTCTGCTCTTCCGATCTTCTGTGCTTCTGTCTTCTGTTCTTCTGTTCTTCTGTCTTCTGCTCTTCCGGTCTTCTGTTCTTCTGTCTTCTGTTCTTCTGTCTTCTGTTCTCCTGTCTTCAGCTCTTCTACCTCCTCCGTCTTCTTCCCCCGAGCCTGCCCTCCTGCTCCTTCCTCATCCCCCTCCCTCACTCGCCTCCCCCTCTCTCACCCCTAGCTAACCCGTTCGCTATCTACCTCCCTCACTCCTCCTATCTTCCTATCTCTCTAGCTCCCTATCTCACTATCTAACTCCCCCACTCTCCACCTCCTCCTACCTACCTATCTGCCTATCTATCTATTTCCCTATCTATCGACTTCTCTATCTATTTTCTCTATCTATTTCTCTATCTCTCCCCCCCTCCCGCCACCCCCTCTACTATCTATCTCCCTATCCTCTCACTCTACCTCTCTCCCTCACCCACCTCTACAACCCCCCCTCCCCTATCTTCACAACCCTACTCCTATCTCTCTCCCTAATCTCCAAACCTCCTAACACTCACCCTCCTCCACCCTAAACCCCCTCCCCCAGCTCCTCTCACTCTACCTGTCCCCCCCCCTCCCTCGCGCTTTCCCGCCGCGACCTCCTGCACGCCCCCGCCCCCCAGCTCCCATTCGCCCCAGCTGACCCCTCCCCCCCCCCCTCCTACCTCTTATGGCGGCCGCTGCGCGACAGTGGTAGCGACCCTTGACCCAAGGGTAGGTCGCTCCCACTGCCGCTGCAGCTCCTCCAAGTTCCCGAGTTCCTGTGTTCCTGAGACCCACCTAACTGTAAGTACCCCCCTCCTCCCAGCCCCTCGCCCTGCCCCGCGCCACTCACCTTCTCTCCTGCTCCTGCTTCTTTTCCTCCTCTCTGTCTCTTCCTCCTCGCTCCCCCTCTGCAATCTTCTTCTGTGTTCTTCTGTTCTTCCCTTCTGTTCTTCTGTTCTTCCCTTCTGTTCTTCTGTGTTCTTCCGGTCTTCTGTGTTCTTCTTCTCTGTTCTTCTCTGTGCTTCTGTGTTCTTCTTCTCGGTTCTTCTGTGTTCTTCTGTGTTCTTCTGTGTTCTTCTGTGTTCTTCTGTGTTCTTCTCTGTTCTTCTGTGTTCTTCTCTGTTCTTCTCTGTTCTTCTCTGTTCTTCTGCTCTTCCGATCTTCTGTGCTTCTGTCTTCTGTTCTTCTGTTCTTCTGTCTTCTGCTCTTCCGGTCTTCTGTTCTTCTGTCTTCTGTTCTTCTGTCTTCTGTTCTCCTGTCTTCGGCTCTTCTACCTCCTCCGTCTTCTTCCCCCGAGCCTGCCCTCCTGCTCCTTCCTCATCCCCCTCCCTCACTCGCCTCCCCCTCTCTCACCCCTAGCTAACCCGTTCGCTATCTACCTCCCTCACTCCTCCTATCTTCCTATCTCTCTAGCTCCCTATCTCACTATCTAACTCCCCCACTCTCCACCTCCTCCTACCTACCTATCTGCCTATCTATCTATTTCCCTATCTATCGACTTCTCTATCTATTTTCTCTATCTATTTCTCTATCTCTCCCCCCCTCCCGCCACCCCCCTCTACTACCTATCTCCCTATCCTCTCACTCTACCTCTCTCCCTCACCCACCTCTACAACCCCCCCTCCCCTATCTTCACAACCCTACTCCTATCTCTCTCCCTAATCTCCAAACCTCCTAACACTCACCCTCCTCCACCCTAAACCCCCTCCCCCAGCTCCTCTCACTCTACCTGTCCCCCCCCCTCCCTCGCGCTTTCCCGCCGCGACCTCCTGCACGCCCCCGCCCCCCAGCTCCCATTCGCCCCCAGCTGACCCCTCCCCCCCCCCTCCTACCTCTTATGGCGGCCGCTGCGCGACAGTGGTAGCGACCCTTGACCCAAGGGTAGGTCGCTCCCCCTGCCGCTGCAGCTCCTCCAAGTTCCCGAGTTCCTGTGTTCCTGAGACCCACCTAACTGTAAGTACCCCCCTCCTCCCAGCCCCTCGCCCTGCCCCGCGCCACTCACCTTCTCTCCTGCTCCTGCTTCTTTTCCTCCTCTCTGTCTCTTCCTCCTCGCTCCCCCTCTGCAATCTTCTTCTGTGTTCTTCTGTTCTTCCCTTCTGTTCTTCTGTTCTTCCCTTCTGTTCTTCTGTGTTCTTCCGGTCTTCTGTGTTCTTCTTCTCTGTTCTTCTCTGTGCTTCTGTGTTCTTCTTCTCGGTTCTTCTGTGTTCTTCTGTGTTCTTCTGTGTTCTTCTCTGTTCTTCTCTGTTCTTCTCTGTTCTTCTGTGTTCTTCTCTGTTCTTCTCTGTTCTTCTGCTCTTCCGATCTTCTGTGCTTCTGTCTTCTGTTCTTCTGTTCTTCTGTCTTCTGCTCTTCCGGTCTTCTGTTCTTCTGTCTTCTGTTCTTCTGTCTTCTGTTCTCCTGTCTTCGGCTCTTCTACCTCCTCCGTCTTCTTCCCCCGAGCCTGCCCTCCTGCTCCTTCCTCATCCCCCTCCCTCACTCGCCTCCCCCTCTCTCACCCCTAGCTAACCCGTTCGCTATCTACCTCCCTCACTCCTCCTATCTTCCTATCTCTCTAGCTCCCTATCTCACTATCTAACTCCCCCACTCTCCACCTCCTCCTACCTACCTATCTGCCTATCTATCTATTTCCCTATCTATCGACTTCTCTATCTATTTTCTCTATCTATTTCTCTATCTCTCCCCCCCTCCCGCCACCCCCTCTACTACCTATCTCCCTATCCTCTCACTCTACCTCTCTCCCTCACCCACCTCTACAACCCCCCCTCCCCTATCTTCACAACCCTACTCCTATCTCTCTCCCTAATCTCCAAACCTCCTAACACTCACCCTCCTCCACCCTAAACCCCCTCCCCCAGCTCCTCTCACTCTACCTGTCCCCCCCCTCCCTCGCGCTTTCCCGCCGCGACCTCCTGCACGCCCCCGCCCCCCAGCTCCCATTCGCCCCCAGCTGACCCCTCCCCCCCCTCCTACCTCTTATGGCGCCCGTCCGCGCCTGGCCCGCGCCCAGCGCCACGACCCCTGGTCCCCAGCTCCCCCAAGCCCCGCTGATCCGCTACGACCCCACCACCCTCCACGCCCTCAACCCAGGGCGCTCCAAAACCTGCTTCCTAGCTCACCCCAAACGCACCCATGGACCCTTCGCCTGCAACTCCTGCAAACGCATCTTCCACCACGCAACTACCACGACCACAAGCCCACGCGCCATCAACCACCTCAAGTGCATCCTGGTCAACGCTCGTTCCGTCCACAAGCACGCCGTTGAACTTTGGGACCTCCTGGACTCCACAGCCCCGGACGTCGCCTTCATCACGGAGACATGGATGAACGCCTCCTCTGCTCCAGACATCGCTACCCGCCATCCCCGAAGGCTACAAGATCTCCAGAAAAGACCGCACCAACCAAGTAGGAGGAGGTGTCGCCATCATCTTCAAAGACTCCATCAGCGTCACCACCTCCACCGAAGACCCCCCCCTCGCCGCTGAACACCTGCATTTTCAGATTCGCACCGACCCAAGGACCACCCTCAGAGGATCCCTCGTCTACCGTCCTCCCGGACCTCGCGCCTCTTTCAGCGACGCCATCGCCGACTTCATCTCCCCGCACGCCCTCGCCTCACCGGACTACATCTTCCTAGGCGACCTCAACTTCCATCTGGAACAAAACAACGACCCCAACACCACCACCCTGCTCGACAACCTCACCAACCTCGGCCTCAAACAACTGGTGAACACCGCCACCCACATCGCCGGACACACGCTCGACCCTATCTTCTCCGCCAGCAAACACGTCTTCTTCAGCCACACCTCTGCCCTACACTGGACCGACCACAGCTGCGTCCACTTCACATTCCGACGTGAGACCTCCCACCTCCGCACTCAACCCATCCCTCGTCGACAGTGGAACAAGATCCCTGAAGAGCAACTCTTCTCCGCTCTCGCCGCCAACCAACCCACCCTCACCACCGACCCCAACGACGCAGCTCTCAACCTCACAAACTGGATCTCCAACTGCGCTGACAACCTTGCTCCCCTCAAACGCACGCATCGACAGACCAACACCAAAAAACCTCTCTGGTTCTCTGACACCCTCAAAGAATCAAAGAAAACTTGTCGTGCCCTTGAGAAGGCCTGGCGCAAGGACCACACCGCTGACAACATGACCGCCCTCAAGAATGCTACACGCGAACACCACCACCTGATCCGCACTGCCAAAAGGAACTTTTTCACCGACAGACTAGACAAAAACAGCCACAACAGCAGAGAACTCTTCAGCATCGTCAAAGAGTTCTCCAACCCCAGCGCCAGCGCCAACGCCGTCACGCCCTCACAGGATTTGTGCGAATCCCTCGCCACTTTCTTCCATCGCAAGATCAGCGACCTCCACGACAGCTTCGGACACCAGACCCAACCATACACCACTGAACCCGCTTCCCCGGACATCACCCTCAACAACTGGACCCACATCAACACGGAAGAAACCAAATCCATCATGAACTCTATCCACTCCGGCGCCCCTTCGGACCCCTGCCCGCACTTCATCTTTAACAAAGCCGACGACATCATCGCCCCGCACCTCCAGACCGTCATCAACTCTTCTTTTTCTTCTGCTACCTTCCCCGAATGCTGGAAGCACGCTGAAGTCAACGCCCTACTAAAGAAACCTATGGCTGACCCAAGCGACCTGAAAAACTTCCGCCCCATCTCTCTTCTACCTTTCCCAGCCAAGGTAATAGAAAAGACCGTCAACAAACAGCTGACCACCTTCCTGGAAGACAACAACCTGCTCGACCCTTCACAAACCGGATTCCGAACCAACCACAGCACGGAAACCGCCCTCATCTCAGTCACAGACGACATCAGAACCCTGATGGACAACGGTGAAACAGTCGCCCTCATTCTCCTCGACCTCTCGGCTGCCTTTGACACCGTCTGTCACCGCACCCTAATCACCCGCCTACGCTCCACCGGGATCCAAGGCCAGGCCCTGGACTGGATCGCCTCCTTCCTCGCTAACCGCTCCCAAAGAGTTTACCTCCCTCCGTTTCGCTCAGAACCCACCAAGATCATCTGCGGCGTACCTCAAGGCTCATCGCTCAGCCCGACACTCTTCAATGTCTACATAAGCCCCCTCGCCGACATCGTACGCAAGCACGACATCATCATCACCTCCTACGCCGACGACACCCAACTTGTACTCTCCCTCACCAAGGACCCCGCCAGCGCCAAGACCAACCTACAAGAGGGTATGAAGGACGTCGCAGATTGGATGAGGCTCAGCCGCCTAAAGCTGAACTCTGAAAAGACGGAAGTCCTCATCCTCGGCAACACCCCGTCCGCCTGGGACGACTCCTGGTGGCCCACGGCCCTCAGCACCGCACCGACCCCCGCAGACCACGCCCGCAACCTCGGCTTCATCTTGGACCCTCTTCTCACCATGACCAAGCAAGTCAACGCCGTGTCCTCCGCCTGCTTCCTCACTCTGCGCATGCTCCGCAAGATCTTCCGCTGGATCCCCGCCGACACCAGAAAAACCGTGACCCACGCCCTTGTCACGAGTCGCCTGGACTACGGCAACACCCTCTACGCCGGGACCACCGCCAAACTCCAAAACCGCCTGCAACGCATCCAAAACGCCTCGGCCCGCCTCATCCTCGACGTACCCCGCAACAGCCACATCTCCGCACACCTGAGACACCTGCATTGGCTCCCAGTCAGCAAAAGGATCACCTTCCGTCTTCTCACCCACGTACACAAAGCCCTCCACAACAAGGGACCGGAATACCTCAACAGACGCCTCAGCTTCTACGTCCCCACCCGCCCCCTCCGCTCCGCTGGCCTCGCACTTGCTGCCGTCCCTCGCACCCGCCGCTCCACGGCGGGTGGGAGATCTTTCTCCTTCCTGGCGGCCAAGACCTGGAACTCCCTCCCCACCAGCCTCAGGACCACCCAGGACCACTCCGCTTTCCGGAGACTCCTAAAGACTTGGCTGTTCGAGCAGCGATAACCCCCCCTTTCCCTCCTAGCGCCTTGAGACCCGCACGGGTGAGTAGCGCGCTTTATAAATGTTAATGATTTGATTTGATTTGATTTGATTTGAGGACATTCGCCGCTGGAGCAAGAAGACGGCAGAGGCCCAGCTGGGGTGGCCTCCCAACGTGGGAGGGGTGCCCGTCGCACCATGACCCCCATGATGTTCCAGATCCTGGCTGTGGCGTACCCGGAGTTGGATGGGCACTTGAGGGCATCAGAGCAGCCACAAGGGAGTGAGTACACTCTCATTCAGCTGATTCAGCGTGCATTGTAGGTGTCTGGGTGGGGGAGGTGGGCTCTGGGTTCCCCTAGGCCACGGCGAGTTTAGTAGGCAAGATCCCTTCTTAAGGTAGGCCTTGTGGCATCCCACCCCACCTGTGTACAGAGCCAACTACACCTATTCAGGCTCCTGTGACATCCATGTGTGCAGCAATCGGGCATAGCCTTGTAACCCATGTCCCTGTGATTGATTAGGGAACTCCAAGTGAACGGTGTAGTGCAGGGGGCTTCTGTGTCTGTCGTGTCCGCCAACGGTAGCGGTATTGCATGCACTCCACATGTCTTTCTTCTGTCTCCCCCCCCTTTTTGTGGTCTCCCTGTGCTTCTGTGCATTAGCATCATCAGGCAGAGGATCAGTGGCACTGGAGCAGAAGGGAGCTGCATCCCACATGGCCCTGGAGGGCGTCACAATGGAGTCAGAAGCCACCAGTGGGACGGAGGGCGAGGGGAGCTCCACGGCGGGGACAGGAGCTGAGACCAGCGACACGGACTCCTCCTGTGATGGGAGCTCCCTTGCGGTGGCGGGCCCCTCTGCGCCCCGCATCTACAGGTACAGCCGCCACCCCCCTACCAGCACCGCCCTCCCAGCAGCCCTTCAGCGTTTGCCCCATGGCCGCTCACCCAGGAGGGTGGGCATCTCCTTTGCCCCAGGCACCTCAGCCCCTGCCCTTGTCACTCCTGCTGCCCTCAGTGAGGAGGCCATTGATCTCCTCAGGTCCCTCACTGTTGGGCAGTCTACCATTTTGAATGCCATCCAGGGTGTACAGAGGCAGTTACAACAGACCAATGCATACCTGGAGAGCGTTCATTCTGGTCAGGCAGCCCATCAGCGAGCTTTTCATACTTTGGTCTCAGCACTGATGGCAGCCATTGTCCCTGTCTCTAGCCTCCCCCTCCAACTTCCTCCACCCAGACCCAAACCCCTGTACCTCAGCCTATCCCAAGCACACCATCAGACCAGCATGCACACACCTCAACACACAAGGGAAGCTCAGGCAAACATAAGCACCACACATCCCACAGGCACTCACGCAAGCATCATACACATGCAGACATACCAACAGCCACTGCCTCCACTGTGTCCCCCTCCTCTCCCTCCTCCCTCCTTGTCTCGTCTCCACTCACACCTGCATGCAATACATCATCAGCCACTACCTCCATCACCAGCACACCCACCACCACACCCCGCTCATGTGCAGTCACCACCCCCACTACCAGTCACACATCGCCTGTGTCCTCTCCCAGTGTGTCTGTGAGCCAACCTTCCAAGGTACACAAATGCAGCCACACACCCACCCATCAGTCATCCACCTCACGACAGCCTCCAGCCCATGCACCTTCCCCCAAATTCACCAAAAGTACACCTCCTACAACCACTACCTCTTCCTCCACTCCCAAACCCCCTCCATCTACCAATCCCAGTGTGTCCAAAAAACTTTTCATGTCCAACCTTGACCTCTTCCCCTCACCTCCCCCACCCCTTCAGTCTCCTAGGGCCCGTCTCTCCAGGTCCCAACAAGAGCCTCAGCCACATCTGCGGGAACAGTGGTGCCAGTAGTAACCGGCTTCTGGAGTGTGCCAGGCAGCAGGGTAGCCAGTGTGCCAAGGAGCCAAAGCACGGACAGTCCCCACCTCAAAAGCACAAAAGGTTGGCCAGTGCCCGGTGGGAGAGAGGAAAAAAATCTTCCACCAAAGCTGCTCCCAGGGATACAGTTGGGAGTGTGGAGCCAGCTGCGCCACCATCCAAGGTGGGGAAGGGGCACAGTAAAACAGGCAAGTCTGGGAAAACCTGCACGGCGGACAAGACTGCAACAAGCACCGATGCCAAGGACACCGCCACCACAGGCACCGCTGCCAAGGACACCGCCGCCACAAGCAACACTGAACAGGACACCGCCGCCACCAGCACCTCTGCCAAGGACACCGCCGCTACACGTACAGCTGAACAGGACACTGACACCACAAGCACCGCTGAACAGGATATCGCCACCACCAGCACCGCTGAACAGGACACCGCCGCCACCTGCACCGCTGCCAAGGACACCGCTGCCACAAGCACCGCTGAACAGGACACCGCTGCCACCAGCACCGCTGAACAGGACACCGCCGCCACCAGCACCGCTGAACAGGTCACCGCCGCAACAAGCACCGCAGGCCAGTGAGCGCCAAAGATTCCGACGCTACTGAGACAGCCACGATCAGGATGAAGCACTGTCGGCACCAAGCCCCCTCCAGAACCAGTGGAGAGATACATCCACTACCTCAGTTCTTGGCAGGATGAAGCACTCTGGGCACCAACCCCCGCCAGAACCAGTGGAGAGATACATCTTCTACCTCAGTCCTTGGCAGGATGAAGCACTCTGGGCACCAAGCCCCCTCCAGAACCAATGGAGAGATACATCCACTACCTCAGTCCTTGGCAGGATGAAACACTCTGGGCACAAAGCCCCCTCCAGAACCAGTGGAGACTGATATCCACTTGAGAGACTGTGGCTTTGCACTCCCCTGGATGCAGCAGTGGGCAAACCACCCACTGGAGAGACTTGAGAGACTGTGGCTTTGCACTCCCCCGGATAAAGTAGTGGGCAACCCACCCACTGGAGAGACTTGAGAGACTGTGGCTTTGCACTCCCCAGGATGTTTATGGTTCCTGTATAGATGGGCTGTTGCAGCAGGAATGAGTTGCATATGTGTGTAATCCATGGAATCCAGCACATGTGGGAACCAAGTGAGGGCATAGTATTCTTGTTTTATCTCCTGCTGCTGTTGCTGGGTATTGGGGAAAAAGATGTGGCAGGGTGTGAGCCGGATGAATGCATCCAGGACAGAGGGTAAGAATGATGAGGATGATGGCTGTGAGGTTCCAACCATTTGGGCTGCAGTTATCTATAAAGACCTCGAGGCCAGCATGTATGCACAGCAAGGAGCTTTGTCTGTAGTGGGATGTTGATGACCCTATTGACTGTCACCTGTTGTCTTGGCAAAATGAGATGGAACAGCTGTAGGATGGACTCCCTCCTCAGATAGTAATAGGTGATTACCTGTTTCTCCCTGAATCTAATGAGCTACACAGCCAATATATTTGTTCCCTTCTCCTGCACTGCCTCTGTGGATGATGTGGTGGTGATGATGGAGGTGGTGGTGGTGGTGGTGTTTGTTGTTGTCTTCTTGATGCCCCAATCTAAAGTAGAAGTAGGTCCATGTTGTCGTAGAGCGTGCCACAGTGATTTGGGTAAGTTTATCTTATGTACCTGTGCCAATGCATCATTTTTACGCCTGGTCTGACCATGCATTATTTTTTGACGCATTGGAGACTCAGTGCAACTTTTGCAAAGGGTGTGTCATTTTCCTAAAAGCTTGTAAATATTGCTGTGTCAGTTCTGTGTGAGTTGTTTTTAGGGAGGACCGCCTACCTTGCATACCATTGTTGGTATCTGATGCAGCCAGATTCAATGCTATGGGAAAATGATTCACAGGGGAAGCGCTTTGCAGCCGAGGACTCTGTGAAGGGCAGGAGCCCTTTAAATTTCTTTCGCGCTCCCGCTGTCGCGGGAAGCGCTTTGCAGCCGGGGACTCTGTGAAGGGCAGGAGCCCTTTAAATTTCTTTCGCGCTCCCGCCGTCGCGGGAAGCGCTTTGCAGCCGGGGACTCTGTGAAGGGCAGGAGCCCTTTAAATTTCTTTCGCGCTCCCGCCGCACGGAACGCGCGCGGGCCCGTCCTTGCCCGTCATTGCCAGGAAGAGGCTGGGCTGGGCCCCCCCTCTTTCATCTGCTTTCCGAGGGCCCTAGCTTATAAAGGAAAGAGAAATACTAACCGGAATTGAGAAGACAAAGGAACTATCGTCCATCTTGACCCGGCCAGTGGCTTCTTTGGGAAACCTTGGGATTCGCCTTCAGCCTTCGGTTGGACACCAAATGTAGGAATATCCCAGGAGCTACCATACGCGGGACAAACAAGTGACAATTTATCCTTTTATCCTTTTATCTTTTCCTTCTTTTATTTTCTTTCTTTTTTAAATTCTAACTTATACTCAAACAGATTGCTACCTGTCGGCAAAGTGTTCTCTATACATTTTACTTTCTGCCAATTCGTTTAATTATCTTAGATGGGGTGGTGCTATTTTGGTGCACACAATTAACTAAGTGTAACTTACCTTATATATAAAAACCCCATTTTCCTCATACCGGATTTAGAGTGACATCACATAAAATATGGGGAAAAGGAAGCACTTAAAATTGAGTCACCCCCCAAGCTTAAAAGACAGTACCTCTATCTTAAAATACATTTCAGGGGCCATGGGTATGATAGATGAACAAATTGCTAATGTAGAGGGGAAAATTCTGACATCCAAAGAACATAACACCCAATCTCCAACGGACGTGGTGATAACTGATGATTCTACAAGGTGTAATAATGAAGCACTGAACAGAGATGCAACAGATAAAAATGGATGCATTCAAAATATCTCAGACTCAATTCTCTCATTAGATGACCTTTCACCTGTAGCTAAACGCCAAAGGAAGCCGGCGCCAGAGAAGGCAGACAACACCCCTAAAAAATCTCTTAAGAATGATTCGGTACCCACACACGATAGAAAGCCCCTAAGGAAGTCATCTCGGAAGAAACTTCCAATTAAACCAGTAGATACGACTAGATCTCTCCTATCCAACCTCTGTGACCTAATCAATAGCATGAAATCATCATTCGGGGCCAAACTGGATTCCCTGTTGGAACGCTTAAAAGTAGTGGAGTGCAGGGTCGAGGCAGGCATGGGATTTGTAAAGTCCTTACACCCAGAGGCCTTACACGACCTAAAACAAAACCCAAGCCTAATATTGCCAAATTCGAATTTCTAACGAAATTCTCAATCCATACCCCTAGATAAGGTTAATGACCCACACTCATTCCCAAAGCTCTTGATTAAACCACAGGTACCATTCATATCAGCAAGTACTAGCCATATACACTCTACTCACAAGCCTCTAACCAGTATACAATCATTCCCACCAGTACCATCTACTAATCATAAACAAGTTTCCACATTGCCCAATACTCCCTCACTAACTAGGACAAATATTCCCCAAACAGACAAAGGAAGGTCTCATTTTATTGAAACAAGACCCCCGAACTCTACATACATACCTAGTGACCATTTACATCTTCCTCCGGAGGCAACTCCATACTTTGTGGTCCTGACAAATGTTCCCCCTATAGGTGATCAACACCGGGAAACGTGGCTGGCATTGAGGAATAATGCCCTGAATTGGATAGGAACACGTTTGGGTCCTGGGGGGGTGGGGGTCCTATTTAACGATATAAAAATGGTAAGAAGAGTCAAGTGGATAGGAAACAGGGAAAAAGTAGTGGAAGGAGACTGTGTGGTTCTTTCATTCAAGACCCCAGACTTGGTGCATAGTATCATCCACAAAATAGGTGCTAGACAAGCCACTTGTCAAGGAATTTCACTGGTACCCTTGGGTTTCTTTTATCCAAGATCTTCGGGGCGCAATGTTAGGAATCTACAACCCGTAAATGAACAAGTACCAAATACCCTGGACCACAATCCTCTTCGTAATAGATTTCTACCTCTTACAACGCTAGAAGATTTGGATTGACTAAACAGGAGCAGGATAGATTTTCCGTATGATCCTGCCCTGGATGTAAATAAAGAAAGGCCTACCGAGAATAGGGGAGATGTATTCCGCGAGAAGGTACTTGATAGGAACATCATAGACATCCGTTTGAATCAGGGAAACCAACTCCCTCCAATAATCCATACTCAAGATGATGTACCACCCTTACCATCTATAGAGGAGGCGCACCCCCAACCCTATCAATATATGGGAACAACTATACTTTACTGGAATGTGGCAGGCCTAACTAATAAGATCAATAACGAGCTTTGGGTGAATTTCATTGCGGATTTTCCTTGTATCTATCTTCAGGAGACTTGGACATTAAATCCAGTCCACATAAATGGGTACAAGACATTCCATACACCAGCTGTACAGGCCAATCACGGCAGGCCAAAGGGAGGCCTATGCACATATATCTCAAACAAGGCATGGCTACGTAACCCAAAAATGCAAATCACAAAAACCTATTATCAAATGATTGAATGCAATTTGGATCAGAACACGCACCTAGTACTCATCAACTTCTATAATAATGCAACGCATAGAGAAGTCCCCAAAATTTTAACAGAGATGGGTGAGGACCTAGAGGAAATATGTGCGAGCAACAGACGTGAGACTCTTATTATATGGGGGGGGCGACTTTAATGTACATCTTTGCAAGGAACCCACAGGAAAGGTGTGTGGTTGGGATACCGAAGACATCGGCGTAGGACCGCACTTTTCACATACCATTCAAGGAGAGGCAATGAATTCAGTGGCCCAAAAACATAATTTGTCTCTTGTAAATGAATTACTTCCCAAAGAACTTCAGCTTAAACCAACTTTTAATGGAAGGGGCGCAAATACAGTTATTGACGATATTTTAATGTCACCACATTTTGTACACTATTTTACTAATTACATAATCCACGACATCGCAATAAGCGACCATTTCCCTCAAAGCCTGGAACTCTCATTAATCCCTGCCACACAGGCCAAAGCCAGAGAGGCAACGATGGTAAATGATATTGTACTAGCCCTGGGTAATGGTTATATACTGAGATGGACTCAGACTGACCCTCAGGCATTATTAAAAGATATATTACGCGAACATACCCAAGTGTTCCTTGATTGCCTTAGTGATGACACGGCCCCAGGACAATGTCTAAGTGCTTTCCAACAGATAACCTACGCCGTAAAAAAAGCCCTCACGTCTAGGACAGGAGGGGCAGGGGGCAAGAAAAGGGAAACCGGCTGGTTTGACCACGATTGTACGAAAGCGCACACAAGACTAAAAAAAGCCGTAAGTGCCCCCATAAGATGTCAGACCGAAATACGTACCTGCAGACTGGCATACAAGACAGCCACAAAAAAGAGGAAACTCGCTTTGAGAGGGAAGTTATGGGACAATCTACACAGAGCTAGTTTGACGAAAGACAATGCCCTCTTCTGGAAAATAATAAATACTCCTGTTCTAGGGGACAATAATACCCCTAGAATGGAAATTGCAATCTCGGAAGAGGACTGGATCACGTACTTTTCTAAGATATACTGTAAACCCAATGACAGAGTTCCTCTGGACCTTCTAAAAGTCCCAGACCCTGAGGAAGATCGACACCTAGCAGTATCACCTCAGTTTACCTTAGAGGAGGTAGTAGAAGCTATAAACACAAGCAAAGCCGGGAAAGCGCCAGGGCCTGATGGTGTTCCAATTGACCTATATAAAGCTAACACCGACTTATGGGGCCCTCTATTGACGCAGGTACTGAGGGCCATTTGCACACAAGGCCCACCATCAACATGGCGCCATTCTATCATCATACCCATATACAAAAAGGGGGATCGCCTTAACCCAGCCTGTTATAGGCCAATTTCTCTCCTCGATACATCAGCTAAATTAGCGGGGAGAATAATCCTAAATAGACTCCAAATATGGTCGGAAGAAAATAACATTCTATCCCCAGTGCAGAAGGCTTCCGCACAGGACTAGGTACAGTGGAACAGGCTCTGAACTTAACTATCCTAGTGGGGAAGTATACGAAGACCAGAAAGGGTAATTTGCACCTGGCCTTTATATATTTGTCCTCAGCATTTGACTGTGTTTTGCATGAAAAGTTATGGGATATTCTAATAAGCATGGGGGTCGAACCAACGATAGTCCATTTCATAAGAGATCTGTATACTGGGTGCAGAGCAAGTGTAAGGTACGGGATGAGAGGGGAATGCACTAAGTCTTTTGGCATATACAGAGGGGTGCGTCAAGGCTGCGTTCTCGCACCACTTCTATTTTCATTATACATAAACAATCTAGAAAGTGAATTGATAAGCAATTGTAAAGACCTTCCACAAATAGGCAATCGCCCCGTCCCTGCACTCCTTTACGCAGATGATGCAGTACTCATGGCCAGGACACCGCTAGCCCTCCAGAAACTCCTAACCACTTGTATAAATTACATGACAGCCCTGGGCCTCACAGTCAACCGTTCGAAAACGTTCATAATGAACTGTGGCAGGAAACTGAGCAAGTCCTATAAAATCACTATTCACTAGGACAAGGTGAAGATAGCTCCCACCTTGTCATATGTGGGCATAATGTTCGACAAACAGGCCACCTGGGCACGCTGCGTGAAAACAAAAAAAGACCAGATTATTAAAACAACGGCGGCCTTGAAGATTTTTTCCAAAAAACTAGGGGGGATCTCCCCGTCAAACATGGTAAAAATCTACAAGGCCAAATGTATCCCGGCGGCTACTTATGGAGCATGTATCTGGGGGTATACGAACTGCCATGCGATTCAGTTGGTGGAAAATGACTTCCTGAGATACCTGCTAATGGCACCAAATAGCACGTCATCATATATTAGCCATTCGGAACTAGGGGTCCACTTTGTAACTGATCTAATTAAGATACAGCCTCTATTATTATGGCATAAAGTGTGGACCTCTGAGCATACCGGATTAAACCAGGCCATACTATCCGACTGCATGAATCTAACACACTCGCTTAGAGTTCCCTGGCTAAGATATATTATGACCTTTTTTAAAAATATGGGCTGCGAAGCATATTACCAAAACCCACAATCACTGGAAAAAATAACCAGGAGAGATTTGAGGGCTCTGACTTTGAAGCACTTGGATGAACAGAGATGGGAAGTGGAATCAAAAAAATCTACAGTAATGTCTAACCAACTAATTCTGTCGACGGATGCAGTCCAGCCCTACTTAGTAAGCGTGGTAAATCCCAGACATCGATTTGTCCTTAAAAGATTCCGCTTAAATATCTTCCATCGGCTAGTAACCTTTCCGATTATGTGCGACTGGAGTACAGTTTTAAGAGTATGTCCATGTGATGCAAAAGCTCCCCAATCTACAATGCATGTGGTCCTCTTTTGTAAATTTTATGATATTCCAAGAAAACGTATTTTATTGCCTTTTTTAAGATCGACTAATTTGCGTCAGTGCTGCGACGCGTATTTCAGCTTACAGATTTTATCCTCTATTGAAATGTGTGGAATTTTAGCAAACTTTTTATGTACAGTACTCTCTGTAAGGAAGTCTATGGGCGTACTGAACTAATTTTATTTGAAAAATTTGGAATTTCCGGCAAACTCCTCACTCTCCAGAAAATACTGTAACTGAACTCGATTTTGCACTGATGTAAATTTATCAAGTTTTATATACCTGTCCTTGAATGAATTAACAATGTGTTTTATTATCTTCCCTATTAATTTATAATTTTTCTTATATATATTTATCAATGTACTATTACTTGATACTTTTATGGCCTGTTGAAAGCCGAATAAAGTCTGTTTGATGATGATGATGATGCACAGGGGAAAAAGTGAAGCTGGAGGCCTCTAGCGTTACTCTGTAAATATAAAATTGTTATAGCGCCTCCCCTGCATCAAAAGAAATGACACAGCAGTGGTGCCATGGCCTTGTAAATGAGGCCCTTAGTTTTTATTGATAAGCAAATATTTTAATTGCCACCATGTTGGAAAACAATTCTGTTTTTCATATACACCAGGCCCCAATAAACAAAACTGCATTGCTTGACCATTGTATTTAATGTTTTCATCTTTGAATGTGGAGTGTTGTTTGCAGCTTAACTCATTGGCTGCTAAGATTTTTCTCCCTGGTATACTAAGCCCCTTTTTGGCTATATGGGGCAGTTCACACTTAGGACTCCAGAATATCTTTCCATACAAGGTATCCAAGCCAAATTTGCATCCTTTTTTAAAAACGTGTTGGGGATTCAAAAGGTATCCAGGGTTTGATGATTCTTCTTGGAGAGGACTGAGAAAATAGCCAAAATATAGCTACATTTTAGATATTTTGGGAACAATAAGAAAAACGCGCTCTATAAAAAAGTGTCATTTTTTTCTAAAAAAGGCACCAATGAAAGGTTTGCTGTGCTAAAGTCACCATTTTCCCAGCTTTCAAGACCATGTAGAGCTGAATCAAAAAAGACAATTTTTTTAACCAGAGTCTGGCATTTTTCAAAGAGGTAGCCCATTTTTCCTGATTTTAGTGTGTTGAACCTACTTCAAGTTTGTAGTGGAGACCTCGGTGAAACCCATGGGTGAGCACAAAATAGATTTCTGAAAAGCATACAGAATTCAGAGTTCAGCAAGGGTTCATTTGTGTAGATCCAAAGAAACTAACTGTTGAAATAAAGAAATATTAAATGCCGTGTGTTTTAATTTGTACCTTATTGTCACAATGGCAGATTTACAAAATACATATATTAGTATGCTCACTAGGCCCGTCTGGTTTTAGGGATGTATATAGTTTGTACGTTTTCTATGAATCTGAAGTACCCAGAGCCAAACACTGAACTGCACCTTACAATGGTTTTTCATAATGTACCGAGTATAGAGCAATTCATATCGTAAAATATGAAGTCTGAAAATTGTGTATCAAAAAAATCTATGTATATAGTTTGTACGTTTTCTATGAATCTGAAGTACCCAGAGCCAAATACTGAACTGCACCTTACAATGGTTTTTCATAATGTACAGAGTATAGAGCAATTCATATCGTGAAATATGAAGACTGAAAATTGTGTATCAAGAAACTCCATGTATTTCTGAAGCAGACACCAGATACGTAGCTTAGGAGCTGTGATTATTTGTAAATCTCGGAATTTGTGGATATGCAAGTGATTCAGAGGGCATTTTTAAATGTGTCTTCTTTCTGACACACTGGTTTTCTGTTTCAAGGAACCAATACATAGAAATGCAAATGGTAATAAAAAAAATGTTCTACTATTATCTATATTTATGTCTCCTGATAAAAAAAAAATCACTGATAACTGACCCATTTTAATAAGAAGACCTACCACACCTTTACCTTTGTGAAAACTAGGTTCCTAGGGGAATCCATGGTGGGGTGACTTCTGTGGCTCCTACCAGGATTTCCTTACCAGAAGCCTTTAAAAACCTCAAACTTTGACTAAAACACACATTTTCCTCACATTTGTATGATAAAAATATCTGGACTCAGTGGGCAGCCACAAAGTTTGTAGCACCCAGAATTTCCCCTAGTCTCTCAATAAAAATGGGTGGGTAGATCTACTGCTAGCGACAGGAAAGTCACCAAAACACACCAGAGACACATCACATTTTTTCACTGACAACACCCTTTTTTAAATGTGGCTAGCTGTGGATTTTGGGTCAAGTTCAACAGTCACATAGGGAAACCTATCAAATCTGTACATTTTACAAAACTAGACTCTTGGGGGGATATATGGTGTGGTGACTTCTGTGATTCTTACCAGGTGTTTATACCCAGAAGCCTTTCCAAACCTCAAACTTTGACTAAAACAAATATTTCCTTGCATTTCTGGGAGGAAAATAGCTGTAATCTGTAGGGAGTCACACATTTCTTACCACTTAGCATTCCTCCAGGTATTTCAATAAAAATGGTACCTCACTATTGTGGGTAGGGCTAGTGCCTGCAACAGGAAAGGGCGCAAAACACAAAATGGGCACATCACAGTTTTCCACTGAAAATTGACACTGTTATTGCATTGTGGCTATCTGTGGATTTTGGGCCCTAGCAGAGCCAGCCTGGCAAATGTGTACATTTTTTAAAACTAGACACACTGGGGGGATCCAGGGTCTTCTCCAGAAACCCTTGCAAAACTCAAACTTTGACTAAAAACACATGTTCTTCATATTTCTGTGATGGAAAGTTCTGGAACCTGTAGGAAGCAAGAAATGCCCTACCATCAACTATTTCCCTAAGTCTCCCAATAGAAATGGTACCTCATATGTGTGGGTAGGGCTAATACTCATTATTCTCAGCCACAGTTTAAAGGATCACACTAAAACGTTCAACAAAAGGAAAAGGCCCAAAATGCAACATAGACACATCAAATTTGTCTACTGAAAACAGCCTCTTTTTTTCACTGTGGCTAGCATTGGATTTCAGACACTAGCTCACCTGGCTCTGATGCAAACCTATCTAACCTGCACATTTTTGAAAGTTAGACACCTAGTGAAATCCAGAGTAGCATAACTTGTGGCTCCCACCAGGTTTGCATACCCAGAAGCCTTTGAAAACCTCAAACTTTGACATAAGAAACACATTTACCTTCTATTTCTGTAATGAAAATGTGCTGAACCTACAGAGTCCCAGAATAAATACCTCAAAATCAAATGTTGACATATTTTGTCATATTTCCTGTGAAACAAAATGATCTGGTTTTGAAATGAGGGTATCAGAGGTTTTGGGGATCGACGGCCACCCAGAGAAACCTACCAAACTCGACATTTCAGAAAGCTAGACACCCAGTAGAGTGCAAGGTGGTGTGCCTCAAGGGTGCCCCAGAACGATTTTTACCCACAATGTTCAGCAAATCTCAAACTTCACCTAATATTGAGCATTTTCCATGCATTGCTGTGACATACACTTCCGGAATCAGCAGGAATCCACAATATTCCTACCACAAAGCATTACCCCACTAGCGCCCACAACAGGAACACCTGTATTTTTTTAACATTACTTTCTCAAAATTTACAGAACTAATTTACACTAAATCACAAAAGCACACCTTTTGGACTAAGATCTAGCTTTCTGCCATAATTGTAGAAATTCTGTTCAGTGTTTTTTGCAGTATTAATGTCAATTATTCTAAGGAAAAATGAATGGAGAAAATATGCTTTGGGACCTCCCATTATTCTACTCTCCAGTTGATGGATTACGCTGTAACTTACTAATAAGAAGCTAACGTGGGTGAGAATATCCTACTTCCCACTGAACGCAGCCTTAAGCTATGTGCAGTATTGAGTTGGGTGCAAGGTCTGGGGCCTATCCCCTGCATGCACCCTAACTCCAGCAGCACCCAACGTTCTGGCATTCACAGTGTGCACTTGATCCCTCAGATCCTGGCAGCACTCAAGCAGAATGAGTACCTTTGTCAAAGAAACACAAAAACCCAACATAGAAAGTGGGCCTATTGACTTTATCAAGGGGTGTGTATGTCAATATGTATAAAGGAAATCTGTCATTTTTATCCAACAATCACCAATATTTGTAAATAAATATATACCATAGTATTTCACACAATGCAATATTTGATAACATAGATTATTATAAAAATGTTTAATAAAGCTTAAATTAAAAATAAAATCAACATGCCTGTGAGTCTTTCTTTTAACATAGTTTTTACAACTGCATTTCGAGGGATACAAAATGTCAAAAGAAAGACTCTGAAATAAGTTTTGTTTTAAAAAATCGACATGTCAAAGAGTCTATCTTTTCACATTTTTCAGCCCACAAAATGCAATCATATAAACAACTACAAGAGGGCATTGCAATCCAGCTAATCAAGCACAGAGCTCTAGTAAAAAGTGTTTTTGAAAAATATAGTACATTCTCCCACGGTCATGGATGTATTGACCCAGGAGTCTTACTGATTTCTTTTTAATGTGTCTGAGGGATTGCTGCACTCCCTGCAGCCCCTACAAAATTACCAAAGTACTTGATGGTGCCCCTGCCCCTTTTAGGGACATCAAAAACATAAGAAAATATAAATAGGCCTCGAAGTGCATTATGGATTTGTCTTTTAAAAAGCAGTAAACAATAAGTGAGGAGTTTCTGCTACTCATCTATTAGCTTTTATTTGCAATATTGTTGAGGCTGTCCCGGTGTAGAAAGCTGGCCCTCTATGTAGTGTGCAAAGCAATGTACACTGTGGAGGGGGTCCAGGCACCCAAACGTTGGTTGTCAGAGGTTAAAACTAGATCACCTAATGCTCTAAGTTTTATGGTAGCTTGGTCGAGCAGTTTGGCCAATCTTGGAGCAGTGCAAAGCATTTGTTGTAGTCACAGTATCAGTCATGCAATTCACACATTCAAAGGAATAACTCAAGACCAATTTATAAAAATACTGCAGATTTGTGTATACATTTAAAGACCAAGATTATCAAAATTGGTTAAGATATGGATTTTTGAAGTTTGAAGAAAATTGTCTTTCTGTGCGTAATCACGCACCATATGAATCAATAGAAAGTCACATTTAAAAATACATATAAATGTGTACATTTGAGTTACCAGGTTCTCCTTTTGCAAGTTGGTTGAGGTCAGTAGTGGGCACACCCTCCAGCTAGAGAAGTTCAAGCAGCTCCTGGTTCTGGTGAGAGCAACTGGGAAAAGTCCCTGGAGCTGGTGCAGAGCCACCTGGGGGACCACTTGGAAAAGCACTGCACAGGTAAGTTTAGAGGTGGTTCCTTGGAGTCCCCTGCAGTGTTGAGGTCACAAGAGGTGAGGGACCCTTAGGGCACAGCAGGTTCTTTGCTGCAGGGCACAGGGTTCCCGGGTGCAGAGCGAATTGGTGATCCAGTAGCTGTGCGCAAAGATGCCCTTTGGTTCTAAACATAAGTCTCTTTAGGGGGTGCTTGCAGGGCAACGAGGGCACTCTGGTGGGTGGTCCAGGGTGTTCCTGAAGCCCCTTACCTGGGGCTTCCTCCTGGCTCTTTTTCAGCTCTGGGCAAGCTGGTTTTCCTGGTGTCCAACATCAGTTGACTACTACCCAGGGTATTAGTACGTTACAGCCACTGGAGGGTGGAGTGCTGCCAAACATGGCATACTTGCAGGGTTTATCCTTGTTGATATTAGTATGTTGTTGGGTCTGACTGTGACTTCCGGTTCGGGAGTTAGTGGCCAGTCATTAAATTGATCCTCTCTGGGTTGCTGGTTCTTTGGTTGTTGCAGAGTGGTACCTCCACTCTGGAGGGAGTTCTTGAGCGAATGGTGAATATACTGGAAATTCTCTGGGTTTCCTGATGTCAGTCCAGTTGTCCACCAACTCCTCAGCGGTGATTGTCAGGTCCTAGGTGCAGCAGGCCGAGTTTGGCACCTTTCCTTTGTGCATCAGGTCAACAATTCTCTTGCCTTGGGTCTTCTTTGTGCTGGTCTTCTTTGTGTCTTTCAAATATTATTTCTTGGTACAGAAATGCCCACTACATACTGAATTTATGGGCGTTTTAGTGGATATCTGGTAGTATCCAATGGGACACTTACCTTTTGGTGACCATACCCACTATAGTGACCACTTCCTGTGGGAAGGGTCACTGCCCTAAAGCTGATTGGCTATCTTCCTTCCATCTAAGATGGAAAAAAATGAAATGAAGTGTCTACCTTGTAAGCAACACCCTAGGGGTGATGCATGCCAGGTCGGGCCACTCCTCCTATCCTTTGTGCGGTTTCCCACCTTTGCTCCCACCATATGTTGGGATTTTCAAAGAGGCTGACCATCTGCTGCTAGCTGCAGGCCTGGGGGTTGAGTTTCAAAGGTGGCAAGCCATTTGAAGCTCTCTGGCAGGGCAGTGCACATTCCTGAGGGGGGGAGTTGGCCCCTCCACCCACAAAGGGCATTGTTTTACAAACCAGAGAGACAAAGCTCTCTCCCAAGGTGTGTATATTGGGTGCCTAGAGGTGGCAGGCTGGATAGAACCAGTCAGCAACCATGCCAAGGTAATTAGCTTTTTCTGGGAGCACCTCTAAGGTGACCCCTGGGTACATTTAGGGATACATCCAATACTGATACCAACTTGGGTTTATCATTCTGAGATGTTTGATACCAAACAACCCAGGGTTCAGAGTGGCCATTGTGTAGCTGGGAAACTTGTGTTAATAATGTCCAGCACATGCATAAAAATGGCTGCTCTGTTCACTCACTATGTGCCAGGTTTAGTAAGGAGATGGGGGGCATAGTGCTCGTGCAGCTATGCCCTCACATATAATATAAAACACCGTGCCTTAGGGCTCTAAGGACTGCCAGAGGGATGTCTTACCATAGTAAATACAATGTATGCTGGACAGGGCACACAGGCAGTATGCCATGTTGAGTTTGTGTTTTAAGTTTGCACGAGGACACTGCAATGGCAGTGCTGGGAGCATCTGGATCCATGGCCTTAGAGCGCGGCATGCCCAGTGCTGCTGCCCTCAGGGGCCTACCCACAGTACCCCATGCCCTGGGTACCTAGGTAGTCCTTTACTAGGGACTTATAGTTTTAGTTAATGGTGTATTCAATTGTGCCACTGCATCACAACAGTTTTAGGGAAAGAGCTCTGTCCCAGGGAACCTGGTTAGCAGGGGCCCTGGGCATTACAGCGTCTAGGCTACATAAAACAACAGGCACAAAGTTGGGGCTAACCATGTCAAAACGAGGCCTTTTCTCACACCCGGTGCCTATCCAGGACATCCACATTTTAAATTGTGTTTGAAGGAAACTAAGGAAGTCCCTGGGTGCCGCAATCTGGACAGCTATCCTGCTGGCACCCACCCTGAGTGGCAGCAAGCATCAGCAAATATTTTTTTAATTTTTAAATTATGGGGTGGGGTCACCTCCCCAAGACTTTAAGGTACCAATGGACCTCATTGTATGGAGCTGCAATTTGTATTAAAGGGGAGAGGACATGTGTCCCCATTGCCCAAGCCTTTGTGGTGAGCGGGACATCATCTCCTGGGACCTAATATGGGTGCCCTGATCACCACCAGGATTGCTCACTAAATACAATGTTGGGGGAAGCCCCAGGGCCCCTCAGGTCCCACCTGCTGTTCACATCCACCCATCTTGGAGTGCAGTGGGAGCCAGTTTTTTTCCCATCCAATGCGAGCAGGCTCTTTTTTCTACACCTGCCTGGTGGGAGTAATTTGAGTTTCCCTGCTAGCAAAGTGGGAACATGAAAACATATGTCTGCTCCCACCAGGGTGGGATCAGACCAGTTTTCCCTGCCCATGCTCTTGCAAGAGGAAAAACTGTGTCTCACGGGTGTACTTCCCAGCACACTACAGTGGAGCTGGTCCCAGTGGATGGGGTCCCCAGGGCCTTAAGAGGCTTAGGAAGGTGGGCCTCACACCTCTCTCCACTTATAACTATGTTAGGTTCCATGGGATGGGGTCCCCAGGGCTGTAATCTACTTATGGAGGAAGCCATGTACCCCTCACATATTAATAATATGCAAGGCCCTGGTGGCTGTGGTTGCAATCAGCTTGAGAGGGGTGTTATACACCCCCTCACCTTACACAATGATATCCGTCAGCCGGGGATTTAGTACCCTGGGAAGTAGTGGAATAGTGTAAACTGGGGTGGTGTACAGGAGCGTGGCATAGAGTGGGGTGAGGTACAGTTAAGTGGGATACAGTGGTATGGGGTACAGTAGAGTGGTATACAGTGGAATAACATCCAGTGAAGTGTTGTAGAGTGGATTAGCATAGAGTGGAATGGCATAGGGTAAAGGTATACAGTAGAGTGACGAAGAGTGGAGTAGCATAGAGTGGAGTAAAGTGCAGTGGTCTAGAGCAGAGCAGCATACAGTGGAGTGAGGTACAGTGTAGTGCCATACAATACTATTGAGTATGGTTGAGTGGAACAGTGGAGTGGTGTATAGTGGAGTGGCATAGAGTCTACTGGCATAGAGTGTATTGGAATAGAATGAAATAGGGTATAGTGAAGTGGCATAGAGTGGAGTCCCAGAAAGTGGAATGGCATAGAGTGGAGTCGCGTACAGTGGAATAGTGTAGACTGGAGAGGCGTGGTGTTACATACAGTGTAGTGCCATACAGTGGAGTGGCATAGACTGATGTATCACACAGTTGAGCAGCATACAGTAGACTAACATACAGGGGAGTGGTGTACAGTGTAGTGGCATACAGCTGTGTGCAATAGAATGGAGTGGCGTACAGTGGAATAGCGTAGAGTGACATGCAATGAAGTGGCATAGAGTGGAGTGGCATACAGTGGAGTGATGCAGTGTGGACTGGCATAGCGTAGAGTGAAGCACAGCATAGCAGTGTACAGTGGAATAGCATGGAGTGGAGTGGCATAGAGTGGTGTGGTATAGAACGGAGTGGCATACAGTAGAATAGTGTACACTGAAGTGGGTACAGTGGAGTGGCAAAGAGTGCTGTGGTGTGGAGTAGAATAGCTTATAGTGAAATGGTGTACAGTGCAGTAGCATACAGTAGAGTGGCATAGAGTGGAGTGAGGTACAATGTAGTGACATAGAGTGGATTAGCATAAACTGGAGTGGCACAGAGTAGAGTGACGCACAGTGTAGTGGCATAGAATGGCAAAGAATGGAATATTGTACAGTGGAATATCATAGAGTGGAGAGTTGTACAGTGAAGCAGGGTAGAGTGTAGTGGGGTAGACTATAGTGTCATACAGTCTAATAGCATACTGTGGAGTGGGTTACAATGGAGTGGTATAGAGAGGAGTGGCATACAGTGGGATAGCATAAAGTTGAGTGGCATAGAGAGGAGTGGCATACCCAAATCCGGTCCACGTAGCACACAGAAGAATGGTGGTGACTGAAATAAAGTTGAGTCTTACAGGCGACAGTGTAGTGAGGTAGATTGGACTAGCATATAGTGGAATAGCATGGTGTAGAGTGGAGTGGCATACAGTGGAATGGCATAGAGTATAATAGGTTAAAGTGGAATGGCATAGAGTGGAGTGGCATAGAATGGAATAATGTACAATGTAATAGCGTGCAGTGGATTAACATACTGTGGAGAGGCATATGGTAGAGTGGCATACAGTGAAGTGGTGTAGAATCTAGTAGTGTGCATTATCATGCAGTCTAGTGCTATGTCCACAGTGGTGTGGCATAGAGTGAAATAGCATAGCATCTAGTGCTGTAGAATGAAGTTGCATACATTGGCATAGCATATAGTGGAGTAGCATGGACTGGAGTGGCATATACTGAAGTGGCATATACTGGAGTGTCCTAAAATGGGTGACCTGGAGTGAAATAGCATACAGTATGGTTGTGTAGAGTGAAGTAGCATAGAGTGCCATAGCATAGAGTACCATAGAGTGCAGTGGCACAGAGTGGAGTGGTGTACAATGGAGTGTGATATTTAAAATAGATACAGTGTGAAAATTTGTGAACTGATGCAGATGTGATGTGGCAGGAAAATTAATTATTAGTAATAAATGGGAATTTTTGGTAGTATGTATGAATAATGAAAGTAGTGTTAAAGTTAAAAGTTTTAAAATACGTGGTTATATATTATGTAGTGGTATACAGCAGTGAGTTGGTGCTATACTGCAATACATGGACATGATAAGGAAGCTATGTAGTTATTATCACAGTTTGTGACTTAGAACTTAAAAATACTAACCATACTTTCCTGTACTACTGAAAACGATCATCCATGTAGCATAAGGTGTAATCTTGCCAAATTTCATGTAAATGAATTCAGCCATTTTTGTGCTACACGAGATACAAAAGTTTATGGAAATTGCATTTGTGGAAAAACACATTTTGGGACCCTGATTTACCTTTGAACCCCTTTAACTAATAACAGTGATACTTTAAAGTTTCTACCAATGTAGAGCAAACAATAGGTCTGGAATGTTTTGTGGAGATTCATTAAACACGGGCAAAGTTATTAGTGACCACATTTCTGAGGAATTTGTATACCTGTGAATCCTAACTATAGGGTGACTACCATCAGTCTGTCTATCTATCTATCTAGTGGCGGTTGCATGGCCCTCCCCACAGCCCCGGGGACTGCCACCTCCTCAGGGCATTAATTACATCATGTGCAGGGGGCGTGCGTCCCCCCCACCCCCCCAGAGCCCCAGGGACCGCCACCTCCCAGGGGCATTAATTACATCATGTGCAGGGGCCGACAATGCCCACTCGGGGACCACCACCTCCTCAAGGCAGATTTTATAAAAACAGATTGGGGTCTGTTTAGGACCCACTGCAACACAGGGGAACCACCTCCTTCTCAGGGCTATGTATGTTGGAGGGGGGCCTTGAGGCCCCTCAAGGAGCCAATGATGGCCCTGGAGACTACCATCTCCCTATCTGTGACAGCAATGCTGGCTACCACAGGAGGTAGGGAGCCACCTAGGACTGTGGGGACCTTCAGGCTACCCCCACAGTCCCCACCACTGTCGAGACTACACCCAGGCCACATGGCCTGCCCCGGGAGCTGGGGTCAATGAGGCTGTGATCCGCATGGGGAAGGGTCCATGCGTCCCCCGCAAAAAAAATAAATGAGGATGGGGTCCCTTGGGACAAGATTGGCCTACGGAGTGGCGCTGGGTGGCACCCCTCTCCAAAAAAAAATTAGACCATGCCTTCGGGGGATGGGGTCCCCGGGGCTGAGATCAGTCTCGGGGATGGGGCTGTGCAGCCCTCTCCACCTAAAAAAATAAACAATTAGGCCACACCCCAGAGATGGGGTCCCTGGAGCCAAGGTCAGCCTTGGGAGGACATGTGGCACCTCCCCCCAAAAAATTAAATGTCTTATGCTGTCAGTCAGTAGGCTGTACATTCAAATCCTAGTATTGGCAATGTGTTTATTTGCTAGTGTTTTCACTGTTAAACCTTTCTAGTGATGGCACATTCACATTTCTTTTCAGTCACATGCGTGGGGTGACAGTCATAGGTACAGCATCACAGTAAGGAGTCACCTATGGCTTCAAGGTTAATGTCACATACCCTCACACAGACAATTGAGAGTTCTATTCCAGTTGTGTCCATGGCCATTTTCCTTCTTTAATTTCTTTTAAACTTCAAACATTTAATGTTCGAGTGAAAGGTGATCTCATTCCTTTCAAATAACAAATACACTTTTCTTTTTAATTCATCCTACCATATCGCATTCTACGTATATCATTCATCAAAACCCAAAGATCTGCCCTTTTTTTCTCTCTCTCTCAATCTCTTTTTCTTCTTTCCTCTGCTTCTCTTCAAATCTCTCACTTTCTGTCTCCCTCCCATCCCATAAAGGGATGGAAGAGAGAGAGGGAGAGAGAGAGAGAGAGATGGTTATTGCAACGGTCTCTCCAAGCAAAGAGTTGAAAGTGACACACTAGCTAGATATTTGATGCGACTCTTATAGTTACGTTTTAGTACACAACAGCACACCGTCCCTTCTGGCCTACAGTTAAAACTCTTGGACTGTCATTCAATAGCTTGAAGGTTCACATCCTGGTAACTCCTGCAGCCTCTTTGTTTATTTTTGACTGTTAAAAACTTCTAGTAATGGAACATTGAAGTCTTTTTCCCATCAAAATGTGTGGGTTGAATATCATAGTTACGTTTGGAGAAGGCACTGTAATATATCATTTCTAACCTGGTGGTTAAGGTCTCAGTCCCTCCCACTGAAGGTGAGAGTGCCAGTCTAGGTCAGTCTGTGGTCATTTCCCTTACTTTGTTCTTTTCAACTTGAACATTTTAAGGAATGTACTGAAAGGTGATGTCACTGTTGACAAATATATTTTTCCTTTCAATTTTGTCCAGAAATAGCTCATTCTAAGTATAGCATTCATCAAAGCCTAAAAAACTCTTATCTCTTTCTCACCCTCTCATTCTCTTTCTCACACTCTTAATTTATCTCTTTCAATCTTTTTCTCCCACTCACGCATTCACTCAGACCCTTACACACCCACTCACAGACCCATTCAAGCACTCATGCACCCACACTCAGACTCTGATGTACCCACTCAGACACTGACATATCCACTCAAAGACCCACTCAGACACTGACTCACCCACTCACAGACCCATTCAGAATGTCACGCATCCACTCACAGGCCTACTACGACCCTCATGCAATCAACCACATACCCACTTAGACCCTCCCATACCCACTCACAGACCCACTCAGACTCTCATACACCCACTCAGACCATCAAGCACCCATTTATATACCCACCCAGGCCCCACAGCCAACCCCTCGATGCACACGGCCAAAGGCCATCCACGGCAGATGTTGAATTAATGTATAGTAATTAAAATTACTTTATGTTGAGATAAAACATAGAAATTCATTGAAAAAACTAAAGGTTACAGGGATGTTATAGTTAGGAAACAGAGTTAAAAAACATATAAATTCACTTAAAAAAAGTTTACAGGGATGTCATAGTTAGGTTCTGAATTTACTGGTAGAAAACATTAGATATTCAGCAGATAGAGTTATTTGAAGTAACTATAACTTGCACCCCTAGGTAACTATACCTTGCGGACTCAGCATGCACTGCTAATTACCCCATATACTGCAGTAAATATGAAAACTTTTATAATGTTTACATAGAAAACGTTGTGTGGGGATGTGAATTATAGTTATAGCCCGAACCTCTGGACGGCATTACACCAAATTTGGCAGAAAGGTAGCTTTCGGCACGCAGATCACCCTTTTTGTTATTTTGTGTAAATCCATTCAGAAGTTTGAAGAAATTAAAGGAAATCCAAATGTGTATGTCAAGGGCTGCGGATTCTCCTTGATGACTTCAGGAATATGAGTTCATGCAGAGAACAGCAGAGGTCTGATTACGAGGAAGTGTTGGTAGCCATCTTGGTATCCAGTTTCAGCCGAGTCCCTCCAAACAAAAGTAAAAAAAAAAAAAAAAAAAAAAAAAAAAGGGTAGTGAAACCCAGACCCCTTAGCTCTGGTGCTGGGGACCCATAGAGGCCCTGCAAGGGCAAAAAAGCACTCTTTAAAAATTGATTTTGCTGATAATTGCTGCTAATTTGCAACAATGTTGCAAATTTGTGGCATTTGTTTTAAAAATAAACAAACATGGGCTGCCGTAATTGTTTTAAAAAAAAAAACTAGGTGGGCAAGGTAGTTGGGCATCTAAAAACTAAAGAAGGGGGGGCAGGGCCCCCCTCCTGGGCTTATCTATGCCTCTGGGACCCCCACCTCCCCAGGGCTTTGAATCAATTATATACAGAGGCTGTGTTGCCTCCCTGCAGCCCCAGGGACCACCACTTACCTATGGCTAATATTTAATGATATGTGGGGGGATTCATGCAGCTCCCCCACAGCCCCGGGGACCACCACCTACCAGGGGCTAAACTAAAATAATGCTGTGGGCAGCTACCCCCCCAAGCAAAAAATTTAATTAGCACGGGCAGCCTGATCACCCCCCCCCCCGCAGCCCCTGAGAACACCACCTCCCGGGGCAATTAATATCATATTAAACTTTGACAGCTCCTGCCAAATTAGAGCAAATACTTCAGTTCCAGCAAGCAAGAGCTGTCAAACAAGCAGACGTTTCCTCTGCTTCCCTACTCACAGAAATGTGGGTAGGGAAATAGAGGAAACAATTGCTTTTTCAGACAGGTAACTGCATGTTTAGCAGCTCCCTGTCTGCAAAAGCAATGCTGGCTTCCCCAGAAGGTGGATAGCCTGTTGGGACCGCAGGGCCTTCAGGCTCCCCCGTGATCCCATTGCACACTGGGTGACATGCTGGGCACTCAGGGCAGATGTCTGGGTCCCTGGGGTTGAAATTGGCCATGGGAGGGGGGCAGCGTGGCCCCCTCCAAAAAAAAAATAGATATTGCAAGTAGTGCCATGGATAAATATACACATATATTGTGATATGGATGTACTCTGAAATTATGTTTGAATGCTTAACTTTTGTGCACGTAACACCCCATCTATTTCCATATAATCTGTATATGAAGATGTGGGTGAAAACACATTGTGATGTATTGTATTGTATTGTAATCGTATTTATATAGCGCTTACTACCCCTGACGAGGCGTCGAAGCGCTTTTCGATGAGTAGCACGCTACTCCGGTACCCAAAGAATTAGTGATGGATTAGTATAATTTAATAAGGAGTACAGTTTTAGTATTATTATGAGTTAATTTGAGTTGCGGATATGAGAGTTTGTTAGTTAGATTGACTGGAGTAATGGAGGGGTGGAGGAGGAAAGAAATCCAGAAGTGTTAATTGGGAGTTTATCCTTCATTTGCTCAATCCAAAGGCTTGAGATGAATAAAAGGGGGGCGGAGGGGAAAGAGGATGTGGAAGGGTTAGGGAGAGCATAGTAGCAGGGTGAGATGAATGCAGGAGAATTTAGTAGGGTTGTGTGGGAGGTCACAGAGGTAGAGTGAGGTTTGGTGAGTTAGATGTGGGGGTGGAGGGATGAGCTTAGGCAGAGATATTTAGGAGATGGAAGTGGTCGAAGGGATTTGGGATGAGTCCGAGTGAGAATGGAGGATAGTTTGATAGAGACATGACATAAGAGCGATGAGTAGATAAGTGTGATAAAAAGAGAGCAGAAATTCATAGAAACATGCCAGGCACAGAAACAACATATACACATATATATATATATTTATACACACACACACACATGACTATACACACACATCTGCACATACAATACATAATTAGAAACATGGGTAAAAAATACTTAGTCGTCCATCCATCATCCTGGTAAAAAGGCGGGAACTCCCCCACCTACCTCGAGGGTGGACGGGGCGTGGCCCAGCGGGCGGAGCCCACAGGTGCTCCACAAAGGGAGAAACCCTCCACTCTGTGTCTCCAGCAGAGGAAGACAGAAACCGCGCGTCCCAGTCAGACACAGACCACGCTCCAGCACATCATCAGCTCACCTCCAGGAAGGATTCCAGATCCCCTCCGCCATGGGATCTCTGAGCGCACAGCCCCGCCCCGCCCCATCCCTGCTAAGCCCAAGAGCCAGGGTGGGCCGTCCTTTCCAGAAGGTGAGCTTCAAACCGCGGCATCTGCCGCGTCCACATTGTACACTAGGGTACGTGATGGGCCACGGGGGCAAAACGTCTTCAGCAACCTTGTGTGCCCCCGGCAATGTCATTGCCACTAGTGCGTCCCCGCGGAGATGTCCTCGCGCCCCTGCGCATCAACGACGCACCACGCGAGTCGGCGGCAAACGCAGTGGGTCGCCTTGGAAAGCTGTCCATCATTCTGGCAAGAGGTGGGAATTCCCCTACCTATTTCGAGGGTTGACGGGGCGTGGCTCAGCGGGCGGAGCTTACAGGTGCTTCATAAAGGGGGAACCTTCTACTCTTTGTCTCCAGGAGAGGAAGATAGAAACCGCGCGTCACCGTCAGATACAGATTACGCTCCAGTACATCATCAGTTCACCTCCAGGAAGGATTCTGGATCTTCCTCTGCTATGGGATCTCTGATCGCACAGCCTTGCTTTATCTTTGCCAAGCCCGAGAGTTAGGGTGGCTTGTCCTTTCCAGAAGCTGAGCTTCGACTGCGGCACCTGCTACGTTTATATTGGTAAGTGCTTCCTTTGAGGTTTAGTTTCTGTAAAATGAGCATCGTGGCCTACACAACCGGAGTATTTTCTACGAGTATGTCAGTAAGCGTTACCTAGCATGTTTTATATACCCTGTTTATATTGTACAATAGGGGTACGTGATGGGCCACGGGGTAAACGTCTCCAGCAACCTTGTGTGCCTTTGGCAATGTTATTGTTACTAGTGCGTCTTTGTGGAGATGTCCTCGTGCTTCTGCGCATCAACAACACACCACCGGAATCGGCGGTAAAACGCAGTGGGGTCGTTTTGGAAAGCTGTCCGTCATCCTGGCAAGAGGCGGGAATTCCTTACCTACTTCGAGGGTGGACGGGGCGTGGCTCAGCGGGCGGAGCTTGCAGGTGCTTCATAAAGGGAGAACCTTCTACTCTGTGCCTCCAGGAGAGGAAGATAGAACCCGCGCGTCACAGTTAGATACAGATTACGCTCTAGTACATCATCAGTTCACCTCCAGGAAGGATTCTGGATCTTTTTTTGCTATGGGATCTTTGAGCGCACAGCCTTGCTTTATCTTTGCCAAGCCCGAGAGTTAGGGTGGCTTGTCCTTTCCAGAAGCTGAGCTTCAACTGGGGCACCTGCTACGTTTATATTGGTAAGTGTTTCCTGTTGAGGTTTAGTTTCTGTAAAAATGAGCATCGTGACCGAACCAACCGGAGTATTTTCTACGAGTATGTCAGTAAGCGTTACCTAGCATGTTTTATACGCCCCGTTTATATTGTACACTAGGGGTACCTGACGGGCCACGGGGTAAACGTCTCCAGCAACCTTGTGTGCCTTTGGCAATGTTATTGTTACTAGTGTGTCTCTGTGGAGATGTCCTTGTGCTTCTGTGCATCAACAACGCACCACCGGAATCGGCGGTAAAACGCAGTGGGGTCGTTTTGTAAAGCTGTCCGTCATCCTGGTAAAAAGCGGGAATTCCTTTACCTACATTCGAGGGTGGACGGGGTGTGGCTCAGCGGGCGGAGCTTACAGGTGCTTCATAAAGGGAGACCTTCTACTCTGTGTCTCCAGGAGAGGAAGATAGAACCCGCGCGTCACAGTCAGATACAGATTACGTTCTAGTACATCATCAGTTCACCTCCAGGAAGGATTCTGGATCTTTTTTTGCTATGGGATCTCTGAGCGCACAGCCTTGCTTTATCTTTGCCAAGCCCGAGAGTTAGGGTGGCTTGTCCTTTCCAGAAGCTGAGCTTCAACTGGGGCACCTGCTACGTTTATATTGGTAAGTGTTTCCTGTTGAGGTTTAGTTTCTGTAAAAATGAGCATCGTGACCGAAACCAACCGGAGTATTTTCTACGAGTATGTCAGTAAGCGTTACCTAGCATGTTTTATACGCCCCGTTTATATTGTACACTAGGGGTACCTGATGGGCCACGGGGTAAACGTCTCCAGCAACCTTGTGTGCCATTGGCAATGTTATTGTTACTAGTGTGTCTCTGTGGAGATGTCCTCGTGCTTCTGTGCATCAACAACGCACCACCGGAATCGGCGGTAAACGCAGTGGGGTCGTTTTGGAAAGCTGTCCGTCATCCTGGTAAAAGGCGGGAGTTCCTTTACCTACTTCGAGGGTGGACGGGGCGTGGCTCAGCGGGCGGAGCTTACAGGTGCTTCATAAAGGGGGAACCTTCTACTCTTTGCCTCCAGGAGAGGAAGATAGAACCCGCGCGTCACAGTCAGATACAGATTACGCTCTAGTACATCATCAGTTCACCTCCAGGAAGGATTCTGGATCTTTTTTTTGCTATGGGATCTCTGAGCGCACAGCCTTGCTTTATCTTTGCCAAGCCCGAGAGTTAGGGTGGCTTGTCCTTTCCAGAAGCTGAGCTTCAACTGGGGCACCTGCTACGTTTATATTGGTAAGTGTTTCCTGTTGAGGTTTAGTTTCTGTAAAAATGAGCATCATGACCGAACCAACCGGAGTATTTTCTACGAGTATGTCAGTAAGCGTTACCTAGCATGTTTTATACGCCCCGTTTATATTGTACACTAGGGGTACCTGACGGGCCACGGGGTAAACGTCTCCAGCAACCTTGTGTGCCTTTGGCAATGTTATTGTTACTAGTGTGTCTCTGTGGAGATGTCCTCGTGCTTCTGTGCATCAACAACGCACCACCGGAATCGGCGGTAAACGCAGTGGGGTCGTTTTGGAAAGCTGTCCGTCATCCTGGTAAAAAGCGGGAATTCCTTTACCTACATTCGAGGGTGGACGGGGCGTGGCTCAGCGGGCGGAGCTTACAGGTGCTTCATAAAGGGAGACCTTCTACTCTGTGTCTCCAGGAGAGGAAGATAGAACCCGTGCGTCACAGTCAGATACAGATTACGCTCTAGTACATCATCAGTTCACCTCCAGGAAGGATTCTGGATCTTTTTTTGCTATGGGATCTCTGAGCGCACAGCCTTGCTTTATCTTTGCCAAGCCCGAGAGTTAGGGTGGCTTGTCCTTTCCAGAAGCTGAGCTTCAACTGGGGCACCTGCTACGTTTATATTGGTAAGTGTTTCCTGTTGAGGTTTAGTTTCTGTAAAAATGAGCATCGTGACCGAACCAACCGGAGTATTTTCTACGAGTATGTCAGTAAGCGTTACCTAGCATGTTTTATACGCCCCGTTTATATTGTACACTAGGGGTACCTGATGGGCCACGGGGTAAACGTCTCGAGCAACCTTGTGTGCCTTTGGCAATGTTATTGTTACTAGTGTGTCTCTGTGGGGATGTCATCGTGCTTCTGTGCATCAACAACGCACCACCGGAATCGGCGGTAAACGCAGTGGGGTCGTTTTGGAAAGCTGTCCGTCATCCTGGTAAAAAGCGGGAATTCCTTTACCTACATTCGAGGGTGGACGGGGCGTGGCTCAGCGGGCGGAGCTTACAGGTGCTTCATAAAGGGAGAACCTTCTACTCTGTGTCTCCAGGAGAGGAAGATACTGTCTGTTTGGTGCAATATGAATGGATTTCTGATATCAGGGTTGCAATTAATAATTTTTTCTATTTAATTCTTGATGCACAGGGCACTTTATCATCTGTAGAACAGCTAGCATCTGGTTATATTCATATGCTAGTTTACCATGTCTCTGTACCATTAAGGTAATAGAAGCTGAGGAGTTATGATCACTAAGCACAGGTTTAGGTTTTGGATTGCTGCAAGATATCTGCAATGAAGTTGGAAAGTATCACAACTCAATATTCTTATAACATTTTGAATAATACAGTTGGATTTATATCCTTGTAAGTTTGATGTATTTTTTTCTAAACTATTCTAAGATGGCACCCATCAAGGAAGTAGATATCAGATGAAGCATCATGGGTGGTGCATCCTGTGGGGGCAACAGAGATGAGGGATTTGTTGTTTAAAATACAGAGATTGTGGTGTAGAGGACTGTCCAGTGGAAGTCCTGTAGCTGTAACAAGTTGGTTGGTGCACTTATGCTCAATAAATTATTGGATTTTACCTGTAGTGTACTGCTTCCAATATGATGTCATGGTGTGATGGAGTATTGTTACGGTGCAGATGCTACCGACGAGGAAGAGCATTGACCTAGCGATACACACATATCTATATACATATGTATATATATATATATATATATATATATATATATATATATACACACCCACACACACCCACATACACACATATATATATACATATATATATGTATATATATACATATATATATATAAAACACACACAGCTTCCTACTCACAGAAACAATGCTCAAACTCTCCTGCAGATACAAACACCAGTGGCTTCTCCTTGTAAGGGCAGCCAGAGTCCATCTCAAACTGTTGTGTCTTCACCCTTGGTGCATACCAGCACCATGTTGGTGACATATATATACATATTTTTTTTAACTGTGGCAGCTGTTACAGTACTCCAGGACATGGATTCCTGCTGTGGCAGCCATTACTGGACTATGGAACAGAGATCCAATTGAAATGCATTGCAGTGAATGGCAGGTTTTGAGGGTCACAAAAAAAGAGAACATAAAGGATGATCATCTTCTGAATTTTAGTGGTTTCTAAGGTGGCTTTGCCCTGTGAAAAAGCCTTTGTAGGAGGCTGGACTGGCTTGTAGTGAGTACCAAGGGGTACTTACACCTTGCACCAGGCCCAGTTATCCCTTATTAGTGTATAGGGTGTCTAGCAGCATAAGCTGATAGATATTGGTAGCTTAGCAGAGCAGCTTAGGCTGAACTAGGAGACGAGTGAAGCTCCTACAGTACCACCTAGTGTCATATGCACAATATCATAAGAAAACACAATACACAGATATACTAAAAATAAAGGTACTTTATTTTTATGACACTATGCCAAAGTATCTCAGAGTGTACCCTCAGTATGAGGATAGCAAATATACACAAGATATATGTACACAATACCAAAATATGCAGTGATAGTATTAGAAAACAGTGCAAACATTGTATAGTTACAATAGGATGCAATGGAGACACATAGGGATAGGGGCAACACAAACCATATACTCCAAAAGAGGAATGCGAATCACGAATGGACCCCAAACCTATGTGACCTTGTAGAGGGTCGCTGGGACTATTAGAAAATAGTAAGGGTTAGAAAAATAGCCCACCCCAAGACCCTGAAAAGTGAGTGCAAAGTGCACTAAAGTTCCCCAAAGGACATAGAAGTCGTGATAGGGGAATTCTGCCGGAAAGACACAAACCAGCAATGCAACAACAATGGATTTCCAGTCAAGGGTACCTGTGGAACAAGGGGGCCAAGTCCAAAAGTCACAAGCAGCTGCAAAAGTCGCGGTTCCCAGCAATGCATTCTGGCGTGGGGGAGGCAAGGACTTACCTCCACCAAACTTGGACTGAAGAGTCACTGGACTGTGGGAGTCACTTGGAGAGAGTTGCTGGATTCAAGGGACCTCGCTCGTCGTGCTGAGAGGAGACCCAGGGGACCGGTGATGCAGTTCTTTGGTGCCTGCGGTTGCAGGGGGACGATTCCGTCGACCCACGGGAGATTTCTTCGGAGCTTCTAGTGCAGAGAGGAGGCAGACTACCCCCACAGCATGCACCACCAGGAAAACAGTCGAGAAGGTGGCAGGATCAGCGTTACAGAGTTGCAGTAGTCGTCTTTGCTACTATGTTGCAGTTTTGCAGGCTTCCAACGCGGTCAGCAGTCGATTCCTTGGCAGAAGGTGAACAGAGAGATGGAGAGGAACTCGGATGAGCTCTTGCATTCGTTATCTAAGGAATCCCAAGAGACAGAGACCCTAAATAGCCAGAAAAGAGGGTTTGGCTACCTAGGAGAGAGGATAGGCTAGCAACACCTGAAGGAGCCTATCAGAAGGAGTCTCTGACGTCACCTGATGGCACTGGCCACTCAGAGCAGTCCAGTGTGCCAGCAGCACCTCTGTTTCCAAGATGGCAGAGGTCTGGAGCACACTGGAGGAGCTCTGGGCACCTCCCAGGGGAGGTACAGGTCAGGGGAGTGGTCACTCCCCTTTCCTTTGTCCAGTTTCGCGCCAGAGCAAGGCTAAGGGGTCCCTGAACCGGTGTAGACTGGCTTATGCAGAAATGGGCACCAAATGTGCCCATGAAAGCATTTCCAGAGGCTGGGGAAGGCTACTCCTCCCCTGCCTTCACACCATTTTCCAAAGGGGGAGGGTGTAACACCCTCTCTCAGAGGAAGTCCTTTGTTCTGCCATCCTGGGCCAAACCTGGCTGGACCCCAGGAGGGCAGAAACCTGTCTGAGGGGTTGGCAGCAGCTGCAGTGAAACCCCAGGAAAGGCAGTTTGGCAGTACCAGGGTCTGTGCTACAGACCACTGGGATCATGAGATTGTGCCAACTATGCCAGGATGGCATAGAGGGGGCAATTCCATGATCATAGACATGTTACATGGCCATATTCGTAGTTACCATTGTGAAGCTCCATATAGGTAGTGACCTATATGTAGTGCACGCGTGTAATGGTGTCCCCACACTCACAAAGTCAATGTGGGGGCACCTTGGCTAGTGCCAGGGTGCCCTCACACTAAGTAACTTTGCACCTAACCTTTACCATGTAAAGGTTAGACATATAGGTGACTTATAAGTTACTTAAGTGCAGTGTAAAATGGCTGTGAAATAACGTGGACGTTATTTCACTCAGGCTGCAGTGGCAGGCCTGTGTAAGAATTGTCAGAGCTCCCTATGGGTGGCAAAAGAAATGCTGCAGCCCATAGGGATCTCCTGGAACCCCAATACCCTGGATACCTCAGTACCATATACTAGGGAATTATAAGGGTGTTCCAGTAATCCAATGTAAATTGGTAAAATTGGTCACTAGCCTGTTAGTGACAATTTGAAAGAAATGAGAGAGCATAACCACTGAGGTTCTGGATAGTAGAGCCTCAGTGAGACAGTTAGTCACTACACAGGTAACACATTCAGGCACACTTAAGAGCACTGGGGCCCTGGCTGGCAGGGTCCCAGTGACATATACAACTAAAACAATATATATACAGTGAAAAATGGGGGTAACATGCCAGGCAAGATGGTACTTTCCTACAGCCTTCTGCTGGGATTTCATAAATCATGCTTGAATGGAAACTGTTTTTCACGATTTTCTCATAAAGGGTATGGAAGGTAATAATAATAATAAAGTTCGACATCCACAGTAAAACATGCACCTCCAACAGGAGAAGACTGCCAGTTGATTTCCTTCTGTTCTACTGCAGCCTTCCAGAATGTTCTAAAGAACAACTAAAGCACTAAAAGTCTAGCTTATGACAAACATGTGACACACCTGAAGCCATCTTGATTAAATCAAACTGGTAAAACTTAAAATATTTAATTTAGAAAGGAACAATTCGTAGGAATTATTGTTAGTGTTGTAGAAAGAAAAATGAGGACACCTTTAAGTGAGTTCCCAAATATCTTCCTCTTCTATTTCATTAAAACATTCTGACATGCAGACTGAAGCATGCACTTTCAATACCAGCAGCAGACTGCCAATTAACTCCCTGGTGATCGGCAGCTTTACTCCAGTGTTCTAATAAGCAGATGGAGTGCTAAAATTCTGAATATATGCTAACACATCTGGATGCCATCTTGATGGAAATGAAGTGGAACACTGGAAGTATTTTCTACTGAAGCTATTGCTATTAATGAGGACATTAGGGAGTTTCATAACAAATAAGTATTCCAAGATGGCCACAGAGAATAAAGAGCCCCAATGTAGAAAAGGTATTACCCAAATGTAGCCCAAGTATTGCCCAATGACAGAAGTGTGCAAAAACACTTATTTTTGTTTTGATTTCCTACAGTTTTATATAGCACTGACTTAGAAGAAGTAGATTAGTTTATTAGTTACCTAGAGCCTTAAAAAAACACAATTCAGCATCATCAACAGGACTAAAAGTTTGCGAAATTAGAAATGCACATTGAGTAATCATGAAATCGTACTCCTGTCTAAAAAATAGCAAATTTAAACAACATTAGATCAATGAGCCAAGCCTATTGCAACCTGGCTAAACACAACAGGTCATATGGAAAGTTCAATGTGCAAACAAACATGGGAAGTAAAGCATGCAGAAATTATAACCAGCAACCACTGTAGGTTAGTAGGGCCATAGAGCATACGCAAAAAAAACCCACAAATGAGTCTGACCAGCTAAACAGCACAATATGGCTTGGATAGGGGACAGTATTGCTCCTGCTCTGCCCCTAGCAGCCCACCTATTTGAGTAACTCACATCAAGATAGGGATAAGGGTTGGTGATTCTTTTTTTAGTCCCATATTGCAATAGGGCCATATAGCATACTAAAACAATAAACAAAACTGAGACAGACTGGAGTTAAACAGACCAAAATGTTCAGGATAGGGAACAGTATTCCTTGTGCTCTTCCCCTAGCAGCCAGCTGTAGGAGGCTGGCCTGGCTTATAGTGGGTACCTAGTGGTACTTACACCTTGTGCAAGGTCCAGGTATCCCTTATTATTAGATTAGAGGTGTTCTAGCAGCTTAGGCTGATAGAGGTAGCTATAGCAGAGCAGCTTAGGCTGAACTAGGAGACATGCAAAGCTCCTACTATACCACTTAAATCATATAGCACTGTATCATAAGAAAACACAATACTCAGAGTTACTAAAAATAAAGTACTTTATTTTAGTGACAATATGCCAAAAGTATCTCAGAGGATATACTCCCTTAGGAGGTAAGTAATATACACAAATTATATGCACACAAACCAAAATCAGGTAAGTAACAGTTAGAAAAGTAGTGCAAACAATGTAGAATCACAATACAATGTGTCGCGTGGGCTCTCATTATCCTAAATGAGACTACTGGATTTCTAGGCAGCAGGATCATTCACGGTGTGGGGGACTGAGTCTGACCCACGTGGAAGGAACTCTGTCACCCTAAATCCGTTTTTGCTCCGGCTAACTAGCAGTGCCTCATTTCTCCCAAAGGGAAGAGATTATTGGGCAGCCGAGCGCATGACATCTTTGGAACTTCTCAGGGAAGTCTTGGTCACTCAGATCCAAACCAACTCTCTCATTTACAGTGTGATCTCATATAAAAATGACAAAGGCAGTATAAGTTTTATATAATGTTTTAATAAAACGACTGCATTTTAGATAATAAGGCGTGAGCCGCAATAACCAGAACCATACAACACAGTAGGATTGAAATAGTCACCAGGAGAGTAAAACATAAGAATAACGCTATCATGGTGTTTAACAATTTCTACTCTCCCTCTGCTAGTTCTATTTCGAGCACAGCATGTTAAGCTTCTAACTTGCCTTTCTGAATCCCTCGGGAGACATAAACCCTCATACCTGAGCAAAGGCCTGTGATCTGGTTCAGCATCTGCAACAAGGCAGTCAGCGTCTAGTTGGGGTTCCCTGGTCGGAATCTCCCTCTTGCATGTATTGGGACAAGGAAGTGTTTTTATAACTAACATGTCAGCGTGATCACAAAATGTCCCTACGCAGAAATGCCAAAGACTAAACTCCTACCACGTCTATCGGCAATGTACCAGACTGTATCCTTGACTGAAGCACAGAGTGAACAAGAATGTGTTATGGAGAACTCCAGTGCTGAAGTAGGCTAAACAGTGTGATATGAAATATAAAACAAGACCGTAGAACTGGCTATTTGAAAAATAACAGTACGAAGCCGAATAAAAAGCATTTAGAGCAAAGTGCACGAAGGCTCTAAGCTGCGAGCAAAAGAATAAAATACATCCAGTGCAAAATGCACAAAGGCCTAAAGCCCGAAGCTAATGCGCAAAGGATACGTAAAACTGACCACACTACACCCTCCCCTTGTCGGTAGCAAGTGGTTCTAAGAAAATAAAAACATGCCCCAGATATAACAAAACATAAAAAGACACATTTCGACAAGGTCAGAGGACAATAAACTCATAAATTTGGGAAGCATGTGACGATAAAGCCAAATCCAATATAATGTCAATTTTTTCTTCATTGAGAAGAGGGAAAAAAAAAATCCAATTGTCAGACAGAAGCAATAGAAAGCAGGAGCTCCTCCACTTCGATATATGTCAATATCGGAAGATCCACGCCAAAAAGTACCATGGAGCAGGTGTGTTCCAAAGCCTCAAACCCATTCAGGGCGGCACCCCGTGCAGGGCCTATGAATGAGACAATACCATCTTCCTCCAGGAAGGGAATCTCATAAACTGCCTCACGAAGCAAACACAACCGTAGTGCACAAGTCTGGGAATGAGCCCTAATCGGGAACATCAACAGATCAGCATCGACCACTGGAGGGTGCTGCAGTGAGAGACAGAGAGCCAGTGCATGTTCAAACGAGCACCTGAGGCACCGAAACACGGGTTGCACACAATCCAAAAACGGCCGGAATGTCAGAGACCAGTCACACTCCAAATGACCCAGGAGTGTTGCTCCAAAATGCTGCATCATGCGTTCACGACACAGCTGCGCTGATGGGAGCGCCAACATGGGATCTCGTCGCGGCGGGACAGCCATTGCGGAAGAACAGCAGCAAAAGCAAGACTCCAGCCAATAAAGCCAAAGTAATCAGGAAACCCCCAAAAATGTTTCCGAAAATAGAGTGTATAGCCGAAGGTATTAAACCGAATATGGAAGAGAAGGTGTGAGCAAAACCAACACCAACGGCTTTAAAAAAATGTGCAGCTCCAGTAGTGCTGGATGAATTAAATATACGTCACACAAGTTCACCAAAGTGACTCGGAAAGTTAGTATTCAAAAGGGACTGTATTTCCGCCGATGACCTTGCCACCTGAAGTGCGTAGGTCTCGCTAGCAGATGTAAGGGCCACATGCTTTTGAAACAATAGAGCCTTTAATCGACTCAACTTGTCGAAATTTACCTTGGAAGTAGCAATATGAGGCCAGATGTCTGCTACCTCCCTAATTTCAGTGGGGAGAAACAACACATTCCCGCAGCATGTAACGGCCTTGGTGACAACGACGACGTAAACTATTCCGGCACACATGCCACAACAGTGTTCGCTGTTAAGAAGAATGTAACTGCCGTTAGAAAGCACCTGGAAAGTGTTTTTAATAACTGGGACTTGAACTCCCTTCAGATAACAAGCTAAGTTAGCAATCGAAGCATTACACGCCCCGTGCAAGGACAGCTGTTTACAAACCATGGAATGGCTGACAGAAGTTTCGCATTCACTACCGCTAAGAAAAACCTCCCTCAAACCATTAATACATCTGTATAGAAAGGGAAGCTCCCACACCTCGTGTATGTAACTGTCTCCCAACCGTTCGTATCTTCCCACCGGAATGTGCTTCAAACAAGAAGTAAATTGCAGAGTGGAGATAGGCAGATTTATAACCCCATGAATCAACCATTCAGCTGAAGGAATCTCAGCAACCGTAAAAGGCAGTTTCTCTATTTTTTCAATATTTAACATAACATACGTCGCTTCTTTTTTAGCCATCAGCTGTTGCTGAAGAGTCAAATTAAAGGAAACAAATATCTCCCTGGCACGAATGTGCTGCCACGGGACACGACCTGCCTTCAAGGTCTGTAGAGCCCAACCCTGCTGCATGATGGACCGTGTCTGACTCTGCCCATGATAAAAAGAAGACATATCTGATTTAATAATGTCTATAGCAGAGGAAACGATGTTGTCAATTGTATACAGTAAACACGGTCTGAAAGGGTATGTATCCCATTATCCACAACAGACAAAGCCTGTATCAGATTCTTCTGATCAATTTGTCTCAACCGGGCCGCTGCCTCTTGTTGTGAAAGCTTCCAAATCTCCTTATCTACTTCATATAAAAAACGTTTCTTCCGTGGCACCTTTGGTCCTGACAAAAAATATTGTAAGTCAGTATCATTAGACAGCAACGTGAGATGTGATTTAATAGCATCCAGCGTGGATGATTTTAACCATTGCTGACAAAGCTTTCCCACGCTGTATGTCGTTATGATATCAGCATGTTCTGGTGATATGTAGCGAGGGTCTGCCCTACCAGTCCTGAACCCCCCTGAAGAGGTAACAAAACGTTGATGACACTTATTAGTGTCTACGGGCCATAATAACCACCCGCCCGGATGTATCAATGAAGTGTTAAGCGTACCATTCTGGACCCAGTGTGTAAACTCATTAAACGTGGCATTAACATATCGCTGCCAATTGTTCAATTTGGAAGGGACAGGTATACCAGGCAAATTCAACTCTCCAATCGTTGCTAAGCCCAAACAGCTAGTCTGTTGTACCGTGTCATTGAGGAAAATCATCTGCACAGAGATAATACATGCCCTAAATAATGTGTCCCTGCCTTGCATTTGCCAATTTTTCGTTTCCCAGACACTTTTTAAATCAACAGTCTTAAACCAATATTCATACCCCTCAACCGAAAGTTTATATACAAACAAATTCGAATACAGTAATTTAGTATCGGTCAATAACATTTGCTTATTAGCATTCGGAGTAACTTTAAAATAGTAAGACTTAGCATCTTGTTGACTATGCCCAGAAAAATATGCAAATTTATCATAATACGTTTTAGAACTCCCCTGTGGAAGAGTCGGGCAATATTCCCATTGCACATATTCAAATATCGATTTAGGGCTACTCGTTTTATGAATAAAGTGATGTCCATAATAATTGTAGCAAAACATGTCACCATGATTATCTCTAAATAGGTAAGCATCTTCATCGTCATAGACAGTATAATATTGCAATTCAGTCAGCATAGAATCTACTGTCTTCACATCCCAATCATCAGAAACAATGCCTGGTATAACAATATCATTCATTAATAACTTGAGGACATACGGTATTTGAATCAATTCAGTGGGACCATATATATCAAACATCACTTTATCCCACTCAATCCCATCCGGAATCGGAATTGCAGAAATGTTCACACTGGACAAGTCTCTTCGAACCATATGAGATGAAAAATGTGGTTTCAACACCGTCTCCACGTGCTCAATGTCAAATCGTTCAGGAAGAAAATGACCATGTATTACTAAAAAAAAAAGTTACCACAAATCCCAACCACAAAAAAATAGTCATTACAGCCATAAAAAGCCACAAATAGTTCCAAGGATAAACAAAATATGTGCGTTTAAGCCAACACAGCAGCTTACGTGGACCCCGGATTGAAGATAGTGAGGACGAGTCTGACACTGCATCAGTAGTGTCGTTGAAGCAGCCAGAGGCAGTTCTTGCAAAAGGCGCAATCGTGAACAAAGAAGCAGATGGTGTCTCTCGCCTAGGCACGCTATAAACCACATGTTCAGAAACATCAGTAGAACGTACAGCAACTTGATCAAAAGACTCCAAACTAATCGTTGTCTGTGGAACAATCGCAAGATCATCTTCCACCCTCTCCATGCTCGGAGAGGAAACAGCATCGGTGCAAATCACCTGCAGCAGGACTTCTTTCCCAGTAGTGAGAGGGATTCCGGAACTACTGGGTGTCCCCCTTGGTCTGCTGTGCAGAATCGGCCACATGTTGTAACTTGACATTATCAATGGAAACAAAGCGATTTCCTTTGGCCCCGTGCAGCGGCGGTAAAATTACAGTTCTCGTGCCGCTAATCCCTAACACAGGGACTGGTGATCGATAAGAAGGACCAAATTCTTTCTTTACTGTGACCTTTTCACGTACTAGATCCCCAATCCTGGGTATCCAAACAGTAGACGTTACTGGCTCATCCTTAATTCCTGTGGAGGCAGCACTTGCAGAAGAGTTATCTTCACGGCATTGTTGTAAATCCTGCAAAACAGTGACACGATCATTTATGTCAAAGGGCGTATCTGCCGCCTCCACACCAGGACCATCTAGATCAGGAACATACATCTGTGTTCCAAACAGGCACTCATATGAAGTACGACCCCCCAGGGACCTTCTAGGCAAGTTATTAAGTGCTCTCTGTACTCCATACTGGTGGGCTAGCCAACTAGACCCGTACCTATAACTCTAGCCGTTAAGGATTGCTTTAAATCACGATTTAAACGCTCCATGACAGAATTTCCCTCGGGATGAAATGGAGACGAGAATTGGAGTTGGACCCCCAACAAAGCCATGGTGTCCCTGAATGCCTTAGAGGCAAAAGCAGGGCCCTGGTCCGAATGAAAAGCCGCAACTGCAAATGTATCGACAAAGATGCGCAAATCTTTAATAACAGTCCGAGCGTCAGCCGAGCGCTGTGGCCAGACCCACACAAATCTGGAGCACGAATCTACAGCTACCAATATATATTTGTATGCACTATCTGGTGTCAGCAGACCACAATGATCCAAGTACACACACTGTAAAGGCTTATTTTAAATCAGAAGGGGCGTCTGCTGCGGGCGTCTAGCCGTCGAAGCTTTAATTTGTCGTCACAACAAAGGACATATTGCTTTGTCTTCTTATAGAGACCAGGCCACCAGTAACGAGCCTGTAAAAGTGAAATCGTGGCAGCCACACCAGCATGTGCAGATGCCGCCCCCTCATGTGCTGCAGAAATTAATCGAGGTCTCTCAATTTTATTGGGCATTTCACGTACACCAACGCCTGGAATTTTAACAACAGCATTTAGCATACTACCCAAGCAGTAACTATATTTAGAAGGGAATCCTTTAGGAAATGGTGTGCCATCAGCCGTAGCCTTTATGGCAGCCGAAATCTCTGTGTCTGGTTTGGAACTCGAACAAGTTACTGTGGCTACAGTGGCAACAGCCACTGCCGACTTCGCGGCTTCATCAGCCAAAGTATTTCCAGCAACATGTATTCCAACGCGCTGGTGTCCAAGTATATGTACAACATGGACTTTAGGATGCGTTTCCTTCAGATTTGCAACCTTCCCCCACAGCAATTTGTGTTTAATGGTGTTGCCTTTAGAATCTCTGAACCCATTCAACCTCCAGTAGTGCAAGTATTCATTGAAAGACTGAACACAGTAGTAGGAGTCACAGACCAGCAAGGTTAGTATCGCCGGATCCGCGTGTTCGAATGCTAACAATAGAGCTTTGAGCTGTGCCAGCTGTGCTATACAATCCCCCAAGGTCTGTGTATAAGTATGTCGGGGGCAGAACACTTCCCCCTCCATAGTGCCGCTCACCACCGCACATGCAGCAGAATACTGTTGTTTAGTCCCAACCGCTGGCTGGGCAGGGCCATCGGTATACATGACCACCTGATATTGGTCAATAGGCAGTGTGCCAGCGGGAACTGGGTATTCCATTTCATATTGAAGAAATTCTTGAGTCTGCAGCTTAGGGTCAAATATGTAATCTACATCAGTGGCTGTCAAAGACGTAGCCCATTGTATCCATTGCGGGTGTAAAGCTTTCGAATTAGGAACACTCGCTTTTGTAGCAGCCTCTAAGGCCGGAATCGGGGAAACGACAATGATGCGTTGGCACTGGGCAAGAGGTCTTTCTTTAATAACAGCCATCTGTACAGCAGTGAGTATTTTCTCAGTCTGTGCAAATCGTTGTTCTGCAGCAGAATACAAGTGGGACTTGTATGCGATCGGGACTGTCTCACCTTCATTAAAGGTGACATATGTAAACCCAACAGCCCCAGGTATTACCCTGATGACTAAATGCGTTTTATTGTCCCATATGTGTAAGTGTTTAACTGCTAAGAGATCAGTTTGCAAATCTCGAAGTATATGTGTATGCTCAATCGTCCAAAATCTACTCGAAAAATTTTGGCGAATCAACTCGTGTAAGGGTTTTATACGTGTAGCATATTCAGGAATGTAAGTTCTGCCAAAATTCAGAAACCCCAATAATGACTGGAGCTTCCGAACCGTATTAGGAGGCTGCAATTGAGCACTTTTCTCACAAAAAATGTGGCGTTAAGCTCTTGCCCTCATTCGACAACTCATATCCCAGGAAAATGACGCTAAGGAAGGCAATCTTTGACTTCTGAATATTAAACTTATATCCAATTTCAGCAAACCCCACAACAATGCGTGCTACACGCCTTAGATGTTGCAGAATCTCATCGTCTGTCAAATATATGTCATCAACATCTGATAACACTTCAGGGTCCAACCCGTGCAGAATTTCAGTTACACGAGCCGAAAATAGTCCTGGGCTATTCTTATACCCCTGAGGCAAACGACAAAATCTTTCTGAGAGCCAAACGCACTGAAACTGGTATAGTCCCGACTTTCGGGCGCTATATTTTGGCAGAAAAATCCATTCGAGATATCTAATGTTGTTTTGTATTTTTTACGCACAATATTATTCATAAGCGCTGCGCTGTGTGAATTCTGTATAGCATATGTGCGTGTATGTCAATTTAAGTGTCTGTAATCCACCACTATCCTAAATGAATGGTCCGGTTTAGCAACTGGAAATAAGGGATTATTCATCGGCGAGACACAGGGTTCTATTACACCCTGGTACTCCAATTGTGTAAGAATTTTCCTAATCGATGCCCTTGCTTCAAATTTGATAGGATACTGCGGCTGCGGCTGAGGTTTGCCCTTTATTGGAATTACATGATACAGTGATTGTCTATCCCACCCCACGTTATTTCTATATAGGGCGGGGGCCTGTGCTAGAGCCCATGATTTACTATAGGACTCCACTAGTTCTCTCGGAACAAGTGGTGAGAACGAAGGTGTAATAACCTCCTCCCCAACCGGACAGACGCGAACAAAGTCAGGTGGCCAATCTTGTTCGGCCAGCAGAACGTCATATGATTTTACCACATGGTCCCAAAAGATGGCGTGTACAATGCGGTCAATGTCCCCTTCTAATTGAAGAGTTACTTTATATACTCTATCAGGGTCAGAGACTCGCATATCTGCCGTTTCGACTTGTATGAAGTCATCAGTTGCTTTCACCTCCAGATACTCTAGAAGACTCCGGCGAACTATTGTGACCTCTGCCGCGCTGTCTAACAGTGGCAACGCCCATGTCTTGTTCGTCAAGAGAACTATCTTCTTGAGTGGCATGTCTAACTGAGACTGCGGCCACCTTCTTCTTTTTAAATTGTTGCTTTTGTTGGATTGGTTTCTCTTCCTGTTTAATAGAAACCTCAGTTGAGCGTTGTGATTCCTGTCTTAGTTTCACGTACTCAGTTCTCCGCTCTGACCGCCCACCTCTCTCAATTCTCTTGTCCGAGGAGTCCTGAAAGGAACAAGATTGGCGTGTATCAGTATATTGATATCTATCAGACGCCTTCAAATTATCCCTATTCCTGAGATTATACCTATTCTGCGGGGTCTCCGGTTGCGGAGATTGTCCCCCATCCTTCTTAGGTGTCTGCTGTTTCTTTTCCCAGCGCTTTTTAGTACCCTCAGGTTGCTGTTGTTTAGCATTATCTTTATTATTTTTACCCTATAATTGGGGTTTTTGCGGTCTAGCTCCTAGGCTATCGCGACCAATACGGGAATATGTTTCTGCTATTATTCTCGGGAGTTCCCGCTCCTGATTAATCTGCGGAACGTCCCGAAGACGCATACGCACGGCTAGCGCTACTGCCTCTCCCTTGAGATTACTCAAGATAATAGAAGAAACTGCGGCAAAATTGCCCATCAACTGCATGCCTAAATCTAAGGCGGGGGCAGCCCCATTTTCATCTTGAATCTGTTTAAGCACTTCAGGCAGATTAGCCAAAGTCGGTGTACGGTGCGCTGTAGTGTAGAGCGCGGCAAACACCGTGCCCCATGTATTACAAAGGTCCACCGGAGGAACCATTCCATACGGCAAACACATCGTCAATATTCTATGTTTATCCTGAGGTCCCGTATGGGGAAATACTGCTTCCAGCGTATTAATTTTTTGCGCCAGCCAAAATGGAGTCTCCTCACGTTTAGCCGGTACCTTACCCATAACTGAGTGTACAGTGGCCGGATTGATACCCAGAACCACTGCCTGTGGGTGCGCCGGAGCAGCACGCGCTGCATTAGTATTTAATGCCTGCATTACAAACTGAACCAGTCTTCTGTATGTAGTTGCTAAGTCCATATATAAACGACGCAAGTCAGCCACTTGCAAATTAGCAACCGCAGGATATGGTGTGTAAGTAGCCAATAAAGGCCAGGTCGGACCATCATTACTCAGTGGACCTAACCTTACTTGTGCTACTGTGTGTGGGAGGGCGCCATCAAGCCAATTATGGTGTTCTTGATAAGATAAAGGTATCTCTAAGTATGCATAAGCCCTGTACTGTCCAGGGACATTCGCAACAGTGTATTCGTGAAAAGTGTTTGAACCCCCATCTACTGCTGGAAATACGACCCAAGAATAAAAAAGTTCTGTTCTATAGGCTGCATGGGCGTCCACCACAAAAGTGACCAGACCCCCCTGGACCGCCAGGCCATGTGCTAACAGATGTCCCGTGAGCGGTTGTCGCATATTAAGCGCTACTTGCACCACTACCGGATTCGCCATCTAGAGAAAAACAGCACCTGGGTAGAGAAGACACACCAATAACGGGGTTTTTATCTTTCAAAGTTCAAGCTTGAACAACCGACCACTAAGTAATAGGATGCACCTATTCCATGGCGGCGTAAATCCTCAGCTCCACGGACGTCCCCGCTTACGGAACCGAGGAGTCAATATATACATGAGACCGAGATAGTCAGCCGGACCCAAAAATTTTAGCCAGACCAATCGTTGGCGGTGCCATGTCGCGTGGGTTCTCATCATCCTAAATGACACTACTGGATTTCTAGGCAGCAGGATCATTCACGGTGTGGGGGACTGAGTCTGACCCACGTGGAAGGAACTCTGTCACCCTAAATCCAGTTTTGCTCCGGCTAACTAGCAGTGCCTCATTTCTCCCAAAGGGAAGAGATGATTGGGCAGCCGAGCGCATGACATCTTTGGAACATCTCAGGGAAGTCGTGGTCACTCAGATCCAAACCAACTCTCTCATTTACAGTGTGATCTCATATACAAATGACAAAGGCAGCATAAGTTTTATATAATGTTTTAATAAAACGACTGCATTTTAGATAATAAGGCGTGAGCCGCAATAACCAGAACCATACAACACAGTAGGATTGAAATAGTCACCAGGAGAGTAAAACATAAGAATAACGCTATCATGGTGTTTAACAATTTCTACTCTCCCTCTGCTAGTTCTATTTCGAGCACAGCATGTTAAGCTTCTAACTTGCCTTTCTGAATCCCTTGGGAGACATAAACCCTCATACCTGAGCAAAGGCCTGTGATCTGGTTCAGCATCTGCAACGAGGCAGTCAGGGTCTAGTTGTGGTTCCCTGGTCGGAATCTCCCTCTTGCGTGTATTGGGACAAGGAAGTGTTTTTGTAACTAACATGTCAGCGTGATCACAAAATGTCCCTACGTAGAAATGCCAAAGACTAAACTCATACCATGTCTATCAGCAATGTACCATACTGTATCCTTGACTGAAGCACAGAGTGAACAAGAATGTGTTATGGAGAACTCCAGTGCTGAAGTAGGCTAAACAGTGTGATATGAAATATAAAACAAGACCGTAGAACTGGCTATTTGAAAAATAACAGTACGAAGCCGAATAAAAAGCATTTAGAGCAAAGCGCACGAAGGCTCTAAGCTGCGAGCAAAAGAATAAAATACATCCAGGGCAAAATGCACAAAGGCCTAAAGCCTGAAGCTAATGCGCAAAGGATACGTAAAACTGACCACACTACAAATGCACTAGGGCGAAATAGGCCTAGGTGCAACACAAACCATATGCTCCAAAAGTGGAATGCGAACCACAAATGGACCCCAGGCCTAGTGTAGTGTTTAGAGGGTCACTGGGAGTGTAAGAAAACACTAAGGGTGTCCAAGATACCCTACCCCAAGACCCTGAAAAGTAGGAGTAAAGTTACCCTACTACCCCAGAAAGACAGCAAAGTTGAGAAAGGGGATTCTGCAAGGACAACAACTGACTGCAAAACACTGAAGACGGATTCCTGGACCTGAGGACATTGGAAGGGGACCAAGTCCAAGAGTCAAGCAAGTGTCCAGGGGGGCAGGAGCCCACTAAACCCCGGATGAAGGTGCAAAAGGGCTGCCTCTGGTTGGAAGAAGCCAAAGATTCTGCAACAACGGAAGGTGCCAGGAACTTCTCCTTTGGTCAGAAAATGTCTCATGGCGTGCCGGAGAATGCAGAGTTGTTTCCACGCAAAAAGACCGCAAACAAGCCTTGCTAGCTGAAAGAGTTGCAGTTGAGGATTTTGGGTGCTGCTAGGGCCCAGGAATGACCAGGAGGTCGCCCCTTGGAGGAGGAGACAGAGGGGGTACTCAGCAACTCAGAGAGCCCACGCAGAAGCAGGCAGCACCCGCAGAAGCACCTGAACAGGCACTTAGAAGATCTGAGGACAGCGGTCGACTCAGAGTCACAAAGGAGGGTCCCACGACGTCGGAGTCCAACTCAGCGAGTTGGGCAATGCAGGACGGAGTGCTGGGGACCTGAGCTAGGCTGTGCACAAAGGAAGTCTTGCAAAAGTGCACTGATGCCCAAGCAGCTGCACTTCATGCAGTACACAGGATTACTGTCTGGCGTGGGGAGACTCGGACTTACCTCCACCAAATTTGGACATTAGGGCCACTGGACTGTCGAAGACACTTGGACCCAGCTCCTGTGTTCCAGGGACCATGCTCGTCAGGATGAGAGGGGACCCAGAGGACCGGTGATGCATAAGTTTGGTGCCTGCTTTGGCAGGGGGAAGATTCCATCGACCCTGGGAGATTTCTTCTTGGCTTCCAGTGCAGGGTCAAGGCAGACGCTCTCAGAGCATGCACCACCAGGAAACAGTCGAGAAAGCCGGCAGGATGAGGCGCTACAATGTTGCTGGTAGTCTTCTTGCTACTTGGTTGCGGTTATGCAGGCGTCCTGGAGCCGTCAGCGGTCGATGCTTGGCAGAAGTCGAAGAGGGAAGTGCAGAGGAACTCTGGTGAGCTCTTGCATTCTTTATCTGAGGAATAGCCCACAGGAGAGACCCTAAATAGCCCTCAGAGGAGGATTGGCTACTGATAAAGGTAAGCACCTATCAGGAGGGGTCTATAATGTCACCTGCTGGCACTGGCCACTCAGAGCTGTCCATTGTGCCCTCACACCTCTGCATCCAAGATGGCAGAGGTCTGGGACACCCTGGAGGAGCTCTGTGCACCTCCCCAGGGAGGTGCTGGTCAGGGGAGTGGTCACTCCCCTTTCCTTTGTTCAGTTTCATGCCAGAGCAGGTCTGGGGGGATCCCTGAACCGTGTAGACTGGCTTATGCAGAGAGGGAACCATCTGTGCCCATCAAAGCATTTCCAGAGGCTGGGGGAGGCTACTCCTCCCCAGCACGTCACACCTATTTCCTAAGGGAGAGGGTGTAACACCCTCTCTCAGAGGAAATCCTTTGTTCTGCCTTCCTGGGACCAAGCTGCCCACGCCCCAGGGGGGCAGAAACCTGTCTGAGGTGTTGGCAGCAGCAGTAGCTGCAGTGGAGACCCCAGAAAGTTAGTTTGGCAGTACCCGGGCTCTGTGCTGGAGACCCGGGGATGCATGGAATTGTCCATCAATACCAGAATGGTATTGGGGTGACAATTCCATGATCCTAGACATGTTACATGGCCATGTTCATAGTTACCATGGTGATGCTACATATAGGTATTGACCTATATGTGGTGCACGTGTGTACTGGTGTCCTCGTACTCACAAAGTCCGGGGAATTTGCCCTGAACAATGTGGGGTCACCTTGGCTAGTGCCAGGGTGACCACACACTAAGTAACTTTGCATCTAACCTTCACCAAGTGAGGGTTAGACATATAGGTGACTTATAAGTTGCTTAAGTGCAGTATAAAACGGCTGTGAAATATCGTGGACGTTATTTCACTCAGGCTGCAGTGGCAGTCCTGTGTAAGAATTGTCTGAGCTCCCTATGGTTGGCAAAAGAAATGCTGCAGCCCATAGGGAACTCCTGGAACCCTAATACCCTGGGTACCTAGGTACCATATACAAGGGAATTATAAGTGTGTTCCAGTTTGCCAATGAGAATTGGTAAAATTAGTCACTAGCCTGCAGTTACAATTTTAAAAGCAGAGAGAGCATAACCACTGAGGTTCTGGTTAGCAGAGCCTCAGTGACACAGTTAGGCACCACACAGGGAGCACATACACAGCATTCTTTATGAGCACTGGGGTTCTGGCTAGCAGGATCCCAGTGACACATAGGCAAAAACAAGCATACATACAGTAAAAATAGGGGTAACATGCCAAGCAAGATGGTACTTTCCTACACAACCCCCCCAAACGAGGGACAATAAGGCTGACCTTGCCCAGATGAGTCTTCATTGTCTAAGTAGAAATATCTGGAGAGTCCATCTGCATTGGAGTGGGTACTCCCAGGTCTATGTTCCACTGTATAGTCCATTCCCTGTAGGGATATGGACCACCTCAACAATTTAGGGTTTTCGCCTTTCATTTGTTTTAGCCAAAGTCGAGGTTTGTGGTCTGTCTGAACAATAAAGTGAGTGCCAAACAGGTATGGTCTCAACTTTTTCAGTGCCCAGACCACAGCAAAGGCCTCCCTCTCTATGGCAGACCAACGCTTTTCTCTAGGGGTCAACCTCCTGCTGATAAAAGCAACAGGTTGATCCTGGTCCTCAGTATTCAGCTGTGATAGCACTGCCCCAACCCCTAATTCAGAAGCATCAGTCTGACTATGAATTTCTTGGAGTAGCAAGGGCTTTTTAGGACAGGTGCAGAGCACATGACCTGTTTGAGCTCATCAAAGCTTTTTGACAGCTAGCTGTCCACAATACCTTCTTAGGCATCTTTTTGCTAGTGAGATCATTAAGAGGGGCTGCTATGGAGCCATAATTCTTGATGAATCTCCTATTCTACCCTGTGAGGCCTAAAAAGGCTCTCATCTGGGTTTGAGTTGTAGGGGGAGTCCATTCCATAATGGTCTGGATCTTCCCCTCCAGTGGTGCAATCTGTTCCCAACCTACAAGGTGGCCCAGATAAACCACTTTCCCCTGCCCTATCTAGCACTTTGAGGCCTTGATAGTGAGGCCTGCCTATTGCAGGGCCTCCAAAACCTTCCATAGGTGGACCAGGTGATCATCCCAGGTTGAGCTAAAGACAGCTATATCATCTAGATATGCTGCACTAAAAGCTTCTAACCCTTGCAGGACTGTGTTCACCAAGCTTTGAAAAGTAGCAGGCACATTTTTCAGACCAAAGGGCATTACTGAGAATTGATAGTAATGGTTGAAAATGCAGTCTTTGGTTTAGCATCTTCTGATAATCTAATCTGCCAATACCCTGCAGTTAGATCAAAAGTGCTTAGATACTTGGCAGAAGCCAGTGTATCTGTGAGCTCATCTGCCCTGGGTACAGGGTGAGCATCTGTCTTGGTTACTTGGTTGAGCCCTCTATAGTCAACACAAAAGCTCATCTCTCTTTTTCCATCTTTAGTGTGAGGTTTTGGGACAAGCACACCTGGGCTAGCCCAGGGGCTTTCTGAAGGCTCAATCACCCCTAAGGCTAACATTTTCTGCACCCCTTGTTTAATGCAGTCCCTGACATGGTCAGGCTGCCTATATATCTTACTTTTGACAGGTAAACTGTCTCCAGTATTGATAGTGTGTTCACACCAAGTAGTAGTACCTGGTATCAGTGAAAAGAGTTCAGAAAGCTGACTTAAGAGATTAATACAGTTGTCTTTCTGCTCAGCAGTAAGACAATCTGCTAAGACCACTCCCTCCACTAAGCCATCAGCTTCAGCGGTGGAGATGAGATCAGGGAGAGGGTCACTCTCTTCTTCCTGTCCCTCATCAGTTGCCATGAGTAGGGTGAGATCAGCCCTGTCATAGTAGGGTTTCAGGCGGTTGACATGGAGCCTCCTAAGGGGACTCCTGGCAGTGTCAAGGTCTACCAAACAGGTAACCTCACCCTTTTTCTCAACAATTAAGATGGGGTCCACTCCATTTGTCTTGAAGTGCTCTTGGGGCCACAGGTGCCAATTCCAACACCTTCTGTCCTGGGTGGTACTGAGTCAAGACAGCCTTCTTTTCAAGCCATTGCTTTTGCAGCTCCTGGCTGGCCTGAAGGTTTTTACTGGCCTTTTTCATATACTCAGCCATTCTTGATCTTAGGCCAAGTACATAGTCCACAATGCCCTGTTTAGAAACTTTTAAAGGTTGTTCCCAACACTCCTTAACAAGAGCAAGGGGACCTCTCACAGGGTGCCCAAAGAGGAGTTCAAAGGGGCTGAAGCCCACTCCATTTTGGGGTACCTCCCTGTAAGCAAAAAGGAGGCAAGGTAACAGGGCATCCCATGTCCTTCTGATTTTTTCAGGGAGTCCCATTATCATACCTTTGGGAGTTTTATTAAACCTCTCAACCACACCATTTGTTTGTGGATGGTAAGGAGTTGTGAACTTGTAAGTTACACCACACTCCTTCCACATTGCTTTGAGGTATGCAGACATGAAGTTACTACCTCTGTCTGACAGCACTTCCTTAGGGAAACCCACTCTGGAAAATATTCCCAGGAGGGCCTTTGCCACTGCAGGAGCTGTAGTGGTCCTTAAGGGGATGGCTTCAGGGTACCTAGTGGCATAGTCCACTACCACCAGGATAAATCTATTGCCTGAAGCTGTTGGAGGGTCAAGGGGGACAACTATGTCAACCCCTACCCTTTCAAAAGGCACCCCAACCACTGGAAGTGGGATTAAGGGGGCCTTTGGATTGCCACCAGTCTTGCCACTGGCTTGGCAGGTGACACAAGAGCGACAAAACTCTTTAGTGTCCTCTGACATATGAGGCCAGTGAAACAGGGCAACTAGCCTGTCCCATGTTTTCATCTGGCTCAAATGCCCAGCCAAAGGAATATCATGTGCCAAGGTAAGAAGAAACTCTCTGTACTGCAAGGGAATAACCAATCTCCTGGCAGCTCCAGGTTTAGGGTCGCTTGATTCAGTGTACAAGAGGTTGTCTTCCCAATACACCTTATGGCTATCACTGACATCCCCATTCTGCTGCTTGACAGCTTGCTGTCTTAATGTCCGTGTGGGACAGGTCTGCTGTGTCATACTCAGCTCTTCCCTAGCAGGCCCTCCTGGACCCAAAAGCTCAGCAGTGTCTGCTGCCAACTCCTCTTGAGTAGGTTCTGCACAGGGAGAGGATTCTACTTCCTCGAAAGGGGAATCTTCTCGAGAGAGAGGGATAGTGGGTAAGGAGTTACCCTTTTTACCCCTAGCTTTTGGGAGAACTTGGTCCATTGTTCCAGGATCCAAGTTTCCCTGTCCTTTTTGCTTTTTGGTCTGAGCCCTTGTCAAAGCAAAAATATGCCCAGGAATACCCAGCATTGCTGCATGAGCCTCCGACACCATTTCAGCCCAAGCTGATGTCTCCAAATCATTGCCTAGTAAGCAATCTACAGGTAATACAGTGGCTACCACAACTTTCTTTGGACCACTAGCCCCCCCCCCAGTTGAGATTCACAACAGCCATGGGGTGGCTAAGTGTGTTATTATGAGAATCAGTCACTTGGTACTGCTGACCAAGTAGGTGTTGATCAGGGTGAACCGGTTTCTCTATCACCATAGTTACACTGGCTCCTGTGTCCCTGTAGGCCTCAACCTCAACACCGTTGATTAGGGGTAGTTGCTTGTACTTACCCATATCAAAGTGACAAGCAACCAAGGTGGCAAAGTCAATGCCACCATCAGAGACTAAAACAGCCTCTGTGGTCTCCCTAACAAGACCGACCCCAACTACACTGCCAATAGTGAGCCCAGCTACACCCTTGGATTGGCTATTTGTAGTAGACTTCCCACCACCACTGCTATTACTAGGGGCACCAGAGGTTGTGGCGGTGGGAGGTTTGGTGTTTTTCTTTGGACACGTGGAATCACTTGCCCAATGGCCTTTTACTTTACATAAATAACACCAAGGCTTTTACTGATTGTGGGAAGAGGATTTGTACCCACCACCCCCAGAGGATGTTTGTGGGCCTGATGAAGACTCAGAATGTTTTTTTATCCTTGTCCCCACCCTTGTCAGAAGACTTACCATCCTTCTTCTTCCCATCCTTGTCACCCCCTGTATGAACATTTCTGTTCTCTCTTGTTCAGACCCATTTGTCTGCCTTCTTTCTCAATTCTTGGGGAGAGGTCAGATCCGAGTCTACCAAGTACTGGTGCAACAAATCAGATACACAATTGTTAAGAATATGCTCTCTCTTGATCAGAATATACAGGCTTTCATAGTCAGTCACCTTACTGCCATGTAACTAACCTCCCAAAGCCTTCACTGAACAGTCTACAAAGTCTGTCCAGTCTTGAGAGGACTCTCTTCTGGTGTCTCTGAACTTAATCCTGTATTGATCAGTGGTTAAGCCAAATCCATCCAAGAGTGCATCCTTCAAAACTTTGTAGTTATTAGAATCACTTTCTCTGACAGCAAGGAGCCTATCCCTACCTTTACCAGTGAAAGATTGCCACACGATAGCAGCACACTGCCTTTGAGGGACCATCTGTACCATACAGGCCCTCTCAAGTGCAGCAAACCAATTGTTAATGTAATCTCTCTCCTTGTAAGGGGGGAATATCTTATGCAGGTTTCTGGAATCCTGCTCTAACAGGATTGCTATCAGAAATACTGCTGCTGCCACCATGGGGAACTAACCCCAATCTCTGTCTTTCCCTCTTTACATCCAGGGATTCCCTGTCTAAGGCCAGTTGCTGCTGTTTAAGCTTCAGACTGGCCTCTTCCAACCTCAGCTTTCTGAGTTCCCTTTCCATTAAGTTATCCTCAGGGTGAGAGGCTTGGGAATGTTTAGATACAGAGGAGATGTGGGAATTGGCAGAGAGAGACCTGTCCCTAACTGGCTGGACCCTAGTAACCTGGCCTTTAGGAGTGAAAGATGCCCTACTAATGTGTGACCCCCTCCCACTACCAGTGTCACTAGGTGGCCTGCTAGATGGCAGGTCTTTGTAAGAACCCTCCCCAATCTCTTCAGGGAACTCCTCTGAGTCTGAGTGGGTACCTTCCCCTCCTACATCTTGTTCCCGAGATGGGCCAGACTGGTTCTGGTCATTTTCTATGAGAAGGTTGAAGAGAAAGTCTTTTGTAGGATTCTTACCAATGCTTAAACCTCTTTCTATGCAGAGACCCCTCAAACCTTTAAAGTTGAAACTCTCATATGTTGCTTGAACAATTTTGGAGTGAGCTGTACTGAAGACATGATAGAAAAGGTTTAAGACAGAGAGAGAGAGAACGTTTTAGAACTTTTGAAAGCACAGAGAAAAACCTTTTTCAAACTTTTTGAAAACTTTTAAAAGTTTTCAGAACTTTTAAGAAACTTTGTAGAAAGCTTTAGAGCATAACAGTAAACTGTTTTGGTTCAATGTGTATATATTGAAATATTTGGTATATGTTTTTCCCATGAAAAGCACCAATGACAAAGTGGTGAAGCAGTTACAAGTACTTATCCTACCACTGCACCACCAATGTAGGAGGCTGGCTTGGCTTATAGTAGGTACTTAGTGGTACTTACACCTTGTACCAGGTCCAGTTATTCCTTATTAGTAGATTAGTAGTGTTCTAGCAGCTTAGGCTGATAGAGGTAGCTATAGCAGAGCAGCTTAGGCTGAACTAGGGGACATGCAATGCTCCTACTATACCACTTATATCATATAGCACTATATCATAAGAAAACACAATACTCAGAGTTACTAAAAATAAAGGTACTTTATTTTAGTGATTATGGTGGTCATTACAACCCTGGCGGTCGGTGTTAAAGCGGCGGTAAAAAAAATGGAGCACGAATGCAGGCGGCGAAGACCACTGTGAGTACTACACCTACGACACAGAGGAGGGAAAAAACAGACACACACACATGCAACACGCAACACCCCCACCCCCACCCTCACCCACAACAACACACACAAAAATACAGCATGATACATTACAGTTACAACCCCCCTGGGAAGAATGCAAGGACAAAAGGAAATGAGTGTAACCATTGTAATATATTAAAATCCAGTACGCAAATGTATATATATATATATATATAGATATATATATATATATATACACTATAAACAAAATATACACCAAGAATAGTAGTCCAGGTAGTGCTCCATTGAAGTCCGTGGAACACTGTGCCCACACGGTCTGGGCGAGGCCCACACTCAATCCCCGAAATGACGGAGAGAACACTGCAGGGGCATCAGATAGCAATAAAACAGGCACCTCAGGGGGAAGGGAAAGGGGGGGCACCTCAGCCGGTTGAGTGCACTACGCCAAATCCACGAGGGGGCCACATGCCCACTGTACAATCCTGGGGAGTGCAAAGCCACAGTCTCTCAAGTCTCTACAGTGGGTGGCTTGCCCACTGTTCCATCCTAGGGAGTGCAAAGCCACAGTCTCTCAAGTCTCTACAGTGGGTGGTTTGCCCACTGTTCCATCCTGGGGAGTGCAAAGCCACAGTCTCTCAAGTGGATAACTGGTTCTGGAGGGGGCTTTGTGCCCAGAGTGCTTCATCCTGCCAAGAATAGAGGTAGTAGATGTTTGTCTCCACTGGTTCTGGAGGGGGCTTTGTGCCCAGAGTGCTTCATCCTGCCAAGGACAGAGGTAGTGGATATGCTACTCCACTGGTTCTGGAGGGGGCTTTGTGCCTAGAGTGCTTCATCCTGCTTGTGACAGACTTAGTAGCGTCAGTGCCCTTGGCGCTCATGGGCCAGCGGTATTTGTTGCGGAGGTGTCATTGGCAGCAGTGTTTGTCGCGGCGGTGCCCTATTCAGCGGTGCTTGTTGTGGCAGTGTCATTGGCAGTGGTGCTTGCCGCGGCGGTGCCCTGTTCAGCGGTGCTTGTTGCGGCGGTGCCCTGTTCAGCGCTGCTTGTGGCGGCGGTGCCCTGTTCAGCGCTGCTTGTGGCGGAGGGGTCCTTTGCAGTGACTCAGGTGCTGGTGGTCCTGTCTGGCCCAGCGGGGCTGGCGATGGTGGTCCTGTCTGGCCCAGCGGGCTGGTGCTGGGGGTCCATCATGGCCCAGCGGGGCTGGTGCTGGCGGTCCTTCATGGCCCAGCGGGGCTGGTGCTGGCGGTCCTGTCTGGCCCAGCAGGGCTGGTGTTGGTGGTCCATCATGGCCCAGCGGGGCTGGTGCTGGCGGTCCTTCATGGCCCAGCGGGGCTGGTGCTGGCGGTCCTTCATGGCCCAGCGGGGCTGGTGCTGGTGGTCCTTCATGGCCCAGCGGGGCTGGTGCTGGAGGTCCTGTCTGGTCCAGCGGGGCTGGTGCTGGCGGTCCATCATGGCCCAGCGGGGTTGGTGCTGGTAGTCCTTCATGTCCCAGCGGGGTTGGTGCTGGCGGTCCTTCATGGCCCAGAGGGGCTGGTGGTCCTTCATGGCCCAGTGGGGTCTGGTGCTGGATGTCCTGTCCTGGGCAGCAGGGCTGGTGCTGGCAGTGGCCTCCTGGGCAGCAAGGCTGGTGCTGGCAGTGGCCTCCTGGGCAGCGGGGCTGGTGCTGGCGGTGGCCTCCTGGGCAGCGGTGCTGGTGGTGGCCTCCTGGGCTGGTGCTGGTGGTGGCCTCCTGAGCAGCAGGGTTGGTGCTGGCGGTGGCCTCCTGGGTCTCGGGGCTGGTGCTGGCGGTGGCTCCTGGGCAGCGGGCTGGTGCTGGCGGTGGCCTCCTGGGCAGCGGGGATGATGGCGGTGGCCTCCTTGGCAGCGGGGATGATGGCTGTGGCCTCCTGGGCAGTGGGGATGATGGCGGTCTTCTCCGCTGTGCAGCTCTTCCCAGACTTGCTGACTTTCTTGTGGCCCTTTCCCACCCTGGAAGGTGTCGCAGCTGACTCCACACTCCCACCTGTACCCCTGGGAGCGGCTTTGGTGGCTGGAGTCTTCTCCCTCTCCTGCCGGGCACTGGCCAACTTTTGATGCTTGACAGGTGGGGGACTGTCCATGCTGTGGCTCCGTGCCACGCTGGCTGCCCTGGTGGCCGTTGCACTCCAGATTCCAGTGACTACAGTCACCACTGGTCCCGGAGATGTTGTGGCTGAGGTGCTAGGTTGGGACCTGGAGAGTCTGGCGCTAGGAGACGGACGGGGTGGGAGAGGTGAGAGAAAGAGGTCAAGGTTGGACAGGAAAAGTTTCTTGAGAACACTGGGACGGGTAGCTGGAGGGGGTTTGGGAGTGGAGGAAGAGGTTGTGGTTGTAGGAGTTGTTCGTGTGGTGACTTTGGGTGAAGGTGCATGCGCTGGAGGCTGTCATGAGGTAGATGGCTGTTGGGTGGGTGTGTGCTTGCATTTGTGTATCTTGGGAGGTGGCCTCACAGACACACTGGGAGAGGACACAGGGGACGTGTGCATGGCAGTGGGGGTGGTGACTGCACGTGAGCAGGGTGTGGTGGTGTTTGTGCTAGTGATGGAAGTAGTGGCTGTAGATGTAGTGCATGCAGGTGTGAGTGGAGACGAGAGTGGGAGGGAGGAGGGAGACTTGGAGGAGGGGGACACAGTGGAGGCAGTGGATGTCGGTGTGTCTGCATGTGTGTGATGCTTGCGTGAGTGCCTGTGGGATGTGTGGTGCTTATGTTTGCCTGAGCTTCCCTTGTGTGTTGACGTGTGTGCATGCTGGTCTGAAGGTGTACGTGGGATAGGCTGAGGTAGAGGGGATTGGGTCTGGGTGGAGGAAGTTGGAGGGGGGAGGCTAGAGACGGACAATGGCTGCCATCAGTGCTGACGCCAGAGTCTGAAAAGCTCGCTGAAGGGCCACCTGACCAGAATGAATGCCCTCCAGGAATGCATTTGTTTGTTGCAACTGCCTCTCTACACCCTGGATGGCATTCAAAATAGTAGACTGCCCAACAGTGAGGGACCTGCGGAGGTCAATGGCCTCCTCACTGAGGGCAGCAGGGGTGACTGGGGCAGGGCCTAAGGTGCCTGGGGGGAAGGTGATGCCCACCCTCCTGGGTGAGCGGGCACGGGGCAAAGGCTGAGGGGCTGCTGGGAGGGTGGAACTGGTAGGGGGGTGGCGGCTGTACCTGTAGATGCGGGGGGCACAGATGTTGCTGCCACCACAAGGGAGCTCCAATCAGAAGACGAGTCCGTGTCACTGGTGTCAGCTCCTGTCCCCGCCGTGGAGCTCCCCTCGCCCTCCGTCCCACTGGTGAACTCCGAGTCCGTTGTCTTGCCCTCCAGGGCCATGTGGGATGCAGCTCCCTCCTGCTCGGGTGCCACTGCTCCTCCGTCTGATGATGTTAATGCACACAAGAACAGGGAAACCACAAAAAGGGGGGGGACGACAGAAGAAAGACATGTTGAGTGCATGCATTACCGCTACAGTTGGCGGACATGACAGACACAGAGCCCCCTGCACTATGCCGCACACTTGGACTCCACTGTTCATTCCCTGGGACATGGCCTACAAGGCTATTGCTGACATCTGCACACATGGATGACACAGGAGCCTGACTAGGTGTACTGGCACTGTACACAAGTGGGGTGGGGTGCCACAGTGTCTGCCAGAACAAGGGGACCTAACTAGCACACTCGCCCTGGCCGAGGGAAACCCACAGCCCACCTCCCCCACCTAGACACCTCCACTGCATGCACAATCAGCAGAATGAGAGTGTACTCACCCCCTTGTGGCTGCTGTGATGCGCTCAAATGCCCATCCAACTCCAGGAACGCCACTGCCAGGATCCTGAACATCAGGGAGGTCATGGTGCGACGGGCACCCCTCCCACGTTGGGAGGCCATCCCCAGCTGGGCCTCCACCATCTTCTTTCTCCAGCAGTGAATGTCCTCCCATTTCTTACAGCAGTTGGTGCTCCGTCTGTGGTAGACCCCCAGGGTCCGGACGTCCTTGGCGATGGCACGCCAAATATCCTTTTTCTGGTGGGCGCTGACCTACAGGAATTGTACAGGGGGAAAAGAAAAGGTATTACCAACTGCACCGTCACAGTCATTGGCCCCCATCCCTACCCTTGCCCTGTGGCACATGCACTCACCGTTGTTTCATGCACGCCTCAATCTCCCCCCCATCCTTCATCCACTGCACTCCACACAGGCATAGCCCATACAGCATGCTCCTAGTGTACTTAGCTGTTTGTCTGGAGGACCGTAGAGTAGCGTGTACCTGGGGAGGACCCCATCCACATGTTTCTCCAAATCCTCCGATGTGAAGGCAGGGGCCCTTTCCCCAGATGCAAGAACCATTGTCTCTTTCAGACCGAGGTCACAGCAGCACTTGCAGTGTAGGTCCTCTCCTGTTGAAGATCAGGTATTGAGTGATTGAACAGATAGAAAATGGCGGTGACGTCCGCAGCGGTGCGTACCATCACCGCCGGCATAATTCGTCATTGGCTCCTGGGACCCATAGGGTCCAATGTTAACTAATGCAGAATTGCGCTGCGGTCTTCGACCGCCTACCGCAACGGTGTACAACGCCAGTGCAGTTACCTCACATCCCATTGTCCCACTTTACAGGTCAGGCATCCGCCATTTCAGGGGCCCACATGGGTTAATTTTTAACTGCATGACACATACCTAGGCCTTGCCTCAACACTCATACAGGCCAAATTTCAGATTAGGATTCGTGTTCTGTGTAAGCTGTGGGTACGTACCTCTGAGTTGGTTGACTCTGTGCTCGTTGTTGTCCTTCATAGGCACCGTCCGCTGGGACATGTGAGGAGATGGCGGCATCCTCCGGTGTACAGACCGCTGCTGGACCTGTCGACAATGGAGGAAAGACATGTCATCATCACCTACAGGCTTGATCGTGCCACAATCCTGGAACTGTGTGCCCAGTTGGAGACAGACCTGATGTCAGCTATCCGCCATCCCACAGGAATCCCCCCTCAAGTCCAGGTGCTGTCAGTACTCCATTTCCTTGCAAGTGAGTCATTTCAAACAACAGTGGCCATAGCATCAGGGATGTCCCAGCCTATGTTTTCCAACGTGTTTTCCAGAGTGTTGTCTGCCCTGCTGAAACACATGCAGAGCTACATCATTTTCACTCAGGTGGAGGATTTGCCTACAGTGAAAGGTGACTTCTATGCCCTGGGACATATCCCCAACATCATAGGCGCCATTGATGGGACACATGTGGCTTTGGTACCCCCCGCAAGAGTGAACAGGTGTACAGAAACCGGAAGAGTTATCATTCCTCATGGACTAGAGCTGTTTGACATAGGTATGTTGACATTACATTTGAAAGAGCATTTTGACACTGTAATTGCTAATACACTATTTCAAAATCACAGACTGACTCCAGATTGTTTTGTGCTTCAAGGGTCTTTATTAAAGTGCACAATATTGGAGGGGGTTTTAAAATGGTGAGGGGTGATGGTGGAGGAATGTCCATGGCAGAGTCCAGTCTATTAGTCTCACAGGTGCATTGTCCAAATGGGCATAGGAAGTGGAGCTGGGGCAGTTTGAGGATGGACAAGGTGACAAAGTGGGACAGAAGTATGACATTCAGGGTGGTCTCATTTCTTGGCGGGGGTCTTGGCAACATTCTCTGTCTTTGTCCTGGATCTCAGGGACCGTTTGCGGGGTGGTTCTCCCTCTGCAGGGGGTGGGGTGCTGGTGTGGTGGTCCTGTGGGGGTGCCTCCTGTCCACTAGCACCGGCGGAGATGGTGGGCAGTTCATCGTCCGGGCTAGTGTCAGGGGCCCCTTGTTGTACCACAGTGTCCCTCCTGGTGTTGAGTACTTCCTTCAGCACCCCTACGATGGTGCCCAGGGTGGAATTGATAGATCTGAGTTCCTCCCTGAAGCCCAAATACTGTTCCTCCTGCAGGCGCTGGGTCTCCTGAAACTTGGCCAGTACCGTTGCCATTGTCTCCTGGGAGTGGTGGTAGGCTCCCATGATGTTGGAGAGGGCCTCGTGGAGAGTGGGTTCCCTTGGCCTGTCCTCCCCCGTCGCACAGCAGCCCCCCCAGTTCCCCTGTTTCCCTGGGCCTCTGTCCCCTGAACTGTGTGCCCACTACCACTGCCCCCAGGTCCCTGTTGTTGTTGGGGTGGTGGGTTAGCCTGGGTTCCCTGTAGTGGTGGACACACTGCTGATTGACGTGTCCTGGGGACAGAGGTATGGGCCGGCCGGGTAGGTGCTGTGCTGGTGTTTCCAGAGGGGGGAAGCTCTGTGGTGGCCTGTGAATGTGTGAGGGAAACCGACTGTCCCGAGGTCCCCGATGGGCCGGGCTAGTCATCTAGATCCAGTTGGACAGAGCTGCTGTCATCACTGTGGGCCTCTTCTGTTGGTGGTGTGGACATGTGTGGACCCTCCTGTCCGGTGACATTGGGTAGGGGTCCTGCCGGGTTATAAAAGGATGTTTATTACATCTATGTGTGCTATGGTGTGCAATAGGTGGGTGACCGTGTACCCCAGTGCTTGCATCCCTGTGTGGGACCTTGTGTGATGGTGGTTTAGGGGGGTGTATGGGTATGTGCAGTGGCCATGCTTTGGTGATGGGTGTCCATGCTTTGTTGTTGCATGAGGGCTTGGTGTTAGGATGTGTGGTTTGTGATGTTGGGACATTTGTGAGGAGTTGGAGTGATGGGGGTGAGGGTGGAGGTATGTGATAGCATGCAAGTAGGGTGGGGGATGTACTAGTTAAGGATTGACTTACCAGAGTCCATTCCTCCATCTACTCCTGCGAGGCCCTCAAGATACAGAATCGCCAAGACCTGCTCCTCCCATTTTGTTAGTTGTGGGGGAGGAGATGGGGGTCCGCCGCCAGTCCGCTGAACTGCTAGGTGGTGTCTTGAGACCACGGAATGCACCTTCCCCCGTAGGTCGTTCCACCTCTTCCTGATGTCATCCCTATTTCTTGGGTGCTGTCCCACTTCGTTGACCCTGTCCACTATTCTTCACCATAGCTCCATCTTCCAAGCAATGGAGGTGTGCTGCACCTGTGATCCGAATAGCTGTGGATTTCATCAGACAATTTCCTCCACCATGACCCTGAGTTCCTCCTCAGAGAACCTGGGGTGTCTTTGCCGTGCCATGGGGTGGTGTGGGTGATGTGTGGGGTGGTGTGTGTAGTGATAAGTGGGGTGATATTTAGTGGTGTGTTGTGTGAGGTGCGTGGAAGTTCTGTGGGTGATGGTATTGTGTGCCTGTGGATGCTTGGTAGTTGTTTGTGGTGTCTCTCTCTGGCCTTCTCTAGGTAATTCTTGTCGTAGGGGTTTGTGGGTGATGTGGGTGTGTGTTTTATATTGTAATGGGTGTGTGGGAGTGGTGTGTATGTGTATCAGGTGTGTGTATTTCGATTTGTCCAATGTGGTAGTGTTTTGTAAATGTGTGTGTATTTTGAGCGCGGCGGTGTGTACCGCCAATGGAATACCGCGGTTGAAAGACCGCCGCATGGATTCATGTGTCGTGATAGTGTTGGCGTATTTCTGTTGACGTGACGGTGGAGGTTTTGTTTTTGCCAGTTTATCACTGACCTTTGGTGTGGCGGACTTGTGTGGGTGTCTGAATTTTGGCAGATTCCGAGCTGTGGGTCATAATAGCTGTGACGGATTTCCGCGGCCGCGGTGGTGTGTTGGCGGTCTTCTGCACGGCGGTAAGCGGCTTTTACCGCCAATGTTGTAATGACCGCCAATATGCCAAAAGTATCTCAGAGGATATACTCCCTTAGGAAGTAAGTAAGATACACAAATTATATGCACACAAACCAAAATCAGGTAAGTAACAGTTAGAAAAGTAGTGCAAACAATGTAGAATCACAATAGAATGCAATAGGGAGAAATAGGCCTAGGGGCAACACAAACCATATACTCCAAAAGTTGAGTGCAAACCACGAATGGACCCCAGGCCTAAAGTAGTGTGTAGAGGGTCGCTGGGAGTGTAAGAAAACACTAAGGGTGTCCAAAATACCCCACCCCAAGACCCTGAAAAGTAGGAGTAAAGTTACCCTACCACCCAAGAAAGACAGTAAAGTCAAGATAGGGGATTCTGCAAGGACAACAACTGACTGCAAAACACTGAAGACGGATTCCTGGACCTGAAGACCTGTAAAGGAAGGAGACCAAGTCCAAGAGTCACGCAAGTGTCCGGGGGGGGGGCAGGAGCTCACTAAACCCCGGATGAAGGTACAAAAGGGCTGCCTCTGGGTGGAAGAAGCTGAAGATTCTGCATCAACGGAAGGTGCCAGGAACTTCTCCTTTGGTCAGAAGATGTCTTACGGCGTGCTGGAGGATGCAGAGTTGTTTCCATGCAGAAAGACCACAAAAATGTCTTGCCACCTGCAAGAGTTGCAGCTGAGGATTTTGGGTGCTGCTAGGGCCCAGGATAGACCAGGAGGTCGCCTCTTGGAGGAGGACACAGAGGAGGCGCTCAGCAACTCAGAGAGCCCACGCAAAAACAGGCAGCACCCGCAGAAGCACCAGAACAGGCACTTAGAAGATCTGAGGACAGCGGTCGACTCAGAGTCACAAAGGAGGGTCCCACGACGTCGGAGTCCAACTCAGCAAGTTGGGCAATGCAGGACAGAGTGCTGGGGACCTGGGCTAGGCTGTGCACAAAGGAAGTTTTGCAAAAGTGCACAGAAGCCCGAGCAGCTGCAGTTCACGCAGTACACAGGATTACTGTCTTGCGTGGGGAGGCAAGGACTTACCTCCACCAAATTTGGACAGAAGGGCCACTGGACAGTCGAAGACACTTGGACCCAGCTCCTGTGTTCCAGGGACCACGCTCGTAAGGATGAGAGGGGACCCAGAGGACCAATGATGCAGACGTTTGGTGCCTGCGTTGGCAGGGGGAAGATTCTGTCGACCCACGGGAGATTTCTTCTTGGCTTCCAGTGCAGGGTGAAGGCAGACAGCCCTCAGAGCATGCACCACCAGGAAACAGTTGAGAAAGCCGGCAGGATGAGGCGCTACAATGTTGCTGGTAGTCTTCTTGCTACTTTGTTGCGGTTATGCAGGCGTTCTGGAGCAGTCAGCGTTCGATCCTTGGCAGAAGTCGAAGAGGGAAGTGCAGAGGAACTTTGGTGAGCTCTTACATTCGTTATCTGAGGAATAGCCCACAGGAGAGACCCTAAATAGCCTTCAGAGGAGGATTGGCTACTGAGAAAGGTAAGCACCTATCAGGAGCGGTCTATGATGTCACCTGCTGGCACTGGCCACTCAGAGCTGTCCATTGTGGCCTCACACCTCTGCATCCAAGATGGCAGAGGTCTGGGAGACACTGAAGGAGCTCCGGGCACCTCCCCTGGGAGGTGCTGGTCAGGGGAGTGGTCACTCCCCTTTCCTTTTTCCAGTTGCTCGCCAGAGCAGGGCTGGGGGGATCCCTGAACTGGTGTAGACTGGCAGAGAGGGCACCATCTGTGCCCATCAAAGCATTTCCAGAGGCTGGGGGAGGCTACTCCTCCCCAGCCCTTCACACCTATTTCCAAAGGTAGAGGGTGTAACACCCTCTCTCAGAGGAAATCCTTTCTTTTGCCTTCCTGGGACCAGGCTGCCCAGGCCCCAGGGGGGCAGAAACCTATCTGAGGTGTTTGCAGCAGCAGTAGCTGCAGTGGAGACCCCGGAAAGTTAGTTTGGCAGTACCCGGGCTCTGTGCTGGAGACCCAGGGATGCATGGCATTGTCCCCCCAATACCACAATGGCATTGGGGTGACAATTCCATGATCCTAGAAATGTTACATGGCCATGTTCGGAGTTACCATGGTGATGCTACATATAGGTATTGACCTATATGTAGTGCACGTGTGTACTGGTGTCCTCGCTCTCATAAAGTCCGGGGAATTTGCCCTGAACAATGTGGGGGCACCTTGGCTAGTGCCACGGTGCCCACACACTAAGTAACTTTGCACCTAACCTTCACCAAGTGAGGGTTAGACATATAGGTGACTTATAAGTTACTTAAGTGCAGTGTAAAATGGCTATGAAATATTGTGGACGTTATTTCACAGGCTGCAGTGGCAGTCCTGTGTAAGAATTGTCTGAGCTCCCTATGGGTGGCAAAAGAAATGCTGCAGCCCATAGGGATCTCTTGGAACCCCAGTACCCTGGGTACCTAGGTACCATATACAAGGGAATTTTAAGGGTGTTCCAGTGTGCCAATGAGAATTGGTAAAATTAGTCACTAGCCTGTAGTGACATTTTAAAAGCAGAGAGAGCATAGCCACTGAGGTTCTGGTTAGCAGAGCCTCAGTGATACAGTTAGGCACCACACAGGGAACACATACAGGGCACACTTTATGAGCACTGGGGTCCTGGCTAGCAACAAACCTACATACAGTAAAAATGGGAGTAACATGCCAGGCAAGATTGTACTTTCCTACACCAGCCCATTTAAGTGGCTCACAGCAACATTGGGATAGGGGTTGGTGATTCTCTTATTCATCCCATAGCAGTCCATGGTAAACATATCTAGAGTCCCATTGACGAATGCCCGTCTCTAAACCATAGGTAATGTTTTTTATCCGATTGTTAAAAATGCTAAAAACTGCATCAGCCAAATGTTTAATATAAGATTTTGTGTGTTTAGGGCTTGTTAGCTGCTGACTTGCAGGTTCTTACTCCCAAGACAAAACACTCTTTGTGCAGTCAGGCCTTTCAATGTACTAGTAACTCAGGACATATACAAAGTATGTGCGGGAATGTTTCATTTGACTGATGGCACAGGCGGCAGAATTTGTCCTACAATTTCTCCTTCTTCTGCCATTTGGGTGTGAAATCTAAAGATGGAAGGAGACCAAATCGCATTTTCATGATTCCTTCTTAATGGTGAGAGAAAATGCTTCCTCAAAGTAAGGCTGTTCCTTAAGATTGCATGCAAATTTGTCACCAGCCACCCATGCGCTGGTTTTGCTAATAATGTTTTGTACTCCAGGATTTTTTTCTGTTGGATTTATTTGTTCAAGGTTTCTTAAAGATGTAATTGCTTATGTTACGTTGCTATTAGTCTCAAAGGCCAGGATTCTCTATACTTGTCTGTAGGTAATGACTTTTCCCCCTTTAAAGGCTAATTTCCACCCAGGCAAGATGAGCTAGTGTATTTTCTGAAGCATTCCTCCAAAAAGGCCAGCATCTAACAAAAGACTTCTGTTTGGCTATTGATTGTTTTACCATTGAGAACTCAAATCTTATTTAGGCAGGGGAGGAGGACTTTGGTAACTAAAACACCAGTTTATCTGTTGGTAATATGTGCTTCTCCAGGATGGTAGTGTCCTCCCTTAACATTATCTCCCCTCCATAAAATATGCTGGGGATCAATTTTGATTTTGTCAGTGTGATCAATGCCTTTAGATTATGCTCTCAATGGTTTTTCCTTAAATTAAAGAAGGAAACATCTGTTTTCTCCGCGATGGCCCCTTTTTTTGTGCAACAAAGGACTCCCTTAAGACCAGTTTGAACCTTAAATACATTTATGTTGCTGTTTAATCGATTGTGGACCCACTGAGATGCAATTTCCCATGTTTGAAAATCTGGCGTTTTAAAGGTATGACTTTCGACTTTTTGAGATTGATTTCCAGCTGGTTGTTAGTCAAGTACTCTGCAAGCCTGGTTATCAGTCCTTGTAGACCTACTCGAGTGTTGCTTAACAATAGCAGATCATCAGCGTATAGACTGTTACACAGGTGTTGGCTGCCAGGACTCGGTGCGTGGGACACCACTTTGGCAAGGAACAGCAGTAAATTTGAGATAAGAAAATTTGATAAAAGTGGTGCAAATAAGCAATAATGCTTTAGCCCAAGGGATGTGCTGACTTCTCTGGACAGACCCTGGCTGCCCTTTAACTTCACTCATGTTCTTGAATATAGCAGCTGAATTGGTCTCAAAAGCTTTGACGGGATATCCCAACGTTATTACGTTTCCCAGAGCTGATCACAGGGTATGCGTTTGAAGGCCACCTTAAAGTCCACAAAGCACATTAACACTGGTGGGATGATATCACTTGTGCTTTTCATGATGAGGCCCATGGTCATCAGGTTGGAAAGAGTCCCTTGCTTTTCAGTGAACCTAATTTGCTTCACCAGTAGCCTTCTGGCCTCTGTCTTCCACTCCAAAAGATCTTGCAGGCGTAAGGTTAAGAAATATCTGAGTTGCACATCTAGCAGAGTTATCAGTTGGTAATAACTTGAAGACGCAGCTCTCCCACCTCTAAAAACGGGAGGTGTAACTGACCTTCTTCAGTTTTTTGGGATGCTTTCGGCAGCAGTATATGGTTAAACATTGAGGTCATAATGCCTGCCTAGGTCATAACGTTTTCTTTCACGAGGGCTGGAGGTATTCCATTTGAACCAGGCGCACAGTTGGTAAGTGAATTCTCAATAATATTTACCAGTTTTGCAGTGCTATTATTTTCTATATGTGCCATGTTAGGTAGATCTAAATGGAGTCCCGGGGCAGAAGAAGCGTCTATGATTCCATTATAATGCACTCTTAGGAAGTTTGCCTTATTTTCCTCTCATACATTAGCGTTATTTGCTGCTGTGGGGCTCTAGCCGAGCTCATTAATTAGCTTCCAAAAATTGCTATGGACATTTTGTTTTGAGGAGTGTAGGAAAGTACCCTCTTTTTGCCATGGTTACCCCCATTTCTGCCTGATGTCATTGGGGTTGACTGTGTTCACTGGGATCATGCTAACCAGATAGATAACGCTCTTTCTCCTCTAAATTTGGTAACCCAAAATTTTCCCACAGTTGGCATACTGGTGCCCCCTTATAAGTCCCTAGTATATGGTACTTAGGTACCCAGGGCATTGGAGTTCCAGGTGATCCCTATTGGCTGAAGCATATTTTTTGCCACCCATAGGGAGCCCATGCAAAGTCTTCTGCAGGACTGCCATTGCAGCCGGTGTGAAACCATGCACCTTTTCACTGCCATTTACACTGCACCAGGTCACTTATAAGTCACCCCTACAGCAGGCCCTCCAGCCCTGAAGGCAGGGTGCAGAGTATCTGTGTATGAGGGCACCCCTGCACGGCAGAGGTGCCCCCACGACATACAGGACTATTTTCCCTGACTTTCATGTGTGTGAGTCTCCTAGATAAGCCTTGGCTGTTCAACTACATCTACCTCGAGAGAGCCTGGCTTCTAGAAACTGGCTAGATTTCACTAATAAGGGATAACTGGACCTGGTAAAAGGTGTAAGTACCATAGGTACCCACTACAAACCAGGGTAGCCACCTACAAGGAGTATAGAAGATTGGCACATAACGCTTCAGATTTTCCTTTCTTGTACAGTCAGGCCCATCTTTTCAGTCCTCTACAATTGTGTTGAAGGCACTTTAGCAATGCAGGTAGTGAGTGCCACAACTGTCTGAGACTTTTGATGATCTGTGATCCAATAAGGTGGATTGTTTTTGGCCAGATAATACTTGTGCCATTGTACAAGCTTGTGGCTGGGTACCTTGCCACTAAACAATATAAAAGGCTTTCCCAGGCCTTTATTGGGTTTTGCTCACTGGCTGAAGCAGCTTTCAAAAATCCCACCACCTCAGTTGCCAAGTCTTGAATGTTATCCTAATTCAATTTGAGGTGTTTTAGACTCTTGGTGTGATCATGCCCCTGCACTATCCAGGCCAAGCCCAGAACTATTGTATTGCCACTAAACCACATGTTTGTGGGTGGTGATCACTCTCCGGTCAATTTTAAAATCAACAACCCTTCTAAACACACTGGCACTTACCATAGTGTAGAGATGGGAGATTTTCTTATAAGAGGACCTTGTTCAGGATGGTGGGATACCCCCTGGGAGGTGACCATGTAACATTATCAACCAAGCTTGATCATGGGCCCTCACAAGTTTTTTCCCTAGATTATCTTATATTCTACATGGGGGATGGCTTAGAGTGGGCAGGAACTATAGCACTTCATAATCATCCTCATTTGTATCTTGGAAGAGATTCAGGTTGAAATCGCCAGTGATTACAAGATTTGGCAACTGTAAATCACCTTTCCACTCCAAAAGCAGGATGATCAGTTTGTCAACTATTGCTGTATTTTCTCTCAGGCTAATATAAATATTAACCAGGACCAGCGAGACTGTCTGCTGCTTATCCCATTCTTCCAGGCAAACCGCCAATAACCATAGCTCATTAATATTTTGCATTGTGAACTTTGCGGTAAGTTCGTAATTCACATAGGTAGTTAGCCCACCTTTTGCTCTTCCATAGATGCTACTTTTGTACGCCAACCTGTTAAATTCAATGAACCCAATTAAGGGAATGGTGGATTGTGGCCATTTCTGTGGTACAGCTATGATATCAAATTTGTTCAAATATTCTGGCAGCGAGGCATCTTCGATTTTCTGAGCGAGTCCTCCCAGATTCCAGACACAAATACTCAGAGTACCATGCTTTGTCACACAGTGCCACAGGTGTTTCAGTCTGCATAATAGTCAACATAGTGTGCTGCTGATAGGGCAGATGAGAACCAGCTCCAGTTATCCATTTAATTTGTTTTGCCTACCACTCTTATTTCAGGGCCTTCCTCTGCTTGGACCTTTGTTGTTTGGATCATCAGCCCTGAACTTCCATTTGTGGATGAACAGCCCATTGCATCTTTCAGAATTAGGTTGGGGTGTGGGTCCCACTCTTGCTAGCAGGCTGATCTTGAGCCAGGAGTAAAGGATAGTAGTGAACCTTCTGAAAAGCTACTATTTTTATACCCCAAATCTTCAACAATTCATTGCAGGCCATGATTTTAGCATGGATATGTAACGAGTTAAATGTAACCAGTGTAGGCTCTGATAATTGGTTATGTCAAGCTGTAGGAATTTGATGGAAGAAACGTTCTGGGGACTCTAGTGCCTTGATTAACATCAGAACATTTGTTCGATTTTAAATATTATGGCTTAGCCTAGATCTAAACTCTGGGATCCTCATTAAGCTTGCCTCAGGACCAGAATGTTTGGTGGAGTGTTGATGTTCTCTTCAAGCTTTATTGGGGAGCTTGCTTCGTTGGGGGTTCAAACACTTGCTTCAGTGTAGCCCCCTTGGACATGGGGTAGCATTATTTCCTGCACCAACTTCTCTGGTGAGTGGCTTTTACAATGGCTACTACTCTGGCTGCAGACCAACACAGTGCCTGGGTGGGATCCTATGCTCTCCTTCCTTAGCAATGCAATGCTATTAACCTCTATAGCGCAGGGTGGCTTACTATTATGTGCCATCTTCTCTTCTTGTTGGATTTCTCTCTGCCCCTGACCTTGCTGTCATCTGGGTTAGTTGATAATGCCAGATGCGCTCACCGGTCAGGCCCAGACCAGGGTTCACTGGGACAAGGCCCTAATGGCAACTGGCATCCCCAAGGCTTGTTTCAAATTTGAGGACTCCTGAGGCAGCTGGTGTCACCTGTCTCTGTGGGTGGGTGGTGAATTTAACCCTAATATCCCCAAGGTTTACAGATTTTTCAGTGCTTACCGAGGAGCCAGAGATATTACACCTCTGTTTGAAGATGTCATTTGCCGGGGTGATTGTGACCTTCAATCCGTGGTTTTAATATCGGCTTCAGGGTTGTTGTTAGCTTCATCTCTAATCTCATGGTGGTCCACTTTACCCATTCCAAACTGTGGGTCCAGCCCGTTGTCCTGGATCTCACTAGAATCTTGGTGCTCTATGTCCACTTCAGCTTGCATGGAGCTTATTGATGTGGGGCCACACCCCATCGTAGTTTCTTTCATAGGCTTGGCCTTTGATCATTCTCACTGGACTTGTCCGGTTTCTGCCTTTCCTTGCCCACTTTCTTTACCAATTTGTCATATGGGGAGATGCTTGAACTTTGGATAATGTTCGCTGGGTGACCATAGAGCCATGTCTGGACTCCTGGTCACTTGAATCCTAGGGATATTCAGTACCCCATGCTTGCATACATTGGCTTGGGATGCCTTCCTTATTTCCTCATAAACGTCTGGACTGGTTGATAGTGTATTTTGCGCTGTCTTCCGTGTGCGACCCTTCCAGTAGCTGAAAGCATTTCTTGTGCTCTCAATCACTACTTTGGGTGGTTGAATCATGCTGGTTTTAACTTTTAATGCATTCCTTATTTCCCCAGCCATTTCCTTTAGGAGAGAAGGTAGTTGCACCAGTTTGTCAATCACTTCCTTGCACGAACACCCTGTAAAATCATTATCTTTAATGGATTGAACTGTTTTGATCAGGGTATTTACATTCTGCACTTTTCCATCTATTTCTGACACAAAAACTGTTAGGGCAGATCGATTTGTATGTCCATCTTACTAGCATAGTGAGTACACCCTCAGTTACCTGAGGGGTTCAGACTGACTCTCAGCCATCCCTCTCATAAAACCATTTAATTGTGCATGTCGGATGGTGATGGCATCTCTATAGGCTGGGAATGAGTTAAAATTGAATTAAAGTTTGAGCTGCATCTTTCTTAATCTGCTTTGGCTGTAACACCAATGGGGGGGAGCTTCAGTCTGATATGCTCTGACGTGCCATGGGCCCTTGCGATAGACGTATGCAGGTTGAAATAGATTTGGGATTGGTATTTGAGTGGGATTCCTCCCAGTTGAGACATTAAAGACTATGACCACCGGGGTCAGTGGGGGAGGTGGTGGTAATTGTAGTGGTTGTTGTGGTGATGATTGCTACTCCCTGCCCTTATCCATAAAACTTCCCTCTTGGACCTCAAGCCCATGAAGAGACCCAGGGTTGGGGCGGGGGCAGGGGTCAGGGCCAGAGAATTAGGGTGGGTGCCACTCTTCCTGCTCGTCAAGCAGCAGAAAATAATCATAAATCTTTGAGTACTTCTTCAGTTGTTCCCGGCTCTCTATGAGCAGTTCATCATCCATCTTACCCTAGGTATTTATACTGATTCTTCCCCTGCTGGAAGGAGGCTGTCCTCAACAGGGGTCTTTGCCGCCATCTTTCCCTTGGTGCTTTTGCGAATGGCGTCTCGGGTGCGGGGGCCTAGTTCTTTTTTATATTTTGGACAACTTGTGCACTGGTCCTAGTTTTCCTGACTTCACTGCAGTCAAGCTGTGGTCAGATGGCATGACTTGCCATCACTTGCCGAGCACTTGGTTGGCACGTGACTGGTGCTAACGATGCTTGTGAGGTACTCATGGTGGGATTCTGGTCACTGACTCCAGTGGGTCCACACTTGGATGTATGTGTGTTGTAAATAGTTGTAAAATGTGGGCTGAGTAGGAGTTAATTGTGAGCTGGTCCGATCACTTAATTCCTCCTATTTTTGTTTGGCTTTATTAAAACCCTTATTATTCCTTGCAGCCTTGCAGCCTTGCTTGCAGCTTTCAATGCAGCTTGACTGGTCCTTCAAGGGGACTCAACAGATACTCAATAATCAATTTTCCGAAGTTCCAAAGGCTCTTGGCATCTCCTCTAGCATGTAGTGCCACCTCACCCCCCACCCCCCCAGCAGGAAGGTGTCCTGTGAAACACAAGATGCGGAGGGGGGAATGAGCATGCTGTATGCTACACTGTATAATGAGCACAGCAAATAGCAAGGGTTTGTGAGGATCATTTATTGATGAGCAGAGCCAATGGGGGAATGGGAATGTCAAATTGTCAGTTTTCTTCCCCTTGCACAGTCTTACCAGTTCACCTGCCAACTGCTAGCCCATTGGCCCACTGACCCACTCTGACAACCTTAACTTCAGTCCAGCAGGAAGGCCATTGCATCCAGGACATGGGGATCCAGGGCTAAGTCTTCTCAACAAGTGTTTTCTGGAGGCTCCAAGCAATGTGCTGTGTGAGGGGTCTGCAAGAGGGTTGTGTGGTCTGAGGAGTCCGGGAGTTCAGAGTTCCACACAGAGCTGGGAACTATGGGACGTCTTACCCATTCCTTCTCCTTCTTCTTCCAAATGGCAGCAGCACACAACACATGGCATTACACATATCTTCCTACTGAGTGTAATGTGTTCAGTATGAATTAGGTATCATATGCTTGCTCCAGTGCCACCCGCCGGGGTCTTCTGTGAATTATGGTGCTGCTCTTCTGCATGCTTCAGGCCAGCTATTTCTGCAACCTGTCAAAACTGCTAGGTGGGACCATCCTCTAAACCCACCCAGCCCTGACACTTAAAAAGCAGTAATACAAATGTGAGCTGATTGTAAGGATTGCAGCTTACTCTTTTAAGACCCTGAAATGTCTCGGTCTGAGAAACGTCACACAAATGTATTGGAGTTCTTCACATGAGCATCAGTTACATCACAAAAGAACACATTCACTTTGGTTTTTGACATGGTGAGATTGAGTGATTAGCCCAGAATCACAGGATGTCAAGCAGACGTGGAAATTCAAACCTGGTTGCCCAGCTGTAAAGTCTGCAGCTCTGACTGTAATGCCACATCATCTCCCCTAACTGTAACAAATAATCAAGTGTTCAACTGGATTAAAAAAACATAAAGATAGTAAATAATTTAAAAGTGCTTTGTTGCTATCTGAGAACTCAAAAAATATGTCCTCATTTTTCTTTTTGGTCACTAACCATAATTTCAATGAGAATAAGACCCTCTCATTTTTACAATTTCTAAAGGAAATGCTTCAAGGTGTTACAGTTTTGATTACATCAAGATGATGTCAGGTGTGCCAAATTTTTGTAATAAATAAAAAATGCTAACAATGTAGATGTTTATTAGAATACTGTGTGGGGTAGAGGTCAGGGGCATGGACTTGGATAACTGAGGGCAGGGAGAGGCGTGCAGAGGCAACAAGTTGATGATGCTGAGCAGGTGGACGGGACAGTGACAGCACAACAGACAATGGAGGGCAGGGTAAAGGGGGAGAGGGGCAACAAACCAATCATGCAGGAAGACAAGAGAAGCTGTGGCAATATACAAGACCACTGAGGGCAGAAAGAAGAGCAGTGACAATACAACCATACATGCCAACAAACCCAATTCAGGAAGGAGACTACTGATGTTTTTAAGACTACAAGGGCTTTATTTTATCTAACTCCTGCCTAAAATCTAATTTGTTTAATGTAAGTCAATGGGAAAAATCAATTCCTCAGGTTTCACAAGTTCAAAATGTTGACAAGTATAATACATTGGATCACGGAGGGCAAGAGGAATGAGGTAGCGCCAGGGATTCAGATAGCAAAAGGCAGGAGGAAGAAGAGCAGAGCCATCAAACTGATCTTACAGGGCGGGCATCAGGGGTTACAGCAGCACAATACACCACACAGGGCAAGCAGGACAGCAGTGCAGTACAACGGACCATGGAAAGCAATAGGGAGGGGACAGGTTCATGCACATGGACAACAGAAAGCAAAGGGGAAAGAGGCAATTTTGGAGAGACAGGAGGGACACTTGCAGTATGATGGACCATGAGGGCAAAAGGGAGGGGGCTGGGGCATGACAACAAACAGGATAAGTCAGCAAGGAGAGGATAGTGGTCTGCAGATGAAAAACAGAGGGCATGGGGCAAGTGGGCAGGGCAGGAGCAACAAGCTGACAATGAAGGGCAGGCCGGATGGACATTGGAAGCACAACTTAGCGTGGAGGGCAACAGGAAAACTATAATGGCATATACATAGACAACAGAGGGAAGGTCGGAGGGGTTCAGGGGTAGCAAGTTGACCACACAGGGCGAGTGGGAAGGCACAAAAGACCATGCATGGCAAGCAGGAGGGTTAGTGGCAGCACAACAACAATGTTCGGCAAAAGGGAGGGGGCAGGGGCATGCAAAAAGGACCATGGAGGACAGAAGGAGAGTTAGGGGCTGGACACAGACACAAGAGGGCAGGGGAAGGTGCTTCACAGCAAACCACGAAGGGCAGATAGGAGGAACAGTTACAGCACAACAGAATATAGAAGGAAGAAGGCAATGACAGCAAAATAGACCATGGAGGACAGGAAGGAGGGGATTGGAGCATGAACCTCAGACAAGGAGGGTGGAGATGGCAGGGACAAGTGGCAGCCATCTGACCATGCTGGGCAGGTGTTTGGGGCAGTGACAGCTCAGCAGAACACTCAGAGTAGATAGGAGAAGAGATGGCAGGTCCATGGAACATGGTGGAGAAAAATAGGAGGAAGCAGGTACATGCACAAAGACATTGAGAGCAAGGGGAAGAAGAATTGGAGCACGATCTAAGCACAGAAGCCAAGCAGGAGGGCAATCATGGGGCATAGAATTGGGCAACATAGGGCAGGAGGAGTGGGCAGGGACATCAGGCTAAATGGAGGGTAGTAGCAGCACAACGGCCCATGCAGGGCGGGAGGGAGGGGGCTGATGCATGGACTCAAGCAACAAAGGGTAGGGAGGAGACGGATGGGGCAGTAAGCTAATTGTTTAGGGCTGAGGGGAAAGGCAGTAGCAGAACAACTGCCGCAATGCGCTGTAATGAGAGAGTCGGGCATGGCCTTGGACTATAGATGGCAAGGAGGAGGGGGCAGGAGCAGCATGCTTGGTTGTGGGAAGCACTATGCCAGGCCAGGCCCTCCAACCAAACCCCCCCACCGTGCATTGAGATAGGTACCTTATTTAGTGTTAAAAGAAACCCTAGGCATTAAATGAAAAAGGTTACAGGGACATTATAGTTTGGAAATAGAATGCAAAAACAAAACCTTAGATATTCACCCAAAAAACAAAAGGTAACGTGGGAAGTTATAGTTAGGTTCAGATTTTACACACACATAATCATAGAAATTCAGCTGTTATAGTTATAGTTAGAGTTATTTCAAGTAACTATAGCTGCCCTTTTAGTAACTATAACTTGCACCCTCGCTAATTATCTCAGATTGTATATCATTCATGTAATCTTTGATACTATCTCTGCACATTTCCAAATTATTGATGAGAAAACTGGATGCAAGTTTAAGGTTTTTTTTTAAATTCTATTTCCTAACCATAACATCCCTGTTTTTTTATTTTTCAGTGAATATATTTCTGTGTGTGTGTATACATACACCAAAAAAGGTTTACAGGGACATTATAGTTAGGCTGAAATTTTACATGCACAAAACCACTGAGCTAACTATAACTTATGCCCCCACAATGCACTGCTTGTGATCTCACATATTACATTACTCATGACATGGTCAGTGACATCACTGATGACAACTCAAATTACATCACTGATAACATCTCACATTACATCACTGATGACATCATCCACAAAAGTAAACTTCTATATACTTCATAAAATACCATTATTATTTTTGTAAAGCAAGAAAAAGAGACGGGTGAGAGACGTACAACAGATAGCTCACTGTAATCCTATCAACTATTACACTCATTTGTCACCTAAGAGAAAGTTCCCATTGGATAATCCTGTGTCTTCTAAACCACTACTCTAAATACTAAAGACTAACCTAAAACATCTAACCATATAGGCTAGCCCATGTGCAAATCACAACAACACTATTTGTGAACCTGGAAAGAGGTTTTAGTGCAAGTGTCAGATTTACAGAAACCACTACAACATACAACCAGTAGGAAGGTCTTACAAGAGAGGCCCCTGTGTGACAAACCAATAGTAAAACTATTTTTCATCATGGAGAAAGGTGTGAGTCTGTTATAAATGCCTACTAGATTGAGCCATGACCCTAGAGGGATATCTTAGTGAACAGATTTTCTTCTTTCCCACAACATCATTATCCTCCTTTGAAAGTTATTTCTTTTCATACACTGGATACTCTTAAATGAGGAGCAAAAATACTTCTTAATCAGTTGTATTCTTTTATACAACTTAGATCTGCATTTACTTTGCTGTCTTGAAATGCAACTAGATACAAACCGGTCCTTACTTAAGTTAAGGGTACATAAGATATACTGTACCTTCTTTAAACATTGCACTACCAATATTAATAAATTCTGCATCTACACTTAAATCATGAGATTTACGAATGGCAACACCGTATGCTAGAGAAAGTGAAACTGTTTTCGTCGAATTCATAAGTCTTTCACAAGTGAAAAATGCACAATGGACCTTCTAATCTGCTTTGCACTATCAATTTGATCAAATAAAATTACTGGATATATCTCCCATTTCTATTATGAAAATGAATGAAATCAATAACTTTACTCATAGCTCCATCAAATAATCATTCTTCAACATTTACATTTTGACTCAAAATGATTCTATCGTTCTTCCACATAGTTAAACATTTCTCCAGTCCTACAATTTGTGAAACAGATTTTTTCAAAGAAACCAGTTTTACTTGTAACTTTTAATTTAACAATACAATGATGCCCTAGGGTTAAATTTTTTCTATTGCTTTATGTTCCAAAATATGTTCTTTCTCCAATTCCAACATTTCTTTGTTGAACGAGGCACACTCTTCCAGTGTAGGCATTAGGTACACAATAGTTTTTTTCCATCCTGTATGAAAGTGAACATTAGCTCTACTGCTGTCTTCTTCATTGAAAAGAGTTTTTAAGAGACGACTTTTGGCAGAAGCCTTCCCTCTTTTGAAAGAACCCCTATTCTGTTATCCTTCAGAATATTCCCATATTCAACATAAGATGCTTGTCGCATATTCCTAAGTCATTCTTTGTATTGGAAGTTTAACCAAATATTCACATTTCCAATGCTTCAAAAGAATTCTGAGAGTCATCATGAAGCAGGGCTTTGAACACAGGTTGTCCGTTTACAGGTGAAAGTTGCAGTAGATGTCTGGAAACAATCAAATGTTCTCTTCCAAATAGGATATCATAGTCTTTTCTAAGAATCTGTTGCATTCTCAAATGTACAAAGGCAAGCATTAAGTTGGAGGCCATGCTCACCTCATCAATGATTACAAGTTTTAACTTTTTTAGTACTCTATAAACTTCATGGCAAGCTTCACCAGATAACTTTTCCAGATTATTGTCATAATCCACAGGCAGCATTACATGTTGATGTAAAGTAATTCCTTTAATATTGTTTGCAGCTAAACACATTACATATTATAACCTATAGTCTTCTGTAGGAAAGCAGTGAGAACCTGTATTAAGAAGCTTTTACCAGTACCAGCTTCAGCGCCGACAACCAACAGTACAGGCTTAAATGTTGAGCAGGCACACTCTTTTTTGTCATGGAGCAATCCATGCTCAACTCTGGCTTTCCCCTGTATACATATTTCCTTCTGTCTGCCATTTCGTTTTCCAACTAAGTCTTGCAAAGCAATTGTTTCCTGTCTTGCTTGTTCCATTGCAGCCTCCACCTCATTCAATGCAATACTAGCTTCATTTTAAATTATTGGCCGTCTAAATGCATCTTAACTTTGAGGACCTGAACTTTGGCTGCTTTGTGAATTCTCATTTGCTACCTCAACAGCAATTGTTTCTTCCTGTTCACTTTCATCACTTAACATTTTCAATTAGTTAGGAAATATTGAACATTCAATGCTTCCCTTTGCAGCATTAAGGGAGTCTTCATAGCAGTCAAACTCTTGTAATAAATCTGATTCAGAATGCTGAGGTTTAAACAGATGTAAAAGTACAGAATAGAATAACGCCCTTTTTTTTGCAGTTTGGCAACTCAGTTTTCTATGGTTATTTAGACTGTATTTGCTGTGTTGTGCCGAAAAACTATCACAAACAACTACTGCAAACTTACCTTCATTTACATTTTCTGTGACATTATTTCTATATCTGTAGCTGCTTTGAAGTGTTTCATAAAGACAAACATTTTTAAGATGTACGTGTCCAACATTTGTTTTTACAATGTCTGCACTTTCTGGGTCGAATTCTGAAAGCTATTGCATTTCTAGAAAATACTTCAACTCTCTATTTCATGTGCATGCTAGGCCTAGACTCACTCAAACAATTTCTCTTGACTTAGAATATAAACTAGCTGAACTTAACCATTCATAGCACTTATAGAATCCAGTTTCTCTGTAGGAAAGCATCTTCAAACTGAAGCTGTACAATTTCTTTGTTAAAGATCTTTCAGCAGAAATTTCTTTCCACGTGTTTCATCTGTGCCTCATAGATTCTGTTATGTATGAAGTTACATAACGAGCAACAGTTGTAGAGTTGTCTGAAACAAATTTAATATCAATATTGCCATTCCAAATGTTCACAATGACTGGATTGTTGCCACTAATATATTTCAAAGCCTCTGTTCTTCTCAGGTTGCATAACTTTTTGGGTGATTTTCTAGTATGTGTATGTTTCACTGCAGACAAAAAGCTGTTCAATCTTTGTTTTGAAATAACCGGTCTTGGAAATCCAAAATGAAATTTCTGTAAAATGTTCCTTTTGCTCTATACTTCCACAGACAGTACTTCCTACATCTATGTAATTGAAAATGCAGAACTTGCTGTTTTAGGCTTTTTTCCTCACTGTCTTTTTGGATGCTACATGTAACACACTGTTCTATGAAAGGAAATGCCGAATCATCAGAGTAACTTACACATTTTGGTGTATCTTTTATCCATGACAGCAAATGAATAGGAGGAGCGCCTCTCTCTTGATACTCTTTATGCAAAAAGAAAACAGTAACTTCGCCAAGAGGTGGATGTTTGTTTATTGCAGCTGAAGAAGAACACTGCTTGAAATTTGTGGTTAAAATACCTACAAGCATTTGAAGGATCCAACGAGGAAACTTCTGCTGATGTCTCCAAATTGATACCCTAAAGCTAGAGTTTGCTTCTCTCAAAAAGGTATGTAAGTCATCCTATACATACTCTGCACTGCTCAAAGTCCCAAGCCAAGTTGGTGCATCTAAATTTTGCAACATACACTTCAGCTCACCATGACGACGATACAAATACTTGTTGGTTCCAAGTTGGCATGCCATTACATTCATCAAATTGTACCCCAACTTCTCATCTTTTCTATAAATTTTGCCAACAAAAGTCTTTTTCAGACATATTTTGTACATTAACTCCTGTTTTAAGACCATGGCCCTCATTACAACCCTGGCTGTAAATCTCACTGACCGCCGTGCCGACAGCCGCCAACATACCGTGTCCTCTGCAGAAATCCGCAATGGAGAATTACTCCACTATACAGACACCCACACAAGTCTGCCATACCAAAGGTGAGTGATAAATTGGCGATAGCAAAACCCACACTATCATGTCAACAGAAATACGGCCACACTATCACGACACATGAATCAACGTGGCGGTCTTTCAACTGCAGTCAACCATTGGCGGTAGACACCGCCGCGCTCAAAATACACACACACTTACAAAACACAACCACATTGGACAGTTCAAAATACACAACCCTGACACACATACACACACCACACCCACACACTCAATCCAATATAAAACACACACCCACATTACCCACAACCCCTTACAACCAAACATTTTGAAGAAGCAGAGAGAAAGAAAAGCAAAGACCACAGCAGCATCCAGAGGAACACAACACCATCACTCATACACCATCCATGCAAAAAACACTACACACCCCAACACATCACCCCACACATCACATCTAACATCACCTCACACATCACTCGCACCACATCATGGCACCTCAAAGACATCCCAGAAGAGGCCCAGAGTGATGACAGACCTCTGCACGCCTGGATCAAGATGACCAGTCTGGCCCATCAGGGACCTCTGGACAGTCGGTTACCCTGCCAAAGTCCCAATCCACCACAGAACCTCCCCCCTCAGGAAACACCACCACAGCACCCACCCAGCGGGCCCATGCCACTGTCCCCAGGACACGTCAATCAGCTGTGTGTCCACCACTACAGGGACCCCAGGCAAACCAACTGACCCAAGAAAATCAGGGACCTGGGGTCAGTGGGCACACGGTTCAGGGGACGGAGGCACAGGACAACAGGGAAGCTGAGAGGACTGCTGTGCGACAGGGGGAGGACAGGCCAAGGGAACCCACTCTCCAAGTGGCACTCTCAAACATCATGGGAGCATGCCACCATTCCCAGGAGACCATGGGCACGGTACTGGACAAGTTTCAGGAGACCCAGGGGCTGCAGGAGGGACAGTACCTGGGGATCAGGGAGGACTTGAAGTCCATTAACACCACCCTGGTCACCACTGTAGGGGTGCTGGCAGACATGGCCAACACCAAGAGGGAGACAGTGGCATAACACCGGGCCCCTGACACTAGCCCAACTGATGAACAGCCTTCCACCTCCACCGGCGCTAGTGGACAGGAGTCCCCGCCACAGGAACAACAGCCCACCAGCACCCCACCTCCTGCAGAAGAAGAACCATCCGGCAAACGGTCCCTGCGATCCAGGCAGAATACAGAGAACATTGCCAAGACCCCCGCCAGGAAATAAGACCCTCCTGAATGTCACCCTTCTGTCCCACTCTGTCACCCTGTCCACCTTGAACTGCCATTCCTCCCCTTCCTATGCCCCCTTGGACAATGCACCTGTGATACCAAGAGACTAGACTCTACTATGGGCCTTCCTCCATCATCACCCCAGCCCTTTCCAAATACCCCTATACACATTAGCCCATAAATAAACACCCTTGAATAGAAAACCAATCTGGAGTCAGTCTGTTCTTTCACAAATGTATAATTACAACTTCATCCACAAATATCAATGTAAATGTTAATTTGCTCATACCAATGTATGACAATTGTTGGGCAGCAGTAAATATAGCAGAAGGCAGAATGAGGTACCCAGATCTGTGAAATGAAAAGCCAAAGTTAACTGGCAGTGTCCATAGACAGAGGTTAAGAGGCTGACTTATACAATGGCATACAGTAGTCAGATATGAGAGGAGCAGTGCCAGTCTCTTACCTGTGTGTCACTAGAAGTACATCATGATGATGATCATTCGGTTGTCAATATCTTCTTCTTCTGCCTCCTCTTCTTCACTGTCCACAGGCTCCACCACTGCCACAAGACCATCATCAGACACATCCTCCTGCAGAAATAGCACCTGGCATCGCAATGACCGGTTGTGCAACACTCAGCATGCAACAAATATCTGGCACACCTTCTTCCGTGAGTAGTACAGGGAGCCACCTGTTAGATGGAGACACCAGAATCTGGCCTTCAGGAGGCCGAACGTCCTCTCAATATTACGCCTAGTTCACCCATGTGCCTCACTGTAGCATTCCTCTGCCCTTGTCCTGGCATTCCTCATTGGGGTCAGTAGCCATGAGAGGTTGGGGTAACCAGAATCACCTGCAAATGTCGAGGGTTAACTGTTAGACACACACGAAGCCTTAGGGACAACCCCGTACCCAGACACCTACTCATACTGTGTGGGGACCTTGGGCTCACGTATTAGCCATACCCTGTGCCTCTGGAGTTGGCCCATCACATACGGGACACTGCTATTCCTCAAAATGTAAGCATCATGCACAGAGCCAGGATACTTGGCATTCACATGGGAGGTGTACTGCATACTATTCATAGAATGGTAGCTTTTTCGATTTCTGTGCACTTGTTTATTTCTGCGGGGGGAACAAATGCCACATGTGTACCATCAATGGCACCAATGATGTTGGGGATATTTCCCATGGCATAAAGGTCAGCTTTCACTGTGGACAAATCCTCCACCTGGCGGAACATCATGTAGCTGCGCATGTGTTTCAGCTGGGCTGACAAAACTCCGGTCAACATGTTAGAAAACATTGGCTGAGACATCCATGATTCCATGGCCACTGTAGTTTGAAAGGAGCCACTTGCCAGGAAATGGAGCACTGACAGGAGAATGGTGAGCAGAGGGTCATGTACCACATAGTTTTCACAAGTGTATTTTCAGTAATGTGAGTAAATCCGTGTGTCACGTAGTTTGTCCGTATATCTGCCAAATTGTGCTGTGATGCAGTTAGGTGCCATGCCATGTGCCCCCCTGAAATTGCGGCTGCCTGACCTGTAAGGAGGGACAAGGGGAAATTAGGTGATTGCGCTGCCGTTGGTCAGAGTTGCGGTAGGCGGTCGAAGACCGCCGTGCAATTTAGCATGGATTATCATTGGGCCCTACGGGTTCCATGAGCCAATAACGCCGTGGACGTGACCGCCATTTTCTATCTGTTCACTCCCTTGATACCTGACCTTCAAAAGGAGAGGACGTACACTGCAAGTGCTGCTGTAACCTGAGTCTGGAAGCGACAATGGCTCAAGTGTCTGGGAAAGGGCCCCTGCCTTCACCGCGGGGGAGTTGGACAAACTGGTGGATGGGGTCCTCCCCCAGTACACGCTACTCTACTGTCCTCCAGACAAACAGGTGAGTACACTGTGAGCATGATGCATGGGAAATGCCTGTTTTGAGTGGTGTGGATGCAAGTGGATGCAATGTGGGGAGGGGGGGCTGTGGCCTGCATGTGAGGATGATGAGTGTATGTGCATCAGGGCATGGGTAGGAACTGGTGGGCAATGAGTATGACGGTCTGAAGGGGAGAGTCATTTCCTTTAGTCCTGTATCTTTCCTCTAGGTCAGCGCCCACCAGAAGAAGAGTATTTGGCATGCCATCGCCAAGGAAGTGCGGACCCTGGGGGTCTATCATAGATGGAGCACCCACTGCCGCAAGAGATGGGAGGACCTGCACCGCTGGAGAAAGAAGACGACGGAGGCCCAGCTGGGGATTGCCTCCCAACGTGGAAGGGGTGCCCTACGCACCATGACCCCAGATGTTCCGGATCCTGGCGGTGTCGTAGTTTGGACTCTTGCTTTGAGCAAGACTGCTGGTCTCAGGATGACAGTACTTTCGTTCGTAGGTGACTAGGTCTCTTCCTACAACTATTTGTAACTGTTGTCCAAACCTTACCGGCTTACTAGCAGTACCTTACTGAAAACACAATAGTAAAAGGTGATTTGTAGCAGTCGCTTACGCATGGACTCAAAATACAATATCTCAGGGTTGTCGTGGTTAAACGGAAATTACCCTTTTCTCACAGATTTATAATGTCTCATACAAACAAAGGCAATAACACAGATGCAGTAAAGTTATAATAGTTTTTATTCAACATAACTGCAATTTGTGATAAGTTGCATGAACTGCAATGATTAGGATAATGAATATACCAAGCAACAGTATTGTAAAGAGGAGAGTCATTGTTATAAAGACCCCCACCATTATGCAATATATGAAAGAAATATATGTATATGTAAAAGATGGAATAAGCCCTAATACCCTAAGGAGAGTAGGTCTATCCTCCTACCTAAAAAGGAAGAGCTGGGTTCGTTAAACCTAATCTGCCAAAACCATGTCCATGAGAGGAGCCCCCAACCCTCGTTACATTGGAATGAGGTCTCTATCTCAGACTCCGCAGGGACAAGAAGACTGGATCAGTGTCAAGATGACTGCAGCATCGGTATCAGCGATGGTGGCGATGCCCTCTGGTCGGAATCCCTCTGATTATCTGTCTAAAAGTGTGTTGTATTTATACAGATCTACAAGGTCCCCTGTCATAAGTGTTATTCATAACAATAGATAACAGGCATGCTTGGGACGGCAATTAATATCAACAATCCCTCGAAAGTATAGAGAGGGAAAATCCCTAAGTGTGAATGCCTACTGTATGTTTGTCTTTCGTGCTTGATCTTGACGCCTTGGCGCAGTGACACTGATAATAGAACCCATAACAAGTGGCCTAACTATAAACAAGGCCGCCATTTTAAAGGAAATAAATAATTAAATGGACTAAGCCAGAGCAAGCTAAGTAGGTTAAAAGTCACTGGGTGACGGGGGCACGAGTTTACAAGCCGATGGCTAAGCTAACTCCTGTTAACCCGTTAAAACAAACTAGGATTCACTACACCCTCCCCATTGCCGTAACAGGTATGATGAAGGTAAAGAAAACCCAATCGCTAAAAAGCTGCTACTGAACTAAAAGGCCAAAAAACTCAACGAGAGAAAAAAAAATTATATGCCGTGTTATAAAATTCGTTTCTTAAAAAACATTTCAGAGACTTTAATATCAACCATGACAAGTATAGCAAACATTTAAGTATAATTGCTTCTTTTATTAGAATCGGGAACTGGCAAGCTAATTCACCAAATTATGTGCTATATGCAGGATCTTGAAGAATGTCATCGAAGTCACCATTTAAGGATCTTAAAAATGAGTCAACATCGTCTGAAGTGAAATTCAGAGCTGGACGGACAAACGGATCCACAGAGCAGAAGTGAGCCATATTCATCGGTGTATCGACACTCGCTGCAGCGTCCTCATCCATGTTAGTTTGTATAACAGAAGGCTCATAGGTGGCCTCGCGGAGCAACCGCAGTCTCAAGGGGCATGACCGTGTATGAACCCTCATCGGGGACATCAGCAGTTCGTGGTCCACAGGAGATGTTGGTGCAACAGCAAGACAGACCATAGGCAGATGTTCAAAGAGACACCATATGCAGCGTAACACCGGTTGTACACACCATAGTAGAGGCCGGAATGACAATGACCAGTCAAACTCTAGTTCCATCAGCAAAGGTGTACCGAAGATCCGAACCATGCGTTCACAGCACAGCGGGGTTGACGGGAGCGGCTCCATTGCTCTGTGTCGCTGGAAAGAAACAACCACCGCGAATCAAAAAATATAGCAGTAGTAGTCCGCCAATTAAAGCCAAAATAATTGGAAAGCCACCAAACACACTGGAAAAGAGTGAATGGATGGCTGATGGGATGACTCCGAAGACAGTCTGGAAGATGGACACGAAACCAGACCCGACAGCCTTAAAGAAATGAACAATCCCAGTGGTGCTTGAAGCATTGAATATTCTCGATACCAACTCTCCAAAGTGTAAGGGGAAATCGGTATTTAAAAGGGATTGTATCTCGGCTGATGATCTCGCAACCTGGAGAGCATACTTCTCTTTTGCGGATGTCAAGGCGACCTGTTTTTGAAACAATAGCGCCTTCAGTCTACTCAACTTGTCATAGTTCACATTAATAGTATCAATGTGGGGGCACATTTCAGATACTTGTATCTCTCGTGTGGGGGGAAACAAAACATGGCCACAACACGTAACGACCTTCGTGACTGAGATTGCGTAGGCAATTCCAGGTCGCAAGCCGCAACAGCTGTCATCGCTCAGAAGAACATAACTCCCATTAGAAAGAACATGAAACACTGAACGAATCAAGGGGACGGGAGTACCCTTCAGAAAACAGGCCAAATTCGCAACCCTCGCATTGCAAAGACCGTGAAGAGACACCTGTTTGCATATCATGGAATGACGAACATTAGTCTCACATTCACTTCCGCTAAGAAAGACCTCTTGTTCGCCGTTCAGACATCGATACTCAAAGGGCAACTCCCACTCTTCCTTAATAAAGCTATCTCCTAGCCATTCATATTGTCCCACTGCAAGATGTTTCAGGCAGTTCGAGAAACGAAACGTTGAAAACGGTAAATTAATAATGCCGTGTAAGAGCCAGATAGTTGAAGGACTCTCTGCTACCGTGAAGGGCAACTTATCTAATTTTTCTACTTGAAGCAAGGTGAAACAAGCCTCTCTTTTAGCCATTGTCACTTGTTCCCCGGAAAAATTAAAAGCAGCGAATAGTTCACTCCCATTAAGGTATTTCCATGGAATGTGGCCACTTTTCAGTGTCTGCAATGCCCAACTCAGCTGCATGATGGAACGCAGCTGTGTTTGCCCATGATATAACCGAGACAAATCAGTCTGAGTGATATCAATAGCAGATGACACTATATTCGACAGGGAATAAATCCTGTTGGAAAGTGTGTTCATGCCATTGTCGACAACAGCTAATGTATTTTCCAAATTCTCTTTATCAAGTTGCCGTAAACGTGCAGCAGCCTCAATTTGAGAAAGTTTCCAAATTTCATTATACATGGCATATAAAAACCGTTTCGAGCGTTGCTTTCTAGGAACTAATAGGAAATCTTGTAGGTCTATACTGTCAGAAAGAGTATTCAGGTGTTGTTTCACCGCTGTTAAGGTGTTCGTTTGTACCCATTGTTGGCACAGCTTGCCCACACTGTAAGTTGTAATTATACCAGCATGCTGACCTGACAAAAAGCGAGGGTCTGGTCTATGAATGGAAAAACCCCCTGAAGAGTTCAAAAAACGCCTTTGACACTCATCAGTATCGGTGGGCCATACCAACCATCCCCCGGGACTGGAAAGTGAAGAATTATAGTCACCACCCTTAACCAATGCATCTAGCCTATCCTCAGAAACATTTAGAAAGTGTTGCCAATCTTTAAATTTTGTCGGTGTAGGGATACTGGGCGTGTTTAGATCCTTTATTTTAGCTAATCCTAGACATGATGTCTGCTCAACAGTGTTATTTAAAAAAATCATTTGCACAGGAATTAAGCAAGCTCGAAACAAAGCCTCCCTACCCTGTATCTGCCAATCTTGCGTCCCCCATACACTCTTCAAATCGATAGTGTTCTTCCAATATTCATAACCTTCAATTGAAAGTCGGGAAACAAAGGGATCTGAATAAATCAGTTTGGTATATGTTAGCAACAGTTTTCTAATGTGTGTCTCAGGTAATTTAAAATAATATGATTCAGCTTTCGTTGTATCATGCTCAGAAAAGTATGTGAATTTGTCACTGTAATACTGTGGACTCCCCACTCGTGGTGTTGAACAATGTTCCCATTGGTGTAGTTAAAAAGAGGCCTATATCTTGTTGCACGGTGCAGGTAGTGATGTCCCCAATTATTATAGCAGAACATTTCACCATAATTCATTGTAAAATCATATACATCATCACTTCCAAAAGCGGAGTAGTCCTTCATTTCATTTAGCATGGAATCCAATGTTTGGACATCCCAATCATCAGAGACAACATTAGGTGTAATAACATCAGACATAGAAATTTTGAACACGTATGGTATTTGAATTATCTCTGTAGGCCCGTATATATCGAACGGAACTTTGTCCCAAAGAATCCCATCAGAAATGGGAATAGCTGTAATATTGACAGGGGACAAATCACGTCGGACCTTATGTGATGAATGATGCGGTGTTAAAATTACATCAACAGGCTCCACTGAGGAGCGATCAGCAATATAGTGACCATTAATTAGTAAAAAGAAAACAGTCACAAAACCAATCCATAAAAACAATGCAATTAAAGTCAAACAGAACCAGAGATAGTTCCATGGATATATCAAATAGTTCTTTTTAAGCCATTGATAGAACTTGCTACCTCTGGAAAGTTTGTCAGTCTCAGTTGAGGATGAATCTGAAGAAAAATCATCAATGTCCACAAAATAGCCAGATGAAGTCTCCGCAAACATAGGACTCATCAAATTCCCATCCACTGGTCTTGGAGGTTCATGATAGATGACGTTACCAGTCGTGGAAGTGTTCGTGTAAAATACAGCCAAATCCTGTAGCGGTGTGTTCTCCGAAGTTGTTACAGGAACCAACAAAAGTTCATTTTCTGCCCTCCCCATGGTCGAGGAAGTGTCTGGAACAGCAGCTGACATAGTTGTATAGTCAGTAGTAGCGATGGTCATCCTACTATGTAGAGGGATGTCCTGTTGGGTAGTGAGAGGGGATCGGGAACTACCCAAGGGACCTCCTGGTCTACTGTGAAGAATCGGCCACATGGTGTAATTTGATGTCATCAATGGAGATGAATCTGTTTGATTTGGAACCAGACAATGGCGGAAGGATGACAGTCCTGGTGCCTTTTATTCCCAAGACCGGTACAGGTGCTCTGTATGCGGGACCAAACTCTTTTCTCACAGCGATTTTCTCACGAACCAGATACCCAACGTTAGGAATCCAGCCAGTCGAAGTTTTCGCCAAATCCCTTATTCCCAAGGTGGCAGCGCTTGCAGATGATTTATCATCACGGAATTGTTGAAGCTCCTGTAAAACAGCAAGACGTTCTTTTATGTCAAATGGTGTTTCTGCTGCCACCATACCAGGGGCATCAAGATCGGGAACATACATAGTTGTCCCAAAGAGAACCTCATATGGAGACTTGCCCCTCAAGGACCGTCTTGGCAGATTATTCAGTGCTCTCTGGACCCCATATAAGTGATGTAACCAACTACGGCCTGAACCTAATACTCGAGCTGTTAAGGACTGCTTTAGATCACAATTCCGCCTCTCCACGACCGAATTTCCCTCGGGATGGTATGGTGAGGAGTAATGGAGTTCAACACCCATCGTCCTCATGGTGTCCCTGAAAGCCTTAGAGGCAAATGCAGGGCCCTGGTCCGAATGGAATGCTGCAACCGCATATATACCGATAAAGATCAGCAAATCTTTTATAACAGTCCGGGCGTCAGCCGACCGCTGTGGCCATACCAACAGGAATCTAGAACAGGAATCTATAGCCACTAAAATGTATTTGTATTCCCCATCAGGTTGCAAAGGACCACAATGGTCCAGGTACACACAATGGAGTGGTTTGTCTGACACTAAGAGAGATGTCTGCGGAGGGCGTCTGATAGTCGAGCCCTTAATCTGCTGACAAATGTCACAGCAAAGGACATACTGTTTAGTACGTCTGCATAGACCAGGCCACCAGTACCGTTGTTGTAGAATGGTGATAGTGGCCTGTATACCAGCATGTGCAGAAGCGACACCCTCATGTGCAGCTGTAATTAATTCCAATCTCTGATCTTCATTTGGGATCACTCGATCACCAACATCTGGAATTGTTGCAAAAGCAACATTCTGTGCACTGATATGATATGTATAGTTCATAGGGTATCCTTTCGGAAGGGGCTTGCCTGCAGCCGAGGCTTTAACGGCAAGCAGTATTTCATTATCCAACCTCGTCCGAGAACGAGTCACTGCAGCCACAGAAGCCGTAGCTACTGAAGCTTTGGCTGCTTCGTCAGCCAATGTATTACCGGCAACATGTATTCCTACACGTTGGTGCCCCAATGTATGAACTACATGGACACATGGCAGCTTATCCTTAAGATCAGCCACCCTTCCCCACAATATTTTGTGTTTAATGGTGTTCCCTTTAGAATCTCTAAACCCGTTCAGTATCCAATGATTGAGGTATTCATTGTATGACTGGACGCAGTAATACGAATCACAGACGATCAAAGTCTGCGTTCCTGGCTCTGAATGTTCGAGCGCTAGAAGAAGAGCCTTAAGCTCGGCCAACTGGGCTGTGCAGTCCCCTAAGGTCTGAGTGTATGTGTTATGAGGACAAGAAACTCCGTCTTCCATAACCCCGCACACGGCTGCACAAGCTTCCGAGTATTGATGTTTAGTACCCACAGTCGGTTGTGCCAATCCGTCAGTGTAAATGATGGTATCATAACTGTCTATTGGCATTATGTGTAAGGGAGCGGGGTACTCCTGTTCATACTGGAGAAATTCTTGTGCCTGAAGTCTGGGGTCAAACACATAATCAACATCAGTGGCGGTCAGAGATGTTGCCCATTGAATCCAGCGTGGATGCAATGCCTTAGCGTTAGGAACGCTCGCTTTAGTGACAGCCTCTAAGGCCGGAACCGGGGAGACAACAACAATGCGTTTCCCCTGGGCAAGCGGTCTCTCCTTTATGACGGCAATCTGAACTGCCGTCAGAATTTTTTCAGTAGGAGCAAAACGTTTTTCTGCATTGGAGTACAAATGTGATTTGTATGCTATTGGCACTGTGTCACCCTCATTAAAGGTGACATAGGTAAATCCTAGGGCACCAGCTAGTATTCTGATGACCAAATTTGTTTTATTGTCCCGTGTGTACAAGTGTCTAGCTTCTAGCATGTCTCGTTGTATGTCCCTTAGGATGTGTGTGTGTTCAATTGTCCATTGCCTGCCAGAATAATTGGGCTGAATTAAGTTATATAGTGGTTTTACGCGTTCAGCATAATCTGGAATATATGTCCTGCCAAAATTAAAGAAACCCAGTAATGACTGCAATTTCTTAAGCGTGTTCGGAGGCTGTAGCTGAGCACACTTCTCTAGGAAGTGCGGGGCCAGGCTCTTCCCCTCGTTTGATAGTTCATATCCTAGGAACTATACACTAAGAAATGCTATCTTGCTTTTCTTAAAATTTAATTTATATCCGAAGGTGGCAAATCCCAAAATTATCCGATCGACCCTGGCAAGATGAATGTCAAGGGTGTCATCAGTGAGATAGATATCATCCACATATGATAACGCCTCGGAATCAAGCTCCTGTAAGATTGATGTGACACGGACCGAAAACAGTCCTGGGCTGTTTTTATAGCCTTGGTGTAAACGACAAAAGCGTTTCTGAGAACCATAGGAAAATGCACTTAGGTCCCTACTTTCATGTGCTAAATTCTGGCAGAAAAAAACATTAGATATATCCAATGTAGTTTTGTATTTTTTACGCACTATATTATTTATTAGCGCTGTGCTGTGTGAATTTTGTATAGCATAAGTGCGTGCATGACTATTCAAGTGCCTATAATCAACCACTATTCTATATGAATGATCAGGTTTCGCAACGGGAAATAGCGGATTATTCATTGCCGATGTACAGGGCTCAATTACTCCCTGGTATTCAAGTTGTGACAGTATCTCCGTCACTGGAGCTTTTGCTTCATGTTTAACAGGGTATTGTGGCTGCGGGTGTGGTGTAGACCGAACGGGAATAACATGGCAAGGAGAGTCCTTGTCCCATCCTACATGATTACGGTATAATGCAGGTGCCTGCGCTAAAGCCCATTCAGCAGCTAATGCTCGTTTTTCTGTCTCCGGAACAAGATCGGAGAAAGAAGGCAAAATGACATCTTCCCCATGTGGGAGCATGCGGACATGTTCAGGTGGCCAGTCTCTTTCGGCCAACAGGATATCACTAGTAAGATCATCCCAGAATATTACACTAATAATGCGTTCCACGTCTCCCTCTATCTGAATCGTTAAATCAAAAACCCGATCGGGTGGAAGTACGCTGCCATCCGCCGTTTCAACTGCGATGTAATCGCTAGTTGCTGTCGCATCCAGATGATCTTTCAGATTCTGGCGACATATCGTGACCTCTGCCGCGCTGTCCAACAGAGTCACTGCCCACTTCTTGTTCCTCAACAGTGTTCTCAATACTACTGGCATTTTTAATGGTCAGTGCACCCACTTTTTTCTTTTTAAATTGTGGCTTTTGCTGAGGAGTCTTTTCTTCTTTTTTAACAGTAGACTGTGGCGAGTCTTTCTTTTCTTTCACGTATTCCGGACGTCGATCTTGACCGCCCCCTCTCTCGCTACGTCTATCCGGTGCGTCCTGAAAGGAACGAGAAGGACGTGAATCAGTATATCTGTCTGGAGTTCTAATGTTATCCCTATTTCTGAGATTATGGCCCTCATTCTGACCTTGGCGGTCGGCGGAGAGACGGCGGTCGGACCGCGAACAGACCGACGGTATTAAAAATGGCATTCTGACCGCGGCGGTCACCGCCGCGACCGACCGCCACTTCCCCACTCCGACAGCCACGGCGGTCATGACCGACGGGCTGGAGTCTGCGCACTCCGGGCCGGCGGTCGACCCAAGACCGCCAACGGTATCATGACCCTGCTTACCGCCGCGGTTTCTGGCGGTCGGGAACCGCCATGCGAACCATGGCGGTAGGCACTATCGGGGCCAGGGAATTCCTTCCCTGGCACTGATAGGGGTCTCCCCCACCCCCCACTGCCCCCCCGAGTCCTCCCCCCACACCCTCCACCCCCCTGCCACCCCCCAGAGGTGGTACGAACCCCCTCCCCACCCCCACCCCGACATGCACATACACGCACCCCGACATGCACACACCCCCTACATGCACATATACACACCCCCTACACACACACATACACAACGGGGACACATACCCGCACACATACATGCCGACATGCGCACCCGCCGAACTACACACTTTGCCCATAGGCACAGCAGCACTCCCCGCCCGCATGCACGCACTCACACACCCCCTCTACACACTCCCACGCACACCCCCATGCACGCACACATCACACAACACCCCCCCACCCCCTCCCCTCACGGACGATCAACTTACCTTGTGCGTTGGTCCTCCGGGAGGTGACAGGAGCCATGGGGAGGTGACCGCCAACAGAAGACCGCCACACAGAAATGTGGGTCGTAATTCTGTGGGCGGTGTTCTGCTGGCGTGGCGGTGGAGGTTGACCAGTCTCCACTTTCCCGCCGGAAACGCTCCCAGCGGTCAGAATGCGCACAGCGGCATACCGCCGCGGTCGGCGGTCTTCACCGCGGCGGTAACTCGGCGGTCTTGCGAAAAGACCGCCAAGGTCAGAATGAGGGCCTATATCTCCTTTCGGAGTACTCCGGATGAGGAGAATCAGTTCTTTTAGTTCTCCTATCCTTGAAATCTTTTTGTTTTTCCCAGCGCTTCTTAGAGCCCTCTTGTGCTTGCTTTGTACCTTCCTTATGGGTGGTACTTGGTATGTCCAATTTTTTGGGTTTGGCTCCCAGCCCATCCCGTCCTATACTAGTATAGGTATCAGAGATTATTTTGGGTAGCTGTCTCTCTTGTTCCTGGTGTGGAGTTTCCCGGAGACGCTGACGTATCGCCAGTGCTACTGCTTCCCCTTTAATATTACTCAATATTATCGAGGAGACGGCGTCAAAATTACGCATCAATTTCATCCCCAGATCTAGGGCTGGTGCAGCCCCATGCTCATTTTGTATTTGTTTCAATCCTTCCGGCAAATTGGCCAGTGTAGGGGTACCATGCGTGGTAGTATAAATGGCAGCGAAGACTGTACCCCAAGTAGCACATTCATCACCCGATGGAACCATCCCGAATGGCAAGCACATAGTGAGCAATCTATGTTTCTCCTGTGGCCCCGTATGGGGGAACACAGCTTCCAGCTGATTTGTTTTCTGAGCAATCCAGAACGGTATTCTTTCTCGATCCGAGGGCACTTTACCCATAATGGTATGCACCGTTTGTGGATTAATCCCAGTAGCCAATTGATAACCACCAGCTACTGGCGGTGCTGGACGCGCTGGTGCAGTGTTCAATGTTCGCATTACGAACTGGACTAATCGTCTATATAATGCCACTAATTCATTATATAATATCCTTAAATCTACAAGCGGCATAGTCTGAATGCCTGGATGAGGTGTATATGTGGCAAACATGGGCTACGTCGGCCCTCCATTACTTAAAGGACCTAGCCTCACCCGCCGCAGTATATGTGGTAGGGCGCCTTCAAACCAGTTTTGATGCTCCTGATATGTGAGCGATATTTCATGATACTGGTATGCTTCGTACCTTACGGGTACGTCCGCAATGTCATAAGTGTGAAATGCGTGCGTTCGTTGGTCAGCCTCAGGAAAGGCAACCCAACAATAAAATGTTTCCGTTTGGTAGGCTTCAGTTGCTTCTATAATCAAAGTAATTTCCCCGCCCTCTTCTGTAAGGCCATGAGCTAATAAATGTTGTGTAAGTGCATGTCTAGCATTTGCAGGAATGTCTATGGTATTAGCCATAGTTGTTTTTAGAGAAACGGAACACCAAAATAGTGGAAGTTTTTCCTTTTGTGAGTTCGAGCTCGAACAACCTACAGCCTAAGCAGGTGTTACCTGTTTGGCTGAGGAGGATTCTCCCAAAGACCACGGACGTCTCCGTATAATGATACTGAGGGTACCTGTTGTCTGTGAGACAGTGATAGTCAGGGTATCCGTAAATTAGTGCCTAAACACCATCGTTGGTGGCGCCATGTCGTAGTTTGGACTCTTGCTTTGAGCAAGACTGCTGGTCTCAGGATGACAGTACTTTCGTTCGTAGGTGACTAGGTCTCTTCCTACAACTATTTGTAACTGTTGTCCAAACCTTACCGGCTTACTAGCAGTACCTCACCGAAAACACAATAGTAAAAGGTGATTTTTAGCAGTCGCTTACGCATGGACTCAAAATACAATATCTCAGGGTTGTCGTGGTTAAAGGAAATTACCCTTTACTCACAGATTTATAATGTCTCATACAAACAAAGGCAATAACACAGATGCAGTAAAGTTATAATAGTTTTTATTCAACATAACTGCAATTTGTGATAAGTTGCATGAACTGCAATGATTAGGATAATGAATATACCAAGCAACAGTATTGTAAAGAGGAGAGTCATTGTACTAAAGACCCCCACCATTATGCAATATATGAAAGAAATATATGTATATGTAAAAGATGGAATAAGCCCTAATACCCTAAGGAGAGTAGGTCTAACCTCCTACCTAAAAAGGAAGAGCTGGGTTCGTTAAACCTAATCTGCCAAAACCATGTCCATGAGAGGAGCCCCCAACCCTCGTTACCTTGGAATGAGGTCTCTATCTCAGACTCCGCAGGGACACGAAGACTGGATCAGTGTCAAGATGACTGCAGCATCGGTATCAGCGATGGTGGCGATGCCCTCTGGTCGGAATCCCTCTGATTATCTGTCTAAAAGTGTGTTGTATTTATACAGATCTACAAGGTCCCCTGTCATAAGTGTTATTCATAACAATAGATAACAGGCATGCTTGGGACGGCAATTAATATCAACAATCCCTCGAAAGTATAGAGAGGGAAAATCCCTAAGTGTGAATGCCTACTGTATGTTTGTCTTTCGTGCTTGATCTTGACGCCTTGGCGCAGTGACACTGATAATAGAACCCATAACAAGTGGCCTAACTATAAACAAGGCCGCCATTTTAAAGGAAATAAATAATTAAATGGACTAAGCCAGAGCAAGCTAAGTAGGTTAAAAGTCACTGGGTGACGGGGGCACGAGTTTACAAGCCGATGGCTAAGCTAACTCCTGTTAACCCGTTAAAACAAACTAGGATTCACTACACCCTCCCCATTGCCGTAACAGGTATGATGAAGGTAAAGAAAACCCAATCGCTAAAAAGCTGCTACTGAACTAAAAGGCCAAAAAACTCAACGAGAGAAAAAAAAATTATATGCCGTGTTATAAAATTCGTTTCTTAAAAAACATTTCAGAGACTTTAATATCAACCATGACAAGTATAGCAAACATTTAAGTATAATTGCTTCTTTTATTAGAATCGGGAACTGGCAAGCTAATTCACCAAATTATGTGCTATATGCAGGATCTTGAAGAATGTCATCGAAGTCACCATTTAAGGATCTTAAAAATGAGTCAACATCGTCTGAAGTGAAATTCAGAGCTGGACGGACAAACGGATCCACAGAGCAGAAGTGAGCCATATTCATCGGTGTATCGACACTCGCTGCAGCGTCCTCATCCATGTTAGTTTGTATAACAGAAGGCTCATAGGTGGCCTCGCGGAGCAACCGCAGTCTCAAGGGGCATGACCGTGTATGAACCCTCATCGGGGACATCAGCAGTTCGTGGTCCACAGGAGATGTTGGTGCAACAGCAAGACAGACCATAGGCAGATGTTCAAAGAGACACCATATGCAGCGTAACACCGGTTGTACACACCATAGTAGAGGCCGGAATGACAATGACCAGTCAAACTCTAGTTCCATCAGCAAAGGTGTACCGAAGATCCGAACCATGCGTTCACAGCACAGCGGGGTTGACGGGAGCGGCTCCATTGCTCTGTGTCGCTGGAAAGAAACAACCACCGCGAATCAAAAAATATAGCAGTAGTAGTCCGCCAATTAAAGCCAAAATAATTGGAAAGCCACCAAACACACTGGAAAAGAGTGAATGGATGGCTGATGGGATGACTCCGAAGACAGTCTGGAAGATGGACACGAAACCAGACCCGACAGCCTTAAAGAAATGAACAATCCCAGTGGTGCTTGAAGCATTGAATATTCTCGATACCAACTCTCCAAAGTGTAAGGGGAAATCGGTATTTAAAAGGGATTGTATCTCGGCTGATGATCTCGCAACCTGGAGAGCATACTTCTCTTTTGCGGATGTCAAGGCGACCTGTTTTTGAAACAATAGCGCCTTCAGTCTACTCAACTTGTCATAGTTCACATTAATAGTATCAATGTGGGGGCACATTTCAGATACTTGTATCTCTCGTGTGGGGGGAAACAAAACATGGCCACAACACGTAACGACCTTCGTGACTGAGATTGCGTAGGCAATTCCAGGTCGCAAGCCGCAACAGCTGTCATCGCTCAGAAGAACATAACTCCCATTAGAAAGAACATGAAACACTGAACGAATCAAGGGGACGGGGGTACCCTTCAGAAAACAGGCCAAATTCGCAACCCTCGCATTGCAAAGACCGTGAAGAGACACCTGTTTGCATATCATGGAATGACGAACATTAGTCTCACATTCACTTCCGCTAAGAAAGACCTCTTGTTCGCCGTTCAGACATCGATACTCAAAGGGCAACTCCCACTCTTCCTTAATAAAGCTATCTCCTAGCCATTCATATTGTCCCACTGCAAGATGTTTCAGGCAGTTCGAGAAACGAAACGTTGAAAACGGTAAATTAATAATGCCGTGTAAGAGCCAGATAGTTGAAGGACTCTCTGCTACCGTGAAGGGCAACTTATCTAATTTTTCTACTTGAAGCAAGGTGAAACAAGCCTCTCTTTTAGCCATTGTCACTTGTTCCCCGGAAAAATTAAAAGCAGCGAATAGTTCACTCCCATTAAGGTATTTCCATGGAATGTGGCCACTTTTCAGTGTCTGCAATGCCCAACTCAGCTGCATGATGGAACGCAGCTGTGTTTGCCCATGATATAACCGAGACAAATCAGTCTGAGTGATATCAATAGCAGATGACACTATATTCGACAGGGAATAAATCCTGTTGGAAAGTGTGTTCATGCCATTGTCGACAACAGCTAATGTATTTTCCAAATTCTCTTTATCAAGTTGCCGTAAACGTGCAGCAGCCTCAATTTGAGAAAGTTTCCAAATTTCATTATACATGGCATATAAAAACCGTTTCGAGCGTTGCTTTCTAGGACCTAATAGGAAATCTTGTAGGTCTATACTGTCAGAAAGAGTATTCAGGTGTTGTTTCACCGCTGTTAAGGTGTTCGTTTGTACCCATTGTTGGCACAGCTTGCCCACACTGTAAGTTGTAATTATACCAGCATGCTGACCTGACAAAAAGCGAGGGTCTGGTCTATGAATGGAAAAACCCCCTGAAGAGTTCAAAAAACGCCTTTGACACTCATCAGTATCGTTGGGCCATACCAACCATCCCCCGGGACTGGAAAGTGAAGAATTATAGTCACCACCCTTAACCAATGCATCTAGCCTATCCTCAGAAACATTTAGAAAGTGTTGCCAATCTTTAAATTTTGTCGGTGTAGGGATACTGGGCGTGTTTAGATCCTTTATTTTAGCTAATCCTAGACATGATGTCTGCTCAACAGTGTTATTTAAAAAAATCATTTGCACAGGAATTAAGCAAGCTCGAAACAAAGCCTCCCTACCCTGTATCTGCCAATCTTGCGTCCCCCATACACTCTTCAAATCGATAGTGTTCTTCCAATATTCATAACCTTCAATTGAAAGTCGGGAAACAAAGGGATCTGAATAAATCAGTTTGGTATATGTTAGCAACAGTTTTCTAATGTGTGTCTCAGGTAATTTAAAATAATATGATTCAGCTTTCGTTGTATCATGCTCAGAAAAGTATGTGAATTTGTCACTGTAATACTGTGGACTCCCCACTCGTGGTGTTGAACAATGTTCCCATTGGTGTAGTTAAAAAGAGGCCTATATCTTGTTGCACGGTGCAGGTAGTGATGTCCCCAATTATTATAGCAGAACATTTCACCATAATTCATTGTAAAATCATATACATCATCACTTCCAAAAGCGGAGTAGTCCTTCATTTCATTTAGCATGGAATCCACTGTTTGGACATCCCAATCATCAGAGACAACATTAGGTGTAATAACATCAGACATAGAAATTTTGAACACGTATGGTATTTGAATTATCTCTGTAGGCCCGTATATATCGAACGGAACTTTGTCCCAAAGAATCCCATCAGAAATGGGAATAGCTGTAATATTGACAGGGGACAAATCACGTCGGACCTTATGTGATGAATGATGCGGTGTTAAAATTACATCAACAGGCTCCACTGAGGAGCGATCAGCAATATAGTGACCATTAATTAGTAAAAAGAAAACAGTCACAAAACCAATCCATAAAAACAATGCAATTAAAGTCAAACAGAACCAGAGATAGTTCCATGGATATATCAAATAGTTCTTTTTAAGCCATTGATAGAACTTGCTACCTCTGGAAAGTTTGTCAGTCTCAGTTGAGGATGAATCTGAAGAAAAATCATCAATGTCCACAAAATAGCCAGATGAAGTCTCCGCAAACATAGGACTCATCAAATTCCCATCCACTGGTCTTGGAGGTTCATGATAGATGACGTTACCAGTCGTGGAAGTGTTCGTGTAAAATACAGCCAAATCCTGTAGCGGTGTGTTCTCCGAAGTTGTTACAGGAACCAACAAAAGTTCATTTTCTGCCCTCCCCATGGTCGAGGAAGTGTCTGGAACAGCAGCTGACATAGTTGTATAGTCAGTAGTAGCGATGGTCATCCTACTATGTAGAGGGATGTCCTGTTGGGTAGTGAGAGGGGATCGGGAACTACCCAAGGGACCTCCTGGTCTACTGTGAAGAATCGGCCACATGGTGTAATTTGATGTCATCAATGGAGATGAATCTGTTTGATTTGGAACCAGACAATGGCGGAAGGATGACAGTCCTGGTGCCTTTTATTCCCAAGACCGGTACAGGTGCTCTGTATGCGGGACCAAACTCTTTTCTCACAGCGATCTTCTCACAAACCAGATACCCAACGTTAGGAATCCAGCCAGTCGAAGTTTTCGCCAAATCCCTTATTCCCAAGGTGGCAGCGCTTGCAGATGATTTATCATCACGGAATTGTTGAAGCTCCTGTAAAACAGCAAGACGTTCTTTTATGTCAAATGGTGTTTCTGCTGCCACCATACCAGGGGCATCAAGATCGGGAACATACATAGTTGTCCCAAAGAGAACCTCATATGGAGACTTGCCCCTCAAGGACCGTCTTGGCAGATTATTCAGTGCTCTCTGGACCCCATATAAGTGATGTAACCAACTACGGCCTGAACCTAATACTCGAGCTGTTAAGGACTGCTTTAGATCACGATTCCGCCTCTCCACGACCGAATTTCCCTCGGGATGGTATGGTGAGGAGTAATGGAGTTCAACACCCATCGTCCTCATGGTGTCCCTGAAAGCCTTAGAGGCAAATGCAGGGCCCTGGTCCGAATGGAATGCTGCAACCGCATATGTACCGATAAAGATCAGCAAATCTTTTATAACAGTCCGGGCGTCAGCCGACCGCTGTGGCCATACCAACAGGAATCTAGAACAGGAATCTATAGCCACTAAAATGTATTTGTATGCCCCATCAGGTTGCAAAGGACCACAATGGTCCAGGTACACACAATGGAGTGGTTTGTCTGACACTAAGAGAGATGTCTGCGGAGGGCGTCTGATAGTCGAGCCCTTAATCTGCTGACAAATGTCACAGCAAAGGACATACTGTTTAGTACGTCTGCATAGACCAGGCCACCAGTACCGTTGTTGTAGAATGGTGATAGTGGCCTGTATACCAGCATGTGCAGAAGCGACACCCTCATGTGCAGCTGTAATTAATTCCAATCTCTGATCTTCATTTGGGATCACTCGATCACCAACATCTGGAATTGTTGCAAAAGCAACATTCTGTGCACTGATATGATATGTATAGTTCATAGGGTATCCTTTCGGAAGGGGCTTGCCTGCAGCCGAGGCTTTAACGGCAAGCAGTATTTCATTATCCAACCTCGTCCGAGAACGAGTCACTGCAGCCACAGAAGCCGTAGCTACTGAAGCTTTGGCTGCTTCGTCAGCCAATGTATTACCGGCAACATGTATTCCTACACGTTGGTGCCCCAATGTATGAACTACATGGACACATGGCAGCTTATCCTTAAGATCAGCCACCCTTCCCCACAATATTTTGTGTTTAATGGTGTTCCCTTTAGAATCTCTAAACCCGTTCAGTATCCAATGATTGAGGTATTCATTGTATGACTGGACGCAGTAATACGAATCACAGACGATCAAAGTCTGCGTTCCTGGCTCTGAATGTTCGAGCGCTAGAAGAAGAGCCTTAAGCTCGGCCAACTGGGCTGTGCAGTCCCCTAAGGTCTGAGTGTATGTGTTATGAGGACGAGAAACTCCGTCTTCCATAACCCCGCACACGGCTGCACAAGCTTCCGAGTATTGATGTTTAGTACCCACAGTCGGTTGTGCCAATCCGTCAGTGTAAATGATGGTATCATAACTGTCTATTGGCATTATGTGTAAGGGAGCGGGGTACTCCTGTTCATACTGGAGAAATTCTTGTGTCTGAAGTCTGGGGTCAAACACATAATCAACATCAGTGGCGGTCAGAGATGTTGCCCATTGAATCCAGCGTGGATGCAATGCCTTAGCGTTAGGAACGCTCGCTTTAGTGACAGCCTCTAAGGCCGGAACCGGGGAGACAACAACAATGCGTTTCCCCTGGGCAAGCGGTCTCTCCTTTATGACGGCAATCTGAACTGCCGTCAGAATTTTTTCAGTAGGAGCAAAACGTTTTTCTGCATTGGAGTACAAATGTGATTTGTATGCTATTGGCACTGTGTCACCCTCATTAAAGGTGACATAGGTAAATCCTAGGGCACCAGCTAGTATTCTGATGACCAAATTTGTTTTATTGTCCCGTGTGTACAAGTGTCTAGCTTCTAGCATGTCTCGTTGTATGTCCCTTAGGATGTGTGTGTGTTCAATTGTCCATTGCCTGCCAGAATAATTGGGCTGAATTAAGTTATATAGTGGTTTTACGCGTTCAGCATAATCTGGAATATATGTCCTGCCAAAATTAAAGAAACCCAGTAATGACTGCAATTTCTTAAGCGTGTTCGGAGGCTGTAGCTGAGCACACTTCTCTAGGAAGTGCGGGGCCAGGCTCTTCCCCTCGTTTGATAGTTCATATCCTAGGAACTATACACTAAGAAATGCTATCTTGCTTTTCTTAAAATTTAATTTATATCCGAAGGTGGCAAATCCCAAAATTATCCGATCGACCCTGGCAAGATGAATGTCAAGGGTGTCATCAGTGAGATAGATATCATCCACATATGATAACGCCTCGGAATCAAGCTCCTGTAAGATTGATGTGACACGGACCGAAAACAGTCCTGGGCTGTTTTTATAGCCTTGGTGTAAACGACAAAAGCGTTTCTGAGAACCATAGGAAAATGCACTTAGGTCCCTACTTTCATGTGCTAAATTCTGGCAGAAAAAAACATTAGATATATCCAATGTAGTTTTGTATTTTTTACGCACTATATTATTTATTAGCGCTGTGCTGTGTGAATTTTGTATAGCATAAGTGCATGCATGACTATTCAAGTGCCTATAATCAACCACTATTCTATATGAATGATCAGGTTTCGCAACGGGAAATAGCGGATTATTCATTGCCGATGTACAGGGCTCAATTACTCCCTGGTATTCAAGTTGTGACAGTATCTCCGGCACTGGAGCTTTTGCTTCATGTTTAACAGGGTATTGTGGCTGCGGGTGTGGTGTAGACCGAACGGGAATAACATGGCAAGGAGAGTCCTTGTCCCATCCTACATGATTACGGTATAATGCAGGTGCCTGCGCTAAAGCCCATTCAGCAGCTAATGCTCGTTTTTCTGTCTCCGGAACAAGATCGGAGAAAGAAGGCAAAAGGACATCTTCCCCATGTGGGAGCATGCGGACATGTTCAGGTGGCCAGTCTCTTTCGGCCAACAGGATATCACTAGTAAGATCATCCCAGAATATTACACTAATAATGCGTTCCACGTCTCCCTCTATCTGAATCGTTAAATCAAAAACCCGATCGGGTGGAAGTACGCTGCCATCCGCCGTTTCAACTGCGATGTAATCGCTAGTTGCTGTCGCATCCAGATGATCTTTCAGATTCTGGCGACATATCGTGACCTCTGCCGCGCTGTCCAACAGAGTCACTGCCCACTTCTTGTTCCTCAACAGTGTTCTCAATACTACTGGCATTTTTAATGGTCAGTGCACCCACTTTTTTCTTTTTAAATTGTGGCTTTTGCTGAGGAGTCTTTTCTTCTTTTTTAACAGTAGACTGTGGCGAGTCTTTCTTTTCTTTCACGTATTCCGGACGTCGATCTTGACCGCCCCCTCTCTCGCTACGTCTATCCGGTGCGTCCTGAAAGGAACGAGAAGGACGTGAATCAGTATATCTGTCTGGAGTTCTAATGTTATCCCTATTTCTGAGATTATGGCCCTCATTCTGACCTTGGCGGTCGGCGGAGAGACGGCGGTCGGACCGCGAACAGACCGACGGTATTAAAAATGGCATTCTGACCGCGGCGGTCACCGCCGCGACCGACCGCCACTTCCCCACTCCGACAGCCACGGCGGTCATGACCGACGGGCTGGAGTCTGCGCACTCCGGTCCGGCGGTCGACCCAAGACCGCCAACGGTATCATGACCCTGCTTACCGCCGCGGTTTCTGGCGGTCGGGAACCGCCATGCGAACCATGGCGGTAGGCACTATCGGGGCCAGGGAATTCCTTCCCTGGCACTGATAGGGGTCTCCCCCACCCCCCACTGCCCCCCCGAGTCCTCCCCCCACACCCTCCACCCCCCTGCCACCCCCCAGAGGTGGTACGAACCCCCTCCCCACCCCCACCCCGACATGCACATACACGCACCCCGACATGCACACACCCCCTACATGCACATATACACACCCCCTACACACACACATACACAACGGGGACACATACCCGCACACATACATGCCGACATGCGCACCCGCCGAACTACACACATTGCCCATAGGCACAGCAGCACTCCCCGCCCGCATGCACGCACTCACACACCCCCTCTACACACTCCCACGCACACCCCCATGCACGCACACATCACACAACACCCCCCCACCCCCTCCCCTCACGGACGATCAACTTACCTTGTGCGTTGGTCCTCCGGGAGGTGACAGGAGCCATGGGGAGGTGACCGCCAACAGAAGACCGCCAACAGAAGACCGCCACACAGAAATGTGGGTCGTAATTCTGTGGGCGGTGTTCTGCTGGCGTGGCGGTGGAGGTTGACCAGTCTCCACTTTCCCGCCGGAAACGCTCCCAGCGGTCAGAATGCGCACAGCGGCATACCGCCGCGGTCGGCGGTCTTCACCGCGGCGGTAACTCGGCGGTCTTGCGAAAAGACCGCCAAGGTCAGAATGAGGGCCTATATCTCCTTTCGGAGTACTCCGGATGAGGAGAATCAGTTCTTTTAGTTCTCCTATCCTTGAAATCTTTTTGTTTTTCCCAGCGCTTCTTAGAGCCCTCTTGTGCTTGCTTCGTACCTTCCTTATGGGTGGTACTTGGTATGTCCAATTTTTTGGGTTTGGCTCCCAGCCCATCCCGTCCTATACTAGTATAGGTATCAGAGATTATTTTGGGTAGCTGTCTCTCTTGTTCCTGGTGTGGAGTTTCCCGGAGACGCTGACGTATCGCCAGTGCTACTGCTTCCCCTTTAATATTACTCAATATTATCGAGGAGACGGCGTCAAAATTACGCATCAATTTCATCCCCAGATCTAGGGCTGGTGCAGCCCCATGCTCATTTTGTATTTGTTTCAATCCTTCCGGCAAATTGGCCAATGTAGGGGTACCATGCGTGGTAGTATAAATGGCAGCGAAGACTGTACCCCAAGTAGCACATTCATCACCCGATGGAACCATCCCGAATGGCAAGCACATAGTGAGCAATCTATGTTTATCCTGTGGCCCCGTATGGGGGAACACAGCTTCCAGCTGATTTGTTTTCTGAGCAATCCAGAACGGTATTCTTTCTCGATCCGAGGGCACTTTACCCATAATGGTATGCACCGTTTGTGGATTAATCCCAGTAGCCAATTGATAACCACCAGCTACTGGCGGTGCTGGACGCGCTGGTGCAGTGTTCAATGTTCGCATTACGAACTGGACTAATCGTCTATATAATGCCACTAATTCATTATATAATATCCTTAAATCTACAAGCGGCATAGTCTGAATGCCTGGATGAGGTGTATATGTGGCAAACATGGGCTACGTCGGCCCTCCATTACTTAAAGGACCTAGCCTCACCCGCCGCAGTATATGTGGTAGGGCGCCTTCAAACCAGTTTTGATGCTCCTGATATGTGAGCGATATTTCATGATACTGGTATGCTTCGTACCTTACGGGTACGTCCGCAATGTCATAAGTGTGAAATGCGTGCGTTCGTTGGTCAGCCTCAGGAAAGGCAACCCAACAATAAAATGTTTCCGTTTGGTAGGCTTCAGTTGCTTCTATAATCAAAGTAATTTCCCCGCCCTCTTCTGTAAGGCCATGAGCTAATAAATGTTGTGTAAGTGCATGTCTAGCATTTGCAGGAATGTCTATGGTATTAGCCATAGTTGTTTTTAGAGAAACGGAACACCAAAATAGGGGAAGTTTTTCCTTTTGTGAGTTCGAGCTCGAACAACCTACAGCCTAAGCAGGTGTTACCTGTTTGGCTGAGGAGGATTCTCCCAAAGACCACGGACGTCTCCGTATAATGATACTGAGGGTACCTGTTGTCTGTGAGACAGTGATAGTCAGGGTATCCGTAAATTAGTGCCTAAACACCATCGTTGGTGGCGCCATGTCGTAGTTTGGACTCTTGCTTTGAGCAAGACTGCTGGTCTCAGGATGACAGTACTTTCGTTCGTAGGTGACTAGGTCTCTTCCTACAACTATTTGTAACTGTTGTCCAAACCTTACCGGCTTACTAGCAGTACCTCACCGAAAACACAATAGTAAAAGGTGATTTTTAGCAGTCGCTTACGCATGGACTCAAAATACAATATCTCAGGGTTGTCGTGGTTAAAGGAAATTACCCTTTACTCACAGATTTATAATGTCTCATACAAACAAAGGCAATAACACAGATGCAGTAAAGTTATAATAGTTTTTATTCAACATAACTGCAATTTGTGATAAGTTGCATGAACTGCAATGATTAGGATAATGAATATACCAAGCAACAGTATTGTAAAGAGGAGAGTCATTGTACTAAAGACCCCCACCATTATGCAATATATGAAAGAAATATATGTATATGTAAAAGATGGAATAAGCCCTAATACCCTAAGGAGAGTAGGTCTAACCTCCTACCTAAAAAGGAAGAGCTGGGTTCGTTAAACCTAATCTGCCAAAACCATGTCCATGAGAGGAGCCCCCAACCCTCGTTACCTTGGAATGAGGTCTCTATCTCAGACTCCGCAGGGACACGAAGACTGGATCAGTGTCAAGATGACTGCAGCATCGGTATCAGCGATGGTGGCGATGCCCTCTGGTCGGAATCCCTCTGATTATCTGTCTAAAAGTGTGTTGTATTTATACAGATCTACAAGGTCCCCTGTCATAAGTGTTATTCATAACAATAGATAACAGGCATGCTTGGGACGGCAATTAATATCAACAATCCCTCGAAAGTATAGAGAGGGAAAATCCCTAAGTGTGAATGCCTACTGTATGTTTGTCTTTCGTGCTTGATCTTGACGCCTTGGCGCAGTGACACTGATAATAGAACCCATAACAAGTGGCCTAACTATAAACAAGGCCGCCATTTTAAAGGAAATAAATAATTAAATGGACTAAGCCAGAGCAAGCTAAGTAGGTTAAAAGTCACTGGGTGACGGGGGGCACGAGTTTACAAGCCGATGGCTAAGCTAACTCCTGTTAACCCGTTAAAACAAACTAGGAATCACTACAGCGGTGGCATATCTGGAGTTGGATGGGCGCTTGAGGCCATTAAGCTGACTCTGTGCACTTTACGAGGTGTCTGGGTGGTGGATGTGGGCTGTGGGTTTCCCTAAGCCAGGGCAAACTTGATAGGGTAGGTCTCTTGTTGGGCAGTATCTGAGGCACTCCAACCCCAATAGTGTTAGTGGGCATCTACAACTAGGCAGGCTCCTGTGGGTTCCAGGTGTGCAGCAAATGGTGTTAGGCATAGTACCCCATGGGCTGGTGATTTTCCTACTAACTGCTAGTGCATGGCCTAGTGCATAGGGCTGCTCCATGTGTGTTGTGTCCGCCAACGGGAGTGGTGTTGCTGGCACTGACCATGTGTGTCCTCTGTCTTTCCCCCCGTCTTGTTTTGTCACCCTGTCCTTGTGTGCATTTGCATCATATGGCGGAGGAGCAGAGGCACCGACGATGAAGGGAACTGCATCCCACATGGCCCTGGAGGGTGAATCTACAGAGTCTGAAGGCACCAGTGGGACGGAGGGCGAGGGAAGCTCCACGCCGGGCACAGGAGGGGACACCAGCGACAGAGACTCCTCCTCTGAGGGAAGCTCCCTGGTGGTGGCGGGCACCTCTGTGCCCATTGCAACAACAAGTACAGCGCCACCGTCCTACCAGCACCGCCCTCCCAGCAGCCCCTCAGCGTGTTTCCCGTGCCCGCTCACCCAGGAGGGTGGGCATCTCCTTTGCCCCAGGCACCTCAGGCCCTGCCCCAGTCAGCCCTGCTGCCCTCAGTGAGAAGGCTATTGACCTCCTGAGATTCCTCACTGTTGGGCAGTCAACCATTCTGAATGCCATCCAGGGTGTCTAGAGACATTTGCAGCAAACAAATGCATACCTGGAGGGCATTCATTCTGGCCCAACAGAGAGCATTTCAGGCTCTGGCATCAGCACTGATGTCAGCCATTGTCCCTGTGTCCAGCCTCCCCTCTCCAACTTCCACTACTCGGACCCAATCCCCTCTACCTCAGCCTATCCCAAGCACACCACTAGACCAGCATGCACACACATCAACACACAAAAGTGGCTCAGGCAAACATAAGCACCACACATCCCACAGGCACTCACACAAGCACCATACCCATGCAGACACATCGACATCCACTGCCTCCACTGTGACCCACTCCTCCACGTACTCCACCTCCCTCCCAGTCTCATCTCCACTCACACCTACATGCACTCCATCCTCAGCCACTACCTCCATCACCAGCACGCCCATCACTACACACCGCTCACGTGCAATCACCACACCCACTAACATTCACATGTCCCCTGTGTCCACTCCCAGTGTGTCTTTGAGCCCTCCTCCCAAAGTACACAAACGCAGGCACACACCCACTCAACTGCCATCCACCTCAGAACAGCCTCCAACCCATGCACCTTCACCCAAACTCAGCAGACGTACACCTCCTACGACCACTACCTCTTCCTCCACTCCCACGCCCCCTCCATCTTCCCATCCCAATGTGTCAAAAAAACGTTCTCTAGCTCACTTTGAACTCTTCCCTACACCTCCTCCCCGGTCCTTACCCTAGGGCCAGGATGTCTAGATCCCAGCCCAGCACCTCAGCCACAAAATCTGCATCCGCTGTGGTCCCTGCTACTCCAGTACGGTCTAAGGGGGCACCCGTCAGAGCTGCCAGTGTGCCTCCGATAGAAAAGAAGGACCACTGTATTCCACAACCTGCAAAGCTCAAAAAGGGGCCGGCTTCCAGCAGGGGACATTCATACCACCCACCAAGCAAGGCCTCGCCCAAACACCGATTGGACAGTGTCAAGGTCACTGCAACGACTGTCAAGATGGGGAAGGGCCACAAGCCAAAGGGCACATCACCTCTGTGCACGATGTCTCCTGGTGAGGGGCTGGTGACCACCATATCATCAGGGATGGCAGCCACATGCACCACAGTCACCATCGCCGCTCCGACCGCCACTTGCACTGCCACCTGCACCTCCACCTGCACCGCCGCTGCCACAACATCAGTCTGCAGCATCCTCCCCACAAATCAGCCATCCAAGGCTGCTTGAGATGGTATGGTGTCTCCATCCACCGCAACAGTCACTTGCACCATGGCCAGCACTGGCAGCATCTTCGCCGCAGCCACCACCACCTGCACCACCATCAGCACTGCCACGTGCACAGCCGATACCACTCTGTCGGACATCAGCCCCATCCCCAGTGTGCAGCAGTCAGAGTCTGCAGGTGACGTCCTGGACCCTGGACACGCCACTTGAGACACCAACTCCAGCACTGACACGAACCAGCAATTGGCGGCATAAGTCACCGCAGGGTGGAGTGTGGTTCTGCCTCCATGGAGTATCATGCTGCCTGTTCCATGTACATTTTGTGGCTGAGACACCCAGGTGAGACGAAGTCAACTGCCACACCCCAGGTGCAGCATCCACTAACCCACTCCTTGGCAGGATAAAGCACTCTGGGCACAAAGCCCCCTCCAGAACCAGTGAAGAAAAGCATCCACTAATCCAGTCCTTGGCAGTATGAAGTACTCTGGGCACAAAGCCCCTCCAGAATCAGTGGAGAAGAGCATCCACAAACCCAGTCCTTGGCAGGATGAAGCACTTTGGGCACAAAGCCCCCTCCAAAACCAGTGGAGAAGCCATCCACTAGAGAGACGATGGCTGTGCACTCCCCGGGACCAAGCAGTGGGCAGCCCGCGGTGTTTGTTGCTACCGCCATGGCGGTCAGAGTGTTAAAGTGGCTATCTGTGTTGGCGGTTTCCGCCATGGTTGTGATTCAATTTTTTTTACCGCTGGCTTGTTAGCGGTATTACTGCCATTTTAACACTGACCGCCAGGGTTGTAATGAGGGCCTATGTCTAATAGCATATGGCAATCCACACAAATCCCTTATAAGGAATACTTTGTTGAAATCTACGGTCCTCTGAATATAATCTTGCTGACCTATACTCAGCTGTTGGCATTTGCACTGGACGTTGGAAATAGTTGTGGAAACATCAAGCCTCTACACTTTTCTCCAGCATACTCATTGGAGCTCCTTTAGCTTGTTTCATCTCATACAGTTCATCGGCATCCCCCATAAGTTATTTTGAATAAATTGGATGGATACTGCAGTGCTGGCATATTTCTTTAGATCTACTTCTATCAACATTTTCAAATTGTTCACTTAAAGGCAACATTTCTTCCTCTATACAACTCCCATCTGTAACAACATCTTTGTAATACACATTATTCTGATTAAGATGAAATGTAGCTTTCTTCACCATATTCCCATACACTAGTTCCTACCACTTATTTTGTTTTTTTGTGAGCATGTAATTGACTCGAATAATATGCAGTTCATCTACATCTCGCTACACCCACAGTTTGAATATTGTGTTTAAAATCTAAAGGTAAGTGCACAACTCTACATTTAATGCCTTTCTGTAGGTTACTCAATAGTAGTTTCCCACTCATTGGTTCCATATGAAGTATTGCTTGAAAAGAGTGTATAGATTGTATCATTATTGCTTCATAAACATTTAGATGTCAAAGTTCCTCTGGAAATTCAACCAACTCTAACTTATAAAGTATTGCTCTGGTAAGCATTTTGTTCTCCTCTAATCTATCAAAGCAATATTTGCAGATGATGTGGCATGTTGACAAATCAACATTTTCTTCCACAAATGAGTATATTGCAAATTCTAGCCAATTTTCTCTGTTTTCTTGTTCTCAAAAACACTTCAACATTTCATAATTGACCTTGGTAGTGAGTGTGCTACCTAAAATACAAACATCATTTGTTTTTTTCAGTAGACGCTGCTTTAAACTTTGCTATTTCTCATGCAAAGTTATTAGTACTAATGTCTCTGTTCTGTTCCTCTTCACCTAAACATACCAGCTCTTGATTTTGCCTAGACTCTACTTCAGGACCAAAGAAACATAACTGAATATCTTCACAAACACTTATAACCTCTGATACTGTACCATACAAAAGTGCTTTGTGTACTTGTCCTAAACACAATCTAAACATTTTATACAGTAAAGTCTTCTAACTGTATTTTGAGTTTTGGAATGATGAACAGCTAACATTTGAAAATGATGAAAGGTGCTGTGCACACTTTCTTCGAGAGACACACCAGTGAATATCCTTAGTGTATTTCCTCACTTGGCATGGATCTAATATTTGCAACATTGCACTTTACTGCTTCTTACATTTACCTTGAAATTCACGTAGAAAACTTCTTAATTTATCACTTGACTGCTGAAGAACACTAAAAATACTAATACAGTCCTATTTACATACAAGGGGATGTCTATGCCTTCCATGTACCTCTTCAGCTATCTCTTCCCTTACATTTCCAGGAACCATCTAATTTTTTGCAATGGGAATACCATATTTGACCTCATAGCATCAACCAAATTCTTCACAAACTATACTCTCAATATGTTGTTTTTGCTTTAGTGCTTCCCTTTTCCCCTTATAGTGCTTTATGTTTCATACCAAATTATGTATTTTCTTACTAGAAACCTTTCTCACTCATATTTCTTTAAGCACATATTTTTACAAATTGAATTGTTAAAAAGAATCTTTACATTGTTTGAGGTCGCTTCACATATTCCAGTCAACAGCGACTTCATCCAGAAATACCTGAATTATGGCAGTTCTGTTTTTTTCTATGCATCAGTAAAAGTTCTGAATTAACTCAAACTCAAGCAAACGGTGGCTCCACGATTAATAGCCAGTGAATCCAAATAAGATCACACATTTAGGGGCATATTTAAGAAACGTGTCACTGCACCCAGTGCAGAGCCACTTTTCTTGTGCCGCTTAGCACCCACCTAATGTGTGCACCATATTTAATATAGGGCGCACAATGGCGGGAGTTAGGGAACTAGAATCAAAATGTTTGACTCTGGTTTGCTGATTAGCACCAAAAAGTTAGACGCTAATCCTGCAAAGCACCTACAGGCCCATTGAAAACAATGGTGTTAAAAATGATGAACAAAATGGCTCAAAGAAATCTCTTAGCGGGAGAACGCCCCACCTCCTTGCATACATTATGCCCGGTGCAGACATAATGTGGTGCAAGTGGTTACAAAGTAGCGCAAGACATGGATTGCGCCACTTTGTAAATATGATGCACGATTTTGGCCTAGTTGGCAGACTTAGCATAAAAATTTGACACTAATATGGCACAAGGAGGTGCTTGGGACTCTTAAATATGTCCCTTAGTGTTCTTTCTTGGCAACATTATTTTAAAAACCATGATCCAGTGAGCAAGAATCCTAGAAAGTAGTAAGACCACAGACTTTCTGTGAATTCTTGTTATTTGTAAAAAAAAAAAGTGTTTTTTCCCTATCAGTGTCTGTTTACATTTGGCTCCCTGTTTTTATGGAAACTTGTGGTGTGGTGTCTTTAAACTACTGTTTTTTTTACCTGTGACTCTTAGTATTTCACAAAGACTGCATTAATCTAACCTCTCTTGGCCCCCCCTTCGGTTTACCAAAGGCTACATACACCCCTGTGGCCAACAAGAGTGTGTTTAGGAGACTGTTTAATCTGCTCTATGGTTTAAACTGTGTTTGGAAAGTGAATGCACCACGTGTTTTTGGATTGAAAAAGTGATATATTTGAGTGTGCAACAAGCAGATTGACCCTTACCTGAAAGGTTGAATCTGCTAGCTTGGAAATGTAGATTGTGCTTTCTATATCTAGGGAGATTCTGAATAGAGGAGCACCTCCCTCCTCCCTTCCACAGGGGGCTGGGCTTAAGATAACTTGGCCCTTATATAAGTTTCTATTGGTTGTTGCATTTGTTGTTGTGATTAATTGTGGGGGCTTTTTTTTCTCTATTGGCTTAATGGTTTAGGGTTTGTGCTCTGAATAGCTCTGGGGATAGGGTTTCCTAATGGAGTAAGAGTCTAGGGTTTGCATTCTGATTGGATAGGGTTCATATTGGACTAAGGGTTTAGAGTAACTGCTCTTATCAGCTGCTAGGGCTAGGGTTCTGATTGGTGCTAGGGCTAGGATTCCTATTGGACCAAGACTTTAGAGTTACTTTTCTGATTGGCTGTCAGAGCTAGGGTTCTATTTGGCCGGTATGGCTGGGTTCCTATTGGACTAAAGGTTTAGGATTACAGTTCTTATTGGCTGTTAGGGCTAGGGTTGTGATTGGTTAACAGGCCCACGTTTTCCATTATCTCTAGGGCTTAAGGTTGGGATTCTGCTTAGTTAGTGTTAGGACTAGGGTTCCATTGGCCATTAGAGCCATTTAAGCCTAGCTCTTAGGGCGTCTTGGCTAAGGGTAGAGAGGACAAAAGCAGTTGCTTGTTTGGGCCTCTTCAGGACTGGTCAGGCCTAGGGTCAGAGATGCTGATGAATTTTCAATTTTTCAGAGAGAACCTTAATCTCGTCACATCCTCCAACATCCAAACACAATATCAGCACATGCATTCTACACATACACCACAAACAAACCTCACACAGATCTCAATGTCTCATCAACTGCTAGAAAATCACACAAACCACACCTATACCCCATTTTACTCCAACTACAACACTATGGTACATTCATTCTCACACAAAGTACAACTCTGTCCCACACCACTAACATATCAACACATTACAAACGCAACACAAAGCCACATTATACAAAACTATAATGCATCCAGATACACACTCCCTGTTCATACAAAACACAAGCTCATTGCTCTGCTTGCTCATAACAGACCCCTTATAATGATGAAATCTATACTCAGCCTTCCATAACAACAAATGAAGTTTTCTGTATGAGAACTTTTACATTTTTCAAGGTTTTTAAAGATATATTAATTTTATTATTGATAGGTGGCACCACGAGGTTTAGAACTTTTAAGTTGATAAGCCAGTGGACGGGAGGGAGTTATTTAAGGTCATGTTTGGGGAAGGTAATTCGACTGTTTATGAGAAGGGCATGCTTTCTTTGTGGTGAGAATTTGGTGTTGTAATCTTTGTAAGGGGAGTGGAGGAATGTTTTTTATACAGTATTTAGAAAATTAATTGTGAGGAATAAACTTAGTTTTAGAAAGTGTATTATACATTCTTTCGATCTGTTTTATTGTTTGCATGTGGACCTTTTTGGAGTTCCAAATCCTGAAAATAAATTATGTTATGTTATGTTCCATCACACTGTTAGACCCGACAGCCTTTGGGTGGTCACCCCTAACTTTCTGTCTGCCTCCCTCCACTTTTGGACACTGTTTTTGCTGGTTTTAGGACTCTGCACACTTTACCACTGCTACCCAGTGCTAAAGTGCAGATGCTCTCTCACTTCAAACATGGTAACATCGGTTCAAACTCAATTGGCTTATTTCATCTACTTATAAGTCCCCAGTAAATCGCACTACATGTGCCAGGGCCTGTACATTAAATGCTACTAGTGGGCCTGCAGCACTAATTGTGCCACCCACATAAGTAGTCCCCTAACCATGCCTCAGACCTGCTGTTGCAAGGCCTGTGTGTGCAGTTACACTGCCACTTCGAGGTCATATTTAGTGTGGCCAGAATGGTAATACAAAATCCTGCTGACTGGTGAAGTTGGATTTAATATTACTATTTTTGAACTGCCACTTTTAGAAAGTGGGCATTTCTCTGCACATTAATCCTTCTGTTCCTTACAATCCAGGTCTGGCTAGGTTCAGTGACAGCTCCCTTGTGCATTCACTCAGACACTCCCCAAACACAGGATACTAAGCCTGACTTGCATACATCTGCATTTTCAATGGGTCTTCCTGGGCTGGGAGGGTGGAGGGCCTGACACTTGCATGTCAAAGGACAGTAGCCTGCCCTCACACAAAGAACTGCCACACCCCCTACTGGGATGCTGGCAGACAGGATTGAACTAAAAGGGGACCTTGTGCACTTCTAAGACACTCTTTAAAAGTCTCCCATACTTCAAAGGCACATTTGGGTATTTAAACAGGGCTTCTGTCCCTACCAACTCAGACACTTCCTGGAGAAGAGAACCTAAACCAGAACCTGCATCCTGCCAAGAAGGCATGCCTGGCTGCTCAAAGGACTCACCTGTCTGCTTTCTGTGAAGGACTGCTGCCTTGCTGTTGCCCTGGTGCCTTGCTGCTCTCTGGCTATGGTGAAGAAGTACTCTCCAAGGGCTTGGATAGAGCGTGCCTTCTGTTCCCTGGAGTCTCAGGAGTAAAAAGACTCCTTGTACGGTGAAGCCTGCAAGAAACAACGCACAACCTGCACCACTGTGGAAATTTCACAGCACGCCGAACTGGAATGATGCAGCCCAAATTCGCAATGAGAAGATCGAAGCAGTGCCAGTGTAGTGACCAGAAATTCGATGCACGGCCTCACCGGATCGACGCACAGCCAAGCTGGAACCACGCAGCCTGACTTTCAGGGAGAAATCAACGCAGCGTCTACTGTATGGTGGAAAAACTGACGCAACGCCTACTAGATCAACACAGCTCCTGTGATTTCATCCTGCCACCACTGGAAATCCATGCATCGTCCCCGGGCCATCTGAAAACCCCACAACCTGAAGAGGATCCATGACCGAGCACCGGAAATTGATGCACAGCCAACCGTCCCTGCATGAAAACGAAACAATGCATTGCCCTGTGTGGCCCATGAAATCAACGCACACCCTTTGTTTCCATGCATCTCCTCCTCTGCAGTTCTTTGCGGAGATTTTTCATGCGATCCAGGTACTTTGTGCTTGAAAGAGACTTTGTTTGCTTTTAAGAAGACTTTAGACACTTTATATCACTTTTCAGCTATATCGCAACATTTACTTATTGTATTTTAATCGTTTTGACCTGCATTTATCCAGATAAATATTATATATTTATCTAAACATAGTGTGGTATATTTTTGTGGTGCTATATGGTGTTATTGTATGATTTATTGCACAAATACTTTACACATTGCCTTCTAAGTTAAGCCTGACTGCTCAGTGCCAAGCTACCAGACCTGTGTGGGCACAGGATAGTTTGGATTGTGAGTGACTTACCCTGACTAGAGAGAGGGTCCTTGCTTGAACAGGGGGTAACCTGACTGCCAACCAAAGACCCCACTTCTAACACACACCACCCAAAAACACCCTCCTTCTCTTTTTACCAATTATAAACAGCTATAGATTCTTTACACTCCAATCGACCACACATATTACATCTTCAAATGATCAAATCTAACACAGACAATCATAACTTTTGTCCATCCCCTCTTACTAACAAAATACACTGTTCTCGAAAACACATCACCATCCTCTATACTTTTGAAACACAATTCTCTGGCAGTAACTCACATATGAACTCTTCACAAAAAACAACATATCCACATCTCCTCTCATTACTCCACAAAAACAAAACAACACACACCAGCCTATCAAAACCACATACACTTTAAAAATACTTTCCATCACATCCAATCCCACCCTCCTTACTACACAAATGATGCAAATCCAAAACCAACTTTAGTCCTAAATTCACATTCTTAACCAACACCCACCACAAACACCCCAACACAACAACATTCATTCACCTGCCTCTCATCCATTGCACAATTTAGAGTCTTACAATATAGCCCACATGTTCCACCAACACCCTTAGCCCATACTTCTTCCACCTTAAACAGCTGCAAAATAAATATACAACATGCCAGTCTTCATAATTTTGCATCCCCATGTCTAATACACATCAAAGCTACTCAACAAAAACAAAACAACTCACCACCTCGCTTTCAAACCCCATCTCCACCACCAACACACGCAGACCCAACAAAAGTTAAACATGGCTGGGAGGTGACATGGCCCCAGTGTTGCATGACACCGTTCGTCCAGGCTATCAAGCCATCACACAAAACAGTGTAGACAGAAAAGGAGGTGGACTAGCTGTTATATTCAAACAAGCAATAGATCTCAGCAAAACAGACTACATCTTCATACAAGGTTGTAACGCCCTCCTCACCAGATGCAACCCTATTCCAATTTTCTCTTGTAACTTCCTCCTCCTTTAAAGACCACCACCTCGCAGTTCTTCATTCCCAGGAACATTTCTAGACACAGTTTCAAACCTTCTAATACTATACTCCAACCTATGCATTCTTGGGGGATCTAAACATTTGATTTGACAAACCCAATATGTCTCATCCAAAAGCTATCATCACTGGCCTAGTCACATTGAACCTACATCAGATTACACACAAACCTACACATATTGCTGGACACATCCTAGTTATTGTTTTTGAAAACTCTGAACTAGTTACTGTTCAAAGCATCACAACAGTCAGATGGTCAGACCACCATTTGGTAACTTCCCAACATAAAACCCACACATCAACACACCAAGACCATCTTTCTAACATCCACCTATTGACCATGGAACAACTCACTTTTGAACACTTAGAAACACAACTAATAGCCAACACAGATCTAGAAACAATAAATTCTGTTTACAAGTGGCTACAGGAAGCTTTTGATATCATAATACCACTAAGAAACCCTAAACAGGACAAAAAACAAGCACCTTGGAGAAATGTAGCACTAAAAAAGATAAAACAACTGGCTCAAAACTTAACAGAATATGCAGTTCAACAATACAAAAGCTAAAAAGATACTACTCAGACAGAATTCAAAATGATATATCTGCAAGTACAGATTTTTCTTTAATTCTCAACAAATTTAGAAACCTAAATACATGTAAGGAACTTATTCCATTACGCAAGATTTTGTACACAAACTCGCAAATCATTACACAACCAAGGCAGATATGTTGGACTCCTATTTAAAACAAAGTAAAACCACCAGCACCAACCCATATCCAAATAAGCCCTCCAAGAGTAAGCCAACACAGCCATTGCACCCCTTCAAACAAATATAAGAAAGTGAATTTATGGATCTGGTTGAAGCAAGCAGGCCTTTCGGCTGCCCTTCTGACCCTTGTCCACCACACACCTTCAAGAATATTCTTTTATCTACCTTTACTGCCACACCAGTAAGAAGAATCATCAATAATTCTCTAACTATTTGAATCTTCCTTGAAGATCTTAAAAATGCATACATACGTCCATTATTAAAGAAAATAACCTGGACTCGCAGGACCCCAACAACTACAGACCAATGACAAATCATCCTTTCCTGGGCAAACTGATAGAAAGAGCAGCTTTCGCCCATAACTCCATCCTTTCAGACTAGCAAACTGGATTCTACCAAGGAAGAGGCACTGAATCAGCCCTCATTGCCCTCTGGGGTGATCTTAAAAACACAATAAACTGCAATGGAGTTGCTGCACTACTTCTCCTGGACCTCTCAGCTGCCTTTGACACAGTTGACTGTGACACTTTAATGCAAAGACTCTGTGAAGTCGGTATGGAGGGGACTGCTCTCAACTGGATCACATCCTATCTTCAAAACAGAACTTATGTCATACATGCTCTCCCTTTCTCCTCCAAACCTTACTTCACAAGTGCAGGGGTTCCACATGATGTCATTACCAACAAAGATCAATGAAAAACTCACATGCTAAAACTAGGTAGATGACACACAAATACTACTTAAAATGGAATGCTCAAAAGACATTGCAAATTCAGAAATCTTCAGTGACTTCAGAGCGGTTGAACAGTAAATGACACGGAGTCATCTCAAACAAAATGCTTCCAAAACAGAAATACTCACATGTGGCGACTGGAAAAATGATGACCCACTCTGCTCCTGGCCTGATGATCTGGGCCACCTTCTAAACTGTCAAAGGAAGTAAGACACTTTGGAATTACCATGGACTCCAAGATAACAATGAATGCTCAAGTGGACAAATTAGCAAGATCAAGCTTCATCACCATGAAAGCTCTACAATGCATCTTCCCCCACCTGGGATTTCCACACAAGGTGCAGGCTAGTATCTAGCTTGTACTATCTAATTTTGATTACGTCAATTGCTTCTACCATGGATCACCTCTATCTACTATGAAAAACCTACAACACATTCAGATCTTGGCTGCCTGGCTACTCCTACACGTAAAGCCACTAGGTCACATCTCCCCTGCCTTGAGGCCCCTACATTGGTTGCCAGAAGAACCACCTTCAACTTGCTTTGTATTACCCACAAAGCAATACATTGAACAGGGCCCTTTTCATCAGGTATAAAATCACCAAATACATTCAACAAAGAAACCTCAGCTACATAGGTGGTATATCATTCTCTTTTCGAGCGACCAAACTATAGAATTCAATACCTCCAAATATAAGATCCATGGATAACTGTCTGATCTTCGGAATGCTACTCAAGAGCTGGCTCTTTCCTACACACTCGCCATACTCACACAGCAATGGACTGCTTGTCTCTGTGTATGCAAACATGTTAAAATTTGATTCTGTGCATTTATCTAGATATGTGTATTTCTTTGTACAAATATTTATAATAACTATTTTATCTTGAAATTAATGCATACTCCTTAGGCCTGTTTAACAAATGTATATTTTAGTTCAATTAAATGTATATATGTATGTAATTGTATGTGAAGGCGTTTGAATGTGTATATAGATATATATTATTATATAAATGTGTATGATTCAATGTATATGTATATGTATATATATATGTGTGTGTGTGTGTGTTTTATTCTACACTTGACATGTTCACAGGTCATTGCATAGTTGCTATATAAGTTGCTTGATTAGATGTTTATGAGTCTCTGTTGTTATTTTATCTATAACAAAAGGTACATATTATCTTAACTATTTATTTACAAGAATTTCACAATTGAAATATTGAATAAAGATAAAAACACTGTTAACGTACACAAATGAATTAACTTCAAATACTGTAACTCTTGAAAGCCTGTGTTTATATGATACAACTTTAAATCTCAATATATTATATTCCTTACACATTTATTCCCTTTATTATGTAATCATGTATCTATCTGTTTACTAATGTAATCCTACTGTAAACAGAAAAAAACATTTTACTCCTCAAAAGCTTTACTCTGTCTGACCATCACCCTATACCTTGATCAAACTATCCTCTATCTCCACTCTCTGACTGTTCCCAAACCCATTCTACTACTATAATCTCCAAAATAACCCTTCACAGACTCTTCCCTCCTCTAACCCTCCTGGCTCACCCCAACCACAGTTTACGACTATGATCTCCCAAACAACACTACTAAATTCTCCCTCATTCATCTCTCCTTTGACTCATCCCAAATCCCATTTAACTACTACGATACCTCTAATCCCTTTCTACAGACTCTTCAATCCTCCACCTCTTCTTTACTCATCCCAAACCTCATCTTACTACTATGATCTCCTAATTAACACTTCTAGATTCTTCCCTCCTCTATACCTCCATTGTTCTGTTCAAATCAACAGACTCACATGCCCTCCACTCAAATTAACAAATACCTTCCTATACTAGTACTAATACTGCACTCATATTTCTCTATGCTAATCCACCACTAATCCTTTTGGGATCTGGAGTTGCATGCTACTTGCCCAAAAATGCTTCGACACCTCATCATGGGTACTAGGTGCTATATAAATACAATGATAATTACAATTACAAAATACAAATCTTTTTGGAGCTTATTATCTCCAAAGCTACTAACCAGATGTACAACACATCACAAAACCACAATCTGCAAACCAAAATCTAGTTTACTGACACATTTGGTGCAATTCCATTCAGCAGTTTTTGCGGTAGCCCTGTCTAAAGAGGTCTATGAAAAATACAAGGGGATTTTGCTTTTTGGGAGCCCTCTTTTTTCTCAGTCTTTCCATAACGGAGCACCCCAAAACTTTCCATGTAAAACTAGCCAAAAAAGCGCACTTTTTCTGAAAGTTTTGAGGAGATTCATCAAACGGTGCTAAAAGTCTCAGCAAACTGCTAAATTTCTATGGTTTTGGGTGTGTAAAATCTGACCCTAACTATAACGTCCCTGTAACCTTTGTTTTTTCAGTGAATTTCTATGTTTTAAATCTATATCCTATCTATAGGTTCCCTGTAACCTTTGTGTATGAGTGGGTGTGTGAGTGGTTGCGTGGGTGTGCAAGTGGAGGTATGAGTGGTTTTGTGGGTCTGTTAGTGGGTGCATGAGTGGCTGTATGGGTGTGTGAGTGGTTGTGTGGGTGTGTAAGTGGGTGTGAGAATGTCTGAGTGAGTAGGTGTGTGGGTCTGTGAGTGGGTGTATATGTTTAATGGTGTCTGGATCTGTCGATCCACCTGAATCCACCTGAATCCATAAGGATCTGGGAAGATCCGGGTAGATCCTAGCATGCAAAAAACAAATTTTTAGACACTTTCTTGTTCATAAGGGGTCCCTCAAAGACCCCACCCTCAGTCCTCTACCCTGACCCGTTCTATCACTTTTAAATTTTATATTTTATGTTCCCTACTGGGAATCAATTCCTGTTGAACAAAGTACTGGCTACAACTTTCTTCTAAGGTTGCGGTCAGGCAATCACGGCATTGCTGCTGGCCACCCGGATCCACGTCTCTACCTATATATAAATCTTTTTATTTTAATAACTCTAAAACTACTAAACAGACTTATAACAAATTACAAAAATCACTCTTTCTGGACAAAGATTTAGCTTTCTGCCAAATTTGGTGTCCTTCCATTTAGCAGTTTGGGCAGTAGTCATGTCTAAAATCCCTATGGGAATTTGCACAGGGAAAACACATTTTGGGACCCCTGTTTATTTCCTTGATGAATCACCCCGAAACTCAACAGACAGCAGCTGAAGTGATGGCAAGCTAGATTTTAACATTTCATGAAGTTTCCTGAAAAAGGGCCGGATTTATTGGCAAAACAAAAACAAAAAAACTCTTCTTATGGAAACCAAGTCCTAACTGTTAGAAATTAAGGCCCATATTTATACTTTTTTAGCGCCGCATTTGCATCGTTTTTTAATGCAAAATCAGTGCAAACTTACAAAATACAATTGCATTTTGTAAGTTTGCGCTGTTTTTGCGTCAAAAAATGACGCAAATGCGGCGCTAAAAAAGTATACATATGGGCCTAAGTTTCTGGTTGTTAGCATATGCATCCTGTACAAGCAGGAACCACAATCCTAGTCAGGGTAAGTGAGATACACACTAAAAGGTAACCTATGCTCACTCTCTGGTAGCTTGTCACAGAGCAGTCAGGCTTATCTAAAAAGGCAATGTGTAATGTATTTGTACAACACACAGTAACACAATCATGACACCACAGAAAGACTCCACTCCAGGTTAGAACAATAGACAACAATTTTATAAATAAATCATGGCAAAACCAACAAAAATCCAATAGGTAGAAGTCGAGTTATGGATTTTTAAAGAATAAAAGTATTCTAGTGCTTAGAAGCAATAAGCATTAAAGGGGGTTATCTGGTCATGCTGGACCGAGCCAAAGTCAAAAGTTCAGACTGACTGCAATGGAGCGCAGGCCGGGGACAAGAGCCACACATGCCTGGTGAACAGAGTACCTTGATTCTGGTCGCACAGCGGGATCTGGGGTACAGATAAGTGATGCATTGATTTATGCATCAATGCCGGGCCTGCAGTCAAGGTGATGTGTTTATTTATTTCATGAAGTGGTGGCGATGCTTTGGTTTTGTAGACAAAGGTCCAAGCCGAGATGTGTTGGTTCCAAAGTGCAATGCACCCAGTTTCTCTATGTAGTCAAGGGGACGCGTCAATCCCTCGAAGTTGCTGTGATGGCAATGTGCAGTTCTAAGCATCGGCTCTCAAGACGATGCATTGGTTGCGAGAGCGATGCACCTGTTCTACTCCCTCAACAGGATTGATGCACAGGTTCTGCTCCAAGCAGCCTGGAGATGCGCTGATTTTTCTGGGACAAGTATCTGTGTCCACTTCCAGTTAACCAGGAGCATGGATAAATACTTTAATATCCTTGTTTCTCAAGTGACAAGAGGCAAGTCAGCAATTCCTTGGAGATCACTTGAAGTGGAAGGCAGGGTCTAGCTGTTCCTCTGTAGGGTCAGAGAGCAGCAGGCAGCAGGGCAGCACAGCAGAAAAGCAGTCCTTCCAGGTCAGCAATCCAGCAGAGTAACAATCCTTGATGCAGCATGGGAGTTCTGCTGACAGAATCCAGTTGTAGGTCCAGAAATGTCTGATTTGGTGGGGGTCAAAGACCAGTACTTATACCCAGTTGTGTCGTTGAAGTGGGGGTGACTTGAAAGAAGGTTCTTTGAAGAGCACAGTGGCCCTTTCTTCTCAGTCCCGACTCAAAACCATCAGTAGGGGGTAATCAGCCCTTTGTGTGGGGACAGACACTTCCTATTTAGGTCTAAGTGTCAGCCTCTCCCTTTCTTCCTCCCCAGGAAGAGCCATCATAATGCAGATGAATGCTCAGACAAACTTAACCTTCCTGTTTTTGTCGCTGTCTAGAGAGAATGCACAAAATGGTGTTGTCATCCACCTCAGATGTGTATTGGAGATAGACTGCAGGCACACAGACCTGTAAGTGCAGAGAAATGCCCACTTTCTAAAAGTGGCATTTCCAAAATAGTAATGTTAAATCCTACTTTACCAGTAAATATGATTTAGCATTACTATCCCAATGATGTAACTACTCCTTCTCAATCAGGAATTACTTCTTAAAAGTGTAATGAGGAATTCCCAATGTTAACCTATGAGAGTAGTTGGCCTTGCCGTAGAGAAAAACTAATTAAGGCATTTTTCACTATTAGGACATGCAAAACTTAAAAGTACCTGTCCTGCCTTTTACTTACACAGCACCCTGCTTTTCGAGTTACCTGGAGCCTAACTCGTGGGTGACTTATATGTAACAGAAGGAGATTTTAAGGCTTGGCAAAGGGTTTAAAATGCCAAGTCAAAATGGCAGGAAAACACTGCACACAAAGGTTCTGCAGTGGCAGGCCTTAGACATGTTTAAAGGGCTACTTGTGTGGGTCGCACAAGCAGTGTTGCAGGCCCACTAGTAGAATTTAATTTACAGGCCCTGGGTATAGGGTATACCACTCTACAAAGGACTTACTAGTAAATGAAATATGCCAGTTGTGAATACACCAATGTTATCATGTTTAGGGGAGGGGGTCATGCACTTAACACTGGTCAGCAGTGTTAAGTTCTCAGAGACCTAAGGCCAAGAAAAAGATTCACAAAAAGATGACAAGTAGAGATAAGGTTTGGGGGAAGACCACCCTAAGGCTGACAGGTCTAACACAATTTATAACTATGTACTAGTGAACCCCATTAGGTAATCTATCTATCTATCTATCTATCTATCTATCTATCTATCTATCTATCTATCTATCTATCTATCTATCTATCTATCTATCTATCTATCTATCTATCTATCTTTGTTTTTCTAAAGCTAAATCAATCCATTGATGTTTGTAGACATACCCACACATCTAGATTTAACTATGGATACAGTAATATAAATAACATACGTACACAAAAGCACAACAGGTATTGCTATTAAAGTACAAGGAATAAATCCATATATATCTACAGCCAATCCATATTTAGATGCATGTTATAATATTTACATGTTCAAACATAACTTTGCATGTTGTGCGCATACATTTATTGTAGCCTCATGTTTTTTTACATAAATTATTTTTTTCATATCAAATAACTTGTTATTCTATTATAGTTACTGTTCTCTCTAATTATATTTACATATTCCACTGTGACGCATATGTATTATGATCGAAAGGGAAAGAAACCTACTTGCTAGCACCCGTTTACATATATATTTTCTTAAATACAATGAGATACTGAAGGTTGTAATGTGAGAACATAAATGTCTTTTACATATATGGAATAGCTGTATTTATTTCATGAATGTATGTAGACATAGAAACCATACATGCATATATGTGTAGGTATGTGTGCTACATACATATATATTTATGTAATACAGTATATATGGCTGCCGGTAATGATGATGACCGCCCACCCTTTTCTCTAACTTTTTACTGATGTGCCCTGCACCACGCACTGGGTTTTTATTAATTTCAGTCATTTGCTTCACAGAACAGATACAACTGAACTTGTTGACGCATTTCTAATAATCCTCTTCCAAAAACCCTGTATGTATCTTTTGTAGGCCATATCGTTTTTTAATCAGTGCTGGTTCTACAGACAACATGCGTGTAAGCGCCTCCTTTTCATCAGCTGAAATATCGGTGACGGAAATGGGTTTTGCTTAAAACACATCAACTTTCAATGACTAATTAATGTTATCGACTTCTTCATTTAGAGGGTCCATTAGTATACATCTCATGCGCACGTGCAATTCTGAGAAAATATTGAGTGGTGGAGTTAAAAAAGACAGCAGATTTAAAAGGCTTCTGGCAGGGCAGGCATGCAGAGTTAATGAAGTGTGTTCACTACACTCCATCAGTTGTCTCCTGCTGCTACCTGGTGATAACAATCAATGTGAATGCTGTCCGACACACACGGCTGCTTCAGTAGGAACTCTAACCTGAATCTGTCACCAGAAAGGTATTTAAAGCACTGTAGATGCAGAAACGCAGTTACTGTGTTCCACTGTGCAGACTGCTTCTACTTTACAAGGGGAGGTGTTTTCCCACAAGTCACAATTAAGTATTATAAAAACAAAGCTGTGTACTTTTGGGGTATTTCGAGAGAGATTGAGATTTATTTTTTTACTTTGTTCCTTACAAACCGCAAATCTGTCAAAATCTTAAAACACTAGCGGTAAAAAATGATACTGCCCCGAGCGGAGGGGATTCACCGCGCAGTTGTTTACGTTGACTCACAGATATCCTACACAGGGGAGCAACGTTTTCTACTGGTGCAGCAGATGGACCCAGAGTGCACAGGGCCTCCGTGGCCTTGATTATTCTTGATGTTTATTGGTCAAACAGCATCCAGGGTTGCATTTTCGTCCTTGCACTAGAACCCATGACACACTGGCTATGTCTCTGATGCTACCCGCCTCTCCTTTAAATGCGATCCCCTGTCTTAGTGCAGCATCAGCCCGGACTGCCATTTACTAACAGGCATTTACCCAGTGGGCTGGTGACATTGGAGGCAGGTTTTTGAAGGCACAAGACCAGTATTGGAACCTCTGTCACTTCCTCTGCTTCCCCAGGTAATTATGGCAATCAGAGTGGGTGCTTTAGACGAATGAGAGGAAAAAGGGAGAAGATGAAGGGAGCACGGTTAGTTAGAACTTTTTTTTCTGGGCTGCTTTTGGTTCATACGTTTGTGACAATGGCAGAAGAACACAACATGCATGCTGAGTGGCAGTTAGGCCCAGATTTACTAACATTTTGCACTTGGTAGCTCCACTTTTCGGTGCAGCTAGGATACAAAAGGTTAGTTGGTACTTATTAAGGAACATATGGGTCGCCTTGCATGTCTTGGTAAAGAAAATGTGACTATGCTGCATTATGTTATATTGGATCTGGGAGGCATTCCATGAGTGGAGCGTGGACATTCCCTTGCATCAACTCACAGATTTTGGCACATGTCCAGATTTACTAGATCTTAGTAAACATGAGAATGTATCAAAATGCTACACCTTCCACAGTGAAGCGTAGCGAGGAGAAATGTGTTTATTTCTCCTTGTTACTTCCTCTTTCTATAAGCAATGCATTTTGCATCACTTATAGAAAAAGTACATTGTGTTACAAGAATGTTTTTGTGCAGGAAAATATTCCTTGCCGCACAAAAGCAAACCTGCAGATAAGACAGGTACCCTTGCAACTTTGTGAAAGGGTACCTGCATTGGATCTAGGCAGCCATAAGTGAACTAGCACAGGGAGAGAGCAGAGGAGTGCCACCTTAATAGATACAGAGCTTTTCAGATTTCTGGCATTCACACAATGCAGCACAACTTTGCTTGATGCTCTGAATGAACTTTTGATAAATATGAGCCTTAACCTCTTTCCCAACGGTCAATCATTACTAGGGCACCTCTGACTGACAGCAAGGAAAAAAAAAATCCCTGCAGCTTTGTCTCCCATCCATAATGGGCATGGCATCCAGTTGTACTGAAATAGACATGCAAAAGTATGACTTTAGTAAAGTTGGAACTTCTCACTCATTTACTGAATAAAAAAACAAACTTTGACGTACCAGGAGTAGAAAATCCCTTTCCACAGCCCTAGTGACAGCTTTTCCTCCATCTTTCTTTCTTCCTGTAATTTAGATCTGAGTATATCAGACTTCTCAATGATATAACTACATCTGCATTTGCACATTATGGGGCATATTTATGGGAATAGTGGTGAAGTGCAGCACAGCAAACCATCATACTTTTCTGCATTGCGTCACCAGGAAAGGGCAGGAATGCACAGTATTTAAAAGAATACTGCACATTCCTCTCCTTTCCCTTGCACTGCCACGCTTTAGATAACCTAGTGTAAATGCAGGCACCCGTGCACCATAGTGCAAGGGGGGCTGAGTAAATGCAGGATAGGTTTTGTTCAGGAAGTGGCACCTTCCTGCACAGAAACAATCCTGAGAGGCCTTTTCCTTTTTCTATGTGTGCTACACAATGCAGCACACATAGAAAGAGGTAAAAACGAGGATAAGTAAACACATGCCTCCTTGTTACACCTCTCCCGGGGAGGTGTCTTTTGATACATTCCCAGGTGTACAAGTTCTTGTAAAACTGGGAATGAGTCAAAATTCATGAATGTTGCATGGGAACACCCACAAACACTCATTGAAATGCCTCCCTGTTGTAGACTAATATAATGCAGTGGTTTGCGGTGTGTTACATTACTCAAGATTAATGAAGCCACGCAGGGCCACACAAGGTGGCCTTGCGTGGCTTCATAAATCTCACCTAAAGTTATGCAACTGGGTCATAAATATGGCTCAAAGTTTTCCGATGACTCCATGTCACAAATGCCACAATGCCAGTTTGTGCTTTCAGTTTTCAGATCTCTAATCAGGTTGATAAAATTTCATGTATGAAAGTCATTACCCTAACTTCCCAGAATTGGATCACTGTGGGATGGACATCAGCAAGTGTCTTAAGATCAGCACTTTTACGAAGAGAGGTTGATAGTATTGTGAACCTGCTACCTGCACCATTACAAATGTGATTAAAGAGGCAAAACTAAAAGGGGCATTTAATGATTTGACAATTTCAAGAATATTTAAAAATAATTTCCTTTTTTTCTAAGCTGTGTTTTGTTTCTGGTGTTTGATGTGTTATTTTGGGTTTATTGTGAAGGTGACTTGTATTTCATTTTTTATTTAAATTGGTATCATTAACCTGTAATGGAAGAAAGGTCTGTTCATCTTGTTCTAACCTGATGTGTTATGATCTATGTAGAACAGTTAAGGTGGTCTCACATTTCAGAGGGATGCTCTGATAGATGGAAAAGCGGGACCACTAGGCAGAAAAGAAAATGGTAAGCATGAAGAAAGTGCCTGATAGATTGAGTTTACATTGTCAAGAATGGTATCATCCAGCTGGAAAGATCAATAATGTATTTTGAGTGCTACCCTTGGCCTCTGGACAGTCACAAAGAAAGAAGGTGGAGCATTAGAGTAAGGCAGGGTGCAATAGGCTATGACTGACTATACGGGGCCTGGGGATGTTATACACTAGGCTAAGGGATTTGGAGCTTCTTTCACGGTTAATGGGTTGTGAGGTCAATCAATCCAAATGAGTCTAAAATAAATTTGAGGGAGCGGCTCATAATTGTCTTAGAGAAAAGAGTGTGATATATTTGTTCTTAACCCATTCAATGCCAGAGTGTTTACACACCTCTGTGAGGCACTTTAGTAAAAAAACAGCATTAGGTTGATTAAGTAAGTGTACCTCTTTGGTCTCCCTTTTCCCCGTTAGCTCATTTAGGGCTATGTATTTGTGCAAACCCTACATCAAATATGGTAGTGCAGCCAAAGGATATAGCAAAACATTGATATATTTAAATTTTTCAAACAAATTTGCTCAGTGTGTTGGTGCAATTCACAAGGAGAAGTCCTGGTAAACTAGCCAAGGAAATGGTGTCCTGAATGTGTGGAGTCCAACCATTTGTGGGTATTTCCTAAAGAATGCAGTTTGCACAATTTTACATGAGATACCAAACTAAAGATTATGTGACAATTACACAAAACTATATATTAACTAATTCTCTGTGATTCATTTGTTCAAATTAGACCTCCACTGTCTTGACAGGCTGGCTAGTAAAACACTCTTACTATAACATTTGCCAAAATTGTAATAATTATTTTCCAAAACATGGTAAATCCCTTCAGACTCTATTAAGCAGAAACAAATCCATGCAAAGGTTTGACCTGCAACTTTATTCCACTTGGTAACCTGAGCATTGGTGGTAGAAATGGGGCCTCTGGTTGGCAGTCATTTGGCACTTTGTCCAAGCAGGGACCCTTACTCTAGTCAGGGTTAGGGTTACACTCCTCAGAAAAACCCTGCTCACCCCCTTGATAGCTTGGCACAAGCAGTCAAGCTTATTTCAAAGACAATGTCTAAAGTAGTTGTACCACCACACACAGTAACACAGTGAAAACACAACAAAAGTGACACAACAGCAGTTTAGAAAAAAAAACAATATTTATCTAAGTCAAACAAGACCAAAACAACAAAAATCATACAAAATCAAGCAAACATATGATTTTTTTAGAGTAAAAAGAGTCTTAATCCATAGAAATCAATGGATGTGTTGTTTTTATACACAGTACCTGGTTTGCGTAAAAAATAAAGCCTCACGGGTGAGCGTGCATCAGAAAAGTAAGTGATGCGTCGATTCCTGACTCGTAAGTGAGGCCATGCATCATTTCTTCTCCGGTTGGGTAGCCGAATTGTAATTTTTTCTCTCCTGCAGAAGATTGACACATTGATTTCTGGGCAGGCAGCCTCAGGTCCGCGCAGGTTCACTTCTGATTTTGACGCCCAGAGATAACGAGTGAGAAATCGTGGCATATGGTGGTAAGGAGCTGTGCTGTGTGGGCGATGCGTTGAGTTTGGCAGCTGCCAGAGGGTGCTGCATCAATTTTCCACTAGCGATGCAGGTTGTGCGTCGCTTTTCCAGCCGTGAAGAAGGTGCTGCGTCATTTTTTCCTCCCACTTCGCTCCTGTGCCTGGATTTCAGTCTTGGCTCCACCAGCATCTCCTTTTAAGGGCCCAGTGACTGGATTGGGCACCACTTGGCAGAGTAGGAGTCTCAGCAAGAGATTCCAGGTGCTGGGGGAGGAAGTCTTCGTTGGCCATGAGACTTTAGAACAGGGGTCAAACACAGTCTAAGCCCTTGAAAACACTTCACAAGCAGGAAAACACAGAAACGTCGAGTCTTTGTCCTCTCTCAGGTAGAAGCAGCAACTGCAGGGCAACCCAGCCAAGCAGACTCATAGGCAAAGGGACAGTCTTCTTCCTTCAACTCTTCTGCTCTTCTTCTTGGTAGAGGTTCCTCTTCATCCAGAAGTAATCTGGAAATCTGGGGTTTTGGGTACACTACTTATACTCATTTCTATCTTTGAAGTAGGCAAACTTCAAAGGAAAGTCTCTGTTGTTCACAAGATCCTGCCTTGCCCAGGCCTGGCCCCAGACACACACCAGGTGGTTGGGGACTGCATTGTATGAGGACAGGCACAACCCTTTCTGTTGTAAGTGTCAGCTCCTCCCTCCCCACTGTAGCCCAGTAGACTCTTCAGGATATGCAGGACACTCCTCAGCTCTTTGTGTCACTGTCTAGAGGGACTTCAAAAACAGTAAAACTGTCAGTATGACCCAGACATGGATTCCACAGGCAGGTAAAGTCACAGAATGGTTAAGCAAGAAAATGCCCACTTTCTAAAAGTGGTATTTTCAACCTGAAAATCTAAAAGTCAACTTTACCAAAAGATGCATTTTTAAATTGTGAGTTCAGAGACTCCAAACTCCAGATCTCTATCTGCTACGAATGGGAAACTGCACTCAAAAGATATTTAAAGGCAGCCCCCATGTTAACCTATGTGAGCGATATGCCTTGCAATATTAAAAAAATAAATGTGGCAGTATTTCACTATCAGGGCATGTGAAACACACCAGTACATGTCCTACCTTTCAAGCACTCTGAACCCTGCCCATGGGGATACCTAGGGCCTACCGTAGGGGTGACTTACATGTAGTGAAAGGGAAGGTTTAGGCCTGACAAGTGGGCACACTTGACAGGTCCAATTGGCAGTGCATAACTGCCCACACAGACACTGCAGTGGCAGGTCTGAGACATGTTTATAGGACTACTCAAGTGGGTGCCTCAATCAGTGTTGCAGGCCCACTAGTAGCATTTGATTTACAGGTCCTGGGCACCTCTAGTGCACTCTACTAGGGACTTACTAGTAAATGAAATATGCCAATCATGGAAAAGCCAATTAGAGTTACAATTTACACAGAGATCACTTACACTTTAGCACTGGTCAGCAGTGGTAAAATGTCCAGAGTACCAAAAACAGCAAAAACAAAGTAAAGCACACAGTCAAAACAACAGGAAGCAGACGCAAAAAGACAGGGCAGACCACGCCGAAGATGCCAGGTCTAACAATTTGGTTGTTAGTTATGAAGTCCTAAAGTCCAGGCCCACATAGGCAGATACCCTCCTTTGTTCTCAGCTACCTTCTTTTTTTCCTACAATTTTGAGAGTTTCTGTGTGTGTGACGTCGTTGTGTGTTTTGATCCCTTTATTCCACTATTGAAAGCCATTTCTAGGAAGATTAATAGAATAGGCCTATTACATTTTTGTTAAATTTGTTTTCTTTTCATAATATATTTATTTGTGCTTGTGGCTGATTGTAGTACAATGTTGTTAGTTGTAATAATTCTCTTTTTTTGTCTGCCCTCACTTTCAATAGAGTTCCCCAATGGACCTGGTGGGGCACCAGCAAATATTGAATATATATTTTTGGTCTTTGCCTGCCTGTGACACCTCCTGTAGGATCCAAATGGACCCTGGTGGGGCACCACTATTTATTTACTCCCATAAAGCCAAGTGGGTCCTGGTGGTGGCCCCTGCAATTATCTAATGTTTTTGGTTTTCAATTTTTGAGTTAAAGCTAGTCATAGTTAGGAAAAAGAAATTCCTTATACAAACCAAGTTTAAAGTACACAAACTTCAGACATTATAAAGCTATAGTTGTAACTGTAATTTACAATGTATCCACCACCTTAAAATTATTATAAGTAAAAGTAAGTAAGTAGCAGTTTTCTAAAGGGTGCGAATACCGAAGTGTCCTGGCGCTAGCGAATACTATGTTACGAAACAGATACCAGACTATTTCAATATGGAACTTAAAAGCAAAGTTTTTATTGATTTCCTAAAACAAATAAGATTAGTTTGGGATCTAATAGATAGTGGTAGGAAATTCCAGCGTTTGCATGCCGGGAATAATAAACTCCTAACGCCCCATCTAGTTTTTTTTCCGGTTAGGAATGGATATCAGTTTAGTAGAGGAAGATCTTAGTTCACGACGTGGAGCACACCATTTAAATACGTTTTGAAAATAAAGAGGCCAGTACCATGCAGAGCTTTATGAGTTATGCAATGAACCTTGAACTTAAGTTATTTTGTAATGGGCAACCAATGAAAGTCATAAATCTTCTTGATTAAAGGGCTGAATGTTACTTTCAGTAGCAGATGGGCAGTTGCATTTTGTAGGGATTGAAGCTTAGATTGAGATCATCCGTTAATGCTCAAATAAAGTGCATTGCAATGAGCAATGTTAGAAAGGATAAGGACACCAATAATCAATTTTTGTATCTTAAGGGGGATATAAGGAAAAACCTTTATGAACATTCCAGCTGTGCATCAAATAGCCCCCCCCTCCCGATTTTATCTTTCTGAACTGGGGGAGGAAGTAGACCAATGTTAGCTGGCCGCCATGCATTATTCCAAAAAGCAGGATCATTTCCAAAGAGTTCGACCTCCGTTTTATTGGAGTTTAACTTCAAGCAGTTGTCTTGCATCCAAGTTGAAATATGACCTAGAGTAAAGTTGTTGGCAACAGCAATCACAGCAGAGGGAATGTATTCAACTATTTGAGTATCACTGGTGTGAGAAATAACAGTAGCTGACCTTATTACACACTCTTTTCTGGTCACTAACCTCTTAGGTGCGGGCGTCGGCCACTGGCCGACGCCCACACACCCTCCCTGGTGCGGGTCACGACCAGTGGCCGAAACCAGGAAGGGCATTAATAAATCCTCAGGTGCGTCGCACCCGAGGATTTATTATTTTTTTTTTTACTCCCCCCGGGAGACACGGAAGCTACTGTGTCTCCCCCCGCCCCCCACCCGCCCCTTTGTGACTGACGTTGCAAAGGTGTTTTCCCCATGAAAGCAGGAAGCAGCCTTGCGGCCGCTTCCTGCTTTCATGGGGAAAACGGCCTTTTACACGTTCGGGAAGGCCTCGTAAGAAAGGGGAGAGTCTCCCCTTTCTTACGAGGCCTTTCTGAAAGTGTTTCCTGGCCCCCGATCGCAGCACAGCTGCGATCGGGGGCCAGGAAACACTTTCAGGAAGGCCTCGTAAGAAAGGGGAGATACTCCCCTTTCTTACGAGGCCTTCCTGAAAGTGTTTCCTGGCCCCCGGTCGCAGCTGTGCTGCGATCGGGGGCCAGGAAACACTTTCAGGTTTCCTGACTCCCCCGATCGCAGCACAGCTGCGATCGGGGGGGCCAGGAAACATTTTGAAAAGGCCTCGTAAGAAAGGGGAGAGTCTCCCCTTTCTTACGAGGCCTTCTGAAACGGTTTCCTGGCCCCCGATCGCAGCACAGCTGCGATCGGGGGCCAGGAAACCCCACTAGACACCAGGGATTTCACTTTTGGGGGGCGGCCCCCCCCGGAAAACGGGCCGCCCCCCCGGCATAATTTTTTTTTATAAAAAAAAAAGGTAGGTGCCCCCTGGGGGGCGCGCCCCCCCCAGGTTTTTTTTTTTTTCCCCCCAAATAAAATTAAATGACAGGGGGTCGCCCAAGGGCAGGGTGACCCCCTGTGGGGGCAATTTTTTTTTTAGATGTTGTAGGGTTTCCCTGGGGGCCATTTTGGCCCCCAAGGAAACCATACAACAACTAAAAAAAATAGATGTATATATCTATATATATATATCTATGTAGATAGATATATCTAGGTACATGGATATATCTATAGATATATCTATGTAGATATATATATATATATATATATATATATATATATATATATATATATATATATATATTTATATATATATATATATAGGTAGATCTGTATCGAAGAGATTTATAAAGCGCGCTACTCACCTGTGAGGGTCTCAAGGCGCTGGGGGGGGAGGGGGACGGGGGGAGGGAAAGGGGCTAGGATGTTCACTGTTCAAAAAGCCAGGTTTTGAGGCCCTTCCTGAAAAGAAGTAGGTTTTGGGTCTTGCGAATGTGGGTTGTGAGTGCGTTCCAGGTTTTAGGTGCAATGTAGGAGAAGGATCTGCCCCCGGTGGTGGTGTGTTTGATGCGGGGGACAGAGGCGAGAGAGAGGTCAGCTGAGCGGACGTTTCGTGTGGGGGTGTGGAAGGTGACTCTCGTTGAGGTAGGCAGGGCCTGTGTTGTGGAGTGATTTGTGTGCGAGGATGAGGATCTTGAAGGTGATCCTTTTGTCAATGGGGAGCCAGTGGAGGGATTTGAGGTGTGGAGAGATGTGTTCGTGTCGGCGGAGGTCGAGGATGAGTCGTGCTGCTGAGTTCTGGATGCGTGTAGTTTGCACTTGAGTTTTAGAGTGGTGGCGGCGTAGAGGGCGTTTCTGTAATCAAGCCTGCTGCTGATGAGTGCGTGAGTGACAGTTTTTCTGGTCTCTGTGGGGATCCATTTGAATGTTTTTCAGTATACGGAGTTTGTTGAAGCATGAGGAGGTAAGAGCGTTGATTTGTTGGGTCATAGAGAGGGAGGAGTCTAGGATGATGCTGAGGTTGCGTGCGTAGTTGGCGGGGGTGGGTGCAGGGCCTAGCGTGGTGTGCCACCATGGGGGGTCCCAGGTGTTTTTGTGTGGGCCAAAGAGGATTATTTCGGTTTTGCTTGAGTTGAGTTTCAGGTGGTTGGCTGTCATATATACATCACTTTTGTCAATATGTGTGTGGTTTCCCTGGGGGGAAAAGGGTCCGACTTGTCTAGTGGCAGTTTTAGTGCCATAAAGAAGCGCAGAAGGTATATATGCCTACTGCAAAGAGCACATCTGTATTTTATGTAAATAGCTGAGTACATTAGTAAAGTCTATGGAGAGATGAAGGGCACTTTTGCTGGGTGGTAATGAGGGAATCCGAGGAGGAGGGAGTGGGAGCACCAATAATGATTGTTGGACTGGGCGCAGGAGGTGCTAAAGACTGTGACGAATGGTATGTGACAAGGTGTTTTTTGAGTGTCTTGAAAGTACGTGCTGATTGAGGGAAGAAGCGCAGGTAAGGTGGCCTCTACTGTTGCACATATCTCACACACACCATCGATTTTGTGATTGTCTACGTAGGCTAGTGTTTTAGAGCAACAGTTTAGCCAATAGCAGAGATGGCATCTTGATGGATGACTGCTGCCTGCACTCGGGTTATAGAGGACCGCTCTGACATAGGATCAGAGACTGAGACATCAGATACTGAGACAGCATCTGAGGGATAGGACAATGGCGCAGACTCTGGGAGTGATTTTTCAGTCAGAGGAGTCCCATTCGAAAACTCCTCTTCCAGTACATTATGAGGGAGGTGATGAGGACAGTCCTGCTGTCCCTTCGCAAGCTGTTCGTGCAACTGGGTAATAGTGGGTTAGGCCAACCCAGAGAGCAGGTGAATGCGGCGGCAAGCAGAGAGAGAGTGCTCTCTTGGGAGCTCACCAATTTAGTTCAGCCCCAAATTCCACCACCCAAATCATATTGTGGAGACATCAAAATTGTCTATGGCAAAACAAACTGGTTTTGTAAGGCAGGCACCTGTGTTTTTGGTCCTGGATTCGGCGGCCATATAGAGAAACACACTAAACCCAAACATTTCTGGAAACTAGACATTCGGGGGAGTCCACAGAGGTGTGACTTGTGTGGATTCCCCAAAGTTTTCTTACCCAGAATACCCTGCAAAGCTGAAATGTTGAAAAAAAACTCTATTTTTCTCGCATTTCTGTCACACAAACTACAGGAATATGCTGGGATCCACAACATTCCTACCACCCAGTGACTCCTCACCTGTCCTGATAAAAACACTACCCCACTTGAGTGCCTACACCTAGTGCCTGTGTCAGGAATGGATCACCCCAGGGTCAACAGCTGCCTCACGTAAGGACCAACATTGACCGTTGTGTGATCTATTCCTGTCGCAGGCACCAGGCCTAACCACACAAGTGAGGTATCATATTTATCGGGAGACTTGGGGGAACGCTGGGTGGAAGGAAATTTGTGGCTCCTCTCAGATTCCAGAACTTTCTGTCACCGAAATGTGAGGAAAACTTGGTATTTTAGCCACATTTTGAGGTTTGTAAAGGATTCTGGGTAACAGAACCTGGTCCGAGCCCCACAAGTCACCTCATCTTGGATTCCCCTGGGTTTCTAGTTTTCAAAAACGTGCTGGTTTGCTAGGTTTCCCCAGGTGCCGGCTGAGCTAGAGGCCAAAATCCACAGGTAGGCACTGTTTTCTATGAAAAAATGTGATGTGTCCACGTTCTGTTTTGGGGCATTTCCTGTCGCGGGCGCTAGGCCTACCCACACAAGTGAGGTATCATTTTTATCGGGAGACTTAGGGGAACGCCGGGTGGAAGGAAATTTGTGGCTCCTCTCAGATTCCAGAACTTTCTGTCACCGAAATGTGAGGAAAACTTGTTTTTTTAGCCACTTTTTGAGGTTTGCAAAGGATTCTGGGTAACAGAACCTGGTCCGAGCCCCGCAAGTCACCCCTCCTTGGATTCCCCTAGGTCTCTAGTTTTCAGAAATGCACAGGTTTGGTAGGTTTCCCTAGGTGCCGGCTGAGCTAGAGGCCAAAATCTACAGGTAGGCACTTCTCAAAAAACACCTCTGTTTTCTTCCAAAAATTTGGAGGTGTCCACGTTGCGCTTTGGGGCGTTTCCTGTCGCGGGCGCTAGGCCTACCCACACAAGTGAGATATCATTTTTATCGTGAGACTTGGGGGAACGCCGGGTGGAAGGAAATTTGTGGCTCCTCTCAGATTCCAGAACTTTCTGTCACCGAAATGTGAGGAAAACTTGTTTTTTTAGCCACTTTTTGAGGTTTGCAAAGGATTCTGTCTAACAGAACCTGGTCCGAGCCCCGCAAGTCACCCCTCCTTGGATTCCCCTAGGTCTCTAGTTTTCAGAAATGCACAGGTTTGGTAGGTTTCCCTATGTGCCGGCTGAGTTAGAGGCCAAAATCTACAGGTAGGCACTTCTCAAAAAACACCTCTGTTTTCTTCCAAAAATTTGGATGTGTCCACGTTGCGCTTTGGGGCGTTTCCTGTCGCGGGCGCTAGGCCTACCCACACAAGTGAGGTATCATTTTTATCGGGAGACTAGGGGGAACGCAGGGTGGAAGAAAATTTGTGGCTCCTCTCAGATTCCAGAACTTTCTGTCACCGAAATGTGAGGAAAACTTGTTTTTTTAGCCACTTTTTGAGGTTTGCAAAGGATTCTGGGTAACAGAACCTGGTCCGAGCCCCGCACGTCACCCCTCCTTGGATTCCCCTAGGTCTCTAGTTTTCAGAAATGCACAGGTTTGGTAGGTTTCCCTATGTGCCGGCTGAGCTAGAGGCCAAAATCTACAGGTAGGCACTTCTCAAAAAACACCTCTGTTTTCTTCCAAAAATTTGGATGTGTCCATGTTGCGCTTTGGGGCGTTTCCTGTCGCGGGCGCTAGGCCTACCCACACAAGTGAGGTATCATTTTTATCGGGAGACTTGGGGGAACGCCGGGTGGAAGAAAATTTGTGGCTCCTCTCAGATTCCAGAACTTTCTGTCACCGAAATGTGAGGAAAACTTGTTTTTTTAGCCACTTTTTGAGGTTTGCAAAGGATTCTGGGTAACAGAACCTGGTCCGAGCCCCACGAGTCACCCCTCCTTGGATTCCCCTAGGTCTCTAGTTTTCAGAAATGCACAGGTTTGGTAGGTTTCACTAGGTGCCGGCTGAGCTAGAGGCCAAAATCTACAGGTATGCACTTCTCAAAAAACACCTCTGTTTTCTTCAAAAAATTTGGATGTGTCCACGTTGCGCTTTGGGGCGTTTCCTGTCGCGGGCGCTAGGCCTACCCACACAAGTGAGGTATCATTTTTATCGGGAAACTTGGGGGAACGCCGGGTGGAAGAAAATTTGTGGCTCCTCTCAGATTCCAGAACTTTCTGTCACCGAAATGTGAGGAAAACTTGTTTTTTTAGCCACTTTTTGAGGTTTGCAAAGGATTCTGGGTAACAGATCCTGGTCCGAGCCCCGCGAGTCACCCCTCCTTGGATTCCCCTAGGTCTCTAGTTTTCAGAAATGCACAGGTTTGGTAGGTTTCCCTAGGTGCCGGCTGAGCTAGAGGTCAAAATCTACAGGTAGGCACTTCTCAAAAAACACCTCTGTTGTCTTCCAAAAATTTGGATGTGTCCATGTTGCGCTTTGGGGTGTTTACTGTCGCGGGCGCTAGGCCTACCCACACAAGTGAGGAATCATTTTTATCGGGAGACTTGGGGGAACGCCGGGTGGAAGGAATTTAGTGGCTCCTCTCAGATTCCAGAACTTTTTGTCACCGAAATTTGAGGAAAACTTGTTTTTTTAGCCACTTTTTGAGGTTTGCAAAGGATTCTGGGTAACAGAACCTGGTCCGAGCCCCACAAGTCACCCCTCCTTGGATTCCCCTAGGTCTCTAGTTTTCAGAAATGCACCGGTTTTGTAGGTTTCCCTATGTGCCGGCTGAGCTAGAGGCCAAAATCTACAGGTAGGCACTTTGGAAAAAACAGCTGTGTTTTCTATAAAAAAAATAGGATGTGTCCATGTTGTGTTTTGGAGCATTTCCTGTCGCGGGCACTAGGCCTACCCACACAAGTGAGGTATCATTTTTATCGGGAGACTTGGGGGAACACAGAATAGCAAAACAAGTGTTATTGCCCCTTATCTTTCTCTACATTTTTTCCTTCCAAATATAAGAGAGTGTGTAAAAAAGACGTCTATTTGAGAAATGCCCTGCAATTCACATGCTAGTATGGGCACCTCGGAATTCAGCGATGTGCAAATAACCACTGCTCCTCAAAACCTTATCTTTATCCCATTTTGGAAATGCAAAGGTTTTCTTGATACCTCTTTTTCACTCTTCATATTTCAGCAAATGAATTGCTGTATACCCAGTATAGAATGAAAACCAACTGCAGGGTGCAGCTCATTTATGTGCTCTGGGTACCTAGGGTTCTTGATGAACCTACAAGCCCTTTATATCCCCGCAACCAGAAGAGTCCAGCAGACAAAACGGTATATTGCTTTCAGAAATCTGACATCGCAGGAAAAAGTTACGAGTAAAACATAAAGAAAAATGGCTGTTGTTTTCAGCTCAATTTCAATATTTTTTTATTTCAGCTGTTATTTTCTGTAGGAAAACCTTGTAAGATCTACACAAATGACCCCTTGCTGAATTCAGAATTTTGTCTAGTTTTCAGAAATGTTTATCATTCCGGGATCCAGCATTGGTTTCACACCCATTCCTGTCACTAACTGGAAGGAGGCTGAAAGCACCAAATATAGTAGAAATGGGGTATGTCCCAGTAAAATGCCAAATTTGTGTTGAAAAATTTGGTTTTCTGATTCAAGTCTGCCCGTTCCTGAAAGGTGGGAAGATAGTGATTTCAGCACCAGAAACCCTTTGTTGATGGCATTTTCAGGGAAAAAACCACAAGCCTTCTTCGGCAGCCCTTTTTTCCATTTTTTTGGAAAAAACTAAATTTTCACTGTATTTTGGCTATTTTCTTGGTCTCCTCCAGGGGAAACCACCAACTCTGGGTACCATTAGAATCCCTAGGATGTTGGAAAAAAAGGACGCAAATTTGGCGTGGTTAGCTTATGTGGACAAAAAGTTATGAAGCCCTAAGCGCGAACTACCCCAAATAGCCAAAAAAGGGCTCAGCACTGGGGGGGAAAAGGCCCAGCAGCTAAGGGGCTAACAAGACAACACTTACTAAAATTTGTCACTCTACCTTGCACTGTGTTGCGACAAATATTATCATTTGAGATGTTATGTGTCATTATGAGTGCTATGATTTTACAGGCTATAAGTGATGTAGTATGCAAGGGTATAAACAGTGCATGGAAAAGGCATGCGTTATAGTAAATGTAGCATGACAAATGAGGTGACAAGACAGTGTTTGGAAGTGTGTGACTTACAGTAATTTGAAGGTAGTTCAAACATAATAAATTGAAGCCATAATTATAACTTTACATTTATAATGTTTGTGTATTTTAAGTTGGTTTGTCATAATGCATTTTTAACTATCAATTATCCTTAACATTTGTTTTTTTCCATTTTATATTAATTATTTTTATTTTTTAATAAAAATGTGCTTGAAATCACATTGTGGAGTGTCATTGATTGGAGTGTCGTAAAGTGGAATGTCGTACAGTACAGTGAAGGAGAGTGTCTTTTAGTCTAGCGTCAGAGAGTGAAGTACTGTAGAGTAATGGAGTTGAGTCGAGTAGAGTGACATAGCATACAGAGGAGTGAAGTGTTATGCAGCGTATAGTGTAGTAGTATACAGTGGAGTTGTGTCCAGTGAAGTGGTTTAGACTGCAGTGGTGTATTGTCAGGTAGGGTAGTATGTAATAGCATATAGAGGAGTGGCATAACTGTGGAGTGGGGTAGTGTAGAAGACCATACAGTAGAGGAGCAAAGATTAAAGTTGCAAACACTATAATAGCATAGAATGGAGTGGCATACAGTGGAATAGCAAAAGGTGGAGCAGTGTAGAGTGGAGTAGTGTCCAATGGACTAGACTATAATGGAATGGCATAAAGTAGAGTGATGTACACTGGAATGGCATATATTGCAGAGGCATGCAGTGGAATAGAGTAGAGTGGTGTAGAGTACAGTGCAGTGGCATACAGTGAAATGGTATAGACTACAGTAGCATACACTAGAATGGGGTACAGTGTAATAGCATACAGTGAAGCAGCATACAGCGGAGTGGCTTCCAATGGAATTGCTTAGAATGGAGTCGGCTACAGTGGGGTAGCATATACTGGAGTGCGTAGTCACATTCAGTGGAGTACAGTGGAATAGAGTACAGTGGAGTGTTGTAGAGTGGTGTGGCATACAGCATGATAGAGTACAGTGGAGCGGGTTGCACAAGAATGGCGCAGAGTGGAATAGTGTGTACAGGAGTTGAGTCCAGTGGAATAGTGTTCAGTGGAGTGACATAGACTGGAGTGGTGTACAGTGGTCTTTCGTACATTGTAATAGCATGGATTGGAGTGGCATACAGTAGAGTCTCCTACAGTGAAGAGGCATAGAGTGGAGTGGCATAAAACGGAATAATGTATAGTGTAGTGTCTATTTTGCCCCCTTATATGTTCCAAGTATATGGTACCAGTTGTACCCAAGGCATGCATGTTAAAGGGGACACCAGGGCATGAAGCACTGTTTGTTCCACCCTAAGTGACCCACATAAACTACTGACAGGTCAGCCATTGCAGACTGAAAAAGTAGTGCAAACTGCTCAAACTCGACTCTGGCCACACCATGAGTGGCACAACCAAAAGCAATATCTTTAATATGTCAGTCACCCCTAAGGAAGGTGACTTGTGCTCAGAAGGCAGGGTGCATTATATTAAAGGTGTGGACATGTAAGCGCAAGGTTATATGTCCCTAAAGTGGCCTTTCCCATTAAAGGCGGCTATAAATGAATGACAGTCCCTAGGATAACATGAGCTGGCACCCAGACAAACCTGAGGTCACCAGATCCTTTATTATACTGCCAAAATGGGTCATGTTTGGCATGAAACAAAGTGCCTTCTCACCCTCGACATGGATTTAAGTGATAATAGTTAGGGGTATTTATTTGTTTAAAAAAAATATATTTGTTTAATTGGTTTATAGCTATTTACAGTGGTTGTTTCTCACAATTTAGTGAAATTCTTTGAAAGTACCACAATGACGAATATCACTATGTTTAAATACCTTATAACTTAAAAATGCTTACCCTCCCTGACTGCAGTACCCAAAAAGCATAATCTCTGCACCATAATGTGGAATCCTGCCAAACTGCATGAAAATCCAGTCATCCGTTTTCATGCTCTGTCAAATACAGTAGTCTACGGAAAATGCATTGGTAGAAAAATGCATTTTGTACTCCCTTTTATCTGTGCACTCCTTTAAGGATTCAGCACAAAAATTGACATTGTCTCAAATTGTGGAAATTGCTATAGGTCTGGAGAGATTTAGGGTGATTTGTCAAATGGATGGAAAGTTATTACTGATCTAGTCTATCTAATATATTTGTTATGTATGTGCTTATTGGTTTACATAATCATGTGACCATAAATGAGTATTTTAGTTTTTTATGGAGTAATTCGGAAAACTAACATATGCAATCTAGTTTATTTTGTGGTCTTCCTTGCTACTTTTAGTACTATTGTGCTAAATATAAATGTCAAACTAAATGAAATCCAGTCATTGCTGTTATAAAAATTAAGATTTGTTTTTCCTAATGGCCAATTATCATGTCCTCCATATAGTAGTTTGTGTAGTTCACTTCTAGGTTACTCTTCCATTTTGTTGCACAGGAGTACAAAAGGAAGATGGGTTTTGTTTGGCTTGTTAGGCTCAGTTTTATTTTGTGAGTCAGAGATAATGCAAAGAAAATATAAGTAGAGTAAGAAGTATTCAATTTGTTATGTATTCATGTACAGATTTGCATTAGCCTGTGACCAAAAGTGGGTCTTTCAGTTGTTCATTCATAACATCTGAAACTTTACATCTTCAGTCAAGTTTATTCTTTAGGCTTCCTTGCTACATTTAATGGATTGTGCTACATATGAAAGTCAAATTGAATGACAATCATTGCTATTGTTCTAGAAATTAGACTGTTATTTGTTTCCTAGTGGGCCATTATCATGTCCTCCACATAGTAATTTGCACGGCTCACAATTTTTCATTTTGTTGCACAGCAGTGCATAAAAAAGTTGTTTCTTTGTTTGGCTTGTTTGGCCACTTTCTTTTGTGAGTCAGAGCGCATGCAAAGAAAACTTACGTAGATTAAGATATATTCAATTTACCATGTAACTGTTTCTAGGGTTCCCTTAGACCACAAATTGGTCTTTCAGTTGTTTATACAGCAAATCTGAAACTTTATATGTGGATTCTAGTTTATTTTGTGGGCTTCTTTGCTACTTCTAGTAGTATTGTGCTACAAGATATCACTAAGTTGAAAATCCTTATAACTTAAGAAATGCTTACTCTTCTTACCTACAGTACCAAAAGAATAATCTTGGCACCCTATTATCAAATGGTAGCAAATTTCAAAATAATCCAACTGGCTGTTTTTGCACTAAACAAAATACAAAAGTGTTTTTAGAAATCATTGAATTTCAAGCCCGGTTTGAGACCCCCCTTTTTTTCTTTGCAGCTCCTTCACCAAATGCTGTGAAACTTTCAGTACTCCAACAATAAAAGACAGCAGCATATAGATATATATATATATTACAGCGTGACGGTCACCACTAGGTAGTTATAGTGAGGAACTAGTTTCTATGGAAAAAGAGTGTTTTTTGCTAACATCTTTGGCGTTGCTTAACAATTCTGCACAAAATTTTCCAAAAATATTTCACGCTCACTTCAGCTACTGTCTGGAAATTTTTGGGGATATCCATCAAGTGGGGGCTGAAAGAAATGGAGGGTCCCAAAGCTGGTTTTCCCCATTTATCTTTCCTTAAGGATTTTGAACAGCGATAGTGCCAAAACCACTGGATGAAATTACAAATTATTTGGGAGCAAGGTAGGTCTTGGTCCAGAAAGAGCCTTTTTTGTTATTTGGTGTAAATCCATTCAGTAGTTTTAGAGACAATAAAGGACATTTAAATTTGTATATATAGGGATGTGAAGGATTTGTGACCCCTCTCGATCTCGTGCTGAGTTCTAATTGGCTGATAACACTTCAACAAGGAGGTGTTGTCAGCCATGGTGGGACTTGGCTTCAGCAGAGTCCCACAAAAAAAGAATAAAAAATACAAAAATGGCCAGGGTATAGACACCCTGACCCCTTAGCTCTGGTGCAAGGGTCCCAAAGCGACCCCCCTCCCCCCAGGGCTAAAAAGCATTTTTTGTAATTTTTTCTGCAAATCCAAGACAACAATAAAAATAAATTAAACAAAACAAAGTGCAGACTGCCACGCTTCGTAATTTTGAAGCCCTTGGGTAGGCCATTATTTTAGTGTGAGCCCCCCGCTGCCCCTGGGACCGCCACCTCCCTGGGGCATTAATAAAAGTAAATGCGGATCACCACCTCCCCAGGCTTATGATAAAAATGTGATGGGATCTGTTTTGGACTCCAAGACCCCAGGGACCACCACCTGCCTGAGGCTATTCTCATTGGAGGGGGGTTCATGTAGCCCCCATCATGTAACCACTGATGGCCCTGGGGACCTCCAATCCCCAGGGCCAGCTCCTGCTATGTCGCAGGGTCCCTACCTCTGGAACATAGCTGTTTGCAGTGACTTTGTTGCAGCTTCAACAGCATACACAGGTATGTGTGCAGGGAACAGAGATGAAAGCATTGCTCCTGCAACCAGACAGCTTCTGTTAAAAGTAGCTGGTTGCTTGCTGGAGCAATAGGACTGCAGGGAAGGACTTAGGGCTCCTCCCACGGTTCTTGATAGGCCTTACTGTCATATTACAAAATAAATAAAAAAGTAGTGAGGGTTTGTGGGGGAGGGACCATGGGAGAGGACTTGGAACTTCCCTGACGGTCCCTGATAGCCCATAAAGGGCTAAAAGAGTAAAAAAAAAAATACATAGCTGAGCGTTTAGGGTTTGAATCCAGGTATGTCCCTGGGTCCTTTTCTGCTATTTTTTATTCAAATGTTTAAGGCTCATACTGAAACGTGATCTTACTCTTTATAATTGACAAGTACATTTGTCTTTTAAATTTGTGCAGAAATATCTCGTTCTAAGTATATCATTCATCAAAGCCTTAAAAACTCTCTGGGCCTGATTCCGACCCCGGCGGTCAAGGACCGCCGGGGCCGGGGTCGGCGGGAGCACCGCCAACAGACTGGCGGTGCTTCCCAGGGTATTCTGACCCTGGCGGTTCAGCCGCGGCCAGAAAGGGAAAACCGGCGGTCTCTCGCTGGTTTTCCGCTGCCCTGTAGAATCCTCAGCTGCGCCGCCATGGGGATTCTGACCCCTATACCGCCATCCTGTTCCTGGCGGCTTCGCCCGCCATGAACAGGATGGCGGTATGGGGTGTCGTGGGGCCCGTGGGGGCCCCTGCAGTGCCCATGCCAATGGCATGGGCACTGCAGGGGCCCCCGTAATAGGGCCCCACCCTGAATTTCAGTGTCTGCTTAGCAGACACTGAAATTCGCGACGGGTGCTACTGCACCCATCGCACATCCTTCACTCCGCCGGCTCCATTCGGAGCCGGCATCCTCATGGAGGGGTGTTTCCCACTGGGCTGGCGGGCGGCCTTTTGGCGGTCGCCCGCCAGCCCAGTGGGAAACCCAGAATACCCGCGGCGGTCTTTGACCGCGCAGCGGTATTCTGGCGGCTCCCGCCGCCCGCCGGGGTCAGAATGACCCCCTCTGTCTCTTTCTGTCTCCCTCTCTTTCTCTCTCTCTTTTAATCTGTTTATCCTATGCACACACCCACTCAGACCCTTATGCATCCACTCACAGACCATCTCAGACCCTCATGCACCCACTCACTGGCCCACTCAGACCCTCACACACCCACTAACAGACCCACTCAGACTTTCAAACACCCACTCACAGACACACGCACACACTGACACACCCAGTAAGACACTAATGCACCTACTCTTCCACCCAAATAGGTACTCCCACAGCCACTCTCACCCCCAAGTACACTTTGTTACAGGTGTCCTCACACCCAGAGAGATAGACCATGGCCAACTCCAACCACGCACAGCCAAAGACCTAATTTTGGGTGGTTAGGGGGTTGGCTGCTGGGTCTAGCTGCAGCCTTGGCCTTGCAAACAACCCCCACCACGCACAGCCAAAGGCTGTGCACGACACAAGTTGGGTGCTTATAGGGGGTTGGCCTGTGGCCAGGCCCTGAAACCAACTGTTGCCGCGCAAGGGGGAAGTCTGTGCATGGCGGAATTTGGATTAATGTATAGTAATAAAAATTCCCCTAAGGAATGCCTCTGCAACCCAGGAGATAGGGTACATTATATTTGAGGTACAGGCATGCAAGCACAAGCTTATCGGCCTCTATAGCTTCCTTTACATCAAAGTACATTGTACGTGCAGTCCATCCATAGGACAACATGGGACCTAAGCCCCAGTTGACCAGGGCTGCTAGCTCTATTAAGATACCACCTAGATATGTTGAGTTTGGTGTCAAACAATGTGCCTTTTGTTTCCCAACATGAATCTTGTGTTGAGAAACAGCTGGCATGTACCCAGGTGGTGCAATAGTGGTTTCCCACCTGTTTGTCACCCTCCTTTGTGCTCTAGCAAAGCAGCCCACACTTTTCCCGTGCTTGCTTCTGCTGAACATGTAGCCTGGGTGTAGGAAAGTAACATCTTGCCTGGCATGTTACCCCCATATTTCACTGTATATATGTTGTTTTAGTGTATGTGTCACTGGGACCCTGCCAGCCAGGGCCCCAGTGCTCATAAGTGTGCCCTGTATGTGTTCCCTGTGTGATGACTAACTGTCTCACTGAGGCTCTGCTAACCAGAACCTCAGTGGTTATGCTCTCTCTGCTTTCTAAATTGTCACTAACAGGCTAGTGACCAATTTCACCAATTCACATTGGCATACTGGAACACCCTTATAATTCCCTAGTATATGGTACTGAGGTACCCAGGGTATTGGGGTTCCAGGAGATCCCTATGGGCTGCAGCATTTCTTTTGCCACCCATAAGGAGCTCTGACAATTCTTACACAGGCCTGCCACTGCAGCCAGAGTGAAATAACGTCCACGTTATTTCACAGCCATTTACCACTGCACTTAAGTAACTTATAAGTCACCTAAATGTCTAACCTTCACCTGGTGAAGGTTGGGTGCTAAGTTACTTAGTGTGTGGGCACCCTGGCACTAGCCAAGGTGCCCCCACATCGTTCAGGGCAAATTCCTCAGACTTTGTGAAGTGCGGGGACACCATTTCATGGGTGCACTATACATAGGTCACTACCTATGTATAGCGTCACAATGGTAACTCCGAACATGGCCATGTAACATGTCTAAGATCATGGAATTGTTACCCCAATGCCATTCTGGCATTGGGGAGACAATTCCATGATCCCACGAGTCTCTAGCACAGACCCGGGTAATGCCAAACTACCTATCCCAGGGTTTCACTGCAGCTGCTGCCAACCCCTCAGACAGGTTTCTGCCCTCCTGGGGTCCAGCCAGGCTTGGCCCAGGAAGGCAGAACAAAGGACTTCCTCAGAGAGAGGGTGTTACACCCTCTCCCTTTGGAAAAAAGTGTCAGGGCTGGGGAGGAGTAGCCTCCCCCAGCCTCTGGAGATGCTTTGATGGGCACAGATGGTGCCCATCTCTACATAAGCCAGTCTACACCAGTTCAGGGATCCCCCAGCCCTGATCTGGCGTGAAACTGGACAAAGGAAAGGGGAATGACCACTCCCCTGACCTGCACCTCCAAGGGGAGGTACCCAGAGCTCCTCCAGTGTGCTCCAGACCTCTGCCATCTTGGAAACAGAGGTGCTGCTGGCACACTGGACTGCTCTGAGTGGCCAGGGCCAGCAGGTGATGTCAGAGACTCCGTCTGATAGGCTCTTACCTGTGTTGCTAGCCTATCCTCCTTCCTAGGTAGCCAAAACTCATTTTCAGTCAATTTAGGGTCTCTGCTTTGGGGAATTCTTTAGATAACAAATGCAAGTGCTCATCAGAGTTCCTCTGCATCTCTCTCTTCACCTTCTGCCAAAGGATCGACCGCTGACTGCTCAGGACGCCTGCAAAACCGCAACAAAGTAGCAAAGACGACTACTGCAACCTTATATCGCTTCTCCTGCCGCTTTCTCGCCTGTTTCCTGGTGGTGCATGATCTGGGGGTAGCCTGCCTCCTCTCTGCACCAGGAGCTCTGAAGAAATCTCCAGTGGGACGATGGAATCCTCCCCCTGCAACCGCAGGCAACAAAAGACTGCATCACCGGTCCTCTGGGTCCCCTCTCAGAATGACGAGCGTGGTCCCTGGAACTCAACAAACTCTGTCCAAGTGACTCCCACAGTCCAGTGACTCTTCAGTCCAAGTTTGGTGGAGGTAAGTCCTTGCCTCCCCACGCTAGACTGCATTGCTGGGTACCGCGTGATTTGCAGCTGCTCCGACTCCTGTGCACTCTTCCAGGATTTCCTTTGTGCACAGCCAAGCCTGGGTCCACGACACTCTAACCTGCAGTGCACAACCTCCTGAGTTGTCCTCCGGCGTCGTGGGACTCCCTTTTGTGTCTTCGGGTGGACTGCGGTTCACTCCTCTTCCAAGTGCCTGTTCCGGTACGTCTGCGGGTGCTGCCTGCTTCTGTGAGGGCTCCCTAAATTGCTAGTCTCCTCATCCAAGTGGCAATATCCTGGTCCCTCCTGGGCCACAGCAGCATCCAAAAACCCTAACCGCGACCCTTGCAGCTAGCAAGGCTTGTTTGCGGTCTTTCTGCATTGGAACACCTCTGCAATCTTCTTCACGACGGGTGACATCCATCCTACAAAGGGGAAGTTTCTAGCCCTCTTCGTTCTTGCAGAAACCACAGCTTCTAGCATCCGGTGGCAGCTTCTTTGCACCCTCAGCTTGCATTTCCTGGGCATCTGCCCACTCTCGACTTTGTCGCGACTCTTGGACTTGGTCCCCTTGTTCCACAGGTACTCTAGTACGGAAATCCACTTTGGTTGCTTTGCTGGTGTTGGTTTTGCTTGCAGAATTCCCCTATCTCGACTTCTGTGCTCTCTGGGGAATATAGGTGCACTTTACACCTACTTTTCAGGGTCTTGGGGTGGGCTATTTTTCTAACTCTCACTGTTTTCTTACAGTCTCAGCGACCCTCTACAAGCTCACATAGGTTTGGGGTCCATTCGTGGTTCGCATTCCACTTTTGGAGTATATGGTTTGTGTTGCCCCTATACCTATGTGCTCCTATTGCAATCTACTGTAACTTTACATTGCTTGCATTACTTCCTTTTGCTATTACTGCATATTTTTGGTATTGTGTACATATATCTTGTGTATATTTGGCATCCTCATACTGAGGGTACTCACTGAGGTACTTTTGGCATATTGTCATAAAAATAAAGTACCTTTATTTTTAGTATATCTGTGTATTGTGTTTTCTTATGATATTGTGCATATGACACCAGTGGTATAGTAGGAGCTTTGCATGTCTCCTAGATCAGCCTAAGCTGCTCTGCTATAGCTACCTTCTATCAGCCTAAGCTGCTAGAAACACCTCTTCTACACTAATAAGGGATAACTGGACCTGGTACAGAGTGTAAGTACCTCTTGGTACCCACTACAAGCCAGGCCAGCTTCCTACACTGGGTGCTCCCGGATGTCAGAACAAAGGACTGAAGCAGGTAAGAGGTCACATATCCCACCCCCCAGCATGGCTAGGCAATAGAGCCATCAGGGCAATCAGCTTCAAAGGTAGCCATCAGCACTGTCCTCCAAAAGGGAAACAGCCCTACCTTTTCCCCCGGGTACATTTGCTCATGGACAGACAGGAAATTAGGTATGCAGGAATGTGCACACACTCATCAGGCTGACCACACCTCTAGGGTTTAACAAAGCAGTCAATAAGTCAAGTAAACTACCTAGCTGGTTAAAAGACAGAGAGGCTCTGACCAAAAGGTCGCATGGCTGGCTGACTCTCAAATCGTATAAACCTCTTAAAGAATCTTCACTTATGGCTGCCCCCTAGTCACGGAAAATTAAGCAACGCTTTCTAAGGCTCAGGCTGGGTGATGTTCCAATGCAGACCTCCTGCCAAATTGGAAGAAGGGGTCACGAGCGGGCATACATGAGTACCACCTTTGTCATCTGGCAGTAGAAAACTTGGTGCATGTGGTCTGCATTTGCCCGGCACTGGCTGTAGGAAGAAAACACTTACTGAAAAAAGAACTAAGGCCCTCATTACAACCCTGGCGGTCAAAGACCACCAGTGCTGTTTCGACAGAAGCACCGCCAACAGGCTGGCGGTGCTTCCCATGGGATTATGACCATGGCGGAAGTACCGCAGTCCCACCGACTGGACTGGCGGTTTCCCGCCACATTGGTCCCCGGCAGTTGTAATCCCCCAGGGGATTATGAGCCCCCTTCCTGCCAGCCCTTTCATGGCGGTATGCACCGCCATGAAAAGGCTGGGGAAAGGGGAGTTGCGGGGCCCCCTGGCACGGCCCCATGGAGCTTTTCACTGTCTGCATAGCAGACAGTGAATAGAGCGACGGGTGCAACTGCACCCGCCGCACCGCCGCAACACCGCCGGCTCCATTTGGAGCCGGCTCCCGTGTTGCGCCCGAGATCCCCGCTGGTCCGGCGGGTGGAAACTAGGTTTCTGCCCATCGGCCCAGCGGGGATCTCCAAATGGCCACCGCAGGAGTGCGGGCACATTGGCGGCCGCGCGGCGGATTCACCTTGGCGGGTGAGGGCCTAAATGCCTTAGGGATTAGATCCTGTAGACAAGCACTAATTGAAGCATTCAATCCACAATACACCATATTGAATATTAGATTGGTTCAATTTTGGGAAATCTATTTAGGTAAAATAACATCTGCTGAAACAAGCATGTGATACGGAGGGCACAAATGGAGACATAATCCATCTTCTGTGAGTAAACACATCAAAGAAAGAAAGGTAATTTGGTAACATCGCCACACAGCTAGACCGCTATGAAGTCTTGCACCAGCAACCGGAGTCAAGTAGGAGTATTTCAAATTTGTAGAATGTACTTAGCTCTTCCCAGTTTTATAAATTTATGTAATTTATGTTTCAGTGTACTAACATGGTTCTGTCAAATTTTATGTTGAAGGATTACTTTTATGGTTTTAATTAACTAATAAAACATTCATTCATGTTCAGACTGGTCTGTGCACTAAATGTTAGTTTCTGTAATCTTAAGAGTGTCAGAATAGAGGGTTCTGGGTAGCTAAAAGTGACCTGTTCCATAAGATGTGGTCACCGCAGGGTCAGATTAGCTGTAGGAGCTAGCTTCCCATTGGCCACTAGTCCCTACACCCCTAACTCTCCTAAATCCAGGATTTAAAGGACACCACTGACACCAGAATCTCAGATTTGATGGACTAACTTCAAAGAAGGACACACAAAGGCTCTGCATCACAGACAACCAGACACTGCCCACTGTCCCACAGCAAAAGATGGAAACTCTCTCCTTGAGGCAACAGACTGGAAATTGCATGAATGACCTTTGCCCTTGGCTGAAACTCTCGATCAGTCTCACATGAACTGCTGGCACCAGTCCTCTGCAAACTGCAGGTAAAAGGACACTCTGGAACCAAAAAATCACTGGCCATCAGGCCTGCCGAGGGATTGACTAGATCCAGTTGCTGTATTGCACTGTGGGAGTTGTAGCCCAGCCTTCCACGATGTTACAGGCCGCTACCACTCTCCCCCGGACTTTCAGACATCCCCAAAGCATCTTTCTGTGCTTACCACAACAAAAGCTTGTTGGTCACCAGCTAGGTGACTGACCCCTTAACTTGACGCTGCAACAAGAGAGCACTGCCCAGCACCTGTGACAGACATCAGCAATGACCCACAGCTATGTTTTTCCATCCCCTTTGCTGCAGCACTGTGGGTATGGTAAAATCAGCACTAGTGCAAGCCTCATTCAGTACTACAGACAGCCAGGACTACTCTGGACCCGGACCCCATGAGCCTGGTAGAAATGACTGTTGTGGGCTGGTCCTCGGGCCCACACTAGCTTAACCAAGCAAAGGTTCCCTGCAGTAAATGACATGAGTTACCAAGGCACACCAGAGCAGTCTATCAAGCCAAATCAAAGCATGTGGTTATAGTAATAAGAGTCTTGATCACATCTTGAGAGTATAGTAGATTTATTATTTCCAAATTGTAACATATCCAAAGAAAACTGCTGACACGTTTTTCGTCATCTAGACTTTTTCAAGGCTGTAAGAGCTATTGTAAGAGAAAAGTCGATATAAGTAATCAGAGGTAATGGCAGTAACAGGAAATCATGTCTAACAAGCTTTGCACATGCACTAGTTAATAGAAAATACAAAAGAGTTATGTACCCGCAAAAGGAAACTGTGTATATACAAGTGTGTAAGTAATGTTTGGACAGAGAAACACTCATGCCAAAAGGGAGGGGGTCGAAAACCGAGAGGTGGGATCAAAGTAGAAAGGATTGAATAAAAGACATTAAATCATGTATAGGTGTATGCCATACGTGACGTCCCATTCTTAGTGAATTATCAGTTGTCATGCATTGTCAGGACAGTCAGAGAAAGTGATGCATCTATTAGTATCGTAAAACAGGCCCATGACAGAGGGAAAAATTGTTCATGGTGACTAAGTAAGTCATGCAGAAAAGGTGACATACCTTGTACTATTGATAATGAAGTCCAATTTAGTTGAGGCTATGTTGTAATTAAAATTTGACCTTTAAGAGGAGAAGGCAAGAAAACCGTTTAGTGCTGTCCGTCTCCACTGGACAGGGTCTTTTGTAAGATGGAAAACACCTTATTTCATTGAGTGAATGAGCAAGTATAGTATTTAATAGAACCTTTGAAGGCATACCATAATGGTGAGTGTCAATAGTTGACATTTTTTAATTATGAGCGAAAGGCTGGTAATGCCCACGAGTATAATTAAAAGGAGTGACAAAATTGTATTCAATTTAGATAAAGGTGTGGTAATTTGAGTATGGAGTTACTTGCACCAAAAAAAGCGATACATTTACGTTCCCCACTATGGCTGGCATATATTGCTACCAAATAACTGATGGATGTAACAGGCCAAAAAAGGTGTATAGAAAATATCGCCCAATGTGACATAGTGGTAAAGAAAACCTTACCTATCGGGGACTGAATGTCTTATATTGTATGAGTTCAAGTATTCAAAGATAATTGGCCATGAAAAGCCTGTGAAAGATAGTGCTACTTAGTGCATAGGAAATGTTATCATGAATTGTATGTATGGAAATTAAGATTATTGGAGACCTCGTATCAGTTACAGTTACTTATGAACAGGTCCAACGCTTAATAAATGTGCCCTTCACATGTGTCATGTAATACATTTCAATTGTTGCTCAATACAACGTTACTCATTGTTATTTAGACTATTCTCCAAGTAACCTGAAGGGAACACAATAGTTGCACCAAATCACATCAGGCCGAAAAAGTATAAACATGATCCCTATCACAATCAATAAACGGGTCAACACCATGTAAGGAAAAAACCTGACTAAGGGCCTCATTATGACCCTGGCGGGCGGCGGAGGCCGCCCGCCAGGATGCCGCCCTCCAAAATACCGCGCCGCGGTCAAAAGACCGCAGCGGGTATTACAAGTTTTCCCCTGGGCTGGCGGGCGGTTGCTGAAAAACCGCCCGCCAGCCCAGGGGAAAACGACCTTCCCACGAGGATGCTGGCTCGTAATCGAGCCGGCGGAGTGGGAAGGTGCGACGGGTGCAGTGGCACCCGTCGCGTATTTCAGTGTCTGCAAGGCAGACACTGAAATACTTTGCGGGGCCCTCTTACGGGGGCCCCTGCCGTGCCCATGCCATTGGCATGGGCACAGCAGGGGCCCCCAGGGGCTTCGCGACCCCTCCTACCGCCATCCTGTTCATGGCGGCTTTCCCGCCATGAACAGGATGGCGGTAGGGGGGGTCGGAATCCTCATGGCTGCGGAGCGCGCTCCGCAGCCATGGAGGATTCACACGAGCAGCGGAAAGTCAGCGGGAGACCGCTGACTTTCCGCTTCTGACCGCGGCTGAACCGCCGCGGTCAGAATGCTCGTTGGAGCACCGCCAGCCTGTTGGCGGTGCTCCCGTGGTCGGTGGCCCTGGCGGCCACCGGCCGCCAGGGTCAGAATGACCCTCTAAGTCTGCCGTAACCTGGAGAGAAAATGTCAGTTTTCTTGTCATGTATACGGACAGAATTGTGTTAGATGCTGTTATCTATGTGCAAGTCCGATGTTACTATATATGCCCTTCCACTATGGCGTATGAGCAGTTCTGTCTGTTGGGTATTCACTCATAGTTGTGAAGTAGGCATAAATTGTTTGAATGCTTAGTGGTTGCGAAGTTAATAATGGTAAATTGAGAGCAGCCTGGAAAATTGCATACCAAAGATCTTTATCTTAATCAAAAAAAGGTCCAAACCATGTAGGGTAGGACTCTTCTAGGGTTGCGTAGCTTACAGTTACCCAGTTAAAAGACTATTTAATGCAAGGTGACTCTTATATACCCGCATTGCAACAGTGCCTGAAGACTCCCCTTCTGTGCTGGTGCGAATAGTGTAATGATAGTATACAAGACACCGACAGGCATGTGTAACTCATACATGGATGCACGACTTATGAGGTTATAGAAAACAGGCTAGTGCGAAAGAAACAGCAGTAGTAAGGAGAAACATGGAGGCTATTTTGTAATGTGTGACAGACAATATGCTTCTAAACTTGCTCAAATTGCAGTTGTGTACAGAGTAACGTACTTATTGTTTACTTATTATGGGAGGCAAAAAAAGACTATAAAGGTAAAACATTAAAGGTAAAACATTATTACAGCAAGGCCTATTGAATTAATGAGTACAGTCAATTGTGAATGTCAATTAATCTTGTATGACAGATGGTGTGTGAACAAGGGAGTATGTGGGAAAAGAAACATTTATTTATGAAAAGTACCCCCCATTAACATGTCCAGTCCTGTCCCAGTAATTTCTACATAGGTCACTGCCACCACAGTTGCAAAATCATGAGGTCTGGATGTTGGCAATCTGAAATGCTTTCAACTAAAGGCAGCAATTGATGCCTCTTTAACCCTCTCAGTCTAATCCAAATAATGTCTACATTAGGTAAACCTAGGACCCTGTCAATGCCGCTCTTTCTAGCATTCTCTCTGGCCCAAAACACAAAACTATGGCCCACAATCCAGACTCTGACCATTTTGGAGACAAGCAAGAGTAGCACACAGAATTAGGAAGGTTAGAAGGTGAAAGGCAGTTAAAATGGAGGACAGCACATAAAACAGAACATATTTGATTGGATGGTGGAGATATGTAGTGAAGAACAATTAGGTAGTGACTGTAGGGAAAAAAGTAACTAACTGTGATTGGCTCTGGAAAAAAGAGGTATGTTGTTTGGGAACAGTCAACTACACCTGCTACAGGAAACAAGTATGTATATCATTTGCCCTCACTCACACAGGTAGGCACTCACACACCAAGATAAACTCTTACAAAAACACTTATGTACCCACTAGCCATATAGACCGATTGTCACTGACACACCCAACCATATATCCACAAAATGATTGACACACCCATTTACTCATCTTTACATATACTTACATAGTCATTCACATGCCCATGCAGGCACTGTCACACCTACTCGTATGCCTATATAGCCATGCATGTACTTAGCCCTCAGACAGTCAGTTACACATGCACTTGCACACCCGTACACCAAGTCCTCCACCTACACAGTCACTCACACATGCAGTCAAAAAGTGACAGAGGCACTTACACATCAATTCACTCATGCACCATTCACTTATGTATCTATCACTAACAGATCTACTTGCACACACAGTTACATACCCAAACAGCCACCGATACAGTCAGTTGCCAATACATAAAACCACTTACATACCCATTTAGATACCCATACAGTCACAAATAAACCTAGTTACACTCCCACACAGCTACTTGCACTTCCAATCACACACCCATAGATACACTGATACACTCACTCACATATCCTCCCATACACTGACGCACCCAGTCTCCCACTTGTAATGCCACTCATATGCCCATTTATACAACCATACTCCAGCATTTGCACATACTTTTACACATTATCATAAACACTTATGTGTGAGCTACTCACTTACTTATGTAAGGTAATAGTATTTACTTTAAAGGTAAATGTATTCTATATTTGCTTAAAAAAGAATGGAAGTGAGGTGAAAATAATTGAGAATTAAGCTTGGTGACAACATCCTAAAACTGGGCAACAGATAACATTTTTAGTACAACTGGCAAATGGAATTTGCTAGGAGTGACCATGAGTTCTAGTATTGGTGAAACAGTGAGGATGTCAATTGGTAAGGGTCCCACAGAATGTCCAAATGTTGATGATAGTGCATCATGTATCTTCTCTCTTATCATGTTGTGATATTTCATTCTATGTATGTTTTTCAGGACTTTCCAGACAGAAGATGTGCCAAGTGTCAACACCAGAGCAGTACGCACTCTATTGGTGACAAAAATGCAAAAACCCATCACTCTCAAAACAACGTAATTTATGCATTGTTCTGATATGTTGTGGTTTAACCTTTTGCATTGCAGAGTTCAATCCTGAAAACTTATTTTTAATATGCTTACAAATACTGTTGCTTTGCAATGTATTGCTGCAGGTTTTCAGAGTGTGTTAGGGTGTGGCCCCTTTCCAGGGCCTTCCAGAGACTTTCCCTGCAACATGCCTGGGCGTGGTTCTGGGCTGGGCCAAGACTCTATAAAAAAGAGCCAGCCCAACTCCCAGTGCTCACTATTCAGAGGTCCCGGTGCAGCGCAGCAGCTTCTTCCTGCGCTCCTGTCCCGGCGGCCTATTTGGATCTTCCAGTCTTCTGCCCTTCCTCCTTCATTGGTGATCATTGTTCCAGGCGGTAAGATGGTGGTTGGACTGTCCCGACACCGTTATTGAGATTTTTCATATTCTTGGTTTAATTCTTAAATGAGTAACAGATTACTTGCGCGCTACCATTTCTTGACATTTATATGGTAGTTTACAAACAGGCAAGACGCGCGATTTGTTTCATAAAGGTTTGACTTTGTTATTCATTGCATGCTACCATTTCTTGACATTGTCATGGTGGCTTAAGAATCGGCAAAAGAAGTGCGATTCGTTTCATTGTACTTTGATCTTGTTATTTATTGTGAGCTATTATTTCTTGACATTTACATCTTGTTTTACGAATCGGCAAGACGAGCAATTCGATTAATGATGATTTGACTTTGATATTCATTGTGTGCTACCATTTCTTGGTATTTTACATGGTGACACTCGAATCGGCAGGACGCACAATTCTCTCCTGGAGTTTATTTCATGTTGTTTATTGTATGCCACTATTCTAAGATATTTATTATGTAATATTCGAGTTGACAAGTTATGTGATTTGTTTCCTGAACCCATATTGTGTTATTCATGGTGCACAATCCTTTTATGGTGTTTACTATATATATCTGCAATATGTGCAATTTGTGTTGAAACATTTTAAGAGTACACAGAAGGCCAGAGTTTCTAGATGCAATATTGTATGTTCCTAGTATACATTCTCAAAACAGGATTTATATGACTGGTTTAAAATTTAGTCAGAATGTTTTTCTGATTCTCATGTAAAGGAAAGTACTTGAATAAAAAAGTTTTCATTTAATTCATCTTGATTCCCCTACAGGTATCCGGCCATCTTGAAACTTAGTCATTTTAAACTTAACTCTTAGATTGTTCATGTTTTCAGAGTGACTAGGCTTAGAATCATAGTCTAGTTTTGATTTCAGGAGATATAATTTTCATATTGTGTGTTCTAACCTTTTTCTTACTACAGGTCTCCTTCCCAACTGTTCCCTTCCTAATCCCCTCTTCCCCTCTTGGACTCTCTCAGTCTCTGTGATTTATCTATCAGAGTCTTGGAGCTGTTCAGTGGTGGACGTGTTGGGAACGTGCACAGACCCTGAGGATCTGGTGACTCTGACACCCTGTGACTATAGGGTCATTTTGAGTTTGACAGGCAGAAAAGCCCACCTGCTAAACTCCTGTGGTCAATTTGCCGCCAGTGTGTCTGCCTTCCTGCTGGTCCCGTTACAAGTTCCCCACTGGGTCAGCGGGCTGAAACGGTGTTTCTGCTCACTGGCCCAGGAGGGAACAGCCTACAACGTTGACACCAGCTCATAACTGAACCGACTACAATGTTGCAGTGTGTAGGGTGCAACAGGTGTTCTGGAGACTGCCACTTTCGCGTTGACAGCGGGACTGCTGCATTCTGGGAGGTCCAACCGCCCAATTACAATCCTGGGAGGTGGACTCACCAGGGGACCATCTGACAGCATGCAGGTGGTCAGAGTTGTACTCAACCAGGGTGGCACACCATCTGTGCTGCAAGATAGCACTCGGCTCCTTTAAAGGAGCCGAGTTCTATCTCGTAGCATTGTTCCTATTGGTCTGACTGGAGGGAATGCTCTACTGCAATGTTCTCACCGGTCAGACCGGTAGGAACATTGTAATATTGCAGGGGAAATGCCATGGCCAGTGGCACCCACCACCCGGTGGGACTGCCAGACTCTTAATGAGGCCCTTAGTGTATCCAATGAAAAGTTCATGTTTGGGTGTGTTTGTGGAGTTCCAGCAGATTTGTGGTCACATCCCAGTGGATCCATAGATCCATGAAAAGAATAAAAAAGAGAAAGACTTGCTCTATTGCATTTATAGAAGGTTTACATTCTTTACCTTACCTTTGTTTTGTTAATTGTTACTTTCAAAATGTATAAGAATAAGGCTCTCATTACAACCCTGGCGGTCAAAGACCGCCAGAGCTGTTTCGTCGGATTGCACCGCCAACAGGCTGGCCGTACAATCCTGTGTATTACGAACACGGCGGAAGCACCGCGGTCGCACCGCCGGGACCGGTTTACTGCCACATTGGTCCTGGCGGTTTACCGCCACGTTGGTCCCAACGGTTTACTGCCGGTTGGTCCCGGCCGTTGTAATCCTCCAGGGCAGCGCTGCTTGGGATTACGAGTTCCCCTCCCACCAGCCTTTTCATGGCGGTAGGAACCGCCATAAAAAGGCTGGCGGAAAGGGAAGTCAAGGGGGCCCCTGAGGGCCTTTGCCATGGGCAGTGCAGGGGCCCCCTGCCACGTCCCCATGGAGCTTTTCACTGTCTGCATAGCAACTGCACCTGTCGCACCGCCGCAACACCGCAGGCTCCATTTGGAGCCGGCTCCCGTGTTGCAGCTGACATCCCCGCTGGGCCGGCAGGCGGAAACTCGTTTACAACTGCCAAAGTTGTAATGAGGGCCTAAGTGTGTTAATAAAATGTATTTACAAACTTGTGAAAATGTACATTACTAAATTGAGCATTTCTGTGATGTTGTAGTACAATTTATATTAAAATAACTGTGAAATTTACTGAAAAAACAAAGGTTACAGGGAAATTATAATTAGAAAACAGAATTTATAAAACCTTAGAAATTCACTGAAAACCAAAGGCAAAGGGACTTTATAGTTAGACTCAGATTTTACATACACAACACCATAGAAATTCAGCAGTTATAGTTATCTGAGCTAACTATAACTTATGCCCCAGAAATGCTTTGCGTAGGATCTCACATATTACATCATTCATGACATGGTCAGTGCCATGAATGATAACATCTCACATGACATCACTGATGACATCACTGATAACAACATCCAGTAAAGTAAACTTTAATATATTTTATAAAGTGCCATTTACATTTTTAAAAATAAGAAGACACAGGTGTGAAATATATAGAACAGAGCTCACTGTAAGCTTATGAACTAATACATTCACGGATTCCAAGGAGACAGTTCTCACTGGATAGTCCTGCCTTTTCTGAACCACTAATCTGAACACTAATGACCAAACTAAATGGTCTAACTGTATAGGCTAGTCTATTGCAAACCCCAAGGACACCATTTGAAAACTGGAAAAAGGTTTTAGTGTAAATGTCAGATATACACAAACCACTACTACTATTGGAAAGAGGTCTATTAGTAAGGGCAGACAGGTGCCTACAGTTAGTAATAAGGCCACAATCACAAATAAGGTTCAGTCAAGGTCTCAATAAATTAATACTTGCTAAACCCTTGGTACCTTAGCCCACGAACAGTTAGCCTTAACTTAGGAGTCATGCATGTAATGCATTTAATACCAACAAAACAATAAATAAGACACAACACACAATAAAAAGCAAAAAAATTGGAAATGTTTTTATCTTTAAAATGACACCAATGTGACAAAAATCCAATGTAGGGAAGCAAACTTTCAAATTTTCAATGAATAAATAAAATATGTGCTTTCTAGTTCTAAAAAGGGAACAGCACCAGCCTTAGCTCACTGGTGACACTGGTCTGGGTCAAAGTCAACGTTTAAGGCCGACCACAATGGAGCCCAAGTCGAATACACTAAGCGGTAGGCCTGGGCCAAAATTTTACCCTCGGACGTAAGGCCCAATTACGAGTATGGAAGTCAGACTACAAGTCTGAAGCAGCAGCAGCATTCTCAAGTACACCATCAAATTGGCTGGCTTTCCTATTACTATGCATGCAGCCTGAACTGCCGCCCGCATCAACGGAGTGGCTGCCACCAGGGAAGCGGTGAATTGCAATGTTGGCAATACGTACTCCGTCACCATCAGGGCAGCGTGTTCCTGCCAAACTGATTACAAAAACACAGTGGCACTGGTGATCCCCTGGCGGATGACGCTGACAGCGGTCACCCGCCGCAATATGCTCTCAGTATAGCACCATAACAGTAGCCATTGGATGGAGGCAAACACAATGCACTTGAGGTACATCTGAAAAGTGGATACACCTGCAAATCCCTCTATAAATCACACCCCTTTCCAGACCATGATCCTTTGCCACTCCCCTGCTACACAGCCATTTGGACACATCATTTTGGTGAGAGATGACAGGCCTATTCCTATTACCCATCCTTATTACTATTCACCACACACTTTGCCAGCACTCTTTTTTCCTATCCAATTGTGTAGTTTGTTTTTGCACTGTCACTGACTTTAATTTGGGCATATCTCACAGCCCAAAAGCCCATGGCTTTCAGAGGCAGACCGTCATGGTGGATGAAATCATAACAGCAGAGGCCAAAGTCCAAAATACCACTTTCAATGAGAAAAGGGAAATGTGGAACAGAATAGTAGACAGGGTGAATTCAGTAGGCCCCACCTTGTGCACAGGAGTAAATCAGGGAGAGGTGGAATGACCTGAGGGGGAAAGTGCATTCCTTGCCCTCCAAGCAACACATAAATCCAATAGTACTGGCAATGGTCCTCCCAGCAAACCAATCAGACGGTTCCCATGGGCGAAGGTCTTAGCATCCTGAAGGCTTAGCAGGAATACCTGGGGGAGTAGACTCTGATAAGCTATATCTCACTAATTGTCACTAAGCTCAATTTCCTGTCTGCCCTAATCCAGCTTTTGCCATTTTGTTATCTACTTAGTTTCCTAAAATGCAAACCACAAAGCAACAGAGAGGTTGTCTTGTCATTGTCAATGTGTGTTGCTGAAAATAAGATGAAATGTATTAATTGCCATCACATGCCGCTTGTTGCAATAAAGTCTGTAAGTGTATTCCCACCATAAATTTTGTTTCAGGATCCATTAAATGTGCCAATTGGTAACTAGATGGTCCATCTGAAATGCAGTATTTGAACAGGTATGTTACACCAACCATTTTGCATGTATTGCAAGTAGATATTGAAATGACTACAACTACCAGGAAGCCTTGTTTTAGCAAATCAAAACATACAAAGCTGGTATTTTAACCATTCTCACTTGTCTGAGATATCAAAACTGATGTCCTTTACACATGGAGTGAGCAATCAACATGCAATGCTCTACTCAGAGACATTTCTGCATACTTTGCTTTATTTTGCCCTGGCCTCCCCAATCGAAACAGCTGAGGAAATGAGTGATCTTGCACAAGGTGTGTGTGCCAACATTTTTCAACGCATGAAGTCAACTCAGCTGTCTAGAAATTGCAGGTGAACCATTGTCTTTGCACCGGTCACATGATGACTAATGTGAAATATTCAACTAAGTTGTGTGATTGCCTGTGTACTACACACAGCTAGGCCTTTGGAATGGATTATATTTATTTGTTAACTCTCCACTGTGTTGACCAGAATGATGGGGAGATGTCATGCAAATACCTCAGGACATCTACTGAGCTGAATAATTTAAGGATATGCATTTAAAGTCTACCAATGTCTTGTCGACAACTTTAAAACCACTGAAATATATCACAATGGTAACCTTTATCTATTTTTTCTTCTCCTAGGTGTCTACGTACTGTGTCACACAAGTATAGTATGTAGATAACACATTTCTAACAATAACATTGTTTGTTCTCTATTTCACAACAGGTCTATCTGGCAGAATACCTGCCTAGAGCTTGCAGACAGAGGAGACCCCAACTCCACGCCAGAACCAAGCGTTCAGGTATTGCAACACTCCTAGTGATCTTGACGAGGACAGTGCTAGTTCATCTGGTCAGCCTGGACCGACATCAACTGTGAGTGCCAGTGAGCCCACAATCAGATGGAGGCCTAACATGGACACTCTGATAGGAGTGCTGATGGACCTTCATACCCACTTGTGCAGGGCTTTTCCAGCCCCATCAATCTCTTCCTGTGGTCCACCTACATTTGGACCAAAACAACTGCTGCAGCCACAGATGGGAGGCCCTGCAAGAGACACACACACCGTCTGACACCCCTGTCCCATCAGCTGTGGATCGCCCCCTCACTGCGAAGTTGGTAAGTCCTCACAAATTACCAGGAGGTGAGGATGGCAAGACCTCCACCACAAAGAAACCTTGATCCTAATTTCCTCCAGTATGTGTTACACATTCACCCTGTGGACTATTTTTGGACACATCTATCTTTTTATCAGTAGCAGTATTTAAGACTTTGGACTTGAAATAATGTAGGAACTCCAACTATGGTCTCATTCACCATTATTGACTTCTTCACTTTTCATGTTTTTATGTTTGAAATGCCCAGTGTTTCTTTTATCCCTGTTCATTAAAATAAGTTGACTAATATTGAACTCATTGGCTGCTGTTGTTCATCTCACATCTAGCAGTGTATGCATGTGATTCAACATGGACTTGACAATGGCACACAGATCTACTTGTGTATGTATGGATACGTTGGATATATACTCAGAACAACAACCATCTCTCCCCCACCCATACATACAAGTGGCTACTCATATAACAGCTTAAGTAAACTTCAGCATCAATTGCCAGGCATCATGTCAAAAACTTAGCAAATCAAACATGACATAAATAATTTTAAACAGTGCTCACAATGTATTTTGCAAGCATGCATAACATGGAAGGAGGGGATACATCTGGCAATTTCACTATGACTAGACAAACTTTAATTGGTGTATATCACCAGCTGGAGCCATTTCACCTAGTCCACAAAGGTAATCCCTCATCAATAACACTAATAGACATACACGTGGCAGTACTACATTGACTGATCACAGGACTAATCAAAACCATATTCCCTTTATCTGGTGGAATGTCAACAAAAAATACCAGTTTGTGCTACAAGCATCTTGCCCTACAATGATGAGGCACATCAACAGCTACATACACATCACACAGTGATGAGCCCAATCTAGAGGGAGAATAACATGTTTCAACTCCACCAGAACATGTGGTTGTCACAAATGATGGCAGACATATTGCATTTGAATAACCACATGACAAGGAAGAAGTCCAATGATTCCTTCATTACTTCCACCCTATTACTATGCAAGATTACATGGTACAGGATTTGCTCACCCAAAGTCTGTGTCTGTCATATCCAGGAACAACCATTGTCAATCAAAACAGAACCGTATACTCACAAATGTCACAACTCTGAATTGTTTAAAAGATGATGCATGGTGAAGGTACCTGAAACAGGTAAGGAATGAAATAGAGTTTGCAAGCCATACAGGTGAGACAAGTCCATGACAAAATATCAGAACAGAACAAAGCAACACAAACATAATCACAATGTGTCATAACCTTGTTCAACTAACACCTTCCATTTTAACCAGAGCTTGCATTGTTCACTGATATGTGAACTATACACCACTGATGTGTGATTTACACCTTTTCCATATATTTTTAACATTTGGTATTGGGGAAAATACCGTTGTGAGGAAACAGGGCTGATTGCAATGGCCCCTAACTTTTTGCCCCCATGTTTTACTTTTTGCTAGTGTTTTTCTGACTCTGATGATGCCATGGGTACTGCTAACCAGTCCCAGGGCCTGTGCTCTGTGTAAAATGAGTATGCAAATTAGGCTAATTCTAATTGCCTATGTCAACCCACCTATAAGTCCCTAGTATATGGTAGAGCATGTAGGTTTAGGGACCCCAGCATAGGTAGTTCACATATAGGTGCACTGTTGAGGTGCCATGGGTCATTTTAAATGGAGGCCTGCCTTGCTGGCTGCTTTTAAACTCAAGCTATATGCAAATTCGACTTGGAATTAAAAGTACTTTATTACCTTATTTTTACACAAAGGTCACCCCTAAGGGTTTTTTGTGTTCCTGGGGTTGGGTGCCATGTATAAGCAGAGACCTTCTAAAAATTGTTTTATTAACCCTGGAGAGGTAAAATAGCCAAATCAATTTTTTCCTCACTGTAGTGTATGGCCTCTATAGGCTAAACTGGGGAGCCTTTATTTTAATTAATAAAGTCCCCTTAAGTGTCAGATACCTTGAGTTTGGTGTCAAATTAATTGTTATAATTAATACCACAACTTACAATTGTTGGAGTCAATAAACTAGTTCAGGTAAAGAGTTTTAAAACTCTACCTAAAAGTTGCCAACTTCAGCTTTGTGGTGCCCTTCTCTGATTGGCCAGCCTCTGACAGTCTGGCCAGGCTGCGTTGATGAGGTGTGAAGTGACCTGGCTGAACACAAAAGATGTGCCTGGGGGAGGAGATCTGCCTCAGCAGGAAGGAGAAAGGGTGGCCAAACTGGGCTTCAAAGACAGGGAAGGATATTTGGAGCAGCCCAGCACCTCCCTCACATCCTGCTACCTCAGACAATTAGGTGCCCTCTCAATTAGATTAGGAGAGGGCAGGAAAGGGGTGTGCTTAGGATTTTTTAGCCACACCACTGGGTGGGCAGAGCCAGATCTAAGCTCCGCAAATCACTTTCAGCCATGTTGGATTTTTGTGGAATGTTGCTCTCTGGATTGATTTTTGCCACAGTTCCAAGAAAGTGGTCATCAAAGGAAGAAGGAGCTTGCCTGTGATTCAGTACCCAGGACCCCCTTTTTTCACCCAGAAGCAAGGATAAATATGGCAGAGCTGCAGCCACACCTCAGATCCCTACAAGGAAGAACATCAGAAGAGGAATGACTACACTGCTGGACCCCGACCTGCACCTGGACACTGCACTGTGAAGTATTGCACCAGCAGCACACTTGGGCTTCACCACAAGAAGGTTTTTGCCTGGCTTCAACTGGTTCAAGGAGGGACTCCCTGTTTGCTACAGGTGAATAATAGTTAACCAGAGTCCCCTGCATAAAAATCCTGAAGAAACTGACCAGCTGATCACTGTCCAGTGGCCATTTTGGATCTTGAGCCAGGTGCATTCTGGGAGTTGGAGTCCATAGCTCACCTGGAACTTTGGGGTGAGCTGTGGACTCCTAAAGGACCTTCAAAGACCTTCTGGAAGAACTTCCAGAAGTTTAGAGAAGATTGGTGAACTTTTTGGAAATAGCTCCATGGAGGGACAGAACCGCCGCGGTGAGTTTAGCCAGCTTGCCTCAACCACGACTCAGCCTGACTTTCAGGTTTGTCCAGCTGTAGAAAATCTCCAAAAAAGTGACTGCGTCTGAATGTAGAACGTTGACAGGACCTACCACTCAGTGTATCTGAAGAGGCTCCAGGGATGTTGGATCAAGATTCAGGTTTGGCCGGTCGAAGGATTTTCATCTCGAAAAATCATCTATTTCCAAACGTAGAAATCTTCACCGAGGTCTACTGCGATGAGCCTCCAAGGAAGGGCTCCAGGGAGGATGGATCAGACTGGTGACTTTGTCCCGCTGAAGAAAATCTTCAGGAAAACAACTAAGTCCGAAGGTAACCTTTTGACCAAGGCCTTCTGCTTGCTGCAGCCGAGCTGAGGTCCATCGCGGTTGACTTTAAACTTTGACTTTGCCCCGGTTGAGGTGCGACCAGATGACCAGATTGGTGCTTTTCATGTGTCATGTGTATGTACTAGAAAACACTAATTCATTCAAAATTCATATCTCCGGTTCCACTTATCTGATTTTATTTGTTTTGGTGTCATTTTAAAGATAAAAATATAATCTATTTTTATAAATTGGTCATAGATTGTTATTGTGTTTTGTTTTTACTTAGTTACTGTTTTGGGATTTTAAATGCTTTACACACTTGTCTCCTAAGTTAAGCCTTGTCACTTTTTGCCAAGCTACCAAGGGTTGAGCTGGGTTTAATTTATTGAGATCTAACTGGACCTAAGTGGAGGGTACTGGCCTATTGCAATGTGTAGGTACTTACCTGCCCTTATGAATAATCCACTTTCCAACAACCATCAACAACGGTGCACAGTGCCCAGCACTCATCAGGCCTAAAAGTCCTCTAATACACCAGAGAGATGAAAAGTGAAATACAAATATTTGTCAATGGTCATTCACATGTTAAGAGATGTAACCCCTCATTTGAAGTGGTGGTGGTGCAGTTAACAGTCTCCATTGTAGCATTTTCAGCCATTAAAATGGTGGCTGCCTGATCTTTCATATTGGACATTGGGTGTCTGACACTACCAACTGAAGTTGATCGCGCAGTGGACGGGTGAGTGCATGACAGATACAGCCATTGGCCAACATTGGTGACTGTGGCTGTCAAGGCCCATTAACTGTGTCTGTATAGGCTGACAACAGCATACGTCCTGTATATGTATGCCGAGGTTTGAAAAAAAACTCACTTGTCTCCTGACACTGTTGCTATCAAAATTTCCTCCATTTTAGCTGTTTGACACCTATTGGGGCAATCCTGGCAGGCTAAGTAGGTCAGAGAGTCTGTGCCTTATCAGCAGAGAAGCTGGAGCTGCTGGCAACTGAGGACCTTTTCCTGTATGACCAGCTATATGGCTCACCAGAGGAGCAGGTAACTATCACATGTATATGTTTTAATGTTTGACTCCATATTGGTCCTTCCCATAGATAACATTGTTCCTTTGATTCCAATTATAGAGTCTGATTACTTGTGTTAAGTATTGTGTTCCCAACATAGGACAGTAATAGCAGGGATTGGGCAGCACTATACATTGTGTACTGAACATCATCATTGGGATGTGTGAAATGTGTTAAACCCTGTATTCCATTTGTGGTGTAAGTAGACATATATGCATGAATAAGTTTCATGGTACCTTTATCTAATTTAGCATTAAGAGTATGCTAATTCTAAAAACACATATCTGGCCCTTAATGTAGGAGCTAGGAACGTATCCTGGACTAAACTGTTGAGAATGATTTTAGGTAGGTGTAAGTTCCCACCTACCTCCCAGTACAACTCATGTCTCAGAAATGTGTTGTCTGTCAACTACCTATAGCTCACAGTCACCTTCAGAGTGCCACACACCGTTGAGCACACATATGGACTTACCTCAGGTTGCAAAATGGTATTTTCAAAAGGCTTGAAATGTGATGTTCCTGTTGGATTAGTATGTTGTGCTGCAGTTAGCAATGTCTTAGATTGATACGTGCCCAGTCATTATCATGGGCCAGGCTGGGGCAGGGTTTGGGTGTCACAACAACTGATGCCAATCCTTGGATGAGCACTGAAAGAGTCTGAACACATAATAGTAGCCATGATTGTTTTTTCTAGGAAGTACATTTGGAATGGTGACTGAAATAATCCCTTTTACCTGATACCTCATTCCATTGCCCCACATTGACAATGTGTTACATTTCATGATAACGGGACCCTTACACCTACAGGTCTGTATTCCATTTTCCATAAGTAATGATTGCACTGAACATGCCTATTGCACATGTTACACATTTCCAGTGCAGATATTTCTTTGGTTAGAAGTGGTTTGATGAATGTATCAACAATTTATTAACATCCATCCACAACAAAGACAACAATGAAATGTTGAATATATATCACACACACTCAAAAACAAAGACGTGGTATGATGTTACGTCAAGTTGTCCACACATCAGCATAGAGGAAGCTATCACTGGTCATAATGGAAGGGCTATTGTGAGTGTCCAAGTCTTTCGATGTAGTCTGTACTATGCTCATAAGCTGTATGGACCGTATGTATTAAGTCAATGGGTGGGCTATAAAGGTGTCTGTATAATGAAGCAGATATAGGCCCTCATTATGACATTGGCGGTAAATCCCACTTACCGCCACGCTGACTGCCACCAACATATTGCCGCCACAGCGGATATCAGTTCACTATATTATGACACACACACACCAATCTGTCACTATTCAGCCACATACACAAGCCCGCCACACCAAAGGTCAGTGATAAACTGGCAGTATCAAAACCCACACTGTTACGCCAACAGAACAACACCCATCACATTATGAACCACGAATCACCTCGGTGGACATCCAATGGCGGTAAACCATTGACAGTACATCCCACTGTGCTCAAAATACACACACACATACAAAACAACACCACATTGGACAATTCAAACAACACACACCTATACCCATACACACACCACACCCACACCACTATAAAACACCCACCCACATTACCCACAACCCCTTACGAATACAAACCACTGGCATGAGACAGACACCACGACTACAGACAAAACCAGAGCCACACACCACCTACACCTGTATACCACCCATGCACCCCACAACACACACCCCAACACATCACCCTCCACACTCTCACCTACACACCTCACACACACCCATAGCACCACAAAATCACCCCCGATACTCAGAGGAGGAGCAAAGGGTCATGGTGGAGGAACTCTTCGGGGTAGAGCCTCAGCTACTTGGAGCACAGGTGCAGCAGATATCCATTGCTAGGAAGATGGAGCTATGGTGGAGGATCGTGGACAGGGTCAATGCTGTGGGATAGCACCCCAGAACAAGGGACAACATCAGGAAGAGGTAGAACGACCTACGGATAAAGATACGTTCCATAGCAGTAAGACACCAGTTCGCTATACAGAGGACTTGTGGTGGATCCCCACCTCCTTCCCCATAACTAACAAGATGGGAGGAGCAAGTCTTGGTAATCATGCATCCTTAGGGCCAGGCCAGAGTAGGAGGAGGACTGGACTCTGGTAAGTCAACTCTATACTACTGTCACCCTCACTACCTGCATGCCATCACATCCCCTACCCCTCACTCCCATCACTCCCCCACCTCCCACACACCCCACCATCACATCCCACCCATCCAAATGACAAGCCCTGCATGCACCACCAATGCATGGACACCACACACAGCCCTGCATGGACACCCATCACCAAAGCATGCACACTGGAGAGAATCAGCTAACCCACCACATATTAACCTTCACAAGTTAAAGCTGCCAGGACAAATACAAACAAATAGGGCAACCCACTGATGCATAATATGTCACACACAGAACAATAACACAACATTTATATCCCCACAGGTATCCCAGCCAATGTCAGCGGAGAAGAGGTGCCAGCACTATCCAGTCTCCCAACTGAAGAGGCCCACAGTGATGACAGCAATTCTGGTCTCCTGGATCTGGATGACCAACCTGGCCCATCAGGGACCCCTGGACAGTCAGTTACCAAGGCCCAGTCACACACCACCCCAGAGCCTCCACATCTGGAAACACCACCATTGCACCCTACAAGTGTACCAATAACTCTGTCCCCAGGACATGTCAATCAGCAGTGTGTCCACTACTACAGGGATCCCAAGGCACACCTCATACCCAAGACAATCAGGGACCTGGGGTCAGTGGCAGTGGGCACACGGTTCAGGGGACAGAGGTACAGGACAACAGGGAAACTGGGAGAAGTGCTGTGTGCCAGGGGGAGGACAGGAACAGGGAACCCACTCCTCAGGAGGCACTTACCGAGATCCTGGGAACCTACCAACATTCCCAGGGTATGCTGGGCCAGATCCTGGACAATGTGCAGGAGAAGAGGCAGCTCCAAGAGGGACAGTGCCAGGGGATCAGGAAGGACCTGCAGGCCATCAACACCACCATGGTCTCCATTGAAGGGGTGCTGGCAGATATAGCCAACATTATGAGGGAGGCAGTCTCACATCAGCGGGCCCCTGCCGCTAGCCAGACATCTGAACTGCTTTTTACCTTCGCTGCTAGTGGACAGGAGGCCCTGCCACAGGACCAACAGGCCACCAGCACCCCTCCCCTGCAGAAGGTGAACCACTCTGCAAATGTTCCCTGCGATCCAGGCAGAAGCCAGAGACTATTGCCTAGACCCCCACCAGGAAATGAGACTCTCCTGATTGTCACCCTTGTGTCCCACTGTGTCACCCTGTCCACCTTGAACTGACATTTCTCCCCTTCCTATGTCCCCTTGGACAATGCACCTGTGCTACAAATAGACTGGAACAATACTCTGTACTTTCCTCCATCATCACCCCATCCCAATGCACTTGCCCCTCTTCTTCTTAGCAAATCAATAAACACCCTTGGACAAAAAATACAAGTATGGAGTATGTGAAATTATTTAAGTATGTATTTGTTTAACCAGATTCAAACATTGCAATTCAACTGTACAGTAATGTTCACATAGGAAAGACCTATAGTTTCCTGCAGTGATCACACCAGGCGTGATAGTGGGTCACCAGCACCTGCAAAATGAATTGCCAAAGATACAGTGAGTGGGCATAGAAGTGGGAAATAACAGCATGGCAGTGCCAAAGATAATCTAAATAATGACAATGATATGTGAAGTAACACTGTCTTACCTGTGTGTTATTGGAAGTATTGTTGTTTCACTGATGTTCTGTTGCCCTCATCCTCTGCCTCCTCATCCCCACTGTCTACAGGGTCCACAGCTGCCACAAAGCTATCTCTAGCCTCCTCCTACTGCAGAAAAGGCACACGGTGTCTCAAGGTAAGGTTGTGCAACATGCTGCATGCCACGATTATCTAGCAGACCTTCTTGGGTGAGTAGCACAGGGATCCACTAGTTAGATGGAGGCACCTGATCCTGGCCTTCAGGAGGCCAAAGGTCAGTTTGATTATCCTTCTTGTTCACCCATGTGCCTCATTGTAACATTCGTATGCCCTTGTCCTGGCATTCCTCACAGGGGTCAGTAGCCATGATAGGTTGGGGTAACCAGAGTCACCTGCAAATATTGAGGGACAAAATTTAGCCACACACTATCCTATATGGCCCATCCCATACTCATACACCAACATATGCTGGGTGGGCACCAGGGCTCACCTATTAGCCACACCGGTGCCTCTGTAGTTGGGAACATCACACTTGGGATGATGATATTCCTCAGGATAAAGGCATCATGCACAGACACAAGATACTTAGCATTTACATGGGAGATGTACTGGTTCGCCAAGCACACTATCTGTACATTCATGGAGTGGAAACACTTACGATTTCTGAACACCTGTTCATTTTGCCAGGAGGGACGAATGCAATATGAGTTCCATCAATTGCCCCAATTATGTTGGGGACATGTCCCATTGCATAGAAATCAGCCTTCACTGTGGCCAAATCCTCCACTTGAGAGAAAACAATGTAGCTGCACATGTGTTTAATCAGGGCAGACAACACTCTGGTCAGCACTATTGAGAACATTGGCTGCGGCATTCCTGCTGCCAAGCCCACTGTCACTTGGAAAGAACCAGTTGTCAAGAAATGGAGCACAGATAGGACTTGCACAAGAGGGGGCTCCCAGTGTTGTGATGGATAGAAGATATCAGGCCAGGCTCCAGTTGGGCACACAGCTCAATGATTGTGGCCCTGTCAAGTCAATAGGTGAGGAAAATGTGCCTGTCCGCCATTGTTGCCAAGTCCACCAGGGGTCTGTACATGGGAGTATGTCTCCATCTCCTATTCATCCGCAGCAGATGCAGACTAAGGGACAAAATAGTGAGGAGCCAGTCACAAACTGAACATTGGAACCACAACAGAACATTGCATGATATTAATAAGTAATGGTAAAGTGGGATTTGTCCAGTATGTCCAATTTTTAACTGTGATGCAGTTATTATCCTCCCTGAAATAGAGTCCACCTGTCCAGTGTGGGGGGACAGGTGGAAGTGAGGTAAATCTGCTGAAGTTGTGTGGCATTGTGGTAGGCAGTCGCCAATCACCGTGCAACTCCTCATTTGTTAAAATTGGGCCCTATGTGGTACAGTGGCCAATGGTGATCTACGTCGGCAGTGACAGTATGCACCACCGCGGGCGTGACCGCCATTTTCCATCTGCTCACTCATTTGCTACCTGACCTTCAACAGGAGAGGACCTCCTCTGTATGTGCTGCTGTGACCTGTGTCTGGAACCTACCATGGCCTGTTTGACTGGGGAAAGGGCCCCTGCCTTCACCTCGGCGAAGTTGGAGCAACTGGTGGATGGGGTACTACCCCAGTAAGGACTGCTGTATGAGCCTCTAGACCAACAGGTAATTACACTGTGGGCACGATGCATGCAGCATGAATGCTTTGAGTGGTGTGTGTGAAGGCCTCATGTAGGGGGGTGAGTGGATTTCCCTGGGTGGCGTACAGCTTGTGTGCTGGGCCATGTGTGTGTAAATGGTGATGTGAAGAGTTATGGTAGGCCATAAGTGTAACAGGCAAGGCAGTCTGACTAAAAATCTTTTCCTATGTGTATTTCATCTGCAGGTCAGGGCCCATCAAAAGAAAGGTATTTGGCATGCCATTGCCAAGGACGTGCGGACCCTGGGGGGCTACGGCAGGAGGAGCACCCACTGTCGGAAATGGTGCGAGGTCCTGAGACGCTGGGCATGGAAGACGGCGGAGGCCCAGCTATGGATGGCCTCCTAATGAGGAAGGGGTGCTCGCCAAACCCTGACCCACCTGATGGCTCGCATACTGGCGGTGGCCTATCCGGAGCTGGATGGGCACTTGAAGGCATCACAGCAGCCAAAAGGTGAGTACAGTGCCAATCATTACAACTTACGCATGGTAGGGTGGTATCAGTGGGTGCCCCTAGGCCAGGCCTGGTATTGCAGAGTAGATCCCATGTTGGCCAGGGCTCTGAAGTGATAATCCTGCTACCTAGCTCGTAGGCATCTACAACTGGTCAGGGCTGTGTGGGACCCAGGTGTGCTGCATTTGGCAGTGTGTGCCCCTCCCCATGCCTTGGTGGCTAGCATTATAACTGGTATTGCAATGCATAGTGCGTAGGGCTGTTCCCTGTGTGTGAGGGTGGTGTGTACGCCAACGGTGGTGTTGGTGCAGCCATTGAATAAGTGTATCCTTTGTCTATTCCCTCCCCCTTTTTGTTTTGTCACCCTGTCTTTATGTGCATTAGCATCATCTAGTGGAGGAGCAGAGGCACTGGCGACAGAGGGAGCTGCATCCCATAGGACCCAGGAGGCAGAGTCCACCGATGGTGAAGGAACCAGTGGGATGGAGGGCGAGGGGAGCACCACAGCGGAAACTGGAGGGACAGTTCGGACACAGATACCTCCTCTGATGGAAGCTCCCTGGTGGTGGCGGACACCTCTGTGACCACCCCAGTAACAGGTACAGCCGTCACCCTCGTACCAGCACCGCACTCCCAGTAGCCCCTCATCGAGTTGCCTGTGCCTGTTCACCCAGGAGGGTGGGCATCTCCTTTGCCCCAGGCACCTCAGGCCCTGCCCCAGTTAGCCCTGCTGCCATGAGTGAGGAGGCTATTGATGTCCTGAGATCCATCTATGTAGGGCAGTCAACCATTGTGAATGCCATCCAGGGGCTGGCAGCCCAGATGCAACAGACTAATGTATTCCTGGAGGGCATTGACACTGGCTTAGCGGCCCAACAGTGATCAAACCAGGGTCTAGTCTCCTCTCTGATGGCAGCCATTGTCCCTGTTTCTACCCTCCTACCTCCAACTTCCTCTTCTCAATCCCATTCCCCTGAACCCCAACCTATCCCACGTACACAGGCAGAAGAGCATGCACACAAGACAACACACAAGAGTGGCACAGGCAAACACAAGCACCACACATCATCACACAGTCACTCACACAAACACCATACAGATGCAGACTAATCAACATTCACAGTTTCCACTATGTCCCCCTCCTCCTCCTCCTCCACCTCCCTCCGGTTCAGTCTACACTCACACCTGCATGCACTACATCCTCATCCACTACCAGCATCACCACCACACCTAGCAGAACACACACCTCACTGGCAGACACCTCCATAACAGCCATGCACACTTCCCCTGTGTCCTCTCCCACTGTACCTGTCACCCCCCCTCCAAAGGTACACAAATGCAAGCACTCAGACACCCAACAGCCATTACCTCACAACAGCATCCATCCCATGCACCTGTACCAAAATACAGAGACAGACACCTCCTACAACCACTCCCTCTTCCTCCACTTGCAAACCTTCTCCCTCTCCCCACCTCAACGTCCCTAAGAGGTTTTTCCTCTCCAACATTGACCTCTTCCCTACCCCTCCCCCCGTCCTTGACGTCAGACTAGGGTGTTAAAAACCCAAGCAAGCACCTCAGCCAACCAGTCCACGGGCCGAGTAGTCTCCACTCCCACTCGTGGTGGGAAAGGATCCAGGGCACATGTCCAGAGGTTGAAGGAGCCTGCCTCAGGCAACCTCAAGGAAAGGGTGCCTGCCCCAGCTGCGGGCCGGAAGACCAAGGAGCGAGCCCCAGCTGCTGCCAGGAAAGGCAAGGAGCCAGGCCCAGCTGCTGCCAGGAAGGGCAAGGAGCCAGCCGCAGCTGCTGCCAGGAAGGGCATGGAGCCAGCCCCAGCTGCTGCAAGGAAGGGTAAGGAGCCAGCACCAGCAGGCGGGAAGGACAAGAGGCCTGGTGCAGGGACTCAGACGGAGCCCCCACCACAAATCATGGTTGTGTAGCCATCCGAGGCTGCAGGGGATGGGCTGGAGCCTCCCCACACCACCAGCATAAGCAGCAGCACCACCACCACCACCGGTGGGCAGCCATCCGAGGCTGCAGGGGATGGGCTGGATCCTCTCCCCTCCACCAGCAGCAGCAGCACCACCAAGACCACCACCAGTAGGCAGCCATCCGAGGCTGCATGGGATGGGCTGGAGCTTCCCCCCACCACCACCAGCAACACCACTGCCACCACTGAGCAGCCATCACCAATGGTGGACTGTATGTAGTCTTGAGTCCATGGGCTGCTGTGCGGCCTTTCCCCTGAAAATCCAGTGGGTAAGACACCCACCTGTGAGTCTGTGACCTTGCACTCCCCAGAATCAAGAGCACAGGGCAGAATGCCCCCTCCAGAACCAGTGGGTAAGACACCCACTGTAGGAAAGCACCAACTTCCTTGGCATGTTACATCAATTTGTACCTGTATGTCAGTATGTTTTTGCCTGTCTCACTGGGATCCTGCTGGTCAGGACCCCAGTGCTCATAATTCATGGCCTAATGTGCATGCTGGTTTACTGCCGAACTGTGTCACTGAGGCTCTGCTAATCAGAACCTCAATGCTTATGCTCTCTCTGCTTTTAAATTTGTCACTGTAGGCCAGTGACATAATTTACCAATTTCAATTGGAACACTGGCCCACCCTTATAAGTCCCTAGTATATGGTACTGAGGTACCCAGGGCATTGGGGTTCTAGGAGATCCATATGGGCTGAAGCATTTCTTTTGCCACCCATAGGGAGCTCAGACAAACCCTTACACAGGACTGCCATTGCAGCCTGCGTGAAATAGTGCACGCATTATTTGACAGCCATTTTCACTGCACTTAAGTAACTTATAAGTCACCTTTATGTCTAACCTTCACTTGCTGAAGGTAAGGTGCAAAGTTACTAGGTGTGAGGGCACCCTTGCACTAGCAAAGGTGCCCCCCATAGTTCAGGGCCATTTCCCCGGAGTTTGTGAGTGCGGGGAAGCCATTACACGTGTGCACTACATATAGGTCTATACCTATATGTAGCTTCACAATGGTAACTCCAAATATGGCCATGTAACATGTCTAAGATCATGGAATTATCCCCCCATTCCAAATCTGGTATTGGGGAGCCAATTCCATACATCCTGGGGGCTCCACCATGGACCCCCAGTACTGCCAAACTAGCTCTCTGAGGCTTACTCAGCAGCTACAGCTGCTGCCACCTCACAGACAGGGTTCTACCCTCCTGGGGTCTGGGAAGCCCAGTTCCAGGAAGGCAGAACAAAGCATTTCCTCTGAGAGCAGGGTGTTACACCCTCTCCCTTTGGAAATAGGTGTTTCAGGCTGGGGAGGGATAGCCTCCCCCAGCCTTTGGAAATGCTTTGAAGGGCACAGATGGTGCCCTCCTTGCATAAGCCAGTCTACACTGGTTCAGGGACCCCTTGCCCCCTGCTCTGGTGTGAAACTGGATAAAGGAAAGGGGAGTGATCACTCCCCTGTTCATCACCACCCTAGGGGTGGTGTCCAGAGCTCCTCCACTATGTCCCAGAGTTCCGCCATCTTGCTTTGCAAGTTGTGGGGGCACTCTGGAGGCCTCTGAGTGGCCAGTGCCAGCAGGTGACGTCAGAGACCCCTCCTGATAGGCCCATACCTAAAAAGGTAGCAAAACACACTCTCAGGGCTTTTTAGGGTCTCTCTTGTGGGTTCTCTTCAAATTCTGCTTGCAACTTTCCTTCAGGAATCCTCTGCAACTACTTCAGACTCCTCTGACCTCGGATCAAACGCAGCCTTCTCCAAGAAACACTGTAACTGTAACAAAGTGTCTACAAGAGACAATTTTCTTCAGCAACCTCAGCTCCAAGTCAGCAACTGCAACAGTTTCCATGGTGTGCACTCTCTGGGGACTTCCTGTCTTCATCCTGCACCAGAAGGGCCAAAGAAATCTCCTGTGGAGTGACGGAGTCACTCCCCTGCTCCAAGCAGGCACCTTCCAAAACAACGACCGTTACCCTTGGACTCCTCTCACAGCAACAAGTGTGCTCCTAAGGACACAGAGGGTTGACATCATTGACATAGACTGTCCTGAGGTCCTGCTGACGCAATTTCGACCAGGTAAGACCTTGCCTTCCCCAAGAGTGACGGTACCCCTGTGAATTGCGTCTTCTTCACCTCCTGAGGCCTCTGTGCACTCTTTGCAAAATTCCTTCATGCACAGCCTAGCCCAGGTCCCCAGCACTCCATGCTGTGATGCTCAACTTGCTAAGTTGTTCTCCGGCAGTGTGGACCCTCCTTTGTTGTGCTGCATCAACTGCATTTTGCACCTCATTTGTCCCCATGTGCTGGGACCTATGGGGGTACTGGCTGGCATCCTGAGGGCTCTCTAAAGTGCTAAGAGCCCGGTCTTTCTCCTCACACAGAGTTATAGCCCCCAGGTCCCTCCTGGGTCTATCCAGTGCCATTTTGATACAAAATGCATTTTTGTCGTAGCCAAGGCTTGTTGGTGACTTCCGAAGCGAAATCTCATCTGCAATGATCTTCACGTCGTGGGACATCTTTTGCATCATGCAGGAACCCAATGGCATCTTCCTAGGGTGCATTTCTGCAGTCTTCGACTAACCAGGGACTCTTCTTTTGCACCCTCTTCTGGGTTGGCAGGGGCTCCTGTCCTTCCTGGAACTTCTTTTGACTTTTGGACTTGGTACCCTTCTTTTGCAGGTCTTCAGGTCTAGAAATCCAGCAGTTGTTCTTTGCAGACTTGGTTGCCTGCTGCAAAATCCCAATCACAATGTGTAATGTGTCCTAAGGGAACTTGCAGTACTTTCCTCCTGCTTTTCTGGGCTCTGGGGTAATTTACTTACCTTTACTGTATTCTTACTCTCCCAGCGAGTCTGCACACACTACACTTGTCTAGCGGGGAATTTGTGATTCACATTCCACTTTCTTAGCATATGGTTTGTGTTGCCCCTAGACCTATTTTCCCTCTTTGCTTTCTATAGCATTTCCTATTGTTTGCATTGTTCTATGACTATTTGCTTGTCTAATTTTGGTGGCTAGTGTATATATTGTGTATAATACTTACCTCCGGAAGGAGTATTGTCTCTAAGATATTTTTGGCACTGTGTCACCCACATAAATACCTTTATCTTTGGTAACACTGAGTATTGTCTTTACTTATGTGTAAGTACTGTGTAACTATAAGTGGTATTGCATGAGCTTTGCATGTATCCTAGTTCAGCCTAAGCTGCTCTGCTATAGCTACCTCTATCAGCCTAAGCTGCTAGAACACTACTACTTCACTAATAAGGGATAACTGGACCTGGTATAAGGTGTACGTACCCAAGGTACCCACTACAAACCAGGTCAGCCTCCTACACCCACCAACCCCAGCCTCCCCAGGATCAAGAGCACAGGGCACAATGCCCCCTCCAGAACCGGTGGGTAAGACACCCACCAACCCCAGGCTCCCTAGGATCAAGAGCACAGGGCACGATGCCCCCTCCAGAACCGGTGGGTAAGATACCCACCAACCCCAGCCTTCCCAGGATCAAGAGAACAGGGCACAGTGCTCCCTCCAGAACCCGTGGGTAAGACACCCACCAACCCCAGCCTCCCCAGGATCACGAGCACAGGGCATGTTGCCCACTCCAGAGCATGTGGGCAAGTCACCCACTTGAAAGACTGTAGCCTTGCACTGCCCAGAACAGAGCAGTTGGTATGTTGCTCCCTTCAGAGCATGTGGGCAAGTCACCCACTTGAGAGACTGTGGCCTTTCACTCCCCAGGACCAAGCACAGGGTATGTTGCCCCCTCCAGAGCATGTGGGCAAGTCACCCACTTGAGAGACTTTGGCCTTGTACTCCCCAGGATCAGGCACAGTGCCTGTTGGCCCCTCCAGAACCAGTGGTCTTGTTCCATCTGCCGGCTGAGGTGCCTCCCCATTCCCTGTCCCCTGAGGTGCCTGCCTATTTTCCAACTGATGCTCCTGCAGTGTTCTCTCCGTGTTGATGCAGGTGACAAGTGGGGCCTTGGAGTTTGGCCTGTGGCCCTGTGGCCCTGTGACCCACGCAGAGTGAGGACTGGGCAGTGTCCCTTGAACTGTACATATGTATATAACAGATATGTTGCATTTTCGTATTTCTCCTGTGTTGATATTATTACACTCACTTTAGCACATTCCGGTTGTCCTTGCATTATTCCTCAGGAGTACAGGGTAAATATTTTTTATGGCTGCAGCTGTATGTGTGTATGGTGTTGGGGTGGGGATGTGTGTGTTGCGCGTGTGTGTCACTCTCTTTTTCCTCCCCCCCTCCCCTATGTGCATCGGCTGTACCACCGTGATCGATTTGCTGCTGTTGGTATTCGTGGTGGAGCAAGACGTAGAAAATCATTGGAAATATCTGCAGCTCGGGCTCCATGGCGACGTGGTTGGTCCCTGTGTCTCCCCTCTGAGGTCTGTTTCCGCCAAGCTTTTGATGTCGTTGGCACCGCCCCGGAAAAGGTGGCAGTTTCCTGTTTCATAATATGGTGGGCGGAACATTCACTTCCGCCTGGCCGTGGTTGTTGTTTACGCCTTAGCTTTCGGTGTGGTAAAGTGGTTGTCTATCTGTGTTCTCACCGTCATGGTCATAATTTGGCGGCAGTTACCACCAGCCTGTTGGCTGTATTACCGCCACTTTATCACCGACTGCCAGGGTTGTAATGAGGGCCATAGGCGGTCATTCTGACCGCCGCCCGCCATGCGGTCACTGCCTTATGGCCGCTCCGCGGTCAAAAGACCGCGGAGGCCATTCTGGCTTTCCCGCTGGGCCGGCGGGTGCCTGCCAAAGGAGCGCCCGCCGGCCCAGCGGGAAAGGCCCTGCAACATTGAAGCCGGCTCCGAATGGAGCCGGCGGTGTTGCAGGGGTGCGACGGGTGCAGTTGCACCCGTCGCGATTTTCACTGTCTGCTATGCAGACAGTGAAAATCATGCTGGGGCCCTGTTAGGGGGCCCCACGACACCCGTTCCCGCCATCCTGTTCCTGGCGGTAAAAACCACCAGAAACAGGGTGGCGGGAAGGGGGTCGGAATCTCCATGGTGGCGCTGCTTGCAGCGCCGCCATGGAGATTCAGCCCAGACAGGGGAAATCCGGCGGGCAACCGCCGGATCCCCTTTTCTGACCGCGGCTTTACCGCCGCGGTCAGAATGGGCAGGGAAGCACCGCCAGCCTGTTGGCGGTGCTTCCGTGGTCATCCACCCTGGCCGCCAGGGTTGGAATGACCCCCTTAGTGTGCTGTTCTTAAGTTCAGAATGGTGTGTCATTTTTCATAGTGGCCAGCAGCACAGAATGTGTATTATGTCCCCGGGTTACGTGATGGTAATGTGTTGGCTTCATCAATGTAGGACATGATCTGGGATGAGGTTGGTCACCATATGACTACCCAAGTGTATATACATGTCTTTGTAGTGCTAAACATGTTGACTTGTGATAATTGTAGAAAAATTGTATGAAAACAGAAAACAATAGCCACATATTTGCAGAGACATAAGGTTCTTTCGTCTCTCGTGACCATTTCGTGTCCATACAGATCAACGCCCATCCGAAGCATACCATATGGAAATCCATGGCCCAGAAGGTGCAGGCCCTGGTGGTCTATTGTTCATCATCTATTGCATGAAGTGGTGGGAAGACTTGAGGTGCAGGACCAGGAAGATCACTTAGGTCCAGTTGGGGGAGTCCTCCCAATGAGGATGGGGCATACATCGGCAGCTGACCCTCCTAATGGTCTGTATTTTGACAGTGGCCTATCCTGAACTTGATGCTCAGGTGAGGGCTTAGCAGCAGCTTCAAGGGAGTGAGCCCTGGCCAGAGTTGTCCATGTTACCTTTTTAACTATATTTGTTTTTAGGTACCCATTCACCCAAAAACATTCTGGGTGTGCTCTATTCAATACACAGGAGGAATTCTGGATTGTGCAGGTCTGGTAGTAGGTGCATGATGATGTTCTTTGCCTAATGTATTTATGGTCTTCTGTCAATAGTGTGTTTAGACCAGACACATGGCTCAGTAAGACTATGATCACCTAATGTTGTTTGATGGTTTCGGAGATGGTTGTACGAGACAGACCACATGTCTGCACCTTGTCAGGAGTGATGCTCTCTCACTACTGTGTCTCATGTGATGGGAGCCATATTACATGTGACATAGCACATGCACCTTTAACTGCAGTCGCTGAATTGAACTTCTGATTGGTATTTTTTGATTTTACAGTGACATGAGTATGCAAACCTCACTGGTGGCATCAGCATTAGGGCCTACATTCTACCCAGTTTGCCTTTCTCTTCTGCTGTTGCATCTGCTATAATGTTTCAAGGTTCATTCACCGACTGGTGACATGCATCAAAGAGTGATATGTGACAATGTTGAGATCATATGTGAGTGCCTGAACTCATTTTTATAGGGTCATTGGTGTTTCATATACCAAATGGTGAAGTTTTGTACTATACCAAGACTGAAGTGTGTCCACCTTTTCATGTCATTGATATTGATCAACATATAGCAAACAACCTAGGCGGATGGGCTTCTAGGAATGCAATCTAAGAATGGTGTTGTAACCAGCAGCAAGCCTGATTGGGCATGTTTAAAGTACCATATGTACCATTATGATATATATATTTACAGTAGATATCTTCTTATGTCTAGGCCATGATTATCTCCAGGCTACTTTTCAATGTTACATGTGATAGGTAGTCAAACTACCTCAGGAGAACTTTCATTTTACTCTCTTGAAACTGGACATATAATGGCACATCATCAGAAAGATTGAATCAGAGTGAACTGAGCCTTTGCATGTGACATGATTCCTTCCACAGCTCTTATTGCATCTACCTTGCTGAGCGACTTGCCCGTCATCACATCATGATGGTATTTCAGGGAAATGAGCATTGTGGGGAATCTGGGGCTTATGTGGACACTATTGAGATGTCATATTATTAACTGTCATATCTTGTGTCATCAATTCAGATTGCTATGCTACAAGGGCCAAAGCACACACGGTAGTCAACTGTCCAACTGTATACATGAAAAGGGAGTGTGTATAAGTGAAGTAATGGTATGGGTTTTTTGTGGGGTCATGACATCACTGTGACCAGCTATGTTTGGCTAATCCAACATGCATGCACATGCTCCTGCTAATGTTGAAGGTCATGCAGTGAGCTATGCAGCTGCAGTAGTCTGTGCCCTTCTGTAATCTTTTGAGATTGAATATGATGGTCAGGTGTGTTTATGCAGATGCAATCAACCATTTTGAATGTGTCTTTTCAGGTTCATCCAGGGCAAGCAAAGGAGGCAGTGCCAATGTTTTTGGGGAAGCATCTGGCCACAGTGGTTCCAGCTGTGAATTTCAGGACACTGAGGAATCAAGTGGCCAAGAGGGTACAGTGAGTGTCACGAAGGACGCCAGTTCGAGCTCTTCATCTTCTGAGTCCTCCTCCAGTGGATACTCCCAAGCAGTGGCAGACCCCACAGGACCTCTACCATCTTCATCCATGTCTGTCACCCCCAGTTCCATCAGCACCTTCCCTGTTGCTCCCTTTCCAGCTGTCTGAGCCTCTCTCCTAAGAGGGGAGCCATCTCCCTTGCTACTGGCACCTCAGCCCCTGCCCCCCACTGTGCAGAGTGAGGAGGCTATTGACCTCCTGAGGGCTACCTCTGTGGGTCGGTCTGCCATTCTGAATGCCATCCAGGTGCAAGTCATCCATCTGCAGCAGATGATGGCCTACCTGGAAGGCATTCATAGTGCAGTGTCTGGCCTACAGTAATCTTTTCAGGCTTTGGCCTCCTCCTTCTGTGCAGGCTCCTATCCCTCTCAACTTATGTTCCTTCCCCCTCTACATACTTCCTGACCTGTCAAAAACACACATATAAGTTAACACTCACACACCTATACAGACCTAAGCAGCACATCCACACATAGGCACAAACCCAAGAAAAAAAGGGCACAAATCTAAACACACAGACTCTATACACACAACACCACAGACTGTTTACTTGCATTACCCACCATGCCCACGACTGACAACACCATATCCACTTACACCACTCTCCCATCACATCCACACACAGCACGGATGACACTGTACACACATGCACACAACATACCCCCACAGCCAGTACAGACAACACCACACCCACTTGCATCCCATCACATGCATTCACACATCACACACAACCACACCTACAGTCACATCACCTTAACATCCTCAACACACACAAGCAAGCACCCAACATACAACATATTTAGTAGACACCCAGACTTGCAGCACATTCACCAGACACACATGCTCCTGTACCATCAACAGACCTAAGCACATCAGACCCAGTCACTCCTTCTCACTCCTTCCCAAATCCACTCCTAAGTTCTCTTTTGAGGACCATTCGTTTTACCTGACTCTGAACCCTCACAAACCTCAGACCGACTCTCCCACCTCTCAATCCAACCCTAGTACCACCTACCCACCCCTTGTAGGTCCCAGGGTACCCCTTCCAAATGTTTGTCCACCCCTTCCACTTCCCAGACGCCCCCTCCTAAACATAGATCCACCTCTTCCTCTTCCCAACCCACCACTTCCCATGCCAAGTGACTCCTCCCAAACACAAACGTCCCCCTCCAAAATTAGATCTTCAAGGTGTCTGCCCTGCCCAATGGATGCCCCTTTGTGAGAAGGTTACCCTGGCAGTGTCTGATTGGGCACGTTTGTTGGCACAGCACTGTACACACCACATGTGTAGATGGACTGGCCATTGGCCTTTGCCTTACAAGCATTTTTCTTCTTGTTCAAAAATTAAATCCTGTTTTTGCTGGAAGACATTAGTCCTTGTTTTACTTTTCCGTAGCAACTTTTAGGAGCATACCAATGTTACATTAGTTTGATTAAGACACAATGTCATTGTGTCTACACATTATGGCAAATTATACTCCGTATATATTTATGGTGTTCTTTGTTATGGACATTCACAGTTTGTAATGATATGCGTTGGTGAAAGGCTTTTCTGGGCAGGCATTCATCACGGTGCTGAGCACCTCCCCACTTAACATCCATGCTTTACAACATTGGAATGTAGGACTGCAGGTGTGTTATTTTCACACTTAATGTTAATCAATATGACCAGGATTATATATTTTAATTTTGTGACTAGTACAGGACTTACATAGGTTAGGGGGTACCGTTGTTTGAATATATATGTGGGATGTCTCCAAATTGTTCCAGACATTGCTTTATGTGGTATTTCAAATGGTAACAGGTACAGCTAGTCTTGTGCATTGTCAACCTCATTTGCTTTGCATTTATCCCTGTGCTGTGTGTTGGATATGTGTTAACTATGTGCAAGCTAGTCATTTATTTATTCACATCTGGAGGGTGGTTGGTTGACATGGCTGTTTGTCTTCTTTCTGTGACATGTCTGTTGTTTTCTGTGTAGCTTACACTTATTTAGTTGCATGTGAGGAATGCAGTTACTTATGTGTTTGTTCAAATATCTTGCACTTCCACAGTGGATACATATGGATGGCATTTGGTGATACCATTGGTTTCACATGATATACTTTAAGGGAGTGGACGTGTGCACTGAGATGGTTTGGGCCGTGGGCAAAGTGGACTGTGGCCGAGGGACTCAGACTTTCAGGGGGGCCCCCTGATTGAGACAACCCTGTTCTGCAGAGAATGTTTCCATCGTGGGCTTATATTACATCTAAGGTGTATAATTTAGGATAGAATTTTACAAATGGGATTGTTTGATGTGCCTGAAGTGTGAGAGTATATTGCAGTAATGTAACATAGAAGGTCTGTTTCGGTTTCATGCAACATCCCTGCCTAAGTTTCTTGTTTATCAATACTGGACCTGGCCTGTGAGAAGCTGAAGGGTATCATAGTGATTATTTGCTGTGATGTTAATGTAGACCTGATGTTGGGTTACTGTACTGTGGACACACATCACTATCCCTGTCAATATTTGAGGCACACATTTAAATTTGGAAGGAGTGTCTCTGTGCCATGTCTGTGAACTGGCCAAAGAGGGCATCAGAGGGGTGACTTGGGAGCAAACATTATTAGCTGTTCCAGCCAGTGACCCACAAAATAGTTTTGTCTCAGGGCCCTCCTGAACTTTATGCTGCAACTGTCTGTGCATCTGTTAACTGGAAAGTAAATGGAAATGGGTGAGATGAGCACTTACTATCGGTTGGGTCTACAACAGCGTGGGTTTTGGCAGCCATCAAGCAGCACCAGCAGTGGCAGGATTAACTCTATGATGGCAGAGGATGTGTGCAGGTGAGTGGAGGTGTGTGTCTGCCTTTCATCCCTCCTTTTCTAACAGCTCAGGTGTGAAGGTTTGACTGCCACAGTCACTTGGCAGCAAGGTGCATCATGATTAAACCAGTGGTGGAAATGGCGGTTTGCCCTCGAACACATGCATTAACCTCAACTGCTGCCATTGTGGTCTGGGCTTCATGGCGGTGATGGCAGTGCCATGGCAGTCTTTCATATATGAGCCCGCTTAACCACTTTAACCCGTAATTGCAGGTCAGGGAGAACCATGCCATTTCCACGGTGGTGACTTTACCTTCAAACTTGTAAATTAGTCTCTTTTCTGGTTCTGTTTGTCTCAACATCATGTATTGCTCCTCAGCAGCCCTGCTTGCTGTTCCAAGACTGCGGCCTTGATTAAATCCTTGAGGTCTTGGTTCTCCTTGTCAATGGCAAATTCTCGGGAGCGTCAGAGGAGCAAACCTGAAATTCAGGCCAGGTCGTATTTCGATGCCACCGGTTTGGTTCTCATGGCGGGTTAGTCACCTTATGGAGTTTTTTTCCCAAAATACTCCAAATGTCTCCAATCTTCTAGATCTTCTCCCAGAATATCATTTCGGGGTCTTGAGCAGTCCACAACACCCACCAAAGGTCCAGAAGCTCTTAGCTGCTCCTTGGAGAGCTGGGACTACAAGTCCCAAAATGCATTTGGTAAAAATCCTTTAAAGTCCTCTGGACCCTGGTCAGCTGGACTATTCTTGCAGAAGTCGGTGCAGGGGACTTTTGATAGCTCCTTTGTTCTTGTTGCTTATATGTAGTTCACTCCTGGATATTTAGAAGTAAAGCAAAGATCATTTTGTGATGATGCCCAGAGTGTGTAGCAGGTGACTTCCTTGAGAGGGCAGTCATTCTTGGTGTAAACCAGGGGTTCAGCAGGGCAGTCCTGCTTCTTCCTTCCTTCTCTTTTCTTCCTTCTTCTTCTGCTTCCTCCTTCTTCTGATTTCTTCCACCAGGGATCTGAGTTGCTTTTCAGCTCTCTTACCTTCATCCAGGTTTTTGGGCTGGCAAGCTGGGGGCACCCCTGACCAATGGGGTATAGGGTGCCACCCTCTGCAAGAACCACTTCATACGAAGTGTGGCACACTTCTGTCCCAGTAAGCACTGTTTCTAAAAAAATCAAGATAGAGAAAGTCTCTTCTGGGAGATCAGGTGTGGTTTAATCCACAAACAAAATGTGGATAACTGTTTCCTACACTCCCCTTCCATCCCCTCTCATAATGCAATTACAGGGGCTCTCATTCTGGCTAGGGGTGCAGGAAATCGGGGATGTGTGGTTTCTGTCACAACTGTCTTTCCCCCCTTAAAGGCCAGTTTGGCCACCCAGTCTCCTTTCTGCGCTAGCATCTGCAATTCTCTCACCTGATGTATCCTTTGTCTCAACCCAGGCCATTTCACACCTCATCAAGGCAGCCTGGCCAGCCTGTCAAAGGCTTACCAAGAAGGATAGGCTGCTACATGGCTAACTTTAGCTAACTTTAAAATAGAGTTCTAAAACTCTTTTCCTGTAATAGTTATGACAACTCTAACATTTGTAAGTTGTTAGATTTATCATAACTATTAATTTGACACTTTGAAGCTCACTCCTATCAAAAGATAGACTTTATTAGTTTTAAATAAAGTCTTCTCATGTTCACTTATGGAGCTAATGTAGTACAATGAAGAAAAATAAAATTTGCAGTTTTTCCTTCCCCACAGCATATAAAACATCTTTTATTATGTCCTTGCTTATAATTACAGGATATCTTACACTTGGGGCACCTCGGGCATACCTTATGGGTCACACATGTAAAAATAAGGTAGTTTGAGACTAAGGAAGTAGTTTTTAATTCCAAAGTCAAATGTGGGCATAAATTTATTTTAAAAGCAGTCTGCAAGGCAGTACTTTAAAAGGACCGCAGACACCACAACAGTGCACCCATTAGTGCCTTAATTCCTCTGGGGTCCCTAAATGTACATGCCCTAACATGTGCAAGAGATTTATAGGTAGGTTATCAGAGCCAATTAGAATTATGGGTAACTACCATATACCTTTAAACAGAGTACTGGCCCTGGGCCTAGTTACCAGAGCACAGGGCACAGTCAGAGTCAGCAACCACCAGTATCAGGCTAAAGATGGGGGTGATCAGGACAACAATGTTGCCTTTCCTACAAATACAGCATATGAACAGTAGAGAGGTCTTAGCGGACATGTCACTGCACCACAACTCACTAGTAAAAATTATTCTTCATCCAGAAGAAAGGTGTGCACAGATATGTCAGTCTGTTGTAATTGTCTACTAGATCAAGCTATCACCCTAGAGAAAGGTCTTGGTGAAGAGATAAATTAATTGCAATTTTCTACTATAGTCATTCATTACAAAGGAGCGAGGTCTAAGGAAACTGGTCAGAATGTCATAAAAGAGACCTATACGGAGCAATCACTGTGGAGTGAAGTTTCAATAAACAGCTTAGACTGTTCTAAAGCACTGTCATACACATAATCAGCATACTACAGTGTGTCTCTGTAGTGGTTAGTGCGCTGATAAATAGTACACCCATTTTGAAAACAGGTTTAAAGATCAGATGACGTTTGTTAGAAATGGTATCACTCATTAGTAATACCAAAAGAATAGTAATTTAATGTATTTATTAGCTTAGTATATATCTTTAAGTATCAGAAACTTTTACCAAACACACTCAGTGGATGATGTAATCAGTGATGTCATTTTAGATGTGTAACATATCAGTTTATAAGTAGTGCATTGCGGAGGCATAAGTTATAGTTAGGCCAGATAACTATATTTGGTGAGTTTCTATGGTTTTGTGTGTGTAAAATCTGAGCCTAACTAAAAAATCCTTAAACTTGTGTTTTTTTCATTGAACATATATATATATATATATATGTAATGCTTTAGCAGCTTCCCCTCTGTGACAGCAATGCCAGCTTCTAAATGAGGTGAGGAGCTGGCTGGGACCATAGGGCCTTTAGGCTGCCCCCTCCCTGAGGAGGGAGCCATGCAGCAAACCTCCACCCCCAAAAAATATTAATCAGGCCGGGCCCTGGGGGATGGGGTTCCTGGGGCAGAGATCAGCCCTGGGAAGGGGGCAACATGACCCCCTTCCCACAACATAAAAATAATAGTTAGACTGGGCAACAGGAGATGGGGTTCCATGTGGCCCCCTCACCTGATATAAAAACTAATAATTACAATTGGCCCCGGGAGATGAGGTCCCTGGGGTTGAGAACGACCTTGGGGAACGGGAACATGCCGCCCTCCTCCCACCCGATTTTTTTTTATAATAAGTCTACCAGAAGATGTGGTTCTCAGGGCCAAATCTGTCAGGAGAGGTGGACAGGCAGACCAGCTGCCAATTACCGCTGTGCTTGGCAAAAGGCCATGTGCAGTGCAAGTTTGGGTGGTAATAGGGGTTGGCCCTCCAGCCAACCCCTGCTGCAGATGGCCAAAGGCTGTTTTCAGCACTGGGTTAGGTGGTTGTGGTGGTTGGCCAACCTCCCTAACCACCCTACTCTGCACACTGCCGTTTGGCTGTGGGCAGCTTATCTCTCTGGATGTGAGAATAGATGTAAGAGGATGTATCTGGGGGTGAGAGTGACTATGAGAGTCTTTCTCTGGGTGTGAGTGTGCACGCATCAGTGTCTTAGTGGGAGCGTAAGTGTCTATGCAGGTCTATGAGTGGCTGCATAAGCGTGTCAGTGTGTCTGTGAGTGGGTGTGTGAGACTCTCAGTGGCTCTGTGAGTGGATGAGTGAGTGTCTGCATGGTTCTGTGAGTGGGTACATGAGGGTCTGACTGTGGTTGTGTGTGTGCACGAGGGTGTGAGTGGGTCTGTGAGTGGTGCTTGGGTGTCTGAGAGGGTCTGTGAGAGGGTGCATAAGGGTTGAGTGGGTGTGTGAGAGGGAGAAAGAGATTGAAAGAGAGAGAGAAAGAGAGTGAGGGAGATAAATAAAGAGTTTTTTTAGGCTTTGATGGATGATATCCTTGGAATGAGATATTTCTGCAAAAACTTAAAAGAAAATTCGTATTTGACAAATAAAAAGAGTAAGAACACCTTTCATTTTGAACCTTAAACATTGACAGTTGAAAATAAATTAAAGGAGGGAAATGACTATGGATCCACATGGGTTGAACCCTCAGCTCTCAGTATGGACTATGACCTTCATCATTAGCCCATTTCTTTTTTTTTAATTACAATTTTTGTTTGCCCTTAATGGGCTATCTGGGACTGCAGGAGATACTCAAGGCCTTCCCCGCGGCCCCACCAATGTATTTATTTATGTATTTTTTGTTTGCCCTTTATGGGCTATCTGGGATTGCGGGGGAGCCTCAAGGCCTTCCCTGTAGTCCCAGCTGGCTCCCGACTCCTGTGTGAGCTGGCACTGCTCCAGCAAGCAAGAAGCTGCTTTTAATAGCAGCTCCCTGCTTGCTGGACCAATGTTTTCATCTGTCTTCAGACAGATAAAAACTCTACTTTCTGACAGAGGGACCAGTTTGCCAGGTCCTGCTTTCAGAAAGCAAACAGCCATGCCCCAGGGTGAGCAACCATGGACAAAGCAGGAGGAGGCCCTGGTAGGTAGCAGCCCCCAGGGTCATTGGTGAATCCTTGAGGGAGACTACGCAGCCCCCCTCCAATGTGGAAATAGCCCCATAGTGATGGTGGTCCTGGGGCTTTGGGGTCCGAAACCGAACCGGGGGAGCACAATTCGACAACAGGACTGCGGGGAGTGGGCACAATTCGAGCTCTCTCAAACACATCCAAAGAAAAGATCGCTTCTTCTGGGTTCGGGAAGCCCGGGAGGGGTGGTACGTAGACTGGCAGAGCAAACCGGTAGAAAGCCCAATTAACAAAGTAACAATAATAAACACACACTCGGGACGTCAGCAACAGTAACACCATGGCAAGTTTAATCACACGCAAAGTGTTTCGGCTGCACTCTGCAGGCTTGATCACGAGCACTTGTCAAGCAATCAGAATGGCATAAATAAGAAACGTTCATTCACATAGAAACAGGACAGCGAAAAAGTGATTTAAATGGGTAAATAAACAAATACATAGCAAAGTCTAAAATTATTGTTTCAGTAAACAATGTGTAGAGAATTAAAATAAAAAACAAGTAATTGCATAATATTATCTAGAGGAAATGGAGACAGACAGTAAAAAAATATATACTGATGTAAGGCAAATGTAATGCAATACCAGCAAATCATACTGCTGAAAAAATATAAAGGTATACATTTAAAACAACCTCCATTACCAAATTAACCCAGGACATTCTATTACATATCAGTTAAAAAACATAACAATTTATACAAGTTATGTAATGTCATGTAATAAATTATGCTGAACCTGTTCTGTATATATCAATGTAATGTTAAAAATATGGATATATACACATATATACACACACAAACACACATATATGTATACATACATTATATATATATAATGAAAAACAAAGGTTAAAGTGACGCTTATGGTGTTAATGTTAGGAGAAAATGTCATCTTTTAAACATTAAAAAGTGCAGTTCACTAGTTCAAGTTAACCGAGGACACTTTAACTCACACCCCTGCCATGCACAGTGTTGCCATCAATTATGCCATTTCAGATGTTTTTAGTGATGTTATCAACAATGAAATAGAACATTTCACGAGTGATGTGAGATGTGATGTGTTAAAGAGAGCATGGTGAGGGTGTGGGTTTTAGTTTCAGCAGTTTACTATAATTGGTGAATTTCATTGAGTTTTTTTGCATGCTATTTGTTACATTTCAACTCACATTTTCATCTAATGATAATACTATATACACATACATTTTAAACCATAATTTTAAAGACTGCTGAAAAAATTTGTACCAAATCACGAAAGCACGCTTTTCTCAAGACCCCTATTTTTGCAAATATGACATCTATCTCAAAATAATTAAAAAAGAAGACATACCCAAGAATATATAGGACAACACAGCTTCCACTTTAGTGAAGTCTGATCTACAGCCTCTACTTTTAATGATCTGATCCTACAGATTAATCAACAATTGTTAGCCAGTAGGAAGACAAGGGTAAATAGATGTCCTGGTACCGTTTCTTATAGTGGACATATAGCATTCATTACTTTGGGCATCATTGACACCCCAGTCTTTTACAACTTCTTTTTAACAACCTGGTTCTTAAAGCATAACTGGATGAAGGAGACAATCCCCAACCTGTTTAGATCATTGTTTCCCCACAGTGACAGCTGTCCTATCAGATGCAGGAATGATAAATGCTGAGGAAACTGCTAAAGTTCCAATGGCTTAGCAAAACTTGCCTGATATCGTCTGTTGAAACTGAACAACTTCTTCCTTGTTTATCTTATGGCTGTGCATGAGCTCTAATATTGATTGCCAAAAGATGACACAGATATATCTGTGCTTATTATCCACTGTAAAGACAAATGATTAGAATGATTCATAAACAATAATCTCTTAAAAGGATTTATTTGACTATCCCCCAAAGCACCTGCAGGGGGCACCAGATTTTGTTTGTGCCAAAGTCTCATGGTGAAATGCGCCCCACACTGACTCCTGACAGTTGAATGCTATTATCATTTGCAACCATATTTTGGTATTTTTGCATAAGGAACACATATTCATCAGTTACCAGATCATGTACATTAACAAAAGCAACATGTGGAAAAGAGCACTCAACAATAAATATGGCAAATATGAATGGTTAGTTATGCCCCCAGGCCTGTATGATGCTTGAGCAATATTACAGCATTTCATCACCAGCATCTTTCACGAAGTTCTGAATGGATTGAATAGATTTTTAATGTATATTTAGACATATAGGTCCTCATTATGACTTTTGCAGTCTCTGAGCGAGACCACCAAAGCCACGGGCACTAGAAGAACGCCAGTGCTGGGGGTCTTCCACCCGCCATATAATGGGTACTGCCGGATTTGCGCCACACTTTGGGTGGATATCCGGCAGTAGCCATGTTGGCAGGAGGTGGCGCACTGGCGTTGCTACCACTTGCACCACCCTGCCAGAAGGACGCTGCCAGCCGTATTAAGACCATTAATGCGGCCTGGTGGTGTCCTGCTGGTGGGGCTCTGCCAGCGGTGGCAGCGCCCCTTCCTGTTCCCACCCGGATGACCTCTTCGCTGGACAAGGTAAGTCAGGCATCCGACAAGGAATGGGGACAGGAGAGCGAGGGGTGTTTGTGTGCATGTCTGAGTGTGTGCTGCCTGCGTGTGTGTGTGTGTGTGTGTGTGTGAATGCGACTGTGAGTGTTGTGGAGTATGTGTGGTTGTATGCATGTATGAATGTTGAAGTGAGTGCGTGTCTGCATGTCAGTGTGTATGCGTGTTTGCATGTTTGTGTGTATGTATGCCTGAATGTGTGTGAGTATGTGTAAGTTAATTCGTGGATGGTTGAGTGCGAGTGGATGCGTGTCCGGAAGTGTAGGTGGGTGGGTGTATGCGTGATACGTGTGGGTATATGTGTGCATGTATGCGGGGAGGGGGATAGGGGTGCTATGTGAGTAGGGGGTGGGCAGTGGTGTCCGCTATGATAGTAGGGGGGGTGGGGCACTGTAGGGATGATGGGGGGTCAGGTGCTTGCTTGGGGGGAGCTGTCTACAGGTGACAAGGAAGGAACTCCCTGCCACTGGTAGCCCTACAGCCATGGTTTTCATAGCGCTGCTACGGCCGTGGAAACCATGGTGGTGGGCCGGCTCCTATTACCGCCTACGGTGCTCTGTGGAATGCCGGTCAGAAATGAACATCTCTGGCCCACAGGATCATACTGCCATGGTGATATGAGTGGAGATGTGACGGGTTGGCAGCGGCCAACCCACCACACTCATAATGTGGCAGACTTCACCGCCAGCCTGTTGGTGGTGATACCGCCAGGGTCATAATAACCACCATGGTTATCTTCTTTTTTCTTTAACAAGACAACATCAAACTGTTTGTGAGGTTCACAGAAGCCTTTGGCACCATTGTCTACATAGCAAGCTATAATGTTACAAGTGTACAACTCTGCTAAGAAGTAATTAAGGATAACAATAAAATTAAATCTGACACCCAGTTGCTACTTGTAAAGAACATTTAAGTTATGCAACATTTTAAATATTTTACTAACTTTGCAGGTAATTCATCCAGTTGTTTTCATCAATCATTCCACCAATTACTTGTGTGACTGAAAAGAGTGTAGCTTTTGTTTGGAGAGCAACAAAAAAAAGCTTTTGACACTTTAAAAGAGTTGTTCAATTCATTACCAGCCTTTCAACACCCTCACATCTCTTTGATCAACTACTGGAATGGAAAACCTATGCTGTATCCTGTAATAGTGTAGACGTCAAGGAATCATCAGCATTTACTATTCTTTGAGTAGCCCATACTTTTATATCCACCTCTCATAGTTTCCTAGAAAGATTCCAGTAAGTCAAGCAAAATGTGAGCAGCAGGATCAGAAACCAGATAAAAGCTATACGGAATAATGTTCAGACATAAGAAGACTAACATTTATACAAAATATCTGCAAGACTAGATACTACACTATGGGCAATGTGCACTTATCTCTGGATGTTGGAAAGTGGACCACTGATAAGGGCAGGTAAGTACCTACACCTAGCAATAGGTTACTAACCCCCACTTAGGTCCAGTTAGGTCTCAATAAATTAAACCCAGCTCAACCTTTGGTAACTTGGCAACGAGCAACAAGGCTTAACTTAGGAGACAAGTAGGTAAAGCATTTAAAAATCACAAAACAGTAAATAAGTAAAACACAAACACAATAAAAATCCACCACTAATTTATGACAATAGATTATATTTGAATCTTTAAAATGACACCAAAATGATTAAAATCAGATAAGGGGAACCGGAGATATGATTTTTTTAAGAATTAATGTTTTCTAGTGCATAGAATCAACTAACGCTCAAAGGGTTAAAAAACATCACACTGGGAAGGGACAAAGTCCAGCGTTCAGGCCACTCAGGAGGTAGCACTGTCACACTTACTATCAATATTTCTTGATTCAGGAAAGTCTGGGACTACAACTCCCACTATGCACCTCTTCAACTTATGGAGTTGCTCCAAACGTCTCTAAACTTCTGTATCTTCTTCTAGAGGTCCTTTTTTACTCTTTGAAGTGTCCACAACTTGATCCAAGTTTCCAGAAGCTCTGAGTTGCTCCTTGGGTGTTTGGACTACAATTTCCAGAATGCACCTGGTCAGAATCCTCAAATGGCCACTAGACACTGGTCAGCTGTGCTCTGCTTGCAGGAATTGATGCACTGGACTCCGGGTAGCTCATTTGTACCTATAGCAAACAATGAGCCCTTTCTTGAAGCAGTACAAGACAGGTAAAGTCCTTTTAATGGTGAAGCCCAAGTGTGTAGCCGGTCCAGTCCTTCAGAGTGCAGTGTCCAGGTGCAGGTCAGGGGTCCAGCAGGGCAGTCCTTCTTCCTTGTCTTGTACCGTGGGGGGATCTGGTAGAAATCTGATGTGTGGGTGAAGCTCTGTTATATTTATCCTTGCTCCTAGATAAAAAACGCGGGGTCCTGGTTCTTCAATCAGATGCAGGGTGCTCACCCCGTGCTGACCACTTCATGGAAAGTGTGGCAAGAATCAATCCCAAGGAGCAACATTCTTCAAAAATCCATCATGGCTGAAACTGATTTTTATAGGTTATATCTGGCTGGGCCCACCCACTGGCGTGGCTACAAATCGTAAACACACCCCTCTCCTGGCCTCTCCTAATCTAATCAAGAGGGCAACTAATTGTCTCAGGTTGCAGGATGTGAGGGAGGTGCTGGATTCCTCCAAATATCCTTCCCTGCCTTTGAAGACCAGTTTTGCGTCATTCTCTCCTTCCTGCTTCCCCATCTGCTGAGTTACTTCTCCTCCCCTAGGCACATCCATTGTGTTCAGCCCAGGCAACTTCAACCCTCGTCAAGGCAGCCTGTTCAGGCTGCCAGAGTGTTAAACTTGGCATAATTGGCATTGTGTCCCCTAAATTGTTTCTTCTACTTCCCAGGTTGTTTCTGTGTACTGGACTCTGCTTTTGATCGTTTTGTTTGCTCTAGACTCTTTACAACTCCTGACCAGCGCTAAAGTGTAAGTGTTCCCTGTATAAATTATATGTGTACATTGGCTTATCCATGATTGGCATATTTGTTTTACTAGTAAGTCTCTGGTAAAGTGCACTAGAAGTGCCCAGGGCCTGTAAATCAAATGCTACTAATGGGCCTTCAGCACTGGTTGTGCCACCCAAATTAGAATCCCTGTAAACATGGCTCAGGCCTGCAGACGCAGTGTCTGTGAGTGCAGTTTTAAACTGCTGATTCGACTTGGCAAGTGTACCCATTTGCCAGGCCTAAACCTTCCCTTTTCATACATGTAAGGCACTCCTAAGGTAGGTCCTAGGTAACCCCAGGGGCAGGGTACAGTGTATGTTAAAGGTGAGACATGTACTTATGTGTTTTACATGTCCTGACAGTGAAATACTGCTAAATTCAGGTTGCACTGTTCAAAGGCCTATCTTTCTCATAGGTTATCATGGGGGCTGTCTTTAAATGTGATTAAAGCATGGCTTCCCTTTGGGAGAAAATAGGCATGTGGAGTTTGGGAGCTCTGAACTCACAATTTAAAAATACATCTTTTAGTGAAACTGGTTTTTAGATTGTGTCTTCGAAAAGGCCACTTTTAGAAAGTAAACATTTTCTTGCTGAAACCATTCTGTGACTCTGCTTGCTTGTTGATTCCCTGCCTGGGTCAGTTTGACAATTGGGCTGTTTGCACATCTCCTCTAGACAGTGACACAAGGGGAGCTGGCGTGTAGCCTGTATATTGTGATGGGCCATTTGGGCTGAGGGGAAGGAAAGAGTGGTCACTTACACCTGAATGGGTTGTGCCTGCCCTCACACAATGCAATCTCCAACTTCCTGGTGCGTGTCTGGGGCCTGGCCTGGGCAAGGTAGGATCTTGAAAACAACAGAGACTTCTCGTTGATGTAGCCTACTTCAAAGGCAGAAAGGGGTATAAGAAGAGCACCCAAAACCCCTGAAAATCAAATTACTTCTGGAACCAAGAGGAACTTCTGCCAAGGAGAATAGCTGGAGAAGCTGGAAGAGGAGTACTGCCCCTTTGCCTGTGACTGTGAATTACAGGGTTGGCCTGCAGTAGCTGCTTCTACCTGAGAGAGGACAAAGACTGACTTGTGTGACTTCCCACTGGTGAAGAATCTCCAAGGTCTTGAACTGAGCTTACCTCCTGTTGTTGAAGTCTCAGGGACAACAAAGACTTCTCTCTGCCAGCACTTGGGCTTTCTGCTGAGAGTCCAGCCTGCCAAGTGGTATCCTAACCTGCCTGTGGGCCCTTGAAAGGTGAAGCTGGTGGACAGAGACAGTAATCCACGCAAAGACCGCCATGCGGGGAAACCTTGGACGCACCACCCGCCCCGCGGATGCTAAACGATGCGTCACCGCCCTTGCGGCTAAAATTGATGCTCCACCTGCATCGTAGCTGGGAGATTGACGCAATGTGGCTGGAGAAACGAAGTGCAACACCCGCAGTGGATGCTGTTAACGATGCAAGCCCCTACGCAGGGCGGTCTCTTCACACCATGGACCAGATTTCAACGCAACATCGCTGGCCGCAGAAAATAAATACAAAGCCTTCCCAGACCCGAGCTGCCCATCTGGATCGATGCATGGCTCTCTTGCGAGAGAGAAGAAATAATGTACGCTGTCACGACCAGAGGAGGAATGACACACGTTCTCAGTTGCGAGTGAGAAATTGACACATTGCTGTCCTTTTCTGATGGACGCTTGCCCGTGCGGCTTATTTTAAGGCTACCCTGGTACTTTTGTGTAACAACAGCATTCTCAATGTTTTCTAAGGATTAATGCCCTCATTACAACCATGGCAGTAAATGCTGCCTACCGACGTGCTGCCGGCCGCCAACATACCGAGCCCGCGGCGGTATTCCGCTACGGGTATTATGACCCACACTGAGAATTCTGCCACAATACAGACACCCACACAAGTCGGCTAGCCCAAAGGTCAGTGATCAACTGTCAATAGCCAAACCCACACCGTTACGCCAACAGGAATACACCCACAGTATCATGACCCCCGAATCACTGCAGCGGTCTTTCATTCGTGGTAAACAATTGGCAGTACATACCACCGTGCTCAAAATACACACACATTTAGAAAACACCACCACATTGGACAATTCAAACTACACACACCTGACACACATACACACACCACACCCACACACTCACACCACTATAAAACACACACCCACATTACCCACAACCCTTTCAATAAAAAAAGATTGCCAACACAGACAGACACAAGCCAGGAGCACCCACTCAATCAGTGCCACAGAACACCATCACCCATACACCATCTAAGCACATCACAGCATACACCACAACACATCACCACACAGATCACCCCACACATCATCACACACACCATATCCATGGCACCCCAAAGACACCCCAGGTTTTCTGAGGAGGAGCTAAGGGTCATGGTGGAGGATATCATCTGGGTACAGCTATTCAGATCACAGGTGCAGCAGACGTCCATTGCAAGGAAGATGGAGCTATGGCAGAGAATCGTGGACAGGGTCAACGCCGTGGGACAGCACCCAAGAACCAGGGATGACATCAGGAAGAGGTGGAATGACCTACGGGGGAAGGTGCGTTCCGTGGTTGCAAGACACCAGGTAGCAGTACAGAGGACTGGTGGTGGACCCCCACCTCCTCCTCACAACTAACAACATGGGAGGAGCAAGTCTTGGCAATTATGCATCCTGAGGGCCTCGCAGGAGTCGCAGGAGGACTGGACTCTGGTAAGTCAAATCTTTACTACTCTATCCCCCCCACCCTACCTGCATGCCATCACAAACTCCTACCCCTACCCTCACACCCATCAATCCAACACCTCACATATACCCCACTATCACAACCCACCCATCCCAATACCAAGCCCTGCATGCACCACCAAAGCATGGACACCCAACACAGACCTGCATGGACACCCATCACCACAGCATGAGCATTAGAGAGACTCACCCAGCCCACAAAATCACCACTCACAAAAGGCTAAGCTGACAGGGAAATCACAACCATACAGGGAAACACACCCATGCACAAGATGGCACACACAGATACATTAACACTGCATTTGCATCCCCACAGGACCCATACTCAACGTCACCGGAGAGGAGGTGCCAGCTACATCCAGTCCCCTCCAAAGAGGCCGACAGTGATGACAGCAGCTCTGCACGCCTGGATCAGGATGAGTAACCTTGCCTTCAGGGACCTCTGGACAGTCGGGTACCCAGCCACAGTCCCAACCCACCACAGTGCCTCCCCCCTCAGGAAACACCAGCACAGCACCCACCCAGCAGGCCCAAGCCACTGTCCCCAGGACATGTGAATCAGCAGTGTGTCCACCACTACAGGCCCCCCAGGCAACCCGACAAACACAGGACGATCAGAGACCTGGGGTCAATGGCAGTGGGCACACGGTTCAGGGGACAGAGGCACAGGACAACACGGAAGCTGGGAGGACTGCTGTGCGACAGGGGGAGGACAGGCACAGGGAACCCACTATCCACAAGGCACTCTCCAACATCCTGGGAGCATACCACCATTCCCAGGAGACCTTGGGCCAGATGCTGGCCAAGTTGCAGGAGACCCAGCGGCTGCAGGAGGGACAGTACCTGGGGATCAGGGATGACCTAACAAACATCTACCCCATCCTGGTCACCATTGCAGGGGTGCTGGCTGACATGGCCAAGACCATGAGGGAGGTAGTGGCACAACAATGGGCGCCTGGCACTAGCCAAACCTATGAACAGCCAGCTCTAGTGGACAGGAGGCCCCGCCACAGGACCAACAGGCCATCAGCACCGCACCTCCTGCAGAAGATGAACCACCCCACAAACAGTCCCTGCAATCCAGGCAGAAGCCAGAGAACATTGTCAAGACCCCCACCAGGAAATAAGACTCTCCTGACTGTCACCCTTCTGTCCCACTCTGTCACTGTGTCCACCTTGAACTGCCATTACTTCCCTTCCTATGCCCCATTGGACAATGCACCTGTGGTACCAAGAGACTGGACTCTACCCTGGACTTTCCTCCACCATCAGCCCAGCCCATTGCGCACCCCCCTCTACTTATTAGCACCTAAATAAACACCCTTGGAACAAATACTAATCTGGCTTCTGTCAAATGATTCACAAATGTATTAGTACAACATTAACAAAGCATTGCAACTCAAATGTACAGTGAAATATACTTTGGAATGACCTTTGGTGGGCAGCAGTACACATAGCAGGAGCCAGAGTGGGGCACAGAGATCTGAAAATAGAGATGCCAAAGGGTAAAGTTAGCAGCCATAGACATAGGGTAAGAGGCTGCCTTGTACAATGTCCAAAAGATAACTGAAATGTAAAGTGAACTTCCAGTGTTTTGCCTGTGTGTCACTGGAAGTACTGCTGAATTATATTGATTCTGTTGTCAACATCTTCTTCCTCTGCCTCCTCTTCCACACTGTCCACAGGCTCCACTGCTGCCAAAAGACCATCTCCAGGTACATCCTGATGCGGAAAAGGCACCTGGGGCCAGATGTAGGAAACTCCCAAATTGCGACTTGCAATTTGCGAGTCCCTGCGACTTGCAAATTGCAAGTCGCAATTTGGGATGCAGAAAGGTGTCTCAGACACCTTCTGCGAGTCGCTATGGGGTCGCAAAGACCCAGCTCATTAATATTAATGAGGTGGGTCACAATTTGCGACCCCATAGCGACTCAGGGCACTCACGGGGATGGAGGCCTGCTGGGAACAGCAGACCTCCATTGTAGGAGGCTGGACTGGCTTGTAGTGGGTACCAAGAGGTACTTACACCTTGCACCAGGCCCAGGTATCCCTTATTAGTGTAGAGGGGTGTCTAGCAGCTTAGGCTGATAGAAAAGGTAGCTTAGCAGAGCAGCTTAGGCTGAACTAGGAGACGAGTGAAGCTCCTACAGTACCACTAGTGTCACTTGCACAATATCATAAGAAAACACAATACACAGATATACTAAAAATAAAGGTACTTTATTTTTATGACAATATGCCAAAATATCTCAGTGAGTACCCTCAGTATGAGGATAGCAAATATACACAAGATATATGTACACAATACCAAAATATGCAGTAATAGCAATAGAAAACAGTGCAAATAATGTATAGTCACAATAGAATGCAAAGGGGGCACATAGGGATAGGGGCAACACAAACCATATACTCTAGAAGTGGAATGCGAACCACGAATGGACCCCAAACCTATGTGACCTTGTAGAGGGTCGCTGGGACTGTAAGAAAACAGTGAGGATTAGAAAAATAGCCCACCCCAAGACCCTGAAAAGTGGGTGCAAAGTGCACCTAAGTTCCCCAAAGAGCACAGAAGTAGTGATAGGGGAATTCTGCAAGGAAGACCAACACCAGCAATGCAACAACGATGGATTTCCTGATGAGAGTACCTGTGGAACAAGGGGACCAAGTCCAAAACTCACAATCAAGTCGGGAGTGGGCAGATGCCCAGGAAATGCCAGCTGTGGGTGCAAAGAAGCTGCCACCGGATGGTAGAAGCTGTGGATTCTGCACGAACGACAAGGGCTAGAAACTTCCCCTTTGGAGGATGGATGTCCCACGTCGTGAAGAGTCGTGCAGAGGTGTTTCCGTGCAGAAAGACCGCAAACAAGCCTTGCTAGCTGCAAGGGTTGCGGTTAGGGTTTTTGGATGCTGCTGTGGTCCAGGAGGGACCAGGATATAGCCAATTGTGTGAGGAGACAGAGGGGGCGTCCAGCAAGACAAGGAGCCCACTCAGAAGCAAGCAGCACCAGGAGAAGTGCCAGAACAGGCACTACGAAGTGGAGTGAACCGGAGCTCACCCGCAGTTACACAAGAGGGTCCCACGACGCCGGAGGACAACTCAGGAGGTTGTGCAATGCAGGTTAGAGTGCCGGGGACCCAGGCTTGGCTGTGCACAAAGGAAATCCTGGAAGAGTGTACAGGAGCTGGAATAGCTGCAAAACACGCAGTTCCCAGCAATGCAGTCTGGCGTGGGGAGGCAAGGGCTTACCTCCACCAAACTTGGACTGAAGAGTCACTGGACTGTGGGAGTCACTTGGACAGAGTTGATGAGTTCAAGGGACCTCGCTCGTCATGCTGAGAGGAGATCCAGAGGACCGGTGATGCAGTTCTTTGGTGCCTGCGGTTGCAGGGGGAAGATTCCGTCGACCCACGGGAGATTTCTTCGTAGTTTCTAGTGCAGAGAGGAGGCAGACTACCTCCACAGCATGCACCACCAGGAAAACAGTCGAGAAGGCGGCAGGATCAGCGTTACAAGGTCGCAGTAGTCGTCTTTGCTACTTTGTTGCAGTTTTGCAGGGTTCCAGCGTGGTCAGCAGTCGATTCCTTGGCAGAGGGTGAAGAGAGAGATGCAGAGGAACTCTGATGAGCTCTTGCATTCGTTATCTAAGGAATTCCCCAAAGCAGAGACCCTAAATAGCCAGAAAAGGATGTTTGGGTACTTAGGAGAGAGGATAGGCTAGCAACACCTGAAGGAGCCTATCAGAAGGAGTCTCTGACGTCACCTGCTGGCACTGGCCACTCAGAGCAGTCCAGTGTGCCAGCAGCACCTCGGTTTCCAAGATGGCAGAGGTCTGGAGCACACTGGAGGAGCTCTGGGCACCTCCCAGGGGAGGTGCAGGTCAGGGGAGTGGTCACTCCCCTTTCCTTTGTCCAGTTTCGCGCCAGAGCAGGGCTGAGGGATCCCTGAACCGGTGCAGACTGGCTTATGCAGAGATGGGCACCATCTGTGCCCATCAAAGCATTTCCAGAGGCTGGGGGAGGCTACTCCTCTCAAGCCCTGACACCTTTTTCCAAAGGGAGAGGGTGTAACACCCTCTCTCTGAGGAAGTCCTTTGTTCTGCCTTCCTGGGCCAGGCCTGGCTGGACCCCAGGAGGGCAGAAACCTGTCTGAGGGGTTGGCAGCAGCTGCAGTGAAACCCCGGGAAAGGTAGTTTGGCAGTACCCGGGTCTGAGCTAGAGACTCGGGGGATCATGAAATTGTCTCCCCAATGCCAGAATGGCATACAATTCCATGATCTTAGACATGTTACATGGCCATGTTGGGAGTTACCATTGTGACGCTATACATATGTCGTGACATATGTATAGTGCACGCGTGTAATGGTGTCCCCGCACTCACAAAGTCCGGGGAATTTGCCCTGAACAATGTGGGAGCACCTTGGCTAGTGCCAGGGTGCCCTCACACTAAGTAACTTAGCACCCAACCTTTACCAGGTAAAGGTTAGACATATAGGTGACTTATAAGTTACTTAAGTGCAGAGGTAAATGGCTGTGAAATAACGTGGACGTTATTTCACTGAGGCTGCACTGGCAGGCCTGTGTTAGAATTGTCAGATCTCCCTATGGGTGGCACAAGAAATGCTGCAGCCCATAGGGATCTTCTGGAACCCCAATACCCTGGGTACCTCAGTACCATACACTAGAGAATTATAAGGGTGTTCCAGTATGCCAATGTAAATTGGTGAAATTGGTCACTAGCCTGTTAGTGACAATTTGGAAAGAAATGAGAGAGCATAACCACTGAGGTTCTGTATAGCAGAGTCTCAGTGAGACAGTTAGTCATAACACAGGTAACACATACAGGGCACAATTATGAGCACTGGGGCCCTGGCTGGCAGGGTCCCAGTGACACATACAACTAAAACAACATATATACAGTGAAATATGGGGTAACATGCCAGGCAAGATGGTACTTTCCTACACAACCCCCCCCCCCCCAAACGAAGGACAATAAGACTAGCCATGACCTGATGAGTTTTCATTGTCTAAGTGGAAATATCTGGAGAGTCCATCTGCATTGGAGTGGGTACTCCCAGGTCTATGTTCCACTGTATAGTCCATTCCCTGTAGGGATATGGACCACCTCAACAATTTAGGGTTTTCACCTTTCATTTGTTTTAGCCAAAGTAGAGGTTTGTGGTCTGTCTGAACAATGAAGTGAGTGCCAAACAGGTATGGCCTCAACTTCTTCAGTGCCCAGACCACAGCAAAGGCCTCCCTCTCTATGTCAGACCAACACTTTGCTCTAGGGGTCAACCTCCTGCTGATAAAAGCAACAGATTGATCCTGGCCCTCAGAATTAAGTTGTGATAAGACTGCCCCTACCCCTAATTCAGATGCATCAGTTTGGACAATGAATTCTTTGGAGTAACAGGGGCTTTTCAGGACAGGTGAGGAGCACATGGCCTGCTTCAGCTCCTCAAAAGCTTTCTGACAGGTTGCTGTCCATAATACCTTCTTAGGCATTTTTTTAGATGTGAAGTCATTAAGAGGGGCTGCAATGGACCCATAGTTCTTTATGAACCTCCTGTAGTACCCAGTGAGGCCTAAAAAGGCTCTCACCTGAGTCTGAGTTGTAGGGGGAACCCAATCTATAATAGTTTGGATTTTCCCCTGAAGTGGTGCAATCTGTTCTCCACCTACCAGGTGTCCCAGATAAACCACTTTCCCCTGCCCTATCTGGCACTTTGAAGCCTTGATAGTTAGGCCTGCCTTTTGCAGGGCCTCCAAAACATTCCATAGGTAGACCAGGTGATCATCCCAGCTGGAGCTAAAGACAGCTATATCATCTAGATATGCTGCACTAAAAGCTTCCAACCCTTGCAGGACTGTGTTCACCAACCTTTGAAAAGTGGCAGGTGCATTTTTCAGTCCAAAAGGCATTACTGTGAATTGGTAATGGCCTCCAATGGTTGAAAATGCTGTTTTTGCTTTTGCATCCTCTGATAACTTGATCTGCCAATACCCTGCAGTCAAATCAAAGGTGCTTTGATACTTGGCAGATGCCAGTGTATCTATTAGCTCATCTGCCCTGGGTATAGGGTGAGCATCAGTTTTGGTTACCTGGTTGAGACCTCTATAGTCAACACAAAATCTCATTTCCCTTTTTCCATCTTTGGAATGAGGTTTTGGTACAAGTACCACAGGAGAGCCCCATGGACTTTCAGAGTGCTCAACCACTCCCTGTTCAAGCATTTTCTGCACCTCTTGTTTTATGCAGTCTCTGACATGGTCAGGCTGCCTATAGATCTTACTTTTGACAGGCAAGCTGTCTCCAGTATCTATAGTGTGCTCACACCAAGAAGTGGTGCCTGGCACAGTAGAAAAGAGTTCAGAAAACTGACCCAGGAGGTTTATGCAGTGGTCTTTCTGCTCAGCAGTAAGACAGTCTGCCAAAACTACACCTTCCACTAGAGCATCTTGTTCTGGGAAGAGAAGAGATCAGGGAGAGGGTCACTCTCTTCTTCCTGTCCCTCATCTGTTGCCATGAGCAGGGTGAGATCAGCCCTGTCATAGTAGGGTTTCAGGCGATTGACATGGAGCACCCTAAGGGGACTCCTGGCAGTGCCTAAGTCAACTAAGTAGGTGACTTCTCCCTTCTTTTCAACAATTATGTGGGGACCACTCCATTTGTCTTGGAGTGCTCTTGGGGCCACAGGCTCCAAGACCCATACTTTCTGCCCTGGTTGGTACTGAACCAAAACAGCCTTCTGGTCATGCCATTGCTTTTGGAGCTTTTGGCTGGACTGAAGGTTTTTACTGGACTTTTTCATGTACTCGGCCATCCTAGATCTGAGGCCAAGTACATAGTCCACTATGGGCCTGATTCTAACTTTGGAGGACGGTGTTAAACCGTCCCAAAAGTGGCGGATATACCACCTACCATATTACGAGTTCCATAGGATATAATGGACTCGTAATACGGTAGGTGGTATATCCGCCACTTTTGGGACGGTTTAACACCGTCCTCCAAAGTTAGAATCAGGCCCTATGTCTTGCTTTGGAGCTTTTAAAGGTTGTTCCCAACCCTCCTTCACAAGTGTTAGAGGACCTCTTACAGGGTGTCCAAATAGGAGTTCAAAGGGGCTGAAACCCACTCCTTTTTGTGGTACCTCCCTGTAAGCAAAAAGGAGGCAAGGTAACAGGACATCCCATCTCCTGCGGAGTTTGTCAGGGAGTCCCATTATCATTCCTTTGAGAGTTTTATTAAACCTCTCAACCAGTCCATTTGTTTGTGGATGATAGGGTGTGGTGAACTTGTATGTCACACCACATTCCTTCCACATAGCCTTTAAGTAAGCAGATATGAAATTGCTTCCACTGTCTGATACCACCTCTTTTGGGAAGCCCACCCTGGAAAAGATTCCCAGGAGGGCCTTTGCCACTGCAGGAGCTGTAGTGGTCCTTAGAGGAATTGCTTCAGGATATCTGGTGGCATGGTCCACTACCACCAAGATAAACCTATTGCCTGAAGCAGTAGGAGGGTAAAGGGGGCCAACTATGTCAACCCCTACCCTTTCAAAGGGAACCCCAACCACAGGCAGTGGAATAAGGGGTACCTTTGGAGTGCCACCTGTCTTGCCACTGGCTTGACAGGTTTCACAGGACTTACAAAATTCCTTTGTGTCCTCTGACATTCTAGGCCAATGAAACAAGGGAACAAGCCTGTCCCAAGTTTTCATTTGCCCCAAATGTCCAGCTTAAGGAATGTCGTGGGCTACAGTTAGGAGGAACATTCTGTATTCCTGAGGAATCACCAATCTCCTGGCAGCTCCAGGTTTTGGATCCCTTGCTTCAGTATACAAAAGGTTATCCTCCCAGTAAACTCTGTGAGCGTCACTGACATCCCCATTTGCTTGTTTGACAGCTTGCTGCCTTAGACCCTCTAGTGTGGGACAGGTATGCTGTGCCACACTCAGCTCCTCCCTGGCAGGCCCCCCTTCACCCAAAAGCTCAGCAGTGTCTGCTTCCAGCTCCTCTGGTGTAGGTTCTGCACAGGGTGGACATTCTTATTCCTCAGAGGTTGAATCCACTGTAGAGGGAGGGATAGGAGGTAGTGTTTTACCTTTACTGACCCTAGCTTTAGAGAGCACTTGGTCCATTCTTCAAGGATCCAAGTCACCCTGTCCTTTTTGCTTTTTGGCCTGAGCCCTGGTCAAAGCACAAATATGCCCTGGAATGCCCAGCATTGCTGCATGAGCCTCCAAATCCACTTCTGTCCAAGCTGATGTCTCTAAATCGTTCCCTAGCAGACAGTCTACAGGTAAATCTGAGGCAACCACAACTTTCTTTGGACCAGTAACCCCCCCCCCCCCAGTTGAGATTCACAACAGCCATGGGGTGGCTAAGAGTGTTGTTGTGAGCATCAGTCACTTGGTTCTGGTGACCAAGTAGGTGTTGTTCAGGGTGGACCAGTTTCTCTATTACCATTGTAACACTGGCACCTGTGTCCCTGTAGGCCTGAACCTCAACACCATTTATTAGGGGTAGTTGCTTGTACTTATCCATGTTAAGGGGACAAGCAACCAAGGTGGCCAAATCAATAGCCCCCTCAGAGACTAACACAGCCTCTGTGGTCTCCCTAATCAGACCAACCCCAACTAAATTACCAAAAGTGAGCCCAGCTACTCCCTTGGATTGGCTATTAGTAGGTTTGCTCCCACCACCACTGCTATTACTAGGGGCACTAGGTGTAGCAGCAGGGGTTGTAGTGGTAGGAGGCTTGGTGCTTTTCTTTGGGCAACTGGGATCAGTTGTCCAATGGCCTTTTATTTTACATAAATAGCACCATGGTTTCTTTTCTTTGTTTTGATTTGAAGAGGATTTGGGCCCACCACCCCCACCAGAGTGTTTTTGTGGGCCTGATGAAGACTCATTTTTAGATTTGTCCCCACCATTGTCAGAAGACTTACCATCCTTCTTCTTGCCATCCTTGTCACCCCCTGTATGAACTCTTCTGTTCACCCTTGTTCTGACCCATTTGTCTGCCTTCTTTCCCAATTCTTGGGGAGAGGTCAGATCAGAGTCTACCAGGTACTGGTGTAACAAATCAGACAAACAATTATTAAGAATATGCTCTCTCAGGATTAAGTTATACAGGCTTTCATAGTCAGAAACTTTACTGCCATGTGACCACCCCTCCAAGGCCTTCACTGAATGGTCAACAAAGTCTACCCAGTCTTGTGAAGACTCCTTTTTGGTTTCTCTGAACTTCATCCTGTACTGTTCAGTGGTTAAGCCATAACCATCTAGGAGTGCATTCTTAAGAACTGTAAAATTATTGGCATCACCTCCTGTACAACACAGGCCCTCTCAAGTGCAGCAAACCACTTGTTAATGTCATCCCCCTCCTTGTAAGGGGGAACTATCTTGTGCAGATTCCTAGAATCATGCTCTTTTGCAGGATAACTATTTGGAATACTGCTGCTGCTACCAAGGGGTCCTAACCCCAACCTCTGTCTTTCTTTTTCTAAATCAAAGGACTGCCTATCTAAATCCAGCTGTTGCTTCTTGAGCATCAGCCTGGATTCTTCCACTCTCAATCTATTGAGCTCCCTTTCTAACACTCTGTCATCAGGGTGGGTGGGTGGGGCATGCCTTGACACAGAAGTATGGTGAGAATGAACAGAGGGAGACCTGGCCCTAACAGATGGCACTCTAACAGCCTGGCTAATAGACGTAACACTACTGTGATGAGAACTCACATTAGTACCAGCAATGCTAGGTGGTCTGCTAATGGGCAGGTTGGGAAGGTTCCCTTCTAAATCCTTTGCTAGGGGTGCCCCAGGGTCAGATTGGGAACCATCAGCTAATTTCTCAACAGAAGTGCCAACTAAGGTCTTATCTTGTTCAATGAGCATATTAACCAATAGTTCTCTAGAGGGATTCTTCCCTACCCCTAAACCTCTTTCAACGCAGAGACTCCTTGCTCCTTTCCAGCTAAGGTGATCATAAGCACGTTTGGACAGATCAACAGTTTGACCTGTGCCAGACATTATAGAAAGTGTTTAAGGGACAGAAAAAGAAAGAAAACGTTTTTTAGAACTTTTTAAAGAACAGAAAAAAAAAACTTCTAAAACTTTTAAAAAACTTTTTGAAAGTTTAGAGGTACTTTTCAGCACTTAGCAAAGAAGTGAGAGAAGAAAAGCAAAACTTTTTGGTTAGGTGTACATACACTGAACTTGTTTTGTATATTTTTCTCTTATGAAAAGTACAATATGACAAAGTGGTAAGTAGTTGCAAAGTACTTATCCCACCGCTGCACAACCAATGTAGGAGGCTGGACTGGCTTGTAGTGGGTACCAAGAGGTACTTACACCTTGCACCAGGCCCAGGTATCCCTTATTAGTGTAGAGGGGTGTCTAGCAGCTTAGGCTGATAGAAAAGGTAGCTTAGCAGAGTAGCTTAGGCTGAACTAGGAGACGAGTGAAGCTCCTACAGTACCACTAGTGTCACTTGCACAATATCATAAGAAAACACAATACACAGATATACTAAAAATAAAGGTACTTTATTTTTATGACAATATGCCAAAATATCTCAGTGAGTACCCTCAGTATGAGGATAGCAAATATACACAAGATATATGTACACAATACCAAAGTATGCAGTAATAGCAATAGAAAACAGTGCAAACAATGTATAGTCACAATAGAATGCAATGGGGGCACATAGGGATAGGGGCAACACAAACCATATACTCTAGAAGTGGGATGCGAACCACGAATGGACCCCAAACCTATGTGACCTTGTAGAGGGTCGCTGGGACTGTAAGAAAACAGTGAGGGTTAGAAAAATAGCCCACCCCAAGACTCTGAAAAGTGGGTGCAAAGTGCACCTAAGTTCCCCAAAGAGCACAGAAGTAGTGATAGGGGAATTCTGCAAGGAAGACCAACACAAGCAATGCAACAACAATGGATTTCCTGATGAGAGTACCTGTGGAACAAGGGGACCAAGTCCAAAAGTCACAATCAAGTCGGGAGTGGGCAGATACCCAGGAAATGCCAGCTGTGGGTGCAAAGAAGCTGCCACTGGATGGTAGAATCTGTGGATTCTGCACGAACGACAAGGGCTAGAAACTTCCCCTTTGGAAGACGGATGTCCCACGTCGTGAAGAGTCGTGCAGAGGTGTTTCCGTGCAGAAAGACCGCAAACAAGCCTTGCTAGCTGCAAGGGTCACGGTTAGGGTTTTTGGATGCTGCTGTGGCCCAGGAGGGACCAGGATGTCGCCAATTGCGTGAGGAGACAGAAGGGGTGTCTAACAAGACAAGGAGCCCACTCAGAAGCAAGCAGCACCCGGAGAAGTGCCAGAACAGGCACTACGAAGTGGAGTGAACCGGAGCTCACCCGCAGTTACACAAGAGGGTCCCACGACGCCGGAGGACAACTCAGGAGGTTGTGCAATATAGGTTAGAGTGCTGGGGACCCAGGCTTGGCTGTCCACAAAGGAAATCCTGGAAGAGTGCACAGGAGCCGGAGTAGCAGCAAAACACTCAGTTCCCAGCAATGCAGTCTGGCGTGGGGAGGCAAGGACTTACCTCCACCAAACTTGGACTAAAGAGTCACTGGACTGTGGGAGTCACTTGGACAGAGTTGCTGAGTTCAAGGGCTTCAGCGGTCGCAAATGGAATTGCATACCACTGCGATTCGCAAATAGGAAGGGAACACCCCTTCCTATTTGCGACTCGGAAATGCATTTTGCGAGTCGGATCCGACTCGCAAAATGCATTTCTACATAGCAACAATGCATTTGCGACTCGCAAATGGGGATTTTCGCCGTTTGCGAGTCGCAAAGTCGTTGCTACATCTGGCCCCTGGTGTCTCAAGGCCAGGTTGTGCAACATGCAACATGCAATGATGATCTGGCACACCTTCTTGGGTGAGTAGTACAGGGAGCCACCTGTCAGATGAAGACACTGGAACCTGGCCTTCAGGAGGCCAAATGTCCTTTCAATAATCCTCCTGGTACGCCCATGTGCCTCATTGAAATGTTCCTCTGCCCTTGTCCTGGCATTCCTCACTGAGGTCAGTAGCCATGAGAGGTTGGGGTAACCAGAGTCACCTGCAAATATCATGGGACAACTGTTAGACACACACTAACCCATAGGGTCCTCCCCCTTGGGGAACACGATGTAGCTGCACATGTGTTTCAGCAGGGCAGACAACACTCTGTTCAACACATTGGAGTACATTGTTTGAGACATCCCTAATGCCGTGGCCACTGTTCTTTGGAAGTAATGACTTGACAGAAAATGGAGCACTGATGGGACCTGCACTAGAGGGGGGATACCTGTGGGCTGGCAGATAGCTGACATCAGGTCTGGCTCCAATTGGGCACAAAGTTCTTGGATGGTGGCCCGATCAAGTCTGTATGTAATGATAATGTGTCTGTCCTCCATTGTCGCAAGGTCCAACAGGGGTCTGTACACCAGAGGATGCCGCCATCTCATATTCAGCCTCAGCGGTTGAAGCCTATGAAAGAGAACGCTCAGCAGAGGGTCAAATTCCCACATCTATTGCACTAATGATGATTTGTTTACTTTACAGAAACAAAATGTGAACCCGACAATCAGTTGCCGTGCCAATGTCTGCTGTGACGCAGTTAGGTGCCATGACCTGTGTCCCCTGAAATGGCGGATGCCTGACCTGTGAGGAGGGACAAGTGGAAATGAGGTAATTGTGCTGGCGTAGTGAGCCGTCGCAGTAGGCAGTCAATGACCTCCGTGCAACTTTGCATTGGTTATCACTGGGCCCTATGGGTTCCAGGAGCCAATGGCGATGTACACCGGTGGTGACGGTACGCACCCCCGCGGACGTTACCCCCATGTTCTATCTATCCACTCACTTGCTACCTGACCTTCAATAGGAGAGGACCTACACTGCAAGTGTGTCTGGAACAGACCATGGCTCATGTGTCTAGGGAAAGGGCCCCTGCCTTCACTGCGGAGAATTTGAAGAAACAGGTGGATGGGGTCCTACCCCAGTACATGTTACTCTATGGTCCTTCAGACAAACAGGTGAGTACACTGTGAGCATGATGCGTGGGCCATGAATGTATGGAGTGCTGTGTATGTAAGGAACTTGTGGGGGGGGGGGAGAGGGGTTCTGGCCAGAGTGCAGCATGTAAGGTGGACAATGTTTGTGCATCAGGGGATGGGAGGGATTTGGTGGGCCATGAGTCTGACGGTCCGGACGGTTGACTAATTCCCTTTTCTGCTGTCTTTTCCCTGCAGGTCAGCACCCACCAGAAGAAGGGTATTTGGCGCACCATCACCGAGGAGGTGCGGACCGTGGGGGTCCTTGACAGTCGGAGCACCCACTGCCGCAAAAGGTGGGAGGACTAGCACCGCTGGGCAAAGAAGACGGCAGAGCCCCAGCTGGGGCTTGCCTTCCAACGAGGAAGGGGTGCCCATCGCACCATGACCCCCCTGATGTTCCTCATCCTGGCAGTGGCCTACCCGGAGTTGGATGGGTGCTTGAAGGCATCACAGCAGCCACAAGGGGGTGAGTACAGAATCAAACTCCTGACTTTGTGTGCATTAAGAGGTACCTGGGTGGGGGATGTGGGCTATGGGTGCCCCTAGTCCAGGGCGAAGATGGCAGGGTAGGTCCCTTTTTGAGCAGGCTCTGAAGCACTCCTACCACAATAGTGTTAGTGGGCATCTAATACTGGGCAGGGTCCTGTGGGTTTCTGGTGTGCAGCTAATGGCGTTAGGCATTCTACCCCATGGGCTGGTGACTATCTTAGTAACTGGTTTGGCATGGCCAAGTGCATAGGGCTGCTCCCTGTGTGTTGTGTCCGCCAACGGTAGTGGTATTGCTGGCATTGACCAAGTGTATCCTCTGTCTCTTTCCCCCCCTTTTTGTTTTGTCACCCTGTCCTTATGCGCATTAGCATCAACAAGCGGAGGAGCAGAGGCACCTTTGATGGAGGGAGCTGCATCCCACATGGGCCTGGAAGCCTAATCCACCGACGGTGAGGGCACCAGTGGGACAGAGAGCGAGGGGAGCACCATGACGGGGAAAGGAGGGGAGACAACAGACAGCGACTCCTCCTCCGATGGAAGCTCCCTGGCAGTGGTAGACACCTCTGTGCCCACCCCAACAATATGTACAGCTGCCACCCCCCAACCAGCACTGCCCTCCCAGCAGCCCCTCAGCGTGTTTCCCATGCCCGCTTACCAAGGAGGGTGGGCATCTCCTTTACCCCAGGCATCTCAGGCCCTGCACAGTCAGGCCTGCTGCCCTCAGTGAGGAGGCTATTGACCTCCTGAGATCCCTCACTGTTGGACATTCAGCCATTCAGAAATGCCATCCAGGGTGTCAAGTGGCATTTACATCAAACAAATGCATACCTGGAGGGCATTCACTTTGGAGTGGCAGCCCAACAGAGAGCATTTCATGGCTCTGGCCTCCGCACTGATGGCAATCATTGTCCTTGTGTCTAGCCTCCCCCCTCCAACTTCCTCTACCCAGTCCCAATCCCCTCAACCCCAGCCTATCCCAAGCACACCCTCAGACCAGCATTCACCCAAATCAACACACAGAAGTGGTTCAGGCAAACACAAGCACCCCACATCATCCCACAGGCACTCACACAAGCACCATATCCATGCAAACACACCAACACCCACTGCCTCCTCTGTGTAACCCTCCTCCTCCTCGTCCATCTCCCTCCCAGTTTCATCTCCACTCACAACTGCATGCACTACATCCTCATCCAGTACCTCCATTACCAGCACGCCCATCACTACTCACCCCTCACTGGCAGTCACCACCCCCACATCCATTCACATGTCCCCTGTGTCCTCTCCCAGTGTGTCTGTGACCCCTCCTCCCAAAGTACACTAACACAGACACCCACCCAACAGCCATCCACCTCACAACAGCAACCAGAACATGCACCTTCACCCAAACTCAGCAGACAGACACCTCCTACCACCACTCCCTCTTCCTGTGTGTCTAAAAAGCTTTTCCTGGCAAACATTGACCTGTTCCCTACCCCTCCCCCCGTCCTTCCCCTCGAGCCAGGATGTCCAGAACCCAGGCCAGCATCTCAGCTACCAAGTCGGCGTCCGCTGTGGTACCTGCAACTCCCAGAGGCTCACAGGGGGCACCCGTCAGGCCAGCCAGTGTGCCACCAACCCCTACAAAGGACCAAACCATTCCGCCATCTGCCAAGGTGAAGAAGGGGACAACATGCAGCAAGGGTAAGGAGCACGGCCCACCCAGCAAGGCCTCCTCCAAAACTCCAGCTGCCAGAGCCAAGGTCACAAAGGCATCTGCCAAGGTGAGGAAGGGGCAGAAAACCCAAGGCAAGGCACTTCAGCCGTCGAAGGTTGCAGGTGAAAGCCTGGTGCCCACCAGCAGAACCGCCAGCCCCGCCATCTGCACCACGGGCAGCACTGCCAGCAGCCCCACCGCAGGCACCACCGCCTGCACCGCTGCTGTTACCACTACTGTCAGCAGCAGCATCCCCAGTGGGCAGCAGTCCGAGGCTGCAGGAGAAGGGCTGGGGCCTACCTCCACCACTGGCAACACCGGAACCTGCACCACGGCCAGCACCTCCAGCAGCCCCGTGGCAAGCACCACTGCAAGCACCGCCACTTGCACCACTGACAATAGGACCACTACCAGCACCAGCAGCCCCAGTGGGCGGCTGTCCGAGGCTTCAGGAGACGGGCTGGAGCCTTCCACCACCACTGGCAGCACCCCACCAGCACCGGCACTACCACCAGTTTGCAGGCTTAGGCGCCGTAGGATGGAGTCTAGCTCTGCCTCCATGGACTATCATGCAACCTGGTCCCTGCAAATCTCATGCCTCAGACACCCTGGTGAGGGAATGTGAACTGCCACAACCCAAGGGCTGCATCACTCAGCAGAAGGCCCACTCCAGAACCAGTGGAGAAAGGCATCCACTCACCCTATCCTTGGCAGGCTGAAGCAGACTGGGCACCAAGCCCCCTCCAGAACCAGTGGAGAAAGGCATTCACTCACCCTATCCTTGGCAGGATGACGCAGACTGGGCACCAAGCCCCCTCCAGAATCAGTGGAGAAAGGGATCCACTCACCCTATCCTTGGCAGGACAAAGCAAACTGGGCACCTAGCCCCCTCCAGAACCAGTGGAAGGAGCCATCCACTTGAGAGCTGTGGCCTTGCACTCCCCAGGACCAAGCAGTGGGCAAACCACCCACTTGAGAGACTGTGGCTTTGCACTCCCAAAGGACCAACAAGTGGGCAGACTAACCACTTGAGAGACTGTGGCTTTGCGCTCCCCAGGACCAAGCAGTGGGCAGACCACCCTCTTGAGAGACTGTGGCTTTGTACTCCCCAGGACCAAGCAGTGGGCAGACCACCCACTTGAGAGACTGTGGCCTTGCACTCCCAGGACATCGCTGTGGGCATGGAGCCCCCTCGAGGAGCAGTGGCATTATTCAATCTTCTGGCTGAGGTGCCCCCCTTCCCCGTCCCCCTGAGGTGCCTGTGTGTTTTCAACCTGATGCCCCTGCAGTGTTCTCTCCGTATTGAGGCAGGAGTCAAATGTGGGCTTGGCCCATGATTTTTGGCTCAGTGACCCACGGACATTTGGAAAGGACAATGTACGGCCTTATGTACATATTGTATATTTTTGTAGATACTTTTCTTACAATTGTTACGTATATTTGCCTATTTCTAAAATTTCGGTGATTTAACTCTTCCTTTGGTCCTTGCATTCTTCCAGGGTTACGGGGTGTAAATGCAATGTTGCTGCATATGTTTGTGTGTGTGGTGTTGTGGGTAGGGGTGGGGGTGTTGCGTGTGTGTGTCACTCTCTTCCCCCCCCTTTGTACCAGGTGCAGTACTCACCGTAGTCGTTGCCGCCGCCTTTGGTATTCCTGGTAGATGAGGAGGTAGACCAGCATGGGCAGGACCTGTAACTCGGGCTCCATGCGTCCTGGTTCTTCATTAAGTGTCGAGAGGTGAGTGGTTTCCCTTCCAAACACTACTTCCGCCGTGCTTTTGATGGCATTGGTACCGCCCCGGAAAAGCTGGTGGATTGGCGGGTTGTGATGGGGTGGGGGGTACATTGTCTTCCGCCTGTCTGTTGGCGGTGACCGCCATGATGTTTGTTGCTACCGCTGTGGCGGTCGGAGTGTTTAAGTGGCTGTCTGTGCTGGCGGTTTTCGCCGTGGTTGTGATCCCATTTATTTTACCGCCGGCCTGTGGGCGGTATTACCGCCGCTTCAACTCCGACGCCAGGGTTGTAATGAGGGACTAAGACTCTTAGGGGGTGATTACAACCCTGGCGGATGGCGGAGAACCGGCGGTAAGACCGCCAACAGGCTGGCAGTCTTACCTTGGTGTATTATGACCATGGCGGTTACCGCCATGGTCATCTGCCGGTTCTCCGTCCCGCCCGCTGTATTTGGACCCGGCTTACCGCCGTGGATTTCCAGCGGTTTCAACCTGCATGAAATCCATGGCGGTAAGCACTATCAGTGCCAGGGAATTCTTTCCCTGGCACTGATAGGGGTCTCCACCACCCCCCACTCCCACCCCGACTCCCTCACCTCCAGCCCACACCACCCCTGCCACCCCCCAAAGGTGGCAGGGCCCCCCTCCCCACCCCAACCCCCCACATAAGATTACTCACACACACCCGACACGCATGCAGGCACCACCAACACCCACACGCACACACCCCGACATACATGCCCACACCCACACACACAGTCAGACACGCACACCCACATTCAAACATACATGCACACATCCATACAGACATACCCACAGCCATACACGCACTAATTCCCATAGACACAACACCCCCGCAAGCATACAAGCACTCACACACACCCTCTACATACACACACGCACACCCCCATGCACAAACACAACACACAACACCCTCCACCCCCTCCCCTAACGGACGATCGACTTACCTGGTCCGTCAATCCTCCGGGAGGGGACGGGAGCCATGGGGGCAGCTCCGCCGACACCACACCGCCAACAGAACACCGCCACGGCGAATCACAGGACGTGGCGGTGGAGGTGGAGCAACCTCCACTTCCCCGCCGCCCGCAAGTATGGCTGTTGGCGGCTCTCCGTCGGAATAACGACGGAGAGCAGCCAACAGTCATAATACGCCGAGCGTCAAACCGCCTGCACAGGCGGTCTTCCGCACGGCAGTCCCTCTGCGGTCTTGCAAAAAGACCGCTGAGGTCGTAATGACCCCCTTATTATTTTAAAAATTCATATCTTGACTTGTGTATGTTGGATTTTTATCGTTTTGGTCTTGTTTTGTTTAGATAATTATTATCTATTTTTCTAAACCTGTGTTGTGTCATTTTGTAGTGTTTTCAGTGATACTGTGTGTTATGGTACAAATACTTTACACATTACTTCTGAAGTTAAGCCTGCCTGCTCGTGCCAAGCTACCAAGGGGACGAGCGGGGCTTAACTGGGGGTGATTCTCCTTTACCCTGACTAGAGTGAGGGTCCTTGCTTGGACGGGGGTAGCCTGACTGCCAAATAAAGACCCCATGTCTAACACAGAGACTGGCCAATCAGAGAAGGGCACTACAGAGCTGAAGTTGTGAACTTTTCAGATAGAGTATAAAACTCTTTACCTGAGCTAGTTATATTAAATCCAACAGTTGTAAGTTGTAGGATCTATTATAACAATTAATTTGATACCAAACTCGAGGTATCTGACACTTAAGGGGACTTTGTTCATTACAATAAAGTCTATGGAGGCCATTCACTCCAGTGAGGGAAAAATGAATTTGACTGTTTCACCTCACCAGGGCTTATAAAACTATTTTTAGAAGGTCCCTGCTCATAGTTACATAGCACCCAACCCTAAGGTTACATAGGGTACGCCTTAGGGGTGACAAGTATGTAAAAATAAGGACATTTTAATACACCTATGGGTGCACTACCTATGCTGGGGTCCCTAAACTTACATGCCCTACCATATTCTAGGGCCTTATAGGTAGGTTGACACAGCCATTTATAATTAGCCTAATTTGCCTACTCATTTTACACAGACCACATGCCCTGGGGCAGATTAGCAGTACCGATGGCACCATCACAGTCAGGAAAACACCAGCAAAAAGTGAAAATGGGGGCAAATGATTGGGGGGCCCTACAATCTGCCCTCTTTTCTCATGCTGGATATCTTAGAATGTTTCACGTTGTGCCAGTATGCAAGATATGTAGAAAATCATGGGTGAGCTGCATACAAGCAGACAGCAAACACTAGACCTACAGAATTGTTACAACCCTTAACTATTCATTCACAATTATAGGCTAAAATTACTTTGGCTGTCATAGGAGACCTACCAGGGTATGAATCCTGGACAACGATCCTATTACACTCATTGACCACTGCGCAGACATTGGGCAAACAGCTTATTAAGAAAACAACATGTCTTCTTTGCATTATCCATCTCCATTGCATCTGACAGTCACAATCTATTTCTAAAGTTTGGTCTAGCTGATGAAGATCGTTGGCATTGAAGCTCATAATTACATTCTATAGGGACGTCAATCTGATGGTCAAACAGGGCATGTAAATCAAGATAATAGCAGTTTTACACACTGTTCATTGATTCAAAATTCTAATATTAGGGGGACGTGTCTGTGGATATTAATCACTAAGTATGCTGCATTTTTCTCTAAAGAGTTCACTCTTCTACTGTTTATATTAATTTCATCATCATATGCTTTCAATTTAGACACTTTGTTGTCCAGTTTCTTTAGTTAAAGCATTGGTACATTACTTACAGAAAATACACAAGCATGTTGTCATCCATTAGAACAAAGCAATAATGCATGCAAATGAAATGTCAATAGCCTGTTTCTTTATATAAAGTTGGGTACTCTCTTTGGTTGTCAATGTACGTTTTTATAACTGCCCAGATTCCTTACCAAGTTTCATTTTGTGGGTCCCTTATTGTGTTGAAGTAAGCTACTGTGTAAAAGTTTGCATGTCACTGCCTTTCCACTAGCTTTTACACTGATGCTTCATTGCTGAAATCCTCACCTCCTCTTCCTCTTCAATGGGCTGGGATTCCTGGTGAAGCCCTCTGAATATGAAGTGTCTTCAATTCTTGACTCCTGTTGGTACAGTGGCTACATTCAGTAATTCACACCTTGGAAGTAATAATGTCCCTCTGGGTCAATTTAGCAATCTGCTTTCATTGTGCAGACCCAATTTGGTCCACTACTTCCATCTGCAATTTTGCTTGAAACCTACTGATCCTCTAGAAATAGGATACTGTCAAGTTGCACATAAATTATGGCCTCTTTCTTCAGCCACAGTGTCTTTGATTCACATCCTTCTTCAGATGCAATGCACTGAAATCCAAACATAGCAGAACCGGTACTGATTAGCTTCCCCAGAGGCTGGTGCTGTGGCAGGACTTAGGATTAGGCAGTGGTTGAGTACCGCTTTGTGGAGCAAGGCTGGGTTATAGTTTCTATGTTACTGAAAACAGGATGGAGACCAGGGAATCTAACAGTATGATGTAGAAATGAATGAGTTTGAATAACTCCTCATGAATTCTTTATTCCTTCCCCTCTCCCATGTTCAAATATAATAAAACACTCTGTTTAGTATGGTGCTTCTTATATAGAAGTACTGTCTCTGAATCTTTGCAAAAGCATCTTGTGATTTTGAATTCAAGTAACAGATAAATCAGTAAACAAGGAATAGAATCAAATTAATGACCTGTAAGAAGAGGCTTTTATCAAGGAAACCATTATTTTATAAATTGGCAAAGGTTCAAATTCAAGATGGATATCTCAATTGAAAAAATATATAAAAGATCACATTTTACTCTTATTTCAGAAGGCAGACTGGTTTGTGGCCAAAATTAAACATCAGTGCCTGAGATAAATTCAAGCAATCCACCATTCGCTTTTTCATTTTTGTCAATGTGGGTAATGAATGCTCCCTCTAATTAACAGATTACTGCTTAAGTTGAGAAGAAATCATTGAAACATAAGCGTGTATGATAATGACAAATCATGAGTGATCTGAATACAGGTAAGGAGCACAAACACTAAACCTAGTAAGATTGTTATGACTCTTACATAGTCATTCAAAATTATGGGTCTGAATCCTGTACTGGTGATTTATACCATTAGTAGTCATTTCCTTTCATTAAAACCTTTCTCAGTAAGTAATAGGCAACTATTTCATGAAGGGACTGTTTGCTCTTCTTCAAAGATTGGAGAGAGAGGCTTCTACATACCTTTCCACCAATCCCTCTATTTAAGAGATTACTGGTCAAGTTGAGACTAAAACCATGCAAATTGATATTGATAGTGCTACTGTGGTGGAGGCATCATTGGTTCTCACCTGTGGAACATGTCAATGAATACTTTGGTGAAAATGAGGCTTGACTCACATCTTCTGACCCACAGTCCATGCACCTGGCAGCATGGTTGCTCAAGACTTAGGGCATGACTATGAGTTTGGGGGTCAGACCTCCAGACTGTCATGTTAGCATTCCTAAAAAGACTGCCACGCCGGCGGTCCCCAGACAGCTGTATTATGAGTTATACAGGCAGGACCACCTTCCGCGAAGCAAAAGTTGCAGACTGGTAGTGGCAGGGTGACTTGGATATAGGCACTTCAACCTCCAGTGCCATCAGCATCGCGGTGAACCACCAAGCATAATACAAACACAGTCGCCATGGCAGTCCCTTCGCAGTGGTCAGCCAATGGCGGTCGACCTCCGTGGCTCGCAGTCAGCAAAGTGCACATTGGATGAATTCCAAAACAACACAGCTGACACACATTGGTCAAGTGGACACACCTTCAAAGAACACTGTAAAACACTCTCCTTCACAGACCACAATCCTTTGCACTCACACTGCCGCACAGACCACACATCTTGCCATCAATTTTTTGGTCAAAAGACAGGCCTTTTTCAGTCATCCCATTATACACCCTTCACACATATTATCTATTTTTTTCCTAATATTCACTTGTCTTGTTTAGTTAGTAACTGTAACCCCCTTTGCTTTCCAGTCAAAGTCCAAAAACCCAAGATTTACAGAGGATAAGTTAAGAGTCTTTCTGGATAAAATCATTAGAGTAGAGCTACAATTGTTTAATCAATCAATGTTTGTAAAGCGGGACTACTCACCCGTTAGGCATTCATCGGTGGTTCTTAAAAAAGCCATGTCTTCAGTTTTTTCGTGAAGCTGAGGAGGGAGGTGGTTTGTCTGATGTGGAGAGGAAGGGCATTCCAGGGGTTGGCTGTGAGGTAGGAAAAGGAGCATCCTCCTGTTCTAACCTTCCTGATGTGGGGTATTTCTGCGAGAGAGAGCTGGGCTGAGAGTAGGGTCCTTTGGTGTACGTGGAGGTTGAGTCGATGGTCTGGTACGGTGTTGTGGAGGGCTTTGTGCATGTGGGTGAGGATTTTGAAAGTGATTCTTTTATCTATGGGAATCCAGTGCAGTGTACGCAGGTGTTGCCAGATATGGCCGTGTCGAGGTAGGTCGGGGACCAGTCTGGTGGCAGCATTCTGGATGTTGTGTAGTTTGCAGATGAGTTTCTTGTTGATTCCGGTGTAGAATGGATTGCTATAGTCCAGTCTGCTGGTGATGAGGGCGTGTGTGACAGTCTTTCTATGTTTGAGGGGGATCCATTTGAAGGACTTGCATAGGAGGCGGAGGGTGCGGAAGCAGGTGGAGGTGACAGAGTTGATTTGATGGTTTATGCTGAGATTGGAGTCCGGGATGATCCCGAGGTATGGGCTTGGCTGGTGGGGGTAGGTAGATTTCCGAGGGTGGTTGGCCACCAGGAATCATTCCACGTGTTGGGTTGAGGGCCCATGATTAGTACTTCTGTCTAGTTTGCATTGAGTTGAAGGCAGCTGCATCTCATCCAGTTGGTGACTCTCTTCATTCCTTCTTGGAAGTTGTGTCTGGCTTTGTTGGGTTCGTTGGAGAGGGAGAGGATGTGTTGGGTGTTGTCAGCATAGGAGATGATGTTGATTCCATAGCTTCTGATGATGGTGGATAGCGGGGCCATGTAGACATTAAACAGCGTGGGCCTGAGGGAGGATCCCTGGGAAACTCCGCAGGTGGTGGATGTGGGGTCTGCGAGGAAGGGAGCGAGTCTCACTCGTTGAGTTCTGTGGAGAGGAAGGATTGAATCCAGTACAGGGCCTTGTCTCTGGTGCCGGGTTTGTGGAGTCTTAGTATCAGGGTGTGATGGGAGACTGTGTCAAAGGCTGCCAAGAGGCCTAGCAGGATGAGTGCTGCCATCTGTCACTTGTCGAGCAGGGAAAGCATGTCGTCTGTTGCGGCCAGGAGGGCTGTTGTGGTGCTATGGTTTTTCCTGAATCTGGATTGGGAGGTGTTGAGGATGTTGTGGTCTTCTGAAAACGTGGAGAGTTGGCTGTTGACCACTTTTTCGATGGCTTTCGCAGGAAAGGGGAGTAGGGAGATGGGCCTGAAGTTTTTAAGGTCGGTGGGTCTGCTGAGGTCTGTTTGGAGCCAAAGTCCAGGACACTCCTCTCAGTAGGAACATGGAAATGTAGGACAGGATAGTCAACAGAGTGAAAGCTGTAAGCACCACCCTGCGCACAAAGGACATTAGGAAGAAGTGGAATGACTTCAGGGGCAAGGTCCGTTCCCTGGTCTCCAGGAAGCAGCTGCAGGCCAAGAAGACTGACAGTGGCTGTCCCAGTACCCCATTACAACTCTTTCCCTCTGAGGAGAAGGTCTTGACCATCCTGCATCCCAAGGGCTTGACAGGAATACCTGGGGGAGTGGAGTCTGGTAAGTTACAAGAAAAAAACTCTCACAAAAAATCAATGTCATGCATGCCCGTAGCTCAGATTTTACCACTGTCTGTACTTCACCAACATTCAATACCAGACTATCTGAGATTTAACACTGTCAATCTGTATAAGTGGATCCTAGATCACAGCTGCCAAGGCCCATCACATGCCATATGTTCAAATGGTGCCTGGAAACCTCACAATAAGAAAAACACATTCCAGGATTCATGATATGTCGCAAAATGTAAACTTATGCCCAAACCTAAATGCAGCCTGCATACAGGCATGTAATACCAAACATTTGTCAAGTGTTGGGGAGTAGAGGAAGTGACCTGACTACAACTCCCAGGAGGGCCTGTTTCAGTAAATTCAAACAACAGCACAGTGGTTACTTGTCCAATTACCCCTGTTTGTGAACTCCCAACTGAAGTGTACTATCATTTATATACTATGTGTAATAGAGAGAGTGCCCTAACACCAACTCCTAGCAAGCCTTGTTTCAGTAACTAAAACTACCAGCATATGGGTCACTTATCCAAATACCCTTGTTTGGGAACTCACAATTGAAGTGTGCTCATCTGGGAGGATACCATTTGTATAGTGTGTGTAGTAGGGAAAGTGGCCTGATAGCAACTCCCAGCAGGCCCTATTTCAGTAACTCCACCCGCCAGCACAGTAGCCATTTGTCTAAATACCCCTGTTTGTGAACTCACAATTGATGCTTACTCACCTAGAGTGATCAAGATACAGATCATGCTCCAATCAGAGATCTGTCTGTCTAGCAAGCTCCATCTTGACATGCTAAACCAAGAGGAAACTATTGAGAATAGGAATGACATCTTACCCAGAGTATACAACAAGCATTCCTAAATCCTCAAGCTGCATCACCAGATTGGTAGAAACAGCAGACACATTAACACATGCACTGTGCACATGATGATTCCAGTCACATATAGAACAATGCCCTGGGTCTCCCTGTATCCCACTCAAATAGGCCTCCAAATGGTCAAAGCCAAATCTTGCCTCTCCACTGTGTTGACTGCACTGGTGGCAAAATGTCTTTTTAGGCCAATTGATCTGCACATTTCATCAGCTGCTTTAGTGAGATTGGGTTGACATGTTTCACACGTCATGTCAAATCACCCAATACCATGGTTACTTGGCACAATTGGTTTACCATAAACTTAACTATGTCCAAGTCCTCTGCCTACTGTAACTCTAAACCTTTAGAGGCAAATGTCACATATTAACCAGCAACAGTGTATGTTTTAAATCAACAGGGGATTCTGCTGCTGGGCATATGGAGTCTACAGAACAGACTACCACTACTCCCCTGGATGAAGCCCTCAGTGATGAAAACACTTCTGGACTTCTGGATGTAGAGGCTGGTTCTGACCCATCTGGACAACCTGGTCAGATGGCAACAGTCAGTCTCACTGTGCCCACAACGTCACCTCCCATCCCTGTTCCACTAATATAACTGGAAATCGTTCACCCCCCCAAACTGTGTATCTAGAACAGTGTCCACCATCTTGTGCCCTCAGGCCTGGATCCTGAGTTGCAGAGCAACACTTCGGACAATGAGGGTCCAGGAACAAGTTGGTAAAGACACTCTGTGACAAGGGTACTGACCTGTGGGGGTAGGGTGCATGGGAGGGATGCTGTGGGTTAGTGGGGTAAGGCCACTGGGGCTACTCTTGGCACAGACACCATCAACCACATCTTGGGGGTCTATCAAGCGTCCCAAGGCGCGGTGAGCCAGGTGTTGACTGAACTCCGGTAAATCACACAGCTACAGAAGGACATGCACAGAGACATGCAGGAACACATGGAGGCCCAAAATTCCAACATGGCCTCTCTAACAAGAGTGTTGAGGGGCATACATACCACCCTAAGCAGGGCTTTTCAAAACCAGTCTACTCCTTCCTTTGGCTCATCAACAGCAGGCCCATCAAAATTGGCGGCAGGAATAAGAAGGGAGGCCATGCCAGAAGAAAAAACAGCCACAACACCCCTGCCTCTGTTGCAGCTGACCCCCCCACAAGCAGGGACATCAAGCAAAGAATCCAGGAGATAATGATGGCAAGAAACTCACCACTGCTTGCAACAACCCTCTTTCTTAAGGTCCTCCTTTGTGTGTTAAACATTCACTTTGTGAACTGATCCTGAACCACCTTCCGTTTCCAAAGGGAAGAGTACTCTAGACTTTGGACTTCCAATGATGTGTCATCTACTCAATGATTTCATTCACCATCACTGACCTCTTCACATATTTGTTTTGATTTATTGATGTCACGTATATTTTCTGTTAGCCATAGTTTCACAATAAAATCACCCATCACTGATACATTGCTGATTTATTTTTCAAATTTTACCATGTAGATATGTTAGATCATGTGAACCGTATAATGATGATCCAAGGTACTTGTTCAAGATGGGATGTGTTGCATGTACACAGTTTCCAGCTCAGGAGTACAGCCATCCCACACAAACCCAAGTGTGTGGTCAAAGTAAAATGATTATTACAGGGTTCAGCACATAGGCTGTCAATATGTCGGAACTGTTGGAAATCATAAATGATTGACTAATACTGAGTAAATGAACATATTTACAGGGACAGACCTCAAGAACAGGAAAGAAAGGATTTTGTCAGACAGTGTCCTATAGAATAGCCAAACATTGAAGTGAGCTTAAGCATCATCACATTCAACACCAAAGTAATTCAACATCACATTATCCAAGATACAGACAGATGGCAGTACAACAGTCCCTGATCACAGGGTCATTTAAATCCAATCCTTAGGCATTAGGGCATATTACACAAATATATATCAGTGTTGTGGCACAGGCACTGTGACCTATACAGATGAAACACATCTATAGCTATATACAGGTCATTCACAAAGAGTGTTTAGCCAATGTGAAGGATAACTGACTTGGTCGTAAGATAGGACCACACATTCTATGACCACAGGATGACACACATGATGCATCAGGCCCTCCCAGGGCACAAAACAAGTCCAATGGGCATCTCTAATCTTCCATCCAAACACTGTGCAAGCTGTCTTGGCACATGCCTCATACACATAAAGTATGTGACCTGCATTACCTGGAACAATTCATGTCCACTTTGCATGTCAGATCAGTATCACGTACCTTCCAATGTCACAACTCTGAAATGCCCACTTGAAGATGTCATGGTGAAAGTAACTGTACAAAGAACAAAACAAGGAGGTTAGGCTTTAAATCATACATATGACACAAGTCACATGTCAAACACCTGGCAAACAAAGTACACTGCAAGGAATCTGACACAAGCAAAGCACATCATCAAGCTGGAGATGTGTCAGAAGCCACCTTATCAATCAGCCTTTGGCTGATTTGTGCTGACTTTCAACTTCCTAGCTGTTTCAAAAACATAAAACTCAAACAATTCTCACAACTGTAGTTCATTGTACAGTCCCAGTGATGACATCACATAACATACTTACATTCATGAGAAGTAGCTGTGGATGAGATCTTCTCACAAGTCAGCTCCTTCCTCGTCACCACTGTCATCTTCAGTTGACATATGAGGATTCTCCCCCGGTTGCACTGCAGGTTCCCCCTCCTCTATGATGTACAGCAAATTCCTCTGCAGAGTGATGTTTTGGAGCATACAGCATGCCACAATAACATGACACACTTTGTCTGGTGAGTAGAGGAGGGCTCCCCCAGGCCTGTCCAGACAGTGAAATCTGGCCTTCAGGAGCCCAAAAGCCTGTTCCACTCTCCGCCTTGTTCTTACATGAGCATCATTGAAGCGGACTTCCCTTGTTGTACTTGGATTCCTCAGTGGCATCAATTACCAAGGACGATTTGGATATGCTGAGTCTCCTGTTAAGGAATGGGACATAAGTGCAACAATGAGTCACTCACTTTATGATTATAGAACCTGACATTGCTCACACCCAGAATCAGGACAGATGTGACTTACCAACCATCCAGGCCTTCTCTGGTTGCAGTTGTGACATCAGTTGGGGTATGGCGCTGTTCTGCATTGTAAAGTAATCATGGGCTCATCCTGAAAAATGGGCACAAACATTTGAGATGTAGAGAACCACCAAACAGACAACTTGTACATTGATGGAATGGATGCTTTTTCTGTTCTGATAGACTTTTCAGTGGCCTGTGGTGGCACCAAGCCAACATGTGCACCATCAATGGCCCCCACCACTTGTGGGAGGTGGGCAAAATCATAAAAGTCAGCCTTCACATTGACTAAATCATCATGTCAGGGGAACCTGATATAGCGGTCAATATGTTTCAACATTGCTGAGAAGAAATCTTAGAACACCAGACTTAACATAGAGTGGGACATACCAGCAGATAGGGCCACTGTATGTTGGATGGACCCTGTGGCCAAGAAGTGCAATACTGACATGACTTGTACACCAGGTGGTATGCAGTATGGATTACTGTTAGCTGCATCAGATCTGGCTCCAACTGATTGTATAAATCTTCTATTGTTTGTCTATTCAGATGGTACAGCCGGATGACGTGGCATTCCTCCATGGTCTGAAGGTTTGGCAATGGATGGTAGACAGGAGTTGTCTTATCCTCCCTAGCCCAGGGTACCTCTGTGAGAAAAGGCATAGGCCCTCATTATGTACATGGCGGTTCAGACCGCCACCGGCATGGCGGACTGAACTATAAACAACACAGGCAGCCTGGCGATGGCAATGGCAGATTACATTATCCAACGGGGCAGCGCCTCCGGATAATGTACCCTGATTCCCTCAGCCTTTCCCTGGTGGGTTCCCTGACCAAAGAAAGGCTGGTGGAATGGGTGCTCCGGCACTGCCCATGCCAAGTGCATGACAATGCAGGGGGCCCCCGTGCAGTGCCCCCATCACACAGGTCACTGCCCAATTTACGAGCAGTGTTCTGCCTGACGGGTGCTGCTGCACCCGTCGAACAGCGGCATTGACAGCAGCTCAACATGGAGCCACCGGCAATGTCCCAACCATGCATTCTGCTTGGGCCGGTGGGCGGAAACAATGTTTCCGCCAGCCAGCCCAGCACAATGTTCATTATGCAGGCTGCTGGGTTCCTGGGGGGCTGGTGGTCAGTTAAATGACCACTAGCATGAACACGGCGGTAAACACTGCTGTGTTCATAATGACCCACCTAATTTGGAACATTATTCACTGTGTCTACAGCAATATGCACAATGCATGCCAACAATGTCATGTGACAAAGAATTTCTAACAGCATAGACATGACACCCAGTACACATCACAGCTGACAACTACACAAGGGTCAAATGTGACCCTCATGCTTGTCAACATGTGTCTACAACATGGATTCAGGTGACACCCAACTATCTGTTACACAATTGCCCCTCAAAATGTGACTGTATTTTATGACCACCAAAAATACTGTCAGCAGTGGTGGCACTTGCACCGCTGTCATATGCCATCTGTTTCCTGCAACACACCACATTGGTGGTTGTGTAGTTGGACCTACACAACAAGACAGATTGAGGATGTTTGAGATTATATTAAAAAATCATACTGTTGTTGTGACACATTTTACAGGGCCATATATAGTATTTCAAGCCACTGAAATGGCGGATGCCTGACCAATTCCAATGGACATCACGAACCACCCATTACCATAGGCAGAAGTTGTCTGCATGGTTCGAACTGCGGCGGGCACAGTCATAGGCTAAAATGTTTACCTGTGTGGTTCAGACCCAATGGTTGTGTCTGTTGGCGGTGATGACTGGGTTCTTGGCGTACGTGTTCACAGTGTTCTGCAAAATCATTCACTTGACTCCTGACACTGCTGCCAGAATCACAACTACTTTAGCTGCTGTGTGCCACCTCTGGGAGCAATCATGCCATGTACAGCAGGTGAAAGGGCCCCACCGTCTCTCCAGAAGAGCTGGATAGGCTTGCGAGCGATGTCCTTCTCTTGTGTGGACAGCTCTATGGCTCACCAGAGGAGCAGTTATACCTCACTAGAGTAATTGACTCTTTTCAATACCATCCTTTCCCTCCTCACAGGCTACAGTGTACCCTTGTGTGCCACTTAGACTTCTTTTGTATCTGTTTTGTTGCAGTCTGTGTGGTATCAATGGGGTGTACATGAAGCAGGTTTTGGTGACTGAAAAGTAGCTTCTTTCTAGCATGGTTACCCCCATTTTTGGCCTGTTTGTCAGTGTGTTTTTACTGTCTCACTGGAATCCTGCTAGTCAGGACCCCAGTGCTCATAGTTTGTGGCCTACATATCAGTATGTTTTACTGTTTTGTCAGTATGCTTAACTGTGTGACTGGAGTCCTGCTAACCGGATCTCCAGTGCTTATGCGCTCTCTGATACCACATTTGTACTTACATACTGGTAATCCAGTATTCCACTCCAAATTGGCATACTGAACCCCCCTTATAAGTCCCTAGCATATAGTACCTAGGCACCTAGGGCATTGGAGTTCCAGGAGATCCTTATGGGCTACAGCATTTCTTTTGCCACCATGAGGAGCTCATACAAACACATCTTCAAGACTGCCATTAAAGCCTGACTGAAATAGTGTACGCACTATTTCACAGCCATTTTCACTGCACCAGGTCACTTATAAGTCACGTATATATATATAACCTTCAGACCCTGAATGCTAGGTGCATAGTACCTGTGGTTGTTGTCACTAGCAGAGGTGCCCCCACTTTGTCTAGGCCCATTTTCCCGGACTTCATGAGTACGAAGGCGCCATTATAAGTGTGTACTACATAAAGGTCAATACATACATGTAGCTTCACAATGGTAAGTCCAAATATAGCCATGTGAGGTGTCTAGGAACTGGAACTTGTACCCCCAAATTGATTCTGATATGGGGGGAAATTCCATGCACCCTGGGGGGTTGCACCATGGACCCCAGTACTGTCATACCAGTCTTCTGAGGTTTTCACTGCAGCCCCAGCTGCTGCCACCTCACAGACAGGCTTCTGCCCTCCGGGGGCTTGAGCAGCTCAATCTCAGGAAGGCAGAACAATGCATTTCTTTTAGGAGAGGGGTGTTACACTTTGGAAATAGGTGTTACTGGAATGGGAGGGGTTTCCTTCCAGAGCCTCTGGAAGTGCTTTGAAGGGCACAGATGTGCCCTCCTTGCATAATCTAGTCTACACTGGTTCAGGGACCCTCCCCTGTCCATCACCACCCCAGGGTTCCTCCAGAGTGTCCCTAGGTTCTGCCATCTTGTTTTCAGGATGGTCGGGGATCTCTGGGAGCATCTGAGTGGCCAGTAACAGCAGGTGACATCAGAGACCCCTCCTGATAGGTCCATACCTTGTTAGGTGACCAATCCCCCTCTGATGGCTATTTAGGGTGTCTCCTGTGGATGTTTCCTCAGATTCAGATTGTAAGTCTCCAGAAGGAGCCTCTGCATCCTTTACTTCATCTTCTATCTTCGGATCAACAACAGAACTGCTCCAGGAACTCTGCAACTACAACAAAGTATCCAAGAAGGCAACTCTGTAACTCCAGCTCCTGCCAGCAACTGCAACAGTTTCCAGGTTGTGCACACTCTGAGGACTGCCTGTCTTTATCCTGCACCAGAAGAACCAAAGGACCTCCCTTGGAGTGACAGAGTCACTTCCGTGCTTCAGCAGGCACCCCTCTGCAGCGATGACCAGTACTCTGCGTCCCCTCTCCCGATGATGAGCATGGATCCTTGGACACAGGTGGTGGACTAAAGTGACCCTCACTGTCTAATGGACTAGCTGTCCAAATTTGGTAGAGGTAAGAGCTTGCCTCCCCGTGCCAGACAGTACCCCTGTGCACTAACTGTTTTAAGGCTTCTAGGGCTTCTGTGTGCTTCTCCAAGAAATCCTTTATGCACAGTGTATCCCATGTCCCCAGCACTCTATCCTGTGATGCTCATCTCTGTGAGTTGTTTCCCGGCAGCATGGAATCCCTTTGTGTAGTGCTGCAACAGCCTCCATTTGCAACTCCTTTGTCTCAGTGCTGTGGGACTCCTGTGCAATGTGCCTGGGTCTTCTGAGTGCTCTCTGAGTTGCTGAGAGCACCCTCTGCCTCTCCCTCCTGGGTAGAGTCGACCTGGTCTTTCCTGGACCCAGGCAGCGCCATTTTTCTTGAAAAACAAGTTTTGCGTTTACCAAGGCTTGTTGGCAGTATCGTGTGACGCAAACCTGACTGCATTCATCCATCCAGTGTGGGACAGCTTCTGCACTAACCAGGAACCTGTACTGTCTTCTTTGGTGCAATACTGACTTTGGCTTCTCACCAGTGGCTCCTCTTTTGAACCTTCATCCTTGTTAGTAGGGGGTCCTGTTCTCTCTGGACTCTTCAGTGCTCCTTGGGCTTGGTCCCCTTCGTTCACAGGTCTTCAGGTCGAGTAATCCATCATTGGTGTCTTGCAGTCTCTTCTGGCTCTTGCCTTATCTTCTATCACAACTTCTAGTGTGTTTTAGGAAACTTGCTGTGTTTTACTCCTGCTTTCCCGGGCTCTGGGGTGGGGCATTTTACTTATCTTTGTTTTTTTTCTTTTACTCCCAGTGCCCCTCTATACACTACACTTGTCTAGGTGGGAAACCGACTTTCACATTCTACTTTTTTTAGTGTATGGTTTGTGTTCCCCATAGGCCCAGTGCACCCTACGGTGATTTTCAGCATTTGCACTATTTTATGACTCTTTACTTACCTGATTTTGGTTACTAGTGTATATTTTGTGTATAATACTTACTTCCTAATGGAGTATAGCCTCTAAGATATATTTGGCATTGTGCCACTAAATAAAGTACCTTTATTTTTGGTAACACTGAGTATTGCCTTTCTTCTGTGTAAGTACTGTGTGACCCCTGTGTTATTTCAAGAGCTTTGCATGTCTCCTAGTTCAGCTTTGGCTGCTCTGCCTACAGCTACCTCTAGACAGCCTGGGTCTAGACACTGACTACATTTCACTAATAAGGGATAACTGGACCTGGTATAAGGTGTAAGTACCTGTGGTACCCACTACAAATCAGGCCAGCCTCCTACAGTGACCAGTACTATATGTTGTTTTCATTCATGTTTGCTGTGTGATTTTTTTTTTGGGTCCTAGATCCTCTTCGTGTTGAAAACACATAACAATGTGTATTGTGCAACAGATCTTTCACCCCATATCTGGCCTTGCCAAACTGTGGCCTGAAAGGCATATCATGACTCATTGTGCCCCTCAGGTTAGCACACAAGCCACAATGATGATGGCCACATGATGTACTGTCATACATGGAAGTCATGGAATTGTGAGTGTCATGTAGGCTCTGTATGCTCAGCCTGCAGAAACAAGGGCCTGTCAAATTTATCTCCCAGTAAGGGACATAGTACAGGTTGTGGGAGAGTCACTCTGTCTTTGCAAATGTGGCACTGTGCCCACTCTCTGTAGATCTGAAAATCAAGTCATGTGGCTAATTTGAGGCTTGAGTGGTAAAACTTGCCTTGAATGCCTCCGTTTATTGACGAGATTGGGATTGGGTACTGCAGTAAATTCCAGAACTAGTCCATGTGTATTTTGACCATTGTCCATATGTGTCTTTGTAGTATGACAGGTTCCTTAGTCCCACAGCTCTGTTGTCACCTTCACAGAAGTCATATTTGTCCTGTACAGGCTTATTGCACAAATGACAGATCCACAGTGCAGACAGTGTGTAGATTCCTGGGAGGCCATGACATGTGACCATGTAGCTTGGGGCCAGATGTATCAAAGGATTTTACCCCTATGTACAATAGATACTTTTGTATGTTGGATGCATTCTCAGAAGTTCAGAAGCATATGTCCAAAGAAGCATTTTGTGGTACAGATATATTCCACAGAAACCCACCCTGAAGTGGCATGAGTCTGCATTTGGTAGGCCACATGTCCACACATGCACAGGGAAGACACTTTCCGTACATACCATGCCAGCCCTTTCATTGTCACTCAAGTGCAAGGGTGAAGTCAGTACTATGGTAGTTGCCTGTGGGGACCGTATACAGTGAATCAATCTTGCAGAGTGTAAATGTGTTGATCCAGTGAGGCCTGAGGAGTTTACCCTTCAGAAGTCACATTGGTGTGTAGTGTTTCATTGTGGCTCACATCACAGTAGAGGTTGCTGGAGCATGGGATGCCTGATGTCAGTAGGCTTGCCAAGTCATTGTAGGCCATGAGACGGGTAGAGGGTTAGTCCTCAGGTGAATCCAAAAGTGTGTAGTCATGTGCCTGTACATACTGGTATGGGTGTTTTAACCTTGTGGTATGTTGAAAAATTGCTTGTTTTGTGCTCAGTGCTTCTGACATATGTGTGGAACAACCATTTGGCCAACAACTTGTGTTTGTATTTGCTTGATTTGTCTCTTGCATCCATGCAGGTAAACGCACATCAGAATGAGGAAATTTGGAGAGCCATGGCCCGGAAGGTCATGACCCTGGTGTTCCATATCCAACAGAGCACCCACTGTTGCAGGAGGTGGGGCAACCTAAGACACTGGCCTGGAAGATCACAGAGGTTCAGTTGGGGCTGTCCTTACAATATGGACGGGGCACACATCGGACCATGCCCCCCCCAATGGCCAACGTTTTGGTGCATCTGGCCCTTGATGGGGGTTTGAGGGGATCACAGCAGCCACAAGCAGGTGAGTATAGGGCATGTTACTGATTGTCACATAGCTAAGGTGATGTATTAGGTCTGACATCTCCCACTGACGATTAGGGATGGGCCATGTGTGAATCACTAGATGAGTAACTATTTGTGTAGATATGTAATATGGTGCATACTGATGTGCCTTGCCTATTAGTCCAGGGACCTAGGATACAACTGGGTACAATCCACATAACAGTTGCTCTCCAGGCACATAACTGTGTACATTGATCAATCAAGTAATGTTTGCTGTAATGGGTGTAAATTCTTAGCAACAGACCACTACTCCTAAGTGTTACCAGCGAAAGAAAAAGAAGTGATGGCTCACTGTCATTAGCCATGTGTCTGATCAAGTGAGTAAATTCGCATGCTACCCAAAGCCCACTTGTCTTCAGCGTGTGACGAATGCTGTTGCCTCATTACTGTCTGTCATGTGAAGGGGGCCATCAAACATGTGACACAGCATACATTGTTCTTTGGGTGCAGATACAGATCAAATCTTTCCCTTAGTAAGCTAGGAATGTCCATTGATGTGATTTATGTGCCATCACTGTTGACAACATTGCTTGTGCGAATAGTTTAGCAAGTGTCCCTTTCTCCTTTGACAAAATGTGTGCACTGCTGTTTCATGCATGGTCTACCTGTTTTCATAGGATGATTTCTCACACGTGCCCCCACCTGTCATTGCATGTCATTCTGCATGTACAGCTGCAATAGCAATGAGGGACATAACAGGCAGGGATAGAATTTTTACACACAATGTGCATTCTCATGCCATTTATGTGACATCACGTGGAAAAGTGCACTGTACATGCGTAATGGGGAAGATTTGTTTCCTTACTGTTGCATGCACCATGGAGTGACTTTCAGTTACGTTGGAGTCACACGTGGTTGGTACAATCATTCATCCACGGACATCTCGGTTTGCAGGAGCTAAATAGAAATAGTGATGTAGCTTGTCATTGGGCAACAAGTTGGGGGACTTCTCTGGGCCTCTCCAACATACAAAGGACTAATGGCTTCTACTGATGCAATCTCAGTACGTCATTGTAAGGTGTTCCAGACAGTAGCAGTGATTTCCCTGGCACTTGCTGATTCATTGTGTTGTGGATTTAAAAGACATATCTCCCTGGCAATTTGCATATTTGGTCGACAGAGTACATTCCCATGCTAAATGTGTAGTATAGCTGAGCAACATTAGTACTACCTTTATGACTCCATTAGAACACATTATGGTGCAGTGTGCATTGTGATGTTTCCAGTACTGCTGTCAGCAACATGGAAAGATTTTGGTTCAGCATTTTATAGCCTCAACCCTGTTATCCCTGCTGCCCTGAGTGAGGAGGTTGTTGACCTTCTGAGGAGTATCTCTTTGGGGCAGACTGCCATGGTGAATGCACTCCAGGAGTTGGCAAGCCAAACTCATCAGACCAGTGCTTTCCTAGAAGTCATTCTTAATGTCTTAATGACATGTTTGGCCAACAGAGATCTTTTCAGGCTCTGGCCTTCTTACTGACAACAGCCAGCTAGCCCCCCAACATTCCTTCCGCTTCCCATTCCAAATTCCCTATTCCCCTACCTGTTTCCAGCACACAGACAAATCCGAACACTCACCTCAACATACACAAGCAGCACACTTCAACACAAACACCACAAGACACACTGGCCCGCAGGCACTCAATATTCACCCACAGACACCACATCAGCCACCACTTCAACAGACACACCCACCACCCCACTGTATCACGCACCACATCCAGCATACCCACAGATGCCACCAAAATACCCAGTAACACATCCCCTATACCCACCATACACCCAGAGAACAGTTCACAACCCACGGACCCACACACCTCAGACACCATACCCCCAGACACAAGCACAACACTCACAGATACATTCATCACATCAACCGTACCAGAAGACACCACCCCAACACACACAGACACATCCAACATATCCCCATATACCACTGCAACAGACATGCACACATCCATCACTCCCACATCACCCAACACCTCCCAGCCCCCAAGACACACAAATGACCACACTCACACACACACAACAGACACCACTCAAACACAAGCATACCTCACACATGCACACACCCAAGGCATCTATACCCACGGACACTCCCACCACTCCCTCAACCTCCAAATCCTCAACCCCTTCTGATGACCTCACCTGTTTTCCCAAACAGAGTTTCCTTTTCAGCCTTCCCCTTTTCCCTGTTACCTCCTAACCCCCTCGCAAACCCCAGAAGCCTTACCCACATCCCAACCCATCACTTCCACATCCAAGTCTTCCCCTGTCGCACTTGCAAGCACCCATACCCCTTCCCCTAAAGAAGATGCCCACCCCTCCAAAGAAAAAGACCCCCAACCCCAAACCCGACTCCCACCCATCCCCAATCCAACCCCACCCACCCAAGGTTTATTCCTGAGGTACTCGCCTGTCCACTTGATGGCCCTTAATATGGAGGTTCCCTGGCAGTGATTGTAGTCAGGTTTGGGCACAGTAAAGTGCATGAACTCATATGGAATGTCAAATGGCCTTTTCTCTTAAGCATTTGACTTCAATAAACCCAAGTTATAATTGTGCTGGGTACACATGTGTCCTGAAATTACTTTCCTACATTTTTGTTGTTCCTGAGTAACTTGTTTTGTATGCCTACAGTTTGTGTGTTTCACCTTGATTGTTGATCCATTTGCTGTTGTTTGCAATATCTGACTTTGTAGGCAGTGCTGATGTCACCCAAGACAAAAGTAGATGTGCACTGTATGGATATTTGTTTGTTAATCCAATTGGCGTATCATTGTAATATGTTATGTTTGCTATGGTAAGTATTTCATCTTGTGTTGGCCAATGTCAGCATGTATAACATTAGACTTGTCCCACTGATATGAATTGTGCATTCGTGCCATGTGTGGACGCTAGAGTTGTGTTTGTCTACACATGGAGGGTGTTCAATTGTGCTGGCTTCCTTTGCATGTGACTGACCGTGCGCCCATTCTGATTTGTGCACCTTGCAGCAACTTCATCTAGATGTATGCTCATGCTGTTGCTGCTGTATGTGCTTGCTCGGCCTGCACTTACACATAATGCAGATAGGCATGTCACTTGGCTCAAATATTGTTTGTCCGTTAGATACATGAAGGGTCAGTTACTGTGAAAATGTTTTAGAGGCATGTGCAAAGTGTAATGTGTCCCAGGGCAGCATCCTTCCATGAGCGCTTCTCATGCGCCAATCCCTATTTACCTGCTTGTACTGTTTGCATTGTGAACTTTGGACATTCGTCTAGCAAAATATGTTGCATCCTATTGGGCTTCCATTGTGTTTCAACGTGGGTGATTTATGGGTCCATTGCAAGACCATTTAATGTGAGGGTATTTTGTGTTCCATATACATACATACATATGTGTCTTCAATCTGACAACAATTTGTGCAATGTGAGGGTGTCAGTTGAATTAATTAATTGTGATTTTTCTGTGGTGTTGCTGTTGTGTGACACAATGTTCTGTACACTTCACTCTCCCTGTGCCTAAGATGAGCAGACATGTGTTTTTGTGGAGTTTGGTATTGAAGTGTCAGTGACCTGCACAAAGAGGGTGTTTAATGGCTATGAATATGTCATTCTTAATTGCCCAAATAGGTGTGTGTTCTTACCATTGTTTATGTCCACAGTGGAGTGGATTTAGTGCTTCATCGACGAGTAGCAGCAGGACGTGTGTGATGGGCTCCATTGGGGCACAGGATGTGTGAGGCCGCCTTCAGGTGAGTTGCTTCCTTTATGGTTTCAATTTCTGCCTGCTGGGATCTGGTGTTTGGAATGCCACGGTCACAATGGCAGTGTGCAGCATCATAATGTGTCTGGTGGGAACACTGACTCCATCAGCCTGTTTGGCCTGCCCGGCCACCGCAGAGGGGTAGAGGTGGTGTTTCCTCTATGGGCCCATCAGCATCGCAATATGGTGGTCTAACCACTAAGCCAAAGGTGATCAGACTGCCACCACCGTCATGTTGGAGCACGGACTGCCAAACTTGTATCAGGCCCTCAGACTTTGATGTGATGACCTTTAACTATAGCACCTCATCATGTTTTACATATATACTTTATCTGGTGATTCAATTAGGATTCACTTGTGGATGATACCTAAACATCTCAGGAAGTCAGACTAACCAGCTTTATATAATGCTAGACGTTGCAGGATTTGTGAGAGCTGATTTATGTTTTTTTTTCCTGTTACACATTTTGGGCCTCCATGGGAATTTAACATTGTGCAGACAGGGTTAATGAAAGCCCAGTTTGAACCTATTCATAGAGCAATGATAAAGCATCCCTCATGGCAGGCAGCTTCTTTACTGGCTATCACTCTAAAAAAGTCAGTGATCTTCAACATTTTTATTTTAAAGAAATTTACATATGCTTCTTTGAATGCAAGGTAGTCCTATGGACTAGTACCAAGTTCATACTCAGTGTTTCTTTGGATGTTTAACTGAATGAACATGTGTGCCTACTTACCTACTGTTTGCATTCAGTTACACCAGCACAACTATCTTTGTGGTCCGTGGATATAAAATGTGCTTAAAATGTTATTTTCATAGAGTAAAGGACTTAATGAAATCAAATTGTTTCTTTGTGACTAGATGTGGGTCCCATGCTCATTTTGGCATAGGGTTCTCATTTTGGCATAGGGTTCAAGCAGCACCACTCTGCTAGAGATGCCCAAATAGGTTTAAACCATTCTGTGGTGGATTTTGATCCCTTTCAGGGAAGGTCTGAATCGGCAATTCCGGCTAGACTGTGCCTACTTGAGCACGACCACAACTGATTTAGATATAGCTGGCTCCTGTCTGAGGTTGCTTGCTAAGGAAATAAAAAACAATTAACTGGATTGCAGCACAACTACCAGTGGCTGAGATTAACTCAAAATACCACCCATCACTTATTTGTTTTCCTCAGTGCAACACCCCAAGTGTAAGTCTCAATGTGCATACTGCTGACAAAACAAAATGTTTGGATGAAATATTGAATAAAAAATATATTGAGACATACATATTGTGTCCAGGATATTGTGCTGTCAAAAATATTGTTGACAGAAATATCGAAGGTAAGAATATTGTTTAAATGTTTTTTACATCGTTGTCAAAATATTCTTTATCAAAATATTGTTGTTCTATGAGTTAATGTATATGTGTTTTTAATATGTTTTATCACATTTGTATGTATTAATATGTTCAGTTATCTTTTATAGCATTTATTTAAACATTTTGAAATTCTTTCATTTAAAATTATAAATATGTTTTCATTATTTCATGGGTATTTAAATTATAATAGTGAGATGCTGGGTTTTTAGAGGAAAGGTTAGGTTGATTATTAAAAAGTATTTATTTTATTTTATTGTATGTTACATTTTATTTAAAGTAGTATTTTTTCAATAGGCTGTTTAAATGTATAAATATTCCATTACATTATATTTTTTCTAGTTTCTAATTTTGAAATATAATGTATGCATTTATTTAAATATCATTTAGTTTCCTTTAAAAAAGGATACAGCTTTGTGTGCATTTGAGTATATATTTATTTTTCATATATATTTTTAAATATTAAGACAATCAATTATTAATAGTTATTGTTATTAATAGTTGTATTGATTTTAATATAAACAATTTTGCAATTGAATTTGTTTTATGTGTGAAATGAAAATTATAATTCTTGCATATAATTTTAAAACAATTTAATAACAAATATTTTGTTTAATTGAGCACATTAGAAAAAATACATTAACATGTTTGTGCTAAAAATATTTAACAGTAATTTTGACATTTTTATGATTCATTCATTCATATAAGTTATTATACATTGAATTGTTAATTTGAAAGTATTATTGATATGTATTAAAATCACTGTATATTTAATAAATTATAATAATATTGGATTCTGTTATGCAAACATTTACATATATAATAAACAATAGTTTGATGTATGTAGTTTGATAATTGTAAAGATTTTCTATTACGTGTATTATTTATGTTCATTGTTATTAAATTAATAGATATACATTTTTTATTGCAAGGTGTAGATTTTATGGAATGTTAAATATTTACTGAGACAGATTTATTTTTAGTACCATTTTGTTTTCTAGTACATACACACTTTTGTTTTCTTGGGACTAAGTATAATATTTTTTACCCTTTTAATGACTTTCTATAAAATGGTATAGATTGAGGGGAACAATGCATTTCATCACTTTGGTGTCCAACTTTCCCCTGAAATTATGTAGATTGTAATTGCAACAGTAAATATAAACTCTTTAGTGTAACACTTTTTCCATAGTAGTGTAGATAAGAATATATAAGCCATTTATCATCCAATACTTTCCCCAAAATGCTATTCAGTGGAGCAGAAATGGTAAAACTAACCCCTGTAGTGTCCAGGATGTTATCCTGGACACTAATAGTGTACTTTGGAATGAACATTTCATTTTTCACATACATGGTTATAGTTTATACCTTTAATGATATGAAAGGTGCATGATGCACTTTAAAAAATATATATATTGTGTGTATCTGTATTTATGTAAGTATATATTTTATTGCATACAAATTTTTACATATAGGAAAATATTTATATCATTATTTTTAAATAATACACTAGTCATTTTTCAACGATATATAAAACATTTAAATATATGAACAGTGTTGTATAGTTGGAATATTTTAACTTTTTTTCTTTTGTATAACTTTGTTGATTGTACATTAACACTATAGTTTCACATACGTTTTGAGTACATTTTAAATAATACTATTTTTATATAGTACTATGTATTTTCCACTTTACATAAGTGGTTAATACTTTTTATGACATTTTGTTTGACATTTGACATTTTCAATACATTGTTAATGTTCTTTAACAGTTTGTTTAAACATTTTTATATTCCACCACCATTGTTTTCTCAAGGAAAATAGTTTTTTTAATCTTCATTTAGCGTACATGCTTTTCCTGCTAACTTATCTTTTGTAGGGAGTAGTTGTAATTGGGAGTCTAAGGGCCTCATTATGAGTTCAGACGGGCGGTTGCTGCCTTACTGTGGACCTCCCTGCCTGCCCTATTATGAATTTCCAACTGTGCTGATGGGTGGAAACTAAAGTTTCCTCCCATCAGTCCAGCTGGAAGTAGTGGCAGCATTGTTGCCGGTGTAATGCGCACTGTCTGCACAGCAGATGGGCATTACGAGGGTGCTGGGCAGGGGGACCCCTGCACTGCCCTTGCCATGGGAATGGACAGAGCAGCCCCCGCCTGTGCCCCCTGCACATGTTCTCTGCCAGCCTTTTCACATCTGTGAAACCGCAATGAAAAGGCTGATGTAGAACCAGGTCATAATCAGCTGAGTGGCGCTGACTTCAGCACCGTCCTGGCTGATTACAACCTGCACCACCCTCAGCAAAAATGAGAACATTGTGTAACCTTATTGTTATATGTCTTTGATGTTTGAATGTACTTTCTTCTTTGTGGGTGAGGATTGTCTCATGGTTTACAGGTTTACGGTTTTGAAGGTGTCTTATAAATATTTGCATTAAAGATTTCTTTTTTTCAAAGGAAATCCTTTTGGTTTTAGGAAAAAACAAAATAATACATTTGTATTTCCTGGAGTGCTTTTTCTTTTGATAATTTTGTGTCTGGTTCTTTAAGAATTCTGATTGCTTCAATGGATTTATAGTGAATCTGTTTTTCTGCATTTATTTTGGGGTTGCTTTACATTATTTTTCTCTTTTTGTGAATTATATTTTTGACTACATCGCTATGAAGTTATTTCTAGTTTGGTAGGAAATTATTAGGCCTGGGCGGAGTGAGCTGAGTCGTGCTTCATGGAGCTCCACAAAGTGCAAAAAAACCTCTGCTGCACTACGGGGAGTTTCACGGGCGGGCTGAGTTCCCCAATGTACATTCTTGTGTTCAAAATCACACGCAAACACCACCACGTGGTTCACATGGGCATGGCCATCTTGTTTTTCACTCTGTTTATGGTGCTGGGTCTGTTTATTCATCTCTTCCTCCACCTTCTTAATTAATCTACCCCTCATTTTATTTACTGTATTAGTGTAGATGAAGCAGGGGGAGAAGCAGGGTGAGAAGCAGCGGAAGGGACAAGCGGTAATAAGTGACATTTCTCGCCTATTGACAATTACTACTGCTCACTAGCAATAAGGGTGTCATTGTGAATGCGACCCTGCTGCGTTCTCAGTGATAGTGCTGGTAGGGTTACTTATGGACTCTTCTATCTGCAGTTCAGTTAATGAAAACATAATGAATGCTTAAAATGCTGACTTGATAGAAATAGGAAAGAACTGAAGGTTTACAGAAAGTATGGGTGAAATGAGTGAAAGGAAAGCATTTGTGGGTGGGTGAAAGGGTGCATGGGTAAGTATTTGGTAATAGGATGGATAGGTGAAAGTATTTTTTAAAGAAAGGGTGGGTAGTGGATACCGAATGGATAGCTTAAATCAAGGTGGCTATGGGTGAACATAGTGGGAAGAATGAAAGGATGGTTAAATAATTGCTTGGATGAATAAACAAGGGAACTGTTCTATAGAGGGGCATGCTGCTCACCTACTTCGCTTACTTTTGGCCTGATTATGAGTTACACTGACAGTTTACGCAATCTGAAGAACTTCCAGCAGAGAGGTTGCCACCATACTGGCTATCTCCCCGCTGGGCCCATTAAGAGTTTGCCGCTATATCAGCAGGTGGAAATCTGTGTTTCATCCCACTGGCCTAACAGGAAACAGCCCACAGCATTGTCTCCAGCTCGTAATCGAGTCCGCAGCAATGCTGCAGGCTGCCGGGTACACCAGCACCCTCGCAATGTTCACTGTCTGCAAAGCAAGGGTGCTGGACAGGGGGGGCCCTGCATTGCTGATGCCCTCTAGGGCCCCCTGCACCTGTTCTCCACCAGCCTTTCATGGCAGTCCTACTGCAATGAAATGGCTGGTGGAGAACGAGTTCGAAAACTTCTGGGCAGTGTTGCCCTGATGGATTAGGACCACCACCTACCACAAGACCACTGGGATCTCTGTTCCTAGTGGAGCTGGCGGTCCCGCTGTGGCCCAACCGCCAGGGTTGAAATATTGTGCTTGGATCGCCGCAATGACGGTGGCCCGACTGCCATCCACGAGTCTGGTGGTCTACTGACCGCCAGACTCAAAATGAGGGCCATGTTTTTATGGTTATCAAAGGCAGATATGTATCCCATCCATCATCATCATTCATCAACCCCATCCCTGCCCTATGCATTTCACCACCCATGACCAAAGAAGTACAGTGTGGTTCAATTCATGCCTGCAGTGTTGGCAGTGCAATGTTTGTCTGCTTCAGTTAATGTATCATTTACAAAGATTTCAATTCATTGCAAACCAAACACACAAGGTGTATTTTTTTCCCTTCTCCCACTCATCCACCTCTAGTATTTCACTCCTTTATTCTTTCCTAAGTTTGTCCGTCCCAGTCTACCAAACAAACTGAAAAATCCATTCTTGGCATGTGCCACATTTTTATGACTATTTGAAGTGTTTCCAAAATATATTTAATTAGTTCAAATAATAGATTTATTTTTAGTCTGTTGATATTTTAACCTTCAGACTTTCATCTATACAGTGACTGAATAAGTCAAACTTTATTACATGAAGAATCGATGATCAGTGACACCACACTATTCTGTAGCAAAAGCCTTACCTATCTCCCAATCCCTCTCCCTTACTCTGCAGTAGAGTAAGTCAAGTTTCCTTTTCTTACTGTCCAGCGAATACATCTGTGGTGGTGGGGGTGGCCAGTGAGTAAAGTAGGACTAGTAAGTGCCTGATTTGATTTCAAGTTTTGTGTCACGGATACTCTGTGATGAACATGCCAAATACAATCTGTATAGCCCGTTCTTTTCCCTTTAGTACAATGCAGCGTTTTCCCAATCATCTACTTACAGAAGACTGGATAAATATATCTGGATTTTATACATAACATGTGTGACGTATCATATTTATTCATCTGCCTATTTGGAGTCAGGGTAGAAACTAAGTGAAAAGCATTTGGAGAAGATCAGAGTAATTGGAATTAAAGATAGATCATTTTTAACTACAGCTGCCATAGCTGCAGACATTAGCAAAGTACTTGAAGTACTGGCTAGCATGCTTCCATTGATTGGGCATAACAACTTGTAGTCCATAGAGCATAATGCCTTACTCATCAATGAGAGGTTATTCATTTTTATTTTTTCACTAAAACTGCCTGTTTGGTTACTAGGAAAGCCTTTATAAAATTAAATCACTGTTTTTCTTTAATCTGGTGCTATTCTGCCTTAATTCTTTTCTACCAGACAGTCAGTGCTTTTTATGTGAAGCAAGTGTGGGTAAACAAATAGAATTGCCCCTGTGGGTCTCCTAATCATAATCACATCAAATTCCAATGTCCCTAGGGGACCAGCAATGTAGGGCCACTGTGCCACCAACTACCTACTTTTGAAGACGAGTTTGTTTAGAGCATTGTTTACAAATTGTCTTTTTTATTTCTGTTTTTCTCTAAATAGCTACTCCTGCTGGTCGACCACCAACCAGGCAGGAGATGGTGGGCCATCTGCCGCAGCAGAATCTGGAGAACATCCAGGCAGTATACCGGCGGCTAGTGGTCCTGGACGAGGTGAAATAGTTGCTTTAGACCCAGCTCAGCAGCACGCTAGCCCTAGCCTCCTGGCCACTACATTCCAGCACCGCTGCCAGCAGTCGGGGTCTCTGACTGCACCGGCTGCCTCCCCTTCTGCCCTGACAAGGCATTGCTCCACCGTATCCTACAGCGGATGGAGAGTCAGATTGCCAGGATCAAGCAGAGCCTGGACTAAATCTGGACCCATATAGACTCTTCTCAGTTTTCTTTTAATATTTTGTTTTGGTGGAACAGACTTGTGGGTAGAGAGGGTGTAAAGGGAGTTGGGACGGGGTTTTCATAACGGACTTTTTGTTGGATGTTTTGGGGGTGGGCTATTTGTTTGGGGATAGGGGTGGGCCTGTGGTGGTTGGAAAGGGTGAGTTTTTATATTTGTTAAATATAAAAACAGGATAATTTATATTACTTGATTTATGCCTCAAATGTTTATTTTGGTTTTTAGTCTGCATTGATGCATTTTAGTATGGCCTATTTTTTTAAATCTGCTATAAAGGTGTATGTCATTTACTTATCTCCTTGCTCTTTTGCCTCTGCAACTATATTGACCACTAAGGGATGATTGATGTTACCTATTTCGCCTACACAAACCTTGATACACACAGACAACATCTTGTTCAATAGGAGTTAATTTCTAATTAAACAAGTTCACTTCAATCCAGAGTTCTTCTCTTACCTGAAAAGTTAAAGCAAGAGATTCTTCTTACTGAAGGGTTTTTCCCAAGGTTGCATCTTATGGGGATTGTAGGTAGTAGTAGTATCAGGCTATTACGCTAATAGAGAAGAAAGAAGGTGCCACTTCCACCGAAATGACCTCCTACTGCAAGATTAATCAAAGGGTTATCCATCACTGTCAACTAGATTGAAAGAAAACAGAGATTTAGTGGGTCATAATATATCATAACGTCAGGAAGACTGAGACCACACTAATACAGTGACAGTATTTGACACACCTGATATGATAACCTGATATGATAATAAAAACTAGCAATACCAACTTCTTCTAAGCAATGATGGGGAGCTATTATGTAAAAATGAAACTTAGTAATGAAACCATGGAGTCAGGAGAAGTGGGCTCAGAGTCAAGAGTGGTTGGACAAGGCGAAGCGTTTACGCAGTAAAACACAACACAAGGTATGAACGATGATGTTGATGGGGCAGGTGGTGAATATTGCTCAGGTAATAGAATGTCACGCAGTGAGCTGGTGTCCCTTTCACCACATATGCCCCAACAAGTATGTGAAACATTTAGGGGCATAGTTATAGTCCGTTTGCGCCGAATGTGCGTCAAACATTTTCACGGACATTCGGCGCAAAAGTGCACCATGTTTATACTATGATGTCCGACCCCGCGGACGTCAAAATTCCTCTGTGTGTGTCATTTTTGGGATGCAGGAAACTGCCTTGCGTTAATGACATGCAAGATAGGCGTTCCCACCCAAAAAATGACTTTAAGGCCTGTGCGCCTTATTTATACTCCTGCATCATTTTGACGAACAGGAGGAGGCGTTCCTTAAAAAATGGCGCCTAGCCTGACGTGCGCCGTTTTTAAACGCCTGGGTGAGGGCAGGCTTTAAGGGACCTGTGGGATCACTTCCATGATTTCTTACCATGGAAGCAGCCTACAGGTGCCCTTCCCTGCCCCAAGGACACCCTCTGCCACCCTCGCTCACCCCTGGAGGACACCCATGGATGGGGGGACCCAACCCAGATAAGTACAGGTAAGTTCAGGTAAGTACAATTTATTTTATTTTTTTAACGGCATGGGGGGCCTAATTTGGGCCACCTTATATTCCACTGTGCCCAATGGCCATGCCCAGGGGACAGAAGTCCCCTGGGCATGGCCATTGGGCAAGGGGGCATGACTCCTGTCTTTGCTAAGACAGGAGTCATTTCAATGGGGGTTGTGCGTCAAAAAATGGCACAAGCCAGATTTGAACCATGATTTTTTACTCAAACCTGACTTGCACCATTTTTTTACGCACAACCCCCGTTTTCCCCTACGCTGGCTAACGCCAATCCTTAAATATGGCACCCGCTTGGCGCGTAGGAATGTCATTAGCCGGCGGTAATTTTTTTTACACAAACCAGCTCCAGCGCTGGTTTGCGTCAAAAAGTAGAAACATGGGCCTTATAGTGTAAAATTAAATCGCAACTCAATGAATCACAGAGCCCGGGTGAAGAGGGTTAGAGGTTTGATGAATGCATGGGAAAGGGGATTTCAGGATTTCGGGATTTGGGGAAAGGTGTGACAGAGATAAGAAATACACAAATACACAAAATAAACCACAACTATATTCATCGGGGTGTCCAGCAGGACACCATCATCAGTTTGTGTGGAAGGACATGATGAATTGATAGGTATGACACAGTTCAGTTAAATGCATTGCAGTCTTTCTGCCCCAGAGAGACCCAAGATAGTATGTATCTAAATGCTATGTCTTCTAGGTTTGAAAACAATATATTATGGAGGCTTTCTGGAACTTTTCTTTTCCCTTGCCTCTCTTGGTGTTTCCCAGATTCTGCCGGGGTCTGTTCCATGTCCCTATCATTGTCATCAGAAGTGGTGCTTGGAGAAGATGGTTGTTAGAAATGGGGTTGTTGGTTGGCTAGGGCATGCACCTCAGCAAGGCAAAAACCACCACTCTATTTAGGAAGAGGAAGTTGCACACCAAAGATAACCTATGCTGACCCCGGTAGTTTGGCAAAAAGCAGTCAAGCTTCTCCCCAGGTGCAATGTGTAAAGCATTTGCATATCACACACAACCCAGTGACACAATAAATATACCACAAAAGACACTTCACAACAGGTTATATAACAATATTTCACATATTGCATGTATTATCAGACCACAATGACATGAGTCCTGAATGCTTAACCAAGAATGCAAATTCTGAGATTATACTTGTTATCCTGAGACATCCAGTAAACCATAGTGACATTCTACACATTTAGAGCATGACATGCAACCTATTGGAACAAACACATGTAAAGCAGGAATCCATTATGAAGCATGATAACTGTGCACCTAGTGCAAGGACTGTCATATTACATGATATCCCAACAGTGTAAATATCCACAAACTATACAGGATTGCATTGCCTTGGTTAGTTTAGAAACACTGGAGTCATCAGTTCACCATCAACATATCACTAATGGCAAGACCACCTGGGCACAGGGATCCGGAATGAGACTAGGGTCTATTCTCCAAATACCACTTTAGGCTGTCAGTACACCTTTACTTCTACTAGATCAGGTATGGTAGACTCGTTTAGAACCTACATAAATAGATATCTTTGGAATGATATGTGCGAAGTCGGAGCACATTCCCACCTATTACAGCATTTACTCTGATGTCTAAACCAGCACTCTCTGACACAGCAAGCTCTCCTTGGGCAACCAGGGACCTCTGTCAAGGCTTGACCTTCCCCTATGAGCCATAGAGTAAGCCCCCCTAAAGAATGGCCCCAGAGCATAGTGAGGGTATCACCCTCACCTACCAGGGGCCTCCTTACGGTGCCTGAGTGCGCCTCCTGAATCCGGTTACATCCAGAAAGGGAGATTGCATGGCTCTGTGGCAGTCCCCTCACCATGAGTCTGCCAGTCGGCTTGTCCAACTGCCAGACTTATGATGAGGTCCAAAGTCCTTAAATTCAAAGGTATATCCAGGAGACAAAGAGATTGATCCTTCCACCTTGAAAATCAAGTGAAAAGTGACCAGGAGATGGACAAAGCACTAGAAGAAGACTGCAAAAAAGGCTTCTCGATCTAAAAAACAACTTGAAGGGACCATTGGAGATGAAAATCCACTCAAAAACCACTTTTTTACTAGATTTAGGTGTATCTGGAGTAAAAATCTACTACAGGTGTATTTGTACTTCGAGAGGACTGTTTGACCACCATTGCAACCTGAAAATGCACGATCAAATGCAAAGTCTTGTGCACACTCACAAGCAGCCCAAGAGGTTTGTGGCACTTGCGAGAGAGTGTTGAAACCCAATGTCCCATGCAGTTTGGCGTGGTGTGGTGAACAAACTCCACTCCATGCCGGATTGTAGAATTTGGTAACTCCATGCTACTACGCGTAGCACGAAGTGTCTGAAGTCCGTAAACTCTGCCAGCGGAGCAGAATTCCACCTAGGTCTTAAAATAATATATTTATCAATGAATTTGTATTTGACATGATTGTTGTGTAATATATTCTGTTTGAAAGCATTTTATTTAACTCTTTGTTTTTCAGATTTTATTTGAATTATACATTTTAGTAGCTGAGGGCATTTTAGTTTTTTAATTTAATTTTACTTTCATTTTAGGTTATTTGTGAATGTTGTGTGAATATGGGTGTTTCCGTACTATATATGTAGGGTGGGATATGCTCTATTGGACAAATTACATGTGCATTTATGATTTGCCAAGTATGAATTAGTTGCACATGTACATATTGTGGTAAGTTGGTTGGTTCCTGGTACAGGAAACTGACATTACAAAAAGGGGTATATTGACACAATAGAAACTGACTGACTGATGCTGCTATTACACCGGCACCAACAGGTTGTGTCTAGGATCATCACTACGACTCCCGTAGAGGCCACAAGGTAGGGAACAACACAGATGGAACATTTGGCCCATGTATAGGATATTCTGCTGTTATCCACCGGTGCAAAGGGGTAGGAGGCACCATCACGGTCAAGGGCCAGCACCCGCTTTTTGTGTTATGTTGGTATGTTTGTAATTGCATGTGGAGTTCACCACCTATGCCCCACCTGAGTATTTCCCCCATGGATTCAGGCGTTTTTCAATCCCATAGAGCCGCCCCCTGCCCTTGGGCAGGATAGCAAGGGTGTAGGATTCTCAACTTTCACTTCTGATCTTTCTGTTACCTTTTGTTCGCCATCAGAATGCCAGTGAAACAGCACCTGTGGCACCTACCTATCTCCAACTTGTGGATGCTTATGGTGAACAGGAAAAAAGGGCACTGTGGTATAAGTGGCATGCGCTCGCTGCTCCACTAATTACAAATGCTATGGCAGCTGACTATCTGATTGTAAGTGGTATCCCCTGTTTATCCCCTCGTGTTTCATTGGGAATGAGCAGCAAGGAATGCCTGCCGACATCGGTCTGATAATATCGGTGGATCAAGAGGGCTCATACGTAGATGAGACAGTGTTGAGTAAAACAGTACCATTTTTTGTGGACACAGGAGCAACAAGGTCGATGCTGAAAACCTTTATCAGCAACACAGATAGCAGCTGTTTGAATGACAGGACAACCCGTGATTGAATATTTAACACAAACACTGAGATTACAAGTAGGCCCTATTGTTGTAAAGCACCAGTTTATCTTTGTTAGGAATTGCTTAGTCAATTTGCTTCGCAAATTACAGTGTACCATCAGTTGCTCACTTGCAGGGATATTTCTAGAAAGGAAGGAGAATGGAATAATGCTACAAGCATTTATGAGATGTGACCATCAAGGAAAAATGCAGGTCCAGGGCATACCACTAGAATTACAAGAATCAGACCCTCATTACAACCTTGGCGGGCGGCAGAGGCCACAAACCCGCGGGGTCTATTATGAGATCCCCGCTGGTCCGGCAGGCGGAAACCGGGTTTCCACCCGCTGGCCCAGCGGGGATCTTGGCAGCAACATGGGAGCCGGCTCAAAATGTAGTTGGACCCGTCGCGATTTTCACTGTGAAAAGCTCCATGGGGCCATGGCAGGGGTCCCCTGCAGTGTCCGTGCCAGTGACATGGGCAGTGCAGGGGTCCCCAGGGGCCCCACGACTCCCCTTTCCGCCAGCCTTTTCATGGTGGTTCTTACCTCCATGAAAAGGCTGACGGGAGGGGGACTCGTAATCCCCTGGAAAGTGCTGCAAGCAGCGCTGCCCTGGGGGATTTAAACCGCCGAGACCAATGTGGAGGGAAACCACCAGTCCCGGCGGTGCGGCTACGGCGCTTCCGCCGCGGTTGTAATTCCCCTGGAAGCACCGACAGCCTGTTGGCGGTTGTAATGACCCCCTCAGTTCCTAGTGAGGTTTGGGCGCAAAGACCGAACGATGTGGGAAGAATATTGGATTGCCCCCCCCGGTGTGCGTAATACTGTGCCCTGGAGCATCATTACCACAGGTACCCCAGTATAAAATAGCAAAATAAGGGGAGGAGGGCATTGTACCAGTAATAGAGGACCTCCTGAAGAAAGGAATATTGCGGGAATTACGAAACTGACCCTGCAATGATCCGAACCTCTTAGTGAAGAAGGCTACCCCACAGCCTGATGGGGCCTGGTTTACAGATTTACTCAGGATCTGCAAGAACTCAATAAAGTGGTTATACCATCGTTCCCAGTGGTCCCAAACCCAGCTACTATCCTATCCAACATGCCAAGTACAGCCACCCATTTTACTGTCCCAGATGTCAATAATATCTTCTTTTCCGTGCCTCTCCATAGGGAATCCCAGTATCTTTTTGTGTTCAGTTTTAGAACAAGAAGACTAACGTGGGAAAGACTAGCTCAAGGGTACTGTGACAGCCCCTCAATATTCTCCAATGCCTTGCGTTCAGATTTGACACCACTTCATTTACCAGGAGGTTCTACCATGGTAAAATACATTGATGATTTATTATTAGCCTCACCGTCCATGAACGGCATGTGTTCAAGATACAGTGACCTTATTGTGTCATCTGGCAAGGAAGGGCCACAAGGTTTCCCCAAAGAAATTGCAGTTCTGTCAACCCAAGGTGCGATACCTGGGACACAAGTTGTCACAGGAATCAAGAAAATTGCTGCCAGACAGAATTACGACTATAACATAATACCCTAGGCCACAAACACAGAAGGATGTGAGGGCTCTCCTTGGGGTAAAAGGCTACTGCAGACACTGGATGCCAAATTTCACCCTGATTGCACGCCTACTCCAGAACCTCACAAACAAGGATGTGCCAGATAACGTGCCATGGCCCGAGGATCGTGAACAGGCTTTCCAAAAGTTGAAGAGGGAACTGTGTGCAGCTCCAGCACTTGGTCTCCCAGATTACACCAAAGACTTCCACCTCTTTTGCCATGAGAAAGGAGGCTGCTCCCTATGAGAACTGGCACAAAAACACAGCACCTTCAACCACCCAGTAGCATATTATGCAGCCACCCTAGACCCAGAGCGGCGGGTCTTCCACCGTGTCTGAGGGTAGTAGCTGCAGCCGCTCTAGCAGTAGAGCAGTCAGATAACATTGTTCTGGCACACACACTAGTGTTGCATGGGCCTAATGCAGTGGACACATTATTGACCACCACCAAGACTCAACACCCAACAAATGCTCGCCTCTCCCAATATGAGCTGACACTACCTGCACTACACATAATGATTAAAAGATGCACTAAATTGAATCCCTCCTGTCTTTTGCCCACAGAGCATGATCATGATAACCCTGTCATAGACAATTCCTTCTACGACTGACCTCAGAGACACCCCGTTCCCAGATGCCGAAGGTGATTTTTTTGTTGATGGGTCATGCATCAGGGATCACACTGGGATGCTACAGGCTGCATATGCTGTGGGGACGGCCAGAAAATTATTGGAAGGGGGGAGATTACCCACAGTAAAAAGTGCCCAGGCTTCAGAACTAATAGCGCTCATGAGAGCATGTAAGTTGGCAGAAGGAAAGTCTGCAACATTTATATAGATAGCCAATACGCTTTTGGAGTCACACACGACTTTGGCCAGTTGTGGGCAATGGGGAGATTCCTCACCTCGGCTGGCCAACACATACAACATGCATCATTGATTGCTGATCTGTTGCAAGCTCTACTCCTGCCCAAAAGGATTGCAATTGTGAAATGTACAGCTCACACCTCCACCAAAGATTACATTTCCAGGGGGAATGAGCTGGTTGTCAAGGAAGCACGAAGTATAGCTCTAAGTGGGTTTGGCTACAAAATCGTACAGGTCACACCCGCTCCACGGGTTAAGGAAAGAAGCACATATTTCAATCCAAAGAGTGTTCAACAACAGGCTGAGGAGTCAGAATTGAAAGAATGGCAGAAGGGCGGTTGCAGGGAAGATAAAGAGGGAGTTTGGGTTGCCTCAAATGGTAAAATAAGTTTGCCACCCATCTTGCTTCCCCCTATGGTGCGCCTTTTCCATGGCCCCTCACATGTGGGGAGGGATGGGATGATTGTTTTCTCAATGTCGGTTCAACACCAAATTTCGACAGTGTGCTGAACATTTATGTAAAACATGCACCATCTGTGCACAGTACAACACTGGAAAGGGTACACCAACTGCTCCAGGCCACTTCCCATGGACCCTTCAAAAGTCTTCAAATGGACTTCATTGAAATGCCCCCTGCATACAAATTCAGATATGTCCTGGTAAAAGTCTGCATATTCAGCAAGTGAACAGAGGCATACCCCACCAAAGATTGTAACAAACAGACAGTTGCTAAATGCCTCTTGAAAGAGCTGATACCGGCACTTTGGGGTGTCGACTCTTTTAAGTTCTAACAATGGACCAGGATTCATTTCACATGTTATTCAGGGCCTTTGCAAAGGGTTAGGAATAACACAGAAGTTGCATTGTGCATACCATCCACCTGCAGTGGGAGCTGTTGAAGAAAAAATGAGATACTCATGAACAAAATAGGAAAAATATGCACCGCTACTGAACTATCTTGGATTGATGCGTTGCCACTGGCATTGCTTGCTATGAGAAGCACCCCCGACAGGGTTACAAAGTTCAGCCCCCATGAGGTGGTATTTGGGCACCCCATGCACATACCAGGCCACATGTCAGTTGCACCACTGGCAATTACTGATTATCTGTTACTACAACATTGCCGGAAAATAACAGAAACATTATGTTATCTCCACCGCCAAGTGCTGCAGGCCCTGCCGGAGAAAGAAACACCACCAGATCACGGATTACAGCCAGGAAATTGGGTATGGGTGAAGGCCCACACCAGGCGCCACTGCCTGCATCCAAGGTGGAAGGGACCCTACCAAGTCCTCCTAACAACAGCCACAGCGGCCAAGTGTGAGGGGATGATATCCTAGACCCACAGCTGGCACACCAAGAAGGTCACCGGACAAGCGGATCGTCAACAACCACCTGCAGTGCCCATGAAGGCTTCGTTACCATTGCAGAGGTATAATCTTCGGTCAATCAGCAACACCAGACAACGCTGACAGGACTGCTCGTGCTGCACCCCATACAGGACGGGGGAGGTGCAAGCGGGTCCTGCGGTGACTCTTCATTGAACTGCTCGTGCTACACACCTCATAAGAGAAAAGGGTGCAAGCGGGTCCTGTTTACAGACATCCATGAAGTACCTTGATAGGTGTCTGGTAACCTCTGACACTACTCTGTGAGGTATCACCGAGGGAACAGAAAAGACCAAGAACTGGTGGGCCTTATGATACTCAATGACAACTAAGCCTGTTTTGTTGAACAACTTCTATAACTATCATTGACTATGGTTTTGATACACTTTGATACTGCTGAGAATGCATTATGTTGCAAGGCTTGCTATTTCTACAGCCATCATGAGATAATATTGCATGCTAGCTGAACCAATTTTCCTGATTGAAAGTACTATCTTGTGCACTTATTGTTCCTATTTCTCTTTATAGACGTATAAAGCGATATTGGACACATAGGCCATATTGTGCAAGTTCCTGTTGATGATTTGATATCCATAAATGGTGCGTTATGAAGAATTAAGGATAAACAACTTTAGAAATTTTTTAGAAATGATTATATGTCAATGGCAAGTACCAATGAAATGTACGAATTTGATTGTGGTTTCATGATATATAAGATCATGTATTACTTCCTTTTTCAGACTGTTCGAGCTTGATCTCTTATGCTGTTCAGTCTCTGTGTACAAGTATTAAACTACTTTGCTTAACAGAGGAGCAGGCTGGTGATTTGATTTTATCTGATTGAGCTGAGCTGATTTTGCTTCAACATTCACACATGCATACACCCACTTACACAACACTACACACACAGTCGCAAATGTCCTTATACACCTCAGGCAACTCAGGCATAACTGGATAGGACTAAAGGGTGCTAGAGAGACAGGGTAAGATTATTTCATTAATGTCTTTGATTGTCAATGGCTTAAGGGTTAAAGCTAGGGTTAGAACAATTTTGAAGTTTATTATGGATTGTCCAGCACATATAAAAATTTAGCAAGAGACACATTTAACCAAAGAGGAAACTCTAACCTTGTTTAAAACTCACAAATGGATACAATGTTATGTTTGTACAGATCATAGTTTTAATACTAGGGGGTTAGCGATTCTAGTTAAGCAGCAGGTAAATGCAATACTGGTGGGGGCAATAGCGAATACACTGGGTAGATGGATTATAGTTACTCTGCAGTTGGAAGGTAGGAAATTCACATTGGTAGGCTTTTATTGCCCAAATTGTGATGATATAGAACCTCTGTGAAGGGTCTTTTTTACATGTCCTGGAATTCTCAGAGCCTGTCATCATGGCTGGGGACTTCAATGTGGTTCTTGATAATAAATTAGATAGGTCAGCGAAATGCAGGTCAGTGGGTATGCCAAAATCAAAACAGTATCTTAGGTTAATGATGAGAGATTTTCAACTATGCAATTTGTGGAGGCAAAGAGTAGGAGAGGAGCAGGGATTTTCTTTTCATAATAGAAAGTATGGCCATGCATCACAAATTGATTATTTTCTAGTCGATAAGTCAGTGTATGATTCGGTAAAAGATATTATTTCTTCACCTGCACATTTATCTGATCATGCGGCATTAACTTTAAGAATGAGTTGTCCCCAGGAGTTAGGTGGGAGAAAATGGAATTTGGACAGGACTTTGTTACTGGAGGAAGAGGTCATAGGTCACCTTTGTAGGGATGCTGAGGAATTTTTTAGGATTAACCAGGGTTCAGCCTCTACAAGTGTAGTTTGGGACACTTTTAAGGCTGTAATGAGGGGGTAGATTATAAGCCTCGCTAGTTATAGAAGAAAGAAGTATAGGGAGGAATTGGAGGGCATAGAGAAGGACATTCGGTTATGTAACTCTCAATTGGAGGAGGGAGGCAATGAGGAGCAGTTGAATAATAAGATTAGACAGTTGCAGCAGCAGCTGGAATCGGTTTTACAAGTAAAAATTGCAAAAAGATGGGAGACAAGTAAGCAGGCCCAATTTGAGAATGGAGAAAACATGGGGGAAATTACTAGCCTGGAAAATTAATAAAGATCAGACATGGGGCAATGTAGACGAGCTTGTGGACAGTTACTCAGGGGTTAAATTGACATCCCTTGATGACATAAGAAGCCTTTCAAAAGTTTTTTGTATCACTCTATATGGAAGAGGGGGAAGTGGAGGTTGAGGCAATTGAAAACTGGTTAGATATGGATACCCTCCCTCGCCTTACACAGTATAAGCAGTCTTATTTGATCAGACCCATCACGGAGGAGGAAATAAGAGTAGTCCTAAAAGAGAGTAGAAGGGGGAAGGCGGCGAGACTTGATAGTATCTGTTAGAAATGGGGTCTTTGGTTGGCAGTCAGGTTGCCCCCTGTCCAAGCAAGGACACTCACTCTAGTCAGGGTAAGTCACACACAATCCAAATTATCCAATGCCCACCCTCTGGTAGCTTGGCACTGAGCAGTCAGGCTTAACTTAGAAGGCAATGTGTAAAGTATTTGAGCAATAAATTATACAATAACACAATATAGCACTACAAAAATACACCACACAGTGTTTAGAAAAATATACAATATTTATCTGGATATTTGCAGGTCAAAACGATAAAAGATGCAATAAGAAATTGTAAAGATATCACTGAAAAGTGATATGAAGTGTCTTAAGTCTTTAAAAAGCAAACAAAGGGGGTCATTCTGACCCTGGCGGTAAATACCGCCATGGCGGAGGTTGACGGTAGCACCGCCAACAGGCTGGCGGTGCCCCGCCGGGCATTCTGACCGCGGCGGTACAGCCGCGGCCAGAGGCGGGAAGCCGGCGGTGTACCGCCGACTTTCCGCTGCCCATGGGAATCCGCCATGGGGATTCTGACACCCCATACCGGCATCCTGTTCCTGGCGGTTCTCCCGCCAGGAACAGGATGGCGGTATGGGGTGTCGTGGGGCCCCTGGGGGCCCCTGCAGTGCCCATGCCAATGGCATGGGCACTGCAGGGGCCCCCGTAAGAGGGCCCCACAAAGAATTTCAGTGTCTGCTTTGCAGACACTGAAATTCGCGACGGGTGCAACTGCACCCGTCGCACCTTCCCACTCCGCCGGCTCCATTCTGAGCCGGCTTCCTCGTGGGAAGGGTGTTTCCCGCTGGGCTGGCGGGCGGACTTTCGGCGGTCGCCCGCCAGCCCAGTGGGAAACCCAGAATGACCGCCGCCGTCTTTTGACCGCGGTACGGTCTTCTGGCGGTTCCCGCTTGGAGGCCGGCTACCGCCCCCCGCCAAGCTTAGAATCAGGGCCAAAGTCTCTTTCAAGCACAAAGTACCTGGTTTGGAGTGAAAATCTCCGCAAAGGGCCGCATAGTAGGAGATGCGTGGAAAATGGTGTGTGCATCGGTTTCGCCCCTTCACACACGGACTTGCGTCGTTATTTTCCACGCAGGGAAGACGTTGCGTCGATTTCCGGTGTGCGGACAGGTCTCCTCTGTGGGTCGTGGGGTTTTCAGACGCCCTGGGGTCTGTGCGTGGAATCCTAGGCTTGTAGTCCGGCTGCGCGACGTTCCGGTAGGCTGTGCGTGGAATTTTCTCCCTTACGGCAGGCACTGCGTCGATTTCCTCTCTGGAAGTCAGGCGGCGTTATCCAGACGGGCCTTGCGTTGAAGTTCCAGTCGCACCGCAGGCGTCGTGTCGATCTTTTCCTCCCGGGGTCGAGCGGTGTCTTTCCGGTCTGGCGTGCGCTGAATTTTTCACCGCGGAGCAAGCTGCGCGTCGAATTTTTCTCCACACAAGGAGTCCAGTTGCAAGAGAGAAGTCTTTTTGGTCCTGAAACTTCAGGGAACAGGAGGCAAGCTCTATCCAAGCCCTTGGAGAGCACTTCTGCAGCAAGGCAAGATTTCAGCAAGACAGCAGGGCAAGAGCAAGGCAGCAGTCCTTTGTAGAAAGCAGTCAGGTGAGTCCTTTAGGCAGCCATGCAGTTCTTCTTGTCAGGGTGCAGGTTCTGGTTCAGGTTTCTTCTCCAGCCAGTGTCTGAGGTGGTAGGGCAGAGGCCCTGTTTTATACCCAAATGTGCCTTTGAAGTGGGGGAGACTTCAAAGAGTGGCTAAGAAGTGTACCAGGTCCCCTTTCAGTTCAATCCTGTCTGCCAGGGTCCCAGTAGGGGGTGTGTGAGAAGGTAGCCTCTTTCTAGCCTTGTTACCCCCACTTTTGGCCTGTTTGTGAGTGTATGTCAGGGTGTTTGTCACTGTTTTCACTGTCTCACTGGGATCCTGATAGCCAGGCCTCAGTGCTCATAGTGAAAACACCATGTTTTCAGTATGGTTGTTATGTGTCACTGGGATCCTGCTAGTCAGGACCCCAGTGCTCATAGGTTTGTGGCCTATATGTATGTGTCACTGGGACCCTGTCACACAGGGCCCCAGTGCTCATAGGTGTGCATGTATATGTTCCCTGTGTGGTGCCTAACTGTCTCACTGAGGCTCTGCTAACCAGAACCTCAGTGGTTATGCTCTCTCATTACTTTTAAATTGTCACTAACAGGCTAGTGACCATTTTTACCAATTTACATTGGCTTACTGGAACACCCTTATAATTCCCTAGTATATGGTACTGAGGTACCCAGGGTATTGGGGTTCCAGGAAATCCCTATGGGCTGCAGCATTTCTTTTGCCACCCATAGGGAGCTCTGACAATATTTACACAGGCCTGCCACTGCAGCCTGAGTGAAATAACGTCCACGTTATTTCACAGCCATTTTACACTGCACTTAAGTAACTTATAAGTCACCTATATGTCTAACCTTTACCTGGTAAAGGTTGGGTGCAAAGTTACTTAGTGTGAGGGCACCCTGGCACTAGCCAAGGTGCCCCACATTGTTCAGAGCCAATTCCCTGAACTTTGTGAGTGCGGGGACACCATTACACGCGTGCACTACATATAGGTCACTACCTATATGTAGCTTCACCATGGTAACTCCGAATATGGCCATGTAACATGTCTATGATCATGGAATTGCCCCCTCTATGCCATCCTGGCATTGTTGGTACAATTCCATGATCCCAGTGGTCTGTAGCACAGACCCTGGTACTGCCAGACTGCCCTTCCTGGGGTTTCACTGCAGCTGCTGCTGCTGCCAACCCCTCAGACAGGCAGCTGCCCTCCTGGGGTCCAGCCAGGCCTGGCCCAGGATGGCAGAACAAAGAACTTCCTCTGAGAGAGGGTGTGACACCCTCTCCCTTTGGAAAATGGTGTGAAGGCAGGGGAGGAGTAGCCTCCCCCAGCCTCTGGAAATGCTTTGTTGGGCACAGATGTGCCCAATTCTGCATAAGCCAGTCTACACCGGTTCAGGGACCCCTTAGCCCCTGCTCTGGCGCGAAACTGGACAAAGGAAAGGGGAGTGACCACTCCCCTGACCTGCACCTCCCCTGGGAGGTGTCCAGAGCTCCTCCAGTGTGCTCCAGACCTCTGCCATCTTGGAAACAGAGGTGCTGCTGGCACACTGGACTGCTCTGAGTGGCCAGTGCCACCAGGTGACGTCAGAGACTCCTGCTGATAGGCTCCTTCAGGTGTTAGTAGCCTTTCCTCTCTCCTAGGTAGCCAAACCCTCTTTTCTGGCTATTTAGGGTCTCTGTCTCTGGGGAAACTTTAGATAACGAATGCATGAGCTCAGCCGAGTTCCTCTGCATCTCCCTCTTCACCTTCTGATAAGGAATCGACCGCTGACCGCGCTGGAAGCCTGCAAACCTGCAACATAGTAGCAAAGACGACTACTGCAACTCTGTAACGCTGATCCTGCCGCCTTCTCAACTGTTTTCCTGCTTGTGCATGCTGTGGGGGTAGTCTGCCTCCTCTCTGCACCAGAAGCCCCGAAGAAATCTCCCGTGGGTCGACGGAATCTTCCCCCTGCAACCGCAGGCACCAAAAAGCTGCATTACCGGTCCCTTGGGTCTCCTCTCAGCACGACGAGCGAGGTCCCTCGAATCCAGCAACACCGTCCAAGTGACCCCCACAGTCCAGTGACTCTTCAGCCCAAGTTTGGTGGAGGTAAGTCCTTGCCTCACCTCGCTGGGCTGCATTGCTGGGAACCGCGACTTTGCAAGCTACTCCGGCCCCTGTGCACTTCCGGCGGAAATCCTTCGTGCACAGCCAAGCCTGGGTCCACGGCACTCTAACCTGCATTGCACGACTTTCTAAGTTGGTCTCCGGCGACGTGGGACTCCTTTGTGCAACTTCGGCGAGCACCGTTTCACGCATCCTCGTAGTGCCTGTTTCTGGCACTTCTCCGGGTGCTACCTGCTTCAGTGAGGACTCTTTGTCTTGCTCGACGTCCCCTCTCTCTGCAGGTCCAACTTGCGACCTCCTGGTCCCTCCTGGGCCCCAGCAGCGTCCAAAAACGCCAAATGCACGATTTGCGTGTAGCAAGGCTTGTTGGCGTCCATCCGGCGGGAAAACACTTCTGCACGACTCTCCAAGGCGTGGTGGATCCATCCTCCAAAGGGAAAGTCTCTAGCCCTTGTCGTTCCTGCAGTATTCACAGTTCTTCAGCCAAGTAAGAGCTTCTTTGCACCAACCGCTGGCATTTCTTGGGCATCTGCCCATCTCCGAGTGGCTTGTGACTTTTGGACTTGGTCCCCTTGTTCCACAGGTACCCTCAGTCAGGAATCCATCGTTGTTGCATTGCTGATTTGTGTTTTCCTTGCATTTTCCCTCTAACACGACTATTTTGTCCTTAGGGAAACTTTAGTGCACTTTGCACTCACTTTTCAGGGTCTTGGGGAGGGTTATTTTTCTAACTCTCACTATTTTCTAATAGTCCCAGCGACCCTCTACAAGGTCACATAGGGTTGGGGTCCATTCGTGGTTCGCATTCCACTTTTGGAGTATATGGTTTGTGTTGCCCCTATCCCTATGTTTCCCCATTGCATCCTATTGTAACTATACATTGTTTGCACTGTTTTCTAAGACTATACTGCATATTTTTGCTATTGTGTATATATATCTTGTGTATATTTCCTATCCTCTCACTGAGGGTACACTCTAAGATACTTTGGCATATTGTCATAAAAATAAAGTACCTTTATTTTTAGTATAACTGTATATTGTGTTTTCTTATGATATTGTGCATATGACACTAAGTGGTACTGTAGTAGCTTCACACGTCTCCTAGTTCAGCCTAAGCTGCTCTGCTAAGCTACCATTATCTATCAGCCTAAGCTGCTAGACACCCTATACACTAATAAGGGATAACTGGGCCTGGTGCAAGGTGCAAGTACCCCTTGGTACTCACTACAAGCCAGTCCAGCCTCCTACATTGGTTGTGCAGTGGTGGGATAAGTGCTTGAGACTACTTACCACTCTTGTCATTGTACTTTTCATGAGAGAAAAATATACAAAACAAGGTCAGTGTATATACACATAGCCAAAAAGTTTTGCATTTCCTCTTTGCACTCTTTTCTAAGTGCTGAAAAGTACTTCTAAAACTTTCAAAAAGTTCTTAAAAGTTTAAAAAGTTTTTTTCTGTCTTTCCAAAAAGTTCTGAAAACGTTTTCCTCTTTTTCTATCACTTTAACTCTCTCTAAAAAATATCTGGCACAGGAAAAAATGTTGAACTGTCCAAACTTGCATATGATCACCTTAGCTGGAAAGGAGCAAGGAGTCTCTGCATAGAGAGAGGTTTGAGTGTAGGGAAGAATCCTTCCTTAGAACTGTTAATTAATATGCTTAGAGTACAGGATAAGGCCATAAGTGCCCAATCTGTAGAAAAAGTAGCTAATGGTTCTCAATCTGATCCAGGGACTCCCCCAGGAAAAGGTTCAGGAAAGAAAGTTCTCAGCCTGCCCATTACTAGACAGTCTAGCATAGTTGGTACAGAGGTTGAATCACACCATACTGATGATGTGATCTCACATTATGCTGGTAGCCAAGCTGTTAGGGTGCCCTCTGTAAGGGACAGGTCTCCTTCTGTTCATTCCCATCATACCTCTGTATCTAGAAATGTCCCTCCCACCCACCCTGATGACAGATTGTTAGAAAGGGAGCTCAATAGATTGAGAGTGGAACAAACCAGACTGAAGCTCAAGAAGCAACAGCTGGATTTGGATAGACAGTCTTTAGAAATAGAGAGGGAAAGACAGAAGTTGGGTTTAGATACCCATGGTGGCAGCAGCAGTATTCCCCATAGTCATCCTGCAAAAGAGCATGATTCCAGGAATCTGCACAAGATAGTTCCCCCTTATAAGGAGGGGGATGACATTAACAAGTGGTTTGCTGCACTTGAGAGGGCCTGTGCTGTACAGGATGTCCCTCAAAAGCAGTGGGCTGCTATCCTATGGCTATCATTTAGTGGAAAAGGTAGGGATAGGCTCCTTACAGTGAAAGAAAATGATGCCAATAATTTCCAAGTTCTTAAGAATGCACTCCTGGATGGTTATGGCTTAACCACTGAACAGTACAGGATAAAGTTCAGAGAGACCAAAAAGGAGTCTTCACAAGACTGGGTTGATTTCATTGACCAGGCAGTGAAGGCCTTGGAGGGGTGGTTACATGGCAGTAAAGTTACTGATTATGACAGCCTGTATAACTTAATCCTGAGAGAGCATATTCTTAATAATTGTGTGTCTGATTTGTTGCACCAGTACTTGGTGGACTCTGATCTGACCTCTCCCCAAGAATAGGGAAAGAAGGCAGACAAATGGGTCAGAACAAGAGTGAACAGAAAAGTTCATACAGGGGGTGACAAAGATGGCAATAAGAAGAAAGATGGTGAAAAATCTCAAGATAAGCATGGGGATAAGGGTAAAACCAAAGATCCCACTTCAAATCTTAAACACTCTTCAGAGGGTGGGGATAAAACAAATTCTTCCTCTTCTTCCCAACCTGCACACATTAAAAAGCCTTGGTGCTTTGTGTGTAAAAACAGAGGCCATAGGCCAGGGGATAAGTCCTGTCCAGGTAAACCCCCTGAGCCTACCACCACTAATACATCAAGCTCTAGTGCCCCTAGCAGTAGTGGTACTAGTGGTGGGACTGCTGGCAACAGTCAAGCAAAGGGTGTAGTTGGGTTCACTTATGGTTCCATAGTGGAAACTGATGTAATCTGTCCCAAGACAGTTTCTGTCACACCTAGTGGCATTGGCCTTGCCACACTGGCTGCTTGTCCCCTTACAATGGATAAGTACAGGCAGACAGTTTCAATAAATGGTGTTGAGGCCTTGGCCTACAGGGACACAGGTGCCAGTTTCACTTTGGTGACTGAAAACCTAGTGCCTCCTGAACAACACATCATTGGACAACAGTATAAGATTATTGATGTCCATAACTCCACCAAGTTTCTTCCCTTAGCTATAATTCAGTTTAGTTGGGGTGGAGTTACTGGCCCTAAGCAGGTGGTGGTATCACCTAGCTTGCCTGTAGACTGTCTCTTAGGTAATGACCTAGAGGCCTCAGGTTGGGCTGATGTAGAGTTTTATGCCCATGCAGCCATGCTGGGCATCCCTGAGGAATTGTTCCCTCTCATTTCAAGTGAAATGAAAAAGCAAAGGAGAGAAGGCCTGAAAACTCAGGATCCCTCTCCATCAACAGGTAAAAAGGGTATCACAGTATCCCCTAACCACCCTACCATTCAGGATACTATTCCTGTGGTGGGAGAAACCTCTCCTGGGGTGGCACCTGTTCCAAGGGAATCATCAGCTGGCAAAGCTGGACTCCCTGAGGTGGAAGTACCTCTCTGTGGGATAACTAACATTGGTGAGAAAAAGAGCACCATTTTAGTTAACATGGAGCATCCCTCCAACCCTCCCAGAGAAACTTTAGTGCAGAAACTCTGCACTGCCTCACAACACTTAGGACAGCATCCCTGCCCTAGTGTGGAGCTGATAGGACAGCATCCCTGCCCTGCTCCAACCCAAGAGAAACAGCATCCCTGTTCTCTCTTCCAGCCATATGGACAAAGTTTTTGCCCAGCTATGGCTTTTCTGAGACAGCATCCCTGTCTGGCATTTCCATCACTACAAATAGGTTCAGTGGACAATTCCCACTGCTCTAAACTAAAACTTACTGATAGAAACTCTGAAAATACATCTTCACATTGTTGCTTAGCTAAAAAACTTCAAACAGGGTGGTTTACATCCCCACAGGGAAGTAACCATATAGTGGATGATAAAGGGAGTAACCAGTCTATTGCAGAGCTACTCTCTACTTATCACCACTTAGACAATAAAGTCTCAACTGGCCAAGGTTAGCCTTATTGTCCTTCGTTTGGGGGGGGGTTGTGTGAGAAGGTAGCCTCTTTCTAGCCTTGTTACCCCCACTTTTGGCCTGTTTGTGAGTGTATGTCAGGGTGTTTGTCACTGTTTTCACTGTCTCACTGGATCCTGATAGCCAGGCCTCAGTGCTCATAGTGAAAACACCATGTTTTCAGTATGGTTGTTATGTGTCACTGGGATCCTGCTAGTCAGGACCCCAGTGCTCATAGGTTTGTGGCCTATATGTATGTGTCACTGGGACCCTGTCACACAGGGCCCCAGTGCTCATAGGTGTGCATGTATATGTTCCCTGTGTGGTGCCTAACTGTCTCACTGAGGCTCTGCTAACCAGAACCTCAGTGGTTATGCTCTCTCATTACTTTTAAATTGTCACTAACAGGCTAGTGACCATTTTTACCAATTTACATTGGCTTACTGGAACACCCTTATAATTCCCTAGTATATGGTACTGAGGTACCCAGGGTATTGGGGTTCCAGGAAATCCCTATGGGCTGCAGCATTTCTTTTGCCACCCATAGGGAGCTCTGACAATATTTACACAGGCCTGCCACTGCAGCCTGAGTGAAATAACGTCCACGTTATTTCACAGCCATTTTACACTGCACTTAAGTAACTTATAAGTCACCTATATGTCTAACCTTTACCTGGTAAAGGTTGGGTGCAAAGTTACTTAGTGTGAGGGCACCCTGGCACTAGCCAAGGTGCCCCCACATTGTTCAGAGCCAATTCCCTGAACTTTGTGAGTGCGGGGACACCATTACACGCGTGCACTACATATAGGTCACTACCTATATGTAGCTTCACCATGGTAACTCCGAATATGGCCATGTAACATGTCTATGATCATGGAATTGCCCCCTCTATGCCATCCTGGCATTGTTGGTACAATTCCATGATCCCAGTGGTCTGTAGCACAGACCCTGGTACTGCCAGACTGCCCTTCCTGGGGTTTCACTGCAGCTGCTGCTGCTGCCAACCCCTCAGACAGGCAGCTGCCCTCCTGGGGTCCAGCCAGGCCTGGCCCAGGATGGCAGAACAAAGAACTTCCTCTGAGAGAGGGTGTGACACCCTCTCCCTTTGGAAAATGGTGTGAAGGCAGGGGAGGAGTAGCCTCCCCCAGCCTCTGGAAATGCTTTGTTGGGCACAGATGTGCCCAATTCTGCATAAGCCAGTCTACACCGGTTCAGGGACCCCTTAGCCCCTGCTCTGGCGCGAAACTGGACAAAGGAAAGGGGAGTGACCACTCCCCTGACCTGCACCTCCCCTGGGAGGTGTCCAGAGCTCCTCCAGTGTGCTCCAGACCTCTGCCATCTTGGAAACAGAGGTGCTGCTGGCACACTGGACTGCTCTGAGTGGCCAGTGCCACCAGGTGACGTCAGAGACTCCTGCTGATAGGCTCCTTCAGGTGTTAGTAGCCTTTCCTCTCTCCTAGGTAGCCAAACCCTCTTTTCTGGCTATTTAGGGTCTCTGTCTCTGGGGAAACTTTAGATAACGAATGCATGAGATCAGCCGAGTTCCTCTGCATCTCCCTCTTCACCTTCTGATAAGGAATCGACCGCTGACCGCGCTGGAAGCCTGCAAACCTGCAACATAGTAGCAAAGACGACTACTGCAACTCTGTAACGCTGATCCTGCCGCCTTCTCAACTGTTTTCCTGCTTGTGCATGCTGTGGGGGTAGTCTGCCTCCTCTCTGCACCAGAAGCCCCGAAGAAATCTCCCGTGGGTCGACGGAATCTTCCCCCTGCAACCGCAGGCACCAAAAAGCTGCATTACCGGTCCCTTGGGTCTCCTCTCAGCACGACGAGCGAGGTCCCTCGAATCCAGCAACACCGTCCAAGTGACCCCCACAGTCCAGTGACTCTTCAGCCCAAGTTTGGTGGAGGTAAGTCCTTGCCTCACCTCGCTGGGCTGCATTGCTGGGAACCGCGACTTTGCAAGCTACTCCGGCCCCTGTGCACTTCCGGCGGAAATCCTTCTTGCACAGCCAAGCCTGGGTCCACGGCACTCTAACCTGCATTGCACGACTTTCTAAGTTGGTCTCCGGCGACGTGGGACTCCTTTGTGCAACTTCGGCGAGCACCGTTTCACGCATCCTCGTAGTGCCTGTTTCTGGCACTTCTCCGGGTGCTACCTGCTTCAGTGAGGACTCTTTGTCTTGCACGACGTCCCCTCTCTCTGCAGGTCCAACTTGCGACCTCCTGGTCCCTCCTGGGCCCCAGCAGCGTCCAAAAACGCCAAACGCACGATTTGCGTGTAGCAAGGCTTGTTGGCATCCATCCGGCGGGAAAACACTTCTGCACGACTCTCCAAGGCGTGGTGGATCCATCCTCCAAAGGGAAAGTCTCTAGCCCTTGTCGTTCCTGCAGTATTCACAGTTCTTCAGCCAAGTAAGAGCTTCTTTGCACCAACCGCTGGCATTTCTTGGGCATCTGCCCATCTCCGAGTGGCTTGTGACTTTTGGACTTGGTCCCCTTGTTCCACAGGTACCCTCAGTCAGGAATCCATCGTTGTTGCATTGCTGATTTGTGTTTTCCTTGCATTTTCCCTCTAACACGACTATTTTGTCCTTAGGGAAACTTTAGTGCACTTTGCACTCACTTTTCAGGGTCTTGGGGAGGGTTATTTTTCTAACTCTCACTATTTTCTAATAGTCCCAGCGACCCTCTACAAGGTCACATAGGGTTGGGGTCCATTCGTGGTTCGCATTCCACTTTTGGAGTATATGGTTTGTGTTGCCCCTATCCCTATGTTTCCCCATTGCATCCTATTGTAACTATACATTGTTTGCACTGTTTTCTAAGACTATACTGCATATTTTTGCTATTGTGTATATATATCTTGTGTATATTTCCTATCCTCTCACTGAGGGTACACTCTAAGATACTTTGGCATATTGTCATAAAAATAAAGTACCTTTATTTTTAGTATAACTGTATATTGTGTTTTCTTATGATATTGTGCATATGACACTAAGTGGTACTGTAGTAGCTTCACACGTCTCCTAGTTCAGCCTAAGCTGCTCTGCTAAGCTACCATTATCTATCAGCCTAAGCTGCTAGACACCCTATACACTAATAAGGGATAACTGGGCCTGGTGCAAGGTGCAAGTACCCCTTGGTACTCACTACAAGCCAGTCCAGCCTCCTACATTGGTTGTGCAGTGGTGGGATAAGTGCTTGAGACTACTTACCACTCTTGTCATTGTACTTTTCATGAGAGAAAAATATACAAAACAAGGTCAGTGTATATACACATAGCCAAAAAGTTTTGCATTTCCTCTTTGCACTCTTTTCTAAGTGCTGAAAAGTACTTCTAAAACTTTCAAAAAGTTCTTAAAAGTTTAAAAAGTTTTTTTCTGTCTTTCCAAAAAGTTCTGAAAACGTTTTCCTCTTTTTCTATCACTTTAACTCTCTCTAAAAAATATCTGGCACAGGAAAAAATGTTGAACTGTCCAAACTTGCATATGATCACCTTAGCTGGAAAGGAGCAAGGAGTCTCTGCATAGAGAGAGGTTTGAGTGTAGGGAAGAATCCTTCCTTAGAACTGTTAATTAATATGCTTAGAGTACAGGATAAGGCCATAAGTGCCCAATCTGTAGAAAAAGTAGCTAATGGTTCTCAATCTGATCCAGGGACTCCCCCAGGAAAAGGTTCAGGAAAGAAAGTTCTCAGCCTGCCCATTACTAGACAGTCTAGCATAGTTGGTACAGAGGTTGAATCACACCATACTGATGATGTGATCTCACATTATGCTGGTAGCCAAGCTGTTAGGGTGCCCTCTGTAAGGGACAGGTCTCCTTCTGTTCATTCCCATCATACCTCTGTATCTAGAAATGTCCCTCCCACCCACCCTGATGACAGATTGTTAGAAAGGGAGCTCAATAGATTGAGAGTGGAACAAACCAGACTGAAGCTCAAGAAGCAACAGCTGGATTTGGATAGACAGTCTTTAGAAATAGAGAGGGAAAGACAGAAGTTGGGTTTAGATACCCATGGTGGCAGCAGCAGTATTCCCCATAGTCATCCTGCAAAAGAGCATGATTCCAGGAATCTGCACAAGATAGTTCCCCCTTATAAGGAGGGGGATGACATTAACAAGTGGTTTGCTGCACTTGAGAGGGCCTGTGCTGTACAGGATGTCCCTCAAAAGCAGTGGGCTGCTATCCTATGGCTATCATTTAGTGGAAAAGGTAGGGATAGGCTCCTTACAGTGAAAGAAAATGATGCCAATAATTTCCAAGTTCTTAAGAATGCACTCCTGGATGGTTATGGCTTAACCACTGAACAGTACAGGATAAAGTTCAGAGAGACCAAAAAGGAGTCTTCACAAGACTGGGTTGATTTCATTGACCAGGCAGTGAAGGCCTTGGAGGGGTGGTTACATGGCAGTAAAGTTACTGATTATGACAGCCTGTATAACTTAATCCTGAGAGAGCATATTCTTAATAATTGTGTGTCTGATTTGTTGCACCAGTACTTGGTGGACTCTGATCTGAACTCTCCCCAAGAATTGGGAAAGAAGGCAGACAAATGGGTCAGAACAAGAGTGAACAGAAAAGTTCATACAGGGGGTGACAAAGATGGCAATAAGAAGAAAGATGGTGAAAAATCTCAAGATAAGCATGGGGATAAGGGTAAAACCAAAGATCCCACTTCAAATCTTAAACACTCTTCAGAGGGTGGGGATAAAACAAATTCTTCCTCTTCTTCCCAACCTGCACACATTAAAAAGCCTTGGTGCTTTGTGTGTAAAAACAGAGGCCATAGGCCAGGGGATAAGTCCTGTCCAGGTAAACCCCCTGAGCCTACCACCACTAATACATCAAGCTCTAGTGCCCCTAGCAGTAGTGGTACTAGTGGTGGGACTGCTGGCAACAGTCAAGCAAAGGGTGTAGTTGGGTTCACTTATGGTTCCATAGTGGAAACTGATGTAATCTGTCCCAAGACAGTTTCTGTCACACCTAGTGGCATTGGCCTTGCCACACTGGCTGCTTGTCCCCTTACAATGGATAAGTACAGGCAGACAGTTTCAATAAATGGTGTTGAGGCCTTGGCCTACAGGGACACAGGTGCCAGTTTCACTTTGGTGACTGAAAACCTAGTGCCTCCTGAACAACACATCATTGGACAACAGTATAAGATTATTGATGTCCATAACTCCACCAAGTTTCTTCCCTTAGCTATAATTCAGTTTAGTTGGGGTGGAGTTACTGGCCCTAAGCAGGTGGTGGTATCACCTAGCTTGCCTGTAGACTGTCTCTTAGGTAATGACCTAGAGGCCTCAGGTTGGGCTGATGTAGAGTTTTATGCCCATGCAGCCATGCTGGGCATCCCTGAGGAATTGTTCCCTCTCATTTCAAGTGAAATGAAAAAGCAAAGGAGAGAAGGCCTGAAAACTCAGGATCCCTCTCCATCAACAGGTAAAAAGGGTATCACAGTATCCCCTAACCACCCTACCATTCAGGATACTATTCCTGTGGTGGGAGAAACCTCTCCTGGGGTGGCACCTGTTCCAAGGGAATCATCAGCTGGCAAAGCTGGACTCCCTGAGGTGGAAGTACCTCTCTGTGGGATAACTAACATTGGTGAGAAAAAGAGCACCATTTTAGTTAACATGGAGCATCCCTCCAACCCTCCCAGAGAAACTTTAGTGCAGAAACTCTGCACTGCCTCACAACACTTAGGACAGCATCCCTGCCCTAGTGTGGAGCTGATAGGACAGCATCCCTGCCCTGCTCCAACCCAAGAGAAACAGCATCCCTGTTCTCTCTTCCAGCCATATGGACAAAGTTTTTGCCCAGCTATGGCTTTTCTGAGACAGCATCCCTGTCTGGCATTTCCATCACTACAAATAGGTTCAGTGGACAATTCCCACTGCTCTAAACTAAAACTTACTGATAGAAACTCTGAAAATACATCTTCACATTGTTGCTTAGCTAAAAAACTTCAAACAGGGTGGTTTACATCCCCACAGGGAAGTAACCATATAGTGGATGATAAAGGGAGTAACCAGTCTATTGCAGAGCTACTCTCTACTTATCACCACTTAGACAATAAAGTCTCAACTGGCCAAGGTTAGCCTTATTGTCCTTCGTTTGGGGGGGGGTTGTGTGAGAAGGTAGCCTCTTTCTAGCCTTGTTACCCCCACTTTTGGCCTGTTTGTGAGTGTATGTCAGGGTGTTTGTCACTGTTTTCACTGTCTCACTGGGATCCTGATAGCCAGGCCTCAGTGCTCATAGTGAAAACACCATGTTTTCAGTATGGTTGTTATGTGTCACTGGGATCCTGCTAGTCAGGACCCCAGTGCTCATAGGTTTGTGGCCTATATGTATGTGTCACTGGGACCCTGTCACACAGGGCCCCAGTGCTCATAGGTGTGCATGTATATGTTCCCTGTGTGGTGCCTAACTGTCTCACTGAGGCTCTGCTAACCAGAACCTCAGTGGTTATGCTCTCTCATTACTTTTAAATTGTCACTAACAGGCTAGTGACCATTTTTACCAATTTACATTGGCTTACTGGAACACCCTTATAATTCCCTAGTATATGGTACTGAGGTACCCAGGGTATTGGGGTTCCAGGAAATCCCTATGGGCTGCAGCATTTCTTTTGCCACCCATAGGGAGCTCTGACAATATTTACACAGGCCTGCCACTGCAGCCTGAGTGAAATAACGTCCACGTTATTTCACAGCCATTTTACACTGCACTTAAGTAACTTATAAGTCACCTATATGTCTAACCTTTACCTGGTAAAGGTTGGGTGCAAAGTTACTTAGTGTGAGGGCACCCTGGCACTAGCCAAGGTGCCCCCACATTGTTCAGAGCCAATTCCCTGAACTTTGTGAGTGCGGGGACACCATTACACGCGTGCACTACATATAGGTCACTACCTATATGTAGCTTCACCATGGTAACTCCGAATATGGCCATGTAACATGTCTATGATCATGGAATTGCCCCCTCTATGCCATCCTGGCATTGTTGGTACAATTCCATGATCCCAGTGGTCTGTAGCACAGACCCTGGTACTGCCAGACTGCCCTTCCTGGGGTTTCACTGCAGCTGCTGCTGCTGCCAACCCCTCAGACAGGCAGCTGCCCTCCTGGGGTCCAGCCAGGCCTGGCCCAGGATGGCAGAACAAAGAACTTCCTCTGAGAGAGGGTGTGACACCCTCTCCCTTTGGAAAATGGTGTGAAGGCAGGGGAGGAGTAGCCTCCCCCAGCCTCTGGAAATGCTTTGTTGGGCACAGATGTGCCCAATTCTGCATAAGCCAGTCTACACCGGTTCAGGGACCCCTTAGCCCCTGCTCTGGCGTGAAACTGGACAAAGGAAAGGGGAGTGACCACTCCCCTGACCTGCACCTCCCCTGGGAGGCCTCCAGAGCTCCTCCAGTGTGCTCCAGACCTCTGCCATCTTGGAAACAGAGGTGCTGCTGGCACACTGGACTGCTCTGAGTGGCCAGTGCCACCAGGTGACGTCAGAGACTCCTGCTGATAGGCTCCTTCAGGTGTTAGTAGCCTTTCCTCTCTCCTAGGTAGCCAAACCCTCTTTTCTGGCTATTTAGGGTCTCTGTCTCTGGGGAAACTTTAGATAACGAATGCATGAGATCAGCCGAGTTCCTCTGCATCTCCCTCTTCACCTTCTGATAAGGAATCGACCGCTGACCGCGCTGGAAGCCTGCAAACCTGCAACATAGTAGCAAAGACGACTACTGCAACTCTGTAACGCTGATCCTGCCGCCTTCTCAACTGTTTTCCTGCTTGTGCATGCTGTGGGGGTAGTCTGCCTCCTCTCTGCACCAGAAGCCCCGAAGAAATCTCCCGTGGGTCGACGGAATCTTCCCCCTGCAACCGCAGGCACCAAAAAGCTGCATTACCGGTCCCTTGGGTCTCCTCTCAGCACGACGAGCGAGGTCCCTCGAATCCAGCGACACCGTCCAAGTGACCCCCACAGTCCAGTGACTCTTCAGCCCAAGTTTGGTGGAGGTAAGTCCTTGCCTCACCTCGCTGGGCTGCATTGCTGGGAACCGCGACTTTGCAAGCTACTCCGGCCCCTGTGCACTTCCGGCGGAAATCCTTCGTGCACAGCCAAGCCTGGGTGCACGGCACTCTAACCTGCATTGCACGACTTTCTAAGTTGGTCTCCGGCGACGTGGGACTCCTTTGTGCAACTTCGGCGAGCACCGTTTCACGCATCCTCGTAGTGCCTGTTTCTGGCACTTCTCCGGGTGCTATTTGCTTCAGTGAGGACTCTTTGTCTTGCTCGACGTCCCCTCTCTCTGCAGGTCCAACTTGCGACCTCTTGGTCCCTCCTGGGCCCCAGCAGCGTCCAAAAACGCCAAACGCACGATTTGCGTGTAGCAAGGCTTGTTGGCGTCCATCCGGCGGGAAAACACTTCTGCACGACTCTCCAAGGCGTGGTGGATCCATCCTTCAAAGGGGAAGTCTCTAGCCCTTGTCGTTCCTGCAGTATTCACAGTTCTTCAGCCAAGTAAGAGCTTCTTTGCACCAACCGCTGGCATTTCTTGGGCATCTGCCCATCTCCGAGTGGCTTGTGACTTTTGGACTTGGTCCCCTTGTTCCACAGGTACCCTCAGTCAGGAATCCATCGTTGTTGCATTGCTGATTTGTGTTTTCCTTGCATTTTCCCTCTAACACGACTATTTTGTCCTTAGGGAAACTTTAGTGCACTTTGCACTCACTTTTCAGGGTCTTGGGGAGGGTTATTTTTCTAACTCTCACTATTTTCTAATAGTCCCAGCGACCCTCTACAAGGTCACATAGGGTTGGGGTCCATTCGTGGTTCGCATTCCACTTTTGGAGTATATGGTTTGTGTTGCCCCTATCCCTGTGTTTCCCCATTGCATCCTATTGTAACTATACATTGTTTGCACTGTTTTCTAAGACTATACTGCATATTTTTGCTATTGTGTATATATATCTTGTGTATATTTCCTATCCTCTCACTGAGGGTACACTCTAAGATACTTTGGCATATTGTCATAAAAATAAAGTACCTTTATTTTTAGTATAACTGTGTATTGTGTTTTCTTATGATATTGTGCATATGACACTAAGTGGTACTGTAGTAGCTTCACACGTCTCCTAGTTCAGCCTAAGCTGCTCTGCTAAGCTACCATTATCTATCAGCCTAAGCTGCTAGACACCCTATACACTAATAAGGGATAACTGGGCCTGGTGCAAGGTGCAAGTACCCCTTGGTACTCACTACAAGCCAGTCCAGCCTCCTACAGGGTGTGGCAGTCCTTTGTGTGAGAGCAGGTCCTCCACCCTCCCAGCCCAGGAAGACCCATTCAAAATGCAGATGTATGCAAGTGAGGCTGAGTACCCAGTGTTTGGGGTATGTCTGAGTGAATGCACAAGGAGCTGTCAACTAAACTCAGTCAGACGTGGATTGTAAGGCACAGAAAGATTTAAGTGCAAAGAAATGCTCACTTTCTAAAAGTGGCATTTCTAGAATAGTAATATTAAATCCTACTTCACCAGTCAGCAGGATTTTGTATTATCATTCTGGCCATACTAAATATGACCTCCCTACTCCTTTCAGATCAGTAGCTACCACTTCAATAATGTATGAGGGCAGCCCAATGTTAGCCTATGAAGGGAGCAGGCCTCACAGTGGTGTAAAAACGAATTTGAGAGTTTTACACTACCAGGACATGTAAACTACACAGGTACATGTCCTGACTTTTACCCACACAGCACCCTGCTCTAGGGGTTACTCTAGGGGTTACCTAGGATACACATTAGGGGTGACTTATATGTAGAAAAAGGGGAGTTTTATGCTTGGCAAGTACTTTTAAATGCCAAGTCGAAGTGACAGTGAAACTGCACACACAGGCCTTGGAATGACAGGCCTGAGACAAGGTAAAGGGGCTACTAAAGTGGGTGGCACAACCAGTGCTGCAGGCCCACTAGTAGCATTTAATCTACAGGCCTGAGGCACATATAGTGCACATTACTAGGGACTTATAAGTAAATTAAATAGTCCAATTGGGTATGATCCAAGGTTACCATGTTTAAAGGGAGAGAGCATATGCACTTTAGCACTGGTTAGAAGTGGTAAAGGGTGCAGAGTCTAAAAGCCAGCAAAAACAGTGTCCAAAAAGTGGAGGGAGGCAGGCAAAAAGTTAGGGGTGACCACCCTAAGGCTGTCAGGTCTAACAGTATCCTTCTTGAATATTATAAGGCTTTGGATGAATCTATAGTTCCTCTAATGGCTTGATTTGTTGAGGAAGGTGTATTGTGCAAGTCTCTTGGCGCAAAGCTACTATCTCTCTTATCTTAAAACTAGGGAAATCCCCAGGAAGATGTGAATCTTATGGATCAATATCCTTGCTGAACTGTGATTATAAGCTCTATGCCAAGATACTGGCAAATAGTTTGAGTGGGAAGGATAGTGAATTGATTCATCCGAACCAGAGAGGTTTTATACAAAACAGGTTCATGTACGAACAAATGTTTAACCTAATTGGAACTATCGACTTAGCTGCCACATATCAAGAACCTTTCACAGTTATAGCCCTCTATGCAATGAAAGTGTTTGATAGAGTTAACTGGAATTACCGAAAATTAGTTCTTGAATGGAATAACTTGGGTAGTAAATTTTGTCGGGCAATTTGATTGATTTATCAGGCACCAGAGGCTAGGGTTCTGGTGAATGGAAGGCTTACTGATCCCTTTGAGATTACTAGGGGTACGAGGCAGGGCTGTCCCCTTTCCCCTCTGTTGTTGGATTTGTATATAGAGCCTTTTGCTAGAAGGATCAGTCTGGACCCTAACGTTTCTCCCTTTAGTAGTAAGGGTGGGTGAAGAAAGTGGCTTTATTCACCGATGATCTTTTAGTCGAATCTATTGGCTGCCTTACCTGTGCTACTGAATTTAGCAGAGGACATTGGGAGGATCTTGGGTTACCATATCAATCCTGAAAAACAGAAATAATGGTATGGAATATGGAAGTTGATAACTGCTATACGACAAAATCTATGAGGTACTGAGGGCTAATAATCGATAAGGAGGTGGAACGAATAGCGGAGGTTAATATCAAGTATGTAGTAACAGAGTGTAGTAAGTTAATGCTAGGATGGTTACACCTTCCTCTTACAATTATTGGAAGAGTACATTTGGTTAAAATGATAATCTTGCCTAAGTTGAACTTTCTTTATAACTCTATTCCCCTACTAATTGATAAAATACTCTTGATTATGCTTCAACAGAAGATTAACTCTTTTATTTGGTCGCAAAAAGGCCCCAGGATAGCATGGAAGAAATTGCGTAGAAGAAAAGAGAAAAGGGGCCTTACTCTTCCTGATATACAGTATTATGTGTGGGCGTTTCACCTTAAGAATGTTAGAATATTATTTTCTTCCCCGATCATTCAGCGGTTGGACATATGCTTAATTGTATGGTGGCAACTGAAAAAGGTGCAGCAACATCATTTTTATATACGTTCAATGAGCCCACATTTTTCAAGAAAGTGAGGTTGAAAATATTACAGGATGCAGCCAAAGTTTGGTACAGGGTACGGCAAGTGACAAAAATAGAGTATTATAGTCATTGGGCTCCAGTTTGGGATTCCCCGGGAACACATAAGTGTCTGACAGATGTGTTGCCTTTGCCCCTTAAGAGAGCAGGGATCCAATTCTGGGGAAAACTAGGTAGGGATGGTTTGTTGCTATCCTGGGAAGAGCTTACAGTGCGGACAGGAGGAAATCTTGTGAGATTGAAGTACATCCAATTAAGAAATTGGACTCAGAAGGCTATTGTCAGGTTGGGGGCTGAAAATCAGTTGGAAGGTAATACAATAAAAAATCATGGGAGCCTCAGAAAGGTTTTGGGTTGGTATTGGGCTTGGTGGATGCGCTGGACAGTGATTTTAACTTGCTGGATTCCCTTTGGGGGGAAGTGATGCCCTTAGACCAAGTACGAGGATGGTAGAAAATATCAATGCGTATAGTGTACAAGGAAGTTAATCTAGCACCATTATTGAGGAACCATCTTTTTACTCTGCACATGGTTTTTATTACCCTGTGTAAGCTCTTCAAGATGAGAGGAGGGGAACCAGTTAACTGCACAAAATGTGGCTTATCGAGAGCATCTGACATTCATATGTTTTTGTATTGTCCATTGGTACAAAGTTTTTGGGTAAAAGTTTGTAAGGTAATCTCAAGTACTGTGAAGCAACAGATTTTAGAGTCTTCCCTTAGTAATCTTCAATATACCGGAAGAACGGGAAGTGGACATCTGTTTCTCCCCCCCATACACGGACTGGTTTGATGCACTTATTGGGATATCAGAGTGGGTTGTGGCGGGGAATGACTTAAATAAGGAAAAGAAGGTAGACATATGGTCACGGTTATGGAATGAAGGGGCATAGGAGAGTAATACTTGAAGGGGTTGTATTATTTGGTTTTGTCCTCTAATTAGAGGCCAGATCAATCATTATCCTCAAATGTAAATTCTTGCGTTGAGGTTAGGTGAGAGAGATCCGGGATCCCTGGAATCATGTATCACCAAATACGAGTGAGGTTTCTTTTCTATTTGAATGATATGGAGTTGATTTAAGCCAGAGTTTTATGAGGGAAAAAAAAGACACAAAAATATAAATGACTAAGGGCCTTCTTGGCGGTTTGATGGTAAGACCGCCACGATGGTGGCTGCCAAATGCCCACCATGTTGGCGGTCATACAAACCGCCATGTTACAAATTACACAGGCAGGTCTGACAAAATGCAGACACAGCCAGGACTGCGGAGGGCCGAAAAGAGGTGGTTTCACCACCAGCACTGTTAGCCTGTCAGAAATCCTACGGACCAATTACGACCATCATATCTCAATAGCGGTTCTCCCATGGCAGAAAACCAATGGCGGTGCGAATCGCAGCAGTGAATATAGTAATACACTACCCCACATTGGATAGTTTGAATTCCACACACCTGACAGATATTCACACACCCAACACATCTACAAACTGCACTATAAATTACTCCCCTTCACACACCACAATCCTTTACAACCAGAACACCACACACAGAAGACAGAGTACCATTTAAAAATACAGAATCATAGAATAGGCACCCCTCACCACTCCAAATACCAGTCACCCCACACCTGCACATCATACATATCACACAATATTCCCTCCACACATCTGACACCACCTGTTGCCCACTCACAACACAGCACCCACTCCTCATCACCCAATTTGTATTTACCTTTTCATGTCGTCCACCACTACCATGTCCCCCCAAAAACATCCCTGCTTCAAAGTAGATGAGTTGAGGGTCATGGTGGACGAAATCATCAGGTTAGAACCACACCTTTTTGAAGCCCAAATCCAACAAACCTCAGTTGCCAGGAAAATTGATATGTGACAATACATAGCCGAGAGGGTGAATGTTGTAGGGAGTTATCCACACACAAGGGAGAACATCAGGAAGAGGTGGAATTCCCTCAGGGGATGGTACATTCCATGGCTGTCAGGTACCAGCTGGCGGTCCACAAGAGTGGCGGTGGGCCCACACTTTCTCCCCCAACGTTCACATCATGGGAAGAGAAGGTATTGGACATCCTGCATTCTGATAGCTTGACAGGCAGACGTGAGGGAGTGGGGTCAGGTAAACACTGGAAATGTCACCCTAAAGATATTTCTTGCATGCTCACTGATCACCTTTTGGCATCTTAACAGCCAATAAAGTCACCATCCCTGTGCCCAACTGTCCAAATGCCTCTCCCTGCCATGCCACATGTCAACTAATCTCACCTGGGGGCCCAGTGTTTGCGTATAGCCTAGATATTATAGGGACTGACAGCACTACAACTCCCAGCAAGCACTGTTCTACCATTAAGAAAACTAGAACAGTGCACCTCAATGAAAATAGCCCTGCATGTCAACTACACAATTGACTCAACTCACCTGAATGACCCACATTTTAAAGTCTAGGGCAATGACAGCAATGCTGTGGGCATCTGCCAGTACAAGACAACCAATGCACAGCTACTGCTGTGTCCTCTGTTGAAATGTCCCTCTTACCTCCTATCAACCATAGATAGATACTCACCTTGGGTGTACGCACATATCTGCAGTGAGCTGTACAAGGTGTAACCTGATATACATGGGCAGGTAGAATGGTTACTTCCATGTTGATGGACAAGTCAGAGTGCACTTTATATTCTGCAGCTCTCCGGTGACTCAATTCTGAACTACTGCTAACTAGGAGGTACCATGAACAACATCAAGCTACTCAGGTGCCAAGACATAAGTCTATCGACAGGTCTCCGACTGCCAATCTAATCTGATATCCTGTAGCACGGTGTATGATATAGAAAGTTCCTACATCCCATATAGCTGTACCACAGATTTGAAAGCAGGTGTCACAGTCATATCAGGGGATCCAGTAAAACCTTCCTGTACATGGCTCAAAGCATATCCACCTGTGAAAGCAGGATAGCACATGTTGCATGACAATCTGTTACTGTCTGTTCCAGGTCACCTACCCATTGTGAGCATGAAGAGGACACCTGAGACTGCCACTTCCCCCCAAGATGAAGCCCTCAGTCAGGACACCACCACTGGTTCTGAGGACAATGAGGACGACTCTGGCTGATCTGGGATACCTGGTCAGTCTACACTTGTCAGCCTCACTCTGCCCACAACTACCCCTCCCAGCCCTGTTGCTTCGACATTCCAGGCAACGATTGCCCCCAAACCTGAGTCCCAAGGACAGTTGATATCATCATGTGCCCCCTTCCGTGCAGGCCCTAGAGTCACCACTAGACAGCACAGACAATCAAGGACCTGGCACCAGTGGGAGCGGGCAAACTGTGCCAAGGGCACAGGCACAAGGGGGTAGGGGGCTTGGGAGGGATGCAGTGGGCCAACCGATTAAGTCTGCAAGTGATACAACTGGCCAGGACACCACCTCTGAAGTCTTGGGAGCCTGTCAGCAGACCTAAGGCGTGATGGGCCAAGTACTTGCCATGATGGGGAGATGAAGCGGGTGCTGAGCGTTAACCACCCGGAAGTCATGCAAAAGTGGGAGGTCCACAATGCCAACATAGCCTCCCTAACAGGGGTGCTGAGAGACATTAACACCACCCTGAGTAGGTTATGTCCACCACAGCAGACCCCTTCCATTGGCCATGTTACATCAGGACCCTCTAAATCTGTGGCAGCCAGTAGAATGGAGGCTCTGCAAGGGGAAAGACATGCCTCGGACTCCCCTGCCTTTATAGCTCAAGAATTCCCCCGCAAACATGGATGTCCACCTAAACATCCAAGAGGAGAAGATGCCAAGACCACAACCACTGCCAGGAAGTGATTCTCTCCACATTGGTTCCCCTTGTGTGTGACAGATACACCCTGTTGACTGTTTTACCACCACTCTCCATTTTCCAAAGGCACATGGACACTGGACTTAAGACTCCAAATGTTGCAGCAGCTACCCTGATGATTACATACACCATGACTCAAACCATCACTGTTTGCACTAATGATTTCAGCTCATTCCTTTCATCTACCTGTGCACATGTAAATAAACACAACTAAACCACATATCTGGTTGAGAGTCATTTCTTTGCTATACTTATTAATAACAGTGCTACATGTTGTGTACACATGATATTCACATGTCTACCCAGTCTCTAAAGTCCCAGCACACATGTACAATTGAATCTGGGTCTGGTACATGACAAATTGTACAAATTGACACACTCCTTTTCCCATTTAGTGCACTTGGTTCACAACATGGCAAATATTACACAGGCATCATATTACGATGCACCTGTCCATCAATGCCTCCCACCACATGTGGCATGTGTGCCAAAGCATGGGCCAAATCCTCACATTGTGGAAATCTGATGCAGCTGTCAAGGTGCTTTAACAATGCAGAGAGTACATCCTTCAAGACCAGACTGAACAGAGGCTGGGACATGCCTGCAGTTAGGGCCATGGTATTCTGAAAGCACCTTGTGGCTAGGAAGTACAGCAATCTCATGACTTGTACAATGGGTGGTATGCTATTTAGATGACGAATGACAAGCATCAGATCTGGCTCAAACTGACAACACAGGTCCATGATTGTCTGCTTATCTAGGCGGTAGATCTGGATGACATGTCAATCCTCCATGGTCTGTAGGTGTGCTAGTGGACAGTAACTGGAGGTTGTCTGACCCTTCTCATTGCAGTGTTACTAGATGAAGGAATGCAAGAAGGTATGTGGATCAGTCATTGTGTTCATTGTAGGTTTGAATGCACATATGTCACGCATGATGCGTGGATATGACATATGACATAGTTAAACATGATAACAGGACATACCCAGGTAAATGAAGGCTTATTGCTGCAATGTCATCCCCTTACCTTGGTTATGACTAGTAATCGGATATGCATGTCACTGAAAGTATGAGTGATAATAACATTCATATCATGTTTCACACATGATACACACTAGTACCATCTATCCAATTACCATGAGGGTGCAGAGCATGTCACTAATGATACATGACTCACATATGATGTATCTCACTACATATTTATGTTTAAACCGATGTTAAATACATGGTTGCACGCAGCCAACACTGAATACTATAGCGTAGATATGTGTGTGACCTTGTGATGCAACTTTATTATGACTTTTCTGACCATCTAAGGACCTTAAAATGGCAGTTGCCTGACCTAGTATACTGGACATTAGGAAATTACCTACGTCCACCAGCGGAAGTCATCGGTGAGGTAGGCGGATACTACTGTGGTGGGATTTGCCACTGGAACACATTGCTGCCTTTGGTGGTCTTTGGCCTATGGCGATGTCTGCTGGCAGTGACGGTGTGCTACGTGGTGGACGTGAACATCATTTCATACTTCATCTCTCACTAGACTCCTGATACCGCTGCCAGTAGGTCCCCCATGACTTGAGCTGATGTGTACTGCCTCTGGACAGCTCTATGTTGCACCAAAGGAGCAAGTAAATGCACCATGTGCACAAATATTTCCCTATCCCAAATATACCTTGTAAAACAAAGCTAAGGCTGATGGGCAACGTTTCTGAATGTGTGCTTAATGTCTGTAGGGTGCCAAAGGTGTGATAGAATGGAAAGAGTGCCTGGTCATGTACTGACAGCTGGTGACAGATTGTGAGTCCTGAGACATTGAGGAGTGTTTTTTATGCATGTTGCACAAGGTTAGGTAGTATACCAGTCTCCTCTTGACATTGCATATTTGCAAATGTGTTTGCTGTCTGGTCATATGAAGTATGGTACATGTAGACATGACATACATTCTAATCTATGTCATCCATGCAGGTCAACGCCCAACAGAGAAAGGGGATTTGGGGTGCCATCGCCAAGAATGTGTGGACACTTAGGGTCCACAGCCAGTGGAGCGCCCACTGTCAGAAGAGGTGGGAGGACCTGAGACGTTAGGCCTGGAAGACTGCAGAGGCCTATCTGGGGATGTCCTCCCATTGAGGACGGGGTGCCCGTCGAACACCGGTCCCCTTAGTGGCCCACATTTTGGCAGTGGCCTACCCTGAGTTGGATGGGTGTTTGAAGGCAGCACAGCAGCCACAAGGGGGAACGTACAGACCAAAGTCATCTTTTTCCCTTTACCACACGATTGAGTGAGGGAACCGGATGTTGACTCTGACAATGTGGTAAGTTCAAAGTGTCACAGATTTCCTGTGTACACGTTGATGTACCATAGCCTTATATGGCACACAGGTGTGCACATATGAATGTATTTAGAGGCGTGTTAATCAGCTATAATGTTCCCTCAGTACAATTGCATATAATGATGTCCCTATGATAGTGTCATATGTGTCCTGGTATACTGCATGTTCTAATTTGGTGATTGTAGATACCCACCAACAGGCAATCCCTCCCAATGTAATGGTGATAGTGTGCGTAGGTACTTGTCTTCTGCAATGTCTCAATATTCATCTTTATCTGGACTGCTCAACATGGGACTGGCATCCCTCAACCACCCGCCCCACCTTCTATGTACCCAACAGACGTCTCCGTTCCTCCCAGCTCGCCCTTTCAGCCATCCTCAAGATCCAGAAAAATACAACAGAAGGAAGATCCTTTTCCTACCTAGCAGGCCGGACATGGAACACACTACCTCTCAAGCTCAGGCAGCCTGCATCACTGAGGTAGTTCAGAAAGGACCTCAAGACCTGACTCTTCGACTGAGTAGCCTGCCCACTACAGCACCTTGAGACCCTATGGGTGATTAGCTGCCCTCTACAAATCCTTGATTGATTGATTGTGTAATATGGGGCAGACCTCTACTATTCATCACTAGTTTACTAATGCTTTCAGATAAGTGATAGCAGCATGTGAGGCTGTGATGTCCATCTGACATGTCACATGACCTACACGGTTAATATTTTCAAACCTGTTACAAGGTAAATTCCCTTGGTAAGTGAGGGATGCACATAGACATGTGTGATGCCTCATCAGTGTAGACAACATGCATTTTGGATACCATTGATGTGTTCCAACATTTCTAGGGGCATACATATGTTGATGTCAGAATCTATGAATGTTACAACCTTTCTAATATTCTGTGAATGGAAAGTGGCCACACAGTGTTGTCCTTGGGCATACTGTTGTAGGCACTTGTAGCCTATTCACATGTACATACTTGACAGATATGTATCAACATCATGTATCATTGGAAAGGTTCAGGGAAGAATCAACATAGTAAATTATTATGTATACTTGCATTTGCTATAAATGATGTGACTAATAAGACCTGGCTGTTTGGGAGACTAATGTTGGCATGGATACCTATGTGGTGCTGGTGTGGTAGTTCACATACACATGTGAGTAATGATGTAAGTGTATGTGGGCTTGGGGCTTGCATCATAGTAGGTGTACCTGGCATGTTAGCAACAGATGTGCTTTGGCCCGCAGATTACTCCACAGACAGCTGTAAGGTCTGGCATGTATGATGTGTGTAGTGATGTAACCACACAGTCAGTGGGCCAAAGATGGGCTAATTGCATGATGAGGTAGGTCTGATTGTCTTCTTGCAGCACAGTTTAGTTGTCCATATTTCAGGTACACTCTGACATCTCTGGTAGTGCGTGGGACATAGGTCAGAGGCAACGTGCCCCTTACTGACAGATGATGTTAGTTGTCTGAAGACCAATGACCTAGATGACATAGTCCACTATGTTTTTCAGTCCATGATACATCATTATTGGTGCATGTGTGTGTGACATGTGTTCTGACTCCTTTACCTTAACTAGCAATGTACGGCAATTTGAGGTCTTACAGGTTTGAATAGGTCCATTGTGTATGCTAATGAGTATGTGAAATTAAGTAGGTTTGGCATGTCTATACTAGGCTTGCTTGCCTTTACTTTCCAACATGTATCATAGCCTGGTACATGACATCAGGTTAAAAGTATTTGTATGTGTTGGGCATGTGTTCATAATCAGCCTAGAGCAATTTCACTTCCCTAAACTATTGCTTCATTGGTATGGTTAGTGTGATTGGTCTACTTCATTAATTGTATTATAGGTGTCAGTTAGATAGCTTAGCTGGTGTTTGACAATGTTCATGTTGAGGGACATACATCAAAACTAGTAGTGGCATGATGTTGGCATTTTGCTGCCACTATCTGGGAGTATTGGTGACCAGGATGTAAAATGACTTATGTGTTCTGTGTGATGGAAGTGTTATATTGTGAATATGATGACCATACCTGACTTTCTGTTTTTCAGCATCAGCACCAGCAGGCGAAGGAGACGGGGCACAGCCGAGTGGGGAAGCTTCTTGCCACGGGTACTTCAGTCACGCGAACACCAACAGCAAGGGACACAGTGGCCTGGAGAGTTAGGGGAATGCCAGGGGGAGACCGGACCCAGTACATCATCTTCAGAATCCTCCTCTGGTGGCCACTCCCTAGTGGTGGAAGACCCATTGGGGACACCCGACCTTTTCTGTCCACCACGCCCCATTCTATCACTGCCCTCCCTGTAGCTCCCCTCCCAGTTGGCCGTGCCACCCATCCAAGCGGGTGCACGTTTCCTTCACCGCAGGCACCTCTGCCCCAGCCAGTGTTAGCCCTGCTGCCCTCAGTGAGTGGGCTATTGATGTCCTGAGGTCGATCTCTGTGGGTCAGTCGAGCATAGTGAATACCATCCAGGGACTGGCAACTCAAAAACAACAGAACAATGTGTTCCTGGAGGGAATTCACGGTGCAGTGGCAGGTCTACAGAGATCATTTCAGGCTCTGGCCTCCATACTGATAGCAGCCATTCACCCTTTAGCTACAGCCCCCTCTCCATCTTCGCAGTCTGAATCCCCCTTCCCCGACCCAGCCAAAGCACACAGACAGGCATGCATCCACCTCAACATCCAAAGGTAGCACAGACAAACAAAAGAACCACAAGACACTCCACCGGCATGCATACAGGTAACATTCACCTGCAGACACAGCAACAGTCACAACATACCCTGACACCCCCACCACCCCTAGCATCACAGACATAACATCCAGAACCCCTGCTGACACCACACCAACATTTAGTTATCCAGCCACCACACCTATCCTACCTGCAGACATCACCTCAGTAGACCCTCAGACACCCACCCCAGTAACCACACCAACAGACACCACAACCACTAACACACCTACATGCAGCACATCCACCATACCTGCAGTCGCCACCCCACCAGACACACGAAGGCATCCTCTAGCACCTCCACCCCCTCAGCACGTGTCCAAAAAACTTTCCTTTCTGAGTTTGACTTTTTCCCTACAGATCATCTCCCCATAAACCACTAGGTCTATTTCCCTTCCCAAGTCCATCCCTTCCACCTTCAAGGCCTCTCCTACCCCCCTGCCAACACCCATGCCCCTCCCTGCCAAGAAGAAGTCCACCCCTCCCAAAAAGATCTGCCCCCTCCCAAGCCCAAGTCCAACACCCCCTCCCAAGCCCAAACCCAAACCCCTCTTCTAAGCTGAAGCCTAAACCCCTCTCCCCCACCAAAACCCAAGAATCACTGAGGTGCCTGCCTGCCACCTTGATGCCCCTACCTGTGGAGTTAGATGGCAGTCAGGAGTCAATTGGGGCACCATGCAGTTCCTTTGCAGCAGCTATGGACTGGCCTAGGGCCTTGGACACTGTTTTTTACAAAATGTATCCACATAAAGTTTACACCTACCAGATGTTGGTTTTAATGTTCCATCTTTGCCCTGCCTTTCCTTTCCTTTCCTAAGTTTGAGTTGCTCATGGCTGACATTGGTTGTGTGGCAGTATGTGTGTGCTGCTTGGTGGTTCCAGTATTGTTTGAGCAGTCTGTGATGTTGTGTTCAGTGCTTTTATGCCCAGGGATATTGTGTTTTTTTGTGTGATGGGTACGAGTATGTAGCTGATTTGTTGCTGTCATGGTGGTGTGTTTTGTTAGTGTTGATATGTGTTTGTTGTAGTGCTGCGTGGCTTTGTGTGCTTGCGCTATTTGAGTCTGCGTGTATTGTGCATGGCATAATTGGGTCGGTGTGCTGTGTGTGGGTGTAATGTGTGATGTGTATGTCGATTGCTAGCTTGTATATGGTGCACCTGTATTTGTTTCATCACAGATGGTTGTATGTTGTTTTGAATATGTGTGGAGTTCCTGGCCACTGTTGGTTGTGAGTGTTTCACATGTGTACATATTTGTGTGGTTGTGGTGTTGTTGTTACGAGTTTGTTTATTGTATGTGTATTGGTGGAGCTGGCCCTCTGCTGTGTTGCCGTGCATAAGTGTGTGTCTTTGATGTGTGGTGTGTGTGTGTGTGTGTGTGTGCAGGCTGCAGTGTGCATGCTGTGTATGTGCAGATGTGTTTGTTGCTGTATGTGTGTGTGTCACTGTGCTGTGTGTGAGTAAAGCCCTCGCACCCTCCTTCCCATGTTATGTCATGTAACAGTTGTAATGCGTACATTTTACTAATGTAACAGGTGAGTGTGTGTACCTACCGTTGTCGTTTTCCTCGTCGGCAATGGTTCTGTTGTCTTTTGGTGAGCAGGAGCAGTAGAGTGACATCGAGTAGTGGTTCCATGGCGGCTCCGGACGAGTATGGCTTCCTGGAGGTGAAAGTCTCCTTTTATTCTGTTTGTTTCTGCCTGCTATTCTGTGGTGGTCCGACTGGAGTGGTTATGTTGGCGCTGTGCACCCCTGTGAATGAGTCCGGCAGAAATATGGTCTCTGCCAGACTGATGGTGGCTCTATATAACCGCAGCAGTGTGGCCACACTGACGGTGCCGGCGGTGCTTTGGAAGGATCCTGTGTGCATCACCGCCAATATCTTCATTTGGTGGTCTTCTCTGCCAGCCTGTTAGCGGTCGGACCACCACCGCCAACATGGCCATCCTTGGACCGCCAAACTCATAATGAGGCCCTAAATGTTTAAAACTTTTAAATACATTTAACATGAGCAGGCAAAATTATCTGTTTTGTTTGCTAATCTATACTTAAATGTCTGTTCTCCATGGAAATTGCCCTCTTTATTTTCTGTTTTTCCATTGGAGTTCATGTAATTTGATTGAGGTGCCTCCTTTTCTGTTGAAGAGAAAAACGAGGTAGTCTAATTTTAAGAGTTTGTTTTTTGGTAGTAAGTGGGGGAGTTTAGTTTAAACCCATTTTAATGTGAGTTTGTGTTTAGTAAATGTTTTATTTAACTTATATTTTGTTAGTCTTTGTCCAGGTATCTCATTTCTGCAGTTTGGTATTTTCTCAAACTTGTAGACATAAAAGTGGTAGATTGTTTAGTTAGTCAATTTTTATTTTAGTATTTTAAAAATGAATTAGTCTATTACTTAGTGTAAATAAATATTCTACTTACTTTGGAAGGTAGTTGTATATATTATTCTGTTTGTAGGTTCTGATTGAAAAATCCGGCAGGGCTAATCTTCTTGCAGCTTTCACAGCTTTTGGAGTGGTAATTAATTATATTTTGTGTGACTTTTATATTGCTAATTTAAATTGATTGATTGGTATACTTTGTATTGTGATTTTATTGGTTAGTGTTCTTTTAGTTTAATTTTTTCAGTTAGTGCTTTTCATGGGGAACGCTAATTAGTGTGTATTTTATAATATTTTTATATATAGTCATATTTTTTTTTGATGTGTATGATTTTTAATATGCATATATATAAATGAAATAATATCTGTTTATTTTTTATTGTGATAATTGTTATAAATTCATTTCTGTATTGATATTTTGCTGTTTTAATAGGTTTTCCTTTCTTTCGGTTATTTATGTTTGCTTTAATACTGTACAATTGTTATGATGTTGGAATACTGATTACATGTTTTATGGCTAATTCTAAACTATTTTATGTAAAAAGTTATTTGCATTTTTTTAAATGTTGATTTTTATTGATATTTATGTAATGGATATTGTATGTTCCAATATGTGTGTGTATTTATATGTTTGCTGAAAGGTCACTGTATTTTTGTGTCTGACAATTTTATAAATATTATACATGAAAATAGATATTATTGACAGTGATATTTAGGTTATTGATATTTATGTGTTTGCTAAGTATAGGCCGACAATACTTTTTTAATTGATATTTATTTTTCGATGATTTAGGGAACAAATAATGTTTACATCAGTAATATGCCAGTGATCCAGTCCAAATTGGCCAACAACCTGTTTTGTTTGTGCTACTGTCCAGCAGAAGCCTGGTCTCTCAGTTTTAGGTGGACTGTTCTTATTGGACCAGGACCATGACTAATTTACATATTTGCTAATTCCTATCTGAAGTGACAAGGTGGGCAAAAAAATGAATTAAATTGTGGCTCAGTGTACTTATAAGTGGCTCAGATTACTTCAAGTAATCCACTGATCATGTTTTGTTTTTGTCAATCTGATGCCCTTGCAGCAACTAGCATGTCCACACATGCGTCCAAGGCTCACAGTTCCTTTGGGCACAAGCTGCACCTCAATGATGAAGCCCCAATAGGTTTAAACCATGCCCAGGCAGAATTAGAATTGCCCCAGAATAAATGGAGTAATTTCCCCAATTCTGCCTTTTTGATGCAGAATTACTTCTAACTATGCAATTATGCATACTCACGTAATTAGTGATCTCATTACGCGTCTGGCAGTCCGAAACCTGGACCGCCAGACACATGGGAAGGAGATGGCTGAGAAGCTGGCAGGCTCCTCCCCGGCCCCATTACAAGGTTTCCACTGGGCTGACTGGCGGCCTCAGCTCCTCATTGAGCTGAGGTCAATGCCGGTGCACAGAGGGTGCTCCCAGCACCCTAAAAAATGACACAGTCTGTCGTAGTAGTCAGTGTGCATTCCGAGAATGCTAGGCAAGGGGGCCCTTGCACAGACCATGACATGGTCATAGGCAGTGCAGGGCCCCCCCTGTGGACTCCAGCACTGGCTTACTGCCATCCTTTCTATGGCAGGGACCCTGCCTTGGAAAGGCTGGCAAGAGTGAAGTTATGATCTGTGCTGCTTTAAGCCCCTCCATGGCTGAGCACAACGTAGACTGCCGCCTACCCTTTGGGATCTATGATCCTGCCGATGATGAGTGTCCCCTGGCGGTCAAACTGCCAGGGTCATAATATGGCGGTCGGGCCATCTGGCTTGCAGCAGTCCCACTGCCACCATGGGTTTGGCAGTCCCCTCACCGCCAAACTCATAATGAGGCCCTAAAAGTAATCCGGGGAAAAATCCTACTGCAAGATCACAATTAGAGAGCACAAGAAGCTGCTTTCGCTGGCTGTTTGTGCCCTACTTCTTTTGGGGCTGTTTCTCAATGCAAAATGCATTCTTGTACTCATTTTGGATGAGAGAGTGCTATTCGCAAGTAGAAGATAGCTCTAAGTGTGGATATTAAGTTGGGGGAAAATCCTATCCCAAGAGCAGCCGCTCACAGTTGCTCAGTCACTATTCATGTCCTGTGGCATCTAGCACTATTTCTTAGCACGAAACGCATCCTTTTGTCCATTTTGGACCAGAGGGGCATTTTTGTGCTAAGAAATAGCACTAAATGCAGAATTTCTCTTCTCACGTAACTCAAGCATACTCATGGCATTTTAGGTAATTCTGCATGATTATGCAAGACTGAATTACACAAGACATGCCCACCTCTATTTTGAACTAGTCCTTTAACCTAGTCTGGGGTTTCTTGTCATGTTCAGAGGGGACTTGGCCTGGCAGTTTGAACTTGATCCTACTGGAGCTTGAAAAACACTGCTAGGCATATGGTTGGTTCCTGTCTGACATGGCATGGTGGGCAAAAAAGCGATGGTCTTTATAGTGGCCCAGAGTAATTACCAGTGGCTGACATTAATTCAAGCAATCCACATGTACCTTTTTTGTTTTCCTCATTCCGATTTTCTTCTGAAAATTAACACATTAGTTCTGCCCCCAGATTTACTGATGCAGGAATATCAGTATTTTCATTGCACAAGAATACTGTAGTATTACGACCATTAAACTGTTGGTGTCATTAGAATTGGGGATTTCTTCTGGAATTGGTAGTAATGCTTCTGATTCTTCTGGTAAATTCCAATGTTTGGTTAATTCCCAACCCCAAAATTTCACCAGCTTTTAAATGGCGAGAGGTAACCGAGGAGGGTAGAAAGTCACTGCCTCATTTATGTACCTCTTGTATTTATCTTAACTGAAAATTGTTGATTCTGTAAATAGTTTAATTTAAAAAGGTTTCCAATTACTTTCAAGTTCAAATATATATATATTTCTTTAATAATTTAATGTGTCTTCCAAATACATTTTCATACTTATGTTTCGTATATAAGCTGCAATAATAGCTAAAATATCAGTTACCTTGTTCTGTTCCTGAAGTTGTGTGAATTAAATGCAAAATGTTTCAAGATTCTTTCCAAGCTTGCAATATAGAATTCAAAATTTATTCCAGCGGAAAAAAAAATGTTTTTGTTTTTAAACTTTTCCTACAAGTTAAACGTCCATTATTGGCTGGCATCTGCACCTGCTAAAACTGGCATATCACTTTCCAAATAGGCACAATTTCATCGAAGCAAATGAGGCATGGCTGAGCGCAGACAAGCTTTAGCACTTTTGCATCAAACATGTTTAGTGTGTGAGAGGATCCAATCAATAAAAAAATGAACATTTCTGCTGTTATCGTTGTGACCAATACTGCTATTGGAAAGGGTTCATTTGTCCACAGATGTCTAGCAAATATTGACTGGCTGTTAATCAGAAAGAGGCATTAAGATCATCAGGTAACAATGTTTGACTTATTTATACTGGAATTTGTTTACGAATACGTCTGATTCAACAGCATACAGTGTTTGACACAGGTAGGGGAAATCAAGGAAGGTCTCCAAGGATTTTAGCTTTGACCTATATGGATGCATTGACTTGTAAATGTGCTTACTTTCTCCACTTACCAAATTGGCTTTGTTAAATGACAGGTTACTGTCTTCACATTTTCGAGTGGGAAGGATAAGGTTGTAGCAAAAGGGTTCATGTGAAGGAATTCTGATCAGGTGCACGCTGCCAGTACTAATAGGTCCTTAAAGCCGAAGAGTGTCAACACCGACTTCCGGTAATAAAAACATCCGATAAACCAAGTAGTAAACGTGAGAGAAAACCTTCAAACAGCAATGAGAAAATCTAAGAACTTAAAAATCCTAGGTTTGTAAAGACACCTTCAGATCTATCAGAATCGGTCGAGAAATATCTTGGAAATAAAAATTACGGGTGAATCAGATCACATCTAAGTTAGAAGCTTTAGTAGTTGTGCTCGAGTTGCCAAACATGATGTCATCTGGGCATCTTGTAGAATATCAATGAACTAAAAAGGGAGACCCCGATAGTCCCAATTTGCATGGCACTTCATGTGACAATCACCCAAATTTAAAAAGAATGCTTATCATTGCCTTGACTGGGCTATGAAGCAGTCGAGCAAGTTTAAAAAAATAAGCAATGAAGCTGCCATGTTTTACTACATTATGATATTAACACTGGTTTATTTCTGTGGAAAGCAGGCAGCTGACTGACTCCAGGCAATGCCTGTGTGTCCCAGTTCAATGAGAAGTTTGCATATGGCTTACTTTTATACTGGGTTGCAACCCTGATTTTGAAGGCACTTGTTTAAATCCAGATTGATTAAAGATTTTTTAAGCACAGAATAGCTGTTGTCAGAAGAGTATGTTATATAGTATCTGCTGCCACACGCCACTCAATGCCTATGGCAAGAATCTCTTATTCCGTATCTTTGCCTCTTCGCATACACAGGATTACAGGAAGAACTATTCCCAGAATACAAGGTGACCAATCTACAGAAGTTGTCTTCCACTACTAAAGCATTCAAAATAGTTAGGCAATCGTTATGACCTACCATGTAAATGGACTGAATTTCCTCTCTCCTGGAAGTGGTGATAGCGGGGGAATCAGTATCTCCAGGGTGGGAAACATCAAGCTCATTTCAAATTGTACCCTAGGGCTTCACTGAGAAATCAGAATTTACTGAAAGAATCAGTAATGTCGGGTCTTATACCCACAGGAAGTTCTATTTTTTTCTTGGATTTTCACTCACAGATATTGGCTGTTTTCAGCAGCCAAGATCTCTGGGAAAAATAAAGAGATAGGAGTGTTTTCACAAATCTCATAATTCCAATAGGGTCGGTAACTGCTGTCATCCACCCCATCAGAATTGATAGCCACTTGTGAGAAGGACCTTAAACTGTGAAACTTGAAAGATTGAAGAAGCAACGGTTCATGGAAAAGACTGTATTTATTAGTAGAGACAGCAAGAAGAAAGGATTAGTCTGCAAAGTAAAGCTCTACAGGAAGGCATATCACATTGGGCTATACATTAGGTAAAGTGAGCCTACTTGGACGCGCTTGTCAGCTATTAGCAATTTTAGCACTCTTAAGCACTGGCTCTTTTCTGGACTGCGTGAGAACAGGCAGCAATATATTCTGGGTATTTCAAACACCAAACAGCACTAATGAGTGTTGAAGGATACAAGTGCCTTGTAGGATGTTTTCCCAACATTTTAACTCCATCCACAAGAATGCAATTGTGCTACATTCAAAGACAAGTGTGATCAAACCCATAGCTGTTGGTACAACAATATAATCAATACAAAGGAGGTACCAAGCCTGTCAAGGAAATGTCAGACTATAGAGGGCATACCCAAGAATACTCAATGACCCTCAAATTCTTTAGCAGTAGACTGGCAATTTCCAGAGATTAATTGCTGTTATAGGTGTGCAGACTATTATGGGGGAAAAGGTACACCCACTTATACCCTCTAAGTGTCAAAACCTGGCTCTGCGGCTGAGCAGCACGTCTTCATTCAGCACCTCGAGACCCTATGGGTGATTAGCCCCGCTTCACAAATCCTTGATTGAGTGATTGAAATGTTCAATATCTAAAACTAATCATAAAGACTGTTCTATTTTTGTTAATGTGGATCATTTTCCCTGCCTGTGTCATATGACAAGGAGATTCTGTCAACTGGGGAAAGACCAACCCTCAACCATCCATCTCATCATAGAGTGATGATTGTTAACCTGAATGGCATGGGTGGCAGTTGCTCCAACTTTTTTTCCTTCATCTCTCCTAATTTGCTGATTTTGTTCTTATTGGCTTTAGGCCCCTGTTCACTTTATCAAGGTTAAGCAATGCTAAAACATGGTACAATTGGCTTACAATTGTTTGGCATATTTATTTTACTGTTAACTCCCTAGTAAAGTGGTGCTGCTTGTCCTTAGTGCTTGTAAACTAAATGGTACCAGTGGGCTTGCAGCACTCATTGTCCCACCCACTACAGTAGCCCTAAAGTCTCTTAGGGCAGGGTGCATTGTGGTTAAAGAGTAGGACATGTGGATTTATTTTTTACATGCAATGGTGGAGAAAAACTCTTGAAGTCGTTTTTCACTATTACAAAGCATATATCTCCCATAGGATAATATTGGGTTGCCTTATTACAACAAATAAGTGATAAATTAAATTGGGCCCAGATAGGAACATGTTATTTACACTCAAACAAACAGTAATTTAAAAGTGTCCTTAATGGTAAAGTTGGATTTTAAGTCACAATTCTGAAAATGGCACTTTTAGAAAGTTTGCATTTTTTTGTCCTAACCATTTGGTGCCTGCAGCCTGTGTCCTGGATCATATGACTAAGTATAGTTGGCAGTTGGCCTTTTCGTGTATTCTTCCCAGACAGTATCACAAAAGGGGAATGGCTGTTGGCAGGATGTGTCCTTCTGCCAAGATGAGTGGGATCAGAGTTGTCACCTACCAAACATGCACTTCAATAGGGAATGCATCCTGTACTCACAAAGAACTTCACAATAGCCTTTTGTCAACCCAGACGTCTTGGAACTAAGGAGGGGACTACATGTCAGGGGAAGCCTAGACGTTTCTCCCTCTTCAAAGCAGGCACCAGGTGTAAATGTTGGACCATCAGATCATTTTCAGACATCTGAAAGACTCAGTTGAAGGACTGCTCTGCTGCCCTGCTGCTAGAAGAACTGCCTTGCTGCAAGAAAGAGTGCCCTGCTACCTGAAGAAGGAAGTCTGAACCTGCTCCTTGAACACAGAACCACCAGTGCCACTCTAAAGGCTAGCTGATTGGCCTCCAGCTATGAGCTGCAGAGATATAACACACTCTAGAAACGTGTCTTGCATCCACCCAGCTTCTCAGAGTAAACTGGACCTGCCTGTGCCCTGCGACTGGCCTCTTCTGGAGAGAGTCCTGATCCCCAAGAGGTGCCATAATGTTGTGGACTCTTGGCTAGTATCAGACTATTCTCTTCATGGTCCAACTGTGGGTTCCCTCAGAATTTAACAGCAAGAAGCAACTCAATGCACCCCGATGTAAGACCTCATATTGCAGCAATTCGAACCAACACAGATCAGTGGCCTCATTGGAACCAACGCATCTCAATGCAGGACCTCGCATCTCAGCTAGGCCAGGGCAGAGGGCATGGAGTCATGCACCGTGGAACTCTGGGAAGTGACAAAATAACTGTGCCACACTACCAAGTGTTCTGCAGGCAGTCTTAGTTCCCCGTTTTTCCTGTTCGCATTGCGTTTTACATTAAACCCAATGAGAAGTATGTTCTCGCATTAAATATCATACATGAAGGGCACCATGCAGTTCACATGTATGCAGTCATCTTGTTTTTCACTCTGTTTATGGTGCTGGCCTGTTTTGTCAACCCTTTATAATCTTTTCAATCCTCCACCCATCTAATTAAAAAAGCTCTCATTTTTTTTTTTTGTATTAGTGTGTCTTTTTTATCTCTGTATTTTTATGTTATTTTCATTTTTTCATGCTTTTTGTAACTTTTTGCATTTTTGTTTATTTTTCCCTTTACTTCCTTAGTTAGTTTACCTTTCCTTCCTTCACCTTCTGTTTCTCTTCTTCACCCAACCACCCAGCACCATGGCAGAGCAGGGTGGGCCCAGCGAACACAGGAGCGGCAGCACAAGGCCTCCCCAGACAGCCATCAGCAGTCGTCTACCAATATTATTGTGTTTGTGTTCTACAATGCTAGCATTTTTCCAAAAAGCACGCTGGTTACACTCAGAGGTAAGTTATGTTTACTTTACATTAAGAATACTATTTATCATGTGAACCAATTAGAGCTAGTCAGGTGCTCAGTGCTACATCATCATACTTGTAGGCGCTTGCTTTGCCTGATTTTTAGGAAGCCATTGAAATGCAGATTCCTCCATCCTCCTGTCACCATAGTGAGTTAGTGATATCAGTGAGTTAGTATTCTCTGCAACTTTTTTATGTAGCTATAACTGACCTAAGCAATTTCATTGATGTGAAGAACTAGTATGCATCTATAAAATGCAAAAAAATGAGAGACTGAGTTGATCCGTCAAAGGGCTTGAGAAATGAGAATAGAATCAAAGATCATTCATCAATGCAATGCATTAGTTCCAAATGTAGTTTTTGTTAAGGAAATTTGAAATAGGTATACTATTACCATAGGTGATTTGATTTGAGCACAATGTTACTGTGTTTGCTTGTTATACAATTATTCTGTGGAGATTAACTGCACTACTAATCTATTTTTTCTTTCTAATTTCTTACATCAGCACCCACGGGCAAGAAGAGGGGCACTACAGAGGTGGGTCCATCAGTGCCAATGATGAGAGTTCTGCTCATCCTAATAAGTCCTATTTTTTTATATTATTATTATTTCCCTAACTTTTCCCTCTGCCTACTAATATATTACTTTTAATTTCACCTTGTTTACTTTTTATACTGCCTCATTTTTTTCCAACTCCTTTAGCCAAAGTTTGTTTCATTTCTGTTATCCCTTCATAGTTTTTCTGTCTTCCAATGAGCATTTTTATTCACCCCTTTGTTGCGCTTCGATGATTCTGAGTCATCATCATCATAGGCTATAGCTTTACCCCTCCATTATGAAAGTTTTTGGTTGGCTTCACTACCCGCCTTTCCTAACATTGTGGATCAACAAAATGGGCAGAGTAACATTTTTGATGGAAGATACTGCAGTGCTAACCAAACTGTAATGATGTATTGCAGTTGCATTTTTTTTATTAAACAATTAACGAGAGATGTACCTGATATCTAAAAACTGTAAAATGTTTTTTCTAGCCACATCGGCTACCAGTGGAGCTGGCTCAAGTTCTTCTGCAGGAGCAGATGTAGCAGGGGGAGAAGCAGCGGCAGGGACAGAAAGTAGAAAGTCAGAATTCTTGCTTATTTACATATAATATTATTCACTAGCTACAAAGGCCTTGACATGAATTTGAACCCCTGCGTTACCAGCTAGAGCTGTGGTTGGGTTACTTATGGCCTCTTGTAGGAGGCTGGCCTGGCTTATAGTGGGTACCTGATGGTACTTACACCTTGTGCCAGGTCCAGTTATCCTTTATTAGCAGATTAGTAGTGTTCTAGCAGCTTAGGCTGGTAGAGGTAGCTATAGCACGGCAGCCAAGGCTGAACTAGGAGACATGTAAAGCTCCTACTATACCACTTATATCACATAGGTACTGTATCATAAGAAACACAATACTCAGAGTTACTAAAAATAAAGGTACTTTATTTTAGTGACAATGTGCCAAAAATATCTCAGAGGATATACTCCCTTAGGAGGTAAGTAAAATACACAAAATATATACACAAACCAAAATCAGGTAAGTAAAACAGTCAGAAAGTAGTGCAAACACTGTAGAATACAACAGGATGCAATTGGCCTAGGGGCAACATAAACCATATACTCTGAAAGTGGAATGCGAACCACAAATGGACCCCTAGGTTAATGTAGTGTGTAGAGGGTCACTGAGAGTGTAAGAAAACACGAAAGGTGTCCAAGATACCCCACCCCAAGACCCTGAAAAGTAGGAGTAAAGTGATACTACTTCCCCAGAAACACACTAAACTCGCGATGGGAAATTCTGCAAAGACTACAACAGATTGCAAAGCACTGAAGACGGATTCCTGGACCTGAGGACCTGCAAAGGAAGGTGACCAAGTCCAAGAGTCGTGAAAATGTCCGGGGGGGCAGGAGCCCACTAAACCCCGGATGAGGGTACAAAATGGCTGCCTATGGATGGAAGAAGCTGAAGATTCTGCAACAACGAAAGGTGCTAGGAACTTCTCCTTTGTGCAGAAGATGTCCCATGGAGTGCTGGAGGATGCAGCATTGTTTCCTTGGAGAATGACCGCAAACAAGCCTTCCTAGCTGCAAAGGTCAGGGTTGAAGAAAAATGGTGCTGCCCGGGCCCAGGAAGAACCAGGATGTTGCCACTTGGGAGAGGAGACAGAGGGGGCCCTCAGCAACACAAAGAGCCCATGCAGAAGAAGGCAGCATCCACAGAAGTCCTTGAACAAGGGTTCAAGAAGACTGAGCATGGCGGTCGTCTCAACACTACAAAAGAGGGTCCCACGAAGTCGGAGGTCAACTCAGTGAGTTCAGCAATGCATGATGGAGTGCTGGGGACCTGGGCTGGGCTGTACATGAAGGATTCCTTGCAAAAGTGCACAGAAGCCCTAGCAGCTGCAGTTCACGCTGTGCACAGGATTACTGTCTGGAGAGGGGAGGCAAGGACTTACCTCCTCCAAATTTGGACAGTTGGACCACTGGACAGTCTAGGTCACTTGAGTCTACCATCTGTGTTCCAGGGGCCAAACTCGTCAGGATGAGAGGGGTCCCAGAGTTCCGGTGACGCTGAAGTTTGGTGCCTGCTGGAGCAAGGGGAAGATTCCCTCAACCCACGGGAGAAGGCAGACAGCCCTCAGAGCATGCAGCACCAGGATACAGTTGAGAAAGCCAACAGGATTAGGCGCTACAATGTCTCTGGTAGTGGTCTTGCTACTTTGTTGCAGTTTTGAAGGCGTCCTGGAGCAGTCAGCGGTCGATCCTTCGCAGAAGTCAAAGAGAGAGGTGCAGAGGAACTCTGGTGAATTCTTGCAAGTCGTTATCTGAGGAAAAGCCCACAGGAGCGACCCCAAATAGCCCTCTGAGGAGGATTGGCAACCTAGGCAGGTAAGCACCTATCAGGAGGGGTCTCTGATGTCACCTGCTGGCACTGTCCACTCAGAGGCTTCCATTGTGCCCTCACACCTCTCGATTCAAGATGGCAGAGGTCTGGGACACACTGGACGAGCTCTGGGCACCACCCCTAGGGTGGTGATGGATAGGGGAGTGGTCACTCCCCTTTCCTTTGTCCAGTTTCGCGCCAGAGCAGGGACTGGGGATTGCCTGAACAGGCATAGGCTGGTTTATGCAAGGAGGGAACTATCTGTGCCCTTCACGGCATTTCCAGAGGCTGGGGGAGGCTACTCCTCCCCAGCCCTTAACACCTATTTCCAAAGGGAGAGGGTGTAACACCCTCTCTCAGAGGAAATCCTTTCTTCTGCATTCCTGGGACTGGGCTGCCCAGACCCCAGGAGGACAGAACCCTGTCTGTGGGGTGGCAGCAGCGGTAGCTGCAGAGAAAAACCCAAGGAGCTGGTTTGGGAGTACCCAGGGTCCATGGTGGAGCCCCGGGGATGCATGGGATTGGCACCCCAATACCAGACATGGCATGGCAGGAGAATTCCATGATCTTGGACATGTTACATGGCCATATTCAGAGTTACCATTGTGAAGCTACATATAGGTATTGACCTATATGTAGTGCACACGTGTAATGGTGTCCAGGGTGCCCTCACACTTAGTAAATTTGCACCTAACCTTCACTAAGTGAGGGTTAGATATAGGTGACTTATGAGTTACTTAAGTGTAGTGTAAAATGGCTGTGAAATAATGTGTGCGTTATTTCGCTCAGGTTGCAGTGGCAGTCTGGTGTAACATTTGTCTGAGCTCCCTATGGATGGCAAAAGAAATTCTGAAAGCCCATATGGATCCACTGGAACCCCAATACCCTGGGTACCTAGGTACCATATACCAAGGAATTATAAGGGTGTTCCAGTGTGCCAATTAGAATTGCTGAAAATGGTCACTAACCTATAGTGACAATTTTAAAGGCAGAGAGAGCATAAGCACTGAGGTTCTGGTTAGCAGAGTCTCAGTGACACAGTTAGGGGCATATTTATACTCCGTTTGCGCCGAATTAGCGTCGTTTTTTTCGACGCAAATTCGGCGCAAAACTAACGCCATATTTATACTTTGCCGTTAGACGCGTCTAGCGCCAAAGTAGGAGTAAAGAGCGTCATTTTCTTGCGTGAACGCCTTCCTTGCGTTAATGAGATGCAAGGTAGGCGTTCCCGTCCAAAAAAATGTCTGCGACGCAAATGCGTTGTATTTATACTCCCGGGCAAAAATCACGCCCGGGAGTGGTCGGGTAAAAAAACCCCGCATTTGCGCCTCTTTTTAACGCCTGGGTCAGGGCAGGCGTTAAGGGACCTGTGGGCTCAAAATGAGCCCACAGCTGCCCTCCCATGCCCCCAGGGACCCCCCCTGCCACCCTTGCCCACCCCAGGAGGACACCCAAGGATGGAGGGACCCACCCCAGGGACATTCATGTAAGTTCAGGTAAGTAAAAAAAAACTTTTTATATATTTTTTTTTGGCATAGGGGGGCCTGATTTGTGCCCCCCTACATGCCACAATGCCCAATGACCATGCCCAGGGGACATAAGTCCCCTGGGCATGGCCATTGGGCAAGGGGGCATGACTCCTGTCTTTACTAAGACAGGAGTCATGTAAATGGCGTCTGGGCGTCGTTAAAAATGGCGCAAATCGGGTGGAGGCGATTTTTTGCGCTTTTTTTGCGCTGGTTTTTTTCCACGCACACCAGGCAGCGCCGGTCTGCTTGCGCCGGCTAACGCCATTCAATAAATACGGCGCCCGCATGGCGCTTCAGAATGACGTTAGCCGGCGCAAATTTTTTTGACGCTAAACTGCGTTAGCGCAGTTTAGCGTCAAAAAGTATAAATACGGGCCTTAGTCTCTACACAGATACACATATTCAAGCCACAAACTATGAGCACTGTGGTCCTGGCTAGCAGGATCCCAGTGAGACAGGCAAAAGCAAACTTATATACATGTGAAACATGGGGGTAACATGCCAAGCAAGATGGTACTTTCCTACACCTCTTCTATCTGCAACTCAGAAAAAACACACATAATGTATGCTAAAAATGATGGCTTGATGGAAACAGGAAAGAACATAAGGTTAAATGAAAGGATAGGTGAAATGAGGGAAAGGAAATAAATTGTAGGTGGCTGAAAGGATGGGTGGGTGAGTATTGGGTAAATGGATGGATAAGTGAAAGGATGACTGAAAGAAAGGGTGGATAGTGGATACTGAATGGATGGCCAATGGATTGTGAATTTTGGTGAAAGACTAGACTAGAGAAAGTAAAGCTTAAATCATGGTGGCTATGGGTGAATGTAGTAGGAAGAATGGAAGAGTGACTGAAAAATTGCTTTGATGAATAACCAACGGAGCACTTTTGAAGAGGGGAAATTTTCTCACCTACTTCACTTACATTGTGTTTTATGGCTATCAAAGCTATGATTCAAATTGGGGTTATTTTAGTTTGTGTTCTAATCCCTTGACTCACTGTATTTTTTTCAAACAAGGTAGCTATGTATCCCACTGATCATCATCATTCATCACCCCCTGTCCATGGCATTTCACCACTGTTGACCATAGAATTGCAGTAAGGTTCAATTTGTGCCTGCAGTGTTGGAGGTGCAATGTACGTCTGATTCAGTTATTGCAGCAGTTATAATGTTTTCAATGCATTGCAAACTGAACACACAAGGTGTATTGTTTTCCTTTCACCCGTTCTGTCACTTCTTAGTCACCTCACTCCTTTATTATTTCCTAAGTTACCAAACAAATTGAAAAATCCATTCTTTGCATTCGCCACATTTTTATGACAATGTGCAATGTTTCCAAAATATATTTAGTGGTTTCCTATAACAGATGTATTTTACTCCTGTTTAGATTTTTCCCTTTAGACTTTTGTCTATAGAGTGACTGAATAAGCCAAAGCTTACGCACATGATGAGTCGATGATCAGTGACACCCCTCTATTCCTAGCAAAAGACCTACATGCATAATCCCTCTACCTTACTCTGCAGTAGAGTAAGTCATGTTTCCTTTCCTTAATGCCCAGCAAATTAATTTGTTGGAAAAAATTTGTGGTTGGTGAGGCCAGTGAGTAAAGTAGGACTAGTAAGTGCACAATTTGATTTTCAAGGTTGGCATAAGGGATGCTCTGTGACGAACATTCCAAATACAATCTATATAGCCCTATTCTTTCCCTGTAGTGCAGTGCTTCATTTTCCCCACCGTCTACTGAGAGCAGACAGGATAAATATAGCCACATTTGTAAATTATGACATTTATAACATATGGTATTTATTTATATGTCTCTGTGGATAGAAACTAAGTGAAAGACATTTGAGGAAGAGCAGGGTTATTGGAATCAAAGATAGATAATTGTTAACTACTGCCCAGCTGCAGACTGTAGCAATGTACTTGAAAGCTGGCTAGCATGCTTCCATTAATTTGGCACACCAACTTGTACTCCACAGTGCATAATGCCTTACTCATAAATGAGAGATAATTCATTTTTATTTTTCAACTAAAACTGTCTGTTTAGTTACTAGAAAAGCCCTCAAGAGAAAAAAAAAATTAAATCACTTTTATTTAATCTGGTGTTATTCTGCCTTAATACTTTTCTACCAGACAGTCAGTGTTTTTTATGTGAGGCATGTGTGAGTAAGCAAACAAAATTGGCTCGCCTAATCATAATCACATCAAATTTCAAAGTCCTTAGGGGACTAGCAAAGTAGTGCTAATGTGCCACCCACTACCTACCTTTGAAGAAGTTTTTGTCCAGAGCATTGTTAACAATTTGTATTTGTATATTTTTTTTTTTATATATAAATATTCCTGCTGGATGACCACCAACCAGGGAGGAGATAGCATCCCACCTGCAGTGGCAGAGGCTGGAGAATATCCAGGCCAAATACCAGCGGTTGGTGGCACTAGAAGAGGAAGAGAGTGAAATAGCTGCCTCGGACCCAGCTCAGCAGCACTCCAGTCTCAGCCTCCAGCTTCCGGGCCACCACATTCCCTGACTGCACCTGCTGCTGCCCCCTCCAGCTCTGACATGGCATTGCTCAACTGTATCTAGTAGCGGATGGACCGGATACAGAGCCGGCTCACCAGGAACAAGCAGAGCCTGGACCAGCTCTGGAGCCATATGGACAATGCCCTCTTCTGAGCACTTTTTCAATGTTTTATTTTGGTGGGAAGAGATTGTTGTGGGTTGAGAGGGTGGTGAGGGAGTTGGGATGGGGTATTCATACTGGACTTTTCATTGGGCTTTCTGGATACTGGTGTCAGGAGATTACCCATTAAATCAAACTTCCACAGGAGCACATGCCTTTTACCCAACTCCCTCCAACAGATGCATGCTCAGACTTTAACTGATTATCTGAACCCTGCATCCGCTAGGGGGAAAGGGGAATGGGAATAGAAAAAGAGAGATCACCTTCAGATCCCGTTCCAGCCAGTGTTTCCTATTTGAAGATGGAATATTAAGTGTGTGTCTCTGACAACCTGCACCTTTCTTCTCATTGGGATTTCTTTAAAGGCAGGACCTGCAGTCGGGTGAGTCAGCCATTCACATTCACCCAATTCTATTGTTCTCCTAACCTGGATCTTCTGAGAGACTAGCCTCTCTCTAAGAGAACAATGTTAACTTAATATCATCTTTTCTCCAGGAGTCAGAGGTTTCCAAGGTTTTCTGGAGAACAGTTCAAAAGTTCACAAATATACAAACTACTAATGTCTTTTACAGGAAACTCAAGGTTCAGTTTTTTCAATCACAGTCTCTAGGAATTAGTCTGAGCACTGAGGTTTGTCTCTAAGACTGACAAATCTGCAAAGCAAAGAGTTCTTGAATATATATGTACATATATCTATTGGCAAGTCTGGAAATCATACAAAAGGATTCCTTACTGCAGTTGCTTCAAGTTCTGTTAAGCCAAAATTTATTCTCCTTAGAAAGCTGTTAGCCAGTTGTTGGAAGAAGGAAATAATTCAGCTTCTTCAAAAGGGAAAAAGTAGCCGGTGTGCACACCATAACAAGAAAAATAATTAAATACTCAAAACTGGAAGAATTCTCTAAGAAATGAAGCACCTCAGGAACACTGCTCATTCTCCTCAGGATGAGAGTTGAAGTCCACGGCTCCCAGAGAGAAACAGCTGGATGGAAGCATCAGCACACGACTAAGGTAGAAACATTAGAGGGCTGACCTCACAAGGATTTGCCATCTTGAGTGGCAGTTAAACCTCAAGAAGCTAGTTCTAAGAACAGTGTCCGCAAGAACTACTGGGAGTGAGGACGCCGCTGCAACCAACGTGGGTACAACGGGAATCGTTTTTGCTGAGGGACGAACTTAAGAATGCTGGCAATAGTTTCTGTGACAACAGGGCTCTTTTCTGGAGAGGGGGGTGGGCCTGTTGTAAGTCAAAAGGGTGGGTTTTTGAATTTGTAAAAAATAAAAAAGGAGATCATTTATTTGACTTGATTTATGCCTCAAATGTTTATTTTGGTGTTTTTGTTTACACTGCTATCTTTTAGTGAAGCCTGCTTTTGAAATCTGCTAAAAAAAGTGTATGTCATTTACTTATACCCTTGCTCTATTGCCCTCTGCAACTATATTGCCCACTAGGAGATGATTGCTATTGCTTATTTTGCCTACAAAAACATAGATACACACAGAAGACACCTTCTTCAGTAGGAGTTAATTCCTAACTAAACAAGTTAATTTCAATCCATAGTTCTTCTCTTACCTGAATAGATGAAGTGAGGGAATGTTCTCACTACAGGGTTTTCCCGAGGTGGAATCTTGAGTGGGTGGTAGGATGTAGTAGTCATAGTGACCTAACAGAGAAAACATTAGGTACCACGTCTACCTATGCAAACTCTAACTGCAGGATTAATCAAAGGGTTATTCATCACTGTCAACTAGAATGAAAGAAAACAAAGAGTTATAACTTTAGGAAAACCGAGACCAGACTACCACAATGACAGTATTTGCCAGTATTTGACACACAACAAAGAAGACCTGATATGATAATAAAAACTAGCAATATCAACTTCTCCTGAGCAATGGTGCGGATCAAGTTTTTAAAAACAAAACTGAAATGAAAGCATACAGTCAGGAGAAGTAGGCTCAGAGTCAAGAGTGGGTGGACAAGGTTAAGCGTTTATACAAAACACAACACAAGGCATGGATGATGGTGTTGATGGGGATGGTGTGGAATACTACTCTTGTAATAGAAGGTCATGCAGTGAGTTGGTGTTGCTTTCACCACATCTGTCCCAACAAGTGTATGATCTATTATGGAGTTAAATTAGGTCACACCTCAATAAATCACATAGCCTGGGGGAAGAGGGTTAGGAGCTCAATGAAGGGATGGGAAAGGCCATTTGGGGAAAGGTGTGACAAAGACAAACACTACACAAAAGGAAACCATATCAGTATTCAATGGGGTGCTGAGCAGCATACCATCATCAATCTATTGTGGAAAGGTACAATGAAGAGGCAACACAGTTTAGTTAAATGCATTGCAAACAGTCCTTCTGGGCCAGAAAGACCCAAGATAGCATATCTCTAAATGTCATGTCTTCTAGGTTTTAAAAATACAAATTATGGAGGACTGAAGTTAACCCACCTACTTCTAAAAATGATTATTTGTTAAAAGGAAAATGATACTGTATTGTCTAATTGGGAGGGGCATCTCCATTTTTCTTGGAATGTCTGATACTCTTGGGTGCCTGGCTGAACCTCTCGGGTAGGAAAGCTGGAGTCTTGAGCTTTCACCAAGCTTTGTTTGAGCAGGAGAGGACTAGGAGAAGGCTTGCATGTTAAAAACAAAAACTGTAACTGTATTATAGAGTAAGGGAGAATGACAAAATGAAACAAGATAAGCTTCATGAGGAGTCAGGAGTATACCAAAAAGACTCAAAGGCAGAGCAAGAACTAAAGAGGAGTTTGATGTTTGAGCCAGCAATGCAGCAAACATATACTTAGCAGTATTTCATAAATCAACCCACTTCTGCTCAGTCCACAGAGCTGAATGAGTACTAGGCCTTAAAGTCTTCACCATCACCGTGGTTTCTCTTTGAAGCCGATAACTTTCTCCTTCTAGCTGTTGAGGTAGTCCCGCCCTGAGTCCTTCAATCCTGCTCCTCCTGTTTCTGAGTAACTCTGTCCCAGTCCCAAACCGAGCGAGCTAGGCCTGTGTAGTGCACTGCTGCTGAAGAACAAATAGAGAAACAAATCTGGATCATTTTGTGTAGATTTGTGTTTGGTAACAAATGTGACTGGTCTGGTCTAAGGAAAAGAAAAAAGGAGTGGACACTACAGGTCAATTTCACTAAGTTTGAAATACAAATCACTTTCAGAAAAAATGATCACCCGTCAGCCCCCAAACATTTCAAATCATCAGAAACAAGTTTATAAATTTGTTGAACGCCCTCCCTCACTGTCAGCCACCACATACCTCTTCAATCATCACTCACAATCACTTGTATATCACCAGTCATTGGTGCAATAGTTAGTAGTTACCTCTTCCAATCCAAGCACATGGTTGAACAAAATATGATCTCCTTTTTGATGGTAGCATGTAGCAACACATTAGAATTTAGCATTGGCACTGGCAGTCTTTAAATAAATGATCTTCTGGGGCAGCCCTCCAAGTTGATGTAAAAAAAAAAGGATAGGCAATGGCATGTGAGGGATGTGGGCACCCTCTCCAATGTCCTGAAAGGAATGTGGGAGCTTCTTCACTGCACATGGGTCCAACTCCAATCCGGTCATATAATATGTGACAAAAAAATAGCTGGGCAGCATAAATCAACCACAAACTTGATGTTCCAGTAGCAGTTTTGTTTTTGTGCAAAGGAAGAAAGAAGTTAATTGAGAAATAATTTAAAACGTTCTATGGTGGCACTGGCATACTCAGTCTGGGAAGAGTTTATCCTCAAACTCAGGTGGTTCACCCAGAAGTTTGTCAGCAAACACACTTGATTCTGACTAATCATTCTCTTCCTCCTCCTGTGGTATTTTGGGAACGGTGTAATCAGGTGATGTAAAATGCTAGTTCATTTTCATCATGGTTAATCTCTCCATGTTTTGTGGTGAGAGACCGGTTCTTCTCACAGTTACAACTGCACCAGCTCCACTGAACACCCGTTCAGCAGACACACTGGCTACAGGACACGCCAAACACTTTTTTTTTTTTAGGTACCCCTCCCATTGGATTGTGTGATGTTTTTTCATGTGGTTTGTCTGCCCTCCAGTAACATAATTGTTAGAAATGGGGTCTTTGGTTGGCAGTCAGGTTACCCCCTGTCCAAGCAAGGGCCCTCACTCTAGTCAGGGTAAATCACACACAATCCAAATTATCCTGTGCCCACCCTCGGGTAGTTTGACACTGAGCAGTCAACCTAGTAGGCACTGTGTAAAGTATTTGTGCAATAAATCATACACTACCACCATATAGCACCACAAAAATACGCCACACAGTGTTTAGAAAAATACATAATATTTCTCTGTATAAATGCAGGTCAAAAAAATCAAAGATGCAATAACTAAATGTAGAGATATCACTGAAAAGTGATATGAAGTGCCTTAAGTCTTTTAAAAGCAACCAAAGTCTCTTTCAAGCACAAAGTACCTGGTTGGTGTGAAAAATCTCTGCAAAGGGCCGCAGAGGAGGAGAAGCGTGGAAACAAAGGGGTATGGGTTGATTTCTCGGGCCACACACAGCGATGCGTTGTTTAGTTTCCACGCAGGGATGGCTGTGCATCGCTTTCCGGCGTTCGGTCATGGATCCTCTTCAGGTTGCAGGGTTTTCAGATGCCCTGGGGACGGTGTGTGGATTTCCTGCACTGGCAGGACAAAGTCATAGGAACTGTGTCGATCCAGTGGGCGTTCCATCAAATTTTCTGCTGCACAGCAGGCGCTGCGTCGATTCCTCTCTGGAAGTCGGGCTGTGTCGTTCCAGCTCAGCTATAAATCCAGTGGGCCATGCTTCGAATTTCCGGGCGCTACGCTACATTGATCTTCTTGTTGCAAAGTTGGGCTGCATCGTTCTGGTTCAGTGTGCGGTGACATTTTCACTGCTGTGCGTCCTTTTTTTTGGCAGGCTGTGCATCAAAGTTTGCCGCACAAGGAGTCCTTCTTGAAGAGATTAAGGGGGTCATTACGACCTTGGCGGACGGCTACCGCCGCCCGCCAAGCGGTAACCGCCGTGCGGCCGCCAATGCGGCCACACTCCCGCGGCCCCCATTACGACATCCCCGCTGGGCTGGCGGGCGCAAACCAAGTTTTCGCCCGCCGGCCCAGCGGGGATGAGGCCGCAACATAGGAGCCGGATCCTAATGGAGCCGGGGGTGTTGCGGCTGTGCGACGGGTGCAGTAGCACCCGTCACGATTTTCACTGTCTGCTATGCAGACAGTGAAAAGCTGTCCGGGGCCCTGTTAGGGGGCCCCTGCACTGCCCATGCCAGTGGCATGGGCAGTGCAGGGGCCCCCAGGTGCCCCAGGACACCCCTTACTGCCAGCCTCCTCCTGGCGGTGCAAACTGCCAGAAACAGGCTGGCGGTAGGGGTGTCATAATCCCCAGGGCAGCGCTGCCCTTGCGGATTATCACCGCCGGGGCTAAAACGGCAGGAAACCGCCGGCCCCGGCGGTGCGACCGCGGTGCTACCGCCGCGGTCGTAATGAGGGCCTCCGTACCGCCAGCCTGTTGGAGGTACGGACGCTATATTACCCCTGGCGGTCTCTGACCGCCAGGGTCGTAATGACCCTCTAAGTCTTTTTGGTCCTGAGACTTCAGGGAACAGGAGGCAGCAGGGCAACAGCAAGGCAGCAGTTCTTCACAGAAAGCAGTCAGGTGAGTCCTTTGGTAGTCAGGCAGTTCTTCTTGGCATGATGCAGGTTCTGGTTACAAGTTTCTTCTCCAGGAACTGTCTGAGTTGGAAGCGGCAGAGGTCCTGTTTAAATACCCGAATGTGCCTTTGAAGTGGGGAAGAACTTCAAAGAGTGGCTTAGAAGTGCACCAGGTCCCCTTTCAGTTCAATCCTGTCTGCCAGGGTCCCAGTAGGGGGTGTGGCAGTTCTTTGTGTGAGAGCAGGCCCTCCACCCTCCCCGCCCAGGAAGACCAATTCAAAATGCAGATGTATGCAAGTGAGGCTGAGTATCCTGTGTTTGGGTTGTGTCTGAGTGAATGTACATGGAGCTGTCAACTAAACCCAACCAGACATGGATTGTAAGGCACAGAAAGATTTAAGTGCAGGGAAATGCTCACTTTCTAAAAGTGGTATTTCTAAAATAGTAATATTAAATCCAACTTCACCAGTCAGCAGGATTTAATGCCACCATTCTGGCCATACTAAATATGACCTTCCTACTCCTTTCAGATCAGCAGCTACCACTCAAACAATGTATGAGCGCAGCCCCAAAGTTAGCCTATGAAGGGAGCAGGCCTCACAGCAGTGTAAAAATGAATTTGGGAGTTTTACACTACCTGGACATGTAAACTACATAGGTACATGTCCTGCCTTTTGCCTACACAGCAGCCTGCCCTATGGGTTACCTAGGGCATACATTATGGTGTCTAATATGTAGAAAAAGGGGCGTTTTAGTCTTGGCAAGTACTTTAAAATGCCAAGTCGAATTGGCAGTGAAACTGCACACACAGGCCTTGCAATGGCAGGCATGAGACAAGGTTAAGGGGCTACTTAAGTGGGTGGCACAATCAGTGCTGCAGGTCCACTCGTACCATTTAATCTATAGGCCCTGAGCACACATAGTGCACTCTACTAGTAAATTGAATAGTCCAATTGGGTGTGATCCAATGTTACCATGTTTAAAGGGAGAGAGCATATGCACTTTAGCACTGGTTAGCAGTGGTAAAGTGCGCAGATTATTAAAACCAGCAAAAACAGTGTCCAAAAAGTGGAGGGAGGCAGGCAAAAAGTTAGGAGTGGCCACCCTAAGGCTGTCAGGTCTAACAATAATGTAAACCAGGCTAACCTGAATGAAAACTTGAATGGCAAATGGAGCATATAGCAATGTTCTATTCCTGTTTGCTAATTATTAAAAAGTCCCAAATGGGAGGGGGAGTACTTTCTTACTGGGCCACTGCCAATGCCTTAAGAAGAACTGGAGGTAGGTGGGTGTGTCGATTGCTTCTCTACAGTGCATGATTCTGCTGAGGTATTGGTTAGTGCAGGTCTCTGCAGGGGCTTCACAAATATGGGAGCTGGTGGTGCCGCCTGTGCCACATCCCTCAGACCAGGTTGGATAGCAATGTTGGACTCCTCTGTGCTAGTTACCACAATGACTGGCTCATCATCATCTGCCTCATCATCCCCTTCCATGATTCTAAGGCTTTCTCAAACTTTTCTTTCCCCTTGCCTCTCCTGGCATCTCCTGGGCTCTGCCGGGGTCCACTCCATGTCCCTATCATCATCATCATAAGAAGTGGTGCTTGGAGAAGAAGGTGGAGTAGTACCCTTCCATTTTCTTGCTGGAGATCTGGGATCCACTGATGCTAAATGAGGATGTTCTTGCTCGGCAGGGAGCTTGGCCTCCCGCTCTGTTTCAAATTTGGGAAGATCTACTAATACTATCCACCTTACTCTCTTTCATTAAACAATTGGGTACTACTTTGCAAATAGGACAAATGCAGCTCAAGGTCACAGCTTGTTGACACTGTCATGATTGCTGTGGCTGCCTCACAGACAGACATGGCCTTGGGCTTACATTGTGGTGGGGCTGTGGATATAGGACAGCTGCTCCCAGGCTCCTCCCTGGAGGCCGGTGTGGGAGGTACACATGTCCCAAAAAAGGTTGCAGTCGGTACACCACTGGTGGAAAGTTGCTTCTTCTCACTGACCACTTTCTTGGAAGCAACTTTCTTTGGGGCCATCTTCACGCTCTCAGTTGGCAGTGGTACTAAGCTGCAATAGCCGAAAAGATTTGAAGACTTAACTATTCAGGCATTCTTTTTGGCAGTACTCCGGGTAATGTGACATCTCTTCTCTTCCTGTGCACCTAAAAGCAACCAAGCAAGAAAAAGAGATAGTGAGACGTGGCTTTGTTGCAGGTTGAAATAGTACAGACAAATGCAATCTTTGTGCGGTTGGTTATTTATGTAATAGATATCAATTTAATCAAACATTCTAAAGTCAAACCACACCATTTCAAATCAGACAGCATTCAGTGCAGATATGACTCTTTGCTTTGTCTCCATCTGTTTTAAAGAAGACACCTGTGTTAGTCAGAGAGAGGGGCATGGGTAAATGGAATAATCCTTAAAACACCTATGGTGGTAAGGTGGCCCAGGGGAAATGGAATAATCATTAAAAAATGAATGATGCAGCAGTGATTTGTCTGCGGTGCACTGCAGCCAGAGTGTCCAGGAGGAATGGAATTGTTATAGACCTAAAGAAAGCAAATACTGCAGTGCACCTTTGGTGGATGGATGGATCCATGGTTATGGATGTGAATGGTTGGATGGATCATGGCAAAATGCAGAATTAAACAAAATGAAATAAAAAATGTAAAGCATGAAACAAAATCTGAAAACATTTTAAAAACTAAAATTAAAATTAAAAAGTAAAAAGAACAAGAAATTAAAAAATATAAATTACAAATTAAAATAAAAAACTAAAATATAAAGTTAAAATAACAAAAATGAAGTAAAGATTGCATTCAAAACAATGAAATAAAAAAGTTAAATAAAACTTAAAATAGAAAATAAAAATAAAATATAAAATTAAAATACATAATTGATTGATAATTAACTATGTTTGTATGTAAACCTATGGTAAAGACACACTGGAAGGATCCACTAAATGGCTTACAGCTACATGGTAAGACAACAAGGAGCAGGGAGGAATGGCAAACAAAGAAAACATGCAAGCCTTTGGCAAAGGGAGGGACACTGGGTGGATGGACAAAAAGGCCGCCAGCCACATGGTCAAACAACAACAACAAGGAGCAAGGAGGCATGGTAAACATAGAACACATGCAGGACTATTACAAAGGAACACTGGCTGGATGGACAAAATGGCCTCCAGCCACATGGTCAAACAGCAACATGAAAGAGCAAGGAGGCATTGGGAACAAAGAAAGAACACATGCAAGCCTATGACAAAGCAACACTGGCCGCATGCACAAAATGGCCACCAATCACAAGGTCAAACAACAATAACATAGAGCCAAGAGGTAGTTGGAACAAAGAGCATGTGCAAGCCTATGGCGAAGGGACACAAGCTGTATGGCCAAATGGCCGCCAAGCACATGGTCAAGCAACAACAACAAGGAGTAAGGAGGCATGTGGAACAAAGAAAGAACATAGGCAAGCCTATGACAAAGGAGCACAGGTTGCCTGCACAAAATGGCTTCCAGTCACATTGTCAAACAACAATAAAGGAGCAAGGCAAACAAGTAGGAACACATGCAAGCCTGTGGCAAAGACACACTGGGTGGGGGCAGAAAACAGTGCCCACCGCATAGTCTGATACTAGATCTTCGTTCCCTCAGCCTCGGCTAGCAACCTTCTGAAGCAACTACATTAGTTATCTGTCAGGAAGCATATCACCTTTAAGACTCTTTGTTTAGCTTGTAAGGCTCTCCACACAATAGGGTCTGAATATCACTGTTCCCCCTTACGGTGGTATGTACCTGGGTGGCTGCTTAGGTCAGCAGGACTCCATTTGATCTCTATCCCTTGTAGTCGTTCGGCTAGATGGGGTGACAAAGCTTTCACAGTGGCAGCCACCAAATGCTGGAACACTCTTTCTTCGTTTATTAGAAAGGAACATAACTTTATGGCCTATAGGAGGCAGCTGAAAAACTGGCTCTTTCCACAATAAGTTTTGTTTTGCTCCAGCTGCTTCTCTCTCCCTTTTTTGAGGTCTCCGTCTTTCTCCACTGGTTGCTGCTTAGCGTTTTGATGCTATGGCTGGAATGTGCTTTATATATACAAAATACAAATACAAATGGCCAAACAACAGCTGCTAGTAAGGAGGCATGGAGAACAAAGAACACATATAAGCCTATGGAAATAGACTACACAAAATTACCCCTAGCCACATGGCATTGAGAACAAAGACAAATCATGAATGATGACAAACACACATACACTCTGGACATAGGGAGGCATGGTGGTAACACTGAAGTAAACACTAACATTAATTTAGTGATGCAAAACACCAAAATTAACTGAGCTATAAAAATTCCACAACAATAAACATATCCTCCTATGCTACCAAATATTACCACACATCTTATACACTTGTTGTAAAAAAATAAAAATAAATGCAAAAAATAACCAACATTTTTAATTTAATCAAATGCCATCCCTGCCCTAAATAAAATTTAAAAAACACATACCACTGAAATATGTCTTTCATGCACTGATGGCTATTAGTACTGGGCCTACTGGTTAGATGGCCCTTTGGAAATCTAGACAACATAGTAAAATGATATTGCAAATGTTAAAAACATGTTGGAAAGGACAGGTGTGAGCAACAAATGTCATTTACAAATGATGAAAATCAGTGAAATGCAAAAAAAATAAAATTAGGCCCATGGTTACACTCCAAGCCACCCACCACTATATTTTTTTTAAATCAAATTAAAGTACAAAGAAATATTGGTGCATGCCCAATCAAATAAACAACACCCTTTCTCAATAGTTTTGTTACTTACTTGTGTGATTTCACAAAAACAAAGGGCCTGATTATGACTTTGGTGGTTGGACTGAGCCGTCCACCAAAGATGCAAGGAGGAGGCCGCGTCAAACCAGCAGCCTCTCCACCAGTCGTATTTCAATTTTTCAACTGGGATGACCAGTCAAAACATCGTAATACGTGCACATCATGCACTGCAGACAGTGTGCATTCCAAGGGCCATGGGCATGGGCATAGGCAGTGCAGGGCCCACGCTGTGGTAGCAACACTGAATTTCTGCCAGGGACCCTGTCATGAAAAAGCTGGTGGAAACAGGACTCATGATCAGCTCTACAGCGCTAAACTCGGGTGGTGGTCTTAGGGGTAATGTGAACTTGGAAATAAAGTTGCTCCATGATGGGGGAGAGTTCTTGTTTGCTTAACTTCAGTCGGAGGGTGGTCTTGTGGGTGATGGCTACGCCCACTCCTGGTCTGGATTGGCAGTCCTTGTGTAGCAGCTTATGGGGGATGGCGATGCCCAGACCAGATGTTGTGTTAGTCCATGTCTCAGCGAAAAACGCGATGTCCGGCTGGGTGGTGTCTATCAAGTCATAAATCTCCATGGTGTGTTTGTGCAGGGAGCCGACGTTAAGGACGTTGCACTTGAGGTGGCTCTGAAATGGTTCTGGCACTGTGTAGGCTTCCATTTGGCATGCAGAGAAAGTGAGGCGGCGGTGGCGGCAGGAGATCAAGCTGACACCAAGATAACTTACCACAAACAATAGATGTTGCCTGATTACCTCTCTAAGAAGTTGTATCCATGCACAATCAGAGTGTCAGGAACTGCACTAAATAGTGTATTGAGTAGCTGATGTCATACCGCTGCCAATCAGACCGGACTTTCTTCATACGGGATACACATAGTCACACATGTAAATCAACAATGAATGCACACCCAAAGGCATTTGTACAAAGTGACTAGTGCAGACATGATACCACCCAGGCAGTCAATCATCATAGACACCATATTGTAGGAAACTAACAAGATTTATTCTTACTAAAAATCACTACCTAACAAAAAGACTAAAGCACACACTAACCTCCACTAATCTAATCTATACTAACTAATCTTAACTTATCCCTATAGCTAACTAGCCTTATCTAAATGTATCTTGTACATGTAATGCCCTACAATAAACATTCCACCCCATTAAGAGACAATAGATGAGAAGGACAACATGAACTAAAGCTAAACATAGACTACCTAAACCTATTGACTAAACAAATATATATTTTTTTGTAATGTTTTCTCTTTTTCTTTTTTAACATATACCCCTATACATAACCCACCTCTCAAAACCCCACAAAAAAACTAAAAAGATTCCTAAATCCCATCCCCCCTAACTATACCAACTATGTCCTAAAACTTACCTACTCTATGGTACCTTACCTATGCCTACCCATCTAAAACCCACTAAAACTATTCACATTAAAAACTAGGGGAAGATAAGGTACTGGGAAGAGGAAAGGTTTCAAAGTCAATGCTTCTTCAGCTTTTTTTTAATGAACTTTAAAAATGTATTGTTCCACTCATTATCCTCATCCAGTTTGGCCAACCCCAGCTTGATCTCGGCCATGTTCTTACGCATTTCATCCACAAATTTGGAGACAGTGGATAATGGTGGAGGCTGTGGCTGTGATGCTGTTGTGGTAGGGGCCATTGATGCTTATGGGCAAAGCCTGCAGAACCAACCCTTACTCTTTGTGTTGAGGTTCCACTTGTTTTTGTGCTTGTAGCATGCTGTTTGGCTGGTCCTCCTTGATGAAATGCCTGTCATAACCCCAATGATTTCTTATGTCTGTAACACTTGGCCATCCTGCTTTACCATCTCTGAACCTCACATATATGCTGGAATCTCTCAGCCCACTTCTCAAAGGCATGCTTCTATGCTGGAGTCATTGAGGATGCCAAAACATGAGGGGACCATGTCATCAGAAAGTGTGTTCGGTAGAGGAAGAGCAAGCATGCATTGGAAACTACATCTTCAGATGACACATGTACTCCACCAGACCTCATAAAACAACATCACACACAAAGTCTATACCAATATGCCACCCAGTATAGTGTTCATGTTGCAGGAATAACTGCTATCCAATATTGCACACTATTGGTGCACAAGCTTGAAACATCTCATACTTACCACACAAACTCTCACATGCAGATCCATACATATTTGATGTGACCATGCTCTCTTGCAATCATCATGATGGTTAGATCAGGTAGGTTCCTCTGCACACATCTCATTTACTACATTATATAGACATGGACCACAATCATCAGAAGAAGAGCTGAAATCTCAATGTGTACTCAAATAAATGTTGGTCTTCTCAAAGAGCTCCTTGTGTGTCCGGTGCATCACTTCATTATTGAAGAGTAGAGAAGCACTGTTGGTGCAAGTGTGTCATTGATAAACCCCCTTGTAGACCTTGACACATGGACAAAACTTGTCCAGAGTTACTTTGTGCAATGCGTGGCACAGAGTGTAGTAACATCACCTATGACAAACATGTTGCCAACATCCATACATTTCTGAAACTCAGCACTTCTGACACATCTTGACTGACATCTCTGTGTTTGTGCTCATATTTTCCTTTTCCAGAGACTCACAAATCCATTGCAGTACATGTTGGCACATGTGCATCCTTTTTTTCTTATTCCACATCCTCAACATAACATCAGAAATCATGTTGATACCCAGGGATAAATAATGTTTTTTTTTAATTGTCACACATGCCATTTAAACATGGCATTGCACACACCATACTCTCTCACAACCAACCCTTCATCTAGACATTTGACATACAAGGTAACACTTACGGTTACATCACGGTCTTCAAATTTTGAAACCTTGCCAAATTTTGAAACTTTTTTTATCTTTTGCTGTTTTAAGGTTTGTTTGGTTACTACTGCTTTTTTTATAATTTTTGTGGCTTTGATGTATTACATTTTAGTACTTTAATAGAAAGAGGGAAATAGAATAGAAAAAAGGGGAAAATCGTTTTTTAATCAAAGTGTGTGTTTTTTAAAATTAGCATTTTTAAATTGTGCAAGAGTTATTTCTGAGTATTTTTAATGTTCTGGGGGTTTGGGGAAGAGGAGTTTAGTTAAAATAGCCTGTGGAGGGAGTGGAAATCGTTTTTACTTGTATTAAACAGGAAGTGAGGGTCAGTAAGAGCCCTCCTTCCTGTTGGGACCACAAGTTAGCGGTCTAGTGTTAGGGAGCCGAATCTGGGCTGGGCCTCGGTCCTGCAGGCATTAATGTGCCGGAACGAGCGACCGTGCAGCGGACGCGCGCAGTGGGCGCGCCGCTGGCATGCCAAAGGCAAGCCCGTCTGCGCCGACCGGGCCCCGGGGGCCAGAAATGCTGCCCTTTTTCATAGCTGTGCAGTATCTGGTGGAGAGGAAGATTACAGCAAACTATCACCTAATCCCACTAATTATGTAGTATCTAAGCCTTTAAGGAAGGGTGGATCTATTTGGACCTGTGAAACCTGTAATTGGGCTATTCAAGTCCTTATAGAGGCAACAAAGGTAAGAAACCAAGACATTAGGTCGGCAGGGTTGGGAGAGAAAAAAATGAAACAGAAGGCATTTTATAATTACAGCTTTTAGTATGCCTTAATAAATGCTAGGTCCCTTCCCAAACATAAACAGGAAATCTGCGAAATGATTGATAAATGGCAGATTGATTGTCTATTTATTGCTGAAACCTGGGGTAAAGTAGAATCTGACCCAGACTTCATTGTTGTCTCTCCACCAGGTTTTACCTTCCACAGACTTGATAGACCTCAGAACGGGGGTGTCTGGCCATTATCTATAGGTCTACGTTGGCATGCACATGCATTAGTTCTTCGACAGATTCATGTGAGGCAATGACATTCACAATTTCTCAAAACAGTGGGGTACTACTAGAGGGGCTGTTGATATATCGTCCACCTGGACCGACTAACATTTTTTACAGTCTTGGCCTAAGTTGATAGAACCTATGGTTCTGTCTGCAAAAGCTGTGATATTGGTTGATTTTAACATGCGCTTTGATGAGACGTCAACTCCTAAGATCCGTGAATTCATTGACTTTATGGAGGCCCTGGATTGGACCTCCAGAGTCTGGTTAGCCACCCATATTGCAGGGCATATTCTGGATGGGGTGTTTGCACGAGCTACTCAACAGGTGGAGGTAACCATGATACAGTTGAGTTGGACGGATCATCATCTGCTTAAATTTAAACTCACCTCAAAGAATGTTGGGGCTGCTAACGTGGAAACGAACAAGGTAGTCAGGTTATGGAAACAGGTTAAAGTAGAGGAATTAGGCCCAGCTTTAGAAGCTGGTTGGGATAAGGCTAAAGCTATGGCCTTGCCCGTGATTGACAGCTTTCTGAAAGGAGTGGAAATAACTATGGAAGAAATGGTACCTCCTGTAATTAGAAGGCCCAATAGTCAGAAGAAACCAGGTCACCCCTGGTTTACAAAAGACCTCAAACTCCTTCAAAGAAAGTATCGCCAGCAGGAAAGACGGTGGAAACTTAATCCAGTACCTGATGAAAGGGTGGCCCTTAAGTCCACTCTAAAGGCTTATAAAGCAGCACAATTTATGGCCAAATCTAAATTTTATACTACCAAAGTATAGGAGGCTATTAATGCCCCCAGGGAACTTTTTAAAACTATTAAGGCCCTAACTGTGCCCATGAAGCCGGCTGGTCTAGAAAACTCTCAGGGTTTCTGTGACAAAGTTGCTTTTCATTTTGAAAATAAGATATTGCAAATACATAGCAACTTTGATACCCAGATCATTCCCAAAGTATTACCCCCATGATAACAGAGAGTGCTACAGCAGATGGCCAGTCACTAATGTCATATTTTCAACCCCCTTCCATGGATACTATTAAAAAGAAGATTCTTGATATGAAATCGGGCTCCCCTCTGGATCCGTGTCCTCCTTCCATTTTCCACTTGGTTCCAGATTTAATGGCACGGATGTTGGTCCCCATCTACCAAGAGGTAGCTATGTCTGGGGAGTACCCATCTATCTGGAAAGAAACAATAGCAGTACCCCTTAAGAAAAAAACAGAGGGTGATAATCAGGACATGAGTAATTTGCGGCCAATAGCACGTCTCCCGTTTTTGGCAAAGATTCTAGAAAAAATGTTGAACTCTGAATTGATCGAGTTTCTAACAAAGGCGGATGCTCTTGATATCTCCCAATACGGGTTCAGAAAAGGCATAGTACTGAAACTGCCCTAATCTCATCCTCTGATACTATTCGAAGGATGGTTGATGAAGGCAAGGGAGCCGTTTTGGTTCTTTTAGATTTATCCGCTGCCTTCAACACTATCTCTCCCACACTATTACTGTCCCGTTTGCATCATGTGGGTTTGAGGGACAAGGAGCTTAAACTTTTGAAGTCTTTTCTTACAAATAGATGGACCACAGTTAGCTGTGGTGATTTTAAATCTAGACCTTATCTTCTGCCATCTGGGATTCCGCAGGGATCTTCCCTCAGCCCCACATTGTTTAATGTGTATGTAGCGCCTTTGGCTAGTCTAATCCATACTTTTGGTTTCATTCCATCTTCCTATGCTAATGACTCCCAGCTTATTATTCCTATTAATCAGCCATGGGAGGAGGTTGCAGATCGGTTCAGTAATTGTATGGTGGAAGTGAGTAAATGGATGTAGACCAATTGGCTAAAAATGAATGCCACCAAAACTGAAGTTTTATGTTTTGGATCTGGAAAGAATTTATGGAACTCACGATAGTGGCCCTCTGAACGTGGTAACTGCCCTGTTCCCACTACTGTTACAGGAAACCTAGGCATTTTGTTCGACGAACATCTGTCTTTTAAAAAACAGATTAATCAAGTGGTAAATATCAGTTTATGGTCAATTAAAATGCTCAGAAAAATCTTCACCTATCTGTTACATGAATGAAGAGTATCTGCTATCCTGGCATTGGTAATGTCTAAGATAGACTACTGTAATGCACTGTTCGTTAATCTGGATAAGGGGCTGGTAAAAAGACTCCAATTAGTTCAGAATTCCACTGTCAGAGCGGTTCTTAATCTCCCACGATGTATATCAGTTAGAGAAAGTCTCAGGAAATTACACTGGTTACCAGTGGAGCAGCGTATCCAGTTTAAGTCGCTCTGTCTTACTTTTAAGGCAGTTCATGGAATAGGACCACAGTACTTGACTTCCAGACTCTTTCTGCATGTACCTAAAAGAACCTTGAGGTCTTCCCAAGCTCACTTGATTCAGGTCCCTCGCACACATAAAGCCAAATGGGGAGGAGACAAAGCTTTTACAGTAGCTAGAGCCAGAGGATGGAATTCTCTCCCACAGAGTATTAGGCAAGAATCAGGTTATATGAAATTTAGGAAAATGGTGAAAACTTGGCTCTTTCCTCGTTAATGTTTTTGGTACATCAAGATCAGGGTCTTTGATTTAGATTGTTTCAGTTTCTTCTATTGGATGTTTTTCTATCTTCATTATTCCTGTTATTTTTCTTATCCTCTTCTATCTTTTACTACGCGCTTTCTTCCCAGCGCTTCGATGCTCTTTGAGTGGGAACGCGCTTTATAAATCTCAAATTACATTACATTACATCAGAAGAAGAGCTGGAATCTCAATGTGTACTCAAATAAATCTTGGTCTTCTCAAAGAGCTCCTTGTGTGTCCGGTGCATCACTTCATTATTGAAGAGTAGAGAAGCACTGTTAGTGCAAGTGTGTCATTGATAAGCCCCCTTGTAGACCTTGACACATGGACAAAACTTGTACAATGTCCAGAGTTACTTTGTGCAATGTGTGGCACAGAGTGTAGTAACATCACCTGTGACAAACATGTTGCCAACATCCATCCATTTCTGAAACTCAGCACTTCTGACACATCTTGACTGACATCTCTGTGTTTGTGCTCATATTTTCCTTTTCCAGAGACTCACAAATCCATTGCAATACATGTTGGCACATGTGAATCCTTTTTTTCTTATTCCACATCCTCAACATAACATCAGAAATGATGTTGATACCCAGGGATAAATAATGTTTGTTTTTTTAATTGTCACACATGCCATTTAAACATGGCATTGCACACATCATACTCTCTCACAACCAACCCTTCATCTAGACATTTGACGTACAAGGTAACACTTACGGTTACATCACGGTCTTCAAATTTTGAAACCTTGCCAATGATGTGGGGTGGAGTCCCATCTGCAAGACATGACAGGAAAACATAGCTTCATGATTGTTGTACAAAGAAAAGCATTGACAAATGTTGCACATTTCACTTGTTTAGCTGATTGACCCAGTTAACTTAAGTTTAGGAATGAGCAACTGGCATCTACATGTCATTAAGACAGACATTGTTAGCCCACAAAAACACATACAAATATGGGATTCACCCATACCTACATGTCTCAAATACAAATGTAACAATTTCTTGGGAACAGGACACTGTCATTTGTCAGGAGCTTAGTACTTTGTAGTAAATCTATGTGAAAAAGGAGAAAGAACTCAGATGTTCTACTTTTTCTGCCACCTCCTACCACCACCATGTGTGTGCCGTGTTTGTCAGTTGGCACACCATGGTGCATGTTAGGACACTAACATTGTAAACTATGACATTATAGTGGCACTTTGCATGCGTTGCACCATACATGAAGGTGCCAAACTTGCTAAGTGAAATTAGGCACATTCAAAACAATGAGGGTGTCATTTTATCAAACCTGCCTTGAGCACACATTCAAGTTACATCCAAAAATGGCACAGTGAAATCTAGTAGATTTAACCACTCAGTTTTTGTGTGACTCCTACCGCTGGAACACACCCCTTGCATTCATCACGCCTGGAGTAGGAATTATGTGGCATAAGGGTTTAAAAGTGCCACAGTGCTTGTGCAACTTTGACATATGGTGTGGCAATACTTGCCGCCATCAGCCACATTACCTTCAAAAACTAACTATGACACAAATGTTTCAGTAGGAGCAGTTAAGTCCTTGTTATATATCTTGTTGTGTCACTCTGCACATATCTGACTCAAGGAACGGATACATCCATGACTACCTATATTCCAGTGTCATGTGTGTCATCACTTCAACATTACTTTGCAAATTTCAACAGTTGTCAACCCATGATTGACATGGAAAGTTGTGACTAAGAAACATGAACCCTTGCACAATTGCACATGTGTGTTTTGTTTTCGGCACTTCAATATGTATAGGTATATGCAATAGAGAAATGTACAAATTGTCAGCAACCGGTGCATTGCTGACCTCTCATGAATGCAGGTTAACTGAGACACAGACTTGCTGTCCTCACCTTTTTCACTGCATGCTGGAGTAATCCTTATATCCTACTGTCAGGCAAATGACCTAATAACCAGGTGATCCAGGAGATCCCTTTCACGGGCGATGAGGTCTGCCCACCAGTACTTCAACTGGTGGTCAGTGCGCTTGACTGAGAAGATGCGTCTGAGTTGGTACAGCACCTTGGCGCAGCACATCTTTCATGCCTCTGTTGGGTAGCCCATTATCACAGGGCCTCCCATAGCCACCATATTCGGGAGGAAGTGGCACACCAACCATATGAACCGTCCCCGGTCATCCTCTGTGCTTTTCCCTGACATGTTGCAGTTTCACTCCACTGCAACATAAAGAACCTAAAAAAAGAAATAAATTATTCCCCAACTAACCCAAAATACCCCAACAAACTTAACTACTCCTAGACAGACACCCGACAAAAGTGACACAAGAACAGGACAACATTGTACAATAAAATGACAAAAATTACTAGCTGACAAAGACACAGACGGCACAAAAGGCTCACAATATACCACTCCTCACATCAGCACAAGCACCACACAATGACTCTGAAGCACAGTGTATAAGACTGTGAAGTAAAAGTAAAAGTAAGTTCACTTTTCCACGTATGCAGCAAGGAAGTCCTGTTGCATAACTTCCTGGGTATATGCGTTACACTGTCTGATCTGCATCTTTTATTTACGCTTAAAGGCATTGCACAAAATTTTGTATGAAGGCTGACAAGGCATGCCGATTTAGAATAGACACGCAGGTGTGCGGAGTCATTTTTAGTATTTGGATTTTTGAAGGACTATTCTATGCATCTTTTTTTACACATGCCGGCCATGCGTGAATTTTTGGATGAAGGCTGACACAGCATGACGATTTAGACTAGACACACAAGTGTGAGGTGTCACTTTTGGTATTTGCGATATATGTAGAACTACTGTATGAATATTTTTTTTTGGTGCATGATGGGCATCCGTTGATTTTAGAGGGAAGGCTTACAGGGCACCCAGATTCATATTCCGAGTTACAGGTGCTATGCATCTTTGTTGTTTGTATGGTAGGGCAACATATGCATGCATGAGTATTTCACTGTGTACTGGTAACATAGGAATGTTTTTCCATATCTTTGTAGGTGTGTGTGTGATGCTTGTGAGGACTGATACTATTTGCAAATGTGTTTGTGTATGAAGACTCATTTCCACATACATGTTTACACATGTGTACAATGTGTGTACTGTGAATGCACATATGTGATGTAACTCAGATTGTAGATCATGACATTGTTATGTCAGAATTCCCACTGCTCATTTCACAACACAGCATAAGATAGGAGGGGTCATGTGCAAAACATGTTCCTGCACATGACACCCTTGACAAATGATTAGCAAAGGATGCTGTTGGATAGGGCTGGGTAATGATCCAGAAACCAATGACAATGTAAGTGCAAGTGTGTGTCATACTCTTGTGTGATCTAAGGGCCAGAATTAATGATGCATTGCAACACGTATAATGTACAGTTCCCCATGCATGCAAATTGTTGGTGATGGTGTGTTGACATGTGTCATTGTTGCTATGTATGTGACATGTTTGTGTGTGAAAAGATATGTTTCATGTATGATAAGTAATGCATATTGTAGTGGTGTGTTTAGGGATGTGACAGCTGCCAATTCTGTATTCCAGCATGGATATATGTAGTCCATTGTCTCAAGGCTGTGTACTTATATGTTTTTACTATGTTTCCCTAAGTAGAAAAACATGGACAGTTCTTGCAAGTTTGTACGTAAATATGTGACACATACACATTTTCATACGTGAATTTATCTTCTTTGTCCTTACGCACCAAGCCTGGTCCACATAGGTAGGGCATGTGTGCTAAGAAATAGGAATTATATGATTAGCACAAACACTTGGAATGCACAATGACTCACCCTTTTTTATAGCCAGATGTCCCTATTAGTATACCATCTGTATGGCATCAGTGCTCTAGTGGTACTTTGTATCCCCACACAGGCCCATTGTTGCATGTATTGACACAGTTTGACTGTGGTCACCTGTGGTCACCTCAGCTCACTTCACTGTTCATAGGCAGCAGACCCCTGACTGTGTCTAGAGTCGATGTAGCCTCTTCTGGAGATTTGCAGGGGGTGGGGGTCTGCCATCCACAAGATCAATCATCAGTACTGCAATGCAGAGTCACCTGCAAACATACACCTGCACATTTGTGCTCACATGGCCAAGTATGTTTTGTTAACTTTGAGGTTGCTGATGTTAGGCTTGCCCTATTATTCACTAGGGACTTGCAGGTTGCTTGTGTTGGACAAGTCTCATCATTTGCTATGGTTTGACATGACTTGGCATACATAGGTGAGATTATTTCTATGATGCTTGGTTAGGTCATTGATAGATTGTGGAACTGAGTCATATCTGCAGACTGTGACTGGAATATGTACAGACCTACACAATCTCTGTGAATATATAACTGGTGTTACATGGAAAATTGTTGTGTTGTACAGTGAGTACTAGTTTATGTGTGTTCCTTCACACACTTTGCTGGCATATTTTGTCAGGTATGCTTCTAGTTCAACATTGCTGGCATAATCTTGCAGATTACCCTTTATACCCATCTTCGTCATCAACATTGTCCCTTCATTCATGCACAGCATACTAAGACACACTTATGAACTTTGTGGATGGACATGCCTTCTTTTACAGGCTAAGCAATAGTTGCCCTCGTATTTCCAGGCTTTGCTAGATCACATGACTGACCCCCACACATAACAGAACACCAGCCACAACACTTGTGTAGTGTCTGAGTGACCTCCACATATTGGTTTTCAAAGTGACGTAAAGGAGTCTCTTAGCTGTCCCCACATCAATTATTCAACATGGGCACACACTCACATCTGTATTCTACAACCTTTGTCACATTCACTATGAATGTTCTTAGATTGTATGATTACTGATGACAGCTATGAGTAGAGTAGATACGACTTTCAACCTATCTGTGCCCTTCATCACACATACAATTTGTCAGGGGTCTGTGACTTGTTTAGACATTGCTTGACTTACATGAACATTCCAAACTGGATTGAGTGTGAGAGACCTAGACACTTAGGTGTTTTGGCCCCTGTATGTCACTCTCTCTTGGTCAAACATGTGAGTGCCACTTAGGAGTATGTTTTCAGTTATCACCTGTGACAGTGACATTCAGACATTGCTTGGTTACGTAGTAGACACAAACCTGCCACTGTAGATAATTGCTACTCTTTTCCTACCTAGGTGATACATCTGTGCTGCAGTCTTCAGGTGTAGTTCCATGATTGCTGCAGGCATATGTGAAGCCAACACACATGTGTGATATGTGTGACAATGTAAATTGTTAGTGATACAGGCTATGCATATATTTCACCCACACATTCATGTGTTGGTGCATTGCTTTAATTTGTTTTTAGTTCCTGACTATGTTCCTAAGTTATATATATCTGTTGTGGTTTAGCCATGCTCTCTGAGATGTGGCCAAGTTAAATAGGTAGGTGATGGTGAAAAGAAGTACAACATGAGAAATCAGAGTTCAAGTGATTTATTTACAATTTTTATGTATTGATGCTTGGAGTACAGTCTCTAAATGAAAATGTTGTGCATAATTTCATACCTTCTGCATGCTCCAACAGCAGCAGCGTTTGGTTGTTCACCATCCTCCTGTTGTGCATCACTGTCCTCATCCTCCTCACTGGGGACTTCTACCTGTTCGTCCCAGGGGACTTTGGTGCTTACACAGATGTTGTATAAGATTGCACAGACAAGTATTCATTTGTTATTGTGTTTGCGTTTGTTACTCTTTGAATGCATGCTTGTATTGGTGTGTGGTGGTGCATTTTCCAGTCATAGGTTGTCCTCATGGACCTGGTGAGTGTTGATTAATTTGTGGTCTGACAGTTCGCCCATGCAGAATATGTGTGGTGTTGTCTATATTTGTCCCATTACTTTAGAACTGCAGAAGTGTGATGTTTGTGTAATTTGTACCTATTTTGTGTGTTGTGTGCCTTGAGTCAGGTGTTGCACCCTGTGTGTTGCATGTGACTCCCACCCCCTTGGCCTTGTAATACCTCCCTTGCACAAAGTGTTGTTTTTGCCATTTGCTGGATAGCATTTGTATATGCATGTGGTTCATATGCACAGTGTGGCACAGTTGTATGGGATGTATTGTGATGTATGCAACAAGTTTCCAGACACCTGTGGGACAGGACAGGGCATGTAGTGCATTTCTGCTCTGCCGTGCATTACCTATCCAGCCCTGCAAAGTCCCAAGACTCAGCTGCCAGAGTCCACTGTTGGCACCCTTGTATCATGTTAGGGAGATGTGGGATTTACAGGTATGAGTGTTGGGGTGCTGTAAGATGTCCATTCCTACACATGATCTATCAATGATGGTGATGTTCTATTTGAATGTGTGCTACACTATATACTACACAAGGGAAAGGTAAACACAATGAGTATATCAGGTATATTTTGAGATGGTGATGCCACCAATAGGGTGGCATCAATTGTCAGTGCTGCCTCAGGTTTCTACAGCATGGTAAATGTGGGGCGGTGCCAATGTGTGAATTGTTTGACAGTGACATGGCAAATGCACAACACATAGCTAAGCTATTTCATGCTAAGTGTTATGTGTGAAGATTCTGTATTTTGTAATAAACATGTGGACACATATAGTGGTTTGACCCCACCTTTTGACTGCAAAGGGGACATTGCTCCACCAGGTTGTCATGTAAAGTGTCAGTCAAGTGGTGCTAGGAACTTGTACACATGGGTGTATGTGAAGATGATGTGCATTGAGTGCTGGATAGTGAGGCATGCAGCACGTGTGTTGTTGTCCACACATCTGTGTTTTCCTGTCTATGTGTATGTAGTTTGGTGTATGTAATGTTTCTCCCACATGTTTAGTATGTTGTCTGTATTATGAAGTGTGAGTAGGTTTACCTACGAGTAGGCCATTGCCATATTGTCCATCCTGGAAACGTTGATTAATTGTTTAGTGTCTGAAGATGTAGGCATCATGGACGCTGCCCGGATATTTAGCAAAGATGTTGGTAAATATTCCACGGTGTTCCACAATGGCCTGCACACCTGAAGAGGTATTCCGTTGCTGCAGGAGGGACAAGTTGCAACCAGCACATGCAGCAACCCAGTAATCCAGTAGAATCCTTGTTTGCTCTCCTGCTGCAGTTGCTGGGAGTTGGGGAACTGGAGGTGGTGGGATGTGAGGCAGATGATGGCACCCAGAACCATGGGGATGAAGGCAGAAAGGGGTGGTTATGTTATCGTACCCACTTGTGCTGTAGTGGTCTGAAATGATCCAGAGGCCAGCATGTGGAGAACAGCTAGGAGTTTGGTCATGGGTGGTATGATAGTAGTACTTTTCACTCTTGCTGTGATGTCAGAAGCAATGTGGTGGCGCAGCCATACGATGGACTCCCGCTTGAGACGATACAGTCTGATGACCTCTTCATCCCTGAGGCCAAGGATGGACGGACGTGTGGAATATTCTTTTCTTCCTTCTGCGCTGCCTTTGTAGCTGCAGTGGTGCTGGTGGCACTTGGCGTCATCACTGACATCTTATCAGGGGGGCCAGCCGTAGGAGTAACAGGTCCATGTTGTCCAGTTGCTTGACAAGGTTTCTTCTGTGTGTTTTCCATTATGTAGTTGCAGCTGGTCTGACCAGCCATTAAATTTTCCTGCTAATCAGAATTAGCATCAAGTTTGGGCCCGGTCCTAGGTGTGCACCATTTTTCTGTCCGTTGTAGATTTTGCATTACCGGGCTAGCATCATTTTTCAGGAGGGACTGCCTACCCTGCATATCTTTGTCATGAAACGACACAAGGTGAGAAGGTGCTCCTAAAAAATGACATCAGGAAATTTGTCACTAGGCTACTCTAGCAACATTATCTAGATATGGCACTGGGTTAGCTCTGATTTTGTGTAAAAAACAAAATGCTGCAGAGACGGCCCTAACGTTTCTAAAATTTGGACCTCATTGTAGAACTAAACTTGCTGAGCTCCTCTGTATATATTGTGGAAAAAGCATGTCAACTTTTTGGCCCAAATGTTCTTATTCCTATCTTTCAAAAACAGACTTTTACAAATAAACTTTAAGTGATTCTTCTTACCATGTTTTTAACTTGTAGCACAAGACTATATACGTAGTTTTCATAGCCTGATACTGCTTTCTAGCCCAAATTCTGGCCTTATTTTAGACTTCATTACAAATCTTGGCAGGTTGAATTAGGTGCTATAAATGCTACACTGCGCTCAATCTAGAAACGGATATTTTCAAGACAAAAATCTCAGCTAAAGATGGACATAATGTTGAATTTGTGGCAGTTAGAATTGGCTGTAAGGAGGGAACTGCTAAGATTGTGACTATTGTACACACATCTTTTAGATAATGTTTTGAGTATGGCTAAATGCTGACGACATCCTATCCTTTCCCCAAACCAAATTCCAAGATATTTGCAACTCATTACCAACTATTTTGCCATTTCACAGCTATGAGACACTCCTGCATATCTTTGTTCCAAAAATAATTACTTTGTCTTATTAAGGATGATCTTCATACTAGTCATCTTACAGAAGTCCCCTAAAGCTTTGTATACCTATTCCTGATTTGCCTAAGTGCACTATATCATCTGCATATTGCAAAGATGTCATGCTTTGATTATTCAATTTTAGTGTCAATAAGTAATTTATCCTGGTCAAATATACACAGATTAAATATGAGCAGAGTACGTGTGTGCCCCTGCTTAAGACTATGGCCTGCGAACATTTATGGGGAAACTGTTGTGCCTGTGCCTGTGCCAAGCGTGACCTTGATCTATGTGTTTGATTATTACAATTAGATATTTCATAGTATGTTTGCTGGAGTTCCTCATGTGGGAGAATTACTATTTTTTCTGGACCACTCCTATTTATTTGAACTGGTGCTGCTCTCTTTTTAATTTGGTGCACTGGATCTCTGCTAACTGGGCACCAGTGCATGTGCTCTGAACCCAAACTATGTCAAATTGGCTATGTTCTTATCTGGCATATTTAACTTACTGATAATTCTCTAATATATGATACAAAGTATACCGAAGGCTTGTAAGTTAAGCGTCACTAGTGGAATGCAGCACCAATTGTGCCACCTCTACAGCAAGAGTAACACCAGGATCTGGTCCTTCCTTTGTTTCTGTAGTCAGCTAGGCACAAATATCAGCAGGAGAGGATCTGTCACTAGAACCGATTTTGAGTCACCACAGAAGAAGGGTTGCTCATTTCTCTGGTAACATTTCTGGGAATGGCACAGGAGCTTTATATGTGAGAACAAAAGTTATGCCATGTTATATTTAGATAGGGGGTGCTGGGGGATTATTTTAATTAGGACTCCAGGAACTACTGCAAAAGTGGTAGGTTTACCCCTGGGAACTTTTTCCCTACTGGTTTGGGAAGGGCCCTGAGTCACCCAATCCCTGGGCATACTCTTCAAAACTCTACTGAAGATGGGGAAGACAGAAGAAGGACTCCATCTGCTGCTGAGACCAGTGGGGAAAACTGAAAGACTGGACCTGCTCCCACTTGTACCAAGGACAAAAACGTGGGCTCCAAGGGTCAGTTGAATAACCTCCTGTTGAGCTACAGGGACACAACAAGTTTTAGAAGCACCCAGGTGACCAGTTCCAATTGGACCTGTCTTGGACCCTGCTGGTGGATTCTGCTTAACCCCTAAGTGCTGTTCCCAAGGTACTAGGACTCTCAGCCATGTCAAGTATACTTCTCCTAAAATGCTGAGAAACTTGGGACATTGAAGCGTTTTGCCTCCACAGACCTCAGGACAACAGAACAAAAATACCACATCATTCTGAAGAAGGTACTTTGCAGCCCGGCCAAAGATTCAGGTTGCTCCTTCTCCGAGCTTTTCCGCAAAAAACAATCCATTTCAGTGGGATGTTGCAGGGAGTGTCTTCGACATCATGGAGCACTACTTGCCTGGAGCTTGCATCCTTTCCCGCTGGAAGAATTTGAGCTTAAAAAAGTGACTAAGTCCAAACATAAAAAACTCCCACAGGAAAAGACACGGCTGGCGAAGGACATTCATTGGACACAAATTTGGAATTTCCCCTGCTCAGCGCTCTCCCAACAAAAGTCACCAGCATCACCGCAATCTTGTCCAATTTCTATGTGGACTGCGTGGAGCACTTCCCTGCCACTGCTTGCTGCTTTACTCTGCTGAGAATTTTTTGCCTGCATTTGAAAGCCTGAATCAGAAGGTAAAATGTCTGCTGGGAAAGAACCTGGTTTCTGTAGCAAATCCAAACTCCTTCATGGCCAGCTGTTACATGTGCATCCGTAACAACAAGCATGACAGGATGACCATGGTTGGCTTTTAATGCTTTTTGGTACTAGTTTAATTTAAAACATTAAGGGCCAGATGTGTAAAGATTCCAGTTAGCGATTCCCAAATTGTGATTTTTAAGAAATCGCAATTTAAGAAATGTAAAAAGCGATGTATACAATTTGTAAATCGCTAATAGTGATTTCTTAGAATTCGCAAATGCAATTTGCGAGATGCAAATACCGAATCGCAAAAACATTTACGAGTCGGTAATTGAAAATCGCAAATAGTGAAAATGGCACACCGGAACAGCCTGATGACATCACAACCAGGAAGTGAGTCAGCCCATAATGTTTCCAGGAGCCACACCCACAGGAGCAGGGAGAGAGACACAGCCCAGCACCAGGGGGTCAGCATTGTGAGTAAGGCAGGACCAAACTGCAACATTGCCAATGCTGGAAATGGGAAGGAGAAGGGAGACAGGAAGAGGAAGCTAAAATTAAGTGAGGCAGAATTGGAGGTGCTCATTGAGGAGGTTGTTGGGAACCATGATAGACTATTTGACAAAAACTCACTCCAAGTACCTGAAAGTGAGAAGCGGAAACTCTGGTCTGACATCCTGACAAAAATATGAGCAGTCGGAGTTGCGTAGTGCTCTGTGGAGGAGATACGCAAGCAATGGTAAAACTTGCGGTCCTGTGCCAAGGAGAGGGTGGCCAGCAGGCTTATGGAGACAAGGAGCACTGGAGGCGGACCATCCACCCAGACACCGTCCACCCCTATGGAAGACCTGGTGGAGTCCACATTGCTTCCAGAACCTGTCAGTGGTGTTACTGACATTGACACCTCAGGGACACCCAGCACCAGCATAGGTAAGGCCGGCAATTATGTGTATCCCCACATGTGCATGTACAAATGCCCCTTAGGAAATAGAACATAGCTTGATGCACAGTGAAAAGTGGTCTAAGTCACATCTTACATACAACACAACAGTGCCTTATGGGAGTGGTAGTATACCCTAAGGTGAATACACACCATAAATAGCAAGATAGTGGTCAGCCACATAGAGAAACACCACAAACAACTCAGGGTGACACCATTTAATTGTACATTTAAAGCAACACTGTGGAAATCTATGAAAAATGCAAGAACTGACATGCTGCACATTGTCCTTGCCGATGACTCGGTCCCAGCTGCTGCAGGATCTGAAAAAGAGGGGGAAGCAGAAACACAGCCACAGTCTGACTCAAATACCAGTGAGTCCTACAGTATTGTTCCACCTAGTTGCAGGGCAAGGGGTTACCACTTCCAGAGTATAACCTGGACTCAGATGAGATGCCAGAACACAAACCCATATCACCACCACAAGCGAGTCCCACAGGAAGACAGCAGTCCCTGCATCAGTGCCACCGCCAGTCAACTCCCCTCAGGAGGCACCACGATGCAGGCAGACAGGGCACAGAACAAGGAGTGGGCCCATCAATCTTTGGCGACCTTGAAGCTTCCATGCTGAAGGTGCAGAGCCTGCAATGCAAACATTTTAAGTCACTGCACAGACAGTTTGTGTCTCACAATAGCAAATGGGGTTACTACACAAGCAGTTGGAGACCCTGATTGAAGGACAGCAAACAGCTGCTGAAAACACCAAGGAGTTGGCACAGGCCATTGGGGAACTCTGCACTGAGATACGGCAGCCAGCACAGGCGCCATCACCAATATTTGGGAAAGTTTGATAGCTTCTGTAGATCCGTCAATCTGCTTGCAAGTTCAACAGCCCTGATGTTAGCTCTATAGCTGTGCCATTGACACACAGGTGGAGATGGCACAGTGCAGTCAGGACATTGCATAGGGACTAGTGTAAATTACCAGCGCACTGGATGCCATGCAAACAGCACGCAGTGCCACAACCAGCGAACCGGTTGTTGGGGACAGTGAGGAGTTCTCTAGCCTCAGCAGTCTGACAGTCCCTGTGATTGATCCAAGGCGTCGCACTGCCAGACTCAGTACTGCATGTGAACCTGCTACTAGAGGTGCCAGCGAGGGCACTGAGCACTCAAGTGGAGTGCGTGGACGTATGAAGTGATGTTGAGGACTACAGGGGACCACCTAAACATGTAGAAATAGAGTCATGCTATGATCCTAATAGTGTGACACTGTTAATTGTTCATGTCTGCCCATTATGAATAGCTATGTCCTAATGACACATTGTTAACCGGAAGTCAAGGTAATAAAGATGCTAACTACAGAAATACATTTAATTTAAGTGGATTTGTCATTACTTACATCAAAAATGGTTGCGCGTGATGTCAGCACATCTTTGCCTGCCCTCTGCTGCACTGGTCCTGTCTGCTGGTAGAAGGGGTGGTAAGAGATCATCATCCTCATCTGAGTCTGGCTCCGTGAGTTCCACTGGTATGCCCCTGGTGGTTGCTATGTTGTGCAAGATAGCACAGATGGACACAATTTTGCATGTCGTCTCTGAGCTGTACTGTAGTGCACCTCCACTCTTATGGATGCACCTGAAACAGCTCTTCAGAAGGCCAAAAGTGCGCTCCACCACATTGCGGGTTGCCCTATGTGCAGCATTGTACCTCCTCTCTGCTGGAGTTGCAGGACTCAGGTAGGGCGTTTGCATATAGGTGCGTACTGCGTAGGCACTGTCTCCCGAATGCACAGAGAGTAAAATGAGTACATGTGCTGTCTGACGTTATTCTTACATCAATGCATTATTCTGAACTATCAAATTACCTAGTAGATATCCTTCACCAAACTCCCCAGCTAGCAGTCTTGTGTGTATCCCTCTGTGGGGAAAGATGTAGGAGTCATGTGTGCTTCCTGTATATCTGGCCACGAAATCGGTAATGATGTAGTAGGCATTGCATATCACCTATATGTTCATAAATTGATGTTTTTCACGATTGCGATACACATACTCGCTGGCCGATGGTGGACAGATTGCTACATGTGTCCCATCAATGGCACCTAGGACATGTGGAAACTGTGCTATCTTGTAGAAATTAACTTTAGTTTGTTGTAATACCTGTGGGGTGTTGGGGAATCTTGTGTACAGTTGGATTCTGCTTAGAATGGCATGGAGAAATGTGTTGAAAAATCTAGAGAGGGCCCTCTGTGATACCTCTCCAGCTGCTACTATGACCCATTGATAGCTCCCTGAGGCGAGTAGGTGCGGGGAGCAGAATACCTTCACATGGGTGGGTATACTATTGGTCCTGTGTGTTGTGCGCTGCAGCATGGGTTGTAGCTCAGCTATCAGGTCAAGTATCATGGCTGAGCTTAACCTGTACTTCTCATAAATGTCCTCCTCAGTCTGGTCAAAAAAGGTTATGCGCACTCTGAAAATGTGCTCCTGTCTTCTCCTCTCTCTACTCAAACCTGCCAAGATCCTCATTCTCCTCACCATGACGTAGAGTGCAGCCATTGTGGAAGAGGAGCGGAGGCATTCTGGGCCTCTTTATATAGGTTGCATCTGGTTACCACCTCGTTTCAGTCCAAGGTAAATTGCATGTGCAAACAGCTATTCTGCGAATAATCACAATTTTCTCATTTTTGATGCATCACATTGCGAATCCGTCTTTGCGTGTCGCAATCTGTGTATCGCAAATAGTGGTACGATTTAGCGGATAGCTATCTGCGATTCGCTAATCTGTATCTCAATTAGCGTTTTGCAAATTGCGATTTGGTAAATCATATCTCTATTTGCGATACGCTGTTTGCGATACGCTAATTCATGTCTCATTCTCAATAATTCACTATTTTTGCAATTTCTTTTTTTCACACTGCGAATGCCTTTCATACATTGGAAAACACATTTTTGCATTTGCAAATAGCCATTCGCACCTTTTGAGAATGCAAAAATGCTTGATACATCTGGCCCTAAAAGTTCATAATTTCTGCTACCCTTACAAGATTGTGTAGTTTTAGGGTCTATTTGTTAATTAAATGACCCTCTAATTATTTAAATTGGAGTGGGACTTTTATTGTGTTGCATTTTTTACTTTTTATTTGTGTTGTTACTTCTAAATGATTTGCACATTTTCTTATGTCTGTCTGCTCTGCACCATAGCTACCAGAGGTTGAGCTCATGTTTAAATTAATGAAACGTTTACTGAAACTGACTAGAATAGTGACATTGTTGCTTGCAGTAGAATATTATCCTCCACAAATTATAATCCAGTTTCTCACACCAAGAGAGTGTCTTTTAGTGTGAGGCCAACCTATTTTTACTATGTCAAAAGAGGGTGTGAAATCCACAAAACAGGAATAGGTTGTTGTTTATCATAATGGGTTTTCTAACAAAATAGTAATTACAAATGTTATAAGAGTATTCTATTTAGTTAAAATTCTATTTGTTTTTAATACATCAGTTTGGAAGTGGATGCTCAGAGTTCTATATCCATCAATAGAATTCTAGCAAAGACTTTTGCCTCAACATCTAAGAATATGACGTGCCTAAGCTTTGTCAGATCAGTAGTAGGGTTCTTGTTATGTTTTTTTAGTAATGTTTTGTCCCTCAGCAGGACTCAGCAATAGTTCTTGATTGGATACCATGAACATAACCATGTTGACGTATTCTGGCCCAAAGGCCATCAACACTCTCAAAAAGAGGTGCTAGCTACCCATTTGTGCCTGGTGCTTGTAATTGTTTGTTTGATCTGTATAATGTTGCACTGTAGTGTCTCATTATCCTTGCCGCCATTAGTAATAATCCAAATGACACTGATCTGTATATGAGGAGGTAATGTACAACATTGAGTTATCAGCAGAATCCTTGTACCGTTCTATCTTACACTCTCTATCTTTGTGGCTAATAAAAGCCCACCATTTCCTTTGTTCTTTGCTTTTACAGGCTTCAAAAATGTCTGTCCAATCTCTTTTTTCATTACCTTTTATAGCACTCCAAATTGCTCTATTAAACTGCTGTCTTAAAATGTAGACTAAAGCCTACATGATTGTTTTGTATAATACTTTTAATTCTCTCTTTAGTATTTTCTTGTTTTCCCTCGGTCACTCTTTATTATGGTTAAACGCAAGCCACTCACCAGCTTTTTTACTTTTGAAGTGGCTTAAGCACTTGAATAGGTGTGCTTCCTAATCTGACCCTCCCCATGCCATTTGCCTCTCTATAGAGGAGGCTACAAAAAAACAGATGGAGTGAATTCACAATTTCCCATACAAACTGTAGATGAGCATATTGAACTGTTACCTCATTTAATTCATTTTGCCACTCTATTACCACCATTTCGCTGAACTGTACAATTGAACTAAGCTTCATATTTTGCTTACTGATTATAAATAATTAGGAGGAATCACACCATCCGACCTTTTCATTAAACATCTGTAATGAAATTAAGGTATAGTGTAGAAGAGCACTTATTTCAGTTGAAGAGTGAACACAGTCCATAAGGATTTCCACTGCCAACCTGCCATTCTTTGCTCAAACTCTAAATGCATGCAAGGAGAGGAGATTTTCAACAAAAACAATTTTTTTCAATGTTTTTCTTGTGGTTACAATTCTTGTAGCAGAATACCCCTTATAGCCTTACTGCCCATCGTAGAGGGCTATATCTGCCATTAAAGGCCTGCTCCGGCGATGGCCTTTAACAAGGGAGCGGGATTTTAATTGCCCGGCTATAAGGCTATTAGAAAATTCTGCCACTAGAGGAAAGAATTTTCTAATAACTAAAACAAAGTCCTCACGGAGCCGAGTGGATTGAAATCCCTTTGGGCTCTGTGAGGCTGTGTTCACAGCTTGTGAACAAAGATCATTGGAATGTTGACGATCTGGGCTTTTACCAGCCAGTAAAAGCCCAGAGCACTCCATTGTTTCCAATGGAGCTCCCAACATTCCAATGATGTAATATGCAATATGTAAATTTGTCTTAAACAAGATCTGTCGTTAAATTTATCTGGAAGTCCCCAATCATGAACTACAGACCACCCTTGTTCGCCAGACTCAATTAACAAAGAGCAGCTGGAAATGCATCAATTCCATTTTTCTTTTTTCACTGAAGATGGATTAATCTATAGGAACGAAGGATCCAATTAGTATCTGGGCGCTGTAGGTACTCCATTGCAGCAGCGTGTTCTAACGTCTAATGTCAAATAGGCTGCCTGCTATCAGCATCTAAAGAGGTGCAGTAGAGTTAATTCTACTTTCCCTTAGAAGGCTGAGAATGAGGCTGTATTTCACGAACAACTGGTTGTATAATATAGTTTCTACTCTTTTCTTAGTAGTATGAGCGTCAGTATCAGTCTGTCACATGTGCATGAAATGTGTCATGGGAGAAGTGTTTCACTGTTTTTGTGTGTGAAGAAACAAAGAAATGGTCAGGGAATAGGAGTTTTTACTTGCCTATGAATATTTCAATACTAATATTGCATTTCAAAAGAAAGTTAACTCCCAACAGTAATCAATAATAACAACCAGTATCCTACAGCCTACGTAACATACAACAAATAAACTCATACTGTTCCTAGCCCTTATCAGCCTTACCAAGCTATTGTACACAATCACACATCATGTTAAACAGAAGTTACTTGTAAACCTAAAAGGACAAGGGTACAGCTTCCAGCTGCAACAGTGTCCTGAATGTATCATTCATAAACATTATCATTATCAGAAACAAATCCATGTATTTGATCAAGTATATTAAACAGTCATAAGCAGCACCAAAACTGATTAAAAATAATAGGGGCTCTAGGTGCAAAAGGAACACACAATGCTTGGAGGAATTGTGCAGGTGGTGCAAATGTAGTAAACAACAAAAGGGAAATAAACAGTGTAAAGAAATAACAACTCAGCAATGTATGTGGATGAATTAGCAGTATCAGTTCATAGTAATTGCATTTCAAATGTGGTTATTTCATAGCAAACATATTTTTCTGCTGGAATATTGTTGACTGCGTTTTGACCTTCTATAATACAACAGGTCATTGTCTGAACAAATAATTAAACGAGCACAAAAGAAAAGAATGCTTAGTAAATGAAAAAAGTGGAATAATGTTAATCTACAATCACTCATGAACCGAAGCTAACAAAAGAGTAAAAAGTAAGAAGACCATGTCAAGGGTACCTGCAAGCTATGTACTGGGGCGATCTGAAGAAGAAGTGAATAAATGTAAGCACTTCCATATTAGTATGGAGATGCAAAAATGCGCTTAGTGACACACTTGTGTGAGGAGATTAATTAAATTTACATATTAATCCAGTAATTCAGCCCTCCTGAAAATTAAACTATAAAAGTAAAAGGTATTAAGAATGTAAAACAACTGTATGAGGAAATTATGGTAAAGAAAACGGGGGGCAATGCTGAACACTCACTGATTGAATCAGAAATCCTGAAATTCAAAGGGCAATACGAATTAAATCAACTAATGTCATTGAGAAACTGCAGTTAAATACATTCAGTACCTCTAGAGGAACCATCCATGAAGCAGTGCCAAGACTTAACACACAAAGGAATCAAGTACGGATCCTGGGCACAACAAACTTGAGAGTAAATAATGCCAGCACATTGGGGTCCATGTGTTATTCATCAAGCATGCATCAGGGAAGGAGAAAAATTAGAACATGTATTGAGATGGTGCAAGAGGAAAATGTGGTCCAGCTCTCTCCCCAAACAGAATGCCCATTTTAATCAATTGTGGACTACCAAAACGAGGTATGGACCAATTAACCTCAGTAGGAATCCATAAAACTAAGGAAGAGATTGGTAGGTCCACCATAAATTCTAAATATATGTTTGATGCGTCGTACAGTCAAGGAGTTTGTATATTAATGCATTGAGTCAAATCCATAAAATCAGTTGAAGGTTTATTATAATAGCGCCCAAGTATACCATTACCGGGAATACAATCACCCTTACATTCTGAGGAGCCACCTGGACTGTACCATTTATAAATACCTAGTACTAAATATATAAAATATATAAAATACATAAAACTAATAGAATACCATACTTCTAGCAACATCAAGATAAATAACTATAATACATGCTATAACTGTAGATATATATATATATATATATATATATATATATATATATGTCCAATATATGGATTATAACAGGTGAGCAGCTTGAAGGTGATTTGGTTTCTCAACCAGGAGGCAGTGGAGTGTCCCCAGGTATTGGGAGATGTGTTCTCAGTGTGGGAGGTCGTGGATGAGTCTGGCGGCAGCGTTCTGGAAGAGTTGTAGTTTTTTTATGTTTCTAGTTGAGGTGCCGGCGTAAAGGGTGTTGCCGTAGTCGAGCTTGCTTGTAATTAAGGTTTGGGAGACTGTCCTATGACAGTCTGCTGGGATTCATCTGAAGATCTTTTGAAGTTTGCAGAGTGTGTGCCAGCAAGGGGAGGCGACTGAGTTCACCTGGCAGGTCATGGATATGGAGAAGTCAAGGATAATGCCTAGTTTTCAGGTTTGCTCAGTTGGTGCGGGGGGCACTGAGGGACGTGGGCCACCAGGAGTCATCCCAGGCTGAGGTGGTTTTTCCGAAGGTGATGAACTCAGTCTTGTCGGAATTGAGCTTGAGGCAGCTTTCTCTTATCCAGGCGGCAACAGCTTCCATTCCTGAGTGGAAGTACCTTTTGGCCGTGCCAAAACAATGCCACCGAAAAAAAAAAAAAACATGACAGAATATCCATGTCATAAAGTAGACCAAGGTGAAGAACTCTCCGAGGCTAAGGACTTTTGATCCACAGTGGTGACTATGGTCTACGGGTCGTTATATTAGTCCCTTTCCAAAGGTATTAGAGAAACTAGAGTGGAAGGTGTACAGCAATTCAACAAGGAACCCCAAGAAATAATAAGCAGCCATTCACGTTGGAATGGCATAGATAGAGGGAGCTATCCTGTATAAGGGGGCTTACAAACTGGTGTGAAACCCATCATTTAAGTCCTAATCATGTTATTCTGTTCATCAAGTTAATTTAGGCACATGTTGGCATAATCACATTCAGAAATCCATCAGCTTTCGCATCGTGATAGTATCTGTTAATAGTTGTAACCCCGTACTGGAAGTGGAGGATGTTGAATAATCTGCCCTGTTAAATCCTTTTCAGTGTGATATGATGTGGCATTCGCAGTTTTACAGCAAATGCGACTTTTGTGTTGGCGAATCGATGTTCGGATCAGTTGAGTTGTCTGCCAATGTACAGAAGACCTCGTGGACACCAGATGGCCTGTATCACATTGGTGGATCTGCAGTTTGAAAATTGTTTGAGTGGTTGAGAAATCGTGCCATGTTTGAATATTTTAGTGTTAAAGGTTTGTAAACATACTGAGCCGTTTTTACATCTAGAATGTCCAATAACCTGTGGAAAACCTCAGTTAGAGGTGATCAGGTGGTTGTCTGACCTTTGGTTTGGGGCCCAGGTCATGGCGTGAACTAGATGATCTCCCAGATTGTGTTCCCTTTTATATGAAATAAATGGGGGTCTGAGAATAAATGGTGGAACCTGGTAATATGCCAGGTTTTTGTGATTATTTTGCTGGTTTTGTTGCTGGATGGACAAAAAGTGGCCACAAATGGAAATCCACTAATTACTTTTCTTTCCTTAGAGTTCAATAATGATTTCCTTAGGCAGTATCAAGACTGTTTTAATGATTGGGACTCCAAACATTTTGCATAGACATGTCGTGTAATTTATTTGCAATGACTGCTGCCTCGTGAAAATAATAACTGCGCAATTTACAATTTCTATGAATTCATAGAAATTTTCTGAATGATAAGCCAACACGTAGTCCACCAGGATAATTATTTGAATACTGTAGAAGTGTATACCGCTCAGTTGGTTTTCATTGCAGTGACTTACCATGTTTACCATTCCAGACCCATATCATCAAGTCAAGAAAAGGTAAGTTTTGGCATCAAAATTGAATATGAGATGAGAATGTTAATTGTGTAACCAGTAAACAAAGCTCGAGTGATTTAGTGCTACCGCTCTCCAGATTAGAGGAATATTGTCTACGCACCGTTTCCACAGACGGATATTAAAAGAAAGGAATGTTAGATGTAAGCATTACGGAGCACATAAAGTCATGTACATAGAGGATTTGGGGAAAAAACAGGCACCCAAAGATACCCCCTTCTTTGGGGATAACCGATGCCTATGTACATAAAGTAATTTTCTTACTATGTCAAGGAGTTTACCAATGAAGTCAGTGGGCACTCCAATGGGCTGTGCACTTGCGTGCAGTAACTTTTTTTTATCAATTGTCATGCCTTCTTGTTGTGGAATACTGGTATAGAGAGATTCTATATCAAGGAACAACAAAAGGTCCATAATGGGATTTAAGTCCTTGGCTTTAATAAAGCATATTAATTAGGACCATACTGTCTCTAACATAGGTGTTAAGGGTACAAAGTCCTTGATGAAAGCATCAGTATACGTTCCTAGGAGCCCCAAAATCGAACAACATCCTGGATCAATTTGATGTCCTGGAAAAGCAATACTATTATTGTGTATATTTGGCAACATATACCGGTATTTTGGAGGTATTGTTGTTGTGAATGTTCTATTCTGGGAGTCAAAAAATGTTCGCTATGAAATATACCAATGCGCAATTGAATTACTAAGAACTGTTAGCTCCAATTTATCCACACTCATTTCGGAATTGTTGTCTCTTTACGCTGTTTCTTTTCTTGTGTTGCTCACTGTTTTTGCTTCTCCTGCGCAATTAGTCTGAGCATTGTGTGTTCATCTTGCACATAGAACACTTATTATTTCTAATCTTTATGTATTGTTTCATTATCCTGTTGCATATACCAATACATTTTATAGTATTGTATGACTGATTAGATTTTGTTTATGAATGATACCTTCAGGGGACAGTTGCAGATATATTAACACAAACCTTCATTATTCGTCCTTTACCAATCACTAGTTTTAATTTACAGGTATTTTTTGTTGGAAGGTGAGTGAAGGGTCCAAGAAGGTGTGGTATACTGCTGTGACCAATGTTTCAGTAAACCTTTTGAGAGAGAAGTCTTGAAGTAGGACGCTTAAAAACGCTGACAATTATATGACTTAATGAAAAGTGTAAACGTACAAACACGTAATTTGATTTAACATGACAGGAAAAAACAGCAGCATTTTAAGTGAGGTTTAATTTTTGCAGAGGGAGGCAAAACGGAACAAACAATTTTGGCAATTGAAATGTCTGTTTCTGGATAAGAACACAGAGAAGAAGGGGCGACAGAGAGAGACTAAAATGTATAGGAGTAAGATTCAGAATATATTCCCATGTAGAGATACAAACAATATTGTATGTGCCTCCCTGCATGTATATGAGGCATTATGGCGGTCATTCGAACCGCGGCGGGCGGCGGTCGCCGCTCGACATGCGGTTACCGCCGAATGACCGCACCGCGGCGGCCATTCTGGTTTCCCGCTGGGCTGGCGGGCGACCGCCAAAAGGCCGCCCGCCGGCCCAGCGGGAAAGACCCAGCAACGATGAAGCCGGCTCCGAATGGAGCCGGCGGAGTTGCTGGGGTGCGACGGGTGCAGTGGCACCCGTCGCGATTTTCAGTGTCTGCAAAGCAGACACTGAAAATCATTATGGGGCCCTGTTAGGGGGCCCCTGCACTGCCCATGCCAGTGGCATGGGCAGTGCAGGGGCCCCCAGGGGCCCCACGACACCCGTTCCCGCCATCCTGTTCCTGGCGGTAAAAACCGCCAGGAACAGGATGGCGGGAAGGGGGTCGGAATCCCCATGGCGGCGATTCCGTGGGCCAGGGGAAAACCAGCGGGAAACCGCCGGTTCCCCTTTTCTGACCGCGGCTTTACCGCCGCGGTGAGAATGGCCCAGGAAGCACCGCCAGCCTGTTGGCGGTGCTTCCGCGGTCCCCTGCCCTGGCGGTCATGGACCGCCAGGGTCAGAATGACCCCCTATATGTTTTACTGCTCTACGTCTATTTTAGAAACAATTTGTTTTTATAGGTTTTAAAATTACTCAAAAAGTTTAGAGACATTGCCAGTGACATAAGAAAATGAAAAAGCATCACACAACAGGTTAGTCGATCATTAATAGCATTTATGAAGGTCAGGAAAAATCTAGACATACGCTACTCATTTTTATTGTAGAATTAAGTGTTCTAGACCAGTGTGTCTCACTCATGTTAATGCATGGGTAGATTCAAGGAGATCAAGAACGTTGTGAATATGCATGTGATCGTATGATGCCAGCAGAAGGAAATCCTATTCAGAATACCCTGCTATAGGAAAGCAAAAGTCCTCTTGGTATTTTACTCGTTGTCACATTAACTTTCATGGGATATTAACATGCCTAAACAAAATGTTTAAAGACTTATGGTATGACCAGTCAGCATCTCTTTCATACTGTCATACATATCAGCCTATCAGCCTCAGCATGCCAAGTGCTGTCTAATAAAAATGTTTGCAAAAAATAAATGTGTCCATCAAGGAATGTGCCCAGTTGGCTTTGTACACAATGGGCTTACAGCATGTATGGTTACTGTAGTCTCTGATTATGTCAGGAACAAAACGTTAGGTACTACAAAGTTCACCTGTTGGTGTTGCAGGTATAGAGACCCATTTTCAAGAGTGTAACTTTCATTGGTGCAGCATATGTAATGGCAGCAGGTCACATTTGCTAGCATCCAGGACACACTGGCTGCACCACTACCCACTGCATGTCCCCCAAAATAGAAGGACTGCTCACATTACTAAATACTATGCATTAAGTTACAAACATATACATAGGGCAGTAAGAAATCCTGTTGATGACATTCTGAAAGTACATTTTACTCTACTGGTTCATGACCCCCAAAATCACAGCATTCCATCAGTATCACATCACAAAAAAAATCACTTCTTCAACACATAAGGTAAGCCAATTGGCTTTATTAAGGGGTCAACGCATAATATGAAAAACAAGTCAATGGGCTTTGTTAAGGGGCCCCTCTTTAATATATATATATATATAAGGCACGCCTTTTGGCTTTGTCAAGGATCAACACATTAAAAAGACCAATAACCACATGTAAAAAAATCAGCATTGTATAAGAGGAATCAAAAACCATGTTCGAAATGCAATCATTATAGTCAATAAAGCATTGTAATTTTTATTACTAGTAATTGTGAGCAATAAATTGTCAATAATGGATTGAAAATCAACATAATGTGCCTGTGTACATTTAGTCAACATAATCTGAAATAAAAAAATCCAGCCATAGCAATGCTTAAACAAATTACGAACAAGTCTGTGAGGTTATGCGATTAATTACCCTAGAAACTTAGAGTCAACTTTCAAATTGCTTTTGGGATGAAGGTTTTTGTACTACCTGCAGCCCCCATTACTCTAAATTCACGTTAGTGACGCCCTTGACTTTGCTAGGGCCACCACAAGCAGAGAAACCCAGAGACATATTGATTTCCATAGAGCTTTATTGGGCGCTCCCTCTGTGGAGTGGTGAATATTTCTTGAACAGCTCTCTCACTGAGGCTCATATTTATACTTTTTTTGTGCTGAACTTGCATCATTTTTTGACGCAAAAGTGGTACAAACTTACAAAATATAATTGTATTTTGTAAGTTTGTGCTACTTTTGCATAAAAAAATGATGCAAATGTGGCGAAAAAAAGTATAAATATGGGCCTAAGTTTGGGAGAGCCGCAATCTTACATGGGTGCCTGGTCCGACCCAGGATGCTCTCAAGGCAGGAATTTGTGTTGGGGGCCATGGTAGTAGCCCCTGGCTGGCTCCTGCACACACCTCCATTCTGGGCAGAAACAGGTACATCTTTCCTCCTGATTCTGCTGTGCAGGAGAATTTTTCTTCTGCTACAGTGGCAAGGAGCAGCCACTGATCTTTTGGGTCCTGGGGATGGTGTCCTGGGACCCGGGGCTGATCTTCGGGCCTGGGAATGGGGCCCCAGGGCCTCATTTAATTTGCCATGGAGTAAGGGTTTGCTGTGCCCAGTAAAAGACTGGGAAGAGAGGCAAACACACTATCATTCAATCACTCATCAATCAATATGCATTTGTATATGGCAATCTATCACCCTGTGGGGTATCTGAGTGCTGGCCTAGTCGAAAAGCCAGGTGTTAAGCTTCTCCTTAAAGTCCGTCAGTGAGGGTCCGAGGTCATGGAGAGCCTTGTAGGTGAGGGTGAGGATCTTCAATTGGCATCTCTTCTGGATGGGGAGCTTCCTCAGGTGAGGGGTGTTGTGAGTGGGTCGAGATGCCATGTTCTGAACAGTTTGTAGTCTTCTGAGAAGCTGGGTGGAGATACCTGCATGGAGGGCATCACTGTAGTCAAGGCTGTTGGTGATGGGGGCTTGAGTGATTGTCTTCCTTGTTTCGGTCGGGATCGATTTGAAGATTCTGCGAAGCATGTGGAGGGTGTGGAAGCAGGAGGTGGCAGTTTTGACCTGACGCTTCATGATCAGTTGACCATCGTAGAGGATGCTTAGGTTGCGAGCATGGTCTACAGAAGTAGGGCTGGGTCCGAGTTGGGTTGGCCACCATCTGTCATCCTAGGCTGAAGTGTTGCTCCAAAAGATGAGTACTTCAGTTTTGTCGGAGTTCAGCTTGAGGTGGTTCTCTCTCATCAAGTAGGCTACCTCTCTCCTTTATAAATAAATTATGTCCACTGACTCCTGGGCACTGGCCCACCCTAGGGGTATTTTTATGCAATGCAGCAGAGCGCTCTGCACCCATTTTCTTTAAAGGCAGATATCTCTGCCCCGTTTGGCTAGTTTTAATGATCTTCAGCTCATTAGCCACCAGAAGCATTTTCAGCAAGACTTCTGGCCTCTAAAGGGCAACACTCTGCAGGGAGCTGATGTAGGAGGCTGGCCTGGCTTGTAGTTGGTACCAGAGGTACTTACACCTTTGCCAGGTCCAGTTATCCCTTATTAGTGTAGAAGAGGTGCTTCTAGCAGCTTAGGCTGATAGAAGGTAGCTATGGCAAAGCAGCTTAGGCTGAACTAGGAGACATGTAAAGCTCCTACTATACCACTGGTGTCATATGCACAATATCATAAGAAAACACAATACACAGATATACTGAAAATAAAGGTACTTTATTTTTATGACAATATGCCAAAAGTATCTCAGTAAGTACCCTCAGTATGAGGATGAGAAATATACACAAGATATATGTACACAATACCAAAATTATTCACTATAGCAAAAGGAAGTAATGCAAGCAGTGTAAAGTTACAATAGATTGCAATAGAAGCACATAGGTATAGGGGCAACACAAACCATATACTCCAAAAGTGGAATGCGACCCACAAATGGACCCCAAACCTATGTGAGCTTGTAGAGGGTCACTGGGACTGTAAGAAAACAGTGAGGGTTAGAAAAATAGCCCACCCCAAGACCCTGAAAGGTAGATGTAAAGTGCACCTTCAACCCCCAGAGAGCACAGAAGTCGTGATAGGGGGATTCTGCAAGGAAAACCAACACCAGCAATGCAACAACAGTGGATTTCCGGACCTGAGTACATGTAAGACAAGGGGACCAAGTCCAAGAGTCGCAACAGTGTCAAGAGTGGGCAGGAGCCCAGGAAATGCCAGCTGAGGGTGCAAGGAACCTGCCACCGGATGGAAGAAGCTTGGTGTTTTGCAAGAACGAAGAGGACTAGGAACTTCCCCTTTGGGGGATGGATGTCCCACATCGTGAAGACGCTTGCAGAGGTGTTCCCATGCAGAAAGACCGCAAACAAGCCTTGCTAGCTGCAAGTGTCGCAGTTAGGGTTTTTGGATGCTGCTGTGGCTCAGGAGGGACCAGGATGTCGCCACTTGGATTAGGAGACAGAGGGGGCGCCTAGCAAATCAGGGAGCCCTCACAGAAGCAGGCAGCACCCACAGAAGTACCGGAACAGGCACTTAGAAGAGGAGTGAACCGGAGTCCACGCGAAGTCAGAAAAGGGAGTCCCACGACGACGGAGGACAACTCAGAAGGTTGTGCACTGCAGGTTAGAGTGTCGGGACCCAGGCTTGGCTGTGCACAAAGGAAATCCTGGAAGAGTGCACAGGAGCTGGAGCAGCTGCAAATCACGCGGTACCCAGCAATGCAGTCTAGCGTGGGGAGGCAAGGACTTACCTCCACCAAACTTGGACTGAAGAGTCACTGGACTGTGGGAGTCACTTGGACAGGGTTGCTGGGTTCCAGGGACCACGCTCGTCGTGCTGAGAGCTCTTGCATTTGGTATCTGAAGAATTCCCCAAAGCAGAGACCCTAAATAGCCAGAAAAGGAGGGTTGGCTACCTAGGAAGGAGGATTGGCTACTAAGAGAGGTAAGAGCCTATCAGAAGGAGTCTCTGACGTCCCCTGCTGGCACTGGCCACTCAGAGCAGTCCAGTGTGCAGGCACACCTCTGAATCCAAGATGGCAGAGGTCTGGGACACACTGGAGGAGCTCTGGGCACCTCCCCTGGGAGGTGCAGGTCAGCGGAGTGGTCACTCCCCTTTCCTTTGTCCAGTTTCACGCCAGAGCTGGGCTGGGGGATCCCTGAACCGGTGTAGACTGGCTTATGCAGAGATGGGCACCATCTGTGCCCATCAAAGCATTTCCAGAGGCTGGGGGAGGCTACTCCTCCCCAGCCCTGACACCTATTTCCAAAGGGAGAGGGTCTAACACCCTCTCTCAGAGGAAGTCCTTTTTTCTGCCTTCCTGGGCCAGGCCTGCCTGGACTCCAGGAGGGCAGAAACCTGTCTGAGGGGTTGGCAGCAGCAGCAGCTGCAGTGAAAACCCCGGAAAGGCAGTTTGGCAGTACCCAGGTTCTGTGATAGAGACCCAGGGGATCATGGAATTGTCCCCCCAATGCCAGCATGGCATTGGGGTGACAATTCCATGATACTAGACATATTACACGGCATGTTCGGAATTACCATTGTGACGCTGTACATAGGTAGAGACCTATGTACAGTGCACACGTGTAATGGTGTCCCCGCACTCACAAAGTCCGGGGAATCTGCCCTGAACGATGTGGGGGCACCTTGGGTAGTGCCAGGGTGCCCTCACACTAAGTAACTTTGCACCCAACCTTCACCAGGTGAAGGTTAGACATATAGGTGACTTATAAGTTACTTAAGTGCAGTGGTAAATGGCTGTGAAATAACGTGGACGTTATTTCACTCAGGCTGCACTGGCAGGCCTATGTAAGAATTGTCAGATCTCCCTATGGGTGGCAAAAGAAATGCTGCAGCCCATAGGGATCTCCTGGAACCCCAATACCCTGGGTACCTCAGTACCATATACTAGGGAATTATAAGGGTGTTCCAGTATGCCAATGTGAATTGGTGAAATTGGTCACTAGCCTGTTAGTGACAATTTGGAAAGCAGAGAGAGCATAACCACTGAGGTTCCGGTTAGCAGAGCCTCAGTGAGACAGTTAGTCATCACACAGGGAACACATACAGGGCACATACTTATGAGCACCAGTGACACATAGACTAAAAATACATATATACAGTGAAATATGGGGGTAACTTGCCAGGCAAGATGGTACTTTCCTACACAACCCCCCCCCCCCCCAAACGAAGGACAATAAGACTGGCCTTGACCTGATGAGTCTTCATTGTCTTAGTGGAAATATCTGGAGAGTCCATCTGCATTGGAGTGGGTACTCCCAGGTCTATGTTCCACTGTATAGTCCATCCCCTGTAAAGTTATGGACCACCTCAACAATTTAGGATTTTCACCTTTCATTTGTTTTAGCCAAAGTAAAGGTTTGTGGTCTGTCTGAACAATGAAGTGAGTGCCAAACAGGTATTGCCTCAACTTCTTCAGTGTCCAGACCACAGCAAAGGCCTCCCTCTCAAAGGCAGACCAACACTTATCTCTAGGGGTCAACCTTCTGCTGATAATAGCTACTGGTTGATCCTGGCCCTCAGAGTTAAGTTGTGATAAGACTGCCCCTACCCCTAATTCAGATGCATCAGTTTGAACAATTAATTTCTTGGAGTAACATGGGTGTTTTAGGACAGGTGCTGTGCACATGGCCTGTTTGAGCTCCTCAAAAGCTTTCTGACAGCTAGCTGTCCACAGTACCTTTTTAGGCATTTTCTTGCTAGTGAGATCATTAAGTGGGGCTGCAAAGGAGCCATAGTTTTTAACAAATCTCCTGTTACACCCAGTGAGGCCTAGGAAGGCTCTCATTTGGGTCTGAGTTGTAGGGGGAACCTAATCCATGATTGTCTGGATTTTCCCCAGAAGTTGTGCAATCTGTTCTCCACCTACCAGGTGTCCCAGATAAACCACTTTACCCTGCCCTATCTGGCACTTTGAAGCCTTGATAGTGAGGCCTGCCTTTTGCAGGGCCTCCAAAACATTCCACAGGTGGACCAGGTGATCATCCCAGGTGGAGCTAAAGACAGCTATATCATCCAGATATGCTGCACTAAAAGCCTCCAACCCTTGCAGGACTGTATTCACCAACCTCTGAAAAGTGGCAGGTGCATTCTTCAACCCAAAGGGCATCACTGCAAATTGGTAGTGCCCTCCTATAGTTGAAAATGCAGTTTTAGCTTTAGCATCCTCTGCCAATTTGATCTGCCAATACCCTGCAGTCAAATCAAAGGTGCTTAGATACTTGGCAGATGCCAGTGTATCTATGAGCTCATCTGCCCTGGGTATAGGGTGAGCATCAGTTTTTGTTACCTGGTTGAGACCTCTGTAATCTACACAAAACATCATCTCCCTTTTTCCATCATTTGAGTGAGGCTTTGGTACAAGCACCACATGAGAGGCCCATGGGCTTTCAGAATGTTCAACCACTCCTAGATCAAGCATTTTCTGAACTTCGTGCTTTATGCAGTCCCTGACATGGTCAGGCTGCCTATAGATTTTACTTTTGACAGGCAAGCTGTCTCCAGTATCAATTGCGTGTTCACACCAAGATGTGGTGCCTGGCACAGTTGAAAAGAGTTCAGAAAACTGTCCTAGGAGATTTATGCAGTTGTCTTTCTGCTCAGCAGTAAGACATTCTGCCAAAACTACACCTTCCACTAAAGCATCATCTTCAGTGGAAGAGAAGAGATCAGGGAGAGGGTCACTCTCTTCTTCCTGTCCTTCATCTTTTGCCATGAGCAGGGTGAGATCAGCCATGTCATAGTAGGGTTTTAGGCAGCTGACATGGAGCACCCTAAGGGGACTCCTGGCAGTGCCCAGGTCAACCAAGTAGGTGACCTCGCCCTTCTTTTCAACAATTAGATGGGGTCCACTCCATTTGTCTTGGAGTGCTCTTGGGGCCACAGGCTCCAATACCCACACCTTCTGTGCTGGTTGGTACTGAATCAGAACAGCCTTCTGGTCATGCCATTGCTTTTGGAGCTCTTGGCTGGCCTGAAGGTTTTTACTGGCCTTTTTCATGTACTCAGCCATTCTGGATCTTAGGCTGTGTACATAGTCCACTATGTCTTGCTTGGGATCTTTTAAATGTTGTTCCCAACCCTCCTTCACAAGTGTTAGGGGACCTCCTACAGGGTGCCCAAAGAGGAGTTCAAAGGGGATGAAGCCCACTCCTTTCTGGGGTACCTCCCTGTAAGCAAAAAGGAGGCAAGGTAACAGGACATCCCATCTCCTCCTGAGTTTTTCAGGGAGTCCCGTTATCATTCCTTTGAGAGTTGTATTAAACCTCTCTACCAGTCCATTTGTCTGTGGATGATAAGGTGTGGAGAATTTGTATGTTACACCACATTCCTTCCACATGGCCTTCAAGTATGCAGACATAAAGTTGCTACCCCTGTCTGATACAACCTCTTTTGGAAAACCCACCCTGGAAAAGATTCCCAGGAGGACTTTTGCCACTGCAGGTGCTGTAGTGGTCCTTAGAGGAAATGCTGCAGGATATCTTGTGGCATGGTCCACTACCACCAGATAAACCTATTGCCTGAAGCAGTAGGAGGTCAAGGGGGCCAACTATGTCAACCCCTACCCTTTCAAAGGGAACCCCAACCACAGGTATTGGAATAAGGGGAGCCTTTGGTGTGCCACCAGTCTTGCCACTGGCTTGGCAGGTCACGCAAGACTTACAAAAATCTTTTGTGTCCTCTGACATCCTAGGCCAGTGAAACAGGGGGAAAAGCCTTTCCCATGTTTTAATCTGACCCAAATGTCCAGCCAAAGGAATGTCATGTGCCAGAGTTAGGAGGAACTCTCTGTACTGCAGGGGAATTACCAATCTCCTGGCTGCTCAAGGTTTTGGGTCCCTTGCCTTTGTGTACAAGAGGTTGTTCTCCCAGTAAACTCTATGTGAGTCACTGACATCCCCATTTTGCTGTTTGACAGCTTGCTGTCTGAGACCCTCTAATGTGGGACAGGTTTGCTGTGCCACACTCAGCTCTTCCCTGGCAGGCCCCCCTCCACCCAAAAGCTCAGCAGTGTCTGCTGCCAGCTCATCTGGTGAAGGTTCTGCACAGGGAGGAAATTCTTCTTCCTCAGAAGGAGATTCATCTGTAGAGGGAGGGGTAGTGGGTAGGGATTTACCCTTGCTACCCCTAGCTTTAGGAAGCACTTGGTCCATTGTTCCAGGATCCAAGTCACCCTGTACTTTTGCTGTTTGGCCTGGACCCTTGTCAAAGCACAAATATGCCCAGGAATGCCCAGCATTGCTGCATGAGCCTCCAACTCCACTTCTGCCCAAGCTGATGTCTCTAAATCATTTCCTACTAGACATTCTACAGGTAAATCTGAAGCAACCACAACGTCCTTTGGACCAGTAACCCCCCCCGCCCAGTTGAGATTCACAACAGCCATGGGGTGGCTAAGAGCGTTGTTATGAGCATCTGTCACTTGGTACTGGTGACCAAGTAGGTGTTGTTCAGGGTGTACCAGTTTCTCTATTACCATAGTAACACTGGCACCTGTGTCCCTGTAGGCCTGAACCTCAACACCATTTATTAGGGGAAGTTGCTTGTACTTATCCATATTAAGGGGAAAAGCAACCAAGGTGGCCAAATCAATGGCACCTTCAGAGACTAGCACAGCCTCTGTGGTCTCCCTGACAAGACCAACCCCAACTAAATTACCAAAAGTGAGCCAAGCTACTCCCTTGGATTGGCTATTAGTAGCTTTGTTCCCACCACCACTGCTACTACTAGGGGCACTAGAGGTTGCAGTAGTGGTTGTGGTAGTGGGAGGTTTGGTGTTTTTATTTGGACCACTGGCATCAGTTGTCCAATGGCCTTTTACTTTACATAAATAACACTGAGGCTTTTTTACTTGATTTGAAGAGGATTTGGACCAACCACCCCCACCAGAGTTTTTTTGTGGGCCTGATGAAGACTCATTTTTAGATTTGTCCCCACCCTTGTCAGAAGACTTACCATCCTTCTTCTTGCCATCCTTGTCACCCCCTGCATGAACTTTTCTGTTCACTCTTGTTCTGACCCATTTGTCTGACTTCTTTCCCAATTCTTGGGGAGAGGTCAGATCTGAGCCCACTAGATATTGGTGTAACAAGTCAGACACACAGTTATTCAGAATATGCTCTCTCAGAATAAGATTATACAGGCTTTCATAGTCAGAAACTTTACTGCCATGTAACCACCCCTCCAAGGCCTTCACTGAACAGTCAACAAAGTCTATCCAGTCTTGTGAGGACTCTTTTATGGTGTTTCTGAACTTAATCCTGTATTGTTCAGTGGTTAAACCAAATCCATCCAAGAGTGCATCCTTCAAAACTGCAACATTATTGGCATCACTTTCTCTAACAGTAAGGAGCCTATCCCTACCCTTTCCATTGAAAAATAGCCATAGAATAGCAGCCCACTGCCTTTGAGGGACCCCCTGTATGATACAGGCCCTCTCAAGTGCAGCAAACCACTTGTTATTGTCATCCCCCTCTTTGTAAGGGGGAACTATCTTGTGCAGATTCCTGGAATCATGCTCTCTCACAGGATTACTATCAGGAATACTGCTGCTGCCACCATAGGGTCCAACCCCCAATCTCTGTCTCTCCTTCTCCAGGTCTAGGGATTCCCTGTCTAGAGCAAGCTGTTGCTGTTTAAGCTTCAGCCTGGTCTCTTCCACTCTCAACTTTTTGAGCTCCCTTTCTAACATGTTGTCTTCAGGGTGGGTGGGTTGGGAATGTTTAGACACTGAGGAAATATTGGAATTCACAGAGGAAGACCTGTCCCTAACAGGTTGCACTCTAACAACCTGGCCTCCAGGAACAAAAGCATCCCTACTATGATGAGAGCTTCTATTACTACCAGCATTGCTAGGTGGTCTGCTAAGGGGCAGATTTGGAAGAGAACCCTGTACACCTCCCTCAAGGGGTTCCCCTGAGTCAGAGTGTGAGCTATCTACTAACTTCTCACATGAAGTGCCACCTCGGGACTTATCATTCTCAATGAGCATGTTATACAGAAATTCTCTAGAAGGGTTCTTTCCTACAACTAAACCTCAATCAATGCAGAGACTCCTTAGGATCTTGAAGTTTAAATTGTCATAAGTTGTATTGACTAATTTAAGAGCAGTACCTACATCAGACATGATAGAAGGAGGTTTAGAGACAGGTAGAAGAGAGAAAAAGTTTCAGGACTTTTTAAAGAACCGAAAAAACACTTTTTCAAACTTTTTGGAAACTTTTAAAAGTTTAGAAGTACTTTTCAGCACTTAGCAGAAAGTTTAAGAGGAGAAAAGAAAAGCTTTTTGGTTAGGTGTACATACACTGAACTTGTTTTGTATATTTTTCTCTTATGAAAAGTACAAAATGACAAAGTGGTAAGTAGTTACAAGTACTTATCCCACCACTGCAGAACCAATGTAGGAGGCTGGCCTGGCTTGTAGTGGGTACCAGAGGTAATTACACCTTGTGCCAGGTCCAGTTATCCCTTATTAGTGTAGAAGAGGTGCTTCTAGCAGCTTAGGCTGATAGAAGGTAGCTATGGCAAAGCAGCTTAGGCTGAACTAGGAGACATGTAAAGCTCCTACTATACCACTGATGTCATATGCACAATATCATAAGAAAACACAATACACAGATATACTCAAAATAAAGGTACTTTATTTTTATGACAATATGCCAAAAGTATCTCAGTAAGTACCCTCAGTATGCGAAATATACACAAGATATATGTACACAATACCAAAATTATGCAGTAATAGCAAAAGGAAGTAATGCAAGCAGTGTAAAGTTACAATAGATTGCAATAGAAGCACATAGGTATAGGGGTAACACAAACCATATACTCCAAAAGTGGAATGCGAACCACGAATGGACCCCAAACCTATGTGAGCTTGTAGAGGGTCGCTGGGACTGTAAGAAAAAAGTGAGGGTTAGAAAAATAGCCCACCCCAAGACCCTGAAAGGTAGGTGTAAAGTGCACCTACAACCCCCAGAGAGCACAGAAGTCGTGATAGGGGTATTCTGCAAGGAACACAAACACCAGCAATGAAACAACAGTGGATTTCCGGACCTGAGTACCTGTAAGACAAGGGGACCAAGTCCAAGAGTCGCGACAGTGTCAAGAGTGGGCAGGAGCCCAGGAAATGCCAGCTGAGGGTGCAAGGAAGCTGCCACTGGATGGAAGAAGCTTGGTGTTTTGCAAGAACGAAGAGGACTAGCACTTCCTCTCTGGAGGACGGATGTCCCACGTCGAGAAGAAGCTTGCAGAGGTGTTCCCATGCAGAAAGCCCGCAAACGAGCCTTGCAAGCTGCAAGGGTTGCGGTTGGGGTTTTTGGATGCTGCTGTAGCCCAGGAGGGACCAGGATGTCGCCACTTGGATGAGGAGACAGAGGGGGTGCCCAGCAAGTCAGGGAGCCCTCACAGAAGCAGGCAGCACCCGCAGAAGTACCGGAACAGGCACTTAGAAGAGGAGTGAACCAGAGTCCACGCAAAGTCAGAAAAGGGAGTCCCACGACGCCGGAGCACAACTCAGAAGGTTGTGCACTGCAGGTTAGAGTGTCGGGGACCCAGGCTTGGCTGTGCATGAAGGAAATCCTGGAAGAGTGCACAGGAGCCGGAGCAGCTGCAAATCATGTGGTACCCAGCAATGCAGTCTAGCGTGGGGAGGCAAGGACTTACCTCCACCAAACCTGGACTGAAGAGTCACTGGACTGTGGGAGTCACTTGGACAGGGTTGCTGAGTTCCAGGGACCAGGCTCGTTCTGCTGAGAGGGGACCCAGAGGACCGGTGATGCAGTCTTTTGTTGCCTGCAGTTGCAGGGGAAGATTCCGTCGACCCACGTGAGATTTCTTCAGAGCTCCTGGTGCAGAAAGGAGGCAGGCTACCCCCATAGCATGCACCACCAGGAAACAGTCGAGAAAGACAGCAGGATGAAGCGATACAAGGTTGCAGTAGTCATCTTTGCTACTTTGTTGCGGTTTTGCAGGCGTCCTGAGCAGTCAGCGGTCGATCCTTTGGCAGAAGGTGAAGAGGGAGATGCAGAGGAAATCTGGTGAGCTCTTGCATTCGGTATCTGAAGAATTCCTCAAACCAGAGACCCTAAATGGCCAGAAAAGGAGGTTTGGCTACCTAGGAAGGAGGATTGGCTACTAAGAGAGGTAAGAGCCTATCAGAAGGAGTCTCTGACGTCACCTGCTGGCGCTGGCCACTCAGAGCAGTCCAGTGTGCCAGCACACCTCTGAATCCAAGATGGCAGAGGTCTGGGACACGCTGGAGGAGCTCTGGGCACCTCCCTTGGGAGGTGCAGGTCAGGGGAGGGGTCACTCCCCTTTCTTTTGTCCAGTTTCACACCAATGCAGAGCTGGGGGATCCCTGAACTGGTGTAGACTGGCTTATGCAGAGATGGGCACCATCTGTGCCCATCAAAGCATTTCCAGAGGCTGGGGGAGGCTACTCCTCCCCAGCCCTGACACCTATTTCCAAAGGGAGTGGGTCTAACACCCTCTCTCAGAGGAAGTTCTTTGTTCTGCCTTCCTGGGCCAGGCCTGCCTGGACCCCAGGAGGGCAGAAACCTGTCTGAGGGGTTGGCAGCAGCAGCAGCTACAGTGAAAAACCCGGAAAGGCAGTTTGGCAGTACCCGGGTTCTGTGCTAGAGACCCGGGGGATCATGGAATTGTCCCCCCCAATACCAGGATGGCATCGGGGTGACAATTCCATGATCTTAAACATATTACATGCCATGTTCGGAGTTACCATTGTGATGCTGTACATAGGTAGAGACCTATGTACAGTGCACGCGTGTAATGGTGTCCCCGCACTCACAAAGTCTGGGGAATTTGCCCTGAACGATGTGGGGGCACCTTGGCTAGTGCCAGGGTGCCCTTACACTAAGTAACTTTGCACCCAACCTTCACCAGGTGAAGGTTAGACATACAGGTGACTTATAAGTTACTTAAGTGCAGTGGTAAATGGCTGTGAAATAACGTGGACGTTATTTCACTCAGGCTGCACTGGCAGGCCTGTGTAAGAATTGTTAGATCTCCAAATGGGTGGCAAAAGAAATGCTGCTGCCCATAGGGATCTCCTGGAACCCCAATACCCTGGGTACCTCAGTACCATATACTAGGGAATTATAAGGGTGTTCCAGTATGCCAATGTGAATTGGTGAAATTGGTCACTAGCCTGTTAGTGACAATTTGGAAAGCAGAGAGAGCATAACCACTGAGGTTCTGGTTAGCAGAGCCTCAGTGAGACAGTTAGTCATCACACAGGGAACACATACAGGGCAGATACTTATGAGCACTTGGGCCCTGCCTGGCAGGGTCCCAGTGACACATACACTAAAACAACATATATACAGTGAAATATGGGGGTAACATGCCAGGCAAGATGGTACTTTCCTACAGCTGATTTCACAGGTGTGCTGAGCCAGCCTTTTTCTATGCTGTGCCTTCACAAACCCCAGGGCCTTCTGGACATCTTGTAGGATATCTGAGGGGGGTAGTTGAGTCCAAGTCTTCCCTAAACTGCTCTTCAGGTGGTCTTAGGGGACCAGCAACATTGGACCTTTGGAAGGACTCACTACTCCAGGGGTCAACGATAGGCATGAGGTGTTAGTCCATTAGGGCATCAAGCTGCATGTTTTTCCAGCTTTCCGTGATATTGTGGCTGTCACAGTCTGGGTCTAGGGACTTTCTTCACTTCATGCTCTGGGATGTCACTTTTATGCTCAGTTCAACTTTTGGGTGTGGCATTTCCCCACTGTTTAACCTTCCCTCTTTCATCTCTTTGGCTCCAGCCTTACAAGTGACACAAAAGGCTGATCTCAGTTTTCTTTGTGTGCTGTGGAAAGACCTCTTGAGGTGTAATCAGGGCAGGTCCCCCAGCCATCCTGTAAGGAAGACCCAAGATGTGCACACCTAAGCCCCTTTGTAAACTATCTGGCTCTAATATGAATTTCCCAGTGGGAGAGTCATCTCGAGTTCAGGCAGCTGGAAACACCCTGAAACTTTAGTCAGAAAATGCCAACTTTCTAAAAGTAGCATTAATAAACTGATAATTTAAAAACAACCTCACCATTAAAGAGGGCTTTACATTGCAATTTAAATAAGTGTGAGTGAAATTTTTCTAGCTGCTAGTGAATCCGAATTTAGCATTTTATAAGCATACCAAGGTTTCCCTAAGATTTCCTATGGCAGCAGCCAGCCTTGCTACAGTGAAAATCTGTTTTGTGGATATTTCACTGTTAAGCACATGTTCTACATTAATTTCTGCATGCCCTACCTTTGATTATCTGCACCCTGCAGTTTATGCCTGTCAAAAATGGGTGTTTTGGCACGTCAAATGTGCAGTTTGAAACTGCCACAGGCAGGTTACCTGTATGCAGCTACCAGGGTGAGCACAACTGTAGTCTCTGAAGTGCAGCCTGCTCCAGTGAGCACACGCATTTGCACACAAGTAGAGGTGAGCCACTTACCCTAGCTGCATTGCAGCAGCCTTATCTTGAAAGGTGGAAACTCATGGTAAACATGTGCAGTCCAATTTACAATGAAATTACTGGGACAGAGACTGACAGAGAAAGTCTTATCCACAGTAAACGTTCAAAAAGCAAACAAATCAGGTCTGATTAAATGGGTGAAACACATTTGCAACAGTCAGTTCATTGAATCCTTGCTTTAACAAAAATACTACATCATGATAAAAGACTACTTTAGTCCTTGCTTTAGGCAACCTCACCATTCCATGAGAAATGACATCCTCTGAATTTGTCCCCAATTATCCTGTGCTCACCCTCTGGTAGCTTGGCACTGAGCAGTCAGGATTAACTTAGGAAGCAATGTGTAAAGTATTTGTGCAAATAAAGCATGCAATAACATAATATAACACCACAAAAATACACCACACAGTGATTAGAAACATATAGAATATGTATTTGGTTAAATGCAGGTTAACACAATACAGATTTGACAAATGCACATTGAGATATCACTTTAGAAAATGATAAAAAGAGTCTTTAGTCTTTAAAAAAACAACATGTGTCTCTTGCAAGCACAAAGTACCTGGTTTGCTTTAAAGTTCTCCGCAGAGAAGGAGATGCATGGAAAACGGGGAGGTGTGCGTCAGTTTCTCTGAGCGCACCCAGACAAGGCATCAATAATTTTCTGCGCAGGGAAGGCTTTGCATTAATTCCGGCGTGCTGATCGTCTTTGGGTTGTGGGGTATTCGGACGCCCCAGGGACGATGCAGAAAAATCCTGGGCATGCAGGATGAAGTCAACAGGAGCTGCGTCAATCCAGTGGGCGATGCTGGGAAATTTATGTTGCACGGCAGGCGCTGCATCGATTCTTCTCGCAGGAAGTCGTGCTGCATCGTTCCAACTCGGCTATGCGTTGATCCAGTGGGAAATACATCAAAGTTCCGATCACAACGGTGGCGCTCCGTTGATCTCCTCTCGGGGAGACGGGCTTCATTGTTCCAGTTCTGCGTGCAGTGATTTTCTTATCACGATGCAGGCTGTGCATCGTTTCTGGCAGGCTGCGTATCAACTTTTCACCGCACAAGGAGTTATTTGCAAGATTAAGAGGGTCATTCTGACCCCGGCAGGCGGCGGGAGCCGCCCGCCTGGAGGGAACCGCCAGAATACCGCTGCGCGGTCAAAAGACCACCGCGGGTATTCTGGGTTTCCCACTGGGCTGGCGGGCGACCGCCAAAAGGCCGCCCGCCAGCCCAGTGGGAAACACCCCTCCATGAGGATGCCAGCTCCGAATGGAGCCGGCGGAGTGGAGGATGTGCGACGGGTGCAGTAGCACCCGTCGCGAATTTCAGTGTCTGCTGAGCAGACACTGAAATTCAAAGTGGGGCCCTCTTACGGGGGCCCCTGCAGTGCCCATGCCATTGGCATGGGCACTGCAGGGGCCCCCAGGGGCCCCACAACACCCCTCACCGCCATCCTGTTCCTGGCGGGCGGAACCGCCAGGAACAGGATGGCGGTGAGGGGGTCGGAATCCCCATGGCGGCGCAGCAAGCTGAGCCGCCATGGCGGATTCCCATGGGCAGCGGAAAGTCGGCGGTACACCGCCGACTTTCCGCTTCTGGCCGCGGCTGTACCGCCGCGGTCAGAATGCCCGGCGGAGCACCGCCAGCCTGTTGGCGGTGCTACCGCCGACCCCACCGGGGTCAGAATGACCCCCTAAGTCTTTTTGGCCCTGAGACTTCAAGTAATAGGAGGCAAGCTCTACCAAGACCTTGGAGAGCACTTCTCAGCAGAGCCAGAGGGCAGCAAAGCAGCAGGGCAACATCAGGGCACCAGTCCTTTTCAGAAAAGCAATCAGGTGAGTCATTTGGGCAGCCAGGCTGTTCCTCTTGGCAGGTTGCAGGTTGCAGGTTCTGGTTCAGAGTTTCTTCACCAGTTATATCTTGCCCAGAAGTGTCTGAGTTGATAGGGTCAGAGGCCCTGTTTAAAAACCCAAATGTGCCTTTGAAGTGGGGGAGACTTCAAAGAGTGGCTTAGAAGTGCACAAGGTTCCCTTTCAGTTCCATCTTGTCTGCCATGGTCCCAGTAGGGGGTTTGGCAGTCCATTGTGTGAGGGCAGGCCACTGTCCTTTGACATGTAAGTGTCAGGCCCTCCACCCTCCCAGCCCAGGAAGACCCATTCAGTATGCAGATGGGTGCAGGTGTGACTGAGCATCATGTGTTTGGGGTTGTCTGGGTGAAATGCACAAGGGAGCTGTCAACTAACCCAGACAGACATGGATTGTAAGGCACAGAAGGATTTAAGTGTAGAGAAATGCTCACTTTCTAAAAGTGACATTTCTAGAATAACAATATTAAATCAAACTTCACCATTAAGCAGGAGTTTCTATTACCATTCTGTTCATACTAAATATGACCTTGTTACTCCTCTTCATATCAGAATCTACCACTCAAACAGTATATGAGGGTAGCCCTAATGCTATCCTATGAAAGGAGCAGGCATCACAGCAGTGTAAAACGAATTTAGGAGTTTTAAACTATCAGGACATATAGAACACACATGTTCATGTCCTACCTTTTACCTACATAGCACCCTGCCCTATGGGCTTCCTCGGGCCTACCTTATGGCTGACTTATTTGTAGAAAAAGGTGAGTTTAAGGCTTGGCAATTCCTTTTAAATGCCAAGTTGAAGTGGCAGTGAAACTGCACACACAGGCCTTGCAGTGGCAGGCCTGAGACATGGTTATGGCCTAGTTATGTGGGTGGCACAACCAGTGCTGCAGACCCACTAGTAGTATTTAATTTACAGGCCCTGGGCACATGTAGTGCACTTTACCAGGGACTTACAAGTAAATTAAATATGCCAACTGAGTATGAGCCACTGTCTTCATGTTTTAGGGAGAGATCATATGCACTTTAGCACTTATTAGCAGTGATAAAGTGTGCATAGTCCTAAAGCCAGCAGAAATTATGTCATAAAAAGAGAAGGAGGAAGGCAAAACGTTTGGGGGTGACCCTGCAGAAAGGCCATTTCCAAAAGCACACCAGCCTCAATCCTGACCCACAGAATGATGACACATCGACTCTTGTAATTGGCTCATGAAGGAGAGTTAATCTTGTAGAACAATCATTCCAGTTTCCACCCATAGTAGATCACCGAACATATGCCTCAAACTATCACTACATTCCTCACAGTGAAGCTTCCACATAGCCAGAACTTCAGAGCATGGGCTTGCCGAATCATCCAGAAAATACAGCCACAGCACTCAACGATCAAATGTTGCTGTTGTTCTGCCTGGAGGAGACAGCCGATTATCAGAAGTCAGTTATGGAAACTTATAAATATACAGCCATCAACTGCAACATGACACATATCACGTAGGTGAATGTATGAGCCTGATGTAAAAAATAGTGCTTTGTATTACCCTAACACTGCTGCTTATGCTTTCGGAGTGCGTGGGTGTTTGGTTAGTCCTAACAGACAGAGGGGCTAAAGCACAGAGATGTTTCCGGTCATAAATATGAATTCAAGGCTTAAAATAGGTCAAATTATGGGAAGAGACATTGCAGTATAGCTAGCAACCGCGCTTTCCCAACATCTGCCTGCTGTATGTCTAAATCAGAGACCCTGGGTCTGCTTCAGGAGTTGGCGGACTGGTACCACCGTCACATTTGTGATGGAGTAACCGTCCGATTTATTACAAGTGTATCATATCGTAATGCACTGATAAAAAAGTGGCCAGGTTGTGACAGCCAAACTCTAAATCTGGCCTTTTGTTTGCATGTGTGCAAAATCCACTTCTCACAGACATCTTGATTCAAATAGTGCACTGAAATAGTTAATCTTCAAATGTATGACAATCTAGTGTTTGAAAGGTAAACAGTGACTAAAGCAGGCACATATTTCACAGATGTCCCACCTGCAGCAAAGAACCTTTTAATAACCCAAAGGAGGTTTTCATTTATTGCTCATCATAATGTTTGTTATGGTTGAAATATATTTTTGCAGCTATTTTTTCTTCAGAAAACGTATTTAAATAAAATGCACTACGCAAGAGTATGTTGGAACCCTTTAGTCATCTCTTTCAGTGCATTTTTTTAAATCTCTTGATAGACATGAGAATCCGTATTTAATTGTAAGTGTTTACGTCAGTTTTATAAGCTCTTCTCCCAGCAATACCAACAGCCGGTAAATCCAAAGTTTCATTTTCGGGATGATAAGGTCGCGTATTTGTTCATTTTCAAAATCGACGTGCTTCGCTGGTCACGAAACCGGCCCCAATTTATTAATTTTACTGCCTCCGTACATCACCGGTTAAGTAAGAGCTTGGTCTGTAAGTTAGAAGCAAATTCCCAACCTGAGTGGAAAGAAACCTCGCGAAATGGAGGGTTGCAAATATGATGCTTGACAAGTTGAATGGCAAAATTCAGGAATCTCAATCAGGCTAGCATCAGTTTGACTTCCTTCTCAGCATGAAAGGAAGTCATTTAACAGGAGCGAATAAAAATATGTTTGCATAATGGATGCATTAAATTGGTTCTATTGAGCCTGAATGAAAGCATTCTAAGGAGAACGCTATGGTAATAGAAAATTGGTTTGTTCACTGCAAAATAGAGAAATGTCAAGATAATTATCGTGTTGCTTTTTCACTCTGATCTATCATACCAGAAAAAAGAGTAAATGAAAAAACATCCAATGTGTACATTTACAGAGATTATTGCACTTTATATGTGAATTAAGACACACAATTGAATACGCGAGAACAATGTTTAATGTTTAATGTTTTGTAGACAGACAACGGCAATTTATCATTGATCTTCAAAAGAAACATAGGGCAGACGTACACAACACTAGGGGGCATATTTATACTCCGTTTGCGCCGAATGTGCGTCGTTTTTTTCGACGCAAATTCGGCGCAAAACTAACGCCATATTTATACTTTGGCGTTAGACGCGTCTAGCGCCAAAGTATGGGCTAATAGCGTCATTTTTTAGCGTGAACGCCTTCCTTGCGTTAATGAGATGCAAGGAAGGCGTTCCCGTCTAAAAAAATGACGGCGACGCAAATGCGGCGTATTTATACTCCCGGGCAAAAATCACGCCCGGGAGTGATCGGGTCAAAAAAACCCGCATTTGCGCCACTTTTTAACGCCTGGGTCAGGGTACGCGTTAAGGGGCCTGTGGGCTCAAAATGAGCCCACAGGTGCCCTCCCCTGCCCCCAGGGACCCCCCCTGCCACCCTTGCCCACCCCAGGAGGACACCCAAGGATGGAGGGACCCACCCCAGGGACATTCAGGTAAGTTCAGGTAAGTATACATTTTTTTTTTTTTATATTTTTTTTTTGGCATAGGGGGGCCTGATTTGTGCCCCCCTACATGCCACAATGCCCAATGACCATGCCCAGGGGACAGAAGTCCCCTGGGCATGGCCATTGGGCAAGGGGGCATGACTCCTGTCTTTACTAAGACAGGAGTCATGTAAATGGCGTCTGGGCGTCGTTTAAAACGGCGCAAATCGGGTTAAGACGATTTTTAGCGTCAACCTGACTTGCGCCATTTTTAAGACGCCCTAACGCCATTTTTCCCTACGCCGGCGCTGCCTGGTGTACGTGGTTTTTTCCACGCACACCAGGCAGCGCCGGTCTGCTTGCGCCGGCTAACGCCATTCAATAAATACGGCGCCCGCATGGCGCTTCAGAATGGCGTTAGCCAGCGCAAAATTTTTTGACGCTAAACTGCGTTAGCACAGTTTAGCGTCAAAAAGTATAAATACGGGCCTAGGTGTGGCGGAATTCGCTGAGTTTCTCTCCGCATAATTCCGTGGTGTTACATTAAAACTGCGCAAGATTCTGGGACCTTCTGCGAGTGAGCAGAAATAGGTATGTCACACTGACGCACTGATTTTTCATGCCAAGAGCTTGTTCCAGGCTGGGAAATCAGCGCAAACAGCACTAAGCGGCGCGCAAGAGGGCGCTGCTGCTTGAGTTGGTTTTGCTGCCGCTCGGGAATATTTTCAATTTGAGCAGCAACATTCCCGAAGCAAACGATCGTGACTGTTGGTGACTGCCCGCATTGGGAAAATCTCACCAGGTGCTCTTGTTGCACCCGAAATCCAAATTACCGCTGGTGAGCCACATGCGAGCAAAAAATCTACCGCATGGCGGAGTGGGGAATTTGGGGGGGGGGGACTATGCATTACATGTGTAACAAGGAGTGGCCATAACTCTGTGAACTCCAACAGTGGAGCATAATTTTTCATCCACTCCTACACAAAACTCCTATTTAGTATGATGGTGAACTGACATGCATTGGAGAGGGGAGATACCAAAGCACATACAGCAACTGCACGTGTTGAGTTTCCCTAGCTGGAGAGTGTCCTGCTCAAACAATGAGAGAAACCTAAATCTGAAGTATCCCAATACTGCAAAGGATCTGGGCATATTAATGGTAGAAGTAAACGGGATTCTGTAAGGGAAATAATTTGGTGAAAAATTATAGCACTGTGTAGGGACCCGCCATGGCGACTTGCTTAGCTGAAAGCAATGCTATGTAAACTTAAGCAAACAACAGAGTCTGTCATCTAGGTGGTATTTTTAAATGGAGACTGATGTATCACATATACAAAGATAATGATCAGGCAATAGCTGAAAAAAGTATCACAAAATGTTGTGTATTTAACTAAATGAACAACAACAGCAAATGGAAATAAAAGTTTTGAATGTTGTTTACAATAGCTGGCTAGGAACAGGGGATTTTCAAATAGCTGTGTTGAAGATATGAATAGCCTCAGCCAGGCCTTTTAAGGGCCTGGCAGTCAAAACATTTCGGAGCTGTCAATGTTTTGACTCCACAAGTGAAGTGAATTGCACAAGTTCTTCATTAGGACGAAAACTCAAAGACGTTCTAAACAGCTCCTTAGTATACACACTGTAACAAATTCAATTTAAAAAAATGAGTTAGCAAAGCCAATAGGTCTGGTGTTAGCCGCCAGACTTTTGGCAATCCTTGTTTTGTCATAATTTGGTACATAACTTTATTGGTCAGGAAGCTGCTGGGCCATCAACAACCTGAACAAAAACATTGGCTGAAGGCAAACATTTGGTTTTGGTCTCGAAAAAGTACATATTGCCGTAGTAGTCCCTGGCACTGAAGGGGACTACTTCGTGTGCTGATATGAAAGGGCAGCAAGTCACACCTCATAGTGAAGTTCCAACATTGGCTGAAGTGGGCTGACACATTGTCCCTTGGTGCATGCTGGTGTAGGCAGAAGAAAAAAAAAATAATGACAGAATCACAGATTAATGGATGAAGTTGTTGTATAGCTATTTTAGCCATATTTTATACACTTTATTTTAGCTATCTAGGCCTTTCGCTGTGCATTTCCACCTAGATACAATTTCTTCAGCATGGCTTTATATTATAAGTAAGAGCCACTTTCGCGGTGCTGTTTTTAATATTCCCATCACACTGTCATTTCACCTAGAATAACACTGCGTTCTTAACAGAGACCCTGCTCTTTCCAGAGGCTGCAGTCAGATAGGATTGCCAACAAACCTGGTATGCTGTGTCTTTTACATTCATGGGAAGAGGGGATTGTTTCTTAGAATGCTAGCCATCTTATCATAATAACATCTTTTTGTCTCAGACTCATTAGAGGGAGATTCCAGCCAGATGACCACAACTGTATGCTGATTGCTGCATGCTTCGCTACAGCTACTTGCCTAGAAGGCCAAATCCCTGGGGATGGTGCCTTTCTAGACTTCAGGCTTCTTTTTCAGGTATGAGGGATGATGTTCTCCCAGGGGGAGGGAAACCCGAAGGGCAGATTAGGTTTAGTATGCTGTGCTCATACTTAGCGGAGTTGGGGGGTTATAGATCCACTCCCCTGTTTAGACAGTATGGTAGGACTGTATTTGTGTTTCACACTTTTAGTCACTTTTAGTCACATGCTCGCTCCTATTGTGTTTTATCATCCTCGTTATTGCTATGCTCACGCTTTTATCTAAGATGCAGATATTTTAATAAATGTTTAATTAAATATATTTTGCTGGTGTTGTCTTTACCTGAGTGAGATTTTGGTAACTGAGAGAAAGGGAAGAGATCTGGTGTACCACGATTCCCTGAGGAGTCATGTGCCCGGTTGCTACAATCATCTCGATCAGAGATGAGGCACTAATAGTTAGCTGTAAACCCCGAATTAGGCCAACAGGTGTGGCATTGTACTTAGTACCCACAATCTAGGTGATCCTAACGCCCAAATGCAGTAGCCTCATTACTATAATGAGAACCTATGCAAGATGGCACCACAAACTTTTGGTCAGGCACGAATAATCGGATCCTCTAAAGTATGTCTGTCTCACTGACGGCTAAAGACACCTCAATAGTATATATGGATTTCCTCCTCAGATAGGTAGGTAGGACCTATCCTGAGCTGCAGGTTGTTCAAGCTTGAACCGTACAAGGATTGATCCCCAGTTGGTATCCTTATCTCTGAACACTTGAAACCAGTAATATGGTGAACCCTCAACAGGTAGCAATTTTAGTAAATATGAGAGGCCCCCTTACTGCACATTTATTGGCAATTGGCCTAACGGCCCAGGGAGGTCCAGTTACATTTATTGTTGAAGCTCGAGCAGCCTACAAAACAGATTCATTTTATTCTTGGGTCACCTTTCCAGCAGTAGATGGGAACTCAAATACATTTCATAATTATACACCTGCAAATCCACCTTCACAATACAGAGCTTATGCATATTTAGAGATACCTTTATCTTATCAAGACCACCATAATTGGCTTGATGGTGCCCTACCCCACACAATTCAACCTGTTAGGTTAGGTCCGTTGAGTAATGCTGGCCCGACCTGGCCTCCATTGGCCACATTAAACCACATCCTGAGGCAGGAGGCTTGGCGGTAGCTGAGGTCCAGCACTTATATACAGAGATCTCAATAACATATAGATTGTTAGTACAGTTCATCATGCAAACGTTAAACACAAACCCAGCACAGGCTGCTCCGGTGCAAGCACATGCACAAAGAGCCAGGCATTAATCCTGCTACTGTACATTCGATCATGGGTAAAATACCCACCAAGCGGGCGGAAATTCTGTTTTGGTTAGTTAAAAAGATAAACGCACAGGAAGCAGTCTTTCCCCATACGGGACCTCAAGATAAAAATAGAATTTTGACATGGTGCTTGCCTTTCAGGATAATTCCCAAATTTAACATTGCAATACATGGGGTACAGTATTTGCTGCACTCTACACAACAGCACATGGCACACCAACACTTGCCAATCTTCCAGAGGTGTTGAAAAAAAATTTAAGATGAACATGGTGCTGGCCCTAGATTTAGGGATGCAATTAATATGCAATTTTGCCACAGTGTCTTCAATCATATTGAGTAATCTTAAAGGGGAAGCTGTTGCATTAACAGTGCACATGCGGCTCCATGACATTCTTGTACACGATCAAGAACGAGAGCTGCCAAAGGTTATCATTGAAATATACTCCAGTATAGGTCGAGATACTCTGGGAGTCAGACCAACTAAGCCACAAGTTCAAGGTAGATCCAATAAGGATGCTACTAAACAAACACGTAAGGGTTCTATGAAATGCTGGGATAAAAAACAACAAACAACTAAAAAAGAAAGGGGAGGATCTCCGCATTCGGAGACCCCACAGAATAGGTATAACCTTAGAAATAGGGATAATATAAAAACGCCTGACAAATATCAGTACATTGATAGGCGCCAATTTAGTTTATTTCAGGACTCACAGAAAAAAAATGCAGTAAGAGAGGTGGGTGGTCAGATCAGCGAACCAAGTACGTGAAACTGAGAAAAGACTTTCAATGTTTGTTGGATGTTTCACGAGAAGAAGAAGAGAAGCTTTGACAACAGAAACTATAATTTGAAAAGAAAAAAGTGGCAGCAGTTGCAGTATGACATGCCACTCAAGGAGAGGACATTATGGAAAAATCTTTCTCGCCCCTCATACTGAAAGAGCTTGTTGAAAATGACTCCATTGATTGGGCAGTGGTGCAGGGACCTGCACTAGATCACAATCATGGAGGGTGGGACAAAGATTCTCCCTACCACATCATACCAATAAAATCCCAACCTCAACCTCAACCTCACCCTTAATACCCAGTTAAATATGATGCAAAAGCCCCAGTGAGGGAAATCCTCACACAATTGGAGTACCAGGATGTAATTGAACCCTTGGACTCATCAATTAATAATCCATTATTTTCAGCCGCTAAACCTGACCTCTCATATAGAATAGTCTTAGACAACAGACACTCAAACAGTCACACAAAAACGTATGCTATACAAAATGCGCACAGTACTGCAGTAATGAACAATAGAAAGAAAATGCAAAACAACCCTGGATTTCTCCAATGGGTTTTTCTGCCAAATAACAGGCCTTCATCATGACATTGGCGGTGAGTAATAAAGTGGTGGAAATACCACCAACAGGTTGGTGGTAATCACCACCAAATATGACCATGGCAGTGAGAACTCCCATAGACAGCCAATGTACCACACCATCGGCCAAGGCGTTAACACCACACACACCGGCAGTCACCATCAACAGTCAGGCAGAAGACAACGTACTGCCCACTATATTACAACACAGTACACTACCAGATTTTTGGGACGGAACCAATGCCATCAAAAGCCTCGCAGAAACAGAACATAGAAGATGAAAGACTCACCTACAGAGACACAGAGAAGACCAACGCCGCCTTGGAACCGGAACTGCAAGTCTTCCCAATGCTCTTTTATGTCATGCTTCACCTGGAACACCAACGCCGACGAAGAAGATGACGGGGAGTACAGCCACCTGGCACACAATGGAGAGAGGGAGGAAAAGGAGAGTGACATACACACACCATACACACAACCAGGTGCAGAGGAAAAACAATGGCACACGACACACAGCAGAATAATGCAAGGACAACAAGAAGGCAGTAATGAGAATGTAAGGAATGTGAAGAGCCACCAAATGAACCAATTGGATAAAAAGGAGATCTGTACAAATGTCCACTAAGGGCCAATGCCCAGTCCAAAGTACGAAGGGCTCACATGGCCACAGGGCACAGTCAAGGCTCAACTTATCTCCTGAAATAATCTGCACAGAACTCTGCAGGGGTATCATTTTGCAAGTGCACAGGCACCTCAGGGGGATGGGGGTTGGGGGCACCTCACCTGAAGATGGGGACTTGCCCTCTGGTTCTGGAGGGGGCTCCATGCACCTTTCTCTGTGCTGAGGAGTGCAAGGTCACAGTCTCTCAGGTGGATGACTTGCCCACTGCTTCTCGAGGGGACTCCATTCCCATTTCTCTGTGCTGGGGACTGCAAGGTCACAGTCTCTCAGGTGGGTGACTTGCCCACTGGTTCTGGAGGGAGCTCCATGCCCATTTCTCTGTGCTGGGGAGTGCAAGGTCACAGTCTCTCAGGTGAATGACTTGCCCACTGGTCCTGGAGGGGTTCCATGCCCAATTCTCTGTGCTAGGGAGTGCAAGGTCACAGTCTCTCAGGTGGGTGACTTTCCCACTGCTTTTGGAGGGGGCTCCATGCCAATCTCTCTGTGCTGGGGAGTGCAAGGTCATAGTCTTTCAGGTGGGTGACTTGTTCACTGGTTCTGGAGGGGCCTCCTTGTACAGCAGTCCCAGGAGGGTGGCCCACATGCCCTCTGCTGGAGGTGAGGGCTGCACTGTCTCATCTGGAGGTGAGGGCTGCACTGTGTCAGCAGGTGAAGGTGCCTCCTGGGCAGCCTCTGCTGGAGGTGAGGGCTGCACTGTCTCAGCAGGTGAAGGTGCAGCCTCTGCAGGAGGAGTGGGCTGCACTGCCTCAGCTGGAAAGGAGGGCTCCATGACCACTGGTGGTGGTAGTGGTGGTGTCATCCTGCCAGCCTCTGCTGGAGGTGAGGGCTGCACTGTGTCAGCAGGCGAAGGTGCCTCCTGGTCAGCCTCTGCTGGAGTCGAGGGCTGCACTGTCTCATTAGGTGAAGGTGCAGCCTCTGCAGGAGGAGTGGGCTGCACTGCCTTGAAGTGAGGGCTCTGTGACCACTGGTGATGGTGTCATCCTGCCAGCGTCTGCTGGAGTCGAGGGCTTCTTCCCCTTCATGGCAGAAATTGAGGGCTTCTTCCTCTTCATGGCAGGAGGTGCAGCCTCCTTCTCCTTCATGGCAGGAGTCAAGGGTTTCTTCCCCTTCATGACAGGAGGTGTGGCCTCCTTCCCCTTCATGGCAGGAGTCGAGTACTTCTTCCCCTTCATGGCAGTGGGTGTGGGATCCTTACCCTTCACGGCTGGTGGAGTGGGATCCATCACTGTCTTGCCTCCACAACTAGGAGGTACCTCCACTGTCCACGTAGACTGTTTGGCTGAGGTGCTGGACTGGGTCGTTGGGACCCTGCTCTTACGGGCAGGACGAGAGGAGGGGGAGAGAAGAGGTCAAGATAGACAAGGAAAAGCTTTCTAGGGACAGGGGGATGGGAGTGGAGGTTGAGGGAGTGGTTTTTGGAGAAGTAAGTCTGCTGGACTTGGGTGCAGGTGCATGGGGAGTGTGCTGATGTGAGGTGGATGGCTGTTGGGTGTCTGAGTGCTTGCAGTTGTGACCTTTAGGAGGTTGGGTACAGATAGGGTTGGAGAGGACACAGGGGACATGAGCATGGATGTTGTGGAGGTGTCTTCTAGTGAGGTGTGTGTGTGCTGCTTGGTGTGGTGATGCTGGTGGTGGATGTTAAAGCAGTGCATGCAGGTGTGAGTGTGGACGTGACTGTGAGGGAGGTGGAGGGGAGACAGTGGAGGCAGTGGATGTGGTTGTGTCTGCAACTGTCTGGTGTTTACGTGAGTGACTGTGGGCTGAAGTGTGGTGCCTGTGTTTGACTGTGCCACTCTTGTGTGTTGTCTTGTGTGCATGTTCGTCTGTATGTGATCATGGGATGGGTTGGGGTTGAAGAGACTGGGACTGGGAAGTGGTAGTTGGAGGAGGATGGTAGGTACAGGGACAATTGATGCCATCAGAGAGGAGACGAGAGCCTGAATCGATCTTTGTTGGGCCGCCAATCCACCGCCGATGCCCTCCAGGAATGCTTTGCATTGCTGCCTGCATCCGGGATGCCAGCCCCTGGATGGTATTCACAATGGTTGACTGCCCAACAGAGATGGATTTCCGGAAGTCAATAGTCTCCTCACTCAGAGCAGCAGGGCTGCCTAGGGCAGGGCCTGAGGTGCCTGGGGCGAAGGAGATGCCCACCCACCTGATTTAGCGGCACAGGCAACTCGCTGAGGGGCTACTGGGAGGGCGGGGCAGGTACGGGGTGGTGGCTGTACCTGCAGCTGAGGTGGTCACAGAGGTGTCCGCCACCACAAGGGAGCTTCCATCGGATGAGGTATCTGAGTTAGAGTTGTCACCTCCTGTCTCCTCCGTGGTGCTCACCTCGTCCTCGATCCCACTGGTTCCCTCGGCGTCAGTGGACTCTGCCTCCTGGGTCCTGTGGGATAAAGCTCCCTCTGTCGCCGGTGTCCCTGCTCCTCCACCAGATGATGCTGATGCATACATGGACAGGATGACAGAAGATAAAAGGGGGGAGAGAGAGAGAGAAAGGGAACACTGGGTCAATTACTGCACCAACACCACAGTTGGCATACACAGCACCGTCACATACAGGGATTAGGATTGAGCACTATGCATTATACTGCCATTGATTTGCATAGATAACACAGCAAGAAGATGGCCAAACACCGCCAACTACACACCTCCTGGGACCCACTAAGCCCTGTCTGACAAGAAATGCAACCTAGCTAGGTTACCTTGTTTTCCCTTTCAACCATTACCCTGGAGCTGGATCACGCTGCAATGTCTGGCCTGGTATGAAGGGGCACCCACTAACTGACACCCACTACCCGGATCCCATGCCACCTACAAGTTTTTGTTGTAACAACCACTATACTCAGCCCCTTGTGGCTGCTGTGATGCCCTCAAGCGCCCATCCAACTCTAGGTAGGCCACCACCAGTATGCGGGCCATCAGAGGGGTCAGGTTCCGACAGGCACCCCTTCCTCATTGAAAGGCCACCCCCAGCTGGGCCTCCGCAGTCTTCCGTGCCCAGCGTCTCAGGTCCTCCCACCGTTTCTGACAGTGGGTGCTCTGCCTGCCGTAGACCCCTGGGTCCTCGCGTCCTTGGCGAAGGCACGCCATAATACCTTCTTTTGATGGGCACTGACCTGCAGAGGCGATACAGATGGGAGGACACCATTACACATACAATCCAGCCTGTCACACATATGGCCCACCAATCCTGTTTCCTTCACCATTGGCACACATATCGCCCGGAACACACAATGTACACCACCACATGACACCCCCCTGATAACATGATGCTTGCACACACATCTCCATGGACCCTTCCCACATGCATCGTGCCCAGTTGTACTCACCTGTTGGTATGGAGGCCCATACAGCAGTTCGTACTGGAGTAGGACCTCTTCCACCAATCGCTCCAACTCCTCCGAAGTGAAGGCAGGGGCCCTTTCCCCAGTCACCTGGGCCACAGTAGGTTCTAGACACAGGTCACAGCAGCACACGCAGTGTAGGTGTTCTCCTGTTGAAGGTCAGGAACCAAGTGAGGCATCAGATAGAAAATGGAGGTCACGTCTGCAGCAGTGTACACCGTCACATCCGACGCAGATCCCCATTGGCCATAGTACTCCATAGAGCCCCATATTATCTAATAAGAAATTGCATGGCAGTGCAAGACCGGCTTCCGCCACGACACCCAATGTCGGAGGAGTTACCTCACTTCCACCTGTCCCTACATACAGGACAGGCGGTCGCCATGTCATGGTGATGGACAATGATCAGATTAACCTTTACTGCGTCACTGCCTAGATTTGCACATACCTTGCCATTCCCACTGTCCCATCACATAAATGCAACATGTACACTGAGGTAGTGGTTCCATTGTTAAAATTGAACATCCTACTCACACTAGTGTCTCCTAGATACCTACCGCTGCGGGTGAATGGGAGGAGAAGACGAACCCCTGTGTACAGACCCCTTGTGGACTTGGCTACACTGGAGGACAGGCACATTATACTGACGTATAGACTGGAGAGGGCCACAATCACAGAGCTGGGTGCCCAATTGGAGCATGACCTGATATCAGCTATCCGTTATCCCACTGGGATCCACCAATTTGTGCAAATGCTATCAGTGCTCCATTTCCTGGCAACTGGTTCTTTCCAAGTGACAGTGGGCTTGGCAGCTGGAATGTCACAGCCAATGTTTTCTATTGTGCTGGAAAGGGTCTTGTCTGCCCTGGTGAAACACATGAGCAGCTACATTGCTTTCCCCTAGGTGGAAGATTTGGCCACTGTGAAGGCATGATTCTATGCAATAGGCCATATCCCCAATATTATTGGGGCGACTGATGGTACACATATTGTGTTAGTCCCCCCTGCCAGAATAAACAGGTGTTCAGGAATCGTAAGAGTTGGTGTGCCTGGCGGACCAATATATCTCCCACGTCACTGCCAGGTATCCTGGGTCAGTGCATGACACCTTCAGCCTGAGAAATAGCAGCATCCCAAATGTGATGGCCCAACTACAGAGGCAAGGGATGTGGCTAATAGGTGAGCCAGAGCCCCCACCCACTATTTGTCAGTGTATGCCTTCAGGTGTTCTCTCCATAGGATTGTGTAAGGCTAAATGTTGTCCCTCAATACTTGCAGGTGACTCTGGCTACTCAAACTTATTGTGGCTGCTGACCTCTGTGAGGAATGCCAGGACAGGGGCTGAGGACTGTTATAATGAGGCACATGGGTGAACCAGAAGAATAATCGACCGTACCTTCCGCCTCCTGAAGGTCAGGTTCAGGTGCCTCCAACTGACAGGTGGATCCCTGTGCTACTCACCCCAAACGGTCTGCCAGATAGTAGAGGCATGCTGCGTGTTGCACAACTGGGCCCTTAGACGACATGTGACTTTTCTGCAGAAGAAGGGGACTGGAGATGACCCTGTTGCAGCAGTGAGGATGAGGAGGCATATGATGAGGATGAGGACAACAGAACATCAGTTATACGACAATACTTCCAATGACTCACAGGTGAGACAGTGCAACTGACCATTACTCTGACTATTGATTTATCTGTGTGGCTGTAGCATGATGGCATTCACTTCCGTTACTTCTCAACTTACTGTCACCTATGGCTTCTCATTTTCCAGATGTTGGTGATATGACAACAATGTCCTGATTTTATCACTACCGACAGTTACAGGTCATTATTTGTATGCTATCACAGTGTTCAGATCATTTGCACTCGATGTGAATGTTCCCATAAAATGCACATTTTCAAAACATAAAACAGTGCCACTCAAATTGTGTTCAAGGGTGTTTATTGTAGCGCAAAAAAGTGACTGAAAATGCAATGGAATGGGGTGATGGTGGAGGAAAGTCCAGGCTATTATTCCAGTCTGTTTGTGGCACAGGTCCTGTGTCCAAGGAGGCATAGGAAGGGAAGCAAAGGCAGTTCAAAGTGAACAAGGTGACTTGGTGGGACACAAGAGAGACAATCAGGAGAGCCCCATTTCCTGGTGGTGGTCTTAGTCTTGGCAAGTGTCTCTGGCTTCTGTCTGGTTTGCAGGGAACGTCTGCGGGCTGGTTCACCTTCTGAAGGGGAAGGGGTAGATGGCCTGTGGGTCCTGTGGCAGGGCCTCCTGTCCACTAGCTGCAGTGGATGTGGTGCCGGTCAGTAGGCTGGCTAGTGGTAGGGGCCCGCTGCTGTGCCGTCCATTCCTTCATGATGTTAGCCATGTCTGCCAGCACCCCTGCTGTGGAGATTATGGTGGTGTTGAGGGCCTGCAAGTCCGCCCTGATATCCTGGTGGTGTTCCTCCTGCAGCCGCTTGTTCTCTTGCATGTTGTTCAGGATCTGTCCCATCATGTCCTGGGATTGTAGGTAGGCACCCAGGACATTAGTGAGTGCCTCCTGGAGAGTTGGTTCTCTGGGCCTGTCTGACCACTGGAGCACACCGGTCCTCCCAGTGTCCCTGTGGCCCTGTGCCCCTGTCCCCTGAACAGTGTGCCCACAGCCACTGACCCCAGGTTCCTGATTGTCTTGGGTATGAGGTGTGGACTGGGGTTCATGTACAGGTGTAATGTAAAATGTAAATTAGCACTTGTATAGCGCACTACTCACCCGTTAGGGTCTCAAGGCGCTGTACTCATACCGCTATGAAACCCCTCCTGGCTTTTCCCTGTGAGGCGCCAACTACTGAGCACCCCCAGGGTGAAGCCAGGCATCCAAGCGCTGTTGGGGCCGTTGTGGAGATTAAGCAAGCTATTGCCCAGAGTTGCAGAGTGGGACCCATGAATTAGATTAGGCACCGAGGCGAGAATTATCTGGTCAAGGGGAATTGAGCCCAAGACCTGCCGAAGCGGGACTTGAACCCTGGTCTTGAGCCAGATCTCTGCTTCAGGGTCTGCCGCTCTAACCATTGAGCCACACTTCTCCACTGGGCACACTCCTGATTGCTGTCCCCTGGGGACAGAGGTGTGGGGACGCTGGGTGGGTGCTGTGGTGTTGGTAACTGATGGGGAGACTCTGTTGTGGACTGTGTGTAGGCTGGGGTGACCGACTGACTAGTGGTCCCTGATGGGCCAGGTTGTTGATACAGTTCCTGAAGTCCAGAGTTACTGTTATCACTGGGGGCATCTTCTTTTGGGGGACGGGATAGTTGTGGCATCTCCTCTCCACTGAGATTGGCTGGGGCACCTGTGGAGATATACGTGATGTATTATGCCTCATGCCTGTGACATATTGTGCATCCATATCTTCCCCTCTATCATTGCTATTGCCCTGCCACCTTTGTTTGTGTATAGTGGTGTATTGTGTGCTTGTTAGTTCTCCATGCAGTGCATGCTTTGGTGATGGGTATGGCATGCAGGGCTTGGCATGGGGGTTAGTCATATGTGTAGGTGCAGTGTGCGGGATGGAGTGGATGATGGGAGTGAGGGTGAGGGTGTGAGATGGCATGCAGGTATGGGGTGATAAGTGATAAATGTTGACTCACCAGTGTTCAGTCCTCCAGCTATTCCAGGTAGTCCCTCAGGATGCAGTAATGCCAAGACTTGCTCCTCCCATGCTGTGAGCTGTGGGGGAGGAGGTGGGGGTCTACCTCCAGTACTCTGTATGGCGAGCTAGTGCCTTGCTGCCACGGAACGTACATTCCTCCGTAGGTCGTTCCACCTCTTCCTGATGTCTTCCCTTGTTCTTGGATGCTGTCTCATGGCATTCACCCTGTCTACGATTCTCCACCATAGCTCCATCTTTCTTGCAATGGATATCTGCTGGACCTGTGCTCCAAACAGCTGTGGCTCTACCCTGACTATTTCCTCCACCATGACCCACAACTCCTCATCTGTGAAACGGTGGTGCCTTTGTGAGGCCATGGGTGTTGTGTGGTGTGTGTAGGTGTGTGGGTGATGGGTAGTGTGATTTGGTGTGCGTAGTGGAGTGCGTGAGGGATGTATGATTGTGTGTGTAGTTGTCGCAGTGGTCTAGATGTCTGTCTGATGGCAATGATTTGTATTCGTAAAGGGTTGTGGGTAATGTGGGTATGTGTTTTATAGTGGTGTGAGTGGGTTGGTGTGGTGTGTGTATGGGTGTCAGGTGTGTGTTGTTTGAATTGGCCAATGTTGTGTAGTTTAGTATTTGGGTGTCCATTCTTAGTGAGGCGGTGTGTACCGCCAATGGTTTTCTGCTATAAATGTCCTCCTAGGTGATCCGTGGGTCATGATTTGGTGGACGTTGTTTTGTTGGCGTAATAGTATGGGTATTGGTACCAACAGTTTACCACTGACCTCTGGGATGGCAGATTTGTGTATGTGGCTGTATTCTGTCGGTTTGGTGTGTGTGTGTCATAATATGCTGAACAGATATTCGCAACCGCAGCGGTATGTTGGCAGCCGTCAGCGTGGCGGTAAGTGGGATTTACTGCCAATGTCATAATGAGGGCCATAGTGCCTGAAAGCTGGGACTTAACAAGTTTCAGTGCTTTAGGCTCTCAGAAAAAGTTTTGCCGACTCTCAAATAGCTACAAGAACAGTCCTGAACTGTTCTCAGCTCGTGTAACATCTATTCTACACAACATGGACCCCGAGGCGCTGTCACATGTGGATGACATTTATCTCACAGACGACAACCTCATGCAACATTTAACATTTAACTGGTAGCCCGCATTGTTGTAGGATTTGCCAAAATTGGCTAGAAATTCAACTTAAAAAAACCAAAAATAGCCTTTCCCTGTGTCCTGTTTCTGGGATATTAGTTATCGGATAAAGGCAAGAGCATGGCGACACAGTTTTTAGAAAAATTTGCCCAGCTACAACCACCAAATACAATGAAGAAGCTTCAGTCAGTATTGGGCTTCTTAAACTTTGGCAGAATTTACATTCCAGATTATGCGCAAAGCATGAAACCATTGCACGACTTAATACTTAATACGTCCGGATTTTACTATTAAATTCTGGACAGACGAACACACGCGCATTCTCAAAGCACTACACAAAGACATGCTTGAAGCAATGCATCTAGACAAAAGGTACAACAAAAAACATGTGGTCATCTGAGTAATTGCTGGTGCTATTGGTTTCACCTATGTGACCTTCAATGACGGTGAGACCGTCCCAATTGCATACAAATCACACTTGTATTCCACAGCTGAACAACACTTTGCTCCCACTGAGAAAATTCTCACTGCTGTTCAGATGGTGGTCCTTAAGGACACATCATTGTTGTATCCCCAGTTCCAGACCTTGAGGGTGCTACCAAAGCAAGTGTTCCAAACTTTAAAGCATAACATCCACGTTCAATTCAATGGGCAACATCTCTGACGGCCACTGATGTTGATTATGTTTTTGATTCCAAATTGCAGACCCAAGAAATCCTACAATATGAACTTGAATATCCAGTCACAGCAAATACACTACCTATTGAAGAATACCAGACCATCTTGTACACTAATGGTTCAGCCCAACCTGCTACAGGCACCAAACACCAATACTAAGCTGGTTGTGCAGTCGTGAGTGGGTACATGAAGGATGGCAAGTTCCATCCAGAGAAAACATATACACAGATTTTAGGGGACTGTACAGCACAACTTGTGGAGATCAGGGCTCTGGTCATGGCACTGGAACATATGGATACTGAACAGATGGCACTGATTGTCTGTGATTGTTATTACTGTGTCCAGTCCTTCAATGAATACCTGCATTACTGGTGACAAAATGGGTTTGGAGATTCCAAAAGTAATACCATAAAATACAGACTTCTGTGGGGTAAGGTAGCAGATCTGAAGAAAGAATTACCTAATGTCCATGTTGTGTACACACTAGGACACCAACGTGTTGGAATACACGTTGAAGGCAAGCCTTTGGCTGATGAAGCAGCAAAGTGGGCAGTGGCAATGGCTTCTGTTGCAGCAGTAACACGCTCTAGAACAAGAGTGGATAATGAAACACTAGCAGCTATTGGAGCGACGGCCGAAGGCACACCTATGCCCAAAGCCTATCCTACTAAATATTCCTACCCAATGGGAGGCATGTTTGATGCAGAAGTAAAGATTCCAGGCGTGGGGGTCCGAGTGATTCCCAACAAAGACCATATACCAGAGTTAGTAAAAGCAGTGCATGAGGGAGTTGCATCTACACATGCTGGTGTGGCCGCTACAATTTCAATTTTACAATCACGCTGCTGGTGGCCAGGTCTTTACAAATAGGAAAAGCAGTATGTCCTTTATTGTGACATCTGCAAAGAAATAAAAGGCTCCAGTGTTAAGCGCCCATCCACAGACACCCCTCTTAATTTCCAACAAGCCTTTGCAATGTGTGTACTTGGACCACTGTGGTCCCCTGACAGAAGAAGGTGGATACAAATACATTTTAGTCGCTGTTGGCTCATGATCCAGATTTCAATGGGTTTGGTCACAATGCTCGGCTGACGCTCAAACTGTTATTAAACATTTGCAAATCTTTGCCTGTACATATTCTGTTGCGGCTTTCCATTTGGACCGGGCCCTGCTTTTGCCTCAAGGGATTGCAGGGACAATATGGCTTTTTTAGGGGTCCAACTGCATTACTCGTCTCCATTTCATCCCGAGGAAAATAGTGTTGTTGAGCGATTTAAAGCAATCCTAGACAGCTAGAATGTTAGGAATGGGTCGTAGTTGGCTTACACATCTGTATTGAGTTCCAAGAGCACTTATTAATCTGCCCAAAAGGTCCCTGGCGGAGCGTACTTCATACAAGTGCCTGTTTGAAACTCAAATGTACATTCCAGATCTTGATGGTCCTGGTATGGAGGTGGCAGAAACACCTTTTGATATAAATGAACGTGTCACTGTCTTGCAGGAGTTACAACAATTCTGTGATGACAACGCATCTGCCAGTGTTGCCTCCTCTGGAATTAGGGATGTAGCAGTAACATCTTCTGGCTGGATTCCTAAACTAGGGAATCTACTGTGTGAAAAGATTGCTGTGAAAAAGGAGTTCGGTCCTTCTTATCGTGTGTCGGTTCCAGTCCTGGGAATACACATTACCAGAACTTTCATTCTACCACCGCTGCCTGGTTCAAGAGAGAATCACTTCATCTCAATCGACAATATCTAACTACACCATGTGGCTGATCCTGCACAGCAGACCTAGGGCAGTCCAAGGTAGTACCTGAATCCCTCCCACTACCAACCAAGATGTTCCTCTACAAGTCATCAATGACAATGCTGATACATCCCTGAGCTTGGGGAGGGTGGAAAATAAGCTTTCATTGGTTCCACTGACAACTACGTCTACATCACTGACTGCTAATACGGAACAACCTTCTACAAATTCTACACAAACGGATGACTCATCTGCCTCAACTGTGACTGAACTGTCAAGAGCACGTAAGTTAATACATTGGCTAACACTCTACAGTTGAACTGGTGGATTAAGTTTTGAAACCACATTTTTCTTCATATAAAATACGCAGCGACTTATCCCTAGTGAACATTACAGCTGTACTTGTTCCAGATGGGATTGTGTGGGATAAAGTCTTATTCGATATATATGGTCCTACAAAGATCATTCAAGTTCCTTATGTGTTTAAACTTTCATTGACTGATATGATTACACCCGGAGAGATTTCTGATGATTGGGATGTAAAAACAGTTGATACTATGATGTCAGATCTACAGTATTATACAGTTTTTTAAAATGATGTGCACCGATTTAAAGGGACTTATGGAGATTTGTTCTGTCATAATCATTATGGACACCATTTTATTCACATAGCTAGTACCCCAAAGACTGTCTTTAAAAATGGGAACACTGCCCGACTACGCCAGTGGGCAGTTCAAAAATGTATACTGAAAAGCTTGCATATTTTTCTCGCAGCAATGTTAAGAATGCTAAGTCATATTACTTCAAATTGCCAGTGGTGGAAGATTTGCATGTATTGTTGACTGATACAAAATTAATATATTCTGACTCCTTTGTTTCCCGATTGGCCATAGAAAGATATGAACATTGGTTAAAATCGATTGATTTGAAAAGTGTGTGGGGAAATTTTTTGGGGAAAATTAGAGGAACAGAAGCTTTGTTTAGAGCATGTATGATTCCTGTTCAAACTATATTTTTAAATGAAACAGTACAACAAACTAGCTGTTTAGGCTTAACAAACATAATTTTTTGACGCAAAAGCAGCGCAAACTTCCAAAATACAATTGTATTTTGTAAGTTTGCGCCGATTTTGCGTCAAAATACGATGCAAATGTGGTGCTAAAAAAGTATAAATATGGGCCTAAATGCACCCAGAATTCCTGTCCCTGCAAAATTTAACAAATTGCAAATGTGTATTAATGCATCTGAAGACCAGCTTGACAGATGGGTCCAGAATGGAACATATAACAAATCATTATCACATCCTGGTGGGTGGTTATTGTGGCCTGTAGAAACCAATGTGTGGCAGACACGTTTTGTAAACTCCTTGTGGAGTTTTAGAACTAATAGGCCGGACACTCGCTATATATCCTTAGAACACTCGGGTACAATGACAACATATAGTGTAGGGAAGCTATGCCAGCAATGGATGAAGGTCTCCTCACTAGATGTTAAAGAACATGTTAGTCCCCTGTCCAATAACACAATTATACAGGATTTCCTGTTAGGTCCCAGAAGACAATGCAGGAAATGCTTCATATATGAAACACAATGAAATTTGGAAACTTTCCCAACAAGTAGAGGCTGCCCAGTTAAGGCAAATAGATCAGGAGAACTTACACAAAGCATTAGCTGTCGTGGATGATGGGATTAATACCTTGTCTGACTGAATTTACACTTTAAATAACATTGTGTCCTCTGCAATAGATATAGTACAGAGTGATGTTTCATTTCTGCAACATGGACAAAGTCAGCTGAAACCTATTATGTAGTTAGGTTGGACATTGTAAACACTGAAGTCTGGTCGCGTCCCCTGGCAAAATGTGAGCACAAGGGAGATTTTTTCAACATTTAATTTAACGCAACATCAACAAATGATGGCTAAGGAGGAAGCAACATATATTATGCTGAGAACAGAGAAATTAGAAAAGTTGCCTTTTACTGTGGCTGAAGTACCATCTGCAGAATGTTTAATACATGGGGTAATTAATCTGTCTATTTCAACGCTTCAATTTAAATCGTGTTTGAAACACATACCAGTAAGCAGATATGAAACGCTGTGAGATAGTTACATACACGAGGTTTGGGAGCTTCCCTTTTTGTACAAATGTTTCAGTGGCATGAAAGAGGTCTTTTATTGATTAGACCTGAGTTCCAGGTGCTCTCCAATGGTAGGTATGTGCTCCTTAACAGTGAGAGCTGTTGTGGGATGCGAGCCGGAATACCTTATGTCGTTTCTGTCTCCAAGACTGTTACACGTTGCAGGGATGTCCTTTTCCCCCCTGCACAGTTCAAAGGAGTAACAGACATTTGGCTCCATATTGCTACTTCTGGTGTTAATTTTGACAAGTTGAGCAGACTAAAGACCTTATTGTTCCAAAAACATGTGGCGTTTACATCAGCCCACGTGACCTTTCGCTCTTCAGGTTTCAAGGTCATCAGCAGAGATTCAGTCCCTTTTAAGTACTAATTTTCTGAGACACTTTAGTGAGCTGGTGGGACGAATATTCAATGCATCCAGTAATAGTGGAACTGCCCACTTTTTTAAGGCTGTCGTTGCCTTTGGTGCCTATTTGAAAGTGCTCTGGATATCTGCCTTACTACGCAGCACCCACCATCATTGGATGCTGAGCTGCTGATGTTCTCGATGAGGGCTCAAAATAAGACATGCATTTTAAGGGTGCGTCTGCTGAGGGAAGCTGCCTATGAGTTGCCCTTTGCGGATACCGTGACTCTTGGCTCACTGATGGGCAATACACGGAATGTTGTTGCCACAGCTGACGCTCACGCTCTGGAACATGATGGCTCTGTGGTCTTCCTTGGCCATGATTCGGATGTTTTACCACCTGCCAAAGTGGACTGTCTCCTGGTTTCAATTGTTCTGGATATTACTGGCAATTTTCTAAATGACTCTGACTTCTGAAATTCGGTTCCCTATGCCACTTTGTGGCACTGGTAATTGTCATTTTCTACGGCTTGTGTTTCTTGACTTGTCATAATTGATGTCTTTGTTATTGCTTTAGTTTAGGGTTATAAGCCTCATTTTAGCTTTGACCCACCTTTGGCCGGCAAGGGGAAGGGTGTTTTATATCTATTTTAGCCATATTTTATACATGTTAATTTAGCTATCTTGGCTCGTCGCTAAGTACTTTCACCTAGATACATTTTCATCAGCATGGCTTTGTATTATTAGTAAGAGCCACTTTTGCAGTGCTGTTTTTATTATTTCTATCGCACTGTCCTTTCACCGAGAATAACTCTGCGTTCTTTGCAGAGACTCTGTACTCTTTCCATGGTTGCAGTCAGATGGGATTGCAAACACACATGGTATGCTGTGTCTTTTACATTCATGAAAAGAGGGAATTGTTTCTTAAAATGTTAGCTATCTTATTATAAGAACACCTCTTTGTCTAAAACACGTTAAAGGGAGATTCTAGCCAGATGACCACAACTGTATGCTGATTGCTGCATGCTTCACTACAGCTACTTGCCTAGATGGCCGAACCCCTGACCCAGATGGGGACGGTGTCATTCTAGACTTCAGGTATGAGAGATGATGTTCTACCAGGGGGAAACCCGAAGGGCAGATTAGGTTTAGCATACTTTGCTCATACTTAGCGTAGGTGTGGGTGATTATAGATCCACTCCCTTGTATAGACAGTATAGTAGGACTGTTTTGTGTTTCACACTTTTAGTCACATGCTCGCTCCTATTGTGTTTAATCATCCTCGTTATTACTATGTACACACTTTTATCCAAGATGCAGATATTTTAATAAATGCTTATGGACATATATTTTGCCGTTGTTGTCTTTGCCTGAGTGAGAATTTGGTAACTGAGAGAAAGGGATGAGCTCTGGTGTACCACGATTCCCTGAGGAGTATGTCTCGTCATGTGTCCGGTTGCCTCAATCATCTCAGTCAGAGATGAGGAGGTGCTAGTTCGCCGGAAATCCCGGACAAGGCCGACAGGTGTCACCTGGTATGGAATTGTAGATAGTACCCACAATCTAGGTGATCCTACAACTCAAATCCAGTAGCCTCATTACCATAATGAGAACATTTGCAACAAAGTCTGGTTGAAAATTCCCTGAAAGTAAATTCAAAAGGTCTTGGCTAAAACAGACTTAAAAAAGTCAATTGGTCTGGCCAAGGAAAGGAAAAGAAAGGAATGACAGAAAGAGATAAAGAAAGAAGGAAGGAAAGTAGGATTGAAAGAAGAAGGAAAAAAGAAAGAAAGAAGTAAAAATGGAAGGAGTAAAGAATGAAAGAATAAAGGAAAGTTGGAGGAAAGAAATAAGGCAAAAAAAAGAATGGAAGAGGAAATAAAGCAAGGAAAGAACAAAGGAAGGAAACAAAAGAAAAGAAAGGAGGAAAGAAGGGATAAAAGCAGAACAGAGAAAAATGAAAGGATAGAAGAAAGAAAGGAAATTAATAAGAAAGACAGCGAGGAGGAAAAAGAAGGAGGAAAGAAAGAAAGAAAGAAAGAAAGAAAGAAAGAAAGAAAGAAAGAAAGAAAGAAAGAAAGGAAGGAAGGAAGGAAGGAAGGAAGGAAGGAAGGAAGGAAGAAAGAAAGGAAAGGATGAAATAAGAGGTAAAAAGGGGGAATAAAAGAAGGAAAGATGGAAGAAAGAAGAAAAAAGAAGGCATGCAGAAAAGAAAGAAAAAAACAAGAAGAAAGAAGGAAAAGGAGGCAAGAGGGAAGGAAACAAGCAAAGGTCGGAGAAAAGAAGGATTGAAAGAAGGAAAGAAATGAAGAAAGAAGGAAAGAAAGAAAAATGGAGAAAGAAGGATGGGAAGAATGAAAGAAGGAAGAAACAAAGGGAAAGAGAACGAGAGAAAGAAAGGAGGAAGGAATGAAGGAGCAAAAGAAAGAAGAAGCAAAAGAAAAACAAAAGAAAAAAGGAAAGAAGGAACACAAAATATAGAAGAAAAAAGAATGAAAGAAAGAAATGAACAAAGGACAGAATGGAAGAATGAACAGAGGAAAGAGAAGGAAGGAAAGAAAAAATAAAGAAGAAAAGAAAAAATAAGCAATGAAGAAAGGAAATGAAAAAATAATGAAAGAAAGAATGAAAGATGAAGGGAGGGAAAGGAAAGAAGGAAGTAAAGAAAGGAAGAACTGGGAGGAACAAGGGAAAGAAAAAAGGCAATCAAGAAAGAAAAATAGGAAAAAAAGTAATGACAGCGAGGGCATTGCAAAGATAGAGCATCTTCATTAGCTTATATTCAAAGTATATGTGAGTACATGCTGGTAGAGTGTGAAAAAGTAGCAGTCAGATAAACAAAGGAATTTACAACAGCATTAGCAGGAGACAGGAATTAGTAAAGCTGAAATGTGTTCTCTGGGCTCATCTGGTAAAAAGCCTCCTGATATTACATCAGGCTCTACAAACACACACACAACACTAAAGTAATAACAAAGAAAGAATAAAAGAAACTACCTTGGGTGCAGATGTCCTCCTTGTGAAAGGGCTAAATAAAGTCACTCAAAGCGAAGATAGCCAGTGGCTGAGGAAGGCTCGCCCACTGCTCCATGCTGAATGCTCCAGTGGGAAGAGGCAATCTGTGAATGACACAGGAAGGGGACAATTATTGAACAGAGGTGGCTGAATGCCTCTTTATTCAAGTATATTATTATTAATATACATATAATTGTGGTAAAATCAAAATGTGTTGGCTAATGCTAGACCTTCAGAAGGGGAACAGTAAGTTGCTGGTTGCATCAAAAGGGCACCCGCTCAAACTGCCAGTAGCTATTGTAAATAAAGAGGTTATACAGTCCTATCTTCTGGTACCAGAGTTAAGGGACAGTGCTCGTCACTGTCATACATTTAAAAAAATATATATAGTAGATAGACTAGAGGATTTGCTATTATTCAGAATCGCCTTCCAAAGACCGCGAGCAGTAACATATTGTGCACATGAGGATACATGCAGCAGCATTGAATTCAAAGGCCTGCTTGGCTCACATGTGGAATAGCTGGGCAGGTACACCTTTGCATAATTGAAGCAAGCACTGGCAAAGTCAATTAGTGAGTGCTGCTCAATTGGCTAAAATGGCCATCAGTCAAGCTGGAATGTCTGCCATTGCATCACAACACATGTATTCTGATGCGTATGCATGCATGGGCGAACATGGTGGCCATTTTGGAATGGTTTACTGAATTCCAGGTTGTCAGTCTTGAGTGCATATGTGTCATGGAAAATGCATTTGCAAGCTTCTCGACTTATCTTGGCTGTTCTACTTTACCAATCTTCTGTGGCTGAATCCCATTCTAGAACAATGAAGTAAAAATAAAGTGCAAGGAACCACATAAATGTAAGCAAGTGGCACAGTAGCGCTTTGCAGTGCCAGGGCTCTCAAAAAATAAGAAAAAAAGCTGGTTGGGAAGAAGCGTTGAGCCAGAGGGGTAAATTTCGGGTGGCCGGAATAAACACGGAGAGAAAAGGGAAGGGCATCGGTGGGTGTAGAGTGTATGTTCGTGTACTTAAGTGATATTTGCAGCTGAGAAAGGTTCTGGGTTTGTATCAAAGTGAATATACAACCCTCTTAGCCAAAGCCATAAGGCAGCTGAACCGCAGCACTTAATGATTAAATAAGCTGTCCAAAAGGACCTGCTCCATCTTTATCTATAGGTTACTTGCTTGGCCATGTGCTGTTCAGTGTTTGACAACAAAACCAGTCATCAAAATATGTATCAGCTGACTCACAGCATAATTGACAACGTTGCTGACTTATTAACATAGGCACCCTCATTTCCAAAAAAACATTGCATAACTATCGTGCCTCGGCTCTCGGCCAACAAACCCTATTCGTGTGAGCTGCTTCCCCGTACAAACATGTCACTTGCAACACACCTGGAGAACAAACATCAAAGTGGATGCTACAAAAATCTGACCACAATGTCATTTTAGTTTTCATATTTTGCCTATAAAACTGACCCTCACTCTCCGTTGGTACTCTGCATCATGCTTAAGACTCTTATACGCGCCACCACACCAATCTTGGAGCACACACTCTGGGCCTCACATACAACACTGAAACCTAACACAAATAGAGGATCCTGCAACCAGCACCTTTCTCAATCCATTTAACCAGGAAAATAGGTGATCACCCACTGAACAATTCGGAGAGCTCCTCAGTATATTGTCAAGCTGTAATAACATTGCTCCTGAACTGAACTCTGCAAAGTATTTTACTGATGGTTTAAAACTACCTTTATGATATGGTCTGCTTATTGCTCCCGAGTGGACTTCACATAGAGGTTTATGGGTGGCCTAGCTGTGCCTACCGAGGTTGGCCTTCTATGGCTCCTGGGCGAACTCCATAAAGTGATTTACTGGTGGTTTAAAAGTGAGTCAAGATGACGGACTTTCAGCATAGCACTTAATGTAGCACATTCTTTTACTGTGCCTTTCACCTACATGAACACTTATCATTGCCAAATATGCTGCCTCTAAAGCCGTCCCTCATACGGTCTCTTACATACCGTTTCCTGTGCAGAGTGCTACCACTCGGTACTGCAGCACGTTTACAGCACAGTGTCTGGGCATCACTCATAACATAAAAACTATGCTTTAGTTGACATTAACCAACACCCTTACTCATCCGTGCACTGGAAGATTGGGTCACAGGAGAGACTTCCAGGCACAGGAAGCTCTATAGAAGTGCAATAATTTAACACAATAATATTGAATTCTGAATACAAAAAAGTCCCTTTCAATACGTTTCATTGGAAGTATTCAGAAGATAGTATCGGGGAAGCTTAATAATCCTTGTCCTGATCAAACAGCCTTTGAAGATGTTTGAGCTGTCGTTTGTTTAGAACCCGTGTGAAACCATCATCCCCCAAATAGAGCCAATCAACATTATTTCCATCCCAGAATCCACGTGTTTCAGAACAGACACAATTCAATAATGTTTACTTTGTAGCTTGTATTTTACTATTCTAGGTCATTATTAATTTGGCATCCACTTAAAGAGATGTAGCCACCTGCATCCACCTGGGTAAGGTTAATAGATGACTGTATGTAACCAACTTCGTGGGGCACCAGTTCTGCGTTTTCTTTTAACACACTAATGCATTCCTATTACTTTCAGTTGGTCCACTTAATCATACAATTGCTTTCAAGAAAAACCCATAATAGCAGCACTGGATCATTGACATTTTGGAATCGTTTGACAGCCTTAAACTGTGCTCATCTGAAAAATAAAGGCAGATGTGGGAGTGGCAGTTCTTTCAGAATCTTACGTTTGATTAGGTTATTGCCACTGGTAGCATCCTAGACCCAGACCTCTGCTACCTAGTTTAATAGTCCCAATATATTTGGCTCCTCTGGCCATCATATGAGCTTTAATGGAAGTTAGTACTGAGAAATACTTTGGTGGTCATTACAACCTCAGCGGTCTTTTTACAAGCCCTCCGAGGGACGGCCGTGCGGAAGACTGCCAGTAGTGGCGGTTTGCCGCTCTGCATATTATGACTGTTGGCTGCTCTCTGTCCTTTTTCCGACTGAGAGCCGCCAACAGCCATACTGGCGGGTTGGGGGGAAGTGGAGGTTGCTCCACCTTCACCGCCACGCCAACAGAACATCGCCCACCGAATCACGTCCTGTGATTCGGCGTGGCAGTGTTCTGTTGGCGGTGTGGTGTCGGCGGAGAAGCCCCCATGGCTCCCGTCCCCTCCCGGAGGATCGACGGAACAGGTAAGTCGATCGTTCGTTAGGAGAGAGGGGTGGGGGGGTTTTGTGTGGGTGCATGGGGGTGTCCATCTGTGTATGTAGAGGGGGTGTGTGAGTGCGTGTATGCTTGCGGGGGTGTTGCGTGTTTTGGGAATGAGTGCGTGTATGTCTGTATGGATGTGTGCGTGCATGTGTGTATGTGGGTGTGCGTGTCTGACTGTGTGTGTGGATGTTGGCATGTATGTCAGTGTGTGTGCGTGTGTGTGTTGGTGGTGCCTGCATGCGTGTTGTGTGTGTGTGAGTTATGTGATGTTGGGGGTCGGGGTGGGGAAGGGGGCCCTGTGACCTTTGGGGGGTGGCAGGGGTGGTGGGGGGTGTAGGGGAGGGAGTTGAGATGGGGGTGGAGGGTGGGGGCGACCCCTATCAGTGCCAGGGAAGGAATGGAACAAACAAGTCTTTCTGTCCCCGCCCCAGGGTCAGACAGGGATTTTGTCTTCAATTTGCACCTGGGAGGTACAGAAAGTTCACTACACACCAGGAAATTTAAAATGGTGCCAAAACAAACAAAAGGATGGTGCAGCCTACTTTGGCATCAAGGGACACACTTTCCCCAGAAGGGGAAATAATTTCCGACTAACCCCCTGCTGACAGATGAGAGGTTTGTCTCAAATAAGGAGGTTGCCCTAAATCTGCCCCAGGGGTAGAAAGTCCACCAGACAACAGGGGTTTTGCCTTTGGGACAACAAAAGTAGAGTGAGTGTTGCATGCTAGCATTGGCCACACCCACACCCCAAAAGGGACAAACCTGTTGCGCCGCGGCAGCGTCTTAGGGCCGCTGCCACGCAACATACAGCGAACGCGGCAGCCCGCAGGCTGACCGCAGGGAAAGCCACGGCTTGGAGTCAGGTTCGCGGCACACGCTGCGGCCCATTTCTCCGGCCGTCTGTTCCAGGGCAGGCGCGGCAGGATAAAAGACCCCGAGTCGGGTCTCGATCCTTGCCGCGCTTAGAGCGCTCAGCGCGGTCAGCATTCTTAATTAACTAAACACACATTAGGGATTCCCCGGGGAACCCTCCTTGCCACCACTTACCTTTTACACTGCCAAAAGCCGTATGCATGCACATGGCTCATTCTTATGCATGCTTTTCCTCTTCCAAGCATGCTGTTCACTTCCTCTTTTCCCTGCATACATTTTTTCCCTTTTCTTAGGAGCATGATTTCTATGCTAGTTCTGATCTTTTTCCCAAACCAAGATGGTGTTTTTTCTACTTCCTGTTTTCCACTTCCTGTTAAGGGGTATATAAGGGGAATTGATCTTTCTTCTCATTGCGTTGCAACACTCCTGTGGTGGTAGTCACGCTCCGGCTGGTTTCCTCTAGTGGCGCCAGTTGCTCTTGATCTGTTTTCCGACTCCAGAATTCCTGAATTCCAGAATCTTAAGTCCTAACGTCCTTGTGTCCTCCTACTGTTTCAGGGAGTTTTTTACCCTTTTGGGGTTTTTCCTCTGGGACTCCTTCTGGAGGGCATGGACTGTAGTGGCTTACTATTGTCAAACAGCACTGTGGCTACCGGATGGGGTCGCCCCTACCTCGGCCAAAGCAGGACCTGCAGGAAACGGGGCCGCTCACCACCTCGCTCCAACCTCGACGGTAATCCCAGGGTGAATTGTGACAAAACCTATCTTTTAATTCCCCCGGAGGGCAGACAGGAGGTCAGTACCCAATTTACCCCATGGGAGAGTCCAAAGAGAGACAACTGTATGACAGAAATACATTTTTATAATCAAATAATGGGGTAGGATTGACTCACCATCACCTCTAAAGCTTCAAAGGGGAAACAACCTGAACAACTACGTTTGAATTACTACTTGCTTTAACAACGAATCTTGAAGAACTACTGGGTCTTAACAACGAAGTTTTGAACAACTACTGGTTTAACAACGATTTTACCTTAACAACTAATGCCAGAACAACGAATTTTAAGGCAAGTGAATTATTTTTTGATTAATTTTAAGGTGAGTTTTGTGTTTTGTTTTTTATTTGTTTAGGGTTTAATTATTATGTGTTTAATTTTTTAAAGTATATTGTGTGGATTAAGTAATGGATTCTATGGGTTGTGGGTGTTATGGGTGGGGTATTGTATTAATACTCAGGTATTATTTTAAGTACTTTTGTTTTTTTATATGTTGTAATTTATGTTGTGGGTTTAGGGGCGGGATATATGGGATGTAGGGGTTATGGGTGGGGAAGTGTATTAATACTCAGGTATTAATTTAAGTACTTGTGTTTTTTTATATCTTGTAATTTATGTTGTGGGTTTAGGGGCGGGATATATGGGATGTAGGGGTTATGGGTGGGGAAGTGTCTTAATACTCAGGTATTAATTTAAGTACTTGTGTTTTTTATATGGTGTAATTTATGTTGTGGGTTTAGGGGCGGGATATATGGGATGTAGGGGTTATGGGTGGGGAAGTGACTTAATACTCAGGTATTAATTTAAGTACTTGTGTTTTTTTATATGGTGTAATTTATGTTGTGGGTTTAGGGGTGGGATATATGGGATGTAGGGGTTATGGGTGTGGCAGTGTATTAATACTCAGGTATTAATTTAAGTAGTTGTGTTTTTTTATATGTTGTAATTTATGTTGTGGGTTTAGGGGCGGGATCTGTGGGATGTAGGGGTTATGGGTGGGGAAGTGTATTAATACTCAGGTATTAATTTAAGTACTTGTGTTTTTTTATATGTTGTAATTTATGTTGTGGGTTTAGGGGTGGGATATGTGGGATGTAGGGGTTATGGGTGGGGAAGTTTATTAATACTCAGGTATTAATGTAAGTACTTGTGTTTTTTTATATGTTGTAATTTATGTTGTGGGTTTAGGTGCAGGCTATATGGGATGTTGGGGTTATAGGTGGGGAAGTGTATTAATACTTAGGTATTAATTTAAGTACTTGTGTTTTTTTATATGTTGTAATTTATGTTGTGGGTTTAGGGGCAGGATATATGGGATGTAGGGGTTATGGGTGGGGAAGTGTATTAATACTCAGGTATTAATTTAAGTAATTGTGTTTTTTTATATGTTGTAATTCATGTTGTAGGTTTAGGGGTGGGATATATGGGATGTAGGGGTTATGGGTGGGGAAGTGTATTAATACTCAGGTATTAATTTAAGTTATTGTATTTTATTAAAATTTGGCATTTATGTTGTGGGTTTAGGGGTGGGATATATGGGATCTAGGAGTTATGGGTGGGAAGTATATTAGTAGTCTGGTATTAGTTATTGTATTTGGTTAATTGTTTTTTTTTTTTATTGAAAGAATATTTCGAATTAGGGGTGGGATATAGGGTATGTAGGGTTTATGGTTGGGGTTTTGTTTTTATGATTAGTTTTTTTTCTATGTTTGAGTTTTTTTTTATTTATGTTTTTTTTTTTTTTGGGATGCAATTTGGTTTATTGGTGGATTATGATTTTGACATGTATTGATAGTTTATAATTTTTTATTATGGGTGAATTATTTTTTTTGTTATATTTTTAGGTTTTGTATTTTATTTTGGTTGTTATTGAAGGTGTAAAAATAATTTTGTTTAAAAATAGTTATATTTAAGAATTTATATTTGATTTTTTAATAGTATAGTAGTTGGTATAGTAGATTTTGGAATATAATAATTATATTTTTTATTTTAAATATTTATTAGATTTTTTTTGTTGTGATTTTTAAAATTTGTTAACATGTTTTATAATTTTTTTTATTTTATTTTTTATGTGATGTAATTAATATTATTAATATTTTTTAATTATTTTTTTGGATATATAATTTTATATATATATTAATTTGTCTTAATATTATTTCAAAAAAGTAATTAATTAAATAATTATTTGTAGATTATGTATAGATTTTTTTTTTTTTAGGTGTTAGAAATTTTTGCATGTGCACTAATATTTTTTTCAAGCAAATGTAATTTTCTAAAAATAAATATACCATTCATTTTTTTTTTTTTTTTTTATTTTGAACATAATCAAGTTTAAAAAATGCGACAAAAATGTTTTAATTATTATTTGATATTTAAAGATTTATAGAATTTTTTTACTTATTTATTTATATTTCTTTATCTATTTTCTGTGGTATTTTCTTATTTTCCCTATTATAGTCTATGAGTGAAATAGTCAGTTTTCTATTTTTAGTGCTCTTCCATGTTTACGTTGTTTGACGTCTTCTGTATTCAGTCTGAGGAGCGTCGCGGTCAAGATAGGACGGAAGCAGAGACCTTGTTCATGTAAGTGGGATTATAATTTTTTTTATAGTATGTAGTAAGGTATTTTTATTACAAAAATAGTTGTCGGAGGTAGTTATAAGGTAGGTAGTAGATTTTCGGTGTTTGTTATGTTTCTTATGTTTAATTATTTGTTTTCGTATATTTTTGTATACGATAGTGGTTTTGTAAAAGTAAACAAATTTGTTTAGCAGTGTTATATCTTACAAATGATTATACTGCTTTTGTAGTAGTTGGAAAGAATTGTATATTTTTTTGATAAATTTAGTTTTGGGATTTTTGAGGGAGTCAGTTGTTCGGTTTATGAAAACAACATTTAGTTCATTGTAATAGGTTTTGTGATTAATTTTTTCTTTTGTGTTAGTAGTATCCTTCATATCGTTTTCATGTCTTTTTCTTGATAGTTAATGTTTTCATTAATGATGTGGCTTTGGTTAGTATGTGATTAATTTTTTTACTTATTTTTGGTAAAAAAAAGTATATTTGATATTTTACGTTTTTTATATATTTTTCGAATTTCTGGTTTGGTAAAGTATTATATTTTATTTCTTTGATTGTTTCGATAGTATATAGAGTTGGGTTTTTTATCATCCATTTAATATGAATATTTTTTAATTGTTTATGGATGATTAATGTTTTTTTTTTTCTTTTCTAAGTATGAGATGCTGTTTTCTATATTAATGAAGAAGATTTATTCAGCATCACATGTTTGGATAAAGACATGAAAACTTCAAAGGTAGGAACAATTTTTGTTGTGTACATTTAGTGTAAAAAAAAAATGAAAAATGCCAATTTAATTGATGGTGTTTGTTTTGTTTAGAACTGGCAAGTAATTTGTCAGTAGGTTAGTGGTTGTTAGTAATGAAGAATATATGATAGACTGTTGAGGTAGTCTGATGGTGTTATTGTATCAAATTGTTGTATTTTTGCCAAAATTATTTCAGTCATTTCTTTTCTTTTTTTACTTGTGCGTGGGTTCAGGCTACCTGACAGTGATTGAGCAAGTCTCATTTCTTGGAAACTTTGTTCCTTTTTCAAAATTTGCTTCTATGGCATTATTAGTCTTTGCACCACCTTCTAAACAGGTTTGGTAGCAGTTCCACCATTCTATTGGAAATCTTGGCTTTCGTCTGCGACCAGATCTGTTTAGGTGTCCAATCCAGGTTTGTTCGAAGTAATTTAGTAAGGGTTCTAATTTGTCTTCATTTTGTGTATGATAGTTAGACTCTGTTATTGCGGTGTAATACTCATCTACTTTTGTAGGTGGTACAAAGCATAATGCTGTGAGTTTTTTTATTTCAAATTGTAGTATGCAATCTGAGAAATATTCTCTACTTAGGGATGATTTTTGTATTCTACGCCAATATGCTTGTGAAAAGTGGAAAAAGCATCCTTGAATTTGGGTTTGTGGATATATTTTTAGTATTGTATTTATCATTGATATTTCAAAATCTAGTATTACTTTTCTAGGTGTTTTATTTGATGTTTTGTTTTTGATTGTTGATAAAAATTCACTGTAAGTAGAGGAATGTTTATCAGGCAGTAATGCATATACTAGGGGGATTGTAATGTTATTTTTTGTGGCATGTATGGTGTATATTTGAGTGAATGGATGGGGTGTAGATTTAAAGGTTCCATCCATCATCCAAATTTCACTATTTTGTAGGATTAGTAAGTTGCATGTTGTGTTGAATATTAAAATTCTTTTTTGAGGGTTTTCGTTGTAGTAAATGAGGAAAGTTTCTTTGGAGAAGGTAATTGTTAGTTCTGGGGGGATGTTAATGTCTTCATAGGTTTGTGGTGTTATATGTTATATGTTGGGGATTACTTGCCAGTCTTTGTCGTTGAAATATTCTCCTAAAGTTTGGTACAGAAGGCATGCTACCGGAAATCTGTATTGGAATATTTTGTACTACCTCCCTTATAACCTGTCCGCAGGAGTCATTGGAGGTGTGTGCAATGTTTATTATTTTTTGTATGTTTTGTATGTTTTCTCTTATCTCAATTTCTATTGCAGAGGCAGAGTGGTTGTGATCTGTTGTCTTAACAACGGTGTTTTCTAGAGTTACAGCTCTGCCTCTACAATGTGAAGAGTAGAATTGTACACACCTCCAATGGCTCCTGAGGTTGACAACCTGGTCTCTGCAATAAAGATAACCTTCATACTTTAGTAGCTGGTTTCCGGTTCTTGAGGTTATGTAACTTGCTTCTCCTTGCGATGCCATTTGTGAAATATCTGTAAATAATATAAAAGAAATAGGTTAAAAGAAGGTTGCAGTTTTTATTATTAAATTTGTGGTGGATTTAGTTTACCACTTAGTAAGTTAATTAATATATAATGTGTCCTATTTGTAAGTGTTTGGTGTAGGTGGTTTGTTATCTTGTATATTTGGTGATTGTGTGTTATATCTCAAAATTAATATCTATCCATCAGATGTTTACTCTGCATGGGTGTGAATCAGAACGATGAGCACAAGTGTTCTTATCCACTTCTTTGGGTTATCCTAGAGCTACCACTCGAGATGGTTGGTTGAGGGATTTTCAATCAATTGCTATAAAACTTTGGAACTTTGTGAACCGTAAGGAGAGGGACAATAATGCACACAGGAAGAAGAGGCAGGTATTTTTGATTTTTAATTAGATACAGGTAAAAAAGGCCTCAATGATAGAGCTCCTTGGGAAAACGCTTTATAGCTGGCCACTTGGAGGTGAAGGCCTTTTTTCCACAGCCCTTTCATGTCACAGTTTTGGGCGGGTCTGATCAGGACTCTGGTTGGGGCACCCCTTGAGGTCACAGAATATCCCAAAGAGGTAGTTTACTGGGGCAGATGAGCAGCTAAAAGCATACACGGGAAAGGACAGCTATGGACAGACACAGAAAACAGGAAAGTAAAAGCAGAGCAACCCTAGTGTGAAGAAACAGGAAACGGATTACTAATGGACAAACATACTGGGGTTACCAGTAAGGTTGTACACAGGGTAGGGCTCAGAACTTTCCATAGCAACAGGGAATATCAATGCCTCTGTGCAGATTGCTATTACAGATAGTCACTCTGCAAGCCACATAGAAAGGAGGCAGCAGAAGTGATTCTGTCTCTGGACCCTTAGAGCACAAACAAGGATGGTACTTCCATACACAAGACAAGCCCTTGTGGGTCCAGCTGGAAACACAGTGGCAATTCCTGGAAAAACAGCAATAGCACACTGTCACTGTAAGGCACTAAAGACTATGTATAACACTAGACAAAGGATGGGAGCTGGAATTGCCTCCTGGAAACCAGGAGCCAACTCCAGTACAAACGAAAACACTTATACACAGGTGAAGACTGATTGTACACTTACCAGACACAAATATCCAAGAGAAAACAGAAACAGAAGGAGCAAACTAGGAGGCAGAGGCAGAGGCAGGAACTGGGAACAGGCTCAGGCTGAAGCAAAGACAGGAATAGGACTGGAAAACAGAGCACAAGCTCTGGCTGTAACAAGCAGAAACAGGAATGGAAAACAGAGAGCAGGCTCTGGCTGGAACGAGCAAGAACAGGGCTGGAATACAGGGAATAGGAACAAGCAGGAAACAGGAATGGGAAACTGAGAGCAGGTTCAGACTGAAACAAGGCAGGAACAGGACTGAAAAACAGGGAGCAGGCTCTGGAAAAAACAAACAGGAACAAGGCTAAGAGACAGGGAGCAGACACTGGCTGGAACAAGCAGGAACAGGGCAGAGAAACAGAAAGCAGGTTCAAGCTGATACAGAACAGGAACAAGACTGGAACACCATCCGATAAAGGGTCTGGAACACAAAGGAATCAAACTCCAATGCACAATGAGGATATTGAGGAAATGGCTGCTTATAAGCAGTTCCAGTCTGCAGCAAAGCCCAGGTGGAATCACATGACTGGGCTGCACAGGAGAGGTCTCAGGTCTGTATAGTTTCAGACACTTGCAAGTCCTGGAGGAGAGAATCCAGTGAAAAGGAGCAACTGGACTTTCCCCATAGAAAACAATGTATAGCAGAATCCAGGCTTTCCTGACTACCAGGCTGTGCATTTTGGTTTTTCAGTCCCAAGAAGCAAATGTAATACTACAAAAGCATACCATAGTGAAAAGGAAAACAAACGGGAGTCAGAAATGAACTCTAGATGAGTGTTCAAGGTGATTCCCAGGCTACAGACATTCCCTTTACAGCGCCCCCTACAGATGGGACGACAGAGTCGTAACATTTCATTAGCCCTGATTCCACACTATTAGATCTATGATTGTTTGATTCTTTTTTATGTAACTATGCAGATCCACTACAACACCTTTGCTCTAGTTTTAGAGTGTCTTTTACACTTTGGACATTGTACTATTAGATTCTCTCAAATAATATATTTTTTATGCAACCATGCTGAGTGTTTACAATTTGTATTGGATTTATTAATCTTTTGAATAGGTGTGGCAGGATGGAACCACAAATCCAGGGCGTATATTTCTTCTTTGAGAATATTAAGTCATCTGTGGATTCCACGCAGGTAAAACACCCCTGGTTCTTTTAATATCCAGTGACAGAAGAATGTGCCTACGTTAACTGTTTCTGCTCTTACTTCATCTCTTTTCCTTTAGACCTCCTTTTATTTTTATCTTTTGAGCAACTTGATCCTCATTAGGATTCTATGAGTTATGTGTCTACTTGGGATAGATACTTTATTCATTAGGTTTTTTGGAAACCATTTGACTTGTTCCATGATGGCGGCCTCTTAATTGTGAGTTGTATAATGTGTCTGAATGTTTTAGAGCTGCAGTGACATACAAGGAGTATTCCATTCCAGGTTAATTATGGGTTCATTTGTTTTAGTTTTTGCGAAATGATAGATTTAAATTGGTTTACACTCTGTCTCAAAAGATTGTCGTTTTAGCTCTTTGATAGGGTTTATTTCATTTTTGAGAATCAACTTGCCTGTCCCAATATGTTGTGAGAAGCACAATGTGTCTGAACCATTTAAAGAGACAGTGACATACATGGTGTATTCCGATTTTTTAGCCCAGGTTATTTTGAGACCATTTATCATAGGTCATTAGTTTTTTATGGACAGTCCAATGTAAATCTTTCCACCTCAGAACTCGCTTACGATTTATCCATGGAGGTAAGCAGTTCATTCTTACCTAAGATGGCCAACGAAGGTATTGGTATGTAATTACAGTCCACATTTTTGTGCGTTTGTTTTTTTGTGAGAACACATGGGATGTCACTCCATTCAAATAGAGGAGAGTGAGGAGGGCTAAGCACAAGCTAATTTACTGACTTTTGTGGTTCACCCTGCGAAGGTTATTCTTATTATTTGAGTGGGGCTTTAACTCCTCTTAACTAATAACCAAATTTCTTATATACACCTTCACTGATTCAAGATAGCTTGCATAACCCATAAAGCAATACATTTTGGCCTCCTGAAGAACACATTCAAAATCATGGGTGAGAAGCTGAATATCAGTGGCAGGAACCACCTAAGTCTAGAAATTCATCAAACTGGAAAAAACTGCAAACATGAAAGTAGATCTTCTCTTGCCTAGTCCTGAGACTGTGGAACTCCACAACAAACTACATTGAAATAAAACCCAACCTCATTTCCATTTTTAAAGGATCTGAAAAGGCACTTATTAAGACTTTTTTACACAGTCACAAAATAAGGATTGCATATTTCCTATAACCTTAGAAAGAAATCTGAGGGTGGAACATTGCTTCAGGCCATATCAGAGAAATAGCAAAATGATCTTTGAGTTGCACTGAAGAAATCCCTGTGCTTAGAAACAATTAGACATTTTTTAAAACTCTTTTCATTTGAGGTGAGCAGATACTTGCAAGTCCTGGGAGAGAATCTACAGATTGGGGAGGAGTGGAGGAGATGTTTACACAGCTGTCATGAGAAATTAAAGATCATTTCTCAACCTTTGAAGCAAACCAATAAGTGATGCAGGCAACATGTCTAAGTTTAGAGTAGAAAATGTCGAGTTTGGCCTAGAGCACAAATGCAAGGTTCAGAAATTAAGTCTAGCAGTAAGTGGAAACACACAAGAGGTAGCTCGAGTAAGGCACAGAGAAAAGGCAATGTCGGAGAAAAGGCAATTCTGGAGGTTTCCGCCAGTCAGCCCAGTGGAAACATTGTAATGGGGGGGAGAGGACCGTCAGTTCTGTGGCAGTCTCCTCCCCATGAGACTGGCGGGCCGGTGGTCAGCCCGTCAACCTTGTAATGATTCCAATAGTTTTTACGAGTATTCTGACATTGTGCTTATGTAAGTCTAATCAATGAGGATGAGACAAGTTTTTTTACCCAAGAGGCAAATGAGGGAGGTGATGTCTACCTTGATAGTCTCAATCGATCTTGCTACCATTCAAGGAGTTCCCCTGTTAATTGTAACCCTTGGTGTGGCCAAATCTTTCTACTGTGTCAGTTGGAAATATCTAGTGGGCATATTGAAGAACTTCAGAATAGGGGATAAACTTCGGAATGTGCTGTGTAAGATATACAGTGCACTGTGTGTCCAGGTGCTAGTTAATGATAATCTTACCTCACCAGTCAAGATAAGTAGGTCAACCAGACAGGGTTGTCTCTTGTCTCCCATTCTTTTTGATCTGTATATTAAACCTTTATCGCAGAGTTTGCAGCTAAATGAGGAAGTAAGGTGGTTTGAGGTTGGAACCATCTCCAAAAAGATAGCTCTGTATACAGATAACTTGATTTTAGTTACCTCAAATGTTGAGGCTGCCTTTCCATGCTTGATGGCAGAGGTGAAGTTCTTTAGGAAGCTATCTGGTTATGAAATAATCAAAACTAAAACCAAGATTACGGTTTGGAATAAGGACTGTAGGGATGTTCAAACTATGAAAGAATTAAGATATTTGGGGCTAACGATATTTCATAACCTAAAGAGGGTTCTATCTGCAAACATGGAGAAAGTTTGTAAGTAGGTAGATAAGACTCTAAAAAGAACTTTCCCCTTACCTGGCACATCTGAGTAATTCTGGTTAAAATGTAAATCTTACCTAGGGGCCTGATTTAGATCTTGGCGGTAATGGTAACGCCATCAGTTTTCCATCTGAAATTCCATCTGCTGACTATGACAGTCTGCCCATCATATTTAGCTGTTGGGGATCCCACTTTAACTTGTACAAGTCCCACCGACTCTGCCAAGGAATGCCATCTGCTGCCATGGCACCATTGGAAAGAGTGGCTAGCGGCGAGACTTCAGCCACACTTACCACCTAGCAGATTTGGATGTGCCTTACTGCCAAGCAAAAAGTGGTGGTCTTACTTCCACTTCTGATTTGGCGGATTGGGGGGAAAAGGTGGGAAAACTCACATTTTCTCATGATTCAACTTCAATTTCTAGCTGGACATGACTGGACAGGACCCTATGTGCTGCTACGAGACCGCAAAGAAAAAATAATCCCCCCATCGTCGGACACGAAGGTAGGCAACCCATATTAGGTGTGTACATTGGTGGGACACTGCACATGGGCATGGGACCACTGCAGTCATATACATGTTAGGGACATGGGAGGTCAGACATGGGTGTGGACACACTGGTACACAACCCATATCGAACACATACACAACTGTCATTATGGCATATGCTAAATGAATGCTGGCACTTGAATGGCAGTACATTCACACTTGTCAACTGTTCCGATTTGTGTACATTGCAAGGGGGCCTGTACCTGTTACGTAGTGCTTGGGTTGTGTGTGATTCAGTACATGTATATGTGTGTGCGATGCAAATGGCAGGGTGAGGTGAAGGGGTGATGTATTTGATGATGTGGTTGTGTCAGTATGTGTGCCACTTGAACATTTCATGGATGTTGTGTTGTGTGCTGTGTTGCTGCATGTTGGTGTGTGACGGTCGCTGTTGTGATGTGTGTAGTTGTGCTTGTGTGTGTTTAGATGAGTGTGTTGGTTGTAGGGGCTGTGTTGTGTGTTAGTGCAGTGTCACTAGTGTGTGTATGTTGTGTGATGAATGTATGTGAATGTGTGTTTGCAGCATACAGGTGTTGTTTTGTGGTGTAAGGGCAATAGATAATGGTGTGTATGTTATGAGTTGTGTCGTGTGTGATGCATGGAGACACACATATGAAGGACAGAGTGTGTGTGTGACTTGCCTCTTTTCCATGGCCACTAGCATTGTCTGATGCCAACTGGGTCTTGCAATGTCCTCCCTCTGTCAGCAAACCACCGCCATTACACTGCCAGCCTGACGGCTAGGAAGAGTACTCTGTCGTGGCTGTCTTCGGCTTAGTCTCAATACAACTAAATATGGTGAGAGGAAGACTGTCAACTTGGCGGTCTTCTCTGGTCCGCTGCCGACTCAGCTTGGGAGTGCAACTGCCAAGATCTAAATCAGACCCTAAATTGTTGTATTTATTTGATAATATCCCTTTAGGTTTTGATAAGAAGTCTCTCACGAAGATACAGAGGAATGATACATCTTTTATATGGGCCAGTAAGGGGGTTAGGCTCTTCTGGAAGACATTAATGAGGAAGGTAGGGAAGGGCTGATTAGGACTTCCGGATTTTAAACTGCACTGCTGAGCGTAGCAACTGAAGAATATTAGGATGCTCCTTCTTTACCCTGATAGATAACCAGTAGGCCTTATGCGGGTTTGTGTATGCATGTTCTGTTTGTTGGAAACTTACTATATTATTGGATGTGTGTTTGGGGTGCTTCCTGGAAAGGCATGCTATGATTATCAATCAAAAAAATAGAGGCCCTGGCTTACTAATTTTTTCACACAATGTACCATAGCATCTAAAGTTGCTGCATCTCATTTCACAAGTATGAAAACAAAGCACATCACTATATCCACACAGATTAGCCTGCTGCTGTTGTCATCCCAAGCTATGGCACACAAACAGGCTGATTTGCATGATGCAAATTTGTTCTCCATGGTGCTGAGGTGAGTGTGTGCTATCTAGAATATAATGTATATTGGAGGCATATTCTTCCAGTACAAACTCCTATGTATGTACAAAGCCATGAATTTGATGTGTATTGTCCAGAGCGGCACACAGACAATACATCTATTTTGTTGAAGCAAACACATTGATTAAGTATGAGGTAGTTTTTGATGCAAAGTCCTCTTCTGATCATCCAGAAAGTGTTTTGTGAAGGGCTCCTAAAGGTGCCACATTTATGGTTTGCACTAGCCTGTGGGTGTGGTTCACACTGAGTCCCACCCAATAGAATGGGGTAGAGGTTTCCACTTTTTCAGCAGTTCCTGTTTGCTATGCTGCATACAATCCCACTGTGCACCTTACTCCTAACATCCAAAACAAGGGTACCCTTCCTCATTTATACTGAACCCTTGAGTCCACCCAGATGTGTGGCCAGGGAAATTAGCAGTCTTCTCCCATGTGTCCACTCTAAACTGGATCTGGAGGGATGTTTTCTCTCACTGGGTTCTTAAGTAGCCTGGCTAGTGTGGGCCTGGAGAAAGAGTTTGGCTGCCCAAGCCTCTCCTTAGACTAAACTATGAATGAGAAGGCTTCACCTCTGTCCATTTCAAGCTAATGAAGTTTGTGGAGCATTACCAATTGCCACTCCAGAGCTGATGAGGATCACACGTCACATACACAGCCTACACTATCACCAGGCTTAAACCACTGTTCTGCTCTGGGTGCAGATTTCATAACTCATTAAGGTAAAGCACCAGCTGGGCAGCTGCTGGCAGGCTACTACAAATTAACCCCCAGTGGTTTCAGTCATTGAAAAGGTTACTTTCTAAAAGTTTTTTATCCTAATATTTATTATAAACCTTTAATAATTATGAAAAACAGACTATGAATGACTAGTCTAGCAGCTTACCAAACAAGTTATAGATTAAAGTAGAGGAACATGCCAACTTTAATTTCATACATGTTCAACTGTTAAATATTTGGCACTCCTCCCTGTGGGCAACAATGTGCACATAGGAGCAAGATTAATATTTAAAATGAATTTCCCCCGTCAGAAATGCTAATTTGACAGCAGGGTTTTGGCTGCTGAAGTCAGGGCACAAATTATATTCTGGAAAACATGTTTTACAGGCCTACTCTGTGAAGAACACAAGTGTTGTGTGTTGTACTCCACCTGTAGTAAAAGGAAGAGTGCAACCCTATAATCCATTGTGAGGTTCGGTGTCAGTTTATACTGAGGTAAATAGCCTACAAGAGGATCATCTACAAGTTTGCTTAACAATTATTTGTAGATTATTCACATGAAACACAACACAAGAAAAATCCCACACCAACTTAGAAAATAAAGAAACTTGTCATAAATGATATGATACTGATAAAAATTCTATCAGCACAACTGAAGTTAAACATTTGTGAAGGTCTAGTCTCTCAAGACCATGGCAAATTCAAAAGTTATGGCTGACCACAATGTGCCACTGTTCAGATACATAAGGTACATTGGATCCAGTCTCCTCTGACTGAGAAGGAATAGTTCAATGGGACAAGGCAGCCGGCAGTGTGGAGGAAGGAGGCATCATCATTTGGGAGCTGCTGGACAAAGTAGTGATGAAGATTTCTATACTTGGGCTTTGATACTTTTCTGTAAGTCACAAATCTTGAGCAAGATGAAAATACAGGCTGTAGATGACAAGAGCTTCACAAGGCTGGATACTTCTGCTGCGAGACCCAGTGAGCAGGATTTGGTGTCATCGAGAAGGATGTAGTGGGAGCTACTGCAAAGTCAGGCCGACCAGCAATGCAATGTGGGCAGATCACCGAGCAGGTAGATCCTGATTTCCTGTCGATTCTCAGAGCACTTTTTGTCCGAAAATTGTCTAAGTTCCTCGTTTTGGGTTTTAGCTGTTTGGTCACCTTAAGCATCACATCGATGGTTCCAGAACTGGGTGAACACTTGGAGGGTCCACGCTCCAGGTGTGATTGTTGGAACATTTAATGTCCCTGTAGCTCAGAAAAGGAAGCCAGTCAACTAGCCCTTGAAGTCACACTGGTAGTCCTGGGATCAAGCAGCAAGGCAGTCTTC